>NC_041049.1:19845153-21142653 GCF_900634775.1 Gouania willdenowi | reverse complement strand
TCTGGATTTATTTATTTATTGTTTTAAATACATTTGGTTGTGATGGACACAGAGACTCCACTAAAGCCTGACTACACACTCTCCCACCAAGTGCTCATATTAGCAGTGATAACAAAGAGCTTCCCATTTCCTCCAAGATAAGCTGCACTTTACAGCTAATTCACGTTAACAGCTCACTTATCTTAGCTTTTCGGCACATTTACCAGATGTTTCAATGCAGAAGTTTAGAAAACAGCAAAGCAAAGACTGCAGTCTTTGAAATGATTCTGAAGTAGTCAGTGCTCCACCAATGGAGGAACATCTACTTTGGCACGTGGGAGGATGTTTTTTAAAATGCACATTTACAGAAAAAAATTAAGTATAAATGTATTCAATATTGGCCAAGGATGGCAGCTGTTCTGTGCTCAGCAATGATTGCACTCATTTTTGAATGGCAAATTTGGCAAAAACCTAGAATTTCTCTGACACAATCCAATTAGATTCAGACAAATTTTGTCTCCTACATCATAATTTTTGGAGAAACTGTGAAAGCAACAATTAGGAATTTTGATGTGAAGATCCTGGACTAATGGATACCTGTAACTTTTTTGCTCTGATATTGAAAGTTACCTAAATACACTGTTTATAGATGGCACATTAAATTCTATATTTCTTTAAAAAACACAGTTTTTTTCAGTTTCCACCCACTTGAAATCGAACTGGATCACATACTGTATGGGCTCGTGAACCAAAATAAGTTTGACACCCCTGAGAAAACCTCCCTTTAAAATGAATGATTTACTCACCTTATAGTGCTTGAGTGTGTTGAGCATCGTCACCTCACCGATGACCTCAGAGCTTGCATCAACTTCCTCAAGGGGAATAAAGGTGCCATTCTTTTCATACTCTAAGGACGAAAGGTGAAAGATTCAATGTTTCCATTCTCTTTGTGCACAATCCAACCCCACAGAGAAACAAAGTGATTAAACATAAATAAATCTCACTCATAGAAACAAAATGATTTAACATTTTAAACCTGATGTAATAAAAAGTTGCCAGTCATTGTTAGTGTCGGTCAGACATTGACAACTGGTAAATGCTCAAAAGAAAATGCACCAAATGACCCCCAAAAAACACAGAATGAAGAAAATAACAAAAATACACAAATGACTTCAAAAACCACACAAAATACAACACTAAAAACACCCAAAATGACCCAATAAACAACAACAAAAATGACTTAACAAAAAGACAACAAAAACGTAAGAAATGACTCGGTAAACACGCAAAACTGCAGCAACAAAATCACAAAATATGACTCTGAAAATATGAGAAACTGCAAAAAACACAAACAAAATTTAAAAACAGAACAGAAATGCAGTCCAAACAAGCAAAAATGCAACAACAAAATAAAACAAAACAAAACAAAACACACAAAATGACTCAAAAGAAACCACACAAAACAAAAACACATACACAACAAATCCCATAGAACTATAGTAATGATGGAAAAATATGCAAAACGACAACAAAGATCATTGTTTTTTAGTCTGATGCATAATACACAGGTCAGTCTGATTTTCACATTGATGAGACAGAGGAGTGACACGTGCACACACCGATGCAGGCGTCTCTGGGGGAGGTGCTGAAGGGGAAACCAAACTTGGATTTAAAGGTGGACAGAATCTTCTCCTTCACCTGCTCCACAGTGTCACAGCTCAGCACGCCCACCTCCAGGGGCTCACTGACCCCCCCATCAGTGCCCACAGCAAACAACACCTTCAGCCTCTGGAAACCACAGACACACACACACACACACACACACACACACACACACACACACACACACACACACACACACACACACACACACACACACACACACACACAATAAATTTAAATTGAGGAGTATACTGACAAAAAAAAGGCTTAGACACCCCCCACCAAATTAATTTTCATTGATTAGGAAGCCTAACAAGGTAACCAATAGATATGAAATAAATAATATGATAGACATTAGTTTTTAGTGTCTTTTACAGCTGATTTAGGAGTGGTCATAAGAGATGCTAACAGAAAGCTGACACAAGAGGAAGATTCACTTTCATTAGGTTATTTATTCCAGGCTCAGTAATTGTGAGTAATTGTAATTGAACTTGAATAATGTAGAACGTAGATTTAATTGACTTTCTGAGAATAAAATGAAATTGTAATTGAACTGTAATTAGAAAAATTGCTGGTCACTCTAATCGTAATTGAATTGTAAAACGGAATTGTAACTGAAAAATGTAATTAACCTCAACCCTCATGTCAGCGTTTGTTTTCTAAGCGGGAGCAGTTTGTTTCTCCTTCAGCCATGACTTAATTCCTTTGTTGAATTCCTTAAAATCACGTTGTATCTTCAGCTCTGTGGGGACAATATTCCAGATTTGAACTCTTATAACAGAAAAGGCTGATTGTCCAAAGGAGGTGTTGTGTGTTGGAATGTGACAGTTTCCATAGTTCATACATTCCCACACCATTACAATTGTTCTTTATTAGTAACACTGGACTATGTAATGCTTTAAACAAGATTATGTCATTATTCTCTGATCTAAACTCTGATGATTAAAATAAGAATATAATTATTTCATTATTTCTACAGAGGATTGAACACTACATCACATTATGCTGACAAATCGTGTAACTGTGCTGAGCAGAGCAGAAACTAAAGTGGTGAAGAGGAAGTGTTAATGATCACTTCTACGTTTGTGTGCGTGTGTGTGCGTGTGTGCGTGCGTGTGTGTGTGTGTGTACCAGGGAGCTGAAGTCTGGGGCCTGCCACAGCAGCCAGTCCTCACTCAGAGTGTACAGGGCTTTCTCTGTCACACAGTCTACTGGGCCTTTGCAGATCTGCTGTGAGATGGCGCTCACCATCAGGAACAGGTGCTGCCCCACGTGTTCCTGCAACACCACAAACAGGAAGTCAAAGGCACGGCAGCTCTGCGAACTGTCAGCGGTCAAAATGAGAGCATTTGTTAGTGATTCTTTGTTTTTGTTTTGTTTTTTCTTGTCTGCACATGCCGTCAGAGATCAACACTACAAGAAGTGCACTCTTTTTAAAAAAAGTTATGCATGTTTTGTTATTGCAATTAAATAAAGGAATTTATTTTATTGCATAACTGTGACCATCACCAGCCCTCCCTAAGGAAGTTTAAGAAACACTTTATTTTAGGGTGGATATAAAAAGAGAGGGCAGTGCCACAACCACTGAGGGGGGAGGGAACAGGGAGGAGAGACCCAAGGCAGGAAATGGAAAGGGTGCAGAAGAGCTGACCATTCCAAAGTGAGAGTGAGATGTGAAGTTGTAGTTGTGTATATTGTGCTTGTGTTGCGTAATCAAGCCAGTCAGGTGACAAGCATGAAGCTTAGGTATAATGGTGGTGGCTATGGACAGAAGATTGTGAAGATTTGTATTGTTTGTTAGTTTACTAATCCTAATTTCATTATTATCTTTACAGGGACAATATACAGAATGTTAATAAATATTTAAACTGTATTTAATGAAATTATTTGAACTGATGTATTTATTTGGTCATGAATTTACATATTAGACCAAAGTGTCAATGTATCTTTACCTCCTTCAGAACTTTTTACTTTTTTTGAATGCAGTTACCTTATGTAAAAAAAAGCTGAAGATAAGGTTGCAAGATTTGAATGAACTGAAAGGAGGAGCATGTGCCGAATAGAACGTTTTTAAACCACGGCAAACTGAAATCTGGTCCTAGAGTTAGAATCATCAATGACACTTTAGTTGAAGTTTTATACATAATAATAATAATAATAATAATAATAATAATAATAATAATAATAATAATAATAATAATAATAATAATAATAATAATAATATTATTTATAAGCATTTTCAAAAAATTCAAAGACACTTTACAGTCAAAACAATTACATGCAAGGCTAACATTATGTGTTGTTTGCTAAATTATGAAACCTTTGGAGCTATGTTGGCATTTTTTGGGTCAGTGGGGTTAGGGCTAAGGTTAGGGTAATGAAGGGTTAGGGTAGGGTTAGGGTTTCGTTAACGAACGACGCCTAATGACAGCCTTCATAACACCTTATTCTAAGATCTGAAATAAAGGCTGGTAATTCAGTTGCTTCTCTAAATCCTTTAGTGACGGAGTTTCCTCACCTGCTGCGTGGAATTCACTAAGATTGCAGCAATGATTAGTGCACAAGCAGAACTGGTGCAGACCGCCCCTATTCAAATTAGCGTTTTGCTCGTTTAATGTGGAGAAGTTACATTTGAGGCAGATGGACTTTTCTGTTTGCTGCACAAACATTTCATCATGTAGAAAACTAAACAAACAAATAAAATGTTTGTTTTTTTAAAAAAGACAACAACTTTAAACCTTAATAATATTTTTCCCCCCTTATTTAAAGTGGGTGCTCGATCTAGTCCTGTGACTTTGCTCTGATCACTGCAGGCAAAACAAGCAGATTAGGACTATTGATCTACCATTGATCTGAGTTAATACAGCGACACAGTCTGTCAATCAGTCTACATTCTTTGAAGATGAACTACTGACCATCATCCAGTGCAAGACTGAGCAGCGCTATGTCATGCACACTCTCATATGTCAGTGATCATGCATAAATTACGCATCTGATCTGCTGATTCTGGCCTGACATCAACATGACACAAGACTTTGACGGTCAAAACATGGAGAGAAAGGAGATCAGTGGAGCAGTGAGCACGAAGCTACATCAATCCATGTTCATATCCATATATCCGACTCTACGACCCTCTTTTTCGCACACGCACGCACACACGCATGGCACACACACACCTGGGGCCTTTTTTACCATCTCAGCTGTGTTTTCTGTCAACTGCGTGTGTCTGCACCTGCGTCTCAGTTGTACTATTTTTTCGTACTAAAACAATCATCGCAAACAGTTCTAGATTTTTTTAAATCGCATTGCGCCCCCTGCATTCATTTATCTGCATTTCCTCCTCCCATATTTTTGCTCCACCTGGGAGATCCACCTACTATGCATATTCATTAGAGGGAAACGCACTAAATGGAATGAGGGCTTATTCTGACACGCTGAAGACACGCAGTCCTGATTCCCTCGGCTTTGTACTCCTTATTAGATGTTGGACCTTAAAGAGAGAGATGGAACTGACCCTGACGAAGCCGTAGAGGCAGATGGACATCCAGTTGGTCAGCAGCTTCTCCACTGTGGATTCAGTGCGTCGCAGCAGAAGTTTGGGCTGCATGTTGCTGTTCTTCTGCATCAGAACTTTGAGCAGCACTACCATGACCTCCGTCAGGTACAGTAAGTTGCTGTGAAGAGCCACAGTCAGAAGAGATGCCAACGCACATCTGGAACAGAAGACAGAACAGCCAGTCAATTAACATATAGTACATGTACAAGATAAATAGTTCTGTAGAGCAATATTTCTCAAATGCGGGTACATGTACCCCTAGGGGTACTCGATGTCACTATAGGGGGTACTTGAGAGAGAGAGAGAGAAAGAGTGAGAGAGAGAGTGGATTTGTACAAATAAAGTGTCAGTCTTGGTCCCACTCTAGGTGTGATGTGACCAGAAAATGATAAAAACTATAGAAATTAATCTATTCAGGAGCCACTAAATCAATGTCTTTAAAACTTGGGGTGGGGACCCCATGTGGGGTTGCTTGGATTTTAAATGGGGATGCCTGATATTTCTGAAAAATACAATGGATTTTTTTAGTTTCTTAACTATTCTTTTTTTTCCTAACAACTGTATTTCTATACTTTCACTCTGTGAATCTAGTTCAAGAAAATGTAGTTAAAAAAAACAATATCTAAGCTCAAACATGATCAAAGACTAATTTGAGGAAAAATGTTTTTGGTTAGGGTCGCCAGAAATTCTCGATATAAAAATGAGGTCACGATCCACAAAAGGTTGAGAACCACAGCACTACATACTGTTTCTATTCCACTTGTACTTTGTAGAGTAAAGAAGATGAAACTGACTTGTCTTTGATAGTGAAGCTCTTCTGCTCCTCCAGAGCATTGACCATGGAGGTCAGGAAAACCTGGTCCTGGATCAGTTTGGACAAACCCTGGCAAGACTTGTCCAGCTCAACTTTCACTACATCCTGATTTTAAAATGAAACACATCAGTGAACACGACAGAGAGTGAAGGAGATACAGCTGGAACAGCTTGGATCCAACTCTACCTGACCCATGTCTTTGACACACATGGCCATCAGAGATTCACTCTGGAGAAAAGAAAAGGATGTTGATGGAAAGTGTTCATCCGATAAGTAATATTCTGGGAACTTAGCTTCACTTTACCTCAGGAAAAAAGATTCTGGAAGCAAAGTGCTTATAGTCCAGGAAGGGAATCGTACCAACGTTTTCTAATAACTCTGTTTTCTCTGTCTGCAAATCAACAAAACCTGGGAAATACACACAAGTGACGTTTCACTTCCAATACAAGACATTACAATGAATCTACGCATCATGATGTTTCAGATCTGACAGGGTCTACTGTGAGCGACCTTGTCTAATGTCATTCCTGATGTCCAGTTCCAGGTCTTCAACAACTTTGTTCATCTGAGCATTGAGCTTCTTCTGCTTGCTTCGGTAAACAAATATGACCACTGAGAAAGAAAGAAAGCTCCAGGTCAGAAACAAGCAAACCCTCTCAATCAGAGCGTGTCTGCTCACACGTACCAACAATGATCAGAGGAATCAGCAAGAGGACGAGCAGCACTAGAAAGATAAGAGCTGCAGATTGTTGCTCCAGTGTTACAGTCCTACCTCCAAATTTCACCTGCAAAATAAAACGAAATATTCAAATATTTTTGCACTTCAAGATAAAACCTAGCAGATAAAGGCAGTTTAGACCTCATTAAATATAATTTGCTTGAAAAAAATATTGAAATTGACATTGTCGGAAAAGTCTTGCTCTTTGCATTGTGGGATGTGGAGTCTTGCAGACTGATATGTTTTTACTTCATTCTTGCCGTGATTTCTTGTGTTTCTTCAACAGACTAGGAGAACAGTAATTGTTTTTTCTCTATTTTTCCAGTTCATAATCGTTGCTACAGATTCATCTCTGTCCCTGTGTTTGTGGAACTTTGGGTGGATCTGACGGAGGAAATTGAATCAGTTCCTTTTGTTGGATGTTTATCTGGTTTTAACCAAGTAGCGGTCCATGATGTACAGCTGCATCATAAATGGATTGTAAGTCAAGTAGGCACAGTTTAGGGGGGCAAACACAAGAAATCAAGGTATAGTTAAGTAAAAAACACTTATATACATTTGTCTACGGGACTCCAAATCCCACAATGCAATGCGTGAAACTTTTCTGACAAACTCAATAAACCGAATGTTTACAATGGAGATGAAAACAAGCTTTTAATCTTTTACATCTTTTTTTTGTTGATCAAATTATCTTTCATTTTTTCATCTACGATGTCTACACTATGTCTTTATTAGATTAAAAATGTTCATCCTCAGCAGCTTTAATACAAAAAAGTGTTTGAAGCCAGTCTCTGGTTATCTATTACAGTTTGTGGTTATGGCGATGCCTGTCCCTCTCTGCTCTGTTTACATGGTGAGACTCTTTTACAGATGAGCACAAAGTAGTTCATTACGTTACTCTGAACTGCCACTTACCAGTAAGGCTGTTGCTCTCAACACTAGTGATAACAAATAACATTTTATATTTATTTTGTCTCTTTTTGTAAAGCACCAAGTGGTTCTAAAGTATTTACCATTATACTGTGAAATTCAGCTTTGGATGTGCTTTGAATGTAACAGATGAACAAGTCTGTCTCATCATTTTCGTTGTTCTCCATGATGCACGGATACTGTTTCTCCCCCTGAACACCCCACACTGTCACCTCAGAGGGTTTGATCTCCAGCTGGTCAGTTTTTTTCTGAAATGACAAACCAAACAAATGTTTGACCATTTTCTATTAAAAGCTCCAAATTTTTTGATTGTGCTCACAAAAGTGAAGAGCTTATCCTCACTTGTATGGTGATGCGGACATCATTGCCAGTTGTTACGGATGAGAAGCTGGTGAACTCAGGGTCTGGATAATAGGTCATTTCTAAATTGCAACGCAGAGTCTGATTGGCTACTTTGAGGAAGACTGAGCTGGTGGAAATGCCCAAATTGTGTTTAACTGCTGGTGTGTCGTAGGTGAGATTCTGCAGTGGTTAAGGGAAAACATTTGGTATCATATACCTGCTTTTCAAAATAAGACAGAAAAAGACTTCACCTAAATCAATGCTTCTCAAGTTTGAAGAATTAAACATTTTCAGCCCCTCCATCCAAACAAACATTCATTGAACAGATGAAAAATGTAACTTTCATTGAAAAAGTATGATGAAAAACTACAATATTTAACTTTATAATACATAAACATCACATATTTTAGAACAGCAATAATAAAGTTTTAATTAAAAAAATAACTATGCATTTTGTAAAAATTGGGGGAGCGACATTCTGACATTATTTTTTCATTTGATTGACACAGTAACCATAGAAACGTGCAAAACAAACTACCTAGGCATGTTGTTGGTGTTGTTTTATACAACTTATTTTCTTCTGGGATCTGACCAATGAGAGAGCAGCTGGTGTTTTTTTACAACTTTGTACTGCTACAGGCTGTTGCCTTGTGGACACCCAAAGGAAATGTGCAACAATTGTGTCCATTTAGTCTCTGAATTGGAATGATTGAATCCTCACTGAGCAACCTCACCTTTAACTTATACGGCTGCATTAGTTTTGGATGCTCATGACCCAGTTTCTGCATTTCCTATAATAGTGAATTTAGGGACAGTCAACAAGTTGCACAACTGACCCTTGGGTTCATCCTAATCCCACCCACTAACGGGAAGTGATCAGTAGACATAGTGTTATGGCTCCCTGGTGAATAATTTTCCAAGAATTCCTAAAAACACATATTCCTGGACGCTAATCCAATAACATAATTTTCTTAGATCATGTGTTAATCCCAGCGTGTGTGTGTGCAGGAGCACCTGAGGGCTGGCGTTCCTGGGAAGTTGAACCTCCTGCAGGTTATGGCTGTGAACGACACCTTCAACAAACTCCAGGTGAGACCCAGTGAGAAGGATTTTCCTGTTTCCACTGCAGGACAAACAAAATCCATCATTTCATCATAAACATGCTTATTTTCCTTAAATGTTTTATTGTTCTTTGTATGTTTTTAACTTGTTTTCATCTTTGATTGTGCGGTGACCTCGGGTAACTTGAAAGGTACCTTAAATAAAATGTATAATTATCTAGTGATGCACCAAAATTCTGACCACCGAAAAAAGGCGAACAAAGCGAAACAGCTGTGCATGAATCTGGTTTCAGTTTCTCAGCGCACGTTTCACAGAGATGGTTTACTACATCACGACATACGTACTTGGTCTGCGTTATAAAGATCATGACATGGCTGGGATTAAACCAGTGCACACAATCAATGATGCACACAGAGCGTGTGCGTCTCTTAAATGCACTTTGTGATTTAATGAGAGAACATATTTAATTTGATTTTCTCCCAGCAGTACAGTCAGTTATAGGCCTGCACAACATTATTTAATGTATCAGTGGGGACAAGTTCAACATTTAAATTTGTTCTATGTTATATTGTACATTGTTGGAATTTCAGTGCAAAATAAATATTTTCATATTTTGAATGTACTGTATTTATTCTTTGAAACATTAATATTAAATCATTTAATTGCAATGTTTTAATTTGAGTGAGGTTAGTACACATTCAGAGCCATAAATGCAATGGGAATAATTTAAATAAGAATTTCTTTCGGTGTTTCGCTTTTTGGCCTTGGTATTTTCATTTTTGGTTCTCGGTTTTGGCCAAAGATTTTCATTTTGGTGCATCCCTGTTATTATTATTATTATTATTATTATAATTTTTTATTGTTATTATTGTTATCATTAATATTACAATCATATTCCAACGCCGTCTACAGCATGAGCTCCTATGCTATTGTTGAGATGATGTGAATGACATTACAAACACAAATGGATGATGTTGAGAATCTTCAGGAAGGACAGTGGACAGTGATGTTAATGCAGAACAAGCATTGTGAACCTATGAAGGTGATGCTGACATTACTTTATAAGGGCAAAAAGCGAAAAGACTTGTTCCGTTTCACCATCGTCAGGACAGAGAAAATGTTGAACTGCTACTTGCTAGCACAGAAAAGTGGAAGTAGACACGTGATGAAAGAAGTGTTTTTGAGAAGTGGCTCGGCTTCCCCTGTTGACCCTCATCCTGTGACAGATTCTCAGACACTGTCACTATTTCAGTGAAATGGTTTAAACTTAGCATCAGTGCAAAGACAACTGTGTTTAGGTGCAAACAGGATTTAAACATTCAACTGCATCATTAACTCTATGGTTAGCATTAACATTTTCTAGAATAATTTCTAAGAGAAATGCTGTTGCTTCTCCGTCCAAAGAAATAAATAAAATTGACCTGTTCTACTTTTTGACGTTTCACTGCCAAAACTCTTGGAGAATAAGGCAACATGTAATATATATGTTACAGCAGCTCTTTGGGGCCTGAGTTCAACACTATCTGAATGTAGAGGGAAATTAAACACTAATAACTTTAGGTTATTTATATAACTCCGGTTCTATGAGAAATAAGAGTGAGATGTCTCACTATGGGATACACACTTCCTGTAGCCCTCAGAAGCAATTTTCTCAATCTGCCAAGCCCTGATTTGCCAGAAAGTTCCATCCACCAGGGACACTCCCACCCTCTCTAAGAGAGGAGCAGATATACAGTTCCTCATTCAAAATAAGCACCTCTTTTCACTCATTTGAGCAAGAAGGGTTGTCTGGTGAGACATCTTACTCATAGAACCGGGGTTATATACATAACTTAAAGTTCTATTTCATAATAGTTTATGAGATGTCTCATCATGGGATATGGCAACTCCCGTAGTGCAGACATGCTTATCGAGCAAAAAACCAGCCCGCAAGGCAGAGTCCGTTATACATCAGGACAGTAAACAGTAAACCCGGACAAACGCGAGGGGTGAGGACCAACTTGCCACTGCACAGATGTCCTGAACAGACACTCCCCTGAACAAGGCCCAGGACGTGGTGGAACATCCAGTCGAGTGTGCGTGCAGGCCCTCAGGCAGCCGCAGACCCCAGCCCTCGTTGGGGTCTGCTTGGTAATGAGGAGCCATTGCCAAAGCAATGACCCCCATTGCCCCCATAAGCAACAGGCTTCCCCCTGTGTGAATTAGCCCAGGAGATGAACAGCTGATCGCTCCTCCTGAGGCCCCCTACATGTTCATGTACGTGCGTAACACAAGGACTGAACATGACAAATTAGACCGCTGAACATGACAAATTAGACCGCTTCTCATCCTGCGAGGCAGGAAGGCCAACAGGTCAAGGGAATTTAAGAGTCCACCACCGTTGGCACAAAGGTCGAGTTGGGCTTCAAAATCATCCTCACATTGCCCGGGAAGAGCTGAGTGCATGACGGGTGAACCGAGATATTATTAACCCGCTTAGCTGAAGCCAGTGCTAGTAACAACACAGCTCACAGTGAAGCAACCCTAGGGCTAGCTTCCTCCAGTGGCTTAAGGGGTGATGCTTAAGATCTCTAAGTTATGTATATACTGTAAGTAATATGATTAACATGAGTGAGATGTCCCACTCATATTATGAAAAAGAACCCCCAATCAATAATAATCATTGTTAATTAAAATAATTAATTATCACTAGGTTGTAATAAGAACCACTGCCAGATCCCACGGTGGAACCAGCGGTCTGGTCATGGGGGTGTGCTCCCTTATTAAAAAAAAAAAAGGCCAATCAGCGGGCGCTGACTCATCGTTTTATCCCCAAAGCCCACATGACAGGCTGCGATAGCCCCCAAATACACTTTCACAGTGGAACAGTCTACGTGCTTGTCAATCAGGTCCTGCAGGGATGATAACATCACTCACTGCCCCCGGGCCCTGAAAAGGGATGTGACATCCCTGGGGGAACCAACCCTCGAAACACTGAAGGTTATTTACATAACGCCGGTTTCATGAGTAATATGAGAGAGATATCTCACTCATATTTATGACAAAGAACCCTCCACTTGCAATCATAAATAGAGCTAGTGGAAGCTGGAGATCACACACTCTGAGGGTCCCATCGCTGACAGATGGAGCCATTCAGGGGCCAAGCCCACAGTCCCAGTCGCTCTGGGTGTGGGTGGAAGATCATTCCTCCTGCTTCCTCCTGCATGGCTAGCCAGTGAGGGGCGCACCATGATCAGTGCATGACCCTGTTCCCTCACTCTTGACAGAGAGGGGAGTAAAGCATCGCTCTCAGAGAGAGGAGATGATCGCAACCCCAGCAGCCGACGGGAGCGTATAAGCCAGCTTGGTGGTTGATATACGCCACCACCGTGATACTGTCCTCACCAGGACATGATGTCCCCTAAGAGACGGGAGGAAGTGGATCAGAGAGAGGAACATCGTTGACATTTCCAAATAATTTATGTGACAGCGTCAGAGGTCTGCATCCCAGCAGCCTCTCACCAATCTGCCCCGGAACACTCCACCTCCGCCCGTCAGGCTGGTGTCCGTGGAGATCACTTTCCTGGACATAACAGTCCCCATGCAGACACCGTGCGTCAGGAAATCCGAGGCCCGCCAGCGGCGCAGGGCTGCGCTGCACTCCGGCGTAACATGAAGCTACCGTGCGCCATGATGCACAAGGTTGAGCCCATGAGAGACAACCCGCAGCTGGAAATCCATCATGTGGAGGTGGCCGAGGCAGATGACGTCATCAAGCCATCAATCTGAGTAAATGGTAAATGGACTTGATTTATATAGCGCTTTATCACCACACTGAAGCAGGCTCAAAGCGCTTTACATAACAGCTCATTTTCCCCCATCACTTTCACATTCACACACCAATGGGACAGGACTGCAATGCAAGGCGCTAGTCGACCAATGGGAGCAACTTAGGGTTCAGTGTCTTGCCCAAGGACACTTCGACACATAGTCAGGTACTGGGATTGAACCCCAACCTCTCGATCAGAAGACGACCCACTACCACCTGAGCCACGGTCGCCCGAGTAATCGGAGACATAATCTGAATTTAACAGATTTGCTCGGTCGAAACAGCGCAAGGCATGCCCTGAACGTCTCCATTGCAGAGACAGTCCCAGAAGACTGTTTCCTGTGTAGGGGACAACATGCTCTTTTTCGGGTTTTTCACGAACCCTAGGTCGGATAGGTGACGTAACAGAATGTGTGTGTGCGCTGTGGCCTTCGATTCAGACTGTGCCAAAAACAGCCAATCGTCCAAATAGGCGGCCAAGCGGATGCCCCGCCTCCTCAGCGGGGTTATCGCTGCCTCCGCAGCTGCCACGAACACCCTCAAGCTCAGTGAGAGGTTGAAGGGGAGCACACAGTATTCATGATATATCCACCTGAAAGCAAATCTCAGGTGCTTTCTGTACGAAATGTGGAAATACGCATCCTTCAGGTCGACAGACGTGAACCAGCTTGGTAAGCTGTGAGGAGGGAGACGACATTTAGAGCTCTCACTTAGAGCGCTGCTGAAGGGTACACCCTGCCCGAAGGGTCCGACTGAAGACGGCCCATCCCGGTCGGTAGCATGGGTCTCCGGGGAGACATAGCAGACTGGCATGGCAACAGGTGAGCTGCTATCAGCGGCTCCACTGTCGGCATTCTGAGCAGTCCGAGGCTCTCCACATCTTCACAGTCGAGGGCTGAGGTGCCTGTTACATGAGATTTTCACTGAAAGGACGGTCCTTCCATGGATGCGCCACTTCCATCAACAGCTCCAGGGAAACGGGGAGGACTTATCCCGGCGTGCCCTCGGAGGTGGGAAGCTTACTCACATAGCGGGACCTAGTGGCCTCCGTTACAATGGTGGGTCACGGGATGGCAAGGCACAGCTCCGCGGTGTCAAAACTTGGGAGAGAGGAGAAAGTTGTGAAAACCTCCTCCTCCGGAGAGGCGACAAAGGCAGCAGGCCGATCGGAGCCCCAGCCTGCGCCATGGGCAGCAGCAGAGTCCATAAGAGCTGTGTTCTCTTCGCTCGCTGTGGTAGAAGCGCTGTGAGGAGGAAGAAGGGGGGCCAAGGCAGACATCAGACGCGTCGGCCTACGTCGGAGGCTGCGTGCATCGGACGCCGTGTAGCAAGCCACAGTGCAACCCGTCCCCTTGGTGAGAGGAGTCTTGGTTTCCATCGCTGCTTGACGCAAGCAGGAAAAACAAGGTGGATTAGCTTTTATGCTACCACGTGGCGGCTAATGCAGGTGCTATCAGGGATGCAGGACAACGTGCACCGGACATCCGAGAAGTCGGGGACAGCGTTGACTGTTTTTGAACGACAGCTGGATTGCTAGATTTCAAGAGCTCGGGTACCGTGGTAAGGAGCTGGAACCGGGCCTTACACGGTAGTAAAGGCTCGGGAGAAAGACCTACGCTCGTAGGAGCCCAGGGGGCGTCGAGAGCCGTGGTCTGGGACGGCAGCAGATGTGCTGGTGTCCGTGAGCTCTGGCCTTGTGGCACAGAGCTAGCAGCAGGGCTGTCACCAGGATCGTACCAGAGTGAGGGGTCGCTGGAGGCCAACGTGCACGCCGGAGCAGCAATGTTGGAAGGAGCATTCAGCCAGAGCTGAGGCTCGGGGTTTTCATGATGTCTGGGAGCTCTGGACCTGTCGGTGCAGAGCTCAGAGCCGCTAACAGACTCCGTGAGTGTGAGAGCCGCTCGAGGACCATTGTGTGCCGAAGCAACAATGTTGGAGGAGAGCCTACAACCGGACCTGGAGCTCTGAATTTCACTTACCTGTGAAGGAACAGCACTTACCTAGCAGAGCAAGGTAAGCGTTGGTTGTTTCTCAACCTGTTGTGGTCCACGCAATGCGTTTATGCTTACCAGTGCCCAGCAACTGGAAAACCCAAAGGAATCCGCCTGCGGACAGTTTAACTGATAATCACGCGAGATGTGCATGAGAGAGGGAAGAGGTGTTTGAATGAGGAACTGCATATCCACCCTCCCTCTTATAGAGGGTGGGAGTGTCCCTGGCAGATGGAAAGTTCTTTCCAGCCAATCAGGGCTTGGCGGATTGAGAAAAGTGCTTCTGAGGGCAACAGGGAGTGTGTATCCCATCGTGAGACATCTCCCAAAATATAATAAAATAGAACTGACAGTGAGTTCAGCATAGCACAATGTCTCATCTTATTGTCTCGATAAACTACAATCATATTTACCCCACGACCGATCAATCATCTAAAAAAAACCATTTCAATAAATTATTTAAAAGTCTCAAGTGAAGACAAAGGAACAAAATACTGATTATATATCAAGTGCTAAAAGCTGTAAAAGAAACACAATTTCTATCTCTATCAAAATCTTTATTCTGTTGTCTCAAAATTACATAACATATATCTTATTGTTATTATTATTATTATTATTATAAATAATAATAAAATAATAAAAATAATAATAATAATAATAATAATTATTATTATTATTATGATGAAGTAAAAAAAGACATACCTAATTAAAACACACCTATGTAAATTTCTCTCCATTCCGAGGCACTAATGATAGAAAATCTTTTTTTGTTTTACCAATAATATCCTTCCATCCATCTGATGATATTAATACATCTTATTTTCAGCATCACATTAGATAAAAAGAGGAAGTTCACAAAAATGACAATGGGTATTTAAAGTTACCAGGGTAAAATTACACTGAGGAAGTTATGCCCATAATTTGCATAAATAATGATGTGATTGACAGTAAGTGGAAAATACCACCACAATAAAATGTGAAACCTTCCGATTAACAATGAAGACCATACATGCTTTATGTAAACAACAAACCTGATCCAGGACTGGTTTGGTAACAGTTGGTTGCAAGAAGGTGAGGATTGGTAAGTGATGTCCATTTTGCCGTGGCACGTGCCATCATGGAGGAGGGCACAGACTGTGATAACACCTTTTTTATCTGTACTAGGGATATTGAACAGCAAACTGGTGCCGGTGTTGTTCCACACTGGAGCTCTGCAGACACACAGAGAAAGACTTAATGTAAAAAAAAATAAGATATTCTATAATGATCAACTACAGGAAAGCCTTAGCAAATGCTAACAATTATGTACCAATATTCTGGTTTAGTAGCCTGTACTCACTCTTGTGGAGAGCAGACCATGTTAGCCTGGAACCTGATCGCAGTCACATCAGTGAGGTTCTGACCTGACAGATTAGCATGGTTCCTCCCATGGAAAGACACAACACTGGGAGTGATGGAGGAGATGATAGGAATCTGAAAACATATTTACACACACAAACACATATTAGCGTTAGCTTCTATTAGTGTGAGATAGTATCGATGAGATGACAGTAGTGATTTAGACTCACAGCAAAGCTGCTTCCAAGCATTTCACAAACACTCGTCTGCAAAAGAAAGGAGGCAAGAATGAGCAGGTTTAAGGACTTTACCCAGGGTTGGGGTCAATTATATTTGTAATCCCATAATTGATAATTAATTACAATTATATTTGTAATTGTAATTTTAATTTACTTTGTAGTTGGAATTGGCATGAAAATTCTATAAAAATTCTACACATATGTAGTTAACAATTATTAAAATATGTTTCATATCAAGCTTTCCCAAATTTGACTATTTATGAAAAAATTAAAATTAAGGTTTATATTGACACAAAAAAGGCCCAGACTCTCACCTTAAAATATAAAAACCTATATTTTTTATTGATTAGGAAGCCTAACAAGGTAACCAAGAGATAGGAAAAAAAATACGTTTTTAGTTTTCTGTTTTAAATGCTAACAGAAAGCTAACACAAGGGGAGAGTTAACTTTCATTAGATTATTTATTTCAGCCTCAGTAAAGGTGATATCAATATTACCACAATTATCGAAAATTCTGGAAAAACTCTTCATGAAAAGACTCGACAAATTTATAGAAGACAATAATATACTACATGAAGGACAATATGGGTTTAGAAAAGGACGTTCAACAGCAATGGCTATAATTGACACCACGGAGAATATAAGAGAAGCATGAGAAAAAAAACTATTTGTATTCAGAATTTTTCTGGACCTAAAAAAAGCCTTTGACACAATTAATCATGCTATTCTAGAAGAAAAACTTCAAAATTACGGAATAAAGCACAACGCCTTAAAATGGATTAAAAGCTATATGACAAATAGGAGACAATATGTTGACTTTGAAGAACACACATCAAAATGCCAAACCATACAATGTGATGTGCCACAGGGTTCAATTTTAGGGCCAAAACTCTTCATTTTATACATAAACGACATTTTCAAAGTCTCAAATTGCCTCAAAATAATGTTGTTTGCAGACGATACAACCATCCTATGCTCAGTTAAAGACATTAAAACTTTAATAGAGTCAACAAATGAAGAACTATTAAAAATTCAAACATGGTTAAATGTAAATAAACTAGCCCTAAACGTCAACAAAACAAAATTCATCAATTTTGGAAAGAAAAAAATAATAGGAGATATAAGACTGAAACTAAACATGGAAATAATAGAAGAAGTAAAAGAATATAGGGTACTAGGAGTGTGGATGGACGACAAGCTGACCTGGAAAAAACATATACAAATAGTTAAAAAAAAAGTTGCCAAAAGCAGTTACATCCTATGGAAGCTTCAACAAATCCTACATACCAAATCACTTAAAACAATCTATTCTTCACTCATAGCATTACATTTAAATTACTGCTCCGAAATATGGGGAAATAACTACAAAACATATCTTGAACCATTATTTAAACTACAAAAAAAGCTATAAGAATTTTACATAAAGCACCACACAACGCACACACAAACGAATTATTGAGAAGGCAAAATACCTAAAACTGCAAGAAATAATACACTACAACACAAATACACGCATTTAGGGCTTCATTTAAAAAACTACCACATCAAATACAAAAACGTTTCACATACAATCAAAATTCCTACGACTTCAGACATAATAATGTGTTTAGACCAGACAGGGTCAAATCAAACATTGGGAAACATAGTACAGTGTATAGAGCCATGAACCTCTGGAATAACCTTGACGTAGAGACACAACAATCCGTAAATCTGACAAGATTTAAGGAGAAGACACGGAGGATATTCCTACACGCATACAGGTCCCAAGTCAACTCTTCATCGAACAACACAGGAACTCATCAACTGGTCATTGAGAAGGTACTTCGAATGAAGAAGAACTTTTCGTTTGGAGAGTTGGAGGAACGTAAACAACGACTGGAAAAGAAAGCCCCAGGAGATACGGATGAAAAGGACAGTGAGGAGGAGAAACAACAGGAACAATGACTGCAGACGAGAACACATCACACAAAAAAGGAAAAAAAAAATCATAAATGAAAAGATGAAATTGTGGTATGAAGAAGATAAGAATGTTTGACCAGGAAAGACATGAGCTTTGATATAAAATTATCTGTGTTCAAACCAGGGGACGGATCTAGATAAGCAAACTGCTTTTTTCCGTCGCCCTTTCCGGCATACAAAAAGACAAAAAAAAAAAAAAAAACGATGATGTGATTTTACTCTGAATGTCAAAGTGAATTTTTGTGATTGCAACCATGTCGGAAATGAACTGAATAAAAAAAAATAAAAATAAAAAAAATAACTTTAGTAATTGAGAACATAATTGTAATTTACTTCCTGAGGATAAAAATATAATTGCAACTTAATTGTAATTAGAAAAAATGTTGGTCACTGTAATTGTAATCAAATTGTAATTGAACATTCGTAATTGAAAACTTAATTGTACCTGAAAAATGTAATTGACCGCAACCCTGCTTTTAACATGAGCACAGATTCAATTCAAACATTACATTTACATCTCCTTTATTATTGGCCCAGGAACAGCCATCATGGCTCCATTCACAGCCGGCACTGACACACTGCTGACACCTGAGGACAAACCACACACTGATGGTAAATTCACAATGATCCATATTTAAAGAGGAGGATAGAAGCTTCCTGAGCGTTACAGTAGCTTAACACTCATGTTTTGCTCTTCATATTTGTATTGATTTGGTAATTGTTTTTTTTATTATTAATTATTAAACAATAACATAATGTGGAGCCATAACCCACAGGGTGAGAGAAAGTTTCTGGGGTTAGAGTTGTATTCTCTTTTGAAACACTAACATGTGCCCCACCATCTGATTAACACTTTATACTATCATCTTAAAGATGATAGAAAAAAGGAAGAGCAACACAAACAAGGTTGTATGTAGACCTCAGACCTTATTATAGAGCTGTCCACAGTGTGTACTTACAACAAAGATGTAGGTGATCCACTGATGTCAGAGCAGTTTGTAAGCTTCAGACGTTCTGTCAGATAGGATGCTCCAACTCTCATTTTCACTGTGACATCCAGGCCTGGAAAAAAAAAAAAGTTTCATAAAAATGAAATACTCTGAAGTTCATTGAAATTATATACATTGAAATTATATACAAATTTAAATAACACTTTTACTCATTATTATTATTATGACATAGGCGTGAATAAGGTGTCATGAAGGCTGTCATAAGTGTTGTTCGTTACCTTAGCCCTTCAATACCCTAACCTTAACCTTAACACTAACCCTAATTAATCCCACTAGATCCCTCCACCTAACCCAAAAAATGCCAACATAGGTCCAAAGGTGTCATAATTTAGCGAACAACACTTAAAGCTGCAGTTTGTGGAATCATTCTTCCGCTCCCCGTTTCAAAACCGAAACATAACCTCCCTGTGGAGTTCCAAGCAACTTTTTTCTCAATAGAGACTATTGACAAATGTTGGAACTTTATCTTGTGTTATTTGAAAGTTTTCTGGTGTTATAGAGACTCTGACGTGAATGCACATATTACTCTGTAGTTATTGCCCTGAACAGCGGCTGCTGCTGTCAGCTCATCCCCACCAGAGATCTCAGCGAGACGGCTGTGATCTCAGCTGTCGCTCAAAGCAGAATGACAACCACCACTTGTGCATCCAGACTATAAAATGAATTGCGTTTGTTCTCTCCACCTTGGATAAGCTTCTCTTAGGTTTACACGCGATTTATCCCGTCTCTTCTCACTCTACCTCTGAAACCAGTATGTGGGGCAGTCACGATGATCCGCGAGGATGCAAAGGTTCGTTCCTCCCGAGTATGTTTGTGCCTTTATTCTGTTGCTTCTTCACCTCTGTCTTTCTTTTTCCGCTTGCTTTGTAGTGTAACCGCTGTGCCTAATGTCACATGTCACGATGGGAACTTCTGCTGGAACGTCCGCGATTGGACTTTTACTATCAATAGTATATAAACGCGCTTGTTTTCACTCAAGCATCCAATAGTAACGCCCAAAACAGCTCATAGAGCATTTGTGTTTGTCGAAACATCTCTGATTGACTGAAATCCAGCATCACGCTTCTGGATTTCTAAACTTCATTTACAGGGCCAGGAGAAAGAGATGAGATTCACTGTCCACTCAAAACACTGTATTACAATACGCTCAAAGATGATTATACATTTTTGACCAAATGACGCCAACGAAAACATACATACTGCAGCTTTAATGACAGACTTCATGACATCTTA
This sequence comes from Gouania willdenowi, assembly GCF_900634775.1. Taxonomy (NCBI): domain Eukaryota; kingdom Metazoa; phylum Chordata; class Actinopteri; order Blenniiformes; family Gobiesocidae; genus Gouania; species Gouania willdenowi. Next base: position 21,122,012 of record NC_041049.1, on the reverse strand, counting down.
TTAATGCCAATGTCAGCGTTATGTATAAAACTTCAAGTAAATCGTTACCCAAATTTATTCCAAACCACTGACCGTCGGAAGGAAATGTGATATCAGAGAGCAGACAGATGCATTGTGGGAACTGGGATGGAGGACCAGTCCTGCTACAAAGTTCTCCAGTAGCTCCAGAGACTTGACAGGTGAATTTAGTCCTGTTTTGGCCTGTGCTCACATGTATGTGAATGTTCAGTGTGAGCTACACAGAGACAGAAAACATGAGACACATCAGAGTTACAGTTGATTCCAGTCCTGAATACGCTGTAACATCTACCCGTCCAGTCAAGTCGGCGACGACTTTGTGTGAAATCATCTTCTGTTGGTAAACGTCAGGAATAGAAACCCAGTCTCCATCCTCACAGTCACTTTCAAACATACAACTGGAGACAGAGAAACTAGTTGTGAGTTCATCAGTGTGTGAAGACGACTGCAGCAGATGAGGTTCCTCTGACCTTCTTTTAGGGCCACACCACACACAGTCTGGATCCTGAGCAGACCAACACTGCTGCACATTGGTGTGTGTGCTGCACTGGGACACAGGAACACGCTTCACCTGCCACACACACACACGCACGCACGCACGCACGCACGCACGCACACACACACACACACACACACACACACACACACACACACACACACACACACACACACACACACACTCAGCAACACTACAGACAGCAGTGGGTAGGAGGTGCTGTAGCTCTACCAACCTGTTCTGTGAAGGGCAAATACACATGTTTACCATCCACCTGATCCAGATGTATTCTGGGAAATACCCGCTGGTCATCATTGGCTCTGTAGAGAACTCTGGGACAGGCAGGGTGAAAGTTCCTGTCCACAACAAGCTGAGAGAAGGAGAACAGCTCTGATGTTGTTCTGAGACACTGAGCAGGTGATCAGAGAACACTGAAGTTCTACAACACAGCTCCACGTCTGAGGGCTGGAGGAACAATTCAGCTCACCCTCAATTAATAAAAAGTAAAATACTTAGTTTCCTTTAAACACTTTTATATTTTCTTTCAAAATATTACATTAATCTCCCATTAACTTCAATCATAGTACTGAATTCATGTTCTGCAATGGAAAACACAATTTGACCCATTTATTTTTCTCTCTCTCTTCAGTTAATATTTGGCCCCAACATTTTAAGACAATATCACACATTCACACACTATTTCTCACTGAGAAAGGGATGATTGAATGTCTAGAAAATGTGAGAAATAGATGAACGCGTCCAAATCGGCCCATAATACCATTCAAAATCATGTGCCACGTGTTATGGTTGGTCTTAGTGATCATGTTATCATGTGACTGGAAATGAATATAGAGCTTTATCTGAAGTGTATTTTTAATGTTTTGTGATTAACAAGTGGTTTGGATTATTATGACTGCATTTAAAGCAGAACTAAGTAACTTTTTCACCTTAATAAATCTTCTCGTAGTCCCTGTGAGGGTAATACATGTGTTTATGAGGTGATTGGGGGGTCTTTCACCTCTCCCTGCAGTTTCTGGCCAGAAAACAGCACTTTCAACTTTCCCTGCCTCCGACCCGGTGGCAAGATATACTGGTTTACGGCAGCCCCAATACAAATTGATGCGAGATTATGACCAGCACTGTGGCTGCACACGGTTGTCTACAAATTCACGTTTCTCAAAATTATATCATGGCAGAACCAGCAAAAAAAAGGCAGAGAAGACCTTTGTCCAAGGAACGGAGCAACTCCATGCAGTGACAGCTCAGCAGCAACAAACAGCAATCACACACTGTCGCTGCGGCAACAGGCACGCACACACACTCACAACCCAGCACTCCATCAGGCAGCACACACACAAATATACATCCATCTATCCATCCATCCATCCATCCATTTTCAGAGCACACAAACAAACACATCACACACATTTCCACATTCCCTTCCGTATTACTCCCACATCATTTATTTATTTTACTTGTCTCTCTTCCTCATACTGTTCACATGGTCACATGGGACTATATGTGTGAAAGCACCCTTAGTGTCACTGTTGTATTAGGATTTTTCAGTGATCGGTTGCTACTGTCTTGGGAGAGCAAAGAGCATGTAGCTGTGGGGTGGGGCAGGCGGCGGGGTGTGCAGAATTTTTAAGACAGTGACATAACCAAAAGGGACCTTTAGGGGGAGCGCTAAGCACAAGTTACTAATCTGAAAAGTCTCCAGTACAGAGACAGGTTTAGCTGATGATGTATTATTTGAACTGGTGATCATTTTACTTGGTGACTTGTCATGGCAGAAGCGTTGCACATCTAATCACACCGTCATACGATTGCGTGGGATTTGCCAGTTTGCGGTAATTAAAGGTTTCACAAAAAATGTTTTGGATGTTTTGGGACGATATCACACAATTCCATGGTATTTTTCTAATACAGCTGAGGGTCTAGTGATGTTGCAGGCATGATAAGCTCTAACTATCCAGTTTTTGTATATTCTCTGAAGCATTTAAATGCAAACTTAATAAGGGTAGTTAATTTAACTAACCCTATTTATCATGTTTTGTACGGTTTTAGAAGTTTAATTGCCTAAATCTAAACAGGGAAAGATGATGAAACGAAATGGAGAAGTGTTAAGTGACATGACGGTAAAATGGGTAAATCTTATTTCTCTCTTGACTATGGGGAGAACAAAATGAGAAAATCTGTAGTTCCTTCTTGACAGTGGAACATTAAAGCTCTGTGCACATCATTCCTAGCTTTGTCCTCTAACCTTAGCCTATCATCTTGCTTTTAGAAACAGTTTAACTTGTGAAATCAATGATCATAAAAACTGACAACCTTTCTCACACATAGTGAAAATGTTTTAAATCTGCTACCTTAACTTAGGCTTTAATGCAGAAAACAAACCTTTGTTCAAGCATTAAACTTTAGTAATGGAATCAATAAAGAATCCCTGGCATTACAGCAGCATTAGAGACATGGCTAAAGTGATGACGACCACATCAGTTCAACTGCTTTGGATCAATACAATTCAGTGGTTTGTGTGAGTGATGCATTTGGTTTTTAGCTTCCTCATTATCCACAGTGATGGAATCCCACTGTAATCTCTGACAAAGGGTTAAAATATGGTCAGCTCCACTTGAAACACTTTTCTGCATGCCATAAGCTATCATTGCAAAACTGAAGTGGGCTGTTAATCTTTGTGAATAACTTCTAATCAGTGAACAGGATCTCTTTTTTTTGAGGGGTGACCGATTCATTGTGCATTAAAATATTCTTTTGTAGATGGCTGAATTTGTATAAACACTGCATATAAACATTTTGTACAGACCTTGATGAGCTGTCCGTCTCCTGTACCAATGAAGAAAACCCTCCAGTCCTTGTGACGTAAAGCCAGCACGGAGGTCATGTAGCTTTGTCTGAGGAGCTCTTTCATGGGTTTCAGGATCTTTGTCTGAGAGTTAAACACAGCATCAGATCCAGTAACTACAGACATTTGAAAACATTGGTGCAAATACATTTGCAGTCACTGCCAACTTACAGCAGTGTAGAATACTGATGGAAAGTCACCAGTAGTTTACAACCAGTCATGAATATTAATCAACCATGAATGAAATACTTTTGCCAGCAAGAGTTCAAGTGATTATTATTATTATTATTATTATTATTATTATGACACAGAGTTAGTAAACCATGACCCACTGTTGTTGGACTTTGGTCTAAATTTTTGAAGTAGAAGTCCTGATCCTTGTTGGTCATGATGCTATGATCAGGACTGATGTCAAACAGGACCAGCACGGTGTGTGTGTGTCCTTCGTCCACACTGAACACTCCACTCCAAAGCAGCGGCTCTTCTCCTGGGATGATCGATGAGGCCAACAGTCTGCTGCCTTCTCCTCCATCATGGATGCTGAGGGTGACGCCCCGCACTGACTTCAGGGTCTCAGTTTTAGAATCTTTATCTTCAAACCAGATGAGTCGCACTTTGTTGTTTTTATAGGTTGATGGCTGCACGTTAGAGAGCAGGTAGATGTTTGATCCAACCTGAAATCCATCTACAAATTCTGCTTTCCCTTCGCTTTTAATGAGGGGCTTGTAAGTGACGTCATTCAGAGAAAAAATACCTCTGTTAGACCCATGACTGTCGTCTACATCATGAAGGTTGACAGTTTCTAGGTCAAAGCGACACTTTCCCTCCTTGTTCTGGTAGCCCTGCTGTATGGCGGTCAGAATAAAGGTGTCAGTCTTCTTCAGAGTCACCAGAAAAGCTACAGACCCACTGCTGCTGCTCAGTGGTCCCACCTGGATCTGTTCATGGTAAATGATATTTGAGATGTTCCTCAGGTCCAGGATCTCACAGTATCCACACTCGCTGGTCTCTCCGCAGCTGATCAGAGTCTTGTTCTCCACAAATGGTAAAAACACATTGATCCTGAGGGTATCGTTCCACCAAGCAGACCCAGAAACTCTGTCAAAAAGTCTAGTGTCTGATTCTTTATCCGGTCTCATGGTTCCTCTCTGTGATGTGCTGTGGACCAGAGTCAGCTCATGGTTCAGCTGGTACAGCTTCTTCTCTGTGGCGATGTAAACCGAGTTGTTGGCTACAGACAGCTGACGGATCTCTCCATCCAAGTGGAAACATGATTCCTCCTCCTGACAGCGACCCTGGGCTGCCCGCGGTACAAAGAGCAAAGCAAGCAGCAGAATCATCTTCTTAGTGACTGTCACTCCCTCAGACACTCACAGCACAGCGCTGATCTCCAACACAGTCTGTGGAGCCGTGCGTCAAAACGCAGGACACGTCTGCTGAAAGCAGAAGTGCTGAAAGAGGGAGGAGAGGCTTGGAATTGAAATCGCCACTTCCGCATTTGCACTCACTTCTTCTTCACTTGATTGCATTTCATTAGAGACTAATAATACATCAATCATTCCCCACTGGATTTTGGTCTGTTGCCTCAGAGCAACAACATGCTATGAGACTAAAACACCGAGGGTTTCTATATTACAAATGAATAGGAATGAGGAACAAGCAAGCAATAACGTATTATCAACTTTTTTTTTTCGAACAAACCGCCACAACTGATTTATCGTAGCTTCATCTGTTCTTTCATTATTTGGTTTTGCTTGCCATCCCACCTATCAGCCCCCGGTGACTCGTTGTGTTCCAATGTGATTATTAAGAAGTGACAGGGGGTTATCATAGCACGTTACGGGATGCAAGATGCTTCCTCCAATTACGGCCATCTACTGTTGAAAAGATCCACACCCAGCTCTCTTCAACTCAGCACATAAGTTGACAACTGGTATTCTGTTGTTACGAACAATACTAGTACAGAGAATAAAACATCATCAACTTCTTTTTCTCCTAATCTACTAGGTCATCTGATTTCAAAAGAAACAAGGAAGCATAACATTAGAATAAGTCATATACCTATGGTGACCACCGTTGTTCAACTGCAGAGAAGGAATAGACCCTATGGAAAACCATTTGTGCATAAATTTGCAATGAGTGATATCAACCATAATTATTAAGCTTTATTGGTGCTCGAATTTGGAGTAGTCTACATGTATATGTTTTTTTAATTAATTAATTGTATTGAACTTGATGATGTATATACTCTTTGTTTGTGCACTTGGTTGGTTATATAATAATGCATATTCTATATTTAACACCATCACTTTTACTAGGAAGTGATGGTGAAGTAACTGTAATACTGTAATGAATTATTGGCTGATAAGGGGATGGGAATTAACAAGTTGTATATATTTTTTCGTTTTTATGTATCTTTGTTTTGATTATTTGTTTGAAATAAATAAATAAAAATAAAGGACACTTCACAAGTGAAGTAAAAAATGTCACTAGTAGTCCTAGTAAGCTTTATATGCTAATACAGGACGGGAAAAGAAATTGGCTCTCAAAAATATTACAACCAATCAGGGTGCTGGATTTGGTTATAATCCCTCCTACTTCATTTGCATTACATCTACTAGTACTACTAAAGTGAATCTTTTGGTTTTACTAGTACCACCAGTTGACTAAAAACAGTCTCAATATTGCTAAAGAGATTTCGAGTGTACTAGTAGTACTAGTAAAAAAAAAAAAATTGTTATACTTGGAACGGTTTTTGGTGCACCAGTGTGCGAGTAGACTTTATTGGTCAAGCAAATCGTCTACTAGTGGAAGATTTTGTCTTACTAGTAGTACAAGTAGACTTTAAAATATATTAAGAATAAAACCTTAAAGCTTTATCTCAGATCTTGACTTTTTTTCTAATTTAATTTAGAGACTGCAACATCTGTTCCCCCTACTTCTATGACATTACAGACTTTTGTATCAAACTCATCCAACTGTCCCAGTATTCAAGGTTGGTATCATTGCTATGGCTTCCATAAACTGTGCACGCATTGTCATTTATGCACCTTTTCTTAAAGAGAATACCAAACACACAGAAAACACCTTGGAGGAAAACTGCGATAATGCAAAATTTGAAATCTGATTGTAGAAGAGCTGAGCGTAAATGGAGAACCTACAAAACTCCAAATTCATCTAGAGCTGTACAAAACGAGTCTGTGTAAATTCAATGATGGCTTGTTCAAAGCAAGGCAGCAATACCTTTCTGAAATTATTGCTAAAAAATCACCAACTCTCACACATTCTTTCTTTAATTGAAAAGCTCTCAATCCTCCCAGAACAGATAGCCCCTGAATTACTGATAACTAGAAAATGCAATGAAATTGTTGTATAATTTAATGAAAAAATACAATCAATAAGGTCAAACACCAGCACAAACCAGCAAAATAACAAAAAGCTTGAACAGCTTCAACCACTGAGGGATGAGTCAACTACAATGTCAGAGTTTATTACAGTGAACCCAAAAACATTAGAATCAGCAGCTAAATCCATCAACATGTTGCCTTGACAAAATACCGTCAAACTTTTTTAAAACTGTCGTAAAACCAAGGGACCTTTCGCAAAAACTCCCCTACAAACAGTCATTGTCCAATCATATGTTCGAGCAACCGCTACTATGTAAGCAAGGTCCGACATGCTCAGAGCAGGCACAATGGTGAAGCGGTGTTCTTATGGCTTGTGCAAGTCAGATACCAGGTACCCCAATAGTTGGCTAAGGAAGTCGTGTTCTTTCCGTTCCTAAAGCCGAAAACACAACTGGAGCAATGTCTACAATGGACTATAAAACTATGGGATGTGTGTGTGTCAGTATGCGTGTATGTGTAGTATGGGAGATGTGTATGTTTTTAAAGTTATCTCATCTTGTCTGCACTAATGTCTATGTTCAGCAAAATGACAATAATGCCTGATTTAATTTGATTAAATAAGGTGTTGAAATATATTACAGTGCCTTGACACAACTATACATCCATGTACCCGGTGACTACTGGGGTATACAGTTATTAACAACTATCATATTGCCATATTACTATCAACATTTCAGGCTTTGTGACCACTTAGCAGAGTTAATAGCTGCTATCTTATTAGCCTTGGGTCAGCTGTAGGTTCAGCTAGCTAGCTGATATAACAGTTTGTTTTATTAAGATCCCCATTAGCTGTGGTAATAGGATACAAACAATATAATATAAGAAAACTTACCCAGCAGTGACTTTGGTAAAGTTAGAAAGGCATTGAAAGAAGTCCAGCCCTTCAGGAGCATGACTGGTCCGGTATGCTTTTGCTTTGATAGTTGTAATGTCCCCTTTGTTGTTTATTTTAATATGTTGAATATATCCCTCCACAGCACATTGTAACCCCTTTTGCCAGGATCTGGAGGATATCGTGCAGGTATTACTCCAAAAATGTCTGATGAAGGGCGGTCAGCCCGAAACGTCACATCTTTTGGTGTTTTATTAAAAACTGAATTTGGGAGCAAACTATGAAGTGGTGCGGACCTTCGTTTCTTCATAGCTACTTTGGACCTTTTTTGATCCAGCACACTGCTTCAAGGAGGGAAGTGCGTGTTTTTTTGATTGTATTACTCCAAAAAGAGTCACTATCACGCACCGGGAGACTTCTCCCAGCCATTCCAGACGAGACCAACTCAGGAAAATGACAGACATCCCAAAAGTAAATAAGGGGGGAGGGGCTTTTGCAAAAGGTTCATTGTGTTTGATTTGTGTCAGATAATTCTCTGTTTATTCCAGTCAGGAATCATCTCAAAATCCCTGAAAGTAGCTGCCTCTACAGGTATAGACCAATCAGCAATCTTCATTTCAAGGCCATAATCATTGAGAAGGTGGTCATCAACCAAATCAGTCAATTCTTAACCTTCAACAGAATAATTGATAAATTTCAGTCAAGCTTTTGTTCTCATCACAGCACAGAAACAGCTCTTATCAAAGTGATCAATGACATAAGATACTAATTCAGGAAAAGTCTTAGTTCTCATTCTATTGAATCTAAGTGCTGTGTATGACACTGTGGACCATACAATTTTGTTGCATAGATTGCAAACATGGGTTGGATTAAATGGAAAAGTACTGCAATGGTTTAAGTCATATTTGGAGGAGTGAAGTTATTTTTTAAGCATTGGACACTTTGAATCTTACAGATTCCAATGTCCAGTGGGTTCCTCAGGGCTCTGTTGTTGGACCCCTTCTGTTTACCCTTTATATGCTTCCTCAAGGACAAAATTTACAGAACTGTAAGGTTGATTATCAGAGGTACGCAGATGACACACAACTATATCTATCATTTAACCCAGATGACTATGGTCCCATTGAGGTGTTGTATGACTACTTAAAAAAGGTAAACTGCTGGATAAGTGAAAACTTCCTTCAACTAAATCATGACAAGATGGAAGTGATTGTCTTTGGTAACAAGGAAAAGAGGACTGCTGTCAGCGAGTATCTTCAGTCTTTAAAAGCTAAAGACCAAGTAAGACACTTTGGTAAAAGGTTTCATGATTAGGAAAGATCAGGACAAACTTGTCCATGCTTTTATCTCCAACAGACTGGACTATTGTAATGGTCTTCTGACAAGAATCCCCCAAAAGAGCATTAAACAGCTGCAGCTCATTCAGAATGCTGCAGCTCAGGTCTTAATCAGAACAAAGAGGTCAGAACACATTACTCCAGTTTTAAAATATTTACACTGGCTCCGATTTAGCCTCAGAATAGACTTTAATGTTCTGCTGCTGTTGTATAAATCTGTGAATGGGTTTGGTCCAGAATACATCAGTGAGATGTTAGTCATGTATGAACCCAGCAGGTCTCCGATTTATGGACACAGGCCAGATAGTGGAGCCCAGAGTTCACAGCAAATATGGTGACAATGCTTTTAGTTGTTATGCTGCAAACAAGTGGAACAAACTGCCAACAGAGCTGAAGTCAGCATCCAATGTGAACATTTTTAAATCCAGGTTAGAGGCATTCTGTTTTTCTACCACCTATCACTGTGAGGGAGATTTTTAATCATGTTATTGTTTATTTAATGTTTTTATTTATTTTAGGCTGTTGAATGTTTTCTGTTGCAGTTTTTGATCATGTAAAGCACATTGAATTGCCATGTGTATTAAATGCACAATACAAATATATTTGTATTGCCTTGCCTTCACTAGTACTATTAGCAACACAAAATTGTCTAGTAGTAGAGCTTTACTGTGGTTGATATGTTATCACCAATATACATGTTATGCTTAAATGGCTTTCCATAGAGCCCAACAGCTTGATCAAGGTACCTGAAACCAAAATTTTGTTCGTGTATCCCATTTCCCATGAGTATTAGTAGATGATTGGGCGAAAACATTGATTGACTCACTCAGTGCCATTGACGAGATAACTCGTCAATAATTAAAATCCAAACGCTCAGTGCCATTGACGAGATAACTCGTCAATAATTAAAATCCAAACGCTCAGTGCCATTGACGAGATAACTTGTCATTTGCGTTTTTTCAAGGGAATTACTAGAAAACACCCTGGCGGAGGTCCCTCATCAATATCTAAGCTGTGGGGTGATGTAGTGACCAACTGTGCCCTGAAGATGGCAGCAGTGCACCTTTAGATGAGAGATTAGCCACTGATGCTACCATTAGCTGGGGAGAAGAAGCAGGAACGAGTGAGATTATGGCGCTACAGAGTGATATTGTGAAGTATCCAGGAGCTCACATCTCCACATACTAGCACAGAACATGTGAGATCATCCGTGCTCAGCAGAGCTCAGAGGGAGAGGAGGAAAGGCATTTATGAGACAGAAAATGGCGCTACGTACAGAGTTGACGTTCCCAGCAGCGCACACTCAACCAGAGCATGTGTGGAACTCATGGATAGTGTGGCGATGGTGAAATAAAACAATTAAAAAAAACGGGGAACGCAGTGACACTCTGTATGTCCGGGAGGAAGAGGAAGTTGCGTGTGTGCACACTGATTAGAGAGAAACTTGTAGGAACGCCAAAATACAGTAAGAAATCCATTCATCTCTGACCCAGATAGATAAATAATTTTGCCATCAAATGCCAGGTCTCAGTGTTTTTTTTTTTGTTTTATATAAGGAAACAATGTTCAGATGCTAGAGTTGTTACTAAAGCAAAAATAGTTTTAAAGTCACTGACAGGGTTTTTCTTTTTTTAGAAAAAGCCTGTTTTCTCAGTTTTTTGCTCTGAAACTGAAGATTTGTGTAAAACTTGCTCTATTCAACGGCTGATTACAAAAGAATGAAATGAGCCAGAAATGTGGTGTCAGATTTCAGATAGTCATAGTAGAAAATATTCTGTGGGTCTTTAAAAATCAGTCAAAATGCTCAAAAACGGCTGGCACTGAGGGGGGTAGAAAATCTGAAAATGGCTGGCACTGAATGAGTTAAGATGATAATGATGATAATTGTATGCCTGCACATCTCCATCCATGACTTCTTATGTAGTATTGATTATTGTTAAACAACAGTGCTCTAACTGCACAACGTAGCCCCGAGGCAACAAATGAAAAACTGGTATACAGTTTTAGGATAGAAATTAACTTTACTCAATTAAATATGCTTCTACCCATATTAATGCACATCACAGATATTATTCTTACAAAATAATTTAAGATTTAAACTTAAAAAGTGAAATAAATTTTACCTATAGCTCGCAGCGTGTCAAAGCCCCTACGGCCCAAGAAACAACTGTTTAATCCAACGATGTTGCTTGGGTTAAACCCTATGGCATAGAGCAGTGATTCCCAAACTTTTTGCAGTCCCGTACCCTTTCAGACCTTTAACCTGAAGCCATGTACCCCCTACTCCTGCACACTCAAAAACATGATAATGTAATGTCATATCCAACATAGCTGGCCCTACAGTGAAATGTGTCCCTGAATTTTACCTATCCTGTTGAGGAATAATATATAATAAAACGTAATAATAATCTGTAAATGCACAAGAAAATAATTTATTCAGAATTGTACCTTTTCGATTTATTTCCATTTTTAGCAAACTGGCATTGAAACAATGCTCTCTTTTTAGAAAAAGAAATCTCCAGATATTTTTTATTTATTTAACATATAACAGTTGTATTGTATATATCCTCATGAAATTGTAAAATGCAACTTTAAAGGGAAGGGTGAGGGTGAGGTTGAGGTGATGCAAACCTCACCGGAGCTGCTCGGGAACCCTTGTAAACCCGTTGTATTTTTATTTATTTATTTATTTATTTATTTTAATTATTATTATTTAAAAGGTTACCTCATTCAGATGTAGATTACGTATACTGTATGTTCGTAACAGTAACTATGCAGAATAATAAGATCATATTTATAAACTTGTAAATATGCAGTAGGAACTAATCGCCGGTAAATAAAGCTCTATTAAACTGTGTAAAACATGAACCAGGAATAAATATTTGCTCCCTCATAAGATAGTAGCTCTAACAACCGGTACAATGATAAACTTGGTGATATTACAATCTGTCCGTGCCGTAAGGGGCAGAATTTACTCTGCCTCCCAAATGTTTCCCGATGTTTCAGGTGTTGTGCCAAAATCTGTGACCCGAAAAAATCTGTGACCGCAGGTGGCGACAGTTCCAACCCCTGCGGCTTCTCAGTGGACAGTTACTCCCCCTTAAACAAGTTCGTCCTTAAGACTGCTCTACTGTAAAGTGTCTTGAGATACCATTGGTTATGATTTGGCGCTATACAAATAAAAGATTGATTGATTTTCAGGGATTGTTTAAAAAAGTTGAGACTATACCCACTTTTTTAGGGACCACCACCACAGTGTCATACCAGTCTGACTGAATAAAATAAATTCAACTTTTGCCAGCAAGAGTTTAACTAATGCTAAATTATCTAAGCAGGTTGCATAGCATTATATTATCATTTATTTATTTGATTATTTATCATTATTAAAAAAAGGGTAATTTATCATAATTTATTATTATTATGACACATTATGTCCTTGTGACGTAAAGCCAGCACGGAGGTCATGTAGCTTTGTCTGAGGAGCTCTTTCATGGGTTTCAGGATCTTTGTCTGAGAGTTAAACACAGCATCAGATCCAGTAACTACAGACATTTGAAAACATTGGTGCAAATACATTTGCAGTCACTGCCAACTTACAGCAGTGTAGAATACTGACGGAAAGTCACCAGTAGTTTACAACCAGTCATGAATATTAATCAACTATGAATGAAATACTTTTGCCAGCAAGAGTTCAAGTGATTATTATTATTATTATTATTATTATTATTATTATTATTATTATTATTATTATGACACAGAGTTAGTAAACCATGACTCACCGTTGTTGAACTTTGGTTTTTTTCTCCGTAGCAGAAGTCCTGATCCTTGTTGGTCATGATGCTATGATCAGGACTGATGTCAAACAGGACCAGCACGGTGTGTGTGTGTCCTCCGTCCACACTGAACACTCCACTCCAAAGCAGCGGCTCTTCTCCTGGGATGATCGATGAGGCCAACAGTCTGCTGCCTTCTCCTCCATCAGGGATGCTGAGGGTGACGCCCCGCACTGACTTCAGGGTCTCAGTTTTAGAATCTTTATCTTCAAACCAGATGAGTCGCACTTTGTTGTTTTTATAGGTTGATGGCTGCACGTTAGAGAGCAGGTAGATGTTTGATCCAACCTGAAATCCATCTACAAACTCTACTTTCCCATTGCTTTTAATGCGGGGCTCGTAAGGGACGTCATTCAGAGAAAAAATACCTCTGTTAGACCCATGACTGTCGTCTACATCAAGAAGGTTGACAGTTTCTAGGTCAGAGCCATCTTTTCCCTTTCTACTTTCCCTTTGCTTGTTCTGGTAGCCCTGCTGTATGGCGGTCAGAATAAAGGTGTCAGTCTTCTTCAGAGTCACCAGAAAAGCTACAGACCCACTGCTGCTGTTCAGTGGTCCCACCTGGATCTGTTCATGGTAAATGATGTTTGAGATGTTCCTCAGGTCCAGGATCTCACAGTATCCACACCCGCTGATCTCTCCGCAGCTGATCAGAGTCTTGTTCTCCACAAATGGTAAAAACACATTGATCCTGAAGGTATCGTTCCACCAAGCAGACCCAGAAACTCTGTCAAAAAGTTCAGTGTCTGATTCTTTCCCCGGTCTCATGGTTCCTCTCTGTGATGTGCTGTGGACCAGAGTCAGCTCATGGTTCAGCTGGTACAGCTTCTTCTCTGTGGCGATGTAAACCGAGTGGTTGGCTACAGACAGCTGACGGATCTCTCCATCCAAGTGGAAACATGATTCCTCCTCCTGACAGCGACCCTGGGCTGCCCGCGGTACAAAGAGCAAAGCAAGCAGCAGAATCATCTTCTTAGTGACTGTCACTCCCTCAGACACTCACAGCACAGCGCTGATCTCCAACACAGTCTGTGGAGCCGTGCGTCAAAACGCAGGACGCGTCTGCTGAAAGCAGAAGTGCTGAAAGAGGGAGGAGAGGCTTGAGCGCACCATCTAAAACTATCACGCGTTTTTGCGAGTAACTAGTAATTGTAGTTATTTTATTTGAATATACATGTTTATCACTTTGTGTTATGTCGCTGATTAAACACACAAAGCTGCCTCTCATTATTATTAAATATTTCTACGTCTGGTAGATAAAAAAGGAAATAGCTCACACAGACTTAGGTAAAGTTAGAAAGTTATTCACAGATTCAGCTTTCCCTGACCAATAACTCATCAACGGAACATTGCTTTTACAAAACCGATATCTTGTTGCAAACACAGCAAGGTGGACTGCAAGCTACAACCGGACTTTCCTCAATTTTCCTCAAAACGAGCCGTCCTCCGCGCTTGGGAATTTGGAACGCGCAGGGACCGTCTGCAAATTGCAACACTGGAAAAAGATACAAAAAATAAAAACCAATAACTTCATATAGGAAAGTGGTAGTGTCATCAAACTCACAGCACACATAGATTAACTCTTCATCATTATACTACAACACTTAGTTTTAATAAATGTGCTTTTATAAAAAATTTGTGATGTAAATGGAATTGTCAACCCACATAAAGGATCTAAGATATTGTCAAAACTAAAGAAAGAAAAGGTACATGTGGCTCTTTTACAAGAGACACTTATCAGATCAAGAACATAAAAAGCTCATTGAGGTCCAGTGTGAAATATTCACAGTCAGTCATGATTTGGGGTGCAATGTTCTGTTCTGTTCCTCACAGTCTTCCTCCAAACCCTTGGACCTAGATTCCCAAAAGGCACACTTTAAATCACACTGTGATTTCTTCACAGTATTCTATTTTTTTTTTTTTTTGTGGGTTTTATGAGCTGGAAGCCCAAATTATGTAAAAATAAACAAACAAATAAACACTTGAAATTGTTTAAATTGTGTGCCCTGAATCTATCATCTATGAAAGTTTAACTTTTTAAAAGGAATCATGGAAATTAAACAAATTTTCCATGACATTCTAATTTTTTGGAAAGGGTCTGTATATGTTCTGAAGAGAAACCTGAAACCAACATATCATGTCTAAATTAAGCTTTAGCTTTTTACCCAAAAAGGAAGGAACAACTGTTTCTTGAGGACCTAACTAAACTATAGAATACAAATGCAAACATAAACAATGTGTCTTTCCTAAGATTTTACTGATAATGATACTACCATTGTGACTAAGGTAATGCTCAAATCTCACACCTGGCCATTTAAAATAAAATCAGATTATTAAATCTGGGAATTCAAACCCTTTACATGAAACCAAATAAGATAATTTCATGTGAACACATATGCTCTCCACTGTAACCAGAAAATTTAACCTATGTTTTGGTGACATTATTCTAATTTATTATTCCATCTGATAGGGTCCTCTGTGTTTTTTTTTTTTTTTCAATGTCAAATTGTCTCTACTCACTATCACCCATTTATTTACTGTATGCACAGTCTAAATGTTGTCTTTGTGTATCAGAATCACTTCTTATCCAATCCTTGACCTGTGCACAGCCACAATTTGTTGTGTCATTGAAATTTTAAATTCATAATTTAAACTCAAATATCCATTAGTGACCTTATATTTACAGAAAAAAAATATTCTAGGTTCAAATTTACACAGAAATCCAATCGCAGCATCCTTCTGAGGTATGTTAGGATGTAACCCAGGATTCACTTAGGATAGAAACCATAAACATATTTTACAAACAATCATTTGGCTCTGTTGTGTAATTTACCTTCATTTCTGTACCCCCAAATTATTCTCACATTCTATTGTCATTAATTCTCTTAAGTCTTAATTTTAACTTACACACCATAGTATTCATTAATCTTATACTCTTCACACAGCTCTGTGTTCTACACAACACACCGCACAGCAATGGACATCTGTGTAAAAGTGAAATGGCCTTTCCTTATGTATGAAATTAAGCTTGTATGCCAGACATCACTTATTTGTTTTAAAACACATTAAAATGTATCATGGACTGTAAGTGTTAGGTGAATTAAATTTTTCTTATTTATGAATCCAACTTTTGTTTTTCTCTTGAAGTGACAAAAAAACAAATCAAATCTAGTTTAGTTATTTCTCCAAATATTTTATACTTGCTCCTTAAATCACGACATCTGTAGAAGGAAATAACGCCCTAGGTGACCTTTTATCGATGCCGCCCACAATGAGCCTTAGTTATTGCTAAAGTCAGGTAACCTTGACCACCCCAGACCCCAGGCCACCAGCCCCACACCACACACACCGAACCGTGGCCAGTTCCCGGGCAGACGGCAGGAGAGGTGTTCTGGCCTCTCAGCAGTTCATACAGCGGCTGGTTAGGGACGTACCTTCCCAAGTGGTTCACCATGATCAGGATTCTCTTCAGCTCCTGAACATCTCCTGGTGGCGCTAACTGATGGATGGCTTTTAGTTTGTCTGGGTCTGGCCTGACCCCTGACTGGTCAATAAGATGTCCCAGAAAGCGTAGCTGACTTTGTCTGAACAAACATTTATCTTTGATGAGTTTTAATCCAGCTAATTCAACTGTAGCACCTTCTTGAACCTAGCGTCATGCAGGGCATCTTTCATCTTTGCTGTGTTGTGCTTTTCCACATTTTCCACATGTATTGTCCTTTACACAACCTCTTCTGTTTTTAAGTTTGCTTTGTTGACCCTGTCTCCTGCCATTTTTCTTCCATTTGTGTTGTCCCTCTTGTACTGATCCTGTGCAGTCTCCCTGGCTGACTTGAGCTGCCACCTCCTCGGACTGTCTGACAGTCTGTATCGTCAGTGCGAGCGTCAGGTCTGGCATCAGCTGCAGTCGGCATGAGAGCTCTTTGTCCACTATCCCGATGTCGCTGATGTTTTCCTCCCCGCACGGGCCAAACTCGCAGTGCTCTGACAGGTCATACAGTGCACGGTTGAAGCACTCCACCTTCTCACCCAGCCGCTAGACGCGCTGGTGGAAACACGCTCTCTCGTGTATGATATTCCTCTGCGGAAAGAGGAAGTCAAACTTTCTCACCACTATTCCAAAGTCATTCTTGTGCCCCTCGTCGGCAAAAGGGAACAATTTAAATATATTTTCTGCCTCGTTGCCCATGGCGTATATCAAGCAGCTCACTTGGACCTTTCCTTCATCTCTATCCAGCTTTGTGGCAACCCTGTAACGTTCAAAGCGCTGTCTCCAGTCCGGCCATTCCGTTGGCTTATCAAAAAGAAAGTGTGTTGGTGGATTAAACTTTGCCATCTTGTCAGCAGTCAGTGGCTCACTTTTCTGTGACACCGGCCACTTCTGACACCATGTAAGATGAACCGAGGCGGGTATGCTTTTACAACACTTCTTTATTACTGCCGCTCTCTCAGCATACAGCTCAACATGTGTGTTCACTCCCAGTACATTTACTTCCTGGTTCCTGCTTAACGCTGCCGTAAAGAAGGGTCATAATACTGCAGCAATCCCCACACACACTAGGATCTGCTCACTACATATTATCATGTCTGACATATACCTTGGCTGTCACAGTCATAGACATGATGTCTATGGTCATAGTTGAGTGAAAAGCATTCCAAACCTTTTTCGGCCCATGTACCCCCTTTGCAAATTTTTCAAATCAGGTGTACCCCTCTTCATAGTGGTACCCTCTCCACAATTTCATATGCTTTTTTCATTTGTATATCAGTCAGCACTTCTGAACTCCTTCTCTCAAACAACGGTTTCCTAAGGCTTAGTCCACAAACTCAAATACTAAGTGCATTTAAGGAACATACCAAATGCAATTTTCATTTAAATACTTAAAGTCTTCTTTGTAAAATATAGATAACTAATTATTGTTTTCTAATGTCAGAAGTGTCATTAAATTGTCTGAATAAAATGGCTTGAATAAATTACAATAAAGGACAGTATTTTATTGACCATTATTATTGTTGGTTTCTGGTAAATATGTGTCAGGTTTTGTTATTTAGCCCTTGGGGTCCTCTTTAAGTTATTTTGTGTCTTCGTTGGTTCTGTTTGAGTCTGGCCTCCTGTGTTAACTCTCGTCTGTGTTTCAGGTATTCCTGCTTGTGGCTCCACCCCCCAGTGATGGATGTGTGCTTTGTTGGTGACTGATTAGTGACCTCATGTTTTCACCCAGGTGTGGCTTTTCCCAATCAGGCCTCCTCCACTATTTAGCGGAGTGCTTGTTCATTGTGGCCATTGTCTACCCTCTTCGTGTCCTGCTGCGTCTGATCCTTGCTTCCTGTACCTCCTGTCTTTTTTGTATTTTGATTATCTTAATAAACATGGACTGGTTCCAAGAGCACTATGCATCCATCCTGCCTCCATCTCTCCTTGCATTTGGGTCCACACCTCCACTCAACCGTGACAATATGTCCTAAAAATAGCCTAGAAACGTTTTGTTGATTGATAAATGTTTCCGAGTATCCTCTGTTATGTGCTCCTGTACCCCCAGATGTACTCATACCCCTGGTTGGGAATCACTGGTGTAAAGGATGAAGGAGGCAGGCATAAGATCTTGATAGGACTGTCAAAGCGAGCCCCCTAGTGGCTAGATAGGTGTGTTGCAGGAGGTTTGATCGCTTCCTTCAGATTGCTGTTGGTTCGAGCAGAAGATTAGGTATTGACAGCAATGATGGTTTGCATTTGGGGTAAAACAATTTTCTTCTTCAGAAGACTTTCTGATTTTAATACATACACAGATTTTGCCATTCTCATGTGGTTTCAAGTTATTTGAAAACCACATATGTAACATGAATGTGACAAAATCAGAGGTGACAAGTAACGAAGTACAAATACTTTGTGACTGTACTTAAGTATTTTTTTCTGGAATTTGTTTTTTACTTGAGTATTTGGGTTTTTTTGGTGACTTTTTACTTTAACTCCTTACATTTTAAAGATTAACTTGTTACTTTTAAGACCTTTGAAGATGACGTCACAATGTAAAAAGTCATAAACCAACAACTGCGAAGCAGAAATCTGCAGAGAAAATGATTCTCGAGTATAAATGAAAATGTTGGTAGTTTGAGCTGCTACGGCAGGTCCCTTAGTTTAATAGTTAACATTTCGAGTTTTTAAAAATGTTAAACTCAAAACTCTGGGTTGAATTGAGCGTTTGCATTTTTCATTTTGTGAAATGTTTTATTTACAAATTGTATCTTAATTGAGTGCTAATTCTTCAGGTGTTCATGAAGGGTAACAGATTAAATATATTTCCGTGCAGTTCTTTCAAATGTTAAACTCAAAGATGCTGTTTTTTTTTTTTTTTTTTGTTTTTTTTTTTGAACATTTGAACTTTTTGCGGACACATTTTATTTACAAATTTTATTATTATGAGAGCTAAATTCTCCAAGTGTTCAAAGGCAACAGATTGAACTTGTTTCCATTTACCAGTTTTCTACAAGTTCTTTGAAAAAATAAAATATATTAAATTTGCTGGTATAAAAACCTTGTTTTATTATTGAAAGGACATCTGTTTTACTTTTTTACTTAAATAGAATGTACTTTTTTACTTTTACTCAAGTAAGGGAATAACTTCAATACTTTAACTTCTACCTGAATAATTTTCTTTTCAAGTATCTATACTTTTACTTGAGTACTGAAGACTAGTATTTTTGCCACCTCTGGACAAAATGACCTATACACCAGCATAGAACAAGTCGGGAAGTCAGGCTTACGTCACAGAGGACGTTAGCGGTAGTAAATAAACAGGCGGCATTTTGAAATGGGGGAAAACACTTTGTCTGTCTCCCATTTGTCTGCTGACAAAAACATATTTGTTTCAATACAGGAGTGATTTATATCCCGGTATAGCATACAACTATCTAGATACACTACCATATAGGCCAGGGGACGATATATGGCTAAGTTATCAGTGCTAGGGATATCTGAGTGTCCATACAAAGTCCCAGCAAACACTTGGATGAACAATCCAAAACATTGGCCCAATTTCACCTACAGATATTCACAATTACCTAATCAATGAACTCCGTGAGTAACCCGCACGGTAAAAATCCTGCGGTAAAATCGCAGTGTACTTTATAACAGAGCTACAAAGGATATAAATACACCATATTGCCATCTAGAATGAAAACTAAAGCCACCGAAATGCCCCTAAAATCCTCAAGCCTCATTTCAGATCTTAACTGTTCACTTATAGGTTATGAAAAATAGAGACAAATGTAGGAACGCAATGGTTCTCGAGACGAGTTTTTACTCATCCTTCCTATGAAGGAAAGCCAGCGTTTTCTTTGTTTTTTCTTTTCTTTTGGAATGATATAAAAAAATGATATCTGTATTATTTTTTACATTGGACGAACAGCCAAACACATAACAGCTGTTCGTCATGGTGAAACATTTTCAGTTACAATGGGAGTCAATATGGTGTTAACGTTGTTTTACCCCCAAACAAATATGACGACTGGCGTTGCTTGGCAGATACATCAGGACCCAGAATCCTGACTTCACGAATAGAAGACCATTTAGACCTCTTAGGTAATATCTCATAATTATGACTTGGTATCTCATGATTAAGTGATAGTATCTCATATTATTATTATTTAACTTTTCCCAGTTTCTTTTTTTTTTTTTTTTTTACTGGCGGGAATGGTACAGTGGCTGTAAAAGCTCACAACATAACACAAAATGAAGAACCCAACAACACAATACAAAATGCCCTGAGAGCTCACAACACAAAACAGAGTGACGAACACCAAAATGCAACACAAAAAAGACAGCACAATACAAACCCTGCAACACAACACGAACGCTCACAACACAACGCAAACGCTCACAACACAATACAAAAGCAGTCAATAAAATCCACAAGAAGAGTGACGATAACTGAGGTACATAAAAAAAATTTCTTTAACGTTGGTGTCAGTGCCTGATCCTTTCACGGGCCTTATGATCGTTTCCGTCACTATTCTTCGGGGATTTTTATCGGACTGCTTTCGTGTTGTGAACTTTTGTGTTGTGTTATGAGCTTTTACGACCACTGTAGAATGGCCTTCCTTACAAATGTGATCCATTTGGGTAATTTCCCGCCTGGTGCCAATGTTTCTGTTATGTTTATCACTTACATAAACTTTGTAAAGAACGGACAAAACTCTGGTAAAGTGTGTAAAAAGCGTCTTTACTTAACAAGTGCCTTATCACTCCTCACCCATACCACATGCGCAACACAAAGTAGTGCCTACCACACAGTAGAAACCATAGCTGTTTATATCAATACCATAGATTTATTTTTACAGTCTATAGTCAATACACAACAGTTTCCCTTTATTTCATGTCCAGGTAAAACCTGGAATTCTGGTGGAATTACAAGGTATTTCAGAGTGATTTCTGAGGGTATAAATACGTTACTGGTATATTAACCCATATAACCAGAAAATATGAAAATGGACATTTTACTATGCTGCAAATGTATAACATATTACTGATATTTTGTGAACAGGACACATGTGGTTGGATATTAGATAACATAGAAAAATATGGAAATGGCACATTGTTCCACAGCTAATGTATAACTAAAGTGTATATATATGGGTATATCTATGCTGTTTCAGTGTTCTGGGACACCTACTCACAAACTCAGTAGGAATAAAAACAAACAATGTGTCTTGGAGAGCAAAGTGTAGTGTATTATTTATTTCTGTGTAATCTAATATCCAACCATGTGTCCTGTCCACAAAATACCAGAATATGTTATACATTTGCAGTTTGTAAAATGTCCCATTTTCATATTTTTAGTTTATATGGGTTAATATACCAGTAATATGTGTTTATATACATATTTATACCCTCGGAAATCACTCGGAATTCCGTCAGAATCGTGGGCTTCACCCTGACCCTTTTCTTTCCACCGCTAGGTGTCAGTGTTTCCTGTCAGTGCTCGTGCAGCGGCACGCAGCTGCATCAGAACAACTCCAGCGGCTCCGCTCCGTATATTTCCACTGACCTTCAGCTTTAGATGTTCATTCACTCTCATCTGCTGCTGCTGGTGGTTCTTCTCCCTACCAGGACCAGGACCAGGACCAGGACCAGTTTGTCCGCCTTTTCTTCCCTGCTTCCACCTCTGCCTGTTTCCCTTCACATCCAGCGGTGCGCAGCTGTATTAAGGTCAGTCACCAGCTGACAACTTTATTTCTTCACTGGTTCACCTGTTCTGCACCTCAACACCTCACATTCCTGCTGCTACTGAGGTGAGTCCTCCTGTGTTAACTCAGGTTTAATCTGAAATTAAACCATTTGATGACATTATAATCTCCTGCTCATATCCTAGAAAGCTAAGTTTCCTGTAAGTCACTATTACATTTTCCCAAACTGGACATCATTTCTCAAACACTTAAAATAATTGCACCAAAAATCAAAGAATACAACTAAACTATAGCTATCAGCTATAGCTTCCTGCAGGTTTGTCACTTAGCTGAGGGTCTCCTATAGGCTCATTGGCATTCAGCAGCAGACAAGGCTGTTACATAACAGCTCACATCTCACAGGGATTCAGGGTCAGGCAGAGCACCCCACACAGGAGCTCTAATATAGACCTATGAGGGAGTTTCAAAGGTTCCCAGGTGTATCAATACTCATTGCTGAGTGCATCTTTAAATTGACATTTTGTAAAATATGTAAAAACAATCCCTAAAGTTGACTCAAAGTAGCCTATATAGTGAATAATTGAAGTTGGGTTGATTGGCTTTGTCCTATAGCTTCTCCAGGTCAGAAACCATTGCAGTGAATACATTGTGGTTCTTTCAGTGTCTTTCTATAGCTCTGCTGGTCTCCTCCCATAGCTTGGAGCACAGAGGTCTGTAATCCAGTGTAACCACAGCACCAACACCCAGTTGCATTTCTCAGGGTTGGGAACACGAAGACCAGCACAAGTCTCCTAGGCACAGAGGTCCATGAGAACACATGCTTTCTAGGATAAACGTGCTTTTCCTTTTTTTTTTCTCTCCCCTGGAAGTCAAAGACTTTCTGTTTCTAAATGTAGAAAGCAAAATATGTCCTTTGGGCTAAGGTTAACTATTCTCCATCATCTGTCAGACTATCATGTTGCTAAAAATGTAAGTAATAATGCTAAATATTTACTAGCAATATTTTTAAAATATTTTACTTGCTTGCGAATTCATGCCTACCTGAGGGAAAATGGAAACCTGTCATGTTACAAGATGTCAGCGGGGGGTGGAGAAAGCAACAGAAGAAATTTGAATTTGGGCTTAAAAATCTTAGTTCATCATAATAATTCAATATTTTATAAGGCTTTCCTTTTATTTCTACTGCTGAGTTTTATTGCTATAGGTGAATTATGATTTTATTCCCCTGTGTTAGACTTAAAAGTATGATTTGTCATTTTCAGAATTTAGAGCAAGTGCATTACTAAATGGGATCCTGCACTCACTAGTTTATGTAAGATTGTTCTTAAAAATATTATTTTAAATACATAATTTCACCTTAAATCACAAAATGCAAAACAAATTTTTTTATTTCCCTTGGAGATGCTGTTCAGTGGCAGTAGTGTCATAGAGTTGGTAGCATTAATACATTGCTAATAAAATGTTGTCAAACTCATTTATATTCAGGGGTCACAATAAACCACAATTTGATCTAAAGTGGGACAGATATCATGACGTACAAAAATGAGAAAAATGACCAATTCATTTTCATTTTAATGAAAATAAGTAGTATTACATTCCCTTATTATCTATTTGTTATTATTAATGATATGTTGCAGGGCTTGAGGCACATGTGCTCATGTAGAGATTACAATGTAAACCTTGAAACCTTGAACTACGTTTTTGCAAAGAAAGTGTCTATTCGTACATTTGCCGTACGGAACCCTCGGTGCTATTGGTACGTTTACCGAAGTACGTAGCGCCTTAGGGTTAGGTTATTACCCTATATCACAAACATTTTTAGGGTTAGGTTTACGGTTAGGTTTAGGCTAAGTCACGGATAGAATGTCGGTATATTGATAGGGCAAACTGTACGGATAGACACTTCCTTTGCAAAATATGTTAAAGTATGAACATTAATACATGTAAGCTTACAAATCCCAGTCAAAGGCACAGAAAAGGAACTGAACAATGAAGCATTTTACTTTATAATTCAACAATTTGTCAACATCTAGAAAAATGCTATTAATACAATATTTGGGAATCCGAACAGTTATCACTCTGCTTGTAAACATATAACATATATAAGCTACATTAAAACAAAAAGTCTGTAAGATACATACTGTAAGTTGGGTAGGCTGCTGTTCATCAGTTACATTTTGCTGTTCAGTTCTTGTGACAGCACCTGCTCTAAAGCTTTTATTTGTGAAAGGCTAGAAAATAATCACATGTTTCTATGTAGGTGTATGTGAGACACTTGACAAAGTTGTTCCTAAATATAGTTCTATCTTATTACACAGGAAGTTGCTCCCATGAATCAGGAAGTTGGGCCCCTGCAATCAGCCATGTATATATATATATATATATAATATATGTATTTATTTTTTATTTTTTATGTTTTCCTCAAACATTTTATTCCTCCCTTTGATTTTTGTAAAGATAAGGACATATTATTATAGAATAATTTATTTTATTCCTATGTCTGCTATTGTGTTATGGGGTTGGTGTTGCCTAGCAACAACACTATCACTTATCAGGTAGGGTGGGCGAGTTTTCCAACAATCCTGACAAAAAAAAAAAACAAAAAACAAATAGCATATCTGACACATCACTCAGTATTAACATTTTCTCCACTGAGGAGCGATGTAGAGTTTAGACAGCACTGGGCTAAGGCTATGTTTGTCATATCAAGACTTTATCCAAGGTAAACTGTGCTTGCCGTGGCGTGCCTTGCTCACAGTCTGCATCAGCTGACAGGAG
Source organism: Gouania willdenowi (assembly GCF_900634775.1). NCBI lineage: Eukaryota > Metazoa > Chordata > Actinopteri > Blenniiformes > Gobiesocidae > Gouania > Gouania willdenowi. The sequence goes on along the minus strand of NC_041049.1, from coordinate 21,097,265 downwards.
ATAACCATCATCTTGTGTTTTTAACCAACATCTGAACTCTGAACAAAGATGGATTTGCAAGACTGCCATTGTCGTTTTCTGGCTCTCTGCTGGTCCCTTCCCTGTGGCCTCTGATCTCTACTGAAACAGCCATTTATTTGTGTTTGTATGAGCGTTTGCACTCGGATTTCATCAGTAAGTCCTGCTTCACAGCCTCTGCCATGTGTTTGGTTTAGATGTGTGTGTTGAGGCTGTTTGTTGTATGAATTTGGCAGATGTGAGAATGGATGCCATAAATGGCAAACATGGGCAACGAATTACGCTGAAGTTTACAAGGCACAACATGTTTCTCCATCGTCCCTTTGGTGATTCCCTTCTGTTGTGTGGGAGAGCGAGGGATCACTGGTGAAGTGAAAAAACAAGAGGAAACGAGTGAGAAATACAGCAAAGCACCATATGGACTCATCCAAACAACTTTTCTCTAAATTCTACAAAAGTCTCTCAAAATATTTATTGCCCAAACAAGTTTTCAGTGATTCCACTTTAGATTCTAACTCAGCTTTATGAATAGCGTTTTTGTTCTTTATTTTCAGCTTCAGTCTGAAAGCTCTAAACCAAAGATGGGCAACTTTTATCACAACGCGGGCCACAAAAATGTGATTGTTTGATGTGATTATCAACATTCATATCAGCATTTAGAATAATGACCAATCTGAGCATGAAAACAGGAAAGAAAAGTGGTATTTTTTTGTTGTTGTTTTGTGTATTTTGGGAGTCATTGTGTGTATTCTTGTTGTTGTTTTGCATATCATTTCACTTTTTGTGTAGGTTTTGTTTTATATTTTGTGTATGTTGTTGTTGGAGCCAGTGTTTGTGTTTTGGTTGCAGTTTTGCATAATTTAGTCATTTTGTGTATTTTTTATGTTGTTTTGTATATATTTTGGTATTTTTGTCTATTTGGTACTCGTTTGTCATTTTGAGTCATTACCCTGGGAGGCTGCACAAAATTTGTCCAAGGGCCGCATGTGGCCCCCACCGATTTCCCATGTCTGCTGTAAGGGATGATGATTAGAGTTGATAGAGGGGGTTACACTAAGAAACATGTCATAAAGCACGGTTTACACTATATCTGGTTGAATCTATAGAAACAGCAGCTGCGTCCACACATGAGATGTTCATGTGCAGAGGGAAGTACTGCTCACCTGCTATTTATTGATCTGAATAAAAATAGACACAAAGGTAAAAGCAAAAAAAAACAAACAGTTTTTTATATTGGCACAAATGGGGAAACAGTGGCAAACGTGTTTCTGTAAATGTGAATTTCCCTCCTATACTTATCCCTGGTTATTCTATCACTGAACATCACATAAATGACACTTTTATAAGCAAATTTAAAGTAATTAGTTATTGTAAAATGCCCAACTAGAAAGATAACATGAATGAGAATGAATGAAATGAAGGAGATTTGAGACCCTTTGAAAAAAATCAATTGATTTAAACATGCCAGTGTACTTTTTTTTTTTTTTTTTTTTGGATTGAGGGTTGATTTATTTAACTGATATCAAGCAAACATTTGTTTTACAGGCAGCACGAGAAACACAGACCTTTGCAAAAATACAATAACTGAGCTACAGGAGTAGCAAACAACTAATGCCTTCTGTAGGATAGATGGATTCATCAAACAGGGAATCTTATTAGTCACGTATATAGATTAATGAATGTATCATTTCACTAAATATGGTAAAGGTTGAAAAATAATTAAATTTTTCAATTCAATTGTATTTATGTAGTGATCCCAGACCTTTATTACTCACAGCATTTCTAGCGTACGCACTTCCGACAACATCTAAAGTTTGATTTCATTGGGGCGTTTCAAGCAACTGTTAAACTTTTAATAATTCACTGCCAACCTGTTACTGTTTTCAGTATTTTTTGTAACTGCTGTCTGCTCAGAACTTGACTTTTTGCTGCTCGTAACATGTCTTTCTATAACCTTTAAATGTTATGTTTTGAAATATTTCGGTATTTTTCCAAAGCAGGTGTCTCTTGAAAATCAGACTTGTTTCAATGGGACTACCTGTAAAAAATAAAAGGTATAAATCTGAGCTTGAGGAAGGCAAATGTACCAGCCTGAGGTTGAGAAGAAGGATTATATAAATAAAATGTAAATATTTTAAGATATAGGCACTTTTATTAACAGCCTGTTGCAGAATATCAACATGTCACTCCATAAGGGACAGCATGTGTGAGTGTGTTGTGTAGCGTGGCTTGTTTTGGGGCAGGAGCCTAGATGGAATTCAGTCTTGGTTACAGCAGCAGGTTAACACACACTTCATCTTGTTTATACCGAACACTAGGGATGTAACGATTCACTCAACTCCCGATACGATTTGATTCACGATACTGGGTTCACGATACGATTTTCTCACGATTTATTTTACAAAATGGGACTGTTGACAAATGACTGAAAAATATTCCTTTATTTTTTTGGGGAAAATACTATACTATTTTCCTTTTATTTTTCATTGTCAAAAGAATCCCTTGATAAACTATTCAAAATGATGCAATTTAACTAAAAATAAATCTTGAATGAAATGAATAAAGGAATAATACAAATGAAGAAGCCTATTAATTTAAATTCTGGTTCTATAATAAATAATTCAAAACTGCGTAATAGTTCTTTTTCTTTTTAAAAGTGCAACTGAAAATGTATTTTATGCCTTAACAATTGGACTTTTAAAAAAAAAACAGTCATTTTACTGTATTTACGTCAGATATTTGTTTAGACCAGCAGAGGGCGCTGGTAACCCAGTGGTCGGTTGGCATGCAGTTATTCCACCAGTGAAGAAGAGAAGCTATGCTAGCAGACAGAGTTAATAGAAAAACCTGACTTTTACAGATATTCACGTAATATTACAGATATTCTTTCGGTGCTAAAGGAGTAAAGAATCATTTATGAGCATGTTTAACAGTAAATGGCGGCCAGAAAGAAAATAGTAGCAGATTCCGCCCGTCACGTCCGCTTTTGGAAGGATTAATATAAAGCTGGTTAAAAAAAGTACTGCGATTCAATTTTCAGAGCATCGATGTGAACCGTGGTACATATGAATCGATTTTTAACTGCCTTACGATTAATCGTTACATCCCTACCGAACACAGGTATATATTTTTGTTATGATATGAAATTTTTAATGTACCGCCACACCGGTGTATTTGATGACACAACTTTCAGAATGCTACGCTGCGCCGCGTTTCGGACCCTTTTGAACGTTGCACTTCTAAATAGGAAGATAAACAGTAGCGTTCTGGTGTTAGTTGTGGTGTAAATCACACGTGTAAATGGATAAGAAAGACTCTGAAGCTGCATGTGAGCATGTGCCTGCGTGTGCATGCCTCTGCTACAGAAGAACAACACTCACAGACACCGAGACACGGTTAGCTTAGCATGTCGGCAGTAATACACAAAAAAAGAGAGCAAAGGATCGCAATTTGTAATTCCTATAACGCGGAAATAAGTCCTGGTGAAGCTGCAAAGAAAACGCTAAGAAACCACCACACCACTGAGTATGCAGCATTTAAAGCTAGAAATCAAGCTAATACTAAAGCTAAGTTAGCGCGGCAAAGACCATTGGGCTGCTGTTGCAAACTTGTATTACTACTAGTGTGGAATTATTCTACAATATTCACTCATCATGACAGTAAAATAGACCATCCTAAGTCAATCTACTGCAGTAATTCTCTCTCAACCAGTAGAAAATACTGTGAACACCTGATTAGGCATGAAAAAAAAATTCCGTCATATACCGTGAAACTGTTAGAATTTTGAAAAGTACCGTAATATACAGTTTTGGTCATACTGCCCAGCCCTATTTCATCTCATAACTTATGCTGCTGATGGAGATTTAATAGATTAGTTGTGCTCAAAATTATTAGTAAGAACTTATTTTGTGGAGTTTGTCTGAGTGAGAGAGGCAATGAGAAGTTAGTGTGGGGAAAAAATTGAGAAAATAGAACTCTTAAAACTATTATTTTGGTGAAAAATAAGTTTTTGATTAAAGCTACGTCAATTTATATTATTGTGTTTTTTTGCATTGTGTATGAGGAAACCCTGATATACCACTATATCGATAATTTGGCTAGCCCCACTCCAGCAGTAATCACTGTCTATCAAAAATACTTGGATGTAAACTTGGATGTATAAAGTAAAGACAAATGTTTTTTAATACAAACAGCAGAAACAAGTAGACTGTAGCTCAATGAGCTCCATTTACCTAAAACTACACCAACAGAACAAAGTCTTACTGTTTTCACTACAGTAATATATTATCAGTGTAATGTCCACGTTGATGACAAAAACAAACGGTGTCGGATGTCGGCGGCTGCATTGAGGATCCCTGCTGAGTTGCAGACACAATGAAGATGGATAGTTGACCTCCACTTGGAAAACTTCAGGCGCCACACAGCCTTGCCTTATATGGGCATGCGTGTGTTGCAAGAAAGGAGAAAAAGTTCAGTCTGCGTCTGTTAGAAATAAATGAAACTGGAAATTTGCCCCTTTTTTTAACTTCAACCAGTGGGAAGCTGGTAAACATGTGTCTGGCACTGACAGCCACTCTGACACGTGTTTAAGCTTTCATTGGCTGGAGCAGAGAGTGTCGGCTGTCAGGGCTGTTTTAGCTGTTCTCTCAATTTCTCAGCAAAGGACGTTTCTATTGCTCAGTGAACCCAAGGGATGTTGATTTACCTCTGTGTCCAGGAAGTTAGCGGCACAGCCCCGTGGTTTAGAGACTGTTTGAGTCTGTAGTCACAGCAGATGGTGTGTTTTCTGCTACCAAATACCTTGTCTAGCATCTCTGTAACAGAGGTATGACAGTGGGGGCCAAAAAATGTGATTGTCTGATCTGAGGGCCACATTACAAAATAACTCAAAAGTTGAGTCATAAATATATATGTGTGTGTGTGTGTATATGTATATACAAACACATGTATTTTGTGTATATTTGTTTTTGTTGTAATTCTGTTTTGGTAGCCGATTTGTGTTTTTGTTGTTAGCAGGATTACGTCAAAACTAATTTAAAAATTTCTTTTTAACCAATGATGAATCTTACGCCATTGAAGATTCCATTACATTTTGGAGGGGATCCAGATCATTGCACAGGTTCTGGAAAAGTTTGAAAAATCTAAAAAATCCCAATCTCTCATCATTGAAGAAATTAAAAAATCCTCATCTTGGTTCGTAATCGACCAATCTTTAGTAATTTAGAATTCAAATATGTCCGGTTGGTTCCTCAGTTACCCAACAGAGTTTCATCCGGATCGAATTCGGATTGCGGATTTCATCTCATATCTTTGAAATAATGGGGGTGCCTATACATTTGGACCTACTGTATTTTTATTCATGGAGATAAAAAAATATTTTAAGCGTTTAAAGTGTGAATGATCATGGTACCATGATCAGGATCACTGATCCAGATAACTGACAATATCTGGAAAAGAGGATATTTGGCTCTGGTGGAGGTTTGGGATCTTCTTCCCTCAGGCCATAACACTTTTGAACAATGTCTGCTCTATAAAGTAGAAAGGCTGTCACATCAAACATGTGATGAAGTCAATTAAAAAAGGCTTTGTGTCTGTGTAACCACTCATTCGCTCTGCACTGTTTTATTAGGTAGCTTTTCATTTGTCCAACATCTTGGATAGTTCATTGCTAAAGTTGCCAAATTGAGTTTTCCCTCCTTGTGGTTGGCTTTGAACTCAGTTTTCGGCCATGGCACTATATCCAATCAGGTTGTAAATCACTCTTCATCCTGTGCCAGTGCCAATCCCAACTTTAATTGGGCATAAATGGGATACAAACCTGGTCAGGAAACAAGTCTATTGCTGAGCCAACACAGACAGACAAGGTTCATAAGGACAGAGACGATTGCTCACACAGTGCTGGCGCTGATATTGACAACTAATTAGTTGCTCTGTTTTCTGTGGGGTAAAAAGAGACTTCCTACTTCACTCACTGCTATATTTAGAAAACTCAACAGATGAGTGCACATAATTTCCTCTCTAATAAGAAAATGCAGTCCATGATATATCAGGATAAAGGAGCATCTCTCCATAAAGGCAAAGAAGTTCTGCATGTGTGTGTGTGTGTGTTTGTGGAGCAAATTTCTCTGTCTGTTCGACCTGAAACTTTTTTAACAGCTTCCACATAGCCCGAGTGTGTGACACATTGATGTTTACCCAGAAGTGAAACCTATTCAGCTTTTGACCTCAGTGTGAGGGGGCGCTAGCGCACTACTTTGTTAATTTACAACCTCTAATAATCAGTAGAAGAAGACCACATGGCCGCCTGGTCTGCATCCATTATTTTTGACTTATTTGGTGTTGCAAAACGTTTATTTTTCGTGGAACTTCTGGGTCCATTTTTCCTCTCTCTCTCAAGTCTCATGCATTGGGTGTGAGACACACACATTTCAACAACCTGTGACGGAGTATGTGCATGCGCGCGGCTGATGCACGTGCGTGTGTGAGAGAGAAACCACGGAGGAGAGTATTAAAATGACGGGAAAAAGGTTTTGGCAAAGTACCAGGTCATCTCTGCATCTGCATTTTTAATCTGTTGGCTTTGGGTTGGTTGGATGTGTGAGAGATGGTTTGGTCACATTAGTTACACAAAGGCATGTCTTCTCATCTAAACAGTTACTAAGAAAAAAAGGCTTTTGATAAGTTACAACTGTATACCACAGCATCTGTCAACAGGAAGTGTGTTCTTTCTTAGGGAATATGATTTATTAATGTTTGAAAGCTGTTTTATTTTTCTTCTGTGTTGTAAATTTTTCACCAAATATTTATAAAAAGCCTCAGATGTCAATCAGCATGCTGCAGGTCTGCAGTCTTAAACATTGAATATTGAGTAGCCTTGCAGCACATTGACCCTCTAATGAATGTGTGATTATTACACAGCTGTGCTGAAGGATTTGTAAAAAACCTCTCACCACATTCACATGGATTAAAGCAGGACCGTCTCCTGGGGTAGGAATCAGTAATACTTGTCCAGCACATCACCACTGTGACCACATCTTGGTGATAGGAATTTGGATATCTAACAAAAGTTTCTCTAACAAAACCTGGAGTATTTAGTAGTTACAGTGCTTTGTTTTAGAAAAATATTGTTGAATAATTTGAAGAAAATTGCATGATTTTTTTTTCGTTATTTTAGCTATTTGAGATAAAGAATGACTGCCATCATGTGATAGAAGCATGGGGGAAATGTGAGCCCTGCTAATATTGTAGAGTTTCCTGAAATTTGTGAATTATTTTGGAGATACAGTATCTACAACTGAAATAGTTGGTAAGTTACACAATCATTCATGGTTTTTTGCTTTATGCTATGGGCTGAATTGTATGCTCTAAAGGTATGGATTTGGCCCCCGGGCCTTGAGTTGACACGTGATCTAAGGTTTCCGGCATACGTCGCAAATATTGGTTTATATATATATGTGGTTTAGGTCCAATCCTTGCTTGACAATTGTACATACCACTGGCCCATAAAATCCACAATGTTTTCAGTGCACTCTTCACATGTCCAATGTTCACAGTGGAAATGTGCTCAACATCTGCTTTGGTCTCAGTCTTTCTTTGGTTACATTTGAATTTTTACTGGATGAACTTTTTGTTGATTTATGGCTCGATGACATCTTGCTGCAGGAAAAAGTCAGTGATATTTCTTTATGTTTACTGTGGCATCGAAAAATCTTCTGTTGTTGTCCTCAGACGCTGCTTCACTCTGCCCAGACCGGAGGATGGATGGCTGACATTAAAGCTCACTGATTGGCTCAATCCCAGCTACAATCATGGCCAAAAGCCCCGAGGTGAAGTTGGCCGTCTTTGGCAGAGCGGGGGTGGGCAAGTCAGGTAAAGTGAAAAATGTATGAGTGAATCCATCCTTCATTCTTTGCCTTTATGCGCTCACTTCACTATTGTCACTCGTTATAGAAAGTGGTAGATTTTGGTTGGTTTTTAATGCCTTCACTGTCACAGAGGATTTTGTTGAGTCATCATCTGTTCTTTGCATTCCATTGTAAGCCTTGGCCCCAGTGCCACCCCCACTCACAATAACACACGTGTTTCACGTCAGACGCAGATCAAGGACGGATTGCTTCTCTGGAGCAATCAGATGTTCAAAAACGTGCTTTGGGAGCTGTTGCATGTTGAAGGAGCCCATGAAATTGTAAAAAAAAGTATTCGGGTCAAGTGCTGCAGTGAAAAAAGAAAGAAAGCTGAGGGGTTTGTAGCTTTGAGGTGAAAGCCAACGGGCTGTAAAACATGACAGCTGCTGCAGGCTCGTGGAGTCTGACGTCCAAGTCTGGACTTTCACTCGCTTGAACAAAGACAGGTCTGTTCAGGCTGTCCATCACCTACTCCTATTATTAGGTTTATCCGAGTTGGACCTGTCAGCTGTCGACTGGCTCAGCTGCCAACTCAGTGTTCTCATTAGATGTTTAAGGCCATGGTTAATTAAGTAGATGTGCAGTGTCAGGGCTTATTACTGAACCTGAAAAATTAAACTGGACATGTTCACCATCTGATAACTGATGGCATCCAAGAGCTAATTTTAGCATTGACCTGCTATGATTTACACTCTAAAAATGAGGTTTTAGACTGTTTAATGACAATTAGTTATTTGGTGTTCACTCATATCATAAATTTATATATTTTATTACTATTTAATGCTAGGGTCGGGGATTTTCTCCAGATACACTTTTTAAGTTTTTGGTTGAAATTTTCTTAATGTCCTGATAGGAATTAAGATCGTATGTGCTCTGAAAAAAGGAATGAAGAAAATCTGTCAACTGTAAACTTGTAAAAATTTCGACCAATGGAAAAAAAAACGAACCGTTTTTTTTTTTTTAAACCAATCACGTCTCCCTGTCTCCCTGCTCATACTCAACACCTCGCGTGAACGAGCCCACACTCAAAGCGCATCACCGGTGACGGACTTAAAACAAAGTTTTTAGTCACGTTTTATAACATATATAATGATAAAGTTTAGTGTTTACTTACTGCTGAATGAAACATGAGACAACAAAGTGCCTACACAATACAAGCGATGAGCTTAGATGCGCAGCAGCAGCCCCTGCTTATGCACATGAGTGAAGGACGGAGCACAGAGGGGAGGGGGGAAGACGATGAAGGCGGACCCATCCGATATAAATGTCACCATTATAAAGCACTTGAATGAAATGCAATGAAACATCTTTGTTAATCAGACTGAATTTATTTTATTTGAAGGATTGGATTGTCCAAGCAGCATGAAAACAGAATTACTAGAACACACTCCACACACACCAACTCTAAATATTAGTAGGTGTACGACCATTTCCATGATCATGTCTTTGACTTTGGAAATTTGGGACATTTGCACATGATTCTACAACCAGCTCTTTGCTAAGATCAGTGTTGGCAATTCTCTGCTATTTTGGTAATGTAATTTTGTGCGCAAAAAGATTTTGAAGCAAGTGAGAAAATAAGATTTCATATCTGTATATATTTCGTATTTGCTGCGGATGATTTTGACTGAAGCCTGTTACTGTGCTAAGTTAGCAGTTGCCTATCTTAACTAGGGGTCTATCCTCATTAGGCAATCGTGCCGCACCCAAGCATGTTTTTTCCCTAAAGTTTGTATTATTTTAAGTATAGTAAGTGTGAGTGGAATTGTACAGTCTGAGTACAGCTTGGTTGAAAGAGGTCTGCTTAAGCATGACAATAGCAATGGTAGCGTCAACGGAAAGACTGGAGCTAATGTAGTGACCTCCTAATGTAAGGTTTCAAAGCAAGACTTTTTATTTTATTCTTTGTTTTCTCACGCAGAATTTGATGTGTTTAAAGTAACTTTAGTATCAATCCACACTGAGAGTCACACTAATCCCCAGAGAATATAATGCAATAATCTTAAAAATTATATTTGATGAGGGAATGGTTACAAGATTTTTCAGCCGATAGTTTAGGCAATCCAAACTTTATTTATTTCGCATATTTTGTGCTTAGAAAGCTGTACAAAGTGCTTCACAATATAAATTAGAGTAAAAACAACAAACTGAACATTTGATTTCATGTGGAATTTTAATTCATTTTTGAAGCCTGATCCCCATGACAACAGAAACAGGAGGATCGTCAGCATTATTGTCTGTCTGACGCTACATGTAGCTCTGGGGATCCTTCCAACAATGAATAGCTCTTGTTGACACAAAGCCTTTTAGTGCAAACAAGGAGTAACAGGAAAACAAGAATATTTGTTGTAAATTAATGAACTTTTACACTTTATAGCTATTTTGAGTTTTTACTATAGGCAATAAACATTGAACAAATGTAGACATTTGTTGTTTGATGCATTGTCATTCCTCAACAAGGTTATAATCCATGTACTTTTACTTAGTTTACGTAGTACTACAGTACTGATTTATTCATTGTTTAAATAGTGACATCACACCTTATTAAACAAGCTGATTTGATTTAAAAACAAGTGCGTTTATAAATTATATGTTCTCAATATGTGAATCTGGACCCAAAACAGGCATTTGCCTTTGCAGAAATGCAAGAAATCGTGTACATTTGCTTTAAAGTTGGTTAATTAACACAATATCATCAGGTTATGTAAATACTGTGATTTGGCACCCAGTCTTTTCAGGACGCAACAGTAATGATACAAACATATTGCTTTAAAACTGACATTGCAGTGGTTTTGTTTAGCCCTGCAATATACAGTATATTATATGAAAAAATACAGGAATGTTCACCATATGCACTTTATGTAATTCTACATTGCTGCCATATTGTGGGACATTTAACCTGCACTGATCTCTGCATCCGTCCTGTGTTAGGAAAACTGAGTGCGTCACTCTTCCCACAACTTCCAAAGCTTTTTTTTAAAACATTCGTTTCACAGAGATGTCCAGTGGCTGTGCCAGTTCACTTCAGTTCATCCCACCACAGATGGTCTGTACACAGTTCTGTCTCCTGACAGCTGATTTCACTGGACAAATGTTTGCAGTGTTTGCGCAAAAACATCCCCGTATTGCGCACACGTACATTGCGATGGCGATGCTCAAATGAGATATTGTGTGACAAGATATTGCAATATATATATGGTGCAATATATCCATGTCCTCCAGACATCACGATCACCAAATGATACATTATACATTTATTCACAGATCATATCTAACTCCTCGAAGGTTACAACAAATAAAAGTCCAAAACAGTCCATATTGCGACCTTTGTTTAGACAATACTATTGGTACTTTGTACCACATGGTTTGGCAGTGCCCGGAAGTTAATAGATTTTGGAACAGCGTATTAAGTACTCTAACAAATGTAATAGGAGTGGCCTCTCCTCACTCATAGTGTCTGCTTTTACTAAATGAAACATCAGCTTTGAAATTATCTGCAAAAAACAAGCGAATGTTATTGGCTGGTCTGACAGCTGCTAAAAGAATGATAGTTTGTCGTGGGAAACCACCACATACACTGTTGGTGAGGGAATGGCTTCTCGGTTACAGGGCTATTGCCCAGTTGGAGCTTTCCATAGCTCGTTTTCACAGTGCCAAAACATCTAACATCAACTGTTGGTCAAAGTTACTAACATGTTGTAAAAGTCATCTTCTCTATGTTCTGCACTTATTTTATCAATATTATATTCATATGGTTACTTCACCTATATATTTTGATGATATATATATATATATATACATTTTTCATACGATCTCTGTGGATATAGTCATGATGGAGGATAGATGTGGAATTTTTGTTTTCTAATGTATTTGAAAATTTTGGAAAATATGAGAGTCAAGAGACACCTGGACCATGGGGAGGGTGGGTGGGCGTGTGTGTGTGTGTGTGTGTGTGTGTGTAGCAATGCTATATCATTTATTTATTGTGATTTTTTTTTTTTTGGGAAAAGTTTTTCTCCTCTTTTTCTTTCTTTATTATTAGTTTAGTTATTTATTTTTATTGACTTTATTTGTTTTCTTTTTTCCTCTTACTTCTTAGTGCTCTTAAGCCTTGGCTGCATTCTGTGGGGATGCATGGGAGGGTGTGGGTAGGGATGGGATGATTTGTACAGGAACAGTGGCTACTCAATGTGACCGATCACATGCAGTATGTAAAGAACTGACAACTGTTTCCTGTACCTATTGTATAAATTATGGAAAAAAACTAATAAATAATTGAGGAGAGGAGTGAGAGGAGTGGTGTCAAATAAAGTACACATTTATTTCTATTTATAATATTCCTATTGAGTAGAAAAAGTCATACCCAGAGTAAGTATGTCCAAAGTTAGTCAAATAAAACTTTTTTATCAAACTGCATTTTTTCTTGTCTTTTTCTCACTTCTAAAGCTATCATTGTGAGCCCATTATCGTCTCTCGAGTCATGAACTCATTGTATCGTCCCACCCCTACTGGTTTGTCTGACTTTAAAAATCCGCTACACTTTGACTTTATTCCCCTTTTGTTCATTGTTCTGTGACACTGACACTAAATCACAGTCAATAAAAATTGTGAAATTTTTCCCTTTGACAGTGTGGCAGTTCTTACTTAAACTTTGAGACAGATATTGCACCATATTAGGTGATTTTCTTGCAATTTATATTATCAGTATTGTGGATCGATACGTGAGGTAGCCTGTGATTCCCATTCCCCATAGGTTAGAGGCTATCTGTTCTACTCTCACTGTTCACAATAGAATCATAAAAGCCTTCAGATATTGTTGTTTTACTAAAAGCAACAGCCTTTCACTGTTTAAAAAAAAAACTTGCTCAAAGATAAATGAATTGTCCTTGACTTAAAGTTGGAAATCCATGAGTCTCACAGCAATTTAAGAAATATCAAACTGTTTTTGTATCAACAGTAAACCAAGTGTCTGTGTGGAAAGTCAAAACAACCAGTCATAATGAGAAATCCACTAAGTTATCCACTGTTGTTGTTTTTGGCCTTGTTTCGGCCCACTCTCCCTCTCTGTGTTCTCTCTCTCTCTCTCTCTCTCTCTCTCTCTTGGCTATGAATAATGAAGTGATTATTAATAATGATCTCTTTATCTTGGCACCTGCTATTGGAATCCAGTAGGAAGCAAGGGAACATGCAGTCCTCTCAGTTCATGTGTTAGAGGAAGGAAAAGGAGCAAGTGTGCAAATCTGATGACCAAATACTAGGGGTGTCCCAATCCAATATCAATATCGGATATCGGTCCAATATTAGCCTGAAAACGAATATCGGATAGCAGATTAAAATTTCCGGATTCTTCGATTTTTTTTTTTTCCCCCCAATTCATTTTTTTTTTTTTTTCATTCAATTGTAGAATACTGTAGATATTGTGTTGAATGTTAAAATGTATGTAACCAATAGGTTAATAATAAATGTGTCAGTTTTTCTCATCCCTACTGTTGCTGACTATTGTTCTCTGTTTGAGTGACATCACTTGATCAAGACATTTCTAATATTCCACACTACAAAATAAGTAATTATTATTTTTTAAATAAAGAAAAAAGAAGTATGTACAGTATGATTCATGATCAATGTCGGTATCGGTATCGCCCGATATGCAAGGCTGTAAGAGTGATTTGTCATCAAATGCTCACACGCAAAACCATATGATATTCATCTCTCCAGATGATTTCTATCAAAGGTTTTTAATAAATAAAAATAATAATATTTATTTATTTGCTTTTTGCTTTTTAAATGTACATTGTTTTTCTTTAAGTGTTTATTTTTTATTTTTTTAAATGTTTATCTTTTTATTACTATGTTTTTCTAACTTAAGATTCTACCATTGAGCTCCAGAAAGATAAATCTAAATGTATCTTAAATAAAACTGCTGGAAAGAGTCTAGTCCATTAAAAGCTATAATTCATCAGATATTAATGAAACCAGACTCTTTAAATCATCTGATTCTCTTAAGGTCTACTTCAAATATTTTCTGAAAGTCCTTTTTGGAAAATCAGCTGTTGATTGTAAATTACGGCATCATAAAAAACAAAGTTTAATCTGCGGACAGAAGTACAAAAACAAAGCAGTGAGCCAGTGTGTGTCCCAGGGCGCTGCTACTGTGGACCTCATTCAGTGCCAGAAAAAGAGCGTCAATCACTTTAAGGACAGAATCCAACAAACAGTCATTTAGAGTTCACACAGAAAAGCCACAAAAACGATGCACGACGCAGTTTTCAAAGCAGGCGAGGGAAGATTGTTTGGCAGAATGTGCTTCATTGTTCCCTACCTCCAACTTTGGATAAAACTATAATTATTTTTATTCATGTTTTAAATACCTGCAGAATTATTTATTTAAAAGTTAGCCCCATTCTTGTTTACCCTCACCAAAAGTTACTGCTGAAAATCCATCGCTGTATCTCTGATTGTGCCCTGAAAAAAAACGATAAATACAATATGATATTCCTCCTTTTTCCATTTTAATATTCATCTCATGATTTATATTTTCATCATTTCTGAAAGGAGCTGTTGAGTTTTATTTGACATAAGTTGAAATGGACTCTGTTGGCTTTATTTTCACTGTGCAAAAACCAGCACCGAGGAAAAACCAAGGGACAACAATATTAATATTGGCTTTGGTATTTGGTCCAATGCTGAAATATGCACTTGTACTCATTGATATTACAGACGGAAATTTAGCCCTGGCGGCGGAAGGAGGTTGTGAGTGTGGAGTGGATATTGTATCAAGGAAAATTGATATATATATACCAACCTACCCTTTAGAGTGGTTCCCAACATTATAGTATAAGTAAAAGTTTTCCAAATTTTGCCTTGTTCCTATTGATGTTTTGAACATCTATACTGAAATGGAGCCAATATACCATCAGTAAAGGGTGACACACTTTTTATTGCTCAATCTAAGAATGCAAATCTTTCACAGATATCAGAAACTTGAACGATGTAAGGATAAGTATGGTGAATAGTCTCTCCAGTTCAAACACTATTCCTGAAAATACAAAAAAAAACTTCAACATTGTCAAAAAGTGTTCCACCCCTAAATGTGCAGCAATTGACTCGATTTTTGGTACATATTCTTACAATGTCAGTTGGAACAAGGCAAAAAGAGATCTGGCAAAAAGTGGTGAAAATTATTTTTGTGAAACACCCTACTACCCATGTTATGTTTTTTTTTTTTGGCATTCACGGAAAATCAGAGCCCCTATTTAGGTAACTGGAAACTGAAAAAAAACCACTTTTGTTTGGTGAACAAACCCATGATCGTGTGCAGGGGCCTGAAAATGAGTAGAGGTGGCCTAATGGTTAAGGAACCAAGCTGGTTGGAATCCACTGTAGGCCATCACTGGGACATTGAGCAACTCCCTGAACTCTAGCTTCCAGGTTGTCATTGCAAATGAGAACTTGTTCTTAATGACTTATCTGGTTGAATAAAGGTTTAATAAAAACAAGTAAATATCTCAGCGCTACATATGGTGGCTTCTGAATTGACAAATCCCCAAATAACGATAAATGTCTGTCGGGGTGTTGTATATGTCGGCCGACGGATGTGGAAGTCTTTAGCAGAAGTCACAAATGTTCCTATGCAGCAAAAATCGTTTATAAATATCAAATTGTTGTAGAGCTTCAGTAACTCTAGGGGTAAAACTGAAGGGAAATTTACTATATGTATTCTATCTAAATTGTTCTTCTCTTTTTTACAATTTGGCAATGATCTATAGAGTGAAGCTGCAACAGTTTAAAAAAGATCAAAATTAGATTTTATTTCAAAGCTGAGAAAAAGCAACATGCAAAAGCAAAAATGAGGAAAACTGAAAATATTAATAGTGATCTGGGAAAGAAACTGATCTCGAGAGACTTATAAACATGCAGTGTAGCTTATTTCATCACGAGGAGGAATGATGGAGAATCTAAACTTTCCACATACTTCAGTGACTATTTCTGTGACCATGTCTTGCGATTAAATCTTTTGATTACAGGTAAGTCATTTTCAAAAATATGTGTTGTACCTATCCTTTGAGCCCAACATCTTGTAACTTATTGTATCGTGAACTTAGTCTATCATTCTATCCCTATTGATTACAATAATAAGTATTTAAAACTGGTCTTAAAAATGATACAAGTAAAAACAGGAAGATGTTAGGGATACTGGTAGTGGGACTAAGCAGAGTGGACACAATGTGGACCACTTGTTGCCTGTTTTTCCTTGCAGAAAAAAAAAAAAAGCCTGATAAGTTTAAGTGTCTTTTATAGTTTGAATGATGTAATCAACTTGACATTAAGCATTTGTGCACTTTAGTGTGAAATGTTCTTTCACAGAAAGCACTGACGCATCCCGAACCCTGATTACTGCTGCTGTTGTTTAGACTTCATAGCATATTTTTCTAGGTTTAATGAAATGATATATTGTGTGTGCATACTCTTTATCCCAAGAGCATAAAAGTGATTTGGATTCTTGTCTCATGAACTCCAAAACTTAAGGCTGCGATTTGTGATTTCCAATAAAAGTGAAACCACTCCAGTGAAAATATTTCATCCTGACACATGAGTGGCATTAAACTGTATTCAATGTTAAGAAAAAATCCAACATCTTATTAAGTCTTAACTCAAGTTTCTAACCAAACATTTCCCTCAAAAATGGAAACTTGGATCTTCAAAGCTTTCATTGCACTCTCTCCTAACTGCACGTCTTCCTCTCAAGGTACACAGTGTTTCTCAGAACCTTGTTGTCGTCAACACGTTAAAAATTTGGGTTAAATTTCTTAAAAATTTGGTCAAACTGAACCATTGCTCCAATTGTCAAAAATCATTTGTTTCTGCCATCTAATTCTGACCCCACTTTTGTTAGCTAGCGTTGCAAGGGCCTGGTATTCATTAAGGATCTACACATTTTACAGATTTTAATGGACTTGAAAATAGGTTTGACCTACCTCATTTACATTTTTACCGTTTCCTACAAATTAGGCACTTTGTTTAAGCTACCTACTCTAATTACCCCAACTCACCCCCTAGTTCCTTGGTTGATGCTCAGAAGTGCTCTATATCTGTTATTTATAGCTCTATGTTATCATTTAATCCCCAGCATCTCGATAGTCTAAAACAGATGGTAGGAGGAGATTGGGGTGTCCACATTAGACGGTCAATGGGAACACTTCCTTAAGCTTGTTTATTCCTCTTTGATCTGTGCCAGACATGGTCTACTGCAGTGCAAGGTTCTCTTTAGAGTGCACTACACTAATGCTAGGCTTTCCTAGATTTACCCTACCGTCAATGACGGTTGTAATAGGTGCCATCAATTCCCTGCTAGTCACATGCATATGTCCTAGTCTTGTCGGTTTTTGGCGCCACGTCTTCCATGCGCTGTCGGTGGTGCTTGGCGTGGACCTTGACCCGGACCCATGCACGGTTCTCTTTTGATGCCCTCCTCTCTCTACATCGGGTTTGCCAGCGGCTAAACATCGAGTGCTGGACTTACGACACTACTAGCGAGACGTCTTATTTTACTGAAGTGGAAACATGCTTCCCCCGCGGCGCATAATAGTTGGCTTTGTGAAGTTCTGACCCACATTAAACTGGAGAAGATGAGATTTTCGCTTTCTGGTACTGGCAGTGTTTTCAACAAGACCTGGCGACCCTTTATTGAATATTTATATAAACTTGTGATTCACCCAGATAGCGAACTAGATGGACCCCTTTTTTTGTGTGTGTGTGTGTGTGTGTGTGTGTGAGGACTTATGTATTGTTTTAAATTGTACACATATTTACCTAAGTGTTTAGGTATATGTGATTGTTGAGAAATAGTTTTTTGGATACATCGTTCATGCTTATGTTCTTGTACTTGTTGTTGGTTGCTGTCCTGGGAGAACAGTCTCTATTTTCTTTCTTTTGGGAACACTTTGGCTGGACAGTATGCTTATGTATGTATGTTTCTAGAAAAACTGTGAATAAAAAGATTTTGAACAGATATTTGAAGTAGTTTTGTGGTAATGGAGGACGGTTTGGACGGCAGATGACACTCACAGAAAACTGATCTTCTTTTCACCTGACAAACTCAGGGTGTATTTATAGTTACAATTGAGCCTAGGCTGAGTTATACGTTCTACATAAGCGTGTGTTTACTCAGATTGCTCTGATTACCTCCAGAGGTGGTTTTGTATGAGTGTTGGTGCTGTGTGGGTGTAGATGACCGATTAAGAGATGATAGTGCATTTCCGTTAGTTCTGATTAATCAGTGATCACTTGACTTAATACAGAAATTCAGTGAAGCAAAAAAGAAAATGGTGGCGTCATAGATAGAGAGGCTTATTTTAGTGCACAACTCCCATCACAGTGGTCCCACTCAGTCAGGCTGTGAGTCATCCCTAGTGAGCCTTCGTCATGTTTCTAGCTACCTTACTCTTTGGCTTAGACGCTCTTTGAAACAATCATGATGGATCCATTAGGGGTGTTATTTTCTTGCTTTTAAAGATCAGCTGCAGTTTGGGTTCATCTTTTTCTAGTCAGAATTGGATTTATTCATCACAGTTTCTATCTACTCACTTTTAGAAAACAACCACTTCTGGAGAATACTTTATGTAGTTTTGGCCGTTTTTCACTCTTCTAAAGGCAAAACTCTATTCAGCATGACTTCAATGCAGTTCAATCCTGGCTACAATCTAATAAACTATTACTCAATAACTCGAAATCAAATTTTATGTTGTTCCAGAAGCGGGTTCGCCCAGTCTCAGCCAATGAGATTAAACTTACTTTTTCTGATTTGTCACCAGTCCCAGTTGTTGATCAGTTTAAATATCTTGGTCTATGGCTAGACTCCTCACTGTCATTTAAAACTCATATACAAACTATTACAAACAAAATTTCTTATCGCTTAAAATTGCTTTATCAATCAGTTAATTGTTTTAGTTACTCAGTTAGAAAAAGGATAATTTTACAATTGATTCTTCCCATTATTGATTTCAGTGATATTATTTATCAAAACACCACTGCCACGATTTTCCAACCACTTAATGTCACTTACAATAGTCTGTGTAGATTTATCCTCCGCTGTCCCTTCAGAACTCACCACTGCCAAATGTATGAACACTTGTCATGGCTCTCTCTGGCATCTAGACGACAGCTTCACTGGCTATTATTTATATTTAAATGTATTCATTTAAGTTTTCCTGATTATTTCAAACAATATATAATTCCTTTCAGATCGTCATACAGTTTTCGTCATGCTGATCAACCATATCTTGTAGTCCCTAGAGTCAAAAAAGTAGTCGGTAAATTTTCATTCAAATATAAAGCTCTATTTGACTGGAACATTCTCCCATTATCGATCCGCTCTCTAACCTCTCTGTCTCTGTTTAAAAATGCTCTTGTCCTCCATCTCCAGAATATCTGTCAGTGTTTTTGATTATAGGCTATGTAACGGAAACCTTTTTTATTCATTTAATCTAATGAAAGTTTTTACTATCATTAGATAGCTACTATTAATGTTATCACTATTATTACTTATTTATTTTTGTATAAAATATTTACTGTTTTGAGCAACTGTTAAATGTATACTGTGTGTGTGTGGGTGTGTATGTGTGTGTGTGTTTATCTATATTTTGTTGTATTTATTATTTTTGAAATATTGAATTTTTGTATTGTCTGCTCTGCTGTATCTGTCATTTTATGTAAGTTGAGGACCCCCTCGAAAACGAGATGTTTCATCTCAAAGGGCATATCCTCCAAGAAATAAATTTGAAATTTGAAAACTGTATCTGTTAAAACATCCAGTCACCCTTTCTATGAACATTGAAAGACTGCCATTTCAAATTAAAAGTTTTGTTTCAGCCAGCAGTGAACTATTATTAAGAAGCACTTGTCATTTTGTTCCTTTTATTCACTGTTCCTTCACCCACGGAAGTGTTTAAGTGGTGGCCATGATTAAGAGCATACAAGATCTCTTCAGGAAAAGAGGCTCCATCCTTCCTTTTTTATCTCCATTAGTCTAGGAAACACTGATGCATCCTTTACCAAAAGAAATGAGATAATGCTGACCCACAATTCCTTGCGGCAACAACATTTAAAGGGACACGCACACCTGAGCGCTGACAAGTAACAGAGATCATGCAAGTTCAATGCATAATACTGTATGTCTTGAAAAATTTTAAATAATGTATAACTCATATTTTATTATATGTAAGACCTATTATCAGATTATAACTGACATAAAACCGACACATTTTAGCCACATTATGTTTTATTCTACATAACTCATATTTCTGAGTGGAAGGTAAGTGTGAGCAACCATTCTCAATGTGACGTTCTTTTAGTTTCGCTTTTGTTCCTCGTAGCCTGGTAGCCACTTTTCCTTTGATTTACATTCAAACCGTGTGATTTTTGAGATTATATCAGTGGTAAGTGTTATAAATGTGATTTTAGTAGTCCATTTTCGGAAATTTGTAGTTTTTTCACCACGGCAGACGTCACTAATCTTTGCGGCCGTCAGATTATTACCTCACCTAGTTGAAGTGCATCTGATTGTCAAAGCAAACAGGATGGCCGATTCCTAACTCCTCTCCTAATACTTTTCCTTAACCCCGTGACGTCATCCACAGGGTTATGGAAAAGTAGATAGTAAAGGAGATAGGAGGGACTATTCGGACACAGCCATTGTTTCGCTGCTAGGAGTCTCCCAATACAACTTTTTCACCGATGCCAATATTGCCTCCTTGAGTATGGACGAATTCCAATATAGATTTGACATCAGCATGAATCATACATATCTTTATTACTCATTTTGCACTCGGCTGCAATGTCTTTTTTGAACTTTACACTAAAACATTTCCACCTGACCGATATTGCTTCTACTCTTTGCTACGTTGTTAGTACTTTAGCGCACACTGTTGTTGTGATCACGTGGGCTTCGCAATGGAGTCTGGAATGGATTACTTGCTCCATTACCAGACATGTAGCTTTTCATCAGGCAGGGGGCTGGAAAAGGACTGGAAAGGCAGATACCTCACATCACCTACTCAAAGAGCAGTAAAAATTGCAAGTAACACCAGAAAAAGCCACTGAATATAGTAAAAAAGAAAAAAAAATACACAGACAAAACCACTGCTAAAAAACAACCCTGTCTTGTGATAAACATAGTGATGAAAAATACTTGGCAGAAGCACTATTTAGGATGTCGTTTCAATTAGTATCCAGGGAAAATGACGTCATAGGAAGTTAAACCTCACAAGCTTTCTATGAACAAACTAAGACACTGTATTCAAACTTCAGCTCAAATCCTAAGCTGGTTTTAACCACAAATCTGTCCAATGTGAAGTTTGAGACAAATGTGTGACCGTCTTATCAGGAGTAGAGTGACATTTTTGCATAATTTGTTAAAATGTTTGCCGATTGAATTCAGCTGAATTCAGTTTTATTTGCTGAGCACAAAATACAACAGTCTTTTAATGGCACGTAGCACTTTGTGTTTTTGTCAGCACATTTCTAAAGGAACGAGGGACAAACTGTTCTTGCATGGCCTGCTCTGTCAAATGTAAGCAGGTTTTTCTCTTTTAAAGATGCAGTAACACCCAGGTTAACATGGTTGTCACTCAACAGATACTTAAGGCCTTTAAACTGCTCTTTGTATACACTTTCTCACCTGTGATCTATCACTCTAAGGTGCAGTTACTGGCAGCACAGCCCTCACTCATGTCTACAAATGAATGGGGCTGCAGTGCAATTGTTAGTCCAAATTAAAGGGTTGAATGTGGTCCATGGGATACTCACGCCCTTGCTGCTCCAGCCACACAAGCATCAGCCTCTGTCCTCACAAATCAAACCCTCACTGATGGCTTTTTCCCAGCACTGAGCACAGAATGAATGACAGCCTGTCTTTCCCTTTCTGTCGTTGTGTGATTACAGAGCTCCAACACCGCTAAGTTTAAAATTTTTAATCGGGGCTTTCGCCTTTAATTGGCCATGTAATGTTATTACATTAATGGAATTTGTCCTCTGCATTTAACCCATCCCTGAGGAGCAGTGGGCAGCCATTTTGCGGCGCCTGGGGAGCAGTTCGGGGTAAAGGGACTTGCTCAACATCCCAACTCAGTTGGGTTTGTTGTGTTTAAATACACACACATTGGTCTGCAAGGAAAGAAAGGAAAGCATTTTAAAAGAAGAAATAAACACAGCTCTGGAGGAATAGAAAAAGATGTGTTTAGTTTGAAGTCTTTATTAGTGAGGGACACAAAATCATTGTTATGTGAAACAAAAAAAATGTATGCTATATGTAAATACTCATTTGTATAAACTATTTTCATGCTACTATTGTATTTATGGTTATGAGCACAACTTGCGGTGTGAATGCAAAGTGATTATTTATTAATGATAACAATATTTTATTTTAGTGTGGGGTTATGCTTGCTTTAATATATATATATATATATATATATATATATATATATATATATATATTAGTTTCAGCTAGATAAATGTTGTCCTTTTGAACAGTATGTCGGTAGAAACCTCAACTCAACATACTGTTCAAAATGTTACTTGGAAGTCAAGTGAAACTTCAAAGGAATCATCAAAGGCGATCAGCAGAACTCCTCTGATGAAGACTGGCAGGTGACAGTCGAAACATTTCCTGAAAAACCTTCTATGAATACACAAAACCTCAACTTAACATAAAGCTCTATATTATTTTCTAAAAATAAATATTAGTTTAAAGTATATCTTGATTACTAGAGGCTACATCAGGGCTCTTATTGTGAAAGGCTAAGTGCAAGTTTCTGTTCTGTGTTACTTATGTATTGTGTTTCATGATATTCATTTTGAGTAAAATAAGACAGTCAAACCTCACTGGGACTTTGCTTTGTTCAGAAGCATTTAACAGTCCAATGTTATGCCTGTATTTTGTTTGTGTAAAATATTAAGATCCCGTCCTGAACCCACAGCGTTACGTTAGGAGAGTTGGTTGTTTATAATTTTGGGATGATTTAGTCACATGTATGATAACATTACTGTTTAGCTCATACGTAGCTGTAGAATGAAATGGTATATGTTTTTGACCATTCATTAAACACATGTTCCAGAAAGATTAATATTTCAAAAGTAATTGAATTCAAAAAAGAAAAACTAGGCATTTCCAATATACATATATATATATACTGTATATATATATATTTTTTTTTTTACTTCCGATGTGCCAATTTCCGATTTCGAACAGATACCGACCAAGCTTTTCCATTTAAGATTTTTCACAATTGTGTTTCATGGTACGCCCCTTCCATTTATTCTCAGTTTCAATTTCCACATTTTGTTACATCTGCTTTTCTAATTACAGAAAATGTAGTTGCCTATTTCTTTGTATTTTATATTTCTGTTTCAAACGTGCAAAGGTCTGTCATTCTGAAATCATATGAGACAAGGTAACAGGAGGTTTAGTAAAGGCCATTTCCATTTCTGAAAATTCATTTCATAATTTCCGTTCCTTTTCCGTGATCATGTAAAATCAGAGGCCCTAGAACTCATTTTTTAATATCAGTTTTTCATCTTTAAAACCCATAATCGGTATGCACGGATATTGCATAACTACATATAGTAAGTAAAACTCCATAAAATAAGATAGAATCTTTTTTTTAATGTTTTTTGGCATTGCATCACAACTCACTGTATGTAGGTCTGCATCCCACTTTTGGGTCCCTACCCAAACTACCAGGTTTGAACCTCTAAACCAGTGGTTCTCAAACTTGTTTAGCTCAAGTACCCCCTTTATCTTAATTCTGAATCTAAGTAGCCTCATTGTCCAACTACAACATTTCACTAAGAATTCTATGAAAAACAACTATAAAGCACAATGATGAATGAATCAGTGATAGCACACATTTTAAAGAAACTTAGTGGAATAAAACACTTGTTAGTGTCTCAATAGTAGATTTGTTTCTATAGTTTTTATCATTTCCGGTCTTCTTGGTGTGGGACAAAGACTGACCTTTGTATTTTCAGTTTGTGTTCTAATCTAGATCATTTTCCTCATCAATATTATGATTATCATGTTTAACTAAAAGTAAACATAAACCCCATATTTTTTAATTATTTTTGTAAATTTTCCTCTCTTTCTCTCTCCTCAAATACCCCCTGTAGTGCCATTGCGAGCCCCCATTTGAGAAACACTGCTTTAAACTATGTGGCTTCTTTTTTTTTTTTTACATTTAAAGGTCCCATATGTCATGCTATTTTTCACCCATCTCCATTTGTTCTAAGAACCCCAAAAACATAGTATTTGAGGTTTTTTTCAACAAACTCGCCTGTTTTCCAGAGTTTTAGCCTCCGAAAAGTCACTTTCTGATTAACTCTACACAAACAGGCTGATTTGCGGTCTACTTATGCATATTCATGAGTGGGCGTGTCTATAGACGGACCACTGACCTCATCCTCCCCACACGGTGACTTAGGGCCAGAGGACGGCCCGCCCTCCTCCCACCCACTCCGTAGCCAAGCTCATGCTGCTTTATAAACATGAGACAGAGCGTGGGGGCGGGGCGCTTACGGTACATTCATAGACTGTAGAAAATACATACAGAGCACTTTCGCGAAGGATGCTGAAATGCTCACCTTCGTGGGCGTGTCTGTTTACATGTCAATCACGACAGAGAGCTTCCTGGAGGCGTGGCTTCTCCAGCTCAGTGCCACATCAAATTCGTCATCAAATTGGAGCGAGGTGTTTGGGCTCACCCTGCAGTAAGAAAGGAGCAAATCACCGTCTAACGATTGAGGGAATCAATGAAAAAAAAACACTTTGGGCATGTGTATGAAGCCCTAATAACACTTTATGACGTTTAGCGCACAGAAAAGTTGATATAGCTTAACATGGGCCCTTTAAACCTCCAACTCAGTGAAGAGATGAATGAGAGCAGATGGTGCTATGAATCAAATATTAAAATGGTAATAGATCACGAAGCTTAATACAGCTGACAGACTGAATTTGTTTGCAGAAATGTAATGTCTTCATCACAAAACTGACATTTATTGAATTCCTGGTGACTATAATTACCGTACACTGTAGATATACAGCACACATCTCGTACCATCACACTCACACAATAAATATGTATTAGCTCAGAATGGAAACTCAGGATTTTAATTAAAGTTAGATATTCTTATAAAACCAAGGCTGGAGGCAACAATTTAGCTGCCAGAATCAAACATTAAAAGGATGTAGGCATTTTTAATCTTGCAGCTAAACACCAACGTGTCTTTGTGTTTGTAACCATCACTGGCTGGCTCTCTGTGTAATATAAAAACAGCAAGGTTAACTCGAAACATAATATATACAAAAATAAACTTCAATTCTTTATTACATTTTTATAGGCCAGGGAGAGCAGTGTCGTCATGTGGGGATGAAAAGGTGTCAGAAAGTCTTAATTAAATGAAAGGCAACACTGAGGCTACAGAGCCAGATTGATCTTATTGCTGGTGCTGATTAATGGCATTTTTTGATTATTTTGAGCGATTTCTCGAGTTTATTCATTTGTAATGGTGACAGGAAAGATAAAAGGGGAAAGTTAATGATGACTTAGCAGTGTTGTGCTAGTTACTGACAAAAAGTAACTACAGTAGTTACCATTACTAGTTACTTCATTCACAAAGTAACTCAGTTACTATTTTGATTACTTACACCAAAAAATGGAATTAGTAACTTTTAAGTTACTTAGAATTAAAGAATGTATTATTTTTTCGGTCATTAGTGTCCGTACAGCTTCACATCAGTGCTGTATAAGAAAATAATACACTGTTGATCAATTCTGTGGTGGAGGAATAGTGGTTAAGGAAGCTGGCTTGTAATCAGAGTCAGTGGTTTGAATCCCTCCTTCCTCATCCGCTCCTGAATTAACATTGCTTTGGATAAAAGCCTCTACTAACCCTACAGTTTCTAATCATTTGCATTCACAGTCCTAAACTCTGCTCAGTATTAATCTTTAATCAGAATCAGAAATGCTTTATTTATCCCAGGGGGAAATTACTGGCCTTACAGCAAGAAATATTACAAATAAAAAGAATAAACATTACACATAGAAAGAAAGAAAGAGAAGAAAAAATGTACATACTTCAGTAAGACTGTTCATTAAATATACACACATTACAGTAGTAAAATATAAGATAAATAATAATAAAAATACAAGTATACAAATATAATACAGATATTTACAACAATCAAAGCTGTGAGGTTACAGTGATGAATTGTAAAGTTTGATCTCCACACCAGCACTGTGGTTGGATCAGCCTGGTGCTGAAAGTGCTCCTGTGACTGACCAGCACATCATGGAGTGGGTGGAACACATTGACCAAGATGGATTTCACCTTGGAAAGGCTCGTCCTCTCTGTCACCACTGTCAGAGAGTCCAGTTTAATCCCCACAACGTCACTGGCCTTGTGGATGAGTCTGTTGGCGTCTGCGACCCTCAGTCTGCTCCCCCAGCAAACAACAGCGTAGAGGATCGCACTCGCCACCACTGACTCATAAAACATCCTCAGCATTTTCCTGCAGATGTTGAAGGACCTCAGCCGTCTCAGAAGATGGAGGCGGCTTTTGGCACACCAATCTGACTGAAAAGTATTTTTTCAATGCCAGTTTATTTACCTGAGATGAGCAGTAATTGAAAATGTTATCAGGAATTCTGAAATAAATAACAAAACAACCTGAATATTATTCAGAATCAAAGATCAAAAATTAAAGTGGCTTTAGCATTATAAAAATGTTTGTGTTTAGTCCTTAGAATGTTCTTTTACAGCTTAAGTACAAATACTAGCAACAACGTACAACATAAACACAAAAAACCTTCTAAAATAAAGTAAAGCAATCTAAATTAACATTCGGAATAAATTTTGACCACCTCTGCTTTGCGAAAACTGCTATAAAACAACCATAAATGATGTGCATATAAAGCACAAAACAGCTGCTCAAAAATTGAAAGTTAAGTAAGCTGTTTGTATTCCAAGCGCAGATTCTGCTGTTGTGTATGCTTATAAAAATAATTTATGAGAAAAAAAAATCACAGCATTTTTCTGAGCTACACAATGCAATGCATAGGACATGGTATCAGGCTAACGAGCTGCTGAACGCAGGTGACTCCACAGTAGTGACAGGCTGCATATTTTGACAACATACCAAGCAATAGCTTTGTTGATCTGTCCCTGTCTAACAGTCACAGTCCTGTTAAAATCTAGTTTCCCTCACGTCCAGTGCGTCCACTAATGCAGGGTTAGCTTAGAGCTTCACCAACTAATGTATCTTTTGGAGGCAGATTGTTAAAATAATGCACGTATTTCCACTTTGAGGAGCTCGCCCTGCTCTCGCATTGACTCGCTATTATTAGCACACGTTATAGTAAACAGAGACACGCCCACAATGCTGCTACTTCTTCTGTCTTACATTGGTTGGCACAGCATCCTGCAAAAATATGTAGCACCTCTAAACAGGAAGTACACTGCAGCTAGCAAGGTAACGGACAAACGCACCATATTGTGTTAGAGTACTAGTTACTGTCAGAAGTAATGGTGGCAAATGACACGCCAGCACTGCTTATCAGCGTCATACGTTTAGTGTTTCTTTAGTACATTTTACAAAACTTCTTTAGACTCTAGTTAATGGATATGTTATTAAAGTCTCTTGCAGGCCAAAAATTATGACAACTTTGAAAAGATAAACAAAATATTTCAACTAGTTTCCAGGAGAGCTATTTTTTTTCTTAGTCACAATAAATTAAAGCATATAGTAAGCAGGAATAGTGTGCCTATCTGTAACTGTATGTCTAGGATTTATTTCTATGCAGGATTAGGTGTTTTCTCCACACACTTCAGTTTCCTTAAACCAAAAAATATGAACTTCAGATGAATTTGAATCTCGATAATATATAAATGACAACATTTGTTGGTGCATTTATTTTCTGTTTCCTTTGGTGTTTACATTTCGTCACACAACTCAATTAATGAAATAATTTTCCCAATGATTGTTAAGCAAAATCAGGCTTGAATAGGAGTTTTTTGACATGTACAAATGTATCAATTGGCCTATAAGGGCTGCACATGAAACCTGCTAACTCAGACCTACTAAACTTTTCGTAAACATGACTGTGAAGCTGTTTCAAAAGTTTCAGCTTTGTACACATTTGGTAACCTTAAATTAAATATTTTGTATACACATCATCCCTCTGTGTACAAACATGACTCCTACTTGCACTGCCTTATGTAACCATTACTGTATGGCATATACCAGTACATTCTAAACTCATGTTTGGCTTGGAATATTTGCTCCAGACAGGAATGCTATAAATCGTATGCATGAGCGTGTGTACTGATGCCCTGTGTGTTATTGTTACTCTGATTACTTTCCCACATTTGTTCTTAGAGGTCATTGGTTGAGTTCTTAAAGGGGAAACCTGGATCTGGTTGGTGAGTGTTTATCTGATATGGAGAACGAGTGAGATGATGAGATGTCTGACGTGAGGACATTAGCAATAGATTTAATACTTCCTCTAGAATCAGTGAACCTCTCAAAAGCTCAACCTCGATATTAACAGGCACGTACTTTCTCAGAAAAAGAAAAGGATTTAATCTTAATGGGATGAATCAATGCTCCAGGGAGGAAGAGAGAGATGGTGGAAGGAACTCTGGGAAAGCTCTGAGTGGTGGCCTGGCCTGTTGCTCATTTCAACAATCAGAACCATCATTCTGTGGTGTTTATGAAGAAAAGGTCATGCATTACAAATCGGCCACACAGCAACCACACACGACCAATTAAAAGCACCACTTTGTCAGCTAAAGTTGTTTGTTTGCATCCCAAAAGGTTGCGAGTTTGGTTCCCAGCCTTTGACTGTCTGAGCAGTATTCAGTAAGTATTCAGACTCAATGCTCCCTTTCTGGTTCAGGCTGGACCCTGGAGATGCACATAAAAACACCATCAGCAGATTCATAGCTGACTGTGATCCAGGGCACTAATAAAATTGTTAACTAAAAATTTATAGGGAATTCTTGGAGGCCTTTTCTCCCCACCATTCTTACTCATTTTAAGCTCTTGTAAATCTCTCTTTATACTGTCTGTCCTCTGATGCACTCTGAAACCATTACAGTCTTTCATTTAATAGAAAATGACCAACAAAGATAAATTTAAAATACAAATAAGTTGTCCTTGTTATAAAACAAATGCATCATGTAAAGGTGCATGTTTTTGTTTTAGTTTGTTTTATAAATTTAGGTTTCAAGGTTTTAAAACAAACATCATGACACAAAATTATGACCCTGCAGTGTGTTGATTTAACTGTAGATTGAGCATTACCTCAAAAGATCAGAGACTAAACTGTTTTTCTATTCAATTTTGCTTTGTTTTTGTTTATTTGCAAGCATTTAGCTCACAGGGTGCCATCTGTAAATCACAGTCCTGTCTGCCAGCAGAGCAGCAGGACAGCAGTCGTCTGTCTGCTCTGGGCAAAAAGACAACATACAGTCATCCCCAAAAGAAGCTTCTCTGGTTGTTTTACCCATTTTTCATAAAACAAGAGGCAACTGTGTTTTCCTGTCAGCAGAGCAGCAAATCAGCATCATGTTTGCTAATTACTAAAAGATATCCAAATGTAATGCTGTCTGCATAAAAGAGGATTCCTTTGTGTTATTAAGGTCAATCTTTTTAAAACTAAATTTGGCATGCCTCTGCGTAAACCTAAAGATATAAAACAGAATTTGTCCAAGGTGTTTCTGACATTTTACAACATTTTACTTCCCCTACATTCCACGCATTCTGGCTATATGAGGACGATGCATTAGGGTCCTATAAGCCACTGTATGAGAGGAGTCCTTGGTCTCATCTGAGAAAAATTCAATTGGCCTGTCTTTATCTCTAATATGCTTGAAAATAAATGTAAGTTATAAGTATAAAATTAACTTTAATCATAAACTGTGGTTTGTGTTTGAGGCATAATTAAGTCAGGACATTGTGTGACATCAGCCGACAGTTTTATCTCCACCATGGAGGTAATGTTTTCACCGCCCTTTGTCATCTTTCGATGGAGTGAGCATAACTACCAGTACAGCCGTCATTGGACTAAAAATAATGACTTCTACTTTGGAGTGTTTATGCTGGTTGCTAACCTATGTTTTTCTTCACAAGCAATATATTTAGAACTAACTTTGAACAATATACTGTACTTTTTGTTAGTAGGTATGAGAAATAGCAAATGATTACAGATTACAGGCCAAATATGAATAGGTTTGATCTCAAGTGGACCGCAGAGGTGCTACTTTACATTTCCATGTGTGAATATGTAACATATGAGGCACGGATAGTATCCAAGCGTCTGACAGGTAGTGACTATATTCGTTTAATTTGGGGACATTTTTTCAAATAATTGGAGGATTGTGCAGAATTTTGGAAAAATTTGTAGTGCACTCACATTGTTGATAATGTAACACAATATTACCTTCATAGTTTGTTTTGTATGTCTTTACTGTAATGGCCAGTTTGTCAAACATTAACAAAAGACTGCTCTCTGCAATGTGAGTGGGAGTGAGAGGCAGCAGATAGTTTGCTCTAATGAGGAAGGAACTTCACACCTCATTGGGTTTTCTGTCAATCTAAAGTCCAGTGCCTGTATTCACAAAGTGTCCTAAGGCTAAAAGTAGCTCTTAGTGATGTCACTTTTACAAAAATCTTAGAATTCCTCGAGTTTTAAGATTTTTCTTCGAATTTTTCCTTGTTAGGTTAAAAGTAATCAGTGTTGGGAACATTACTTTAAAAAGTAATTAGGTATAGTTACTCACTACTTGTTCAAAAAAGTAACTTCATTAGTAACTAAATTACTCTATAATAAAAGTAACTCATTACCAAGGAAAGTAACTATTTGCGTTACTATGAAAAAAAAAAAAAAGTTGCTCTATGTCAAATAATTCATATTTTTTAGATGCGTCGCCTTAGCCAATCATAATCACTCACCTTGTTTTTAACCCACCTCCTCACAACAGCTGAGTCAGAAGCCGGGGATGCTTTCGGATAACATTTTATTCAATCAATGCATGTAACGCACCGCATTTAACGTTCAGTAGCGATAACGGCGTTGTAATGGCGTAAAACGTAATTAGTTAGATTACGCCGTTACTGAAAAACAAACGCCGTTACACAACGCCGTTATTTTAAATGCCGTTATTCCAAACACTGAAAGTAATTGACAAAGCATCTTAGGACCTAAGCGAGCTCCTAAGGTGAAAAACTGTTTATTAGTGAGGAGGACTTTTAAGAAGCCTAAAAGTGTCTTAAACAAACAGAAAGACAGAGAGGACAGCAAGATATTCTCTGTATGTTTAATAATAGTGATTTATTAAACGCTAACGGCTTATACTTATTATTATTATATTATTATCACTAGTGCAGTCCCCGTATGAAGTATGTATTGCTTGTTTAAAGGTGGGACGTCATGGACATTTAGTTTTGTTGTGAAATATGTGATAACTATTGTGTTTTCCTATATTTTGGCTTTTAGCAAGGACACTGTAGGGAGTTGAACCCCATCTATTCTGATTCTAGTTTGTTTTTGCGGATCCGGATCTCCTCAGAACGGAAGAGACTCGGTCCGGACTCGTTTAGTATCGTTAATCCACAACAGTTTAGATGCACATAGAATTTGTAAAGCATTTATAAAATAATTTATTAACGGTATCATTGCAGTCTAAACAAATCAGGCGTTTAAACACCCTTGAACCAAGCAGCAGCCATGTTGAAACTCTTAGGTCAGTCTGACCTTTTATTGTCTTGACTGCAAAAGAAAAAAAAAAACCACAGGATTCAGTTTAATATTGACAAATGTTGATGAATTTATCTGCTGTCCTTGATGTCTAACTTCACTGCTATTATCATCAGTAACTATCTAAACTGGTAATTATAGAAGCTGATCTGCAGATGCCTGATGTTTTTGATCTCTCTTTGTACGATTGGCTTTGTACGTGGCAGAAACCGACGTGACAGGCCGTCTTCTCGCTCATTGCAGGGGTGATTGGAAAACAGGCCAGCAACATTTTTTTCTTCTCTTGGAGTTCAAAGAATAGAGTGTTCACATCAGGCAGCGGCTCAGATATTAGAGGCTACAGACGGACCCCAGGGGAGCACTCAGTGTTATTGGACGTCAATCAGGAACACTGTATTTCCAACAGAGAAGCTGATTTAAAGTGTGAACAGGACACTTAAATCAGTTTGTTTTACCTCATGCAATATATATGGCAACATGGCAGTGGTCATGCATTTCAAGTTGACATTTTTTTTTTACTGTTACTGGGAGCAAAACTCTTAGTTTAGTTTCACTTAGATTTCTGTAAAAGTCCAATTCCTCACATGATTGGTTCACCAACTCCACTCGTACTTTCCCCCGCCTATGCCAGAAAGCTGAGAACAAATACCATCTGCCTCATTCTGAATGAGGAATCCCATAAGGCTTGGTCATGAAACAGTTGGACGATGGGAAAGTTTAAAGATTAGGTGTAGGATTTCACTGGAGACTCTTCATTGTACTGCTTAGTAACAAATACGAGCACGTCCAAACAAAAGTGAGTCAGCTTTTGGAGGAGAGATGACTCAGAAAGTAGGCTACAATGATAACAAAAGGATAATGATACATATATTAGTAGTTAATATAACAATATCAACACAACATTAACTTATCGTTAGCAAGCGAGACAGACTGGTTTGTAGCTTCCAGCAGCAGGCTATGCATAGCTAATAGCATGCTAAATATGTCTAAAGAGGATCAACGTCTCCATAGAGCAAATCACCTCTTCATTGTTAATGGAAAGCATTTATTTTCTAGATATGCAGCGGTTTGAACCCAGTCTCCATACTTTTACATGCTAATTTACTGTTATTAGCATATTGAAAAAAGACATGCATTCAAGTGGTTTTGCACTGAAGGCCTATTAATGGGTCATCCACAGCTGAAGTAGTATCTGCGTTAGTCGATGAGGATGTAAGGAGCTCAAGCTCTCAAGCTCTAGGGTGAACATTTCCATAAATCCAAAAAGGAGGACATTATACGACAAGAATAATTACACAGGCCTTTGTTGTATTCCCTTCTGCAATACAAGTTTGTGTAGTTTATAGACGTCTGTGTAACTGCACGAGAAAAATTATTAATAAAAAGTCAAAAAGTGTTTAACAGAATTTGTGTTTTAATATACTGGGGTGCTCAAACACTTTTTTCATTATGGTTTCTAAGCCCCCGCTGCCCCAGGGCAGGGAGTGGTACAGATAACATAACTGTTATCATCCTTAAATAGATCAGTTTTGTTTTTCACCCAATTAATACAAATATGTCATGTAGCCCATCAGTAAAATAATATTGTTGCATTACAAATCATTTTGGCTTAAAGGGGACATATCATGCTAAATCCACTTTTTTAGCCCTTAAATGCATTTTGTTGTATATTTAGAGTGTTTAGAAGTACAGAAAAAATAAAATTAGTCTCTTCAGGTGCTCCGTAGATATCTTTATATTCTGTTTTGGTCATATTTTTCAATCTGTTTCGATTTTTCAATTCTCTATTACGTTTTTTGAACTATTACATCACAGTATTTGCAGCGGAACTGCCAAATTAAGACATCGACTCCAGGCCCAACACTTCGAGCAATCCACCATTTTTATTTCTCGCTGCGATTTTGTAGTCCAAGCTCCAGGATGCCGAAGTTACGAGAGGATAAGTCAAAATGTTGGGTTGTTGGATGTAGTAACCCACACGCTTCATTACACCATCTCCCAGCATCAGAACATTTTCGAAGTGCCTGGTTGAGTTTTATTTTTCACAGAAATGTACCCACATCTGTGGGTAAGGTCATTTTTGTGTGCACGAAGCACTTCAAGGATGACCGCTTCAGCAACCTCCGCCAGTATAAAGAAGGATTTGCAGAAAGACTTTGTCTGATTGAGGGGTCAATTCCTTCTATCTTTGGAGACGACGAACAGAGCACTTCGGTAAGCTGTAAATAACGCTAAAAAGTGTGATGATAAGACGTCCCTGTCATTGTTTTGTTAGCATTAGCAGTTGCACCGTCTTCATATGTTAGCGCTGTGTGCTCGTTTTAGCTCCTTGATGATATGGCCTACGTGATTTAATTTAAGTCTAAAGTTTTCATTAGTCATTTCATTTTGCCATTTTTGTCTCCGAAAAGACTGTATTAAAATGCATTTCGTGACGTTAGCTTGGCGCTAGCGTTAGCTCGGTGCTTGTGTTAGCTCACTTGTTAGGGTTCTGCAGGTTCATCATCTTCATTTTCATCTCGCTCCGCTGGGTCCGACTCTGGCTGGAACATGTAAGGCTGGATGGACAAGTCTTCTGTTGTTGACATTTTGTAAATAACGTGTGAATAAAAAGTTTATGCGCCGCTACATAGCCGTATCTCTTCTATCAAACTACAAAAATGGCCAAGCAGGGTGGAGTTGAACCGAGTGTCACCTGAAGAAGGGGCGGGGTATGGAGTGTCTCATTTGCATTTAAAGAGACCAAAACGAGTTGCTCTTAGAAGCACATCAGAAAAGGGGTAGAAAAGGGGCCTGTGGAGCTATAATAATGAGGAATTCAGACCCAAGCATTGCAGTTCCGCTTTATATAGACCACAACTGTATGATTTATATGTAAAAAGGAAGGATTTAAAACCATGATTTGTCCCCTTTAAGAGCCTATAGTAGCCTATATTTGCAGAGTTAAATACACTGCAAA
Source organism: Gouania willdenowi (assembly GCF_900634775.1). Lineage (NCBI taxonomy): Eukaryota > Metazoa > Chordata > Actinopteri > Blenniiformes > Gobiesocidae > Gouania > Gouania willdenowi. Next base: position 21,062,577 of record NC_041049.1, on the reverse strand, counting down.
CAAACATATCAAGTGGATGCCAGTGACACAAAATTATCATATGTATTTCTGTTATGTGGAATAACAAGACTAGTGTACTCACTAAGATATTTGATCATCTGCAATACTTCTGGTCTTTCCTGTCAAAAAATAGTCTTCAGTGAAGAGGGTACCTCCCGTACGTCTGTTGCTTTTGTGCTTCTCACAATACAGCTCTTCAGTCCCAGTGTTTCAAAAAGGAGGACAAATACTACTAATAACATGATGGATACCCTAACTGAGCCAACAACAATAATTAACAATAATTACACAACAAACCTAATTCCTACTTTAGTTAGATGTAGTATACACATGAGTCTGTGCAGCATCAAACGCTAAATTATGTTTTTCTGTTTTCAGCTTTGGTGGTGAGATTTCTGACGAGACGCTTCATCTGGGAGTATGATCCAACACTGGGTAAGATGCACCATCCATCCATCCAAAACATGATTACATCATAGGATGACCTGAACTTTCCGGTTTCCGTGGACAGCTCCCATTTTGGATGTGCTGTCCCCAGAAATGAAGATTGAGTGGCCACGTTTACATGGGAGCTTTGATTCCCCTTTAAAGCAGAACAAAAGTTAAAAACTCTTTAAGCTGACCTTGTAAAAACACTTAATTGCTAATGCAAATTTAATTCCAAAATAAATAATATCCTCTATCTTGTAAACACTTACAGTAATTCCGCTTTGAGTTAATTCCGGACGTTCTACGCATGCGCGATTTGCCGCCATGACGCGCTGGTGATGACCTAGTCCAGGATGGCTGCCCGAACTAGTGCCGAGACTATTTATTTTCCTCATTCACTGCCATTGACGTATATATTCAATCTCAAGTCATTTCAAATCCGAACGTTCACAGCCATTGGCGTATATGTACGTCAATTGTGTTTTTCAACTGGGGTTGCTAGGAGACAGTGTGACGGAGTTCTCCCATGAATATCAGGCTTGCACTATGATGTAGTGACCAACGTGTGCCATGTAGGTGGCAGCAGCGCACCTTTGGATGAGAGATTAGCCGTGATGGCCAGCAGCTCACATTCCACCAGAGCATGTGTGGAACGAACTGGACTATGGAGAGTGTCTTGATCGTGAGAGAAAACAATCAACAAACAGGGGCAAGCAGTGACACTCGGCATGTCCGTGAGGACGGGGGGAGAGACTAAGAGGAATGCCAAAATACACTAAGCAAACCATTCATCTCTGACCCAGATTTTTGCCATCAAAAGCTCGGCCTCAGTGTTGTTTTTGTAGTTTTATAGTGGAAACCAATGTTGAGGTGTCCCAAATGCAAAAAAAATAGCTTCAAAGTCACTGACAGTTCTTTTCAGAAAAAGCCTGTTTTCTCAGCTTTTTATCAGAAACTGGCAATTTGTGTGAAACTTACCTATATTCAACTGCTGATTATGGAAGAATGAAACAAGCTAGAAACAAAAAAAAAGTACAGTCTATTCTTTCAGAATGGTTTAGAATTTAGATTGTAATAGTACAAAATAGTCTTTATAAATCAGTCAAAATGCTCTAAAATGGCTGGCAGTTCATAAAAGCCTTAGAAGACATGGATATTATGAAAAGAGTGGAAGAATGAACGCGAGACATTCACACGGACTTATTAAACACACATGGACCTCAGCAAACGGAACAGGCTTCATCGGACAGCTGATACTAAGACCCATAGATGGAGTAAATGTGTCCCCGTACTGCATTCACAGGTTGCAATATCACCAGTTTATCATTGTACCAGTTGTTAGAGCTACTATCTTTACCAGGGAGCAAATATTTATTCCTGGTGATTGTTTTCCAGTTTTACTGGTCTTTATTTACTAGTGATTAGTTCCTATCTCCCTCTGCTCAAACTGAAACATTATGTTACTGTCGAGCTTCTGCTTCAAACCTACAATAAAAATAAAGGTGAAAACAGTTCTCATGTGTGGTCGTCTGTGTTAATAGCCGACAATAAAAGGTTTGTTGTGTGTTTTTTCCCAATAGACGTGATACGTCACGTTCACCCACTGTCCAATCCGAGCCTTCCCAACCTGCAGACCTAAAGCCGAATTGAATAAAGCCAAATAAACCGGTTTTCCATGTAAACCTCAATTCGGAATGACTATTTCCATGTAAACACGAAGCAGAACACTTTAATTCCGAAAGATTTAATTTGGAATTACTAATTGCCAATTGAGAAACGTCATGTAATCGTGGCCAGTGACTCAAAGTTGCCTAAAGCCTTTAAGAGATGGAAGACAAACCCAGTAGTCCCCATTGCTCATGAAAACCAATTGATAACTCTAATGGTTCTCCACACCAACATCTAAACAGGGGTGTCAAACCAGTTTGAGGTCTAGTGGGATTAGGTAGAGGAGCAAATTCAACACTGTGCACAATTTTGGACTTTCATGCATTAAACAATACATATAATTCACTTATACTTACAAAGTGTAAAGCAATAACTGACAAATATTGATCACTCTAAAATCCCGACCTCAAATTGCACAAAATTTTAAAATGCAATTATGTAACTTTTGTGTGATTTGAGAGAAATTTAAGAGATTATGAAATTGCTGCAATCTAATGACGAGCACAGAAAGATGAAATAAATGCTCCAACAGGCCGGATGTTGCATGCAGGCCTTGAGTTTGACAATCCTGATCTAAGATATAAAACATATTAGAATGCACTATGATAATGTATACAGTATTAATTGGTACTGGATTGATCCAGGACTGATGTGGTCAGGTGGTTGTGAGGCTCTGTGGAGAGAGACCAACGACAAACACACAGAAAGGAGGACAGTTAGTGGTCAGCCTAGGACACTAATGTCATCGGTGAACGGACTTGTATATTTCACCTTTTTCAGTTTTTCAATAACTGCTACTTTGTAAAGAGAATACTGCAGGCCTTAATCTGTCTGATATGCATCAACAGTACTTTACAGTTCCCACGGCTCATAACATGAAATTTATTGCATAGGAAGTCCTGCTTTATGGGAACCATTTTAAAAGAAGTTAAAAGAGCTGTGATGATTATGTCTGAAAATTATCATGTGACATTTCTGCTCAGCTCCAAAAAATGATTGAGATGTTTCTCGTGTAAAACCATACCACAATTTGTCAGTAAAGGTTATAGTACACAAGAGGCGGAAGCGTCACCACGTAAGGCGGGGGCAGCACATCTTAATATTAAAAGCAGAACAAACCCTGTTTCTGCTTTTTAACTGCATGCAGGAAAAACCCAGAAATGACATTTGTTAACACTATCATAAAAACTGTCAATTGTATTCCTTCTTTCCATTTATGGTCACTGTCATGCTGTGATGTATTGTACTGAAACTCCAAATACAAACCTCAGCATTCATACCAACAAGCATGCACATAAGTTTGAGTCTGACAAAACAGTAGGATTGCTTTCTTGGTTAACAGAGGGGTGGACGTCTTAACCATCAAATCCCTGCTTGACAACCAGAATGGGAAGAACAACTCTGTAGGGGCACACTAATCAGGCAGCCTGACTAAAATTGCACATAAAGTGTTTGAGATTATGGTTTAGGCTTTAATGTGAGCACTATGCAATAGTATACATATAGAGTAGCTACACCCAATGATTTTCCCTCTTTTTTCCTAAGTTTTGTTTCATACAACTCTGCAAATAAACAAGGATAGATGAGTACGATACGATTCCTTGTAGCTGTTCAGCAAACAGATGGCTTCAATTTAGCAGTGTGTTTGATAGAGAATTTCATCTTCTTTATCTTACTTTATACTTTACTAAATCCTAGAGTGTGAATGTTTTATGGGTTATAAGTAAAGTTTTATTAAAAGACTGTCCTTTCTAAGTCAAGGCCCTATTCTCACGGTAAAGAATGCACTTGCAAAGCAGATGTTTTTAAATTTAAACTGCAATCGCATCAACCAAGCCGTTTTCTCCACATGGACATGACTGAGAAAAATAATCTCTGTTCTTTCTAAAGTTTTCCTGTACACTTGACATTGTTTTTAAAAGCTTGTGAGAGTTTATTGACCGTCAAAGAAATCTCTTGGCTTTAGATGAATTTGCCGTAGATCATCTATGGGTAGGTCCTAAGTGCATTTGCCTTTTTGATGCACAAACTACTACCTGGACTGAAAACGCACCCACCCAATTCTTAGACCACCACATAAACATGCACTGCAGGTAAACATGTTGGCAGAAGTCAAAAATTGCTGTAGGAAAGCATCAAATGTCATAACAGCTTTCATTGTCAAAGCAGACAATATTTCTGTTTGGGTGATTGGTCTCAGACTTGAGGCGGGTATTTGTTTATGAAGAATATGTTATTGCTGCATTTTAAATGGCTGATGGGGCTGTTAAAGTCATGCTAGCTTTGCACCACTGTGAGGATGAGCGACAAACACACCAGGAGGTGGATGTGAACAGACATGGTCACAGTGAGAGTTGACAGAGTGACAAATTTAGAAAAAGGCAATCTCATGAGCCTCAGTGTGAGATTTTTAAGTTACCCCGTTGAGTTGCTAATTGTACCTTTAGCATCAAAGCTATTGGTGGCTACTGACACCTCTGGCTCTGTGTGACATTTAATTTACATCAGAGGACGTGTTTATTTCTGGAATGTGAAAGCACCTGAGACACAATCGTACTGTAGGTCTGAATCAGTCATTTGAAACCCTGCTGGGATTTTCAATCTGAACATGCATCTACAATTCTTTTGTACTTTTCATGATTGCAGCTGCCCAATGGACCACTGCGTCATAAATGACGGATGACACCAACTGCTCTGTCCTCTTTTACACTACAAAGCATCACTGTACTGTACAACTGTGTTGTTGTTCCAGGCAGTGATAAAGCATCCAGTGCCAAAGCATGTTCAGCTATGGACGATTAAAATATAAGAAAAGAAATACATTGTTAGTTTTAAAAACAGACCATGGTCCACTTCGATAATCTTAGCTCTAAAGGTGCGTTCACGCGACCACAGCACTGCAGTAGCTTCCATTTCCCTTGATGTGTCGCTTGCGCATGGTGGTGCTTTTTGGTCACTCCATCACTTCATCACTCCAGTGACGCGATCACCAGGGAACAATGTGTTTGCGTGTGTGCATGTGTGTGTGTGTGTTGAGCCGGTGACAGGGTAGAGAGAACGAGAGAGAGGATTTATCACTTCTTTTCCTTGTTGCTCCGCTTTTATGGTTTAAATTATCAACTTACGGAAATATTAAAGGATGAGTTCACTCAGAATGTGTTATGATCAGTAGTTACTATGGTTTTCCAGAAGTTAACTGCTTTAATTTACACAAATTACACATGTCACGTCGCTTTAGGGGAGATAACTTGAGGTCGTGTCATTTACATTGATTTTAATGTAATCGCTTTGCATCAGTCAATTCAGTCGCGTTCGGTGTGAAAGCACCTTAATAGTGAAGATCAGTTGCCTCCAGAATGCTCAAGTAAATTAAAAAAGAAACATTTTGGTCCAGTGGTTAAGCCTTTTTGTTCTAGATGCATTAAAAATCATCAGTGCAAGCAAGGCATCAGTGACAATGGAAAGTACCGCCTCCCGTAAACTGAACTGAGAGCTGGTTCCATGAGTGAGGAGCCTGATAGCTGAAAGCACTTTGCTTTCCATTTTACTTCCCTAGGTTTACCTTGGAACATCCAGTAAACCAGCAGAGTGGGGTCAACGTGTTCTGCTCGTACAGTAGGGCAATAACAGCTTTATTATTAGGAGTTTTGTTTGCTAACAGGAGAATTTTCAATTCTATTCTAGATTTTACTGGAAGCCATTAAATGGAAGTAAATACTTAACAAGTCTGCTTTATTTTGCTTCTATCTAATGGTACTCTACCTGCATCATTCTGGATCAACTGGATACTTTTTAATGATTCGTTTACTGGGACATCCTGAATGTAAAAAGTTATGATAATCTACTCTATATGTAACCAATGCACATTATAAAATGGAAATAGCAGAAGGGTTGGTTTAAAAGCTTTGCCCAATGCTTTGGTTTAGCTCTCTGGTAAAAAAAAAAAAAAAGGGTGTAAAATCTAACAGAATCCAGATGAGGTGGGGTAGATTCAGAGAACTTGAGGACATTCTGTAGATGTTTGCACAGATGGGAATCTTTAGAACACATCTGGTCAGGCACATCACTCTTTGCTGACCAGAATGAAAAGAATGGTTGTGTGCAAAGCTCACACCTGTGATCAGGAGCTAGAGGTGTTGGTTGACCTCTTCTTAACATCTGCCCTCAGGGAAGTTCAGGCCAGCTGCCACTGTCTGCCACAGAGCTCAGGTTGACATGTTAGTCAGGTATGAACCCAGCAGGTCTCTTAGATCTATGGACACAGGTCAGATAGTGGAGCCCAGAGCTCACAGTAAACATGGTGATGCTGCTTTTAGTTGTTATGCTGCAAATTAGTGGAACAAACTGCCAGCAGAGCTGAAGTCAGCATCCAATGTGAACATGTTTAAACAAAGTTAAAGGCACTTTTTTTCTCTACTGCATATGATTGAGAGAGAGATTTTTGATCATGTTGTTGATGTAATGTGTTTGTTGACGATTTGAATTGATTTTACGGATGATTTTAAATGTTCTTATTGAGTTTAAACAATTGAATGTTTTATCATGTAAAGCACATTGAGTTGCCTTGTGTATGAAATGCGCTATACAAATAAATTTGCCTTGCCTTGACAGTTGGCTTTACAGAAGAAACAAAGTGTTCATTAGAAAGAAGAAATTGAAAAAAAACAAGTACAACTTTAGAAATAAAAGGCCAAATCAAAGCTGTAGATATCACTGATACCAATTTCATAAATAGCTAAAGCAACTGAGAGGATGTATTCAGCTTAGCTGCTTCAAACAAATTGAAAAGGCTGGAAAATTGACAACATAGCAACCATAGACCCCTGCTCTAATAGCACAGCAACAACATCATATTATCATAATTGGGCTGTCAGATCCCATCTAAAGAATAAAAGGCTGACATTTAATTTCAGTTTATTGAGCGAACCATTAGCTCCTGACCTAGCATGAGTTTTTCTGCCTGGAGTCTGCTTCATTTTCATTACAAATATTTACAACATTACATAAAAAGCAACACACACACACACACACACACACACACACACACACACGCGCACACACACACACACACACACACACACACACGCACACACACACACACGCACACAATGTGAAACCAAATAAAAACACATCACATAAAACCAAAAACCTGTCAGTAGATATGGAGAGTCGACCCAAAACCTCAAAATAAAGCAGTAACAACATATTTTTTCTTTCGTGACCTCAAGGGGTTATTTTACGAAGCACTAACTTCTGGGATTTAATCAGTGTATGATGGACTACAAACCTCGCTGGAGCTTAATCACAATGGCAATTATTGCTGAACAACTAACCTGCGCACGAGCACGTTTTTCTCTGGCTTGGATCTTAGCGGTTGCTAAATCCCCGCCTCCTGACCAATCAGATCTCTTAGAAAACGACCAGCCCATTGATAGAAGATCCTGGTTGGTGCACATCTGACAGCTGCGTTTAGGAAAGAATATTATTAATGATAAATGCAATCCTTTCATTTACCGATGACATTCTTTAGGAAATATATACTGTAGGTCTATATCTGATGGACTGATCTACAGTCAGCTAATGAAGCTTGTGTCTTGATTGTATGCGTGGATGGCTGAAATAATGAATTCATTCATTCATTCATTCATACGCTGACCGCCTCAGCATGAATATGCTACAGTTAAACAATGTGCTCCCATCTCTCATTCCAGTGTGTTTGATAAATAGGTGTACTTAAAAGAAAAACGTATGCGCTGTAATAAAGTTTAACTGATTAGAGTGCTGTCCGTATCATCTAATGGACTAATATCGTAAATAATCACCAGCTTTTACTCATTAACATTCATCATTTTAAACTTAAGCAACACCTTACCCTACTCAAAACCAAGTTATGAAGTGGATCAGATCTGAACGAGTATAAAAGCTCCGCCTCCTGCTGTGTGCTGCACTGACACTGTTGCTTTTTGCTGTCATCATGGATTTATATTCATGTTTGTTTAAGATCATAAGCTGTTCCTTTATTCAGTGTAAAGACGCTCGCTCTGCCAGTTTTCTCCAGTGATTGGTCAGACGCTGACATCCAAAGATGTGCACGCGCACGTACCAAGGGTGAAATCACTTGGCTTAATGTAGCGTGTTTTGATCGACAGTCGTAAGAAAGCTCTTGTCCAACAGGGAATGCTTGGTTAGTCGACGCCAGCTAACGAAGATTAATCCAATCTAGATTCGTAACATAGGCCCAAAGGTTTCCTTATTGCCAAAAATACGGCAATGCCTATAGTACCCTGAGGGCCAGATTCACAAAAATCTGAAATAAAGGGTGGCATTTCAGTTGCTTCCCTTTTTTTTTTTTTTTAAATTTCTTTCATCTTGTCTGCACATGCTGTCAAAGGTCAACACCACAGGAAGTGCAATCATTATGAGACAGCAATATTTTGTTATTGCAATAAAATACATTGATTTATTTTATTGCTTAATTGTGACCATCACCAGCCCTCCCTAAGGAAGGGTAAGAAATCTTTTATTATAGGGAGGATATAAAAAGGGAGAGCAGTGTTACACCTATGTGGAGGGGGAGGGGGAAGGGGAGGGGAAAGGGAGCAGGGAGGAGAGACTCAAGGCAGGAAAGAATAGAAGGAAGAATAGACTGTTCTTCGTAAACCAGCATATGTGCAAAAAAAAAAAAAAAAAACGCTACCGCAAGCCCAGGAACTGCCCTGGGCACGCAGATGCAGCCAGGCCAGCAGAAAGAGCGGAGGCCAGGGAGCCCCAGGCAACCCCCCCGCGGCCGAGCAACCCCCCAGATGCCCCCAAGATCCCAGGCCGAGAGGCAGCCACCGCCCCCCACACACACATCCGAGGAAGCCCCAAGCAGCCGAGCACCCAGCGCATCCCCCCACCGACCCCAACCCCAAGGCCCCCCGCCAGCATCCAGATTGAAACCATCCTATTGATCTACCATTGATCTGAGTTAATACAGCTACACAGTCTGTCAATCAGTCTATATTCTTTGAAGATGAACTACTGACCATCATCCAGCACAGGACTGAACCGCACTGTGTCACGCACACTCTCATATGTCACCATTGGGCCATCAGTGATCATGTGGAAATAACATCTCATCTGCTGTTGTAAACACACACGCGCATATACTTACTGGAGCCTTTTTTCCCCATCTCCGCTGTGTTTTCTGTCCACAGTTACGGCAGTGATCATCTCTGCGTGTGTTTGCACCTCCTTCTCAGTCGTGGTTTTTTCTGGCACTAAAACTATCACCGCAAACAGTTCCAGATTTCATGAATCGCATTGCGTCCCCTGCATTATTTCATTTCCTCCTCCCCCTGGGAGATCCGCCTACTATGCATATTCATCAGAGAGAAACACGCTAAATGAATGAGGGCACATTTGGAAGCGCAGCGGCGGCGCACACCTGATTCCTTAGGCTTTGTACTCATTTGGCGCGTGGAGTGACATTTGCACACGTTTTAATACCCCTAAACCTTTTGTGAATCCGCCCTTTACTGTATAGACGTTTAGAGAGGAACGGTATTCTTCATTTGGCAACACTTTATTTGAAGTTTTAAACATAAAAGATGACATTATGCTGTCATTATGACATGACACCTGCCATTATGGCATGAATAAGGATTCATGAAGGCTGTTAACCATAACTAACCCTACCTAACCCCACTAGATCCCTCCACCTAACCCAAAAAATGCCAACATAGCTCCAAAAGTGTCATAATTTAGCGAACAACACTCAATGATGACCTTCTTACACCTTATTCATGCTAATGACAGATAATGACAGTGTAATGTCAGCCTTATGTATAAAACTTGAAGGAAAGTGTTACCAAAAGGTTACATAAATGTATTAAGGTTAGGTATTCCTTTACACTTTCTATAGTGAATAAACAATATTAAAGACTTTTCCTAACAAATACTTATCAAAGTCACTGGGAATAATATTTTCTTTAATCTCAAACATTAAGAACAACACAGTCCATTCAAATATCTACATAACCAACTAAACCAACAACCACTTTATTGAGTGATAAACTTTAATGTGTGAATTTCTCATTATTCAAGACAAGGACGAGTAAGATTCAATTCACATTCATTTTAATGATTCATTTGTCACGATGAGCAGACTGAAGATGTGCGTACTTATGTAGTGATCAGTGATTCAGTGAATGTGGATGACATAAGAGAGGAGGTGTCATTTAATTGCTAAAGGCTGATTCACATCCGACTGAATCTTTAATGGATAAATATTCTTCTGTTATTTGTCTTAGAATCAACGTACCGGCATCAGGCCAATATTGATGATGAGGCTGTCACCATGGAGATTTTGGACACCGCGGGTCAGGTGAGACAAATTAAATTTCCATTTTTCTAAATCACCTTTTGTGAGGCCATTGATCCAGACAACGAGCTCATTTCTTCCACAACATATATCCCAGTCCGACTGGTCCGTTTCAGAAGGAAATAAACCTCTTTGATCAGAGTTGAAATGTGAGGGAAAAAAGAGAAAAATGTTAATTGGTTTAGATTTGATTCAAACTTTCTTATCCATCGATTGACCTTCTACTGCACCCATACCCTGTCACTGGGTTTCTCAAATGGGGGTACGCGATGGCACTACAGGGGGTACTTGAGAGAGAGAAAAGAGTGGAAAATTAACAAATAAAGAGTCAGCCTTGGTCTCACCCCAAGCATGAGATGACCTGAAAGGATAAAACCTACAGAAATAAATCTATTCAGGAGAAACTAAATCAGTATTTTTCAACCTTGGGTTAATTTTTATTTTTTTAAATTAAAACACAATCTTAAACAACTGTATTTCTATACTTCACTTTGTGAAATATAAATGTAGTTTAACTAAAATGGAGTAAAATATATAGTATATATATATATATATATATATATTTTTATACATATTTTTTTTTTTAATAGAATTAGTTTTTGATCATGTTCTAGCTCATATATATATATATATATGAGCTAGAACATGATCAAAAACTAATTCTATTAAAAAAAAATTCTTTGTGGTCCGCAGAAATTCTTGATATCAAAATGGGGTCACGATCCAAAAAAGGTTCGGGAACCACTAAATACTGTTTCTTTCCTCTTATTTACAAAATGAGAGTCTTTAAAATGTGTTATCACTCGTTCATTTCATCATTATAATCTATAGTTGTTTTTAAAAAATGTTTTACACAAAATGTTGTAGTCAGGCAAAGAGGGTACTTAGATTTAGAAATAAGAGAAAGGGGGAACTTGAGTCAAAAAAGTTTGAGAACCACTGGTCTATCATATACAGGGTCATGGGGTAATTAGCCACCTAGCTACAGTTGTGACTAATTACAGACATCGGAGTCGCTTCCTAAACCTCCCTCCCCTGTCTCTCTCTATATGTGACTGTTAAGTCTGGTTCATGATTGACGGGCGCGGGACGTCTTGAGGTGCGCACCCCGCTGTCATGTCACCTGGTCGCGCAGCTCCAGGATTTTGAAACTTGTCGCATGTGGTGCTCACTTATTTCAGTCATTCATTGCAGATTCCTGAGGTGCAATTTCAAGTGCACAGGGTGCTCTTAGAGGCACTCAAAACACATCCGAAGATTCCTAATAGCAGTTGTGTATTCTGTTTGTGACATGATGCGTGTTTCTTTTATTGCTTTTTTTTTTATTGATTTTGCTTGTTTCTTAGTTTTGTAAATAAAATTTCAGGTCATGTCTCACTGCAAGAGCAGTCCGCAGGGGCATTTCGTCATGTCCAGCCCGCATTGGTCTCACGAGCTGGCTGTGCTCTCCGTGCAGATGCCTCGTTGCATGTGATGGGCGCACAGACCATCTTTTACGACGGGGCTTTTGTCTGGTCAATAACCACAAACATAGCAATTTCTGCTCCCTCCTCCGTTGTTTGTTTTCTTCCTTCTGCAGGCTTTTCTTCTTTAGTGCAGAGCCGTACTGCTACTACTTCCTGTAGAATTTTCTCTACCGCCCACTGTCTTGGCTGCAGCTATTGCAATGGCGAATGTGCTGACTCAACACCAATGCGCTCCTTTGGAGTACGCGCGCGTACCGCGAAAGTATAACAAGCCTTTTAGACTGGTACCTTATTGTTTGCACAGACAAGTAGTTAAATAACAATCTTGAAAAAACACACTGCTGCCTTTGCTCACCTCTGGTTAAAGATGCCATATTTGTGCAGCATATTAGAGTTTTCAGACAGCATTATTACATTACAGTGGTTATTATTTTAACAACTAATTTTATTTGGTTTATTATGGGAGAGTTTGTTGGAAAGGGTTGTATTTTAAAACAGATTTGACTGCATATTTACTGTCTATTCGAACCTTATGAAATACTACAATCACAAAATAAGTATCACTTATATAATAAATAATGTCTGATTAAAAGAAAACAACATATAGTGTAATAAATGGGGAATATGTCTGATGCATCAGCGTCCTGCTCCTGTTTGTCTTTTCTGGCAATAGTTGTGGGTGAATAGGTTGAGGATAATTGTTCTGTTTTCTGACAGAAGCGCTCCCACTCAGACTATGACAGAGAGCTTGTGCAAGTCCTCAGACCGGATATAAATATGCCACACTGTCCTGTGTAGATGTTCTGCCAGGACCTGATTTCCCCAGCGACCCTTCAGCCATGTCATCTTCCTCTCATTACGTTCTAGTCTATTTTCAGCCAACATTAGGCCTCAATGTTTCCTGCTGTAATGGATGTTGTCCCATGTGTCCAAGCACAGGGTTCTCTCTCAGGATTTGTAGTGGTGAAGTTAGGGTTGTGGCTCAATTTCCAGGTTGAAAAGACAGTCAGGTACACAAATGTCAAACTTTGTCCTCAGCAGGAATGTGCCTTCTAAGCTTTCTTTAAAAACCACTCAGAGATGAGAACCTGTGTGCCTCCTTCCTGTGAGACAGACATTTGACCTAAACATGATCAAATAAGGAGCTCAAGCTCAACTCTCTGCGTCACTCTGATGCAGAATTTGATTTACTGGCTGAGGAGGAAATGGGAGAAAATTAGAAACAGATTGGAGCAGCAACCAAAGTTTTTGGTTTAATTTCCGTAGTTAAATTTCCCAAGTGTCAGGTGAGATGAGTTTTAAATGAGCCATATTAAGTACCTGGACCGACTTTCTAGCCGATAATCAAGAAAAATATGATTAAAAGCAATTAAAGACTAAGAAAATGCTGTTTATGCTGTTTAGATGTTAGAAATAGTTCAACTCTCATCATGTTCAGTAACTATGGTAACATCCAACAATAATCAAGTTTTTTTCCAAGTTGTAAAGTGAGTTTTTTTTGTCTTGGTTGTTGGAGATCCATGGATGTTTTTAATAAATAATAACTAGACAAATTTGCATTGCCACGACAATGCAAGTGGGAATTGCCAACTTCTTTGGCTGTATGTGTTAATTGTCAAAAAACACAAGTTTGTACACATTACCAAAAGCTTAGATATTTGTAGGCAGTACTCACAGTGAACTAACAGCTTTACGCTAAGTCATTGAGGATTTAACAAACAGTTATTTAGAGTCAGGGTTACAGACATTGTGATGGGCAATATTCAAACCAGACTCTCCTTGGTGATTGCTCAAAGGAAGGCAGAAGCAGGCACTGATCACACTGAACTGAAGCTGCCCATAGAAGCCTCAGGGTAAAAGTCCTCCTGGTTCAATACTAAGCATTCCCACTAAAAGTATAATTATAAGAAAAAGGAAGATTGTAGCAACATCTTAAGCTATAAATTGTGGTTGTAGCTGCAGAATTAAAGCTTTAATAGCAGTTTTTCCTCGAAGTAATCAAGCACTCTAAGACTTGCAAAAGCAGCCTACTTAGCATAAAACCTTAAATTACATTAAAAGTAAGAGTTTGCACGAATTAGATTTGATCATTGTCACTAAGCTGATGATCTTCGAATGGTGTAAAAAATAAGATTTGCATGCAGCATGAACAAACAGGGTCAATTAAAAATATGTATATGTTTATATTTTTATTTATATTTATTTTGTCAGAGTGACAAGCTCCACAAAGTACACAGAATTGTAGATTAGTCAGTGGACAACATTATGGAGCTAAAATTGTGTCATTGAGTTAAAAATTGACAGAGATTTATACAAGTTTACAGTAAAATCATAAAACTTATTACAATAAAAGTAAAAAAATTAGCATTTTAAAAATTACATAGCAGCATTGTCACTGAGGAGCATACCATTTTGTTATTTGAATGGTGTAGATCGGTTATGAATTGGCAGAGTAGTAGCAGGTCAAAATATGGTCAGAAGAAAAACAAAAAAATGGATCTTAATAGTGGATTGCTAACTGGACTAATAAGATTCCAGGGCACCCCTGACCACCCAGTACGCCTGCTCAGACTTATGTATTCTGACTAAAGAATTGTTTTGCTATGTACAGAAAATACAAATAGTTGTTCACCACCGACTTTCAGAAATATGTATGTATGTATGTCTTTATGTAAATTTTTCCACATCACACAACTATGATTTGCAGAAAAAAGCCAATGATTCCCTAGGAAGGTCCTAACATGAAACCTTCCATTTCTCGTTCTTTATCCTAGGACGACCTCCAGCTGAAAGAGGGACATATGCGTTGGGGTGATGGCTTCATCATTGTATACGACATCACCGACAGAGGAAGCTTTGAGGAAGTGGCACCTCTGCGAACTCTTTTGGAGGAAGTAAAAAAGCCAAAGAACGTCCCCCTGGTCCTGGTTGGCAACAAGTCTGACCTAGATCACATCCGGCAGGTGAGCACAGAGGAAGGAGAGCGCCTGGCGGCAGAAATGGCGTGTGCTTTTTACGAATGTTCAGCGTGTGCCGACGAGGGAGGAGCCGTGGCAGAGGCTTTCCACGAGCTGTGCCGAGAAGTGAGAAGACGTAAAGCTGTGCAGGGCAAAGCCAGACGCCGCAGCTCCACCACGCACGTCAAACAGGCCATCAACAAGATGCTGACTAAGATCAGCAGCTAGAGCTGAGCTACACTGGTTCTCTGAGACTAGCCTGAGCCAGTCCTGTACCAAAATGACAGAACTGTGATTGTCATGTGGACTGTACTCCTTAGCTTTCTCTTGAGTGTCGCTCTATTTGAAACAATGATATTCCTTTAGCTTTCAAAGATTATTTAAAATTGAATGTCTTGAATGTATTCTGGATGCTGACATAATGTCAGTAATACAGCAACATCTAGCTTCCTTTAAAGCAGAACTAAGTAACTTTTTCTCCTTAATAAATCCTTCTCGTAGTCCCTGTGAGGGTAATACATGCGTTTATGGGGTGATTGGGGGGTCTTTCATCTCTTCCTGGTGTTTCTGGCCAGAAAAATCTCACTTGCAACTTCCCCTGCCTCTGACGTACTGCTTTACGGCAGCCCCAATAAAAACTGATGCTAGGCTGCACACGGTTGTCTACAAATTCACTTTTCTCAAACTTATATCATGGCAGAACCAGCAAAAAAAAAAAAAGGCAGATAAACCGTTTGTCTGAGGAACGGAGCAACTCCATGCAGTCACAGCTCAGCAGCAACACACAGCAATCACACACACTGTCGTCACGGCAACAGGCACGCACACACACTCACCCAGCGCTCCATCAGGCAGCACACACACAAATATCCATCCATCCATCTATCCATCCATTTCAGAGCCACTTTGTCAGCACACAAACATCACACACATTTCCACACTCCCACATCATTTATTGTACTTGTCTCTCTTCCTCATACTGTTCACATGGTCACATGGGACTATATGTGTGAAAGCACCCTTAGTGTCACTGTTGTATTAGGATTTTTCAGTGATCAGTTGCTACCGTCTTGGGAGCTGTGGGGTGGGGCAGGCGGCGGGGGGTGCAGAGTTTTTACGACAGTGGCAAAACCAAAAGGGAACTTTAGGGGGAGCGCTAAGCACAAGTTACTTAGTTCTGCTTTAAGCTAATAAATGTGCCAGGGAGCAGCCTGCTTGCTCCCATTTTAGCAGGCGGGAGACTCATGAATTGATTTTCAATATAGGAGGAGGATTTATAGTCCTCTCTCTCTCTGTCACTGTCAGTTGAGGGATGTTGTCTGCTTTAGGTCACACTTGTCTGGCCTCTGTCAGCTGAATTGAAATATTACCGATATCAGACGTGTTCAGGCAGGCCTTGTCCACATGCACTGACAAAGTGCTTCTGTGCTCCAATCTTTTTTTCTCTCTCTGGTATAAATTTTTGTGCTGAAAATAACTTGTCTCTTAGTTTTGTCATTGTTAATAAATAGGCAGTTTATTATTATTATTATTATTATTATTATTATTATTTCCACAAATCTGTTAGCTTTAATGTTACTTTTGTAATTGAGAGTGACCTTTACGTGTTACTTTTGCCCCAGAACATGATGAAACCATCATTAATATGCTAGCTACTGTACACAGAATTATACAGGAAAATGGACATGACCGCCTGTGAAAACGGCTCCACTACAGGTGCGATACTATCTGGGACTAACGAGACAAGTGTCTAGTAGTTTTATTAACATTATTATAGTCTAACCTTTATTTTATGTTGCAAAAAAAATGGCATCAAAAGCAGTGGTGTTCACCTATATAGCAGATAATACAATATTTTTTGTTATAATATGTTTTGTGTTGTACAATAGTATTATAGGGACACGATTTACCCCTAAATTATAATTTAATATATAATTATTAAACAGTCCAGCATCCTTTATGTGTTAGTGAGGCTTCATTTTGATCTGGTTACAGATAATCAGTGATTATCACTGCTTTTGATTTCGTTTTTCCTCCAAATATTTAATATTTTACTATAACAATATAAATAAAACTATATATACTATTATTATGATCTATTTTATAGTAGATATCATGTGGTCCAAAATGTTTAATATACTTAATTGAAATAATATGCATGTTTTGACAATTTGAGAAAATACAATAAACACTGTTTCAAAATCATTGCTTATTGTTAAATGCATTCCTGTCTACGCATTAAGCAAAATATAATCAATAACTTTTAAACGATGTATAAAGATTGTAATGTAAGCCAATCAAACTCACCAGTTCAAATGTAGCCCAGTTCACCATGCACACCAGCATCTATACAATATACTGTAACTATAATGTACGAGTGCATGCAGATTGTATATTTGGGCTAGTACTTTAGGCTTTATAACCTTTGACTGACCAGACAAATGAGTTCCTTCACATGTATTGAACCTCTTAAACAAACTGGTCTGTGTATACTGGTACTTGGTTTTTATCACTTGACCAAACGAGAGATAAACCTTCTGTTTTATGAAACTTCTGGGTAAGAGTGGACAAGGCTGTGTGTAAAGGTGGATTCACGGTAATAATTGACAAACCCTTTGATCTCCGTGTCTTTCATTAATGCAAACCGTGTCATGACTCTTTTAATGTTCAACTGACAAACTGTTTGCTTGGATAATCATCACTGTGTATCTCCTCATGGTACAGAGACAGAACATGTCAGAACGGAACAGTTCCAGCTCTGCTTGGACGTGGAACAGAAGAAGAACTGTTCCCGTTATCATGTAGATGTGATGTTTTTGACAGCCGTCTGTGATCAAACGCAATCAGTGATTCCCTTGTAATTAAAAACTGAAACAATGCAACATTGCTCCTCTTAATGGGTCCATGTGATTGGTTGGTCTGAATATAAATGCCATCTCTAGGAACACAGCAATCAACAAAAGCACTTTACCGCACAATAACTTTTAGATAATAACCTGCACTGAAAGCAATGTGTTAGATTTCAACTGCACCAATAAATGTCAGTGGGCGGACCATCAAATGCCACATTTACATGGTGACACATTTCAACCAAGCACGGCAGCAGTGAGTGTTGTAAGGCTTTTACAGATTATTGAAAATGTGAATTTCTTTTAGAGTTGTTTTAGTGCTGTACAAACATCTTCCATGTTATAGATTTCCTCCGTTTTTGCTTTTTTTGGAGACATAATTGCCTGATTCAGATCATAAAATTTTTTTTTTGCTCATATCAAAATGTTATTAGTCTGAGTTGCAACGTGCACTTCTTTAGAAGATTTTCCTCCACTAAATCACTTCAAGGTCCTCCCAGACCCGTCCCCTAGTAAGTCCACTCGTTCTCCTACTCACTTGTGTCGCGCAGCGCGATCTACGATGCTAACGTTACTTCCGGCTGTGGCTGCTCTAATGCACAACAAGAGCTCATAATAAAAGCTTCATACACGTCTAAAAAAGCTCTAACACACATTCTGGTGTTGGATGTAGTAATACAATCTGTTAAAGAAAATGTGGAGAAAGGCACCACAAAAATGTAAATAAGGAGAAAAAGCAGAGAAATCAGGTGGACCTAATGGAAATACTGCACGGAAACCAATAGCTTCACGTCACATTCGGCCCAACATGGCTGTTCCCCATAGATGTATTAAGTTATAAAACCAGTGTGTTTTAATAAATAAATCTGCACACAGTTTATTAATAATTTGAAACACATTTTATACAGGTATACATCTCCAGGTACCAAAGCTGTACTTTTTAAGTACTTTCTACACCACTGTCAAATTGTTGGATTGTATTCATTTATGAACATGCAATTTAAAAAAAATCTAAATCTTGTAATTATTGTATTACTGTATGTTTCCTTGATTTGTTTAAATGTCATTTAATTTCATTTCTACGTTTATTTCATTTCAAGTTTTATTAATTAAGATTAATCATTGATAATGTTTATTGTAAATCTAACTAAATTTAGTTTAAAAAAAGATTTTCCAAAGAGCATTAAATGAAAAATGTTATAAATCCCTGTAATTTAGATGTAAAAAAAAAAAAAAAAAAGTGACGAGTGCTGTTAAATGTTGATTTTAATTCAGAGTTTTGATCACATAAAAGTCTCTGTAGCAATCCAAACGTGACTGGTAAAAACACCCCAGAAGGGAGAGACTATGAATGTGAGTGGATGTGTGAGTGTTTTCTGTGTCCTGTCACTGTGATGAACACAGATCTGAGAGGTCAGGGAGTTGTTAACCCACCATGACAGTGAGAACATGCTGTAAATGAAGATGAAGGAGCAGAGAAAAGAGAACCAGTATCCCTGTAGTCCAGAGGAGTGATCCCATGCACATCCCATCACTCATTTACGTCAGGGTGAACACAACCCAGCGTAATTTAGCATTCTGGGCATTTCTTGTCTTTTAACTGAGTGTTAAATGACATAACTGTTTTCATCTGTTTTCTGCACAGTTGTGTCTAACGTCTCCCCTGAAGACCAACAATAATGCATTAATCTTCTGTGACTTCTTTCACAGAGGTGGAGTGTAAATATATCAATCTTTAATATTTTGCAGTATGGTCAAGGACAATTCTGCATAATACATCTCAACTTCCTTATAGATGAAAATAGCAATCGTCTTAATGCCTCAACGTTTATACACAGCGGATGCTATGTTAAAAATGTACTTACTAGAGTCAAACATGTTGAAAAAAGCCCAATTTCTGGAATACATCTAAAAATATCAGTTTTTTTTTTGTTTTTTTTGTTGCAAGTTTAATAAATTCCTTTCAGTCCATAAACTAATGTTCAATGTTTAAAGTATGTGCACATGTAAATAAGACTGTGCTGTTTACCAGAGGTGTAGAGTACTGATATATACTCCCCAAGTAGAAGTACTGTTGAAATTGTACTCAAGTACAAGTACAAGCAAGTCATACATAAAATACTCAAGTACAAGTAAAAAGTAGTCAGATTAAATAGTACTCAAAGTAAAAGTTACAAGTACTTAAGTGCAAGTAAAATAACTGATTTAGAAATGTACAAAAAAAAATACAAGTACCCATAAAAGCAACTCAATTACAGTAATGTGAGTACTTGTAATCTGTTACTTTCACCTCTGCTGTTTAGTTACATTAACAAAGTTAATAATTACCATCTATAATTTTCTGCAATACTAAGTGATTAATATAAATCTAAGTTTAACAAAGCAAAAATAGTTGGTAAAGACAACCTTAAAGTAGGTGTGTCAGATTTCCCATCACACTGAGGTACACCTGAACACATCCCAGTGTCTATGATTAGCTGTTAGCTGCACGTGGCTCTGTCAATAACGTTAAGGTTAGGAGTTTTTATAAATTATAGCAAAAATCTTAAATCATGGTGAAACTACCTTTAGCTTTATATACATATATATATTTGTTCCTTCAAGTTCTCACATCATATTCTAAAATAAAGTGTTTACTCGTACAGTTGCTGAACGGACAACCCCCGGTGCTATTGGTACGTTTACCAAAGTACACGTAGCGTCTTAGGTTTAGGTTATAACCCTATATCGCAACAATTGCTAGGGTTAGGGTTAGGTTTAGTCTTAGTCACATGACCTAAACTGGGCAATAGTCCGCTGGGCTGAGTACTGATAGAATTTTGGTATATTGATACGGCAACCGTACAGATAGCCACTGCCATTCTACAAGCTCTACCTTCATACTAACTTCCTCCATTGTTTAAATCAGTGATTCCCAACCAGGGGTATGCGTACCCCTAGGGGTACGTGAGCACATTGCAGGGGGTACGTGGAAAAATTACGAATTTATTTCCAAGATAATAAAAAATGTTCTCAGTCATTTCATAAGTCTGTCAATAAAATGGTACATGTGCGCTGTTTTATAAAATTTAAATGCCTATTTAAAGCGGACATTTTCAAAAAAGCTCTTTTGTAGTAAAAGTTATACATAACACAGGCAGGTTAATTATTTGTTTTGTATTTATTTATTCATATTATTGTTGTGTTTGTAGAACATAAAACACTTAAAGGACCACTGGAGAGAGGTTTACGTTGCTACCTTCTTTAATGTCGGCGCCCAACTTTCTTACACACACTTCTTCGTCTCCTCTTTACTTCCCACTATGCCCCCTACTGGCCGGAGAAGGATGAACTTTCAGAACACAACAATTATCATTTTTATTTATTCTTTTTATTTTTTCTTTCATAACAATATAATCATAATGCATCAGTATTAATAATACAAACTATAATTTCATTCTTATATTTATCATTTCTTTTGCCTTGAAGGCAACAAAGTTGTATGTTTAATTTGAGTTAAATAAGAAGATAATATTAATTGTTCAATTTAAGAAGATGAAATAAAATGACTTGCGTTGAATATTCAGTTGTGTTATGTTCTACTTTTGGAGAATCATGAACACGTATGAGTGCGGGGGTACTCATGGTATGACAAAAAGTCTCAAGGGGTACACAAGACAAGAAAGGTTGGGAACCACTGGTTTAAATGATGGAGGCCACTGTGCTCATGGGGACCTTCAAAGCAGCACAAATGTTTCTGTATCCAGATCCACATTTGTGCCTCAAAACAATCCCGTCTCTACAGACAAATCCTTTGACTTCATGCTTGGTGTTTGCACTGTGACATCTTTCCACAGGTGGAGACCAGGTAAGCTGTAGAAACCTCTCAATGATGATCAGTGGAAACAAGATGCACCTGAGCTCATGGCAAAGGCTGTGAATACTTAATATAAATTTGATTTCTTAGTTTTCTGTTTTTCATAAATTTGCAAAAAACTAAAAAAAAAAGAAAACTCAAACTTGTTTACATTGTCATTAAGGGGTATTTTGTGTAGAATTTTGAGGAAAAAGATCAATTTAATATGATTTGGAATAAGGCAGTAACAAAACAAAACATGGAAAAAGTGAAGCACTGTGAATACTGTACTTTAATGATTTTCCCCATAGATGTGAATGGGAAAAGTGGCGTAATTGGTCCAAGGTGCATGATGTTATAGATATCTGCAAAGTTCATTTTTATTGGGTGCAATTTAAAGGAAATATACAGTAAAGCAATTAAAGATTGGAATATTTAGAAATAAGAACAATAATCACAAAATTAGGATTCTGTTCTGGTTCTGTTTCATTGAATGAGCAAAAATAATTGGTTTTCACTTTTAGTACAGATTTTATGAAACACACAACAAAAAACGCTACTTTATATCTGATTATAAAAACAATGCTATTCTTCCTGTTGATGTCACTTATATTTGGTATATGAAGAAAAATAAAACCTCTCCAGAGCGAAACTAATTCCATATCCTCTGAGATGAAGACGTCTCCATACATCCTGTTTAGATATGCAGTCAGGGGGAAAATGAGCTGTGCAATGGCTTTGACTGGAACAATAATGCAAATCTATGGATTTATTCTGTCCTCAGATTTTATAATATTTTCATTCCTTTTTACAACAACTATTGTAGAAAAGGCTGTGCCGGATAAGCAAATTGCTGTTTCAAGATGGAGCAGTCAGCAGTAACAGACACTCGACCCAAAACCTGAGGGGGCCAGGAGCTCAGAGGAAATTCCGAATACCAGTTGCAGATGAAAGGGTGGCACCAGTGGATTTATCAATGTTACCGCATCTAACCACCACAAGAACTCCATCACCACCTGTTAGTCAGAGCTTTGACACAGTAAACTTGAGGGATTTTGAGGAGCAAACACAGGAGTTTAGCCAGTCTATGGGGCAAGCCACCAGGGGGCTACAGACCAACCAGCTCTCTGAGTTTAGTGCTGCCCTAAAAGAGATACGCCTAGAGAATGCCAAGCTCCGCCAACAGTTCCAGAGTCTGATGGTTGCTTTACAGCCCCAGCTAGCAGCACACCAGCCTCCACTCATGTCTCCTCCACCACCAGGTGTGTGCAGTGGTGGTTATGGACCTTACCACCCGCCACTCAATACTCCATCCCAACAACTGCAACAATATCCGACTCTCAGCTCCCAAGGATACTTGGTTCAGGATTTTTCTCAACTCATAGTTTCCCAGCCATCGGGAGGCCTACCTTATAAGCCATACTATGCAGCCACGCCCCAGCAGAGTGCACCTTCATATGCAGGTAGAGATCCTTCCTTCTTCCAAGCGCCCAACTCTAACACGCAGCAGAGAGAGACCACATATAGGGGACCAAAGCCCACCATTCCCAGCTTCACATCGCCAGACCCCAGAGATTTTGCACACATGAAGATCGCCTTAGAGAATCTGTTACTGGACGATGCTACTGAGAGGTATAAGTACCAGATCCTCACAGATCACCTGAAGTGTGAGGAAGCTTCACTCGTGGCAGACTCCTATTGGCAGCCCTACACAGATACACTGGTGGCTCTTACCAAGATGTATGGACAGCCCCACAATCTTGCAGTGCAATGGATCGCAGAGTTAATGGACAGTCCGAATATACGAAGCGGTGATGTGAAGAGTTTCCGTCTGTTCGCCCTCAACGTGCGGTCATTAGTAGGCACGTTGGAACAATTGGGGCAAAGAGGCCAAGTAGAGTTAACCTGTGGCTCCCACGTTTCGAGGCTGTTAAGTAAACTCCCCTATGATCTCAACGTCAGCTTTAAGAGATTCATTCATCCCCTAAGATTGGAAATTCCCACCCTCATTAACTTTGCTGATTGGCTAGAATACGAGCTGAAAATTCAGGAAGAAAGAATTAGGCCTACCAAGAGAGAGGAGTCGTTTAAGAAGAAGCCTGAAACCAGACGCACTCAAAATCCCTCAATTAAGTCTGCTACTATCCTCCTAGGCACTGAGAAGGCTTCGGGATCATGCACTGCAGCGGCACCACTTCCCCCTGAACAGTCAGCCAACAAGTCTAAGAGAGTGGAGACAACAATTTTCTGAACAACTGCTCTAACTTTAAGGACCTAAGTAGGGAACAAAAGGTGACATGGATCAAAACAAACAATAAGTCCTGGCGTTGCGGACGTAATCACCAAGCTGCTAAATGCACACTTAAAGCTCCCTGCAAGACCTGTGGTAGGAGACATCTGCTCGTGCTGCACGAGATGAATGAGAGGGGAGAGGACGAACAGGCTCCGACTCCTACAGAGAGCTGCCTGGTATACACTGCCAACAAAGTGATGTACATTGACCGCCCAGTCTACAACTGCAAGGTGTTGCTGAAGATCAGTAAAGTAATTCTGAGGAATGGTGAGAAGTCCTTGGAGACGTATGCCGTCTTAGATGATGGATCTGAACGGACGATACTGCTCCAGTCTGCCGCCAAACAGTTGGGTCTCAAAAAGAGTAAAGAGGTGATGGCTCTCCGTACAGTATGACAAGAAGTGGAGAAGCTTCACGGGGCGGCTGTGTCTTTCACAATTTCTCCAGCAGCCAGTCCTGACAAGATGTACAGCATCCAGAATGCCTTCACTGCTGAGGAACTGAGTTTAGCAGAGCATTTCCATCCAGTTGCCTCGCTCCAACAGAAGTATAAACATTTGTCAGGTTTGCCCCTCCCACCTCTTGACAGAGTTTTTCCCATGCTGATGATTGGTGCAGACTATACGCACCTTATAACTCCTATAGAGCCAGTCCGACTAGGACCACCAGGTGGGCCTGCAGCTGTGAAGACGCTACTCGGATGGACGCTACAGGGACCAGCTCACAAACTCAAATCCAGCCCTCATGTAAGTCACTGCCTCTTCACATCTGCAGCATCACCCACAGAGCTGTTCTCATGTGTAGAAAAGTTATGGCAGATGGATGGGCTCCCTTACCGCAATGAGAAGTTGGCGGTTAGGTCACGACAAGACCAAGAGGCAGTCAAGCTCCTCCAAGACCAGACAGTGAGAGTTAATGGTAATGGCATTGACCGTTACGCTACACCTTTTCTGCGAGTCAAGAGCATGCCTGCCCTCAAAGCCACTCCCGAAGCAGTGTTACCACTCCTCAGAGGCACCGAGAAGCGCTTAGCCAAAAAATCGCCGGAACAAGCTGCTGCCTATCAGAGAGAGATTGAGAAGCTTGTAGAAGGTGGTTATGCAGTGAAGTTGACAGAACAACAAGTGGAGAGCAGTGAAGAAGCTCGGTACATACCCCACCATATGGTCCAACATAATGAGAAGAACCGGGTGGTGTACAACTGCTGATTCCAGTACCAAGGTCACACCCTCAACCAGCTTCTCCTACCCGGTCCAACTCTCGGCAATGCTTTGCTGGCGGTGCTATTACGCTTCAGAGAGCATGCTGTTGCCTTTAGCAGCAATATCCGTGGTATGTTCCACCAGGTGAGGCTCCTGCCTGTAGATCGACCACTGCTGCGGTTTCTATGGCGGGACATGAAGCGAGACAGTCCCCCTGATGTGTATGAGTGGCAGGTACTTCCTTTTGGGACTACTTGCAGCCCTTGTTGTGCAACGTTTGCATTGCAGAAACATGTCACTGACCACAGTCATCCAGAAGAAGACGTGCGTGTTGCAATTAACAAGTCTTTCTACGTGGACAACTGTTTACAGAGCCTCATTTGTCCAGCAGCTGCCATGATTCTTGTGGATAAACTGCACCACCTTTTAGCTGATGGGGGATTCGAGCTGAGGCAGTGGGCAAGCAACGACCCAAATGTCATCAACCATCTCCCTCCAGACCTCAGATCATCCAGCTGTGAGTTGTGCCTCAATCAAGGTCAGCCCGACATCCAGGAGCCAGCCCTCGGACTTCACTGGAACTGTAAGTCTGACACCCTCAACTACAAACACAGACATATTGACTGCTCAGTGGCTACAATGAGGAACATCTATAGGGTTTTAGCTAGCCAGTATGATCCTCTAGGCTACATAGTGCCTTATGCCACCCGAGCCAAAGTCATTGTTCGCCACCTGTGGGAAAAGAAGAGGGATTGGGATGACTCCCAACTCCCAGAGGAGTTGTTAGAGAAGTGGCAAGCATGGGAAGCGGAGCTCACACACATTTCCGAGATAACACTGCCCAGGTGCTACAGTCCCAGTCTTAACCAATCCACCTGCATGAGAGACATCCATGTGTTCTGTGATGCCTCTGAACAGGCATACGGATCAGTGGCTTATCTGAGGACAGAGAGTCCAGAGGGAGAAGTTGAGGTTGCCTTCCTCGCAGCATTTTCTCGTGTTGCCCCCAAGAAGCAGCAATCTGTCCCTCAGTTAGAGTTGTGCGCTGCTCTAAGCAGTGCCCAGCTCTACAAGGTTATCAGCACCGAGTTAACCCTTCCCATTCGCAGCAGCACCTTATGGTCTGACTCAGCCACCGTCTTGGCCTGGTTGGGCTCATATTCATACAGATATAAGGTCTTCGTGGGCACCCGTGTGGCGGAAATACAAGAGCTGACTGAAG
The DNA here is from genome assembly GCF_900634775.1 of Gouania willdenowi. Classification (NCBI taxonomy): domain Eukaryota; kingdom Metazoa; phylum Chordata; class Actinopteri; order Blenniiformes; family Gobiesocidae; genus Gouania; species Gouania willdenowi. The sequence continues at coordinate 21,036,291 of NC_041049.1, read as the reverse complement.
CTGCCGCATGGAGGTATGTGCACTCACGAGACAACCCAGCAGACGACATAACTTGTGGTCTGACCCTCCAAGACATGGACAGACGGGCCGGTGTTCCTGAAACAAGCTCCGAATGACTGGCCTGGCCTGCCACCTCCACCTTAGAGCGATCCTGAAGGTGAGCTGAAATGACTCGTTGTGCTAACCATGTCCAGTTCTAGTGTTCCAGATCCACTCCAGTACCAGAAGTGGAACAGCTTCCTAGAGGCTACAGCACGTCAGCTTCATGGGGCGGCTGACTCCAACAACCCTCTCACCGCATGCTCATATACTGCTGCTGAGCTAGAAGCCCTGCAACAAGCTCAACAAGAGTCATTCCCCGAGGAAGTCAACCAGTTGAAGACCGGCAAACCAATTGCTAAATCTAGTCGCCTTCTTCTACTTGTGCCTGAGTTTGATGAGAAGACTGGACTCATCAGAGTAGGAGGCTGTCTTCGCTGTAATCCTGACCTGACAGTAGATGAAGTGCACCCTATTGTTCTCGACCCCAGACACGCTCTTACACGACTCATCATACAGGACTATGATGATAAGCTCCAACATCCCGGGCCAGAAAGGGTGTTTGCAGAGATCAGAAGGAGATACTGGGTGTTACGTGGACGTGAAGCAGTACGCCGCCATCAAAGTTCCTGTGCCCGTTATTCCCAACTGTCTCCTCATGGGACGGCGGGATGCTTCGCTGCCGCTAGTTGTCTACGAAGGCCCAGAGATTCTTGGGCGAAGAAGATGGAGGCACTCCCAAATACTGGCCGACCATTTCTGGCAACATTTCCTGAAGCACTACCAGCCAGGACTCCAAGTTCGCCAGAAGTGGAAGACTGAATCAGTCAATCTTCAAGTAGGAGACGTAGTCATGATAGACAACCAGCTGCCACGGGCCCTGTGGCCTGTGGGCAAAGTCTCTCAAGTTTTTCCTGGACCAGACACCCGGATCAGATCGGCTGAAGTGACTGTGAAAGGAAGAACCTACGTCCGACCAGTGGCAAGACTGGTCAGCCTACCTGCCCTACCTAAAGACGATTAATTACCTATTCTTTCAGCCTTTTTAGTTGTTTGTATTCACAGGTGAATACAGGGGCGGCTGTAGAAAAGGTTGTCTAAAGACTGGCATGCTGGCCCTTTAAAGGGCGGAGCCTAGCCCACCAGTGTGTAGGATGCAGGAAGAGAGAAAAGGAGAAACGAGGAAGGAGACACATCAGAGTTTACAGTTGTTAGTTCTTAAGTACTTTAAGTTTGTTTGTTTGTCAGTCACCCTACTTTGATGGTGTTCGTGCGTGAACTACAAGTAAGTTGTGTTTATTGCTATAACCCGAGTTTGTAGTGAAATGTGCCATTTCCACGGTTAGTTGGTGCTCTTCTCAGTTCACATGAACATTTAATGAGGAGCTACTTCTGCTGTTGTTTATTTAAAGTGTGAATATTGCTGTACCAGTAAGTTTATTGCAGTAGTATTTGTATTCATTAGAGATTGACATATTATTTCTGTTTTAGAACCACACATTAGCATCAAAGTGTAAAGGACAAACTACAAATTCAAGTCTGCATTAAAACCCATCTGAATCAACTAAGGACTGCTTTTTGAGTTCTGACCGGACCTCACCACAGTGATTTTACCTTATCCACCAGCATTATACAGTCACTAGTTTTACAACTATAATATGATGTTTTTCTAACATACCTTGACATGACTAGAAACTTCCACCGACGTGTCCGAGCTTTTATCAGCTGTTCTTATACAAACCTGTCAAAATGTTAGAGAAACCATTTAGATATTGCCTGTAAGTAATAAAACATAAAATTGTATAAAAGCACATCATATCCAACTGAAAACAACACGAAGGCCAATAGATGTTGCTGTGTGTGTTTTACTTATACACTTATCTAACACAAGGCACTTTCTGAGCCTCTTGAAAACAGGTAAGAAGAGCAGGATGTTCAGAGGAAATGAAAGGCACACACAGCAAGGTAACATGTTCTCTCTGTAAACAAACTCTTCACTGCTTTTCAGACCAATAATGGAGCTCCAGTAGCATAGATTAATACGTTATGATTGTAAAGTTGCCCATGCTAAAATAAACAGCAACGTTTCCCCCAACATTTAGCAACAAAACACATTTAAAAAAACATACGTGAATTTATTCACATTACTTTTGATCAGATTTACCACAATTTTTCTGAAATTTTTAAAATAAATGTAAATGGAAAATGGTAAATCTAAATGCTACATTAAATTATAATTGTTAAATCTAGATGCTAAATATTAATTCTATATGTTAAATGGAACCCTTAAATCTATTATGTCTATCTGTTCCATTAATGAGCTTTTATTTTGGTTCTTTCAGTGAATTTGCATATAGCCAAATATTTAGTTTTACCTGTGACATTTAGATTTAACATTGATATTTATATTTCACATTTAGATTCAACATTTAAAATGTAACATTTACATTATATTTTTACAAGAAAAGCAAATTTCACAAATACTGCTGTAAATCTGGTCAAAAGTAAAAGTAATGGTTGCTGTTTATTTTAGCATGCATAGCTTTACATTTCTTCTCCAGCTTTACCATATTGATAAGTTTGGTTTACATTTTATGATAACATTTATTTATTTTATTTTTTTTTAATAATTTCTTGTATTTGGAAAATCTAACAAAGGCAAACTTATAGTTTTTTGTATTGATGTATCAATGCTCTGATTAATGTTGAAGTGATTCTTAAAGAAATCCTTCTTTTAAAATGTGACTTTCATTAGATTTATGGTACATGTTCAAACCGTCTTGGAGGATTCCCGCCTTACTTTGTCCATTTGTTCCTTGAAGCTTTGCAGTTACCATGACGACCAAGGCCTCTCCTTGTTTTAGAGATACTCACTATGGTGACTGACACACTGTTGTGCAAAAAGGTTTTTTTCTCTCTCTCTCTCTCACACACACACACTGTAAAGTGTATGAGTACATGGGCAACCTCCCACAAACACATGCAATCAAATATTTACAGAGTGAATCATCGCTGTCATTTTTATTAGTGATATATTACTGATTTCTGTAGAAATGATTCGATGAACACAAGCGTGAGGAGTCGAGCATCAGTGGTATGTTCAGAGGATTTGACATTCTACTGTCCAAGGCTGGTATGTCATTTACATTTAAAAAAAAAAAAAAAAATGTATTAATGTTTTTTTAAAGCCAGTAACAATGATTTTCTCCATTTGAAGGCAGCACATCATCAGCTGGTACAGTGAGTGACAAAACATGAAGAGGTCACAATAGTGTTAAAATAGTGCAACGTTAACACTCATAAGTCTACAATACAGTGTGAAAATATTTGAAATACAGGGGAAATGGAGAGAAATATGAAAAAATGTTGAACAGTTGTTAGGGACATGGTGCTGATTTTATTTGGTAAGACAACGCCCTCTACTGGCTGTATATAGTAATTAAAAAATACTAAAAATGGTTGATAATGTCTTTAAATGTGCATCTACACTCCTCATCAGTGTCTAATGTTTTGTCTGTGGTCCAGTGGTGTCAGCACAGGCAGGCAGTAACCTGTGTCTGATAACACATCAGGCATTCCACTCTAAGAATGTGAGAAATCACACAGATTAGCATCAGACAGAAGGTGCTGAGGTATGCAACACGTGTCCCCAACAAGGCCCCACATACTAGCATGAAGAGCAGGAAGGAGCTCAGGTAGATTTTAGGGTGTGGATGGAAGGCCATGGGGGCTCAGAGGGTGACAGAGGGGATCTAATCAAACTTGTCTCCAGACAAATCTGAACATATTATGACGGGATGTTGTGTAACAGAGGGACACATCTGGAAACAGCTGCTGGTGGTGGATGTTATCGCAGCACACTGAGAAATGTGAGGAATGCTGATAACATCGTTTTGTGTGTTTTAATTTGTCATCACTTCATTTTATGGAATTAAACAGAGGAAGTTATACACCTGTAGCTTTGGAAAGTCACAACATGCACATTTTTCATCTTTCAACACCAACAGATTCTAACAGAAGTTGCAGGCATTGGCATCGGTGGAGTTTGTATTTCTTGCCAGGGGGGCAAAAGAAAAAAATATATAGACCGTCTGGAGATTAGCGCCAACCACAATGTGTGTAACATAAATAATAATGCAAAAATTATTAATAACAAAAATTTGTATCAACATCGTTTAATGTTGTCATTTCATGATAAAATCAAACCGCATGCTGCTTTCTGCTTCATTTTTGCTACAGTAGGGGAGCCCGAAACAGTCTTCAATGGAAACACGTTCAAAGTGCACTTTGTTGACTTTTATAAATATCACTGGGGTTCTTGGGGGGGCTGTCCTTGTGCCATGTGTCCTACTGGATGGTTGCTCGTTGGTGGGCTGGGGTGGGAAGGCTATCCCTTGGGGGGTTCCCGGTCCCAGGGGGGGTCCGGCGGGCTTGGCCTGCTAGCTGTGCCGGTCTCTCTGCGGGCCGTGCCCTTGCATGCTTGCGGGTGCAGCGTGGGGTGACCCCTGCTTGGACGGTGCTCTGCGGGGCCAGGGTGTGCTGTGCGCGCCGCATACCGGTCAGGGCCCCCTCCCCCCCAAGGGGGTTATTGACTTTGACAATAACTAAGGCTCATCATGCTGGCAGTGTCGGTGGGGGGTGATCTGGGGGGCTCGGCCGGTGCGTCTGAGGGCTGGTGGGGTGACTTGCAGCGTTCCCTTGGTGTCCCTGGCGGCTGGAGGTGCGGTCGTCATCCTTTGGCAGCTACTACCAGTGTTTGCTGCCTCTGGGCCCGCTGGCTGCCTGTTCGCCATAGCTCTGGCTGTCTTCTGGGCATGGGCCTTTGCCAGTGTCTCAGGCAGGGGGTCTCTGGGCCCTCCCCTTGGGGGTTTGGTGCTGGGGTGTGGGGGTGCTTGTTGGTGGGAGTCTTGGAGTTGGGAGTTGGGGTCGGTGGTGGGGTGCGCTGGGTCCTCGGCTCTTTGGGGCTTTTTCGGGTGTGTATGTGGAGGTTGGTGATTGCCTCTCGGCTTGGGATCTCGGGGGCTTCTGGGGGGCTGCTCGGTCATGGGGAGCTCCTTGGCCCCCTCTTTTTCTGCTGGCCTGGGTGCGTCTTGGGGTCCGGGGCAGTGCTTGGGTTCGCAAAAGCGGTTCTTGCACAAACATTGGTCATGGATGCACTGGCATGTCTTGGGCTGTGGGATAAACTCGTACTGGGCTTAACCATAGACCCGTTGATCCTAAATACTGTATAATCACTCACTCCTTCCCTCTGTCCACAGCCACCACCATTATACCTAAAATTCACACTTGTCACCAGACAGGTTGAATGGCTTCACAACACAATAAGCACAACTATAACAACAACCTTTTCTACAGAAGCATAATGTGCCCGTGTCATCACCGAGCTCGGATGGCAGAGTGTTCTAAGGCGCCTGACTCATGAATTCTTCCTTTCACTGCGGTCGATTCGAATCCGGCACTTTTGTCATATGTAGTTTTTCATTTTAACATATTTAACACGGCAAATTCCACCTTTAAAAATACATATACAAAAAAATTTACATTTTAGGGGATTTCCTGCGTTAGAGTTAGGGTTACGGTTAAAAATGCACAAACAAAACAAAATGAACATTTTAGGGTATTTTTTGGTTTAGGATTAGGGTTAGAGATAGGGCTAAAATAAAAAGGTTAGCAGGGCAGCTAAAAATAAATATGAGCTCAAATAAAACTGTATTTTAAGTCACGTGGTGCACCTATTGCGTCACCTAACCTGGCCAATGAGGGGTGTTCCGAATGAATAGACTAAAAGTCTATTCATAAGTTTCCGTATGAATAGCCACTGCCATATTATTTTTTTAGGATCCACACATTATCTTCATTTAAAGCCCTTTGATGCAATTTATCTTTTTCTTACTCTTGTGGTCAAATATTTCTAAGAATAAAGTCAATATCTGATCCACAACATGAATATACACACATCATTCAGCCTACACTAAGTGTGCTTAACCGACAGTGAATATGACAACAATAGTTAGCATTTAAAAGCAAATTCCAGCATTGCATATTTATCGAAGCGCAACTCGGTTTAAAATGAACCTAAAGTGAATCAAACAGACAATAACTTACCTATTGTGACATTGAACGCAGCACCAAACAGACTCTTTTAAAGTTCGCACTCCAACGCATTTTTGAAAAAGAAAAGAAGTTAAGAGTTTAAAAATGAACCACAGGACTCACCGATAGCATCTCAGCTGTTGTTTTGTCTGTTACTGTTTCTCTCAGCAGACCAACGCAGGTGTTTCTGCCACAATCAGCGCGTCATTGCACTGCGTGCTCATACCAACGTGAGTTCAAATCATTTGTGTATCAGCATTTTTATTGGGACATTTCAAATATATCAAAAAATGAATATTAAAGCGATTGTATATATAGATTCACTTTTTGTAACTAAATAATCAGTTACATCCAATGAGATCTGTCAGGATTAGGATACATGTGTAAGCCATTTACTGTATCACTATTGCACAATATTGTACATCTTTTTTTTTCTTTAGAAACATGTTTATTTCGATATTTTTGATGCATCCCACTTGAAATGAGTGTTTTCTTATACAGAATTGTAAAAGCTTTAAAATAAACCATATTTCATCTGTGGTCTATGTTAGAGTACATTTATTATGTTGCATGTATCTCGTCCTGCAACACAGGGCAGAGCATATATTTGCAAATTTTCTCAGAGAATTTGTTGGACTGGTGGTGCTGGCCCTGAACTCATTGGAAAGATTATATCTCTTTAGTTAAACGTGGAATGTCAGGATCTCAAAATGGTAGAAACTGAGGATCACTGGGATGGGAATCTGTAGATCAGAGGTCGGGGCGACATATGACCTACTTTAATCTCAATAGCCAGTGCAGAAAAAAACTTTTACCCCTAAAAGTGTTTTACCCATCCATCCAGTTTTTTCTGTAAAAATAGCAATTTCCAAACTTTTGTACTCAAGTTTATATTTTCGTGTGTTTGAAAAAGTTTATTATTCATTTAGAAAATTCTAGGTGTAAAACATGAAGGCACTGTCAGTAACTTAAGGATCTGGTACCTAGAAGTCCTAGAATTTTAAATTTGTAATGTAATTTAAGGGATCATTTCAGAGAAATTGCAGAGTTTTTTTTCTTTTGAAAACCAAAAGTTCTGGCAAACAATTTGTGATTAAAAATGACAGAAATTGGGTAACTATAAGGAAGGATAAATAACAAATCAATGTAAATATTGGGAGTGATATATATATATATATTCAATTTGAACATCTCCATTTTTTGTTTAAAGGGGACATATCATGGTTTTAAATCCTTCCTTTTTACATATAAATCATACAGTTGTGGTCTATATAAAGTGGAACTGCAATGCTTGGGTCTGAATTCCTCATTATTATAGCTCCACAGGCCCCTTTTCTACCCCTTTTCTGATGTGCTTCTAAGAGCAACTCGTTTTGGTCTCTTTAAATGTAAATGAGACACTCCATACCCCGCCCCCTCTCCAGGTTCAACTCCACCCTGCTCGGCCATTTTTGTAGTTTGATAGAAGAGATACGGCTATGTAGCGGCGCATAAACTTTTTATTCAGAGGTTATTTACAAAATGTCAACAACAGAAGACTTGTCCATCCAGCCTTACATGTTCCAGCCAGAGTCTGACCCAGCGGAGCGAGAGGAAAATGAAGATAATGAACCTGCAGAACCCTAACAAGTGAGCTAACACAAGCACCGAGCTAACGCTAGCGCCAGCGCCAAACTAACGTCACGAAATGCATTTTAATACAGTCTTTTCAAAGACAAAAATGGCAAAATGAAATGACTAATGAAAACTTTAGACTTAAATTAAATAACGTAGGCCATATCATCAAGGATCTAAAATGAGCACACAGCGCTAACATATGAAGACGGTGCAACTGCTAATGCTAACAAAACAATGACAGGGACGTCTTATCATCACACTTTTTAGCGTTATTTACAGCTTACCGAAGTGCTCTGTTCGTCGTCTCCAAAGATAGAAGGAATTGAACCCTCAATCAGACAAAGTCTTTCTGCAAATCCTTCTTTATAGAGGTTGCAGAAGCAGTCATCCTTGAAGTGCTTCGCACACACAAAAATGACCTTACCCACAGATGTGGGTACATTTCTGTGAAAAATAAAACTCAACCAGGCACTTTGAAAAGGTTCTGATGCTGGGAGACGGTGTAATGAAGCATGTGGGTTACTACATCCAACAACCCAGCATTTTGACTTATCCTCTCGTAACTTCTGCATCCTGGAGCTTGGACTACAAAATAAAAGCGAGAAATAAAAATGGCGGATTGCTCGAAGTGTTGGACCTGGAGTTGATGTCTTAATTTGGCAGTTCTGCTGCAAATACTGTGATGTAATAGTTCAAAAAACGTAATAGAGAATAGAAAAATCGAAACAGATTGAAAAATATGACCAAAACAGAATATAAAGGTATCTACGGAGCACCTGAAGAGACTAATTTGAACTTTTCTTTACTTCTAAACACTCTAAATATACAACAAAATGCATTTAAGGGCTAAAAAAGTGCCCTGTAATCTGTGTATGAAGGTATGGAATAAATGTCTGCATTTAATTAAAAAAAAAAGTTATTGTTTTTTATATGGAGAGACTGAGAAATCTGGTGGTAAACTATATAATTATTTACATGAATGATTTTTTAGTTGTAATTTTTAGAAACATAATGTGTACGATAATTAATAAAATCCTATTGTGGGCTCGGAGGAGGTAGAGGCTGATGAGTGTGCATGTCATATATTATAGTTTAATAATTGAGTAAGTTGTTGTATTTAAATGTGTTGCTCACTTAAGATACATTTTAATATGTGATAAGTTTAGTTTAAGATCGACGTGATAAAAATGTCTGAGAAATCTTCACAAACATCTAGTACAAGTAGATTGAGTTAAATCTCAGTAATGAAGACATTTCTGGATGTTTTGTGTGCGTGACACTGTGCGTCCAACTGAATGTATTTCCTATTATCGCTGAGCGTGAAGGATTTCCAGCTCCGACAGGAAGTGGGCAGCAGATGAAAGGCAGCAGGTTTCCTTGCTCTGTGCTCTCGTGTTGCCAGTCAGCTTTTAACAGCCTCACTTTCCTGCCAAGAAGATTGAAATGGGGCAGTGAACCACGATGAAAGGATTTCAGGGATTATCAGCACATATTCCGAACAATTTCAAACGGGAATTTTGAAAGAGCCTTCTCCTGTGGAGACCATAAATGGAAAGAAAAAAAACCTTCTTAATGCTGTGCTGTCCAGCGAACGACTGATAGAGACGGGAACGCAGAGCCACAGGTGTAATAAAAGTTGTTACTTTATTATTAACAGAACTCATTATGATTTTCAGAGAAAAAAAAAACAAATATACATAAATTATTTCAATACGAAGAAATGACACAAACACATGAGAGGCATCGTCACACTTCTTATAAAGAGGCAGCCTGACATTGGGATCACGTTACCCACCTGAGGCACACAAGAGCGGTTGGATTTCATGCCACGTTTTACACCAATACACAGAACATTAGTACCGTACAATATCACCCAGCATTCAGCGGGAGGGAGGGAGGGAGGGACACAGTGGACTGAGAGCAGCAAAACAACTCGTGCAATGACAGGAAATCTCTCACATACACCAATTAGTTGTATTTTATGGCAAAATGTCTCTGAGGCTGCAAATGAATTCCTCACTAGGCTGGGTTTATCCTCAACACACCACTTAAAAGCTTGTATTGTCTGATTAGGTCGTGCCATATTGCCTTTTTCTCCATTCAGGAAGTCGGGCATCCGGTTGAGTCCTGACGTTTCTGCCTAGCAATGCCAGTCGCCATATTTGTTTGGAGGTAAAACAACGTTAACGTATTGTAACAGAAAATGTTTCATCATGACAAACAGCTGTTGTTTGTTTGGCTGTTCGTCCAATATAAAACATAATGCCAGTGTAATATTTTATATCATCCCAAAAGAAAAAAAACCAAAGAAAACGCTGGTTATCCTCCATAGGACAGATGGGTAAAAAAACCGGTCTCCAGAAATGACCCATTCCTACATGTGTCTCTACATTTCATAACTGGTAAGTGAACCGTTAAGATCTGAAATGAGGATTGATGATTTTAGGGGCATCTCAGTGGCTTTAGTTTTCATTCTAGATGGCAATATGTTGTATTTATATCCTTTGTAGCTCCGTTATGAAGTACACTGTGATTAATGGCATGTGAGGATTTTACTGCAGGATTTTTACCATGCGTGTTACTCGCGTGGCTCATTTATTAGCTAACTGTAAAGATCTGGGAAGGGGTCATTTGGCCATCGTTTTGCATTGTTCATCCAAGTGTTGGATGGGACTTTGTATGGACACTCAGATATCCCTAGCCCTGATAACTCAGCCTTATGCTGCGTTCACACCGGATGCGTCAGGAAATGTCCGTACGTCCAGATTACATACAAAGTCAAAGATGCGAAATCTTTCCAGTGCGGCGGTGCGGTCCGATCCGCACGTTAAGTGCGTTGGCCGTGCGAGCACGCTCCCCATTTTACGCATATCCACACATCCGCAAGAGTTGAAAATATTGAATTCCTGCGACTGTTTCGCATGACGAAAGCCAATCAGAGTCTTTGTTGACGATGACGTCAGGCCGTCAACATGGACACCGGTCTGTTCACCCATTCACCCATGGAGTAGAAGCTGTGTGTGACCACCTGGAGCTGTATGACACAGCCTTTATAACTGGGACCGGACTAGGAAGGATATGGCGTGGAGGAGAATCAGCGAGGAGGTGGTAGTAGCAGGTAAAAGTTCTCTCTGTAGTTTTCATCTTTGAAAGTCGGCACTGAGCTAGGATAGCATTAGCTGCTAATCACACCGGGTTTTTTCACTGATGGTTTATATTTCTGAGAGGAGAAAAAGGAGCGCAGCTCCTCGCTTCAGCAGGCAGTGAAACTCACCCAGTTGGACGTGTCGCTGGTGGGCGGGGCTTCGCTTCAGACGTGCGTATCAAGCAAATGGGGACATTTTTTGATCCTGCAGATCAGATGCGTCTGGTGCCGTAGAAGACACATTTGGTGTGAACGCAGCATTATATCGTCCCCTGGCCTGTACTTGTAGTGTTTATACATAGTTGTATGCCACATCGGGATATAAATCACTCCTGTATTGAAATAAAGTCGTTTTTGTTATCGGACAAACAGGAGTCGGACGAGTTGTTTTCCCCCAGTTCAAAATGGCGCCCGTTTATTTACTACCACTAACGTCATCTGTGACGTAAGCCCGACTTCCCGAATAAAAGTCAATTAATGTGATGATTATTTTTTGTGAGATGAGAACTAATAAACACGCGACACCAGCTAAACGTAGTTGCAATATCAACTGATTAGCTAACATAGGACGACACATAACACAGCACATCAGTGTTCTGCGGTCATAGGGTGCTGGTACCAATCCCAGCTGACTCAGCATGCAAGGCAGGGTCCACTGACAAAAAAACAGACACACATTTTGCTGGATAAGGATGGATTAGAGACCTCAGAAGTTGAACCCCCCCCACACGAAAAACCTGCATCCGCAGGGAGAACATGCAAATTCCCCACGGAAAGGCAAGAACATGAGTCTCTGCACACATATCACACACAGATACACTTGGTTATCATTTTTTTTTGCAATGGATGTGTGGATAATGATGTGAAACACTGAACCGATGCTCATTTCACAAAAACACTCTGTAGTGGGTTAAATCCAGAGCTGAACCTGAGCTTGTAACAGGAGGAGAAATAAATAACGAGGGTGATTAAAAAAACCCAGAGGTGTGTTGAGTTAAAGTCATCTAATGACAGATGTTTCCCAAACCACAGCAGCAGAGACAAAGTAGCACGGCCCATTAGCTTATACTGGGTAACATGACATCAGCAAGAGCCTGAACCACTAGAGCTGTGAGAAGTGTGTGTTACTGCTGTGTGCAGGGTTGGAGTCAATTATAATTATAACCATGTAATTGATAATTAATTGCAATGTCTTGCTGTTGTAACTGTAATTGAGTTCAGATAATTTACTCTGTAATTGTAATTACATGGAAATGGTCAATTAAAATTAAATTAAACGCAAAACAGTTCTATGGCTTACACTACGGAAGAGGATTAGGGCCAATTTTGATGGAAAAAAGAATTGTAGTGAAGTCAACATTTTGAGATTAAAGTCTAAATTCCAAGAATAAACATTATATTTTGACATTATTCTTAAAATTTCGACTTGATTAAAATTATTTTCTCCATCATGATTGACCCTAATCCTCTTCCGTACTTACACATATGTAGTTAATTACTGAAATATCTTTAATATCAAGTTTTCCCACTTGCTGTTAGTGAATGTTCACACCCATACAGGTGGTAAGGATTAGAAGAGTTAGAGGTTAGTGGGGTTAGTTAGGATAGAATGCAATTTTCTTTTAATAGGGACGATGCCATTATAACATTACTGTGAATGTAACTGATGTTTTGCACAAAGAGTTTATAGCTAATGCTAAATGTTAAGACGCTAATACGACACCATACATGCACATACAATCATCACAACGCTATATGAATAAAAGTTAGTAAAATTGTAATTGAACTTTAGCTATTGAGAACTTAATTGTAATTGACTTTCAGGGAAATAATAATAATTGTAATTTATTTGTAATTGTCAAAAATGTCAGTCACCGTAACTGTAATTTAATTGTAATTGAAAAATTGAATTGACCCCAACCCTGTGCTTGTGTGTGTGTGTGTGTGTGTGTGTGTGTGTGTGTGTGTGTGTGTGTGTGTGCAGACACAGTGATCACAGCTAGTTTTGTCAGCTGCTCAGCGGCCTCACTGCTGGTATTGCGTGGCACATGAGGGGAATTCAATCCTTCAGGTTTGGTTATGGCTTATCATCACATACTGATTATAGTAATGATCCTCATAGGAAAGACAAAGGGTCCAAGTATATCCAACTGCAGCCGTGCGTACAGTAGAAGCACGCCCCCTACAAACCAGCCCCTCCTACAAACCACGCCCACGCAAGCAATTTTTCAATACGCTGAGCTGTGCGGTAGCGGTTAGGATTAGTGTTAAAGTTAGGGTTAGTAAAAAAGAAAGGTACGGCAAGTATTGCAGTTCCAAATTTGCCAGAACAGTGGAGGTGGAAGCGGTAGCAATCGTAGTTTGCCAACCGCCTTAAAAGCTCAAAGAAGAAGAAGAATGACTGTGGAGAGATCTTTTCAGATCCTTTCATGCGCGAAACGCGTCTACATCCAGTCGGCTTATTTTACGGCAATTCGTGCACTATTTAAAAGGTTGAAACCCTGCTATTTAAAGGTCCCATATCATGCTATTTTTCACCCATCTCCATTTGTTCTAAGAACCCCAAAACATAGTATTTGAGGTTTATTTTCCCAAACTCTCCTGTTTTCCAGAGTTTTAGCCTCTGAAAAGTCACTTTCTGAGCAACTCTAAACAAACAGGCTGATTTGCGGCCTACTTATGCATATTCATGAGTGGGCGTGTCTATAGACGGGACACTGACTTCCTCCTCCCCGTACAGTGACGTAGGGCCAGAGAACGGTCCGCCCCCCTCCCACCCACTCTGTAGCTGAGCTGAAATGCTCACCTTCGTGGGCGTGTCTGTTTACATGTCAATCACGACAGAGAGCTTCCTGGAGGCGCGGCTTTTCCAGCTCAGTGCCGCGTCAAATTTGTCATCAAAGTGGGAACGCGTCATCAAATTGTAGCGAGGTGTTTGGGCTCACCCTGCAGTAAGAAAGGAGCAAATCACCCTCTAAATAACGATTGAGGGAATCAATGAAAAAACACTTTGTGAATGTGTATGAAGCCCTAATAACACTTTTATCATGTTTAAAGCACAGAGAAGTTGATTTAGCTTAACATGGGCCCTTTAAAAAATAAATGGAAATTTATGTTTTGAGTGAATTCCAATTTATTTTGGTTTTTATCTTATTTTCTGTTTAGTTTTTGCTTGTCAATGTTGTGGATTTTATCCATGTTTTTATCCATTCATTTATTTTTTTATTAACAATTAAAAACGCCACAAAACAGTCACATATTTAAATGTGTACTATTAAAATATTCAACAAACGTTGTATGGTCGGTTTACATTCACATATCACGTCCCAGCAGCTCTGTTGTGAGGGTTGCGAGTGAAGGAAGTGACGTAATCTATGCGCAGGATCAGAAAGAATTTGGTCTGTAAAAATATTAGTGACAGACAGTCTGCCGGAAATCCAAGAAGAAGAAGAAGAAGAAGAAGAAGAAGAAGAAGAAGAAGAAGAAGGTGGTTGAGGTTAGTGGAAAGGTATTGTCTCAGGGGGATTGATAGGGCGTATTTTGTTAAGGGGGGGGTGGTTAGTACGGAGCGACTGCGGCTGCAGCTAGACCCTTCTTAAAGGGTCTGACAATAAAAAGTTGAAAGGATAAATGTTGACACAGTGCTAACTATTAGAGTAATGTAAAATGGTAAAACACTGCATAATCCTAATGATACAACCAACCTTTATTTGCTAGAAATGGAACAAAGACAATGTAGATTCAAATTCAAACTAATAACTAGAATATTTGCATTTCCTGAAGGAAATGCAAGTGAGGATGCAGTACGCTTTGGTTGAAAAAGTTGAAAGAAGTTGGTTTTAGTTGAAAAAAATTGAAGAAAGTTAAAAAAGTTGAAAGAAGTTGGAATGGGTTGAAAAATTTGAACCTTAGCATTGCGCTAGCATTAGCATTGTGCTAGCAGTACCATTGCGCTAGCATTAACTTTGTGCTAGCATTAGCATTGCGCTAACATTGGCATTGTGCTAGCATTAGCATTGCGCTAGCATTAAAATTGCGCTAGCATTACGCAAACATTAGCATTGCGCTAGCATTAGCATTGCGCTAGCATTAGCATTGCGCTAGCATTAGCATTGCGCTAACATTAGCATTGCGCTAACTTTAACATTGCGCTAACTTTAGCTTTGCGCTAACATTAGCTTTGTGCTAGCATTAGCATTGCGCTAGCATTAACATTGCGCTAGCATTAACATTGCGCTAGCATTAGCATTGCGCTAGCATTAGCATTGCGCTAGCATTAGCATTGTGCAAGCATTAGCATTGTGCAAGCATTAGCATTGCGCTAGCAATAGCATTGCGCTAGCAATAGCATTGCGCTAGCATTGCGCTAGCATTAGCATTGCGCTACTAATAGCATTGCGCTAGCATTGGCATTGCGCTAGCATTAGCATTGCGCTGGCATTAGCATTGTGCTAGCATTAGCATTGTGCTAGCATTAGCAATGTGCTAGCTTTAACATTGTCCTAGCATTAGCATTAGCCTAGTATCAGCAATAGCCTAGCATTAACATAAGCCTAGCATTAGCAATAGCCTTGTATTACCATTATCCTAACATTAGCATTACACTACCATTAACATTAGCCCAGTAAACAGTAAAACCAGTAAACCTTGAAAAACCAGTACCACCAGTTAGAAGTCCAGTTTATACAGTAGTATGAGTACAAACCCCAGTATGAAGGGAAAAAGCAGTGTAACCAGTTAGAAGTCCAGTTTAGACAGCAGTATGTGTATAAATCCCAGTTTGAAGGGGAAAACCAGTTAAACCAGTTAGAAGTCCAGTTCATACAGTAGTGTGTTTAAAAATCCCAGTATGAGCTGAAAGTGAACAAACAGCTGAACATGTCAAAGTTTGAAATGTTGAAATCCGTTGGAAAATGGCTGAGCTGTGAAAGAACTAAGTTCTGAGTCTGAATGAGAACATGCAAACCCCACACTAAAGGTGAATTTGTGATGAAGAGGATGGGTGATGATGAACAGCAGAATTTTTGACACATTTCAACGTTTGAATGGTGAAAATTGGTTGAGAAATGGCCAAACAGTTAAAGTTTAAAGTTGTAGGTGAGAAATGAGAACCTGCAAACTCCACACTGAAGGTGAATTTGTGATGAAGAGGATGGTTGATGATGAAGAGCAGAATTTTTGACAAATTTCAAAGTTTGAATGGTGAAAATTGGTTGAGAAATGGCCAAACAGTTAAAGTTTAAAGTTGTAGGTGAGAAATGAGAACCTGCAAACTCCACACTGAAGGTGAATTTGT
Source organism: Gouania willdenowi (assembly GCF_900634775.1). Lineage (NCBI taxonomy): Eukaryota > Metazoa > Chordata > Actinopteri > Blenniiformes > Gobiesocidae > Gouania > Gouania willdenowi. Next base: position 21,020,101 of record NC_041049.1, on the reverse strand, counting down.
GATGAAGAGGAGGAGTGATGATGAAGAGCAGAATATTAACATTAGCAATGGGGTTGAAAAAGTTGAAAGAAGTTGGTTTTGGTTGAAAAAAACTTGAAGAAAGTTGAAAGAAGTTGAAATGGGTTGAAAAAGTTGAAAAATTTGAAAAATTTGAAAAATTTGAAAAAGTGGAAAATGTTGAAAATGTTGAAAAAAATTTAAATTTGTTGAAAAAAGGTGAAATCTGTTGTAGAAGTTGAAAAAAGTTGAAAGAAGTTGAAACAGGTTGAAAAAGTTGTGATGGGTTGTAGTAGCTGATCATGTCAAAGGTTTAGCAAAATGGCCGCCGAAGGAGTGCCAAGTATACCATAGTTTCCAATGTTAGTGGATTAGAGCCAAAAATTTCACCGGAAATAATTCAAAAAGTTGAAAAGTTTAAAAAAAATCAGAACATAGCATAATGTCCAGAAAATAGTTGAACAGTTTGAGACAAAAATCGTTGAAATTGGTTGAAAAATGCGGGAGTAGTTAGAGTAAGACGGAAGAAGAATAATAATAATAATAACTATAATAAAGTATAGGGAAAACAATAGTGAGGATGCCTACTGCATCCTCACTAATAATTGCATTTTCCAAAAACATTCAACTCAGGATGCATAAACTGAACCCCTCGGAGTCAGTTTGCTGCATCCCTGCTGAGTCGTGACTAACAGCAGGGGGCAATGCATTAATCATGACTCACAGCAGGCATTCAAAATGCTTTCCATTCAAAGGAAATGTCCTATGACGTCACTGATCCAATAGGTTTGAATGGGAGTATTTTAATCTATTTTTTTATGATTAATAAATAACAGGTAAACTTACGAGCGCAAAGGATTGTACGCTGGGGTAGCCTGGTTGGTAAAATCTGATTAAATTTGGGGTGTTCTGTAAATGTGTTCTATAATAATAAGGTACAAGGAATACAATAGTGAGGATGCAATACATCCTGACTAATTATAATGCTAATCTTATTTTTAACAGAAGTGGTTTGACTTTATGTTAAAGTTATTAATTAGTCTCAGATTTGTGTTAATGTGGAAACAGAGAGCCTTAGCATTAGCGAGTGAGAGCAGTGATGTCATCATGTCATAGTAAAGATATTTGTTGTTAGCCTGTGGCTAATCGAGAGCTATGTGTGTTTTTTTTATTCAAACAGATTAGGCAGAGACAAGCAGTGACTGAGCAGAAAAGCTGAATATAATCTATAATATTAGCATTACGCTTGATTTTAGTTTGCAGTTCAGTGCACTGGGTTGCATTTTTAAGTAACTTTTTAAAGGCCTAAAATAAAATATTTTCTCATCATTCACACTTTTTAGCAATTTTTAAATAAATAAATGAAAAGAACAAGCATGCTTGGAACTCTTTCATCAACGTAATCATAGAGCTATAGATTTTCTTTATTCGTTCATGGTGACAGTGCACTCAAACTGTAAGTGTGGGAACTGGACCATGCATTAATGGAAGCCTAGGACTTAGTTTAACAATATATCATGTTTTCTTATAGATCACGTTGATGGCTCAGTGCATGTATGTCACTTCCTGTACTTTGGGAGCAGGATGTATTATGGGAATATGGGAAAAGGGCAACCTTACAGAGCCCATTTAATCTCATTTAATGTTGTTGTGCCTAGAAATGTTCTCATCATTCAAGTAGATCTTTATTTTAATACCAACCGACTAATCAGGCACAGTTTGTAATCATGTGCAACCTTTCATTAGACGAGTATTCTCTGAGGATGGGGACCTCCGTCAGAAAATAGGGCCAAAAACTAATAATGATTCAGGAATAGTTTTAGGAAAACAACAGCACTAATGTTAGTCACAACTTCCAACATTAGGGCGATTTACTGATGATGTCCTTGTTCCGGATACCACGGCACAATATTACAGGTCAAGTGGAGTCCATCATGGTCACAAATGGAGGACCTACCAATACTTAATAACGATCATTCTGCAGCTCCATCCATTGGTGATCTCTGTCTATAAAAACCTCATGTTTTTATGAAAGTGTCAAATTTATTTGGTTAAATGAAAATAACCACATTTTATTAAAGTCATTATTGCAAAGAATAAAGGCATTTTCGGAACTAAATCTCCACCTAAACACTGAACACATAGCGTTTGAATGATATTTACCAAACAGACTTTAGTTGTGATTATTATTAAAAACCCATAGATACACATTTAGTCATTATTTCCATGAACCCAAATACCAGGCGTCTGTATTTCCTGCATATTGACCAGTTTATGACTCATTGGATTGTGATTGTGCTCTGCATATAAACAACATGGTATGAATGATCTCCTTCTGATAACTGTTTGATGATGATCTCCAACTGAAAACACAGCCAGGACAAACACTCAGACTTTGGGGATTTTCAAAGTAAAAGTAGGATTTTCCAATGGTAGTTTGGGAAAAAATAAAACTTTTTTTGAAGTTTGTCACCAGGTGCTTTATTGTCTAGCTGACTTGTGTGTTATTGCTGAGTCTGTGGTGTGTGTTTTTGAGAAGATTCTTCTGGATATCTGATATTTGTCTCTCTATAGCTATGGAAAGCCATGTGAGCATACATTTTATATCAGTGATATCAACCATAGTTAAGCTCTACTGGTGCTCAAATCTGGAGTGCATGTACTCAATTTAGGTTTACTAGTGCACACTTTACTAGTACGGCACTAGTGAAGCCTTATATGCTAATGAGGGGGCGGGCAAAGCTAATTCAGGTTTGTCGTTGGCTTTTTTAAAATATTTCAACCAATCAGGAAGCTGGATTTAGTGATAATCCCTCCTACTTCATTTGCAGTAGATCTACTAGTACTACTAGTGAATCCTTTGGCTTAACTAGTACAACAAGTAAACTAAAAACAGTCTACTAGTGCTACTAGTGAGATTTTGTGTGTACTAGCAGTAATAGTAAACAAAATTTGTGTTTTACCAGTAAAGTTTTTTGGCGCACTAATAAAGCTAACGCTAACTAATAAAGCTAATTCGTCTTGTAGACAATTTTGTGTCACTAGCGGTACGAGTAAAGTTTTTGCTAGTAACACATTTTAAGTCTAGTAGTGACACTTTTTGATTCACTAGTAAGGTGTACTAGAACCTAGCTTTGCCAAGTGGGGTACGGGTACCCCCAGGGGTATGCAAATTGTCATAGGGGGTACGTGAAAAGAAATGGAAAAACATTGATTAATGTAAGTTTGTACTTTACATGACACATAACTCATACATGAAGTCTCTTTCAAATTTTTATTAAGTTTGAGACCAATTTTCATTTAATTTGTGGAAATTATGTTAAATAACTGCATTTAAAATGACTGCAGACATGGAAAAAATGCAATTCTCCAAATATTGTGGAATATACAATGAATTTGTATATTTAGATATCTGAATTATTCGGTAATCTGGACAATAGTTTATATTTTTCTGTCTTTTTCACTTTCTCCTGCAGTCTAAAAGGCCAGATTTGTGCTGTTGGGCTACGTTGTATATGACATTACATTATTATATTTTTAAGTGTGCAGGAGTAAGGGGTACATGTTTAAGGTTAAATGTCTGAAGAGGTACAGGACTGTGAAAAGTTTGGGAACCACTGAACTGGAACAAAATTTTAGTTTACTAGTACTACTACACTACACAGTACCTAGTAACTTTTTTTTTGCCTAATAGTAGTACTAGTAAAGCCAAAAGGTTCACTTGTAGTACTAGTAGACCTAATGCAAATGAAGTAGGAGGGATTGCAAACAAATCCAGCTCCCTGATTGGTTAAAATATTTTCACGTCAATGGCAAGCCTGAATTTGCTTTTCTACTACTAGTGACACTTTTTTTACTTCAGTGTAAAGTGTACTTGGGCACTAGTTAACCAAAATTGAGTACATGTACTTCAACTTTGAGCACTAGTAGAACTTAACTATGGCTTATATCACAAATATCACTTCCCATACTACAGCAGCCATCAATACTTTATCATAATTTCAATTTTGAACAACTCCCTGTTCTTGTAATACTGATGAAGGACCCCAACATAAAGCGTTACCACTAAAATATGAACCAATGTGTGTTTTTTGTTGTTGTTAGTCAATACAATATTTACATGCAGTTCAAATACATCATAAGGAACAATGCGCTCTGCTATTTGTTGCACACTGATTACTGTTAAAATGAGATAAAATAAGACCTCACCATACAAAACAAACATTTTCTTCTCCGTTTAAGTCTCACAATGTTCAAACATCCGCTTTGTTTTGCATTTATAGTACGATTCCCCCACAACAAGCACTTACTAATCACAAAGCACAAAGTCTATGAAAAAGAACTGCAGGGGAAGATCTGAGCTGTGGTGGAAGACAGTGGCTGTGAGCGTGTCACAAAGGTTTTACCAGCTGTGTGACTGTCATCCTCACCCAATGTTGGATGCTTTAGTGGGACATTTCATTTGAAAGCACTTTGGGAGTGATGGGCCTAAAGAAACAAGCCAAAGACTTTCTACAGCACTCAGAGGACGGGTCGCTGGTGAGGACGTTTGTTATTAACTTAGTGGAGCCATACTGAATAGAAATATTGCTGTAGATGCAACCAAACAGACTGGCACAAATAGGGTTGTATTATAATGAGTATATGGCTATATACAGTCTAGAGCTCACTTAACAGAAACTTTCATCAAAATAAAAATGTTTTTTGTTTTGCTCATAAACCGACTGATGTCATGTTTTAAAACCACAGGGCAGCACATCTCTGAGCCTCTGTAGGAATAGATGTAATTATTGATCAGTGGCAAACATGAAGAAGGAAAGTGAGGTTAATAGAAGAGGAATCTGTGATCACTGCTTTAACCTGATTACTGTCAGGAAGCTTTAGTATCAGTCGGAGAAGAGGCTGGCGAAGGACTGTCGCAGGGAGCGGATGGTCTCAGCTTTGGCCTCGTCGTCCGTCTGGTTTCCTTTTAACGTCTCTGTGAAGGTGTTGGTCAGTGACTGGGATTTACTGCACAGGAGAGGACAATAGATCAGTTAAACTCTTATTCACATACCCATAAGAAAATAACATTTTCTAAGCTTCTACATGACCTACATGGGAAATTTTTGTTCAGATTGAAGTAGGACTCTTAGCGGTTAAAGATGATGTGAAATTTTGGAAATATATGATACAGAGTGACAATAAATCATGTTTTAAAAACATAAATCTGTAGTTCGCCAAAAAAAACCTAGAGATGTATATCAAATATAAAGCCAATTCTCAATATAGAAGGCTACAAAAAGAGAAATAATTGAACTAATGTATGGACACCAACTGCAGCAAGTTTAAATTGAAATTGATTCCAATAATTATTAGTCTAGTTTATTAGTTTGACCACTAGGTGTTGTAATTTGGCTTGAAATAAAAAAAACATATCCATTTTTATTCAGGTTTCTGCTGTGCCATGCGTAATGCTATTTTTGTAGATTCAGCTCGGCCTGTAGGTTCTTGTTATAGAGTTCTGTGTTTATTTTGTGAAGCATAGGACTGGAAAAAGGCCGAGTTTGTGGAGTTCTCGACTTTCCCCTCTTTGAACATAATGGCCTGGTGTGTTTGCTGTGGTCCTTTGTTTTTAATGTGGGTCGGCTACAGTTTTAGTTGAGTTTCTTAGGATTATGGAGAGGTATAGAATGTGTGATTTCATTCATTCTTTGCAACATTAAGACCAGTGAGATTCACTTAAGCTTGAGCTGAGGAGAATTTAAACTGGGATTTACTGAAATAATTAATTATTGATGAAGGCTCCACCCTGTCAGATAATTGCTGATGTAGTATATCTGCACTGAGAGCAGTGTGTCTTACTTGAGCTGTGGTGACTGTTTCTGCGCTCCAGGCCCAGAGACGGCAGGGATGGGACCGGGCTGGAAGGCCTGGCTGGGAGAGGTGGTGGCTGAGCGTGCTCTCTGAGGGGAGCCGTGGGCCGACTGGGAAGGAGAGGCAGAGGCAGAGCGGTGTCCTCCTGCAACGTTTACATATATTTCAGTCATAGATATATGTATATAACATACATATGTTACAGGCTGGTAAAAAAGCATTTTTTAAACCTAAACCTAAACCTAAAAAAAGTTAATAGAAAAGACAAAGCAAGAAGAGAGAAAACGATAAAAAGACAGAAAAAAGAAAAAGAAAAAAACAAGAGAAAAAGGGAAAATAAATAATAATAATAAGAAGAAGAAGAAGAAGAAGAAGAAGAAGCAGCAGAAGAAGAAGAAGAAGAAGAAGAACAAGAAGAAGAAGAAGAAGCAGAAGAAATACAAAGTTAGAGATTAACAAAAAAAAAAAAGAGCAGAAAGAAAGAAAGAAAAAGTAATAAAAATAAAAAAGAAAAAAAAAAAAAAATAAAACCCCAACATAAACCCAAACAGAAAGCCAAAAACCACCACATTGATACATTCCAGGCCTGTGTATAGCGCTGTATCTTAGCAACTGGAATAGATAATGTCAGACAACACATGTAATTGAAGTCTGTCTTTAATACATTTGAAAGCCAATAAACATCTACAGTGCCTTGAAATGAAGAACTGAATTACTTTAGTGGAATTTTACTGCTTAATGTTTAATTATCAGAATCAATTCTTACCTCGTCGGGGCTGTGTAGTCTGTATGAAGCAGTTCAGAGAAAGAAAACAAAGAAAATAGGATTATCATTATCACAATCACATATTATCATAATAACTTCCCCCCAATAAGATTCTTTTCCCTTCTTTTTGGGAGTTTTTGGAGTCATTTTTGTTCATTTTGTTGTCGTTTTGGGTGTTTATGTTGTTCTTTTCTGTCAGAATGTGTGTTTTTAGTCGATTTTAGTTTTTACTTTGTTAGCGCATTGACCAGTTGCCCATGTCTGATCTACATTCCTGTGATGTCTTGTTCTCTGTTTTGGAGATGGACACAAACTAAATTCAGTCAGTTGTCTACTGAGCAGAGGGATATTCCATAAAGAAGGGTTAACAAACTCTGAATCTATCCATAAACTCTGGGTCAACATACCCCACGATGGGAAACTCTGGGTATCGGATTCCATTACAGCTGGTATGAAGTGGGTCAATCAACCCTGAGTATGTAAACCTTGGGTTACTTTTGTGCACGTGCGCGATAAAAAGCCATCATCAATGGATCGAAGATGAGTTGAGCTGCCATGACAACCACCCGGAAAATAGTGATTTATTCACCGTAATGGGTGAAATAAGCCGGTGTTTGAGGAATATGAGCCTGTTCTAAATGTGCGTTCAGTCTTCAGTGACTATAGTGGCTTAAATCACCCGTAATTAGTCACACTTTTTGGTCGTTTCATCACTTTATTGCTTCAGTGACGTGACGAGCGGTGAATAATATGAATAAAATGTGTCTGAGGAGACGTGTCAGCAGCATAGGATGTCTGCATAGAGAGCCCTCCCGTTACACTGGATATAAAGACAGTAAATGCCGCTTGATATCGCATCATTTATATTGATTTTTAATGTAATATTGTCACCAGAGTCATCTCGACGTCCTAAAAAATGTCATTAAAAAACACTGAAGCGGGACGCAAACCCACGACCCATCACTTTCAAGAGCAGCGTCACAATTCTCTGCACCATCATATCTTCAGATGCACGATCTACAGATTTAACTGTATAACAATATAAAACAACAATCGAGCCTTAAAAGTGGATTCATTTAAATTATCATCTCCTCCTTTATATTATCCACAGGTTTGTATTCAGGGAACTTCACTACAGACGTCAGATGTTTTAATGCAGATCAACCTCTCAGTGACTTTCACTTAATGATCTGTATCCACAATGTTAGAAAGAAAACTACCGTTTGCACAAAAAAAACCCAAAATAAAACGTAAAGCAACACATTAGTAATGATGTGAACACGTCTGTGGTGTGTGATGTTACTAATGTGTTTCAGAGAAAAGTGTTAAGGTTCATTAAAGTGTTCAGAAACGGTGTTCAGGTGGGCGGAGCCAGGTAGAAACCCAGAGTTTCTTTGATAAAACCTGCCAGCGACCAGGTTTAGTTCACGGACAATGTTGCCATGGTAACATACTAAGAGAAGAACATACCTCGCGTTTAGAAATGGGACACTCAGAGTTTCCCTCATTTGAGCCTGAACATACTCAGAGTTTGAACATAATCCACTTTATGGAACACCCCTCTGCTCCCATGTAGGTATATGACATTAGACAACATATTATATAAATATAAAGCATATCTTGAAAACCTATCCCATCCCCATTAATAAGAGAACCAGGTTAGATTTGACCACATAACTTTACATTACTATGACATCAAAGCACTGCAAATGTTACTGGGCTCTGTGTTAAAACATTAGAAAAGCTCTGTTACAGTTAATGGTTCACCTTTAAATAATTACCTGGCATCCAAAAAACATGAATACCTCAAACTGGTCATGTTCATGGAAAAAAAAGGCAAGTATGTAATCACTTTAGTATATAAATATTCAGTTGAGATTACACATGTTTTTATTAACGGGGTAGTGTTTGTTAGATAAATCTACTAATAATCAGTATATTTGGTCACAGAGGCTGAATTGAAGCGTACCTTAACAAAGGAAGACTGAGGTGTGGAAACTCCCAGCAGCACCTGAGCCATCTTATTGATGATCAGCTCTGTGATCAGCTGTTTATCCTCCTCCACATGCTCACCAATCAGAGGCATGGAGCTGTCCATCACCTGTAGAGCACACACACACACACACACACTCGTCTGCACCTCTACTACATGTTTTACGGCTTAAACTTAGCAGGGACACAATTTATGTTCCTATAAATTTTTGTGTCCCCAGGACCAGATTGTGTATTAATGTTATTGTCCCCACAACATAACACACACACACACAGAGATAATGTGAATAACCACTGTAGAGCATAATGATGGAGTGAATGAATGAGTGATAAGACATTTTAAATAATGTAATTTTATAAACAAGTGAAATAAAACTTTAGGTTATTTACATAACCACGGTTCTCTGAGCAATATGAGTGAGATATCTCACTGTGGGGTACACACCCCTGCGTCATCCCTCAGAAGCTCAATCTCATTACGCCAATCCTGATTGGCTGGTGAACTGTGTCCATCCACCGCAGATAGACCCACCTACTATAAGTAGCGTGGGTGGAGGCTACTCGGTCATTCAAAATAAGCACCTCTTTTTACTCGCCCAGCAAGAAGGGTTGTCTGGTGAGACATTTCACTCATATTACTCAGAGAACCGGGGTTATGGGAATAACCTAAAGTTCTCTTTCATAATACTCGTTTCGATGTCTCACTATGGGATGCGGTAGCTCCCGTATTGCAGACAAGCTTATCGAGCGTACACCAGCCCGCAGGGCAAGCACTGATCCGATCAGGACAGGAAAACGCCCGCGCCACACACAGAGCGGAGACATCCAGCTTGTAAAACTGGACAAAAGTGAGGGGCAAGAACAAGCTCGCTGCAGCACAAATGTCCTGAACAGACACTCCCCTAAACAAGGCCCAAGGATGTGGCTAAACTCAGAGTTGAGTGTGAAAGCAAACCCACAGGCAGCTGAAGACCCTGACTCACATAAGCCAAAGCGATGGCCTCCACCACTCAGTGGGACAGGCGTTGCTTTGTGACAGGCTTCCTTTATGGGGCGGAGCCAAGGAGACGAACAGCTGATCGCTCCTCCTGAAGCTCCCTGTCATGCCCATGTAAGCGCACACCGCGCCTTTGTTACAAAGGCTGGGTTGGGCTTCAAGACCATCCTCACATTGCATGGGAAAAACTGAGCGCACGATGGGTACACTGACAGTGAATGGATGTCACTGACTCCCTTAGCTGATGCCAGAGTTTATCAGTAGTGTAATATTTAACAAAAAATCCACTTAGTTTTTCTTTTTTTTCTTCTTTTTTTTTATATATCTTGTCAAAACCCATACATCAAATCTGGGTTATTTAAAAAGATTTGTCATAATGTTTCAGCAAAAAAAAATATTTTGAAATGGTGAATTTAATACAAAACTGATGTATCAGCAGTATGTAACTCTACTAAGGTTTTGACTACATCTGTCATCTGTATTTATCTTTGTTAAGTTTGAAGCCTGGAAAGTAAATTAGAGCACCTTAAATGTTGGTGACCCATGTACTAAAGCAAATGCATCCACTAGATGGTGGTAGTGCACATATTATTAGGAGGGATCACTCAGCTACAGCAACACATGATAATGGCTTTACTGGTTTTAAGCCAAAAATGATGATGTCATTTTGAGTAGATCACTTAGACAAGTCTGGGATTTGTTAAACTGGAGGTCTTTGAATGGAAGCACTTTAACCTTGTGTTGGATTTAGGACTAGTCTACAGCACGATGTGAGAGAAGGACTCCAGCTTCCAGCAGCTTAAAGAATGTGCCTTCATCTGAAAATATTATGTTGCTAGGGCATGACATGGATGAAGCGAAATCCACACATAACACACTGTTAAAAGAAGAAACATAGCCAAAAAACGGTCTTTCCCACCACTTCAGCTCACGTGGATCCTCACGTGGACTGCAGAGCCACACGGGGCTCAGAGTCCCACTGCCGTCATCCCTAAGGACCTAAACACACAGTAGTGGAGAAGTGTGGCTTCTGGCTTCCATGCAGTGGAAGAAACGGTGTGGTCGTTGGCTGAAAACACCAGTGTGCAGTGTGGGATGTTGGTCAAGGCCAGTCACGTGGTTGGGTTTCAGTACAAAGTCCCTTTTATGAATAAATACAAAATGCTAAATACGGGAACAAACAATTCCAGGCAAGTGTTTGGTTTTTGGTCAGTGACTATTATTGGATTTCAACATGCCCGGGAAGAGGCTCACCGAGTCTGTTTTTTAGTTCATTACTTTTCATTCATATGATGTAATGTTGTTGAAGACTGATTTATAATTATCTAATTTGTTACCAGATACAGTTGTGCTCTCATCAAGGAAAACTTACATATTTGCACTCAGCCTCGGGTGAAGATGATGTACTTCCTCATTAACAACCTCATCTAACCACTTCATTAATTTAACATTGTTTTTTTAGGCATAATTTTGGGCTGAACAGGCGCTAAACTGTGATGGAGAAATATGACCACTGAACAGCTGTTCCCTGCGCGGGATAACAATATGAATTTGTGTTTTTGATGTGTGAATATGGTACTTTTGGCAATGTAGTGTATGTTTGTTCATGGGTCAATGTCGAGACGCCTACATTTTGACTACCAAGTGACTACCGTGGACTCCTTCAGGTTCCTGGGATCCACAATCTCACAGGACCTGAAGTGGACCTCCCACATAGACACAACCAGGAAAAAGGCACAGCAGAGGATGTACTTCCTGCGACAGCTGAGGAAGTTCAACCTGCCCCGGGAGCTGCTGATAATGTTCTACACCTCCATCATTCAGTCTGTTCTGTGCACCTCCATCACTGTCTGGTTTGGATCTACAACCAAACTAGACAGACACAGACTACAACGGATAGTCAGGACTGCAGAAAAGATCATTGGTGTTGATCTGCCCTCCATCCAAGACCTATACCTGTCCAGGGTCAGGAAACGGGCAGGTAGCATCACTGCAGATCCCTCACACCCTGCACACAATCTGTTTAAACTCCTCCCCTCAGGCAGACGCTACAGATCACTGTACGCCAAAACTACCCACCATAAAAACAGTTTCTTCCCTCAGGCTGTCACTCTGATCAACGCTAAACAGTCAAAGAGTGTCAGACCTGTTTCTGTTACTGTGAAATAACCTGGAACTAAACATATCAACCCTGGAACAACCTGTCACTGCGAAATGTTCATGGACATAATTTTTTCATTTAAATGTTCACCTATTTGCACTACTCATCAATGCACTACTGCACTATTATCTTATTATTACTATTATTGTATTTTTATTTTATTTCATTATTATTATTATTATTATTATTATTATTATTATTACTATTATTATTATCTTGTTATTTTTATTTAGTTTGCACATATTAGTCTAACTACTCTTATATTTATGTTTATACTTCTTTTTTCATTTATTTTTCTTTATTTTATTTATTTTTCTTTATTCTAGTTGATTGTTATTATTTAATGTTAAACAACCTGAGAGAGCACAGGTCACCAAAAGAAATTCCTCGTGTGTATTCATTCACTCCTGGCCAATAAAGTTGATTCTGATTCTGATTCTGATTTTCTCTTCAACTGCAAATTCTTTCAATTAACTAAGAGTTTAATGGGCGGAGTCGCTAAGAACTGAAATAAAGGGTGGTAAACCTGATGTTTCCCTAAATCCTTTAATTGGCACTGTTTCCTCACCTGCTGTGGGGAATTCACTAACATTGCAGCGCAAATCTTTGCACGTATAGACGTGGTTGAGACCGCCCTATTTAAATGAACATGTTGCTTGTTCAACGTGGAGAGGTGAGTGCACACAAACACAAAGTGACATTTGAAGAAGTTACATTGGAGGCAGGTGGACTTCTCTGTCTGCTGCACAAACATTCCATAATGTAGAAAACTAAATAAACAAATAACAATCCTGTTTAATAAACTTTAAAACCTAATGTTATTTTTCCCCCTTAATTTAATGTGGCTGCTCCGTCAGGTCGTGTAACTTTGCTCTGATAAGTCTTGGGAAAACAGGCAGATTTGGACAGAAACCGTCCTATTGATCTGTTAATGCCATTGATCTGAGTTAATACAGCAACACAGTATGTCAATCAGTCGATCAGCACCATTTGAAGATGATCTACTGAGCATCATCATCAGGTCTGAGCTCCTGAGATGTGAACCTTGTGCCATCACTGTGTAAATTACGCAGCTGGTCATCTGATTCTGGCCTGAAGCTTCTTGCCATCAACGCGACACGAGAGTTTGACGGTCAAAACATGGAGAGGAACACTGACACAGGAGCTCATTGGAGCGGGGAGTCCAGAGCGACATCCATGGATCTCCGCACACATCCTCTCTGCATCACCAGACTCCACACAGGCAGCCTAATGATCAGCTGTTTCTCTCCCTCACACACACTGTACTCTGCATGTCCTTATTCAGTAGCGTTAATATTGATTATTGTTTTATTTAAATTATTTTATTATACTAGAAAGGTTAACTGGAATATTTTTTCCACCTGTGCTGTGTTTTGCGTCAAAATTGAGTGCAGCCATGATCTCTGTGTGTGTTTGCACCTGCCTGTGGGTCGTACTATTTTCGGTGCAGAAACAGTCACCGCAAACAGTTCCAGATTTAATGAAGTGCATCGCATCCACTGCCATATCTTACTTGCATTTCTCCCTCCCATTGCTTTGCTCCACTTGTGAGATCCTCCTACTTTACATATTAATCAGACGGATACGCGCTAAATGGATTGTGGGTGCATTGTGACACCCTGAACATGCGCAGTCCTGATTTCCTGGAGTTTGTACCCCTTATTAGCGCGTGGAGTGATCTTTGCACATGTTTTAATACCCCTAAACCTTTAGTGAATCTGCCCCAGTATGTATAAAAAGATACCATATTTGTAACACTTCTCCTATGCATGAATTAACTCACATTGAATCTTTTCTTTGTTCTGGTATTTAAAGTGTTAAAAAGATAAAATATCATGTAATGCAACTGTCTGGCCACGACTGCCGATTCAAAAACAACTTTAAAATGACTTTAAATCTAAATGTATTTTCTTCCCCATTATTTCCTAAATGTGGTGTAGTCCTATATAAAAAATCTTAGTATTTCTATTTCTATTTCCATCATAATATTCATGCAAACTTTGTCCGATGATGTCCATTTCATGAAATATGATGCGGGGAAAGTCCTTTGGCGTCATTGACCTGAATACCAGCTACAGAGGCAAGGTTGGCAGTGCTTACCCAAGGATGAATTGATATTTTGATTATTTGTTTTAATTATAATATAAATAATATCAATATAAATGATTTTTTTTTTTCAATTTCTGACAGCCTACAGTACAAATAAGTTTGAAAGTGTCAGCATTTTGTGCTTTTCATAGATTCGATTTGCCACGCCCTGCCTATCCAACCCTAGTGCTCACGGCACGTCACTGGTTATGCTCTATATTGTTTTGCCTTTTGAATGTTTTTATTGATTTTCAAACTGTTGAATGCATGTTTTCTGTTGTTTTTAATCATGTAAAGCACATTGAATTGTCTTGTGTATGAAATGCGCTATACAAAAACATTTGCCTTGCCTTTTTATGTGTAGCAAATTACAACTGCCATTTTTTTAAAATTTTGTGTTTCAAGTCACACGATCACTTTACATTTTTCATGATGAAGCTGCTAAAGATCTCACTAACCGTTGATGTTCATCAGGGTTGGGGTGAATTATAATTGTAATTGAGTAATTGATAATTAATCTGAATTATAATTGTAAATGTAATTTTAAAAATTTGTCGCTGTTGTACTTGTAATTAAATTTTAATTGAGAGTCGATAATTGAATTTGTAATTGTACATACGATGAAAATTCTATAAAAATTGCAATTTAACACAAAACTGGGAAACCATGTTACAGTTCAATGTACAGTTCTACACATTTGTAGTCAACAATTACTAAAATATGTTTCATATCAAGCTTTCCCACATTTTATCATTTAATTTTTGATTTTTTTTAAATCGACATAAAAAAGGCTCAGATGCCCACAGAAAAATGAGATGATTGATATTTGTTTTTAGTGTATTTTACAGCTGATTTCAGGCTCAGTAATTGTGATTAATTGTAATTGAACTTTAGTAACTGAGAACGTAATTGTAATTGACTTCCTGAGAATAAAAAAATAATTGGAATTTAATTGGAATTGAAAAAAATGCTGGTAACTCTAATCGTAATTGAATTATAATTGAACATGGTTCATTGAAAATGTAATTGTAACTGAAAAATAAATTGACCCCAACCCTGATGTTCATACTGCTCTGAAAATACTCTAAAGGCCGTGCCTACCTTCTTGGCAAAGACTTGGCAGTGGGACGGGTGTGGCACGGCGTGTTGGCCATGTGAGTCATTACCACAGCACACTGAGTAGAGTCAAACAACTACAAGGCTCTACTTCAAAGGCTGTGGTAGCAAGCAGGGCCGGGATCCTCCCTGCTGATTTATGAGAGCACACAGCTATCCAGCTGGAGACTGGAGAGCTACCCCTGGCTTTTACAACGTTGAAGAACTCCAGTGTTGTTGTGCACGTTTTTACTGAGCAGCGCTGCCTTCTGTCTGGACATTGTGCCCTGCTGCATGGGAAAGTTCACACAGCAGAACATGGAAAACGTGCTCAGTGAAAATTATGGGGCAGTGAGGAACAGCGACAGGCGGAGGGAGGTTGATCCCATAGTTGTTATCCAGAGATTAAAAAAATACCAGCGCATGTGCTCTACCCTCTCACAGGCTAAGTTGTTTCTATAATTCACACTTGAATTTGTTTTTCATTTGAAATGTTGATAATAATATGAATAATAAACCATTGTTTTCTTTCCTGCGTCATGTTCTGTTAAATACTTACAGAACATTTGTTAGATTTAAAGGAGAATGGAAACACTTTGGCAAATGGAAATGTTTCTATTGTTTGGTAACAAAGCATTTCTGTTTTGTTGTTAGTTTTATGTTTGTTTTTTAACAATGAGCGGTTAGAACAGAAATCGTCCTGTGTGTCTGTAAACAACCATATCAACATGTTTGCAAAAAACTGGTCTTGAGTAATTTAAAAGATCTTTTATAGTTTGACTGTACCTATAACACGATGTGTGTAAGGTAACATTTCAAAAGTCTTAAAAGCAAAGGGTAAATAAATGTGTCTTTGAATTTAATTAAAAAACAGCGGGTTAAAGACGTTTTGTTTATCTGTATTTAATCCTTTTTATCACACAGGAAGTTGCACTTTTTTTCAGGAAGTAGTGGTACCTAGAATAAGGTGGATATTGCTGACATAAAAAGGAACAATATTGACTTATGACCACTAGAGGTCCTCATAAATGGTTATTTTCTTGATGGCTGTGATGAACTATGAGCACTGACATGGGCTGGAGAAGTCAGACTATGAGGGATTATTTTATTTCAAACAATCACTAAGTGTAATAAATAAATGACTACAAATAAAATAAATAGGGATGGGATCTGACAAGAATTTAGAGATTTCAATTCCATTACTGATACTTCTTATCGATTCGATTTCTTACCGATTCTCTTATTGATTCTCATTGGGTGAGGGAATTAAATAATGCAATTGGATTTATTTGCTTTAACTTTTTATTATATTATCTTTGTCTCTTTAATTTCCTGCAGGGGTATCAGCTTTCTTTTAATCCACCAGTTATAGATTGTTTTCACTGGATAATAATATATACAAAAGCGCTATATAAAATTGATGAATTATTTTTTAGGATTATTATTACAAATTATGACACATTTTGGCTACAAACATTTGAGAATATTTACAGTGCTCCTTTTCAACTTGAACAACTTGATCCAAAACTAATTCAGACGTAAAAACAAATAATTCTTCTGTAAAAAAAGAACATATTAACCAAAAGTACAGCTGCACTTGTTATGTATTTAAACGGTAAAGCTTTAGTTTAGCCTTTGTTTACATTTCTATAAATGGACCTTCAGAGACGCCGTCCCCTGGTTGTTACACGTGACGTCATCAGCCGTGTGTGTGAACATGTGAAAGAGCAAACTAAAGACAATGATCAGTACCAGTCCGTCTCCTGTGTCTGATTATTTGTTATGAGGACATAAACTGACGATGAGGTGTGTTCTTGTGGAAGTTTGTTGTTTTTGGAAGAAAAGTCCATGCAAGAAGCAACATTAGCGCGAGAGTACAGAACCCGGAAGTGAGTAGCGTAGCAACAGAGACGCTACAAACACAGCATGGAGGACAGCACAACTGCGGGTGGAGGAGGTGGATTCTCCAGTGGAGAGCAAACAACTACATGGTGGAAGGAGCTTCACTTGGTGCTAGTATAAACACAATATATAGGACCTGGAGGAGTTTATCGTTACGTATTTGCGATCTCAGAAAGAACCGTTTTTTGATTCCCATCCCTAAAAATAAATGAATGAATTCTCAAAGCATCGATCCCCAAATATTCCAGAAGCAAATGGACATCCTTTCATGCCAATGAGCTTCATATAAGGGAACATTAGCTACTGGAGACCTCGAACTTTACACTACATGACAAGAACTTTAAAATAAATGGTTAATGAAGAGCTTGTTAGTGATCATTAAGTAGAATCTTCCGAGTCGCTGACTTATCTTCGGCCTAAGAAAGAAACTGCACCCATTTGTTACCAGACTAGTTTAATAGATTACACCCCACAACACAATATGCTCAATAGTATAGCATCACATTATACTTTCAGTATAACCAAAATAGCTTAATGTCTGTCACCTCTTCTAATGTCCCACCCTAACTCCCTCTCCCCTGTTCCTTTCCCCCTCACCTATGTATAACACTGCACTCTTTTTTTATGTTTTTCCCTCTAATAAAGTTTTTCTTACCCTTCCTTAGGGAAGGCTGGTGATAGCCACAACTAAGCTATAAAATAAATGTATTTCACTGCCATAATAAACCGTGCATCGCTGTCGCAAAATTATTACATCACATGTAGTGTTGACCTTCGATGGCATGTGCATCTCTCTGCTGCATTATCAGGAACTACATGATCACTAAATCCACTTCTTTTGACTTATTTCCATGTTCCTGATTATTGAACGTAATACACTAAAGAACCAACCAGAAACAGATCTGTCAGCCATGCCATTGTTCAGATAGTGGAAGAACTACAGAGAATGTTGAGTGGAGCTGAAGGGTCATTTAACATTTAATTTGACTTTGATTAATAGTTCCATTAATCATTATACTGGATATGAAACCACTAGACATCAAGCTAAACAGTTCCATGTCAGGCTGTGACCAGTCTCCATTTACCAAGTACAGATGAATGCTGGTGTTTTCATTGGGCTGCCTGTGTTTGGTCTGCAGACTAATCATTCTTTCAAGGCTCTCACAGTGCGTTCTATCAATGCTGGCTGTAGCATTTCCTGGCAGCTTTCTCCACAATGTGAGGAAGATGATTAGCAGGGAAAGAAACAGACCCTTCAACGTCGCTATACTTAGTGTGACTCCAATCGCTGTTGAACTACACACAACACTCTGTCAAGGTCATGTTTCTATTAAACCATCCTTCAAGACGGGTGTTGCACTGAAAAACACACTGACCTCGATGATATAGTCGTTGCCGTCTTTTCCGTGCACGGCCTTCACAGCACAGATGTCGAGGCCACCAAACATCTCAGCGCACGAGTCCACCCACATCCGATATCTGGAACAGATTGAAAGCAACACAGTCTCACTCTCTGTGTGTCTTAAAAAAGCACTCAAATAAAGCCCAACAATTCAAGCTCATCTCACCTGTCAGTCATTGCAACCTGTTCCAACATGGCTGAACCTGTATTAGCCTTCCAGTTGCCTGATATGGATGTTCTCCTGTGAACAGAGTGATCAGGAAACTGGTCAAACTGGTCAACTGCCTGTGGTGTACGATAGACAAAGAATGATAATACAAACAGAAAAAAGTCAAAAAAATGGCACTCCAAAATTGAAATTTTTTTTTTTCATTTGGAGTGCTGGGTTCCACCATTTATTAACACCAAAACTGCTAAACTTTAAACACTTTGAGGAGCCAGTCATCCACTTGAAAAACATGGACATCCATAGCCCTGCTAAGAATGAGGTGGCTAATAGAGCAGGGCTAACTTATTTCTACTCAGGGGCCAAAAATGGAGCAGTTTGATCTCAAGTGGGCCACAGAAAGAAAAAAAAAAACATCTGTAATATTGTGCAGTAGTTTGCACTTACACGTATAACTGATATAAACAGTAAATACAGCAATATCCAAGGAATAAATGACAGATTTTTTTCCTTGATTTTGTGACAATTTTGGGATTTTAGAAAAATACTGCAGTCATGTGATGTACACAGGGGAAAATAGTGAACTGAAATTCTGTGTTTTTTACATCCTTTTGCATATGTTATTGTTTTTATAGTCATTTTTGTTCGGTTCTGTTTATTTTAACCCTTGGGTCCTCTTTTTGTTCTGTCTTTGTTTATTTGGTTTGTGTTAACTCTTGTCTGTGTTTCAGGGATTCCTGTTTGTGGCTCCTCCCCTCAGTGATGTCTGTGTGCTTGGGTGGTGATTGATTAACTCCCTCGTGTTTTCACCCAGGTGTGGCCCATTCCCAATCAGGCCTCCTCCACTATGTAGCTGAGTGCTTGGACACAGTATGACTGCGGGATCATTGTGTGATGTCAGGTTCGTTGTCTCCTTCCTCGTGTCTGGTCTTGCTCCCTGTTCCTACTCCCCTGTTTTGGATTTAAGTTTTGATTTTGGAATAAAAACATGGAGTGGTTCCAGGAACGATATGCTACGATCCTGCCTCCTTCTTTCCCTGCATTTGGGTCCACACCAACACTGAACCCTAACAATTCTGTGTATTTAAGTGGTTGCTTAGTGTGTCATGTTGTGTTTTATGAATATTTTTTATTTTTTTAATCTCTTTGTGTTTCTGTTACTTTTTGTACTTTTCTTGACATTTTGTGTATTTTGCTGTCGTTTCCTGTGTTCCTGGAGTTTTGTGTATGATGATGTTCTTCATTTAACTTCCAACTTCATAAATTACAATTTTGTTCAGGGGCCACACAAAATTAGACCGGGGGCAACTGGTGGCCACCAGCGGCCTATGTCTGGACTAGAGGATGGATGCATGGATGGGATAGTTATCATTGTACCTGCTCAGGAATGTACAGGTTGTTTCAGAAAATAGTATTTTTTTGTGCTTTCCTATTTGAATTAAAGGAGTTCAAATACTGTTGTCTGACGTTTATTTATTCTTTTGACAAAAATAATGTTCCTTATGTGAAATAGGTCCAACTCTAACCCAGAACACTAACATATTCAGTTTTTAACGTCTTAATTTCTTACATATAAGCCTTGTAGTTGGTGCCGATCTTCTGGATACGGATGTCATACTTAGATTGGACGAAGGGCTCGGTGGTGGCATAAGTCCCAGTGAGAGCCACCACGCTGGTGATGTCCTGGAAGTCCTGCTGGTTTTCAATTTTAATCTGTAAAAAGAGGTGCTACTTGTTAGCAAGCGGCTGATTACAAAGCATAGCGTCAACGCCTGTAGTGACAGCTTAGAATCCCACAGTTATTTCACAGTTGTTGTACACAAGGAGGATAATGAAGGGTACTTGGATGGAAACACTGCCAGAAGCATAACCTCACCCCCATAAAGTTATTAGACTGTAAGGCCCAGACTGAAGGGAAATGATGCAATGGCAACACATAACATGCCACATAAAATCCATTGGTTGTTTTTCACCTTAACGTTCAAATCATTCAGCAACAATGAGGTGTGACATTCAAACTGAGGAGAAAGAAACTATTTGCGAGGAAATAAAGTGACGTTTAGGTACATTTGACTAAAAGAAAGGAACAGGTCCACACGGGCTATTTACTTTTCATTATACCTCACACCAAATATACACCGCTCTTTTGTTGGGTGGTTGTTGATATAGACTACAGCTGGATTCAAATAATATATATATATTTTTTTATATATAGGTGAACCCAAGAATTAAACATCTGTTCTTTTCATTCCTTTGTTGTCATAGCAGCCATCACACTGTGTAATGTATTGAAAATTAAGTCCTGCCTGTCAAATGCACTAAATAAACACATAAAATTAGGGCGGGCCAACGGTTCCAGGTTTGGAAAATTATATTGAGCGTGATACAATAATGTAATTGCATTTCCTCCTCACAATATTGTGCAAACAACAGCTGATTCACCCGCATTGCATATTTATCAGAAGCAAACACACTAAATGGACGGTGCGCGTTATGACACACGCAATTCTGATAAGGTGGGGTTAGAAGATGCCCCTGTAATGTTTATCAGCGTGCACGTAGCGACCTTTAGTAGATCAGCCTCTTAAATATAAATCTCAAATATGGCGTAATTGTAATTGTTATTTAAATAGTTTTACATGATTGACTTTGTAATTGTAATTGCCACGAAAATTCTATAAAAAATACAATATATAGTTAACAAGTATTAAAATTTGTTCCATCTATAGCTTTCCCACATTTTACCATTTTAAAAAATTGAAATTGAGGGCTATACTGACACAAATAAGGCTCAGGTGTCCACACCAAAATATTAAAATCTATATTTTCATTGATTAGGAGGCCTAGCAAGATAGATAGGAAATAAAATACATGATATATAATTGTTTTTAGTGTATTTTACAGCTGATTTAGGACCAGTTATCATAAGAGATGCTAACAGAAAGCTAACACAAAAGGAAGGTTAACTTTTTTTAGGTTATTTATTTCAGGCTCAGTAATTGTGATTAATTGTAACTGAATTTTAGTAATTGAAAACATAATTGTAATTGACATTCTGAGGATAAAAAATAATTGTCATATAATTGTAATAAGCCTTTTCATACTCTGGAACTGCATGCATGATCGCATGCATGATCCGAGCACTTATAGTAAAAACCGACGGGAGCAGCTCAGCAGCAGTATCAAAGCAAGGGCAGTCCTCTCGCTTCCACGCAGGTGACTCCTGGTGGACGAAAACACAGACTACCTGGGTGTCCAGCGGGCGGAATTTGGACTCTACCCAGGAACGACGAACATATTCGGACTCTTTTGGGCCTTGGCTTTCCACTGATCTGAGCACTTTTGAAAACCGATGTGAGAAACAGTATCAAAGCGACAGACCTCCCTTGCTTCCAAACTCCTCCCAACTTTTTTTTTTCTGTATTTACCTTTATTGTTGTTAGTTTCTTTTTTTGACTGTAAAGTGTCTTTGAGTTTTTGAAAAGCGCTTATAAATAAAATGTATTATTATTATTAATGGGACAAGTGAGATTTCCGAGTGTGAAAAGGACAGTATGAGTCCATGATTATTTTTATTAAGCTATTATTTTAATGCCATTTACAAATTTGAAGGAAGTGCACAAGATGGACACTAAACAGGCCGATAAGTGAAACAGTTTGAAAAGTCAGGAAAAACCTGAATTTAGCTCATGTGCAGCATTAGCTTTAGCAGCTAACTCTGCATTTCTGCAATCAACACTCCAACGGGTAAAATAATCTAAATCTCTGTCAGACTCGCCAGTATATCCCTTTTGACCTTTGACCTCATGCACAAAAACTGAACGAGAGCAAGATTTCTGAGAGTGTAAAAGGCTTATTTTTTTAAAAAAAGGTGGAAACTGTAGTCATAATTGCATTGTAATTGAACATGGATAATTGAAAACATAATTGTAACTGAAAATGTCAATAACCTGATTGTTATGGTAACACACCAGCAGGATTTTCTAGATTTTAAATGTTGTTTGGACAATAGACATCTCACTGCATTAGGCCTAACTGTATAATCATTGTATTTGTTACTGAGTAGAATACATATACAAGGGTATAAGAACTTGTTTGATGTTAATTGTACTTGGAACCAGTTTGATAAATTGCTTAGATAAAATTAAAAAAAATATTTGAAAATTACCTTGTCCTAAATGATCCTTTATTCCTTTTTTCCATTTCGGGTGATGATTTTAAGTAGATGAATTGGTTTGTTTCATTGGTAAATAACTTTAAAATAGTATAAATGATTTGAATGAAAAAAATCGTATTGTGATCGTTATTTTACACAGAAAAAATCGTGATGTGATTTTTTTTATTCCCTATATCGCCCACTCCTACGTGTGTGTCTGTGCTAGACATCAACTTAAATTAATTAAAACTCTCATTCAGCTACTAGCAGTGTTATGAACACTGCTAGTAGCTGAATTGCACTTGTTGGTTATATCAGCATAAATACATAGTAAATGAAACAAATGCCTTGTCTAATCAAATGTTCATTTGAACTGTTCTATGATTATTTTTGTGTGTAATAGTGTATTTCTATGGACGTTGAGTCCGCTGCTAAGACATTCATTCAATCAAAAGTCACTTGATGTTTTAATGTTTTTTACATGATTTGCTTTTTAATGACCTCATTGCTGTTGCAGACATGGAGAGCTGAGGTAAAGGTAGCACTGCCTTGGGCCACAGTGTTTTAAGTGGGAGCCCCCTGCCTCTGTCATCATGGCCTCAAAATCTGTGCCAAACATCTACAACATCATACATGTCCCCAGCAAAATGATGAAGAGTTGGTTGAAATGAAATATTGACAAATAAATGTATTTTGTCAAAATTCTTGTTAGTTTTCATTTCTAATTTCTGGTTGATTAAAACTAGCATTAGGAGGCCATGGAGGTGATGACATCAGTCTTAAGGTAGAAATCGATGTTAAAACAGGCCAAAGCCATGTTAAAAAAGGACACTTTTTTTTTTTTTTTTTTGCCGGAACGCACCATGTCACTAAAGTCTCACTCTTGTCATTTTCTGAAACTTGGCAGCCCTGGCTAGCACCTGAAATCAGATCCAATGTTTGAAGCTTGAAGTATTGACAAACGTAGCTTTCACTGTTAAAACAAAGCGTGAGAGGGATAATAAAGTTTATTGCATATTATTCGGGATTAGTGGTATCAACGCAACATTTGGCTATGGCTAGTTATGAGGCCCAATGTAAGCTACAGACTTGAAAGCTAACTCAGATGCTACGTGCTATAATCTGCTTCTAAGTATTGTTTAATCTGACACCCTGTGGCCCTAAAAATGCAAACAAATCCATTTGACAAACTGAAAGCTCTACCAGATTATATTTAGCAAAGATGTGAACAAGTGTCACATTTAGATCCTCTACTTCTGCAAGTGTGGATGTGATTTTATAGAGATTAAAACCTCAGGCCTTTGTCCGTGTGCATTGGTCATCATATAGTCACACTGCAGAAGCTGTATTGCTCGGGATATTCTTGGATTGAAAGCAGATCCATCTGCGAAACACGTCTCTACACGTGACAGTTTGTGGGGTCTTGGGAAACAGTTTAACTGAGTGTTTACAAGAGTTTGAATGTAAGTGCACTCTCACACACCAACGCAAAACCACTGAAAAAGAAAGACAAATTGTCTGGGTGGAACAAAGAAATCCCGAAAGGCTTTTAAAAATGATGCAAAGAATTAACAGGCGTACAAATGTGGAGAGTAAAAGGAAAAAAAAAAAATAGACTAACGTTTTTATAAGAAATTTGGGCACCTTTGATGGTTTTTGTGCTCTCGTAAACAGCGATGTCACTTTGAGTGGCTATGACAATGAACGTGCCTCTGAAACCCACATTACTTCATGACTAAATGAAATGAAAATGATCTCAGCAGGCAGACAGTAAATACAGAGTTAACTTGTTTGGCATTTAACATGTGTTGTGCTACAAGATAATTCATATAATTTAAAATAAGCAGACTCAAATTGATATGAGTCACGTTTCACACAGTGGCTTTTTCCACTCTGTGTTCAAGTGAAAACAGTGAAATCAAATGATTCCACTACATTTTCAAAGTGCTAATCCCAAACTGTTACCAGACTGGAGTTTAAACCATTATACAAGATGAATGGGAGATGATCAGAGAGAGACGAGGGCAGCGAAACAGGTCTTGGAATAAGTATGATATTTCATTACAGAGGCTTTTTTTTTATAAAAACTAACAAAATGTGTCCCAAACACAAAATTAGGTGTGCAGGGTTGGAAAAAGTTATGTCATGGTTTGTATGTGAACAAAGTGTTGTTGCTAAAGTTCACAAAGTTAAATCATTCAAAAAAATTATATAATAAACAAGACAATTATTTCTCTGTGCAATTGTTTTTTACCTGAAATTTATAAAAATCCTTTTGGGAATTACAGTAAACTGGATTATACAGATTTATACCTCCACCAAGGAGGTCATATTTTCACCTGTGTTTATTTATTTGTATGTTTTTTAGTCTGTTCACAGAATAATGTCACACATTTTTACCAATGATAGACCTTACGCCAGGGGTCACCAACACGGTGCCCACTGGCACCAGCTGGCCCGCATTGGACCAAGTGAGGGGCCCTCAGGAGCTCTACCAATGAGTGCCATCTAAAATCTGATTTACAAACTGACAAAGATAAATACAGATGATATATGTAGTACTAATATCAGAGGAACATACTGCTGATAAAGGTTTGGTATTAAATTAACCATCTTTAAATGTTTATTTTCACTGAAACATTGTGACAAATGTTGCAGATCTGGTGTTTGGTCAGTGGTATGTTATATATAATATGATATTTATATAGTTTAAAAAGCAAGGTGGATTTTCTATAAAATTTTATGAAAATTTAACAATTGGAGAAAAAAAGTGCCTCAACATTTCCTACCTCATTAAGTTACTTCTAGTTACTCTTAGTTAGCCAGGCATAAGAGATTGAACATTGAGAGGGGAAGATGATTAAAGCTCTTGACGTTTTCACGGAGTACTGCTGCGCTACACACAAAACGGACAGAGCTTTACAGGCACAGCAAAGTTAAACGGGCACTGGTGTCTCTGTATTAGGAGTCAGTGATAATTTGTGTTGTTTTTAGACGGTGTTTGTGGTGGTTTAAGATGAGTTTAATGGAGCCAGGACAGGAGGAGAGAGGGCGGTGCACCTAATAAGTGGTCCCCGGAAACATTTCCCCATAAAAAACGTCCCTTGCCCCACGGTGATGTCGTTTCATGCCGATTCTGTCCATTTCGGTGTTAAACCGTTCGCCGTGATTCAGTAAGCGATTCCGTTAACGCAGATTTAATAGGGCCCTATTTATAGGTTGACAATTTGTTATATCATGATTTTATTTGGTGTCAATGCCATTAATCATTAATACCCTCTGTAAGAAAATAACAATTCTTTCCTTCAATATTTATTTTAAAGTTATGGAAAGCCATTGCAAAAGAGTCAAAGAGCCACATAAGGATCCAGAGCCACAGGTTGCAGATTCCTGGTCTATGTATTGGTAACATGAACATCTTTTGATGAAGAATGATAGGCTTACATCTTTATAATCTTTACAATTAGCCTGTATTTAAATATTATATCAGGATTTTAATGTAAACAACTCTTTGTAGTCCATTGACATAATCCCGTGAACTCAGAGGGGTTAAACAAGGTCCGGCCTTACACGACCCTTCCAAACTTTCCTTAAGCCTTACGGGAATCTCTATAGAATGAATAACTCATGGAGAGGAAACGAAACCCTTTCAGACAGATGTGGTGAAGGAACATAAGCAGGATTGAAAAACCACTATGAAAAACATCATTCTAAGAACAGATAATATGAGAAGACAAAATAAGGACAGGGTTTCCAGACTACTGTAAACCAAATACCCAAAGTAAACCTACTGGCAGATGGAGTTTAACACATATCTTTGCTTCAGTCAAAATGTTTGTGATAACATCATGTTTATTCTGCAGCTGAGGTAGACAAAACTTTGTGAGTCTGTGAGTTTCACATGCTATAGGGGAGAGGTTAAGGCAAAGAAGGAATAAAAAAACAATATTTTTGCTGAACAATCAAGTAAGAAGTTGTGTTTTCTTATGAATAAGCATTCTTGTGCAGTGCTGTTTACAATTTTTAAAGATAGAATAAAATAAAAATGCATTTTTACGTCAGTGTGACTTTAGGACTCACCTTTCCCATGCCAGCGTAGGCGTGTCCCATCTTCACCACCACAGGGTAGGAGGGCGTGGCAACCTACACAAATGGACAGAAGAGCAATATTAATTGTGTTGCACTAAATGTTACAGTTTAAAACACAACAGCAGAGAAAGGCCATAAACGTAACAAAAACGTAAAATCAAACAGTCTATGTCACAGCTTTTACTATCAGAGGCTTAATAAGAACAAGAAGACAGTCATCAACATCCCCCGCCAGAATGGTTCTTAAATGTCCTAAATCGAACTTAGATGTATACATAACAAAATATTATCACATCAAAATATAAAAATACTTACTATCTTAAAAGTTTTCTAAGAAAAGATGTCCCCTTTGAAGATACCTCGAACACAGTAAAAAAAAAAACGGCCCAAGGGCAATAACTCCAGAAAAAAATAATTGCACGCTTCTCATTTTCGAATTCCATCAAGGTATTGATACCCTTAAGCCACACACCAAATTTGGTTATTCTATCTTAAACAGTTTCTGAGAAAAGCTATGCCCTCTGAAGATACCTCGAACAGAGTAAAAAAAATGGAACAAGGGCAATAACTCCGGAAAAAATAATTGTGCGCTTCTCATTTTCGAACTCCATCAATGTAGTGATACCCTGAAGCCACACACCGAATTAGGTTATTCTATCTTAAACAGTTTCTGAGAAAAGCTGTCCCCTTTATTTCGGATGGACAGACAGACGGACGGACGGACGGATGAAGCTCAAACCTATATCCCCCTTCCACATTTTGTGGCGGAGGATAACAATTTGACTTGGTGACATCCCAGAACAGTGTTTGCTAAACTTTTAATAGGCTTATGCTAAATGGTATAAGCTAAAAGGCTAATATGCTAATGCTAGGCTACATGATATCAGGAGGGAAACCTGGCTCTCCACCTGTTTATTTATTTATGTATTTATTAATTTTAATTGATGAGGATGATGAACATCTATTTCAACAGAAAATATGAGATGAAAGACGTTAAAAGTCATTGTAACAGTAAAAAAACTCAAAATTCAAACAGTACACAAAGAATGTAAAGGTTGATAGGACAATAACTCACAGTAAAACACATTAATGAATGCAGAGCTTTCTGTAAACCAGTCTCATGTCCATGAGACCACGTTTAACTGAGCCGAAAAGCTGTGTTAATACTGACAGATTAGGTCATCTAAATAATAAGGAAGGTTTGTATTTAATATGCTCATTCTAAAAATTATACACAAATATAATATTGTAGCCCCTATTTTAGTGCACAGTAAGAGCCCCAGCCATGGTCAGCTAATATCAGTTTTAGTTTATATTTGTTTGTTTCAGTGTAACAAAAAAAAAAAAAACATTCAAACATAAATCACAACCAACATAAATGATAACATTCAAGTTACCTTTATCAGATAATAAGCACAAAATGAATGCAAGCATTCAATAAAATACATTTGAGTTGCTTTTGTCAAATAATAACAAAGAACACTGTCTATTTTTATTTATTTTTTTGTTAAGCGCTTTGAGATGACTTTGTTGTAATTAATATAAATAAAGTTGAATTGAATTGACCACTTTGTACTCTTACAAACATATTTCTACTGCTTCACATAACTCTCTAAAATATATTGTGACATTTTCTTTTTGAAAAGGGTTGAAAGGGTGTAAGCGGAGCTCTCTTTATAGGTTAAAACACTATTAAATGATAGCAAAGGCGATGAAACATTCATGCTACTATTTGTGTGTTTGTGTAATAAAGACTCAAGAAATGTTAACATCTTCTCAGTGAGAAAGCATTTGCGTCACCATGACGATTTAAATGGCTTTTAGCACGTATGTGTGACAAACAGTGGAGTCGCACAGTGCGGGAGTGTGCGTGCAGTGTTTAGGGTGGGAAGGGGCTACAGCCACACCCACTCTGTCTGGACATGTTCCTTCCACTCATTCCCATCAGCACGGTAATGACGACAGACTTGTGGAGGGGAGACGACCACATCCTCTACTACCATCATCAAAAGCATGCGCTCACGAGTGCTGTCTAGCTATATTCATGACCAGGAACATTTGATCGTTCCATGTATTACAGAACTAGGTGGTCATTTGTCTCAAAGTACCCCCGCCCTTTCTCTTATTTCTGAATCCAAGTATACCCCCTTTGTCCGACAACCACATTTAGCTTAGAAAACTATTTAAAAACAACTATAGAGCATAATGATGGAGTGATAACACATATTTTAGAGTCTTATTTTGTAAATGAGTGGAAAGAAACAGTATTTAGTGCAGTGGTTCCCAACCTTTTTTGGATCGTGACCCCATTTTGATATCAAGAATTCCTGGTGACCCCAAAGACAATATTTTCTAGATTTTTTTTTTTTTTTTATCATGTGTGAGCTCAGATATTTATCTTTTTTTTAGTGCATTTTAGTTGAACTCGATTCACAAAGTGAAAGTATAGAAATACAGTTATTAAAGATTATGTGTGGTTTTAGTTAAAATGAAAAAAAAAATAGGATAATTTGATAATTTCGAAAATCTATTTAAATTTTTCAGAAATTTCAGACGATCCCATTTAAACGACAGGCGACCACATGGGGTCTCGACTCCAAGGTTGAAAAACACTGATTTAGTGGCTCCTGAATAGGTTCATTTATAGTTTTTATCATTTTCAGTCATATCACACTTGGGGTGGGACCAAGACTGACACTTTATTTGTTAATTTTCCACACTTTTCTCAAGTACCCCCTGTAGTGCCATCGCGTACTCTTAGGGGTACACGTACCCCCATTCAGGAAACACTGGTTTAACTTAAGAAGAAGATTTTTTGGATGTTATAACTTTAACTTTACCTTGAGAGCTGGCTCATACTTTCTGTGTCCGTCGTATGAACTGTGTCTGTTTTTGGATCTAAACCTACTGTATATGATGATGATATGCTTCAATATGTGACTGTAACTGAACTTGTTGCCCCTACAGAAAACCTCAATGACCATGAACGATCATATACTCTCAGATGTGGAAATTCTTTTTTGAAACTTCAGCTTTCTGTTTCCTTTCCATTTCAAGCTCTGTTCTTAACCTTTTGTTCCCAGCAGAGAAATCTGTAAAAAGCATCCAGTGTGGTGAAGATTTGAAGAAGTCAGATGGTAAAAAAGATAATTATATATTGGTGGGTGATTTTACCGGTCTAGGCTTTTCGCGCAAAACTCAATGGCTCCCCACATTTACAGTAACAACTGAGTCCGTCATGAGATCTGGCACGTGGTGGAAATACTTGAGGGAGACCCTTCCATTACCCCTCCCTCTGGCGGCATGCACACAACATACAGTAACTGTCCTGATGTGTTTGACGTGAATCATGCTTTCCCATCTCAGTGTGATATTCCAGTCATGTAAACCCAAGGCCATAACCGAAACAACGCCTTATGAGTGGCCCTCAATAGGAAGTTTATTATTACAGCTTCTCAACTCCCTTTTTCAACTAGAACATGTTCTAGTGTTCTATATTCTAAGCTGTAGAACAGGCTTCCCCTTTTGGAGATAAGACAACCATTTTGGTGCTAGTTTGTTTCATTTTCAGTTTATTTGTTTGTTTCAGTCTAACAAAAAAAAAAAAATTCAAACATAAATCACAATTAAAAAAAAAAAACAAAAAAAAAAAAACAAGACTGAAACAGGCAGAAGTAAAAATGCTTATATGCCCGACATATGACATTTAAGTCAACTTACTCAAATGCAAGCATTCTTTTGTGTTCTCGAAAATATATTGTAACATTTTATTTTTGGAATTAAATAGTGTCTCTAATTACATTATTCCACAAATTTTCCCCTAGAACAGACAGACCTCTTTGCTTTACTTCTAATCTTGCTTTTGGTAAAATAAACATAAATTGATCTCTTAGGCTGTATTTGCTGGTCTGTAGATGGTAGCGTTTTTGAACGAAGAGCATTTATTTTGGCTT
Source organism: Gouania willdenowi (assembly GCF_900634775.1). NCBI lineage: Eukaryota > Metazoa > Chordata > Actinopteri > Blenniiformes > Gobiesocidae > Gouania > Gouania willdenowi. The sequence goes on along the minus strand of NC_041049.1, from coordinate 20,989,460 downwards.
TGCACATTATTTAATAAAAAAAAAAAAAATTATATATATTTTAAAATTTCATAAGTTTTGATTTAACAAATGCAATTTGAAAAATGTTGATAAAATTCGGCACTGAAAATTATTAAAATATTGGTGTGGAAAATTTAAATCTTAGATTAAATGTTAGATATGATAAATAACGTGATTAGGCATCCAAGAGACAAACAACGTGCGTTATTTTAGTATGTTATACAACATGATTTGCCATTGTTGAATTGGCAAATATAAAGGAGTATACCACTGAAGCCCATTGAAACACATGGTGCATCCATCCTGCATTTATCCTGCCACCTGCCACATCAAGGAGAAGACACAAGTCATGATGGTTTAGGCAGACGGTGGGAGCAGAGCGACCCTGACCCAGAACCCTTTAAGAGCCCGCCTGCCGCAGGACCAAAGGCAGCGTGCCCACATCAAACCCAGCTGGCAAATTAAGTGAGCCTCAAGAGAGCAGTAATGTTGATCCCATGAGTCCCCGTAAAGTTACTAACTGAATTCATAGACAGTACAACATTTTTTTTTTGTGTCTTGTGAGTTAAGGTAACATCCCAGTTGTCTATCAAATCAATCCAGCCATGATGTGTCTTACTGTATCAGCCTCAGGAGATAATGGATGTATGAAGAACTTCTCAGATTATTATTAATAATAATAACAATAATAATAATGCATCAATTTTATATAGCGCTTTATTATAGACATTCAGAGTCACTTTACATAATTAAAGGATTATTCTTTCACTCCACACTTAGTGGCGGTAAGCTACTACTGTAGCCACAGCTGCCCTGCGGCAGACTGACGGAAGCAAGGCTGCCATAGTGCGCCATCAGCCCCTCCGACCATCACCAACACTCACTCGTGCACTACATTCATACTTGATGATTTAAGAATCTTTCCTGGTCAGTTCTGGTCAAACTGCCCTAAGCAGGCAAGATACTATTGTACTGATAACATTTACCAAGGTCTTTTCTCAGAGACTATGTTATTGTTATGCTTAGTGCTATCAGCAGCATACAAAACCCAGAGAGCACAGAACAGCTACAGATTCATTGGACACACACACTGAAACCTTTGAATGTTAGACCGGTCTGCCCCCAAAACCCTTTGACCAAATAAACCCTGTGTCCACATTTGACCTTTAACCCTTCAACATGACTCCTTCTCATTTCATTCAAAACCGCCACAACACCCTGAAAGCACCACAGCACACAGCCAGGTACACAGGACACACCACAGAGAAGATCCCACCATGATGATGTTGCTGCCCTTGGCATTTCCTGCATTTTATTTTGTTCATTATTCTCAGATTTAGTTGTTGTTGTTGTGTGTGTGTGTGTGTGTGACGTTCTGACACACATGACTTATGCAAATGCGGAACAAATAACCTTCCGTTTTGGCTCAGTACGGGACGCACCATTCAATGGTCAAATATGGAAGGATTCCGTATTTTAAGGGATGGGTGGCAACCCTAACCGGACCTGAAGCATAAGAGAAAAACCACAACAAGCTGCGATGACTGTACACTTTCCAAATAATGTTTACAAATGCCGCAAACCCAACATGACATAATCATGACACATACAGTAGTTCCTGGACACACCATCTTTAAAAGATATTAAAGTGTTGTCAGTAACCCTGTGGGCAAACATGCGCCAAAGCTACAGCAGGTGCTCATTGTGTTCACGTGCACACAGGAAACGCTGTCCAACGTTGCGTGATAACTATTGTGGAATATTGGCTCATCTGGCTTCTATCAAGATCATTTTAGCACATATACATTAGGTAGGCAGATGTCTGGAAAACACTATTTAGTTGCAGGGTAGAAGTTTCCAGAACGGATGCTAACTCACAACCCTTTGGTGCTAATTGAAACATGACAGAGGTGGTTTTGTGCAGTTTTCATGTGGTCAAACCACCTACTTTGTAATCACATCTTCTTTGAGAAAAGGATGTAAGGAAGACTGCCTTTGGGTACCAGGACTGACACATCAACCATGTCACAATCATCGTTGAGAAGTTGTGCCTACTTATACCTCTTACTGCATTACAATTTCTGCCAACATGTAATAGTGTTAATTTGGCTATATCAGGTATTTATGTTAGTATTAATGTAGACCTGCTGTGACACTAATATCAGAACAAGTGCAGCATGTTTGTTGATTTTTACTGATATATGACATTTTCCACAAACTACACACACAGCTTTCATTTTGACTTCAGTGCATACTTGAAAGACCAGGTTTTGTTACAAACTGCTAATTTTGCATCACTCTTCCTTTGTTTATTATGGGCTTACCATTTTCCAGAGGTTAGCTAGGTCAGCTAACAAAAAGGAAACATAATCCCTCACTAAGTGGCATTCTTAAATTAAAATTATTTAAAAAAAAGCATGTTAGTTTCTTATTAGGGGAACTTAATGTTATCCTGCAAGCTTCCAATGTTCATCATACTTCCCGTATGCAAATTATTATGAAATTTTGCACAAAGGTCCAGTCCCACGCCAGAATGCCTCAGCTGCACAAACAGGCCAATCGTCCAAAAGGTGGAGTTACAGCAAACCTCTAAAGTTTAAAATGTTGAAAATTCACATCAACCTTTTATGCTACAGATTTGCATCTTTATCCAACATGTAACACCAATACTCAAGAAACTTTTGCACATTCAAACCTACTGCAAAATATGAAGTCCATCACTCTATTTTTTTTGTAATCAAAAACCGTAAAACTAAACCCACAATTTCTGCTCATCTCCAGACTGTCCTACACAAACAAACCACACAGATTTTTGATTTATCAAAAATTGAGCCTACAGTGCAATGTTTAACTCTAAATGGTGTTGGTAACATAGACTTGTACATTTTTGCTAAATACATTTTCAATGTTCATAATTAAATTGAGAAAATCTGGGACTCATGGTAGATGATGTTTGGAAAATATCACACTTTTATTTGAAAAACTGAATATTTTACAGCATTTTGAATTTCGCTCTCATGTGAATAATTGGAGTCAATGCAAAAATTATATTTTTAAACATCAGTTTTTCACTTATGGACCCAAAAGATCTTTGTTAAAACAAATCACCAACATCTCCATGCTGTAATTTGTGTATTTTTGGATTTCCAATTGACCTCTTCTGGGCTGGTGGCATGGCACGTATACAGTGCACAAATGTTGTAAAGAATAACACCAAGAGAACGCTTCGAAACTAGAACCAAAATCATAAGAATGATGACTGCTCCTTAGAACATAGAGAAATAGACATTTTAAAAAAGAACCCAAAGAAACATCAGTAATATCTCAGTGATCTTCATTGAAGTGGTGGATGATGTTTTAGATTTTTAACCATTCAGTTTTACAAACACAACACAAGTCTGTAATCAGCACAAGTCTATATTGTTCTGAAGTTTAGCCTCTGAAGTCTAGATCGTTAATGGGATCTAGGCAGACAGTATTAACAAAAATGAATTCTCTAACCCACATTCCTGCTTTTTAGATGAAGAAAAACAACAGACAGGCTTCGGCGGGCCAATACTGCAAAAACCATCAAGGCTGTGCCACATTCCTCTCAGTCTAAAGGGGAAAGCCATGTTTCTGTCTCATTTCCAGGCTCTTCTAAGACATTACGTCTCGGAAAAGACTGGGCAGAATAGAGGTGGTTGTACTTTGGTTTTGAAGGCACATTCCCATGATGAAAACAGGAATGGGATCATTTAGACAATCCTTTCAGCTTCCTGAATCTGGTCAAAACAGTCTGACTAAATGCTGCACCAGTAAGTATTGTGACTGACTAGCTTGTATCTGTTATTGCTTTAACACAGAAAGGTCAAAGGTCACCATGGCATGTTGCTGTCAGCGGTTGGTCTTCGTCAAAGCCATTTTCTGCTGCATTTATGTATTTACACTGTTATACCATTTTAATTGGTAATGTGAAGACATAAGACAATAACCTAATCATATAATAACAGAAATTGGACAGTAGGTGTTTTATTTATTTATCTTTCAGGCCATTTTTGCTGCATTTTTCTATTTGTTTTGGTGCTTTTACCTGGCAGATGTGGGAGCAAGACACTTTGCTTGATTGAATTTTGTAAAAAAGAAAAATAAATACTTCAGATTAAAAGACAAACCCTTATTCCATGTGTTGGGAAAGCTCTGTCTTAGATAACAAGTTGTCTATCCAAACATTCTTGTGTTTCCCAACAGCCGTACAGATAAAAGCACAGTGTGATCCCTTAGACAGTATAAATGTTTTTGGTTAGTCTGTGTGTTTAATGGGGGATTCCAGTCATAAAATCCGAAGTGGGACAGCTGATCTCCTGCTGTGGTTTATATTGCAAATCGTGGTAAGGACAGCGGAAAGCGTCACACCCACCAGGACATGGTTTGTCTCTAGTCACAGATAGACTGAGCCTCTGTAAGGCCATGTTTAAAGGAGACATATCATGCTTTTAAATCCTTCCTTTTTACATATAAATCATACAGTTGTGATCTATATAAAGCGGAACTAAAATGCTTGGGTCTGAATTCCTCATTATTATAGCTAAACAGGCCCCTTTTCTGATGTGCTTCTAAGAGCAACTTTGGTGTGGTCTCTTTAAATGCAAATGAGACTCTTCAAACCCCGCCCCCTCTTCAGGTTGCAGAGGTGACACTCGGTTCATCTCAACCCTGTTCGGCCATTTTTGTAGTTTTATTTAGGGTCATAAACTTTTTATTCAGAGGTTATTTACAAAATGTCAACAACAGAAGACTTGTCCATCCAGCCTTACATGTTCAAGCCAGAGTCGGACCCAGCGGAGCGAGATGAAAATGAAGATGATGAACCTGCAGAACCCTAACAAGTGAGCTAACACAAGCACCGAGCTAACGCTAGCGCCAAGCTAACGTCACGAAACACATTTTAATACAGTCTTTTCGGAGACAAAAACGGCAAAATGAAATGACTAACGAAAACTTTAGACTTAAATTAAATCACGTAGGCCATATCATCAAGGATCTAAACGAGTACACAGCGCTAACATATCAAGTCTGAAGACGGTGCAACAGAACAATGACAGGGACGTCTTATCATCACACTTTTTAGCGTTATTTACAGCTTACCGAAGTGCTCTGTTTGTCGTCTCCAAAGATAGAAGGAATTGACCCCTCGATCAGACGAAGTCTTTCTGCAAATCCTTCTTTATACTGGCAGAGGTTGCTGAAGCAGTCATCCTTGAAGTGCTTCGCGCACACAAAAATGACCTTACCCACAGATGTGGGTACATTTCTGTGAAAAATAAAACTCAACCAGGCACTTTGAAAAGGTTCTGATGCTGGGAGACGGTGTAATGAAGCGTGTGGGTTACTACATCCAACAACCAAACATTTTGACTTATCCTCTCGTAACTTCTGCATCCTTGAGCTTGGACTACAAAATAAAAGCGAGAAATAAAAATGGCGGATTGCTCGAAGTGTTGGGCCTGGAGTCGATGTCCTAATTTGGCAGTTCCGCTGCAAATACTGTGACTATTGTTCAAAAAACGGAATAGAGAATCAAAAAATCGAAACAGATTGAAAAATATGACCAAAACAGAATATAAAGATAACAACGGAGCACCTGAAGAGACTAATTTGAACTTTTCTGTACTTCTAAACACTCTAAATATACAACAAAATGCATTTAAGGGCTAAAAAAGTGGATTTAGCATGATATGTCCCCTTTAAAAGTAAAGTCTCCCAACAACTAACAATTGTCAAACTCTCAAGATGCCCTTATAGTCCTTTGTTTTCCACTGGGAAACTTATCCTGATGGTACAGGAGGTCCACGGGCTAAAACACCGGTAACCATTATAGGCATGTGTTTTTTCCAATGAAGGTGTTTTTGGATGCATCACAGATCTACAAAACTTGACCTTGTTATCATGATTTTATGTGTCAATAATCATTAATAGCCTTTGTAAAAATAAAAAAAAAAGTAAAGTAAGTTTATTTTGATTTGTGTATACAATCTACAACACAAATCAGCCCAGAGTGGTCCTACATCACAGGAAACAGGCAGGATCAGTCAGGGGCCATCCAGGATATTATATTTTGATATGGCCATGATCGCCTCAGACTTGATCAGACGGGACCAATAAATCCTATCTGCTGACATCGCACACAGAAGTAAACCAGGTCAGAATTTTTTGTCCCGGAAACAAAATCTGTCGAGGTCTGCTCTGTGTGCTCTGTGCTTTACAGGATGTTGCTGATAAACTGGATAGGGCTTAATGAGAGGCACTGTTCACTAGATTAGTTTGTTTTGATATACACTTCTTCAGTTCTAAAGATACTTTCTTCAAAAGACGTGTCATCATGATTTACCATGTTGACATAGGGTGGGGGGGTTGGGTTGCAGAAAATCAATGAGATGGGTAACTATTTATCTAATTACACCAGGAAAGACAGAGGATTGGCTCTTAAAGCTCCAGACAAGCAGTTTTAACCACATCATTACACAGACCACTGGTGCGGATTCCATTCTACCTGATGCCCACTGTTGAATTAAGTGTTTCACCATTTTCTAGCAAACAAGGACTTAACAAATGAGCATTCACAGACCCTGTAATGCTAACATTGTTTGCTTGAGACTTTCCTGGTAATTTCCATTATTATGTTGAACTCATTTGGTTTTATGTGCAATCTCTATTAGACTCCAAGTTAGAAAGAGAAAACCATAAAGCCTTGAACACGTTTTTGTAATCAGCCTTCTATCCAATGACATACAGTATTTGATATGGTTTAAATGTATTCCTTCATTCATGGAAATAATTTATTTCTATCCAAATGTTAAGTGATACTGTAGCTCATTTAATGTCTCTTCTTCAGGCAAAGGTTCAAAATTTTGTTTCCAAAACACTAACTCATCCACTGTCTCGGTTTCCTGTTAAACACGAGGGCTTGAGTTGGGAGAAAATTAAATAGTTTGGAAATGACACTTTGCACAGTGGAAAAAAACACAAGGTTACAAGGATACCAGGGGCATTCTAATATTGTTGTGTCATTTCTATATTTAACCAGGCCGAAGTCTCCCCACCCTCTGTGGGTATAACGTCAGCTTCCTGTGAGCCTCCATGACACTCCTGACCTCTGACCTGCTGATGACTCACTGAACCATCCTCTCTGAATGAGTTTTAACTCCATCTCATTCTCACACACATGCACACACACAGGGAAACATTATTCTGTTACTATTTTGGTATTGACTTCAAAAGGGACATATTATGAAAATGAGGTACTGTAACTTGAGTGTCCACACGGCACACAAAATGTGAAATAAATCCATGACATCCTTTGTTTGTGGTCTGTGTAAGTCTAACAACACAGAGAAAACTGCTATGTTTCAAATGCTCTACATTTGTGACATCACAAGTGAAATCGAGATAGAAATTACCCTCCCCTCCTCTGGTATCTCCACCCATGGACTCCACCCCCAACCTGGTGAAAAGTTTTGCGAAAGCCTGCCATTGTTTTTCTCGCTAGCAAAGGAGTGATGGCTATCGGTAAAACTAAATACAGAACTTGCCTGGAGCCGGTGCCGCGCCTCCACAGAGAACATACACTGTAGTATTTGTAGCAGTATTTGTTGATGCGGAGGTGTACTCCAGTCTTGTGGTTGGGCGCAGTGATATGTGTTCAGGCACTTCTGTGTCGTTCTAGTAAAAAGGAATATATATTATACTTTATTGTCATATATGTAAAGCTACATACACAAAATGTGTTCTCTGCATTGAACCTCGCCCTGAAGAGCACTGGGCAGCCACGGTGTAACTGGAACAGACATATTTTTAGTACCTGTTTTATCATCTCGTATTGCTGATCTGACGTGTTTGTCACACAATGCGATGCAGTGGTTGGACAAAACAAATGATTATCACCTTAAATGCATTATGCTGCGTTCACACCAAACGCGTTTCGGGCGTCAAAGTCGTGCCTCATGCACGTAGTTGGACGCTTGTGCTCATTGAATCTGTACACTGTACTACTCATCAGCGTCAAAGATGCTCGGGACGCGCGTCCAAACAAGTTGGGAAGGGAGTGCGTCAAGGGAAGGGGCTTCGTCAAAGTGCGCCTTTGAGCCAAGTCTGGATTCACCAGAGCTGCGCTCGGACGAGAGTCGCTTTCAGCGCTACCTCCGTCTCACCCGTGCCCAGTTTGGTGATCTGCTGACCAGCATCAGCGCTCACATCTCTTACCAGGACACAAATTACAGGCGCTCTATGCCAGCAGAAGAGCGCCTGTCCATCTGTCTCTGCCTCCGGTTAGTGTTTTTTCCTTCTCTCTATTTTGAATACGTCACGGTTGGGGAACACTCCTGATTGGTCGATGCACCGCGATATGCCCCAAAAGTTCAACAATCCCAACTCCAGTGTCGACAACACGTCAAAAGCATCCGCCGCACGAAAAGCTTCACAACGCGCCGTGAATGTGAATGCGCCATTATTCCTATAGTTAAAAGAGCAGAGGAGGAGAAGAAAATGACAGCTTAACAGTCCGGTGAGAGTTTGAATGACTGGTGCTGCTGAAATAAACACGGACCCTGAAGCGCTGAGACGGACTCGTAATCACAATAGCCGCTTAAATAGTCATGTTTTTTACTGTAATGTGCAATATTTTGGCTGAAAACAACAGTTTGTAGATAACACAATAAAATTGCTTTGGTGATTCCTGATCACTGATCCTCCTTGTAAAAGAGCGATGCATAAAGTCAGCATCTATTCTATTCAGCTCTCATGAATATGCATAAGTAGGCCCCGAAACAGCCTGATTTTAGAACTGCTCAGAAAGTCATTTTTCAAAGGGCTAAAACTCTGAAAAACAGGTGAGTTTGGGAAAATAAACCTCAAATACTAGGTTTTTGGGGTTCTTAGAACAAATAGAGATGGGTAAAAAATAGCATAATATGTCCCCTTTAAAAATAATGAAACTTTGCTTCATAAGGAAGCAAAGGCTGAGGTTAAATGAGAAAATAAACAGTTCTGATTTCTATTTTAATGGAAATAAATACATCACAGATTGAGTTAAGCTGCAGTGACCTATTTTTGAAGCATTGTGCCATAAAAATACCACAAAGCTAAAACCAAGAATTTTTTGCTTTGCTCAGCATAAGACCCTCTTCAGGCATTCCCTCAGTTTGAAGGAATTCTTCAAACCTATTTCCATGCTGTCATACTTCATCACTTATGGTCAAGCCTGGTGTCTCATTGTCTCATGCTGTAATCCAACGTAGTCATTTTGTGGGGTTTCCTGACCACGCACACACCAAATATGCTCCGCGTGGTGCAGCCGGGGAACGTGCGGCTCCGCAGGCAGCGCTGTGGTCTCGTTCGGCTCGTCTCAGTCGGAAGTTACCGACTGTTTTTCAGATTCTGTTCCAGAGAGGGAGTCCAATTGTGACTGGGATCATGGGTCAGGGCTGTATTTGTGTTTCCTAAATGTACATGAAAGACAAACGTCCTCGACACTAGTAAGCATCTGGGGGAATGTTTAGTAAACTCAACTCTTGGGACCAGTTTTGGACATTCTGTCCTAATCAGCAAAAACAGGTGAGAATGCAAACAACAGCCAGTGTTGGATAGGACTGTTCTCAGATACCTGGGTCTGATATTCACTTCAAACCAAATAACTGCAACAAAAACAGATGGCTGATGACTTTTAGTGCTGAATTAGTTATAGCAATGACTGATTGGCAAAAACGTCCATCTTCAGAAAATGCTCTAATCATCTAATTTGCACTGATTTTTCGTGACCGCGGAAAATGGACGGAAGAAAAATAAATGAACGTTCTGAAAAGGAAAAGGCACTCTGACATGTTTCTTCTTTCTTTATCCAAAATCGGGCCCTAACAATGACACGGAAAAGCCTCACATGCACGTCTTGGGACAATATCACACATTTACACGCCAATATGGTCAATTCCTCCCCTAAATCCTGCTCAAATCCTTGCACCACATGTTACAGTTCCAGTGATCTTGTTATCCTGTGATTGAAAATGGCCGCACTAGGCAGAGCTTCATCTGAAGGATGTTTTTAATATGTAGTGATGAACAAGCAGTTCAGACCACTATGACTGCATTCAAATCTGAAAAGGTTCTGGTACAAAAACAGGTTCAGCTGTTGGTGTATTAGTTCAACTGGTGATCATTTTACCTGGTGACACGTCACGGCTGAAGCATTTCCAAGCACAAGGCTGTTCGGGTTTTGTTAGGATTATCCACAGGTTGGCAGTGAATAACTGTTTCACAGATAATGTTTAGGGAGCATATCTAGTATTTTCATTATATTTTTCTAGTTAAATGGGTGGCTTAGGGTCTAGCATTGTTGCTAACATCACCCTCGCGGTGTGATCTTGTGTTATTTCAGCATAACCATCCTGTTTACGTAAATTCTCGAAAGCATATAAAATGTAAAATGAATAACAGTAGTTGACTCTATTAACCCTATTTAGTGTAAGTACAGTTTTAGGAAGCATATTAGCCAGTAAAGTCGACTAAATAGAAAAAGATGATGAAAAAGAAACAAAACGAAAAAGCGTAACATGACGTTGAAATGGGTAAACCCTGAAACAGAATTTGGGAAATTTTGAAACAGAGAATCGGAGACCCCTTATATTGGTGCAACAGATACATTTCTGTCAATATTTTCAACCAGTGACCTCCACTGACAGCATATACTGTAGCTGTGCACTGGATCACTCTTCCAGGGGTGAGTGAGTGAGTCAGGGCTGGACACTCTCTCAGCGGCCGTGGCTCCCGGTGGTGCTATCTTTGACATTTGGATTCTTCCTGTTTCTCTTTAAAGTCTTGTCAGTTGGATGAAAGGTATTTCCTCTGAGTCACCGCTCTGTTGTCTTTTGTTAAGCAAAACCACACTGTGCTCTGAGACCCCATGGACCAAACGATTTTATAAATGGACTTCATGTAGAGGAAATACACCATGCCTTATGAGCACACTCTGTTAGCTTACTTTTAGTATAATGTTGTTTTTCAAACTTCAGCTACGAAAACAAACTGTGAGTAAATATAAAACATAAACATAAAGAAACATACTATAGAGTTCAAACAAGGTGAACTCTGTGGACATGGGTCCAGAAACGTGGTTTGGAAAACAAATCCTCTGTCTTATTCTCAGCTGTCTATCATATGATGCCCTTATTAGGCTTGTTCCTACTCATGTCCAGATTAAGGCTGTTATCTTTGGGACACGTGTTTGGAATGCTGGCCAGTTTTACCTCCTGATGTATGAGTGAAGTCATTGGTAAATCCCTCCCTATGCTTTCTTAAAGTCTTCCTGTTTCCATGGCCTCCGCTGGGCGTAGGAAGTGTAAAATCATCAGTGGCACATGCTTAACTAAGGAATGCGGAAGAACATGTGGTTTGGATCCAAAGACTGGCTGCTGGAATAATTCCTAACTGGGTCTTATCATTGGTTAACGACTGACCTGCATGTTATTGTAGCTGTGGTCATCACGCCGAACACTCCGATGATGCTAACAACCGCTATTAGCATCGGATGTTCCCATCAGCTGGTCTGGAACCAGTAACCTGATGACCCATTATAACACAGGCGTGGTTTCTAAGTACTGGGAAAACAACGCATTTTTGAGGAAGGATGAGTTCCTAAAATAACAGTGATTAATGCATAAAAGCTAAAATGGAAAGTTGAGAGAAGATCATTTTTATGATGAACAGTAGTAACAAGTGTATAAATGTGTGTCTACAGTAAAGATGGGCAACATTTATCACAGCGGGGGCCACAAGAATGCTATTTCTTATTCTTTACTTATTTGTGTGTTTTTTTTGAAGACTCTTTGTGTGTTTTTGTTGCTGTTTTGTGTGTTTTTGGGAGTCAGTTTATTACCATAGCAAAGGAGTGATGTTTACTTGTTTGTCTGTTAACAGGATGATGGAATTTTACCCCACTGGTTAATTACCTGGAAAACTGGATATTTGTCACTTACTGGAGGCATGAGCTCCGCGTGCTCTTGTGTATATTTTCCTCTCATTTTGTGGGTGGGTTTTTTGGTTGCCATTTCATATTTTTGGACACATTTTTGAGTATTTTTTTTTTGTCATTTTGTGTATTTATTTTAGGGGCCTCACAAAATAAGACAAAGGACCGCATGTGGCCCCTGGGCCACCAGTTGTCTATATCTGGTCTACAGTGTTTACTTGTATCTATGTTTAATGATCAGTCCCAATATTATAACCACACGCATTTTTATCACAGCAGGAATCCTGACAGGGGAAGGCCTGTGATATTTCTGTGTAAAGTTTGCATGTTCTCTCACCAGTCATGGAACAAATGACCTTCAATTTATTTCAAAATATTTTACACTTAAGAGAAAGATAAGCTTAGATTCATCTTACAATGATCATTTATTGTGTGTGTGTGTTTATATACTGACTCTGTATACCCTGAGTACCTGTGGCTGCTTTTAATTCATTCCAAAGGAGCTTCCCTCGAGCTCCTGGTAAGACACAAACAGTCATATTAACTAATTAAACCCTCTTCTGGCTCCGTCCTGCCAGTGTTCCTGGATCCCAGCACAGCAGTGTTATTGCTGCGCAGGCTTATCTGCTGAGAGACCGAGGGAGCTATGTTAGGAGTCCAGGCTACTCACCGTTACATAAGCAGGTCAGAAATGATCAGGACAGGGATCTCAGACCCTTAATACACCATAATTAACCTGTTTCTCTGACTAAATAAACAGCTATGGACCATTATTTTATAGTAAGGGAGGTGCTGATAAGCTTGTGCAACAAAGTCACGTAAATGGCAACTGAATTTGTCTGATAAGTCAATGTGTTAAAGGTTGAAGAATGGATTTATGAGCATAATAAACTGGAAATAAGTTGGTATTGAGTGTGCAGCAACATATCATAGATTGAGGTGACAGAAGTGCAGCTATTGTGCTTTATTTTACCTTTATTCAATACATTGATATTTTTTATTTTTTTACATTTAATATTTATGCAGGTAAGTCCCATATGAAGAAACATGGTCTCATTTACAAGGAAGGTCTGTTTTGGCCAACAAATGAAGAATTTAAAACATAACATTTTAAGAGTTACAGAAAAGAAGTCAGAAAAAAACAAACAAACAAAACAAAACAAAACAAAAACAACAAGTTCTACCATTACATGTGTTTTTCAAAACTTCTTAACACAATGTTTAAAATGCCTGAATGGATTTTTCTTTTTCTTTTGTTGCTTTTACAGATGATTTGTGTTTATTTTTTAACTGATAGACTCACCTTTTTATTTTTAAGTGACAATAATGCTAAACACTGTCTGATACAGTGTTAAACAATGTTACCCAAGGTTACAGTGTGAAACCAGATCTATCTATCTATCTATATGTGATTCATCTTATCCTATTACCTTCATGTTTGCCTGTATTTCCCTCTGTGTAGTGAAAAGAACACCAGTTGCATTTCAGTTTCTCTCCTATGTAATACTTCTAGTCGCTGCACTACGTAATGGTGCCTGTGATTCCTCCTTGCCTCTGATTGGCTGAATCAGCAGTAATACGGAGGTGGGCGGGGACGTGGGGGCGTAGCCGTGGCTCCGGAGCGCGCTATATTTGCGGCCGTGCGCGCGGTGAGAACCAGGAGAGACGCTCTTTCTGAAGAGAACGCACCGAGCCGGAGCTTATCCAGCCACACATCCACCAGGACTCCGTATACTCTTCGATCCAGCATCAAAGTTTGTAGCGATGCAGCAGCATCTGGTGAGTCTGCTGTTAGTGTTCAGCAGCCTGCAGGTGAACCAGCTGACCGAGGGCTGCTCCTGCGCTCTGACGCATCCACAGGACGCATTCTGCAACTCCGACATAGGTGAGTGATCCAGTTTATACTGGAACCTGCTGCTTATGTGCAGGAGGACTGATGTGCGCACACAGACAGGCTGAGAACGCCTCTGATTCATCACACCATTTCCTTCAACACATGTTATACAAGCAGTGGATTGTTGCGGTGTTAAATGTCCAACATGTCTGATAGCCAGTGGCTTTCTAAGCTTTTGGGTCACAGAAGGACATCGTTGATGCTCTTAAAATAGTGGTTTGCAAAGTGGGGTGCGTGTGACCCCATGTATTTGTACCAGAGAGGACGAACTTTGAGACGAATTATTGTTATCATTTTTTTTGAATTATTGCACATAATTTTGAGGCAAAATTAACGGTTTGCAGCAGTTTTGTTCAGAAGAAGTTGCAATCAATGCATAATTTTTTTTCTAAACTTGTTAACTTGATGGGTTTTTTCTCACTTCGTTCCCAACTTTCTTTTCTTTCTTTCTTTCAAAAAAAAAACAACGTTATTTCTTTTGCAGTAATTAATATAAAGGGTAGAGAAAAACTCTGTTATGTAACATTTTTATTTGTTATATACAATTTGCTGTCTTTTTTTAAATTTTTCTTAAGAATTGTATATTTTGATATAAAGCAAGGAACCTCTCTCTCTCTCTCTCTGTGTGTGTGTGTGTGTGTGTGTGTGTGTGTGTGTGTGTGTGCGTGTGTGTGTGTGTGTGTGTGTGTGTGTGTGTGTGTGTGTGTGTGTGTGTGTGTGTGTGTGTGTTCCTCAAATATCTCTGGAATCAGGCTCAGATTGGCCTGAGACTTTCAACATGGCTGCTGCTTGGTTCAAGGGTGTGTAACGTCGGACTTGTTTGGACTGCAATGATAACATTCATGAATTACTTCATAAAATTGTGGTAAATGTAGCTTTGCAGAACAGCTCAATATTGACAGGTAGTCATGGTAACTCAGGATAAGTTAGAAAAGCTCAATGTTTACAGGTAGTCTGGTAGCTCAGGATAAGTTAGAAAAGCACAAAGTAGACAGGTAATCATGGTAACGCAGGATAAGTTAGAACAGCTCAATGTTGAAAGGTAGTCATGATAACTCAAGACACGTTAGAACAGCTCAATGTTGACAGGTAGTCATGGTTACTCAGGATAAGTTAGAACAGCTCAATATTGACAGATAGTCATGGTAATTCAGGATAAGTTGGAACAGCTCAATGTTGACAGGTAATCATGGTAACAGGATAAGTTGGAACAGCACAACGTTGACAGGTAGTCATGGTAACTCAGGATAAGATAGAACAGTTCATGTTGACAGGTAGTCATGGTAACTCAGTCAATGTTGACAGTCATGGTAACTCAGGATAACTTGGAACAGCTCAATGTTGACAGATAGTCATGGTAACTCAGGATAAGTTGGAACAGCTCAATGTTGACAGATAGTCATGGTAACTCAGGATAGGTTAGAACAGCTCAGTGTTGACAGGTAGTCATGGTAACTCAGGATAAGTTAGAATAGCTCACTGTTGACAGGTAGTCATGGTAACTCAGGATCGGTAATTTAGAATTAAATTTGCATTAGGAATTGAGTTTTTACAAGGTCAGTTTAAAGAGGATTTAACTTTTATTCTGAATTAAAGAGGAATTAAAGCTCCCATGTAAACCATCCATGAAAAAGCTACTTAACATCCCACTTTTCTATAGCAAGACATACTTCCCATGGGCACTGCACTAGTTGTTGTAATTTGCGATATATAAATTAAAGTTGAAGTGAAGTGAATAGAGTATAAGGATACAGTTAGGCAAACAGATAAACAAACAAACAGCAAAGGATATATATAGAGAATTGTGTGTGCACTGATATACTGTATATATGCACACACACATAATAACACATATATATTCACATACGCACTTATATGTTCACCCAAAATTCTTGATTCTACACAAATTTAGGGTGATCTGTCTTTTTTTGATCACGTTTTCAGCAGTAAGCTACAAGTGTTTTTTTACTACTATTCTTAGGATGGCATATGAATAGGTCTCATTCAGCTCATATATCCTAAATCCTGCTTTATGCTCACACTAGTCCCACATACTGATATGCTTGTGCTTGATTGTTAAACACAAGCTGAGCGGTCAGTTGTGTTATCACCTACTAATGCTTTCTTTACTCCCCCCTTGAATAATATTATAGACTGGAGGTCTTGTTTAGACTGGCGCGTGAGTCAAACAGGCTACTGTTTATGGATAACACTGGTAAAGACTGAAGGATTATGTGATCTGCTCCTTAGGAGTATCCAATATTATGGTTATAGGCTAGCAGGTGGAGGAGCTCGGCTGTGGGGTTTCAGATGAAACAGAGGGATGTGTGGTTTTAGCTCTCACACATTTAAATTTAGAACGTTTAAAAGCTGATTGTGTTTTTCTGAGTGGAGCTGACATTCTGTTCAGAGGCATTTGACCTGTGGGAAACCATAGAGCACTCTAACATGGTTACACAAAACTGAACAATAATGTCTCAGTCTGAAGTGGACACACACACACACACACAGCTCATGCGTTTGCGAGCATGTGTTTTCATAAGCAGATAAGTAGCTCTGTGGTCTCAGTACCCAACACGCACTTCATAAACTTACCATGATCTCATTTTTAATGATAATACCGTTACCACTGCTGACCAGTAGAGGCTGATAGTGAGAGTTGATTGAATTCAGGAACAATAAAGTGCTTAACTTATATTGTGGTGTCATGTTTTTGGTTTGAATTTAGTCTGGAATCAAGTATGAAATAGTTTTTGTCATATTTTGTAGGGTTAGGGTTAGTTTGTTCTGTGGTCTGCTGTTTTTCTTTTATAGCTAAACTAAATCTGGGTTTTTTAAGATAGGCTAACCAAACTAGACCAGTTGAAAGCTCCATAAATCTTGTTTCTAAGGCCCGGGCTTAGCTTGAGGTGTGAGTTGCATTTTTCTTCCATTTACGATTATGTCAAAGTCAGTCCTGCATGTTTAAGAGGTTTTCCTGCTCCAACACACCTATTATAAGCAGGGGTGTTCAATATTAGTTTTTTGTGATATCCAATATTGTCCAACACTGAATGTCCAATTTCTGATATACACAAACCCCTAATTTTATGTCAAATTATATATAACTCCATGGAAATGACAGGTTAAGCCTATAGTTTTAATGTGATACCGTACTGGATTTATTCCACAAATAAACAACATCTGTGCAAAGTAAGAATACTTTGAACTGCAGTAATGGATATAGTGCCATATTTATGCTTAATGGGTTTTCTCAAAAAACAGCACAAAACAGTTTTTCAATATCAGTGGGAAAACCAATGTCGACTGATGATATCGCCCATCTGTAATTGTAAAGTATGGCTTTCTTTCGAGCGTGATACATTCATCAGTTAGGTGTAGAGGGAAGAAGGGGACATCTAAAACCTGCCTGGATTGGACATTTTTGGTCAATGTCTGCATCTTATCTACATTGTCTTTGTTCCCATTCTTACCTTTATCCTTAAACTGTAACTTTCTCTTCTGGTTTCACCATCCAGCTTAACCCCCCCCCCAAAAAACCCCCCCAAAAAAAACAAAATGCTTTGATTTGATGAAATCCTAATGCAGAACCCTGTAACACTAAAGGATGATATCTTATAGGATATCTGATATCTGCATAAGCCTTTTTCTCTTGTTTGCTTACGATTCTGTGGTCATCGATCGTGATCTTTGAGTCTTTCCGGACGTATGTCTGAGCGTGGAGCAGTGACCTGGCTCCTGCCTAAAGCAGAGACCTGGTTGGCTGCTGTTGGGCAGCTGGCTTAAAGCAGTCCATTCATGAGGGGAAATGAGCAGAGCTTGTTTTCCAAAGCAAGATTAGAGGCCTGGCAGTAAGCTTTGACCCTGAAATGTAATATCTCCATGTAACGCCAATTGCTCCTGAGTGCTAGGGGTGACAGGAACAAACTTATACCTGCTTTCATAGTGAAGGATTAAAAAGAGGTGTGTGATATGCTCAGTAAGGACCAGATTAGATTCCACTGTTTTGTAATACTTCTGAGAGATTTCTCAAGACAGGGCAACAGAGTGGGGTCAAGAGTGATGCAAGGCCTGGGACTGGTAACGGCATTCTCCTAGTACTGCTACTCCTGCTCATGAGTTATGTAGCAGTTTAATCGCTACTCCCTCATCCAGCAGGTCAACAGGTGGCACACAACAACCTGAGCCAGCCTGGATTCTTGTGATTAGAAAGCTTTATGCGAGTTTGCTCCCAAAAATGTGTTAAATTACTACAAGGTGTCAAAAGGTCTGGATTCCACGCAGGCTTGTGATGACCATCCTCTGAGTCATGGATAAGTGTCTCGAGGGTCCAGCCTGGCCGTCGCTTTGCTGTTTCAAACAAGGGGCCACCACAGGGGGTGGACAATAATCAAACTCTTGGAAAACACAATGAGGGTTTATAATGAAAAGGAAATGTTGTTGCAGTAAGATTGTAGAATGAGTTGGACAAATCTGGAACCTTTTTCTTCATGCTGACAAAGTGGGAGTACTCAAGAGTAATATACTTGCATTTTCTGACCTCTGTCAGAGTTATCCAAAAATAAGAAATATAGAGCCAACCACAGCAAGATATAGACAAAAATTGCAAAAATATTACACTTAGAGAACTTTTGCTTTTAGCAAGACTGAACTGGCAATCGGTCAAGGACAGTCAATTGATGCCACTCACTTTTCAGCATAAATTTGATTAGCTATGAAAATACAGTGGAATTAAAGCTACCAACACAAACATTTAGCAGTACTTACTTCAAACAATAGTTCTTTAGGCAGAATGTGGACTATTTCAGGAAACTTTAGTCAATCAAGACTTCTTGTGAACAAGTCAGTACCTTAGAAAAACAGACTGTTAGGTTTTTCTATTAATGTTGCAGTGTATTTGTGTGCCTGTAGTGTGTCATTGTGTGTAACGATTGTGTGTCTCGACTGTAATTTAGGACCATCGATACTGGATTTAAAATGTGCCAGGATCGTAAAGAAATGCTCTTTTGGTGTCTTTTAACTTCATTGGTTTAGTGTTGCAAACGACCTTTGCATTGCACCACCCGTAAGCCCACGTTTTAGGCCTTCCCGTGTATTCCGTGTGACGCAGAGCTCAACAGCAGGGATTCAGTTTCACTGTTTATTCTTGAGCATGGCAGAGTGTCATCCTGAGAATTCCTCTCCCTCCCACTCGCCTCCTCAAGCTTAGACAACTTTCTGCATACTAAAATCGTTGTCACTTGCCTTGCATCTCACTCTCTATCTCTGTTTCACACACACACATACGTGAGTGACCCTTTTTCAGGCATGCCTGCAGTCTGACACATTTGACGTAGGCTGACATTAACGTAAAACAAAATTACATGCTCAACTTCAGATGGCGCATTTGCATTCGCGCCTGTGTAATCCTCGGCTTTAGGCAGAAGGAGTAAAAAATGAATTAGTGTTTTTGACTCTCTTATCACAAACACCTTCCCACTCTTTCAAATGTGTGTCTGGCTGAAAGCTTCTGTATAAGACGAATTCTGGAGCATCACAAATAAGATATGTTCAACAGAATACAGAGGTAGACAACATCAGCTAATCGATACTTCAACTCAACTGCGCACCTACACTACATAACCTTTGGCCAAGAAATACAAGTTACTTTTGTGGTTGACACCCAAATACATCTTGTGTCTATCCCTTTTTTCTTAAAGCACACAAATCATGCACTTTGGCAGAGATCATAAACAAATGCTTTGTGCCAGCATGCATTTCCATAAATGAAAAAAATATGTAGTGTTTGTTTGGGTAGCAGATTCAATGTCAAATATCGTCAAATCCATCCAAGATGTAAACAAACATTCACCATAACATCATTTAAGGTTTGCCTTGTGTAGGAGGCGTATTTGGCTTTGTATTATATTAATATGACAATATTAGCAGTAGGTTTCTATAGGGTGCATCAGACCTGTATTATACGACATTTCTTTACGTTTGTCTGATTGTTTTGGATGCCTGTGCTGTTTTTTTGACACAATCTTAAAATATCAACTTATTTGTCATCATAGTTGTAAAGGGACTTCCTTTAACTGGGAATTTAACATTTCAATTATATTGTGAAAAAAGTGCAGTCTGACACCGTTTGTGTAATAATAGTGTGTGGGAAAATATCCAGGTAAAGGTACTTTGAAAGTTTGTATGGTCAGGATTTCTGTATCCACGGTTATTTTTTTAGTACATTGGTTTGATGGATTATGAAACAAAATGGGCATTATTGTCTCTTTCTATGTCAATTTCAAGTGGTAGAAATGATGATAATGATAAAATGAAATCACTGTAGAAACTGTGGTGCCATGATGAGTGCTAAACCCTATATTTAAACCTTTTACATAGAGTGTGTTTCATATACATTCAATGTATTCAAGTGTTAGCATTATTATTAGCGTTAGCTGTTTGCACTTGAGGTTCTTCTTAAACCATCCAAGTGAGCCTCCCAATGATTACCTCTCAATCGAAATTCGATTACAATTATTATTATTACACCCAACAAGCAAAACATAATAAAAAAAAACAATTATTTGAAATAAAAAAAAAAAAAAAAAAAAAAAAAAATATATATATATATATATATATATATATACATATACATATACATATTACATATGTTTTGTTTGCTAAATAAAACCAACCCACTATTTCAGACACCTACAAATAATAAAGCTTGGCACACACGTTATTAATACTAACTTTGAGTTGTTGCAAGCTCCTCCCCTCTGCCCCACCCCTCTCAAAGCCAAAGCCAACCTGCAGGCCAACACGAGGAAAATTGTTGCTAGTGGTCTTGAAACATGGCAGGAGAAACGCAGCAAAAACACTTGGTAAACAAGCAAGGCAAGTCAAATTCTCTTATATGGGAATACTTTGGGTTTGATGATGACGACCTAGAGCAAAGACAGACATCACGTGCAAGAAGTGCAAAAGTGAACATACTTGATTTTAGTGTTTGAAGGATTTTATGTATGTTTAAAGAATACATTTTATGTTTTTTTTTTTTTTTGTACATAAAGTAAATAACTTTTTGGTTGACAAACAATTGTTTGAATAATCGTGATTTCAATTATGACTAAAATAAATGTGATTATCATATTTTCTATAATCAAGCAGCCCTACATCTGTGTCATTTTTCATTTATTTTGACATGGGTGGATACTGGAGCAACTGGAGAGAAATGTAAACTATTCCTCACAAGACCAATACCTGTGTTTAAAGTCATGACCCTCCAGGTTAAAGTTAGCATCGTTTAACACACTTGTGCTATCCAAACTTTTAAAATTCTTTCCCGGCAAAAACAAAATGTAGGTCTCAACTGGCAAAAGTATGAACTAGTGTTTCTAAAGTGTTTGACGGTAGTGTGTGAAGTCATGTGTTTGTATGGCAGAGGAGAGACAAGAGCTCTCCCAACACAGTCCTTTCACAGTCTCTAGGCTGAGTGGTGTGATGTGAAGAAATGGGTTACATAAACACTCGTAATGTAGACTTTTTTACGTGACCATACAGCTGCTTGCTCGTATGTAAATATAACCACTCAGTGCAGTGTAGGTCAAAGGGTCACTGCAGGGTAATGAGACAAATCCTCTGTCTCTGGAGCGGCTGAGGCCCTCACACATTCCTCTGAGTGATGCCACCATCACCGAGCAATTAGTGGCCGCCATCCAACAAGAAGGCTCCTATCTGGATGGGCTTCAGTTGGACCCGTGGTGCTTCAAACATGAACATTTGGTCTTCCTGAGGGTTGGTTTTGCGGTCAGGGCAGGGCAGAAAACTGGGTTTTGGGGTAATGCTTGAAAAGAAGGACAGCAGTGTATTTAGCGGAGGCAAAAGTAGCTCGTTATCGCCACACATTCCTGCTTAATGGCGCCGCACTTCTGGTGTAATTGCAGAGGCGGACGTCTGTCAAATAGCGTTTGGTTGCGCTCAGCTAAGGTTGATCACGTAATAGCACTCCTGGATTCATAACAGAAGAGCTGTCAGATTAATGGATCAAATGTTCTGCAGCTTGGCATTATAAAAGCCTGGAAAACAAAGGGCAGACAGGGTCCCTAACAAGTATGGACTGAAATGACCCGACTTTTGATCTGAAACTGAAATGTGAGAGAGTGAAAACGCGATAATGGCAGTTGAGGACAAATATCACCTGTGATCTCTGCTAGTGCCACTGAGTGGAAGCTATTTTTTGGTTTTGGAGCATTTTAAGAGGGCAGTTGAAGTAGTACATTCTACTTGTTTTCTTGTATATATATTTGTGCCTAAAAATAACTTAATTTTTGGTCATTGTAAGCATATAAAGTACATCACAATTAAACAGCACCTTTTCATTTAAGATCCATGTCAAAAGTAATGCATTATGTTCTGGCTGCTTGACAATGGTAAGAAAGTGATATTTTTCCCAAGAAAAAAAAAGGTTGGTATTTTTAAGTGGTTGGTCTTATTTTCTCTTCTATATTTAAAATTAAGGTTTAATTACCCGAATACTTGTTGGAATAATCAATATAAAATGTTCTAGGTCTAAATCTTTGATCAGTCTCTCCAAGATCCTGTAGAACTTTGTTTTGGTATTTTGTTCCAGCTTTGCTTAATCAAATTTGCAATATTAACTAGTGAAACTGTTTCCGTCTCAGAGGTCTGCTTTGTGCGGCCGGGCAATGGCTGTGATAGATGAAAATAGATGAAAGAGTATGTTCACGTCAGATGACGCAGATGTGTTGATATTTCAAGTTGAAGAAATATGTACACCCTTAGTTAAACGCAGCAATGTTCCATACAATTTCTGTTCAATGCAAACAGTCTGCACATCTTTTAAAAGCTTTTTTTTTTAGAGTTTGATATGTTACAATTCAAGATTGCTTTGGGTATTCTTTGTTTCCCACAACTTTAAATATATGTTTTTAATCTATCTATGACTATTCTTGCAAAAAAGCTAATGTGACTACTAGGCGTGGTGAAAAAGGTTGATTAATCATGATTTTATTGATGACAATAATTCATCGATTCTTAAAATAAAAAAAGCGATTATTTACATTGTACTGTAATACAAACCAGGCTCATCCTCCTAATTTTCATATGTTATTTATGTTAAATGGACAATCAATAATCAGTAATGATTGAAAATCGATTTGATAATTTGTAATAATTAAAAATTGGTTTGTAATCGAATGGAGACCTCAATAATCGGAGTCAAATCAGAAAACTGGGCTGATTAACCAGCCCTGATAACTACTTTATGTTCATGTTTTATTCTAGTATCCAATTTACACCTGCCTCTACGCAGGAGAGCTTGACAAACTGAAGGTGTGACATGCCTCATTTCTTTTACAGGTCAAAGGAAGAAACGCTCAGACATTTTCTCTCTTTCTCTTGGGGAACGTGAACCCCAGAAGAATACGACAGAGAAATTCCATGGGCAGAAGATAACAAACATGCTTAGTGTTAGTTTTGTCTACGATTATTCAGCTTTGGACAACAGGTGAACCTCACCGAGGCTTATGCAGGACCCGCAGCTTTGGTTAGACCCTCAGCTCTACGCACCCTGCTGCTGGCTATTCAACTATGAGCCTCCTCACACCAAGAGGAGTGAAAGCAAATAAATCGAGGCCGCTGCAGAGTATTTTTACTTTGCCGATGTTTACATGAGGAGCTTTGCATGCAGATAAGATCTCCTCCAAAATCTGATTCTCATATAGAGAGAGGCTTGTTTAAACAGACACACGTGATTCCGTGATGGTGGGTTTTGATCAGCAAAAATCCGCTTGTAGATCACGTTTTTTTCCTATTTCTGTAATGACCTCAATACCAAATGCCAAAAACCAAAAAAGTGAGAGAAGAAATTGTGACTTAGTTTTATCTGCTGTGATTAAATCTGTTGGGTCAGTTAGGTAAACATAAATCTGAGTAATAAGCATGGCTTACGGGATGTGAGAATGGCACCTAGATTCTGTATCAAACTCATAAGTCCCTTCAGTGTTTTTCCTCATTGGTCCCATTTGCCAAACGGCAGCAATGCAGAAAATCGGATAAACGGATTAACTGTGGTGCCAACCTGGTTCTGAAATGGTATTTTGTCAGGCGTTTGCTAATGCCTCCTACTGGCTGAGGCATTTTTGCTGTTTGATGAATGTATGTTAAAACCAATGTATCCTTTCCTTTCAGTGATTCGAGCTAAAGTGGTGGGCAAGAAGCTCCTGAGAGATGGACCTTTTGGAACCATGCGCTACACAATCAAGCAAATGAAGGTGAGACCAAGTACTCCAGTGTTTCAAAACTTTCTGAAGGACTAAAACTAAATTTAAGATGATTTCTTTCATCTGGTTGTTTTCAAATATTTAGGTTCTGGTCTAGAGTGACCAAGTAAGACAATACATTTCCTATGAGTAACTTTATATATCATTATAGCCACACAAATCATACACTGCTACTTGTTTGACAATAGGTAGTAGTCAAGCCATTAGATTAGTAGTTGTATAACCTGGATTATTATAACATGAATACTATTACAATTAATGCTGTTTGCATCTACCTTATTCTACCATCAAATGATCCTTATGCAACTTTTATTATATCATACTATGTATGTTAAGTTGAGGTTTTGTTTATACAGACAAGGTTTTTCAGGAATTTTTTATCTCAAGATATTTTTTGACTGTCAACTGCCAGTGTTCGTCAGAGGAGTTCTGCTAATCGCCTTTGAAGTTTCCTTTGAAGTTTCCTTTGACTTCCATGTAATAGTTCCAGCGAGATTATTTTTGTCTTCTTATTTAACAGTCTGTTAAGTTGAGGTTTTGTTTATTCAGACAAGGTTTTTCAGGACATTTTCATCCCCTGATATGTTTCGACTGTCAACTGCCAGTCTAGTATCATACTATGTCTATTACGTACATGGATAACAGTTAGGTTAGGAGGAAAAATAGGGTTAGAGTTGCTTACCCTAGGCCAAAGCAAATCCAGTGTATTTTTAGAGGGTCTGTAAATAGTATGGTAACATCCCCTTTGACCCTTTTAAGGACAGGCTAAGTTATTATAACCGTCATTATCACTAAAGGCTAATTTTACTAGTATGAGTAATTCTACTGTAATGCTTCCTGAGTAAAAAAAGACTTAATGTAAAACAAGGTAAATATTTATGGTGGTGTGATTTACATTTGGAGGAATAACTACCTTCAGCTATGATAGTGAGCTTTTAAATGACATGTTACAGAAAACAAGGAACCAAGTTCCTGATTAAAATTGATAGTATGGGGTGCTGATTGTAAAGTTGCACATGCTAAAATAAACAACTTTTTGCTAAATTTAGCAACAAACCACGTTTAAAAAAACCAGTTATTTTTTCAAATGTTACATTTGACCAGATTTACAGCAATATTTGTGACATTTCATATCTCGTAAAAATATGTCAATGTTAAATCTAAATATTAAATATGAATTCTAAATGTGAACATTAAATATAAATGGTAAATCTATATGTTAAATTTAAATGTTGTGGGGGAAACTGAATATTTAGCTAATATGCAAATTTACAGAAAGTACCAACATAAAAACCTATTTCAGTGAATGTGCATAATAGCTAAATATTTAGTTTCACCCATGACATTTAGATTTAACATTTGCATTTACATTGACATTATATTTTCATGAAAAAAATATCACAAATTTCACAATAACTGCTGTAAATATGGTCAAAAGTAACATGAAAAAAAAAAAAAAAAATCACATAAGTTTTTTAAATGTGGTTTGTTACTAAATGTTACAAAAAGTTGCTGTTTATTTTAGCATGTGCAGCTTTACAATTGGCGCCCCATATGATACTGCTAATTGGTCGACATTAATAATATTTTTGTTTCCTTTTAAACAAACTAAGATAAGTATGTTCCCACCTGCTCTGTGCCCACAATCATCAACGCTAACTGTAAGCTAGCTTTATATTTAGCTTTAACTTACAAGTGCAGGTCATTTAGTGACTATAGGCCTACAGTTTGCATTCAAAAGCATTTATTGTGGAATATTCAAAATATTTTAAAACATCTGAATTCTTTGTCTAAGCTAATCTACTTCATAATGAATTCAGTTTCATTTCTCGTACAATGGTTATCAATTATTAAACCTTTTCTAATGATCTTTTATGAAGGTTACATAAATTATATAATGCATTACATGATGAAATGTATCTGCTGTTAATAGGTTTGTGGAAAATAATAGCAATGAACTTTTTAAATGGGTTTATATTTTGATTCTTTCAGTTTTTGATCTCTCCACACAGTGTAAAGCACACTATAGTCTTGACTTTTTGGTTCAATGTAAATGATGCACCATTTCAACTCTGCATTGTAAGGGACCAATCTGAAAAGTAGTGAGGAAGACTGAAAGCCCGTTCTTGAATTCCTCTCAATACTTACATAATGCTACAAATTTGTGGCAGATGCTGACATGGTCCTGCTGCTCAGACAGGAGCCAGGCCGGAGGATTAGCAAGCTCACAGGCATTACCGTTCCAACAAACTCCTCGCTCCTAATGCAAACATTTCAATCGTGTCATGCAATACATCTGTTCGATTTCATTTTACAACAAAAGTATTAAGTGGCCTTGTGTTGGAAAAGCATAGCCACTGTCAGATGAAGGATTATCCATTAGAATTTGATGGGACTCGTGTTATTTTGTCCTTAAGTGCATCTTGATTAAATTGTAAATCATGGGTTTTGTTTATTTTTATTTTTTTAAAGAATTTATTGGAAATTCAACAAATCCTACAAGAGATGCATGCCTTTTGGTTTCCCTCAGCCCCAGCGAGACTTGGATGATGTTCTTTTCTGCAGGCAACAAGTCTAAACAGGGATTTCCTGATGTTCCCTGTCAAATAAATTACACAGAGAACCAAAACACCACAGTCCGCAGTAAAAATATTCATTCCGATCTCTGCATAGCTGAGCTGAAGCCAAGGTCCATGACTTTCCAACGTCAATGACAAAACAACATCAAAGTCAAAGCCCAACACGCTGTGTAACCATGTTATCTACAACTTGGTTAAAGGTGCAGTCCGCAAGTCTCAGATCCCTGCCTCCCCGCTGCTCTCTTGCCCTGCCTCCAAACTTCCCAAAGTCCTTCCCTCAGAGGAGCAAACAAGCTAATGTTAGCATCACAACAGCAACATCACAGTAATATAACATGCTCTATTAAAAGCATATTACTGCAGTGCTTCTCTCTCTAAATGTGCACACACCTCAGCAGCAGCAGCAACAACACAGAAGCTGCTGCGCGCACATGAACAAACAAAACATGCACTACAGAGTTCTAGTGTAACAATTACAAATCAAACATAATGTAAATCAAGCAGCAGTAATTACCTTTCAAGCAGAAAAGTCACTAATTCCATCTTCTACTCCTCCAGACCATACACAGTAAAAAAAGATCACGCTCCAGGACCGGTAAGGGGGCGGGGACTGTGAGCAACAGCCCACCAAACACAATTCTGGCTCTGATTGGTTCTTGCTCGATCGCGGAGCATTCTGGCAATCTGCCAAAGGCTGCAGGAGCAGCAGGGGGGACTCAATGAGTCTGTTTTTTCACACAAGCTACTAGTTTGATGTAAGGCTGTCATTACACAGTGACAGCTTTAGCAAATATGACAATATAAGAGTCACGGACTGCACCTTTAAGGGTAGAGCCCTATGACTCCCCGTGCCAGTGGCATCAGATGAACTCACTGTACATTTGGTATTCTCTCATGAAGGCTTTACTCTTCCAAATGTTCATTTTTGTTCAATCTTCATATTTTCCAGATGTACAAAGGATTTGACAAAGTTCAGCATGTGCAGCACATTTACACTGATGCCTCCGAAAGTTTGTGTGGCGTCAAGTTTGACATCAACAAGTACCAGTACCTGATCACAGGTAAGCAGCCGGACCTTAAAAACCATAGGCTTTTGTCTACATCACATGTGTCAAACTCAAGGCCCCGGGGCCAAATCCGGCCCTTTTGAGCATCCATTTTGGTCCGCAGCAGTAAACAAAAAAAAAAAGTCAGAAATACCATGAATCATTTGTGTAAATTACCAACTAATTCAGATTTTGATATCTCCAAAATAATACACAAATTCAATGAACCTTCACAATATTAGCAGAGCTCACATTTTCCACATGCTTATATCACATGTTGGAAGTCATTTCTAACCTCAAATTGTTAAAAGAACTCTCAATTCCTCTAATAAAAAATTAAAAAAAATCCTGCTATTTTCATTACATTGTTTCACAAAATTTCACCAAATTAAAAAAAAATTGCCACAAAATCAAAAAAAGTGAACATCCTGCAGGAACTGATGTACAGGTATGTCACTTATTGCTCTGATATTATCAATGTCTTACATACTTTATAATTTATTTAATTGTGGAAGTGTAAACTAGAGCACAATAATGATTAAATAACTCATTTTCCTGCCTAAAATCTGAGGCCCACTTAAGATAAACTGCTCCATATTTGGCCACTGAACTAAAATGAGTTTGACACCCCTGGTCTACATCAAGTAGATTGTGGATTGACTTCGTCATACATTTCTACAGTTTAAAGATTTACTCAACGATAGCCAGTATAATTCCCACTGTACTATGACCGTTGTGTCTCATGAAGTCTTAAAAATAACTTCTTAAATCTTGAATAAAATATCCCACTGACGTAAAATATCAGCTCATAAACAAAAAAAGACAGAATTTTGAAGTTTAGAAGCATAATCTTTCATTTTGAAACATTAGAATTAGCTTATAAATGACATTATTTATACTACTGGAAGGTTTTATGTTTAAAGTCAAGATTTGTTACAGAATTTCAAATGTGAGTCTTAATTTAGGCATTTAAAACACAAGACATTACAGATTATGGCTTTTCATCACAGTGGCTTCCATAATGTGGAGGTTTGGGGTAAAAAATACTAATGTGACAGCTCAAAGTATTTTGAATAATGTGTAGATTCTTTTTAATCTCTGTACTGTTATCTGCTTGTACTACATAAAATGCCTTTTTGTAATATACTTTATGTTGTTAAAGTAGTGTATTACCATCTCTAAAGCTAGTCATAGCATAGGTCATTTTTCAGGTATTCAATATAAATATTATTTTCGTGAAAACATAAAATAATCTTTTAGATTCATGAATTAGCCTTGAGGTGGACAATCTTAACATTGAAGTGCTCATTTTATTGATGGGCAGTTACAAGCATGCTTCACCTAGCTAAGCTACTTAGTTAAACTTTCAGTTTATTTTTGTATATCTACTGTAGAGTAAAAATATTCTGTGGTATTAAATGAATGGTAGAATTAGCAGCGGTTTAAAATATACAAAATGAGAGAAAAATGTACAAAATGACAACAAAAACATATAGAAAGCACAAAACTACAACAAAACCACACAAAACAACCTGAAAAACTATACAAAAGGAAAGAAAAATGTACAAAATGACAACAAAAACACATAGAAGTTTCTCCAAAAGCACACGACAACAAAACCACACAAAACAACATAAAAAAAAATACAAAATGAGAGAAAAATATACAAAATGACAACAAAAACATATAGAAAGCACAAAACTACAACAAAACCACACAAAACAACATAAAAATATGTACAAAAGGAGAGAAAATGTACAAAATGAATACAAAAACAAAACATTTG
Source organism: Gouania willdenowi (assembly GCF_900634775.1). NCBI lineage: Eukaryota > Metazoa > Chordata > Actinopteri > Blenniiformes > Gobiesocidae > Gouania > Gouania willdenowi. The sequence continues at coordinate 20,959,874 of NC_041049.1, read as the reverse complement.
AGTAAAATATACAAAAAACAACAACAAAAACACACAAAATGACTTAAAATGTCATTATTCAAAATGCTGACATGAATGTTGATAATGTGTCACTCAGGTTAGATAATAACGTTTTTCATTCCGCTGCTCTGATAAGTTGTCAATTTCTGAAATAAATGAAGCATCAGGTTGACATGAATGTATACTTAAAACTATATTCCAAGCAGAAATAATGTGAATATGTCTCCCTGTGGAGAAATGATTCGTAGATGTTAAAGACATTTGAGTCCGTGTTCCCTCTCTGAGGCTTTTCACAGTCTGACCAGCGGCATTCCAAGTTTGTTTGGCGTCAGGGACCTCCTCCACCTCTCCCTGTCCTCCACCCACCACTCCTCCCCGACGACTTCTTCATTTGTCTTGTGACACAAACTTCCTCACTATTTATAACCAACCATTTGCAAATGTGTAAGAAGTCAAAGGAGAAGTCTTTTTTTAAAATGTTGTGTACTCATTCCCCTTCAAGTCTCAGGTTGGAAACACAACTTGTACTTAACAGCTAACAGGAAGCGACTGATGTTTTCCACCACGAGGATTTTTACGAGTGGCCATTACCAACTTTAGGTGCAATTTACTTTGGAGCCTGCTGTGGTGTATGTAGCTGTCGCTAGGTCCCGACCTGTAAATACTGTAACTGCATTGCGTTGTTTAAGCCAAACTAGGCAGTGTTGCCAGGCAACCATGGTGGTGTTTACATCATTATCAGGAGAGAGTGATGTAACGTGATTTACTGCTTTCATGGCAGCTGTAAAGAGTACTGATATATCCTACTCAAGTAGAAGTACTGGGGCGACTGTGGCTCAGTTGTAGAGTGGGTCATCCAATAACTGAAGGATTCGGGGTTCGAATCCCGCTCTAACTAAGTCATTGTCGTTGTGTCCTTGGGCAAGGCACTTTACCTACTTTGCCTCTTATAAATGGGTATAGAATTGTGCCTGAATGTTGGTGGTGGTCAGCCACGCTTCTGTCAGTGTGCCCCAGGGCAGCTGTAGCTACATTGTAGCTTACCACCACCGGTATGACTGATGTGAGTGAATGAATAATGGTTTCTGTACGCGCTTTGAGTCTCCTCGAAAAAAGCGCTATATAAATCCAAAGCATTATTATTACTGTTACTTGATTGAAATTGTACTCAAGTACAAGTAAGTCATACATAAAATACTCAAATACAAGTAAAAAGTAGCTCAATTAAATAGTACTCAAAGTAAAAGTTTCTTGCCACGGCTCCCTTACATACAGTAAACATCTAATGTATGAACTTAAAAAGGAAGAAACCAAATCTTGCACAAATGGATCTTAATTTATTTTCCACAAAGGCATGTGTAGAAAAACAAAATATTTTTTTTAAATAAAATAACACCAATGAATCAAATATAATAAATTAATATTTTACTCAGTAACGGTTGGGTGTAGAAATCTAACTAATGACTTTACTTCTTTTAAAACATACTTAAGTCCAAGTAAAATTACTGATTTTTAAATGAAGTCAAGAAAGTACAAGTACATGTAAAAGCTACTTAATTACAGTCATGTGAGTACTTGTAATTCATTACTTTCACCTCTGATGATCAGAGCATTTGAAGTCATTGTGACAGAGCACTGTTTACATGACATACAACGTCAAAGTCCTCCGATCAACCCTCAAATGCCCTGATTAGTATTTCCCCCTCCAGTCACACTCAACACTCACCACCATGTACTTGGTCTGTGAGTAACTCAGGTAATCTTAGCCCAGTGATGCAAACAAAACGGGTAGACTGATATATTCACAGGCTGTGAAATTCCCACATGGTGACAACACTTTGAAGGAAACACACGGTGACAAATCGTGACAGTCTCGAGCATTCGTGGCCCCCCGTGTGGCACCTGTCTCAGGAGTCCTTAGCTGCAAATGGCCTCACACTAAAAATAGAACTTTGGTGACCTTAGGGAATTCAAATATAGGACTGTTGGTTTAATAACGGATTACAGTATGATGTTGTCTTGGCAAAGACAATCCAAGTTGGCGTGTTTACGTTGTGAGCGCATTCATGTAGTGATTTTATAATGGAGATCCTTGTAGCTCAAATCAATATACCAGTCAGGGTTGTTGTCAATAATAATTGTAATTGCGTAATTGTAATTAATTACAATTGCGCCTAAATGTTATTGTAATTGTAATGGGGAAAAATACAATTGCTGTTGTAATTGTAATTGAGTAATCTACTTTGTAATTGGTGTGAAAATTCTAGAAAAACTTGAATTTACAATTTAATTAAACACAAAACTGTGGAACCATGTTACAGTTCCATGTCTTACACATATGTAGTTAACATTTATTAAAATATGTTTCAGATGAAGTTCTCTTGAGGATCATTCTACCATTTAAAACCAAAATATTAATACCAATATTTTCAAGGATAAGGAAGTCCAATGCTGCGTTCACACAGGACGTTCACAAATTTATGAGACCCATGCTCCGCGCATAACTTCCAAAGGATCGAAAAACTTTGCGCTTTGAAAGCGCTGTTAAAAACGGTTAAACGGTTTAAGAGTTAAACCCCCTCTTTTGCTTGATTCATGTTATGTTTTGACCAAACCTCAGCACAGATATGTCATTTAGACCAGAGGGAACAGTTTTAAAAGGTATAATACAGTATGTCCTTTTTAACCACAAACATCACAGCATATGCCTTTGATGTGACCCGACCAAATACTGAGTAATTACTAAAGTACAGAACCAAATTAAAGCCAACTTGCTCACTTTGAAGTTAACGTTCACCCTTTAACTGTCTCTGTCTTTCACATGTGTAGGTCGTGTGTATGAGGGAAAGGTGTACACTGGGCTGTGCAACTTCAATGAACGATGGGAGCGCCTGTCATTGGCTCAGAAGAAAGGCATCAACCATCGGTACCAGCTTGGATGCAACTGCAGGGTGAGTGTTGCCTAAAGGCTGCAGGAAACCAACATCGTTTAACAGATAGAGACATAGTGTAGTCCTCATCAATGTATAAATCAGAGATGATTTACTCCAAAGAAAGTAGAAGGTTGGCATTGCTGCTCACAAGACTTAAGAAGTGATTTTACTTCATTCATACTGTGATTTATTGTGTTTGCACCTATGAACATCACCAAAGTGACATTCCAAAACATTTCTGGCGTTTTCACAAACTGAAAAATAAACATTTAGCAGCAACAAACCACACTTAAAAAATGTATGTGAATTCTTTTATGTTACTTTTGACCAGATTTACAGCAATATTTGTAAAATGTGATATTTACTTTTCTGCTAGAATAATGTCAATGATAAACTTAAATATTAAATGTTAAACCTAAATGTTAAATTTAAATTTAATTGTTAAATTTAATTGTTAAATTTAAATCTAAATGTTAAATCTAAATATTAAATCTAATTGTTAAATCTAAATATTAAATTTAAATGTTAAATTTCACCAGAACTACTAAAAATAAAAGCTCATTTAACATTTCACAAATATTGCTGTAAATCTGGTCAAAAGTAATGTATAAAAAAAATCACATACATTTTTTAAACAAGGTTTGTTGCTAAACGTTGCGAAAAGTTGCTGTTTATTTTAGCATGTGCAACTTTACAATGCACAAAACTATTATGACGTTAAAAAAAAAGTCAACAAAGTGTTTACGGTGGAGATGAAAACAATCTTTACATCTTTTTTTTCAAGCTAATGATCTTTGATTTATTGATCTATGAGGCCTACACTATGTCTATATCTAATAAAAACACTATCGTCTCTAGCAACTTTAATTGTAAAACTGCTGGTGAAACTTGCGTATGTAAAGTACAAAAGGCTTGCCAGTGGGGCCATCTGTGTCAAGGGCCAGTTCAGAATCATATTAATATCATAAATACTGAGATATTAATTCAGAAAAATAAGTAAAGAAAAACAAGTTTTACTACCATCAGAGGAAATTGTTAGGCAACAGTTTTGGACACGGCTCAGGTCTTCAGGCCAGTTTCAGATGACTCCAACGTGTGGTGCAGCTGTTAGCCGTCCTACTGTAGAGCCTGGTCCTAGACATCTGCTAATACCATCGACCCCTATCAGTATAAGTGGATTAGCAGAGAGACCTATTTATTCCCAACACAGACCAGAACCTGTAAACTGTATTCAAGGCAGAAGCCCAGAGGCAGAAAGTCACAAAAAGTCATTTATCAACCAAGGCCTCAGTGTAAACACTTCACACTGCTTACTTAATCTACTCTGCCATCCTCTGCATACCAGAAAAATAAAATGATTCACTGCATTAGAAAGCAGGAAGCGTGGCTCGAAAATTACTCTTCACAATATTAATATCTAATATACCTAATACCATAATCATATTTGTTTTGTGTATTTTAGACTTAGACTTTCTTTATTGTCCTTCAAACTTGCACTTTACAGTGCAGTGCAGATTTACAACTGATTTAAGACATGCAAAGGTGAAAAGTAACAAAGTACAAATACTTTTTTGGTACTGTTCTTTACTTGAGCATCCATTTTTTTGGATGACTTTTTACTTTTACTCCTTACTTTTTGAAACAAATATATGTACTTTCTATTCCTCACATTTTAAAAATGAGCTTGTTACTTTCAAGACCTTCAAAGATGACGTCACGACGTAAAACGATGAAAACCAAGAACCGTTTTTTTTCCCGGTTAGGCAGGTCCCTTAGTTTTATGGTTAACATCTTCCAGTTTTTAAAAAATGTTAAACTCAAAGCTACTCTGGGTTTATTTGAGCATTTGCATTTTTTTTTCTTGACACATTTTATTTGCAATAGCACTCATTTTATATCTCTAATGAGCGCTAAATTCTCCAGGTGTTCAAAGGTAACAGATTAAATGTATTTCCATGTACCAGTATTCTACAAGTTCTTTAAAAAATAAAAGATATGTAATTTGCTGGTTTAAAAATCTTATTATTGAAGGGACATTTGTACATTTAGTAACATCTACTTTTTTACTTTTACTACTGTAAGATAGCAACTTCTATACTTTTACCAGAGTCATTTTTTATTCAAATATCTATACTTTTACTTGAGTACTGAAGACTAGTACTTTTGCCACCTCTGAAGACATGACCCGTTAGTCTAAGAGATGCTAACAAAAAGCTAACACACGAGGAAGGTTACGTTTGTTGAGGGTTAATATTTATTTCAGGCTCAGTAATTGTGATTACTTGTAATAGAACTTTAGTAACTGAGAACGTAAATGTAATTGATTTTCAGGGGGAAAACATTAGCTGTAATTTTTAGGGGTGTCCCGATCCGATATCGATATCGGATATTGGTCCGATATCAACCTGAAAACAAATATTAGATTCAAATTTTCGATTTTTTTTTCTTCTTTTTTTGCAATTCATTTTTTATTTCTTTTATTCAATTGTAGAATACTGTAGATATAATGTTGAAGGTTAAAACGTAAGTAACCAATTGGTTATTAATAAATGGGTCAGTTTTTCTTGATCAAGCTTTTCTAACATTCCACACTACAAAATAAGTAATTTTTTTTTTTTCATTTAATAAAGAAAAAAAAAGTTATAAAAATGTGTATGATTCATGCTGATATCGTATCAGATCAATATCGGTCTCGGCCGATACGCAAGGCTGCAATATCGGTATCATATCGGAAATGAAAAAGTTGTGTCGGGACGTCCCTAGTAATTTTAATTGTAATTGGAAAAAATGCCAGTCAATATAACCATAATTGAGTTGTAATTGAACATGAATAATTGAATATGTAATTGTAATAGAAAAATGTAAATGAGTGCAGTTATGTTTGTGGTACTCCATACTTCATTGTCAGGGTTGTGTCTGTCTCTCCAGATTAAGCCGTGCCACTACCTGCCCTGCTTCGTGACATCAAAGAACGAGTGCCTATGGACGGACATGCTGTCCCACTTCGGCTACCCTGGCTACCAGTCCCGACACTACGCCTGTATCCAGCAGAAAGAAGGCTACTGTAGCTGGTACCGAGGCATGACCTCTCGGGATAAAACCATCATCAACACCACTGACCCGTGAGCCCAAACGCACCATGCCCAGAAAACCACCCCCACATCATCCCTGACCACATTTGAGTATAGAAGGACTCTTTAGGCTCACTGGCCTGGGTGACAGCTCTCATTGGTAAAAGAGCAACATTAAAAAAAAGAGAAAATCCCTAACAGTGCCTGTCCATTGCACATTTTTCATAAACATCTCCCATGAAATGTACAGACTTCTCTACAGAAGAGAATTAGGGACATTGTTAAAAAAAAAAAAAAGAACCAGTAGTGGAAGTAAAAAAAAAAAAAAAAAAAAAAAAAATCACAAATGTTATCCTAATTTTGTTTTTGTTTTTTTGTCTTATTTTTTATTTTTTTTGTCTCGATTTTTTTTAAAATTATTATTAATATTATTTTTTGTCTTCCTTCTTTTGGGGAGGGGTCTCAATTTTTTTTTTACAGTCCTGCTTTTTTCCCCATTTTCCCCGAAATAGTATCGATGAAAATGTGAAAAAACAAACAAACAAAAAATTAAGACAAAAAAAAGGAATCAAGACCAAAAAAAAAGATTACGATTGTGATTTTTTTTTTTTTTTTCCAGTGGCCCTAATCCTCTTCCGTACTTCTCTCTTTAGAAAGCAAGAAGGTAAAAAAAAACAAAGTGCGCAATAAAACAAAATAAAATGAGAAAATATATGTTTGACGACTGTAAATCAGTAAAAAGCAATACCTTCATTAAAAACCTTCAAAAAGCTTCTTTTTTTTAGCACCGATCCAGAGCCAACCTGTGAGGTGTCATCTGTACCTCTTGTTGAACTTCACAAACTGTTTTACAGTGAAGCTTGAGTTTATTTTCCCTCATGTGTTTTTATGATGGTAGTATCTTGTAACTCATTTTGCAGTTGCATCCCAACCAGCAATCCTTTTGTTTGTGCACTGATGAATATCAGATAATGCTAAAAAAAAAAAAAAAAGAAAGAAAGAAAGACAAACACTGCAGTGCCAAGGCTTGTTTTTTTTGCAGGGATAGTGATATTTAATTTTTGATGTATATAGCATAAGCTACAGGTTGAATCAGCTGAAACCTCTGTAATACATTTATTTATGTCTTTTGAATTATTACACAGTAAACATGTGGTGTCAAACGTGCAGAGAAGAAAATAAAAACAATAAACAGGCCAAAAGTACAGTGTAAAAATACCCATATCATGAGTAACCATCTAGAATGAAGGACCATCTGTAAGTCATATATTATGGTACTTTTAGTTGCTTTTTTTTTTTTAGACTGGTACACTTTAAGTGCTGTGTTAGCAGAGGTTTCAGAGAATTACTTATTTTGTAAGTGTATATTCAATCTTTTGTATTTAACTATTTGAAAAGAACATTTTATATGACTGAAAGTATTGAAATTGTCACTGAATTCATTTTCCTCCAGCTGTTTTCATGAAAATTCTTTCTTATGTTTATTTTAGCTTCAGTTCATTCCTTAAAAGACAGAGTAGCCTCAACAACAGAAAGAGCCTCTTCATTTTATGTTAAAAAAAAGATAATTGCTAACAAAAGATAGTGTGTGACAGTTATTGTAAAGTCCTGAAGAGATATTAATATGGAAAAATCCTTTTGTAGCTAATTGTTATGCTAACAAGTCCTTGCCCTATTTGAATGCTAACTAAATGGCTAGCAGCAGAAGTTGTTTAGCTTAAATGAACGCTCCATTGTAATAAAATTTTTCTTCGTTCAATAATTACCAAGTTTACATAAATTTCCAAAGGTTTAGGTAAGTTAAAATGGGAAAAGACATCTAATAACAAAGGTTACAGCTAGGCTAATGCTAATGCTAAGCATCAGTCTCAATTTTTATACTTTTTTTTTATACTTCAAGGGTGATTTGTGACTTGTAATGATTTTTAAAGTAAGATGGTAACAAAACTCATAAGTGCCATAAGTTCACAACTGTGTTCACAAAATCAGTAAAATGGAAATAAATTGAATAAAGTAGAGGTATTTAAGCTAGCTAATAAACACTGTTTTTGAAAAATCTAAAGTAGGCTCAATTTTAGCGACATTATTAAAATACAACACAAAGATCAGTAGGTCTAGTTAAAAACCCAACTTTGTAAGAAGAGATCAACTTTTAAATGAAATAAATGGCACTGTATTGGCTTAAGTTTGTCCATTAATCTCTGGTGTAACAGAATAGAAAGGGTTTATCTTTTGTTTGGTAATTAAACCGCCAACTTAAAATAATGTATTTTCTTTTATAGCAAGAAATAGCAAGAAAGCTAAAAAAAAATTGTGCTTGAATGTGATGCTGGCTTGTAACCAGTATATGTAAACATGATGAGGCCCTTCCTGGAGTTTAGGCTTTTCTGTGCCAGTATTTCTGTGTCTCATATTTGTGTAAATATTCTGTCTGCTAAACACAGAAACAATTGGGTCGATTTTGATCTATAAAAAGAAAAAGAACACAATCAAGGAAGCTGTGTACAGTCTGTGTGAAAGTGGATTCCTGAGTGGGTGTGGGTGGGGCATGTTTCCTTGAAGGGGGAATGGAAATGTTGGACTTAATTTCTGTGTTTTATATTTTTATAATAAAGATTTAATGAAAAATGAGCACACAGAGTCGTTTGTGTGTGTGTGTGTGTGTGTGTTTCAATGACAGGCACTCACCATCAGTGTGTGGTTGGGGTAGAAGCTCTGTTCATTCAGTGGGAACTTCTCTGGACCGAGGGTGTGGTAGAGCTTAATCATCTGAGAAAACTGAGCAGAAATAAACAATCCAACATCATTATCTTTGCAAAGGAGCAAAGGGGAGCTTGTAGTCAAGAGTTTACGTTACTGGGATGGGTCATCTACAACCAAACATCAAACATTGAGAAGCTTTTTAACATTTAACCCAGAAATGCACGACTGGTGCTCGATCTAGTACTGTGCAGCCCCCAAAACAAATGCACAAAATGACAGATAATACACAAAACAGCAATAAACATCTATAAAGAAAGACAGAAAATACACAAAAAGACTGATCTCTGATCTAACCCTTTGAAATGCTAATTAAATGTAACCTGCTCAACTTAGGCATTCAACTGCACTATTATCTTATTATTATTATTGTATTTTTATTTCATTTCATTATCTTATTATTATTATTGTATTTTTATTTCATTTCATTACCTTATTATTATTATTGTATTTTTATTTCATTTCATTATTATTATTATTACTATTATTATTATTATTATCTTGTTATTTTATTTAGTTTGCACATATTAGTCTAACTACTCTTTATATTTATACTTCTTTTTTTATTTATTTTTCTTTTTTCTAGTTGATTGTTATTATTAGTCTAACTACTCTTTATATTTATGTTGTACTTCTTTTTTATTTATTTTTTGTTATTATTTAATGTTTACACTATCAGAGAGCACAGTTCACCAAGACAAATTGCTTGTGTGTATTCAATACATTACTTGGTCAATAAAGTTGATTCTGATTCTGATTCTGAATGTACTTCTGTGAAGATTTTTCTTAATATTGATTTTATAATCTGGATTGAAAATTTGCTGTCAACCTATTCCTTTTTCAAGGTGAGGTGAGTAAGTGTTAAAGTGCAGGAACGGTTAATGAAAGAAAACACGTCATTTTTAGGCCGGGCTACCAGACTCAAAATGCCACTCATGTTGTTGTTGTTGTGTAAACTAGTTAAAATCGCTACTCATTTATTTGCGAGTCAAATATTACGAAGGTTGGTGGAACCGAATCATTGGCACATACCAATACTGTATATAAATGGCGCCCATTAACCCGTCCGTGTCTCGGGGGCGCCAGGGGGCCCCATTTTTCAAATGACTACTCCTTCGTTAATGCTCGTTGAATCGGGCTATAATTCGACATGGATATTCTATGAGCGGATGTCAAGAGCCTTTCGGAAACCTTTTTGAAATTTTTCCGGTAATTTCTAAATTTATCGGAACATAGTCGTGTGATATGTTGTTTCAAAGGCAATTCAACGTAGATTACAATTTCACGTTGCACATTACGATTCTTTTCATTGAATTCTCAGGCACTTGGTACATGCTATTTTGCGCTGCGACGTTCTGCGGGCCCGGTCGTAGTTAATCAGAACGTGTTATTTAAATAAAGTATCTGCCGATTTCATCATTGTCAATTTTGTCAACTAAAATGTTGACTTCTGAAATCCAGATGACAAATAAAACTCAATTTGACAGAAAACTAAAATAAAAATGAGCTACCAAAATGTACGCAGCATCAGAGGTGGTCAGGAGACTGCAATAACACTGATTGAGTTATTTATTGGATGCGTGTAAACTGAAGTAAAGATCCATTTTCCCACCAAATTATAAAACAATGTGTGTACTTTACACTCTCTCTGTAGCTGATAGCGATACAACCATGAGCTCAGGTGCAGGTGTGCAGCATGCTTTACAAAGTGGCTAATAACATATAGTTATGGAGTCCTGCTCCAGACAAAGGTGCTACAGCTGGGTTTAATGGTTGAAATAAATCAGTCCGCGGCAGCTGCAGGAGAGCATTGCAGCACCGCTGTGTGGGCTACAGCGGAGCAGGAGGGCCATTGAACATTACTTACCACCCAGGGCTTGCTGCAGAAGTTGTAGATGGAAAAGAGAGAGTTGATGCTGTGGACGCCACCAAAGTGTAGGCCGATCACAAGGTTCCTGAAGTCCTCCCCAGGAACCATGCTGTAGGCGTGCTGGCGGATCAGGACAAAGTCTGGTTTGAAAGACCTGCAGTAAGGAAGACGGAAGAGGAAACCATGATGGAAGAGCGAAAATTCTTCAGCAAAATCCCAAAACAATCTAGTCAGTGTTATAGACATTGATATACACTATATCATGTGTCAAACTCAAGGCCCGGGGGCCAAATCCGGCTTTTTTGAGCACCAATTCGGCCCACAGGAAACTGTAAAAATGATAGAGAAACATGAATTATTGTGTAAATTACCAAATAATGCCTTTGTCATTCACAAATTTAATGAAACTGCAATATTTTAGGGGCTTGTGGTTTTCCTTTGTTTATATCACATGAATGCAGTCATTTTTATATGCAAATTGCAGAAAGAACTCTCAATTTTTCTCACAAATCTTGCTATTTCTTACAAACTATTCCCCAAGATTCCTCTAAATTCTACAAAAATTAGCTACAAAATCAATAATTTTTGAAGTGAAGATCCGACCGGGACTGATATTAAAAACTAGGGCACAGCTGATAAAATTCTAAAATTCTTCTTTTTCCCGCCTAAAATTTGCGGTCCACTTGAGATCAAACTTGTCTATATTTGGCCACTAAACTAAAATGAGTTTGACACCCCTGAACTATATGGTCAAAAGAGTTTGGACTTCAAAGTCCGTGTAAAGCAGAAATAAATTTGTGTTGTCACACTGAGCCAAATTTAAAAGATGAAAAATAAAATTAGGTCTTAAAATAATGGAAAAACAAGCACTTCTCTCTGCTCTCAAACGCTGGGAGCGTGTCAGTTCGAGGCGCTGGAACCACACCGCCTACGTGTACTGTGTCTATGGGAGAGAGCAGTGTGAAAGTGGCTCCAGTGTCGATAGTGCTTCTCCCATTGGTTTTCCAAAAGTGCTTGGATTTGGCCAAACGAGGTGTCAGCGGAAAGGTCTGCTTCGCCTGAGTCCGAATGTGTGCATCTCTCCCGGGTAGAGGCGAAACACACAATCGCGGTGCAAAAAAAGGGCTAATTTCATGTAAAATGTGGCACCAGCGGAAGCGTTTTAATCCCCGAGTCCGAATATGTGGTTTGTTTTCAGCTAGGGGCCGAATTGCGCCCACTGGAGGCCGCGGAAGTTTGGTGTGCTTCAGCAGCAGGGTATAGCAGCAGCTATAACAGCCAGTTCATCCCAAAGGTGCTTGATGGTGTTGAGGTCAGAGATCTGTGCAGGCGAGTCATGTTCTTTTACTCCAAAGTCATCAAAGGATGTCTTTATCGTCTTGTCTTTATGCACTGGGGAACAGTCATGTTGGAAAAAAGAAGAGCTTTACCTAAATTGCTCCACAAAGTTGGAAACATCACATTCTGCAAAATTGTTACCCCAAAAATGTTACCCCTTTTTTGGCCGCACCTCCTGACATCCTTCATGTTTGGGTATCATACCAGTTATTATCCCCCGCCACAAAGTGGAAGAGGGATATAGGTTTGGGTTCTGTCCGTCCGTCCATCATTCCGAGTTAAAGGGGACAGTTTTTCTCAGAAACTGATTAAGATAGTTTAATCTAATTCGGTGTGTGGCTTCAGGGTATTAATAGCTTGATGGAGTTCTAAAATGAGAAGTGCGCAATTATTTTTTCCGGAGTTATTGCTCTTGTTCCGTTTTTTTTATTTTGGCGGGGATGTTGTTCCACCCTTGACCTAAAAGGTCAAATCAAACTCCTCCTCCTCACAGATTGACAGCCCTGTAATTGCTTTTACATGCTACGTATACAGTATATGGGTCTTGTGTTTACAGTGAACAACTCATTATTCCCCATCCATGTTAGCTCAGGGGGTGAAGAAATGCTCCTCAAAGCACCTAATCCTTTTTGGACCATCTATGCAATTAAAAACAAGGTAATCCCTTTCTTTACAAAGGGTTCTGGGAGCCAGGCCAAATGGCCTATCAAGCACCTACAGCCCCACTATTCACAGCGGCCCAGAGAGGGTACTTTGACTGCAGTTGAAAGCTAAAAACAGTGAATAATGTACGGTATGTGATAGCAGTCATTTCTTTTTACACAAACACACTAGTTCAATGCTTCTGAAAATTCCTCAAAATTTTTCCTTTAAAAAACATCGAGTCTGAAGGTGGAAAAGTTGCCAACAAAGGCTCTATTAGTGTTCTCTCAGTGGGAAACAGCTGCAAACAGAAGTCATGTATCAATTCTGAGGAGTATTTGAGAAGAACTGGAGTCTTGTGAGAACAACAAACCATCTGGAGTTTTTTTTTTTTTAACTGCCAACAAGATGGTCAAGCTTACTTAAGTTTTGGGTCAGCTGCTGAAACACAACTTTGGCACAACAGACCCAACAAAAATGATTACGGTCTTGCAAGAATTAAAGAAGCTACGGTGGATGATAGTCATGTCACTGAAGTCCAGCAGATCCGCTTGTTCCTGTTTTCAGGGTCGCAGGATCTGCTGGTGCCTATCACCAGCTCTCATTTTGCGTTAGGAGAGGGTACATCCTGGACAGGGTGCCAATCCATTCCAGAGCACCACACAGACAGAAAACCACTCACACTCCTATGGGCAATCAACCTAACAGTCATGTTTTTGGATTGTGGGAGGAAGCCTGAGTACCCAGAGGAAACCCACACTTCCATGACATTTGACCCTCCTGCTTCCCGTAGCAGCTCAGTGCTTTGTTTACAACATGGCAGACACCGCGGGCACTCCGTAGATTCATGTACTGAGAAAACAAGCCAGCTGAAACAGCGAACGTGCAAACACTGCGATCAGTGTGCGCTTGTATGGATAGCTGTGGATTAAGCAGTGCTGTTCCAATCTACTCACCCCCTCCACTGTCCTCATCTGCCCAGCCAGTTCCTGGTCCATCACATTGCTGCCTTTTCTTTTTTGAAGCTCTTTTTGCTTAGCATTGCGAGTGTCTATCCACTTCTAGGTTCTTCTTCTTCTTCTGTTGTAAAGGCGAGGCTTCAGAGATCTTCTTCTTCTAATTTTTATGTTGCATTTCCAGAAACAAGACCCCAACGTTTCGTGTATGGACCTTCAGTGTGAGCAGGCAGGTCCGTGTAGTGTGTGAACGTGAATCGTGAGCAGCAAACATTCAGACACTGCAAATGAGTCGCCCAATTTCAGCTGGAGCTGAGTACAACGATTGAAAAAAATCGCACAGTGTATGCCCACCTTTAGGTCGACTGAAACAGCAGCCTTCTGACAATTGAAAAAACAATGACAAAAAAAGGCAGGGTGGATGCAATACTTAAAGCTTGCTGAATATGTTAAAAGTGTTTTGTTTGTCATGGTGTTGCTCCAGAGGCTGTGAGAGAAGCTGGTGAAAGACTCAAGGAAGTTGTACGGGTAAAAGACCCACAGGAGAACCCTAGCTTCTATAGTCTCCATTTATGCTGGACTCTGTGAGATCACTAACTGCCAGATCCAGTATTTGTGTCTGCTGGAGTCTTTGCTTTAGGTCCAAGTCTGCTAAGTCAAGGTCGGGACATGTGTGGTCCTTTTAAAACTTTATTTTTCAGAGGTATTTTTGTAAATTCAGGGAAACCTAGCTCGTCTTATGAAGGTGAGTTTATTGTTCTTCTGACCAGATGTTTTATGTTCACTACACAATTACAAATTATCTCCAAGTTACACAGACCTTGAGCTGATTAGACATCATTAAAGCAGAAAGTCTGTGGTTCTTCACTCCTTTCAAAAGTTTAACAGATAAACAAGCCGGGGTGGTATTTACTGGGATACAGTGAGTAAAGGTTGTGGCCTATAGCAGCAGAACATGGCTGAGGTTTGTCACCCATTAACTTTAGTTTTGTCCTTTCTCTCAGAGTTGATAGGACAAAGCAGGCGCCCCATAGACTATAGAAATAACAGTAAAGCAGCACATTTGTGTTTTACGATTGGATTTGCTCTGGCCCATGAGGCCATACTTCATGGGCAATATGTTAATGTGCCCTTTGAATGGGTTATTATCAGTGGTACAATAAGGCTGCTAAGAGGCACTGATGAGGGGACAACAAGGCCGTAGATCAGCATGGCATGCTTAGTTAGACATCATTTAGCTTAGTGTGTGGTACTCATTATGATTTTTTAAGTGCTACTTTTTAAAAAATGTTCATTAGTTCTGCAGACAACTAATAATCACCATAATTAGTTAAATGAGACACTTTAGTCGCTAACCAATCACAGGGTGTTTAATAAGTTTTCTTTTAATAGAGAAAAGTTAGTCTGAAGCTTGCCGATCTAGATCTTGCCTAGCACAGATTTTCCATTTCAAAATTTCCCGAATTCCATTCAAGGGTGAACCCATTTTTACATGAATTTATCTTTTCTGTTTAGGCTTTGCCTAATCCAGGGGATCGAACTCATTTTAGTTCAGGGGCCAAATATGGGTAAGTTTGATCTCAAGAGGTACAGAATCAAATTTCAACATTACTGTCACTTTGCATTTCCATGTATAACTGATATTATATAAACCAATAGGTGACAGGCAGTGATTTTATTGATTCAATTTAAGTAAATTTTGTCAAATAATTTCAGGATTGAGCAGGATTTTGGAAAAATTCTACTTCCAAAAAATCTGTTGAAATGTTGTGTTTTTTTAAAGTGTATTATTTGGCATGTATGCCAATATTTATGTGTGGATATGATACAGTGATTTTTTTTTAATATTGCCAAAATTCCAGACCTTAAGTTCCCGTGGAAATTTTCAAGATATTTTACGCCTCTTTGCAACCCTACTGAGATATCCACAACTACATTATTTGGTCATTTAAACAATGATTCATGTTTTCTCAGTCATTTTTACTTTCCCCTGCGGGCCGATTTGGATGCTTTAAAGGGCCGTATTTGGTCCCCGGGCCTTGAGTTTGACACACGTGGCCTTATCGGACGTTAGTAGTCGCTTTAAACTTCCTGAAATCATGCCAAACATGATTAATACAGTTAAGTGAGTTAACTATAGTTATTAATTTCATGTTTCTCTGCTGCATTTGCCCCAAATGCACACACTGAAACAAATCCAGAAAGATTTTGCACGTGATTTGACATCAGTCAGTTTGCTAAAGTTGCTAAAAATTAGGCATTTATGGTGGAACATTTCTGGTAAATGTCTAATATTGTCCCAAAACATATCAGTGACGGTTCCGTCCGCGTTATATTGCTTTTTCCATTTCAGGAGGTGAACTCTCTCATGTCCCGCATGTTATATCATATTTTGCACGAGAATTGACATTTCAGTCGCTTAAAATGAATTTGAAAAATAATAATAATAATGACAACGTTTTTTCCATCTGTTTTCCATGATCACAGAAAATCGGAGCCTCAAGTTTAGGATCCACTACACTGAACAACATTGTCATCAGAATGTAGACACACGGTAGATTTGTCCAAACTATACTGTATACTATAATTACAACACCTTTATAATTATTAACAATATAAAATTTTTTATAAATTTCAGTAATATGGGTAACAGTTTTCTTCTGTCTGGGAGGCAGACGTAGGCCTTATCTATCCCAATCTGCCTGTCTGTCATTGATAAGGATAATCATGGAAGAACTTGATGGGAATGCCACAAATGTCAAACAGTACATACCAAGCTTCAGCCCAATGAACTGGTGCACAATGGTGCATTGTGCCAGGCTGGTTCTCCGTCATTAGCGAGAAATGCACACCAGGGAGAAAAGTCTGGCCTTTCCAGTTAGAAGGACAGACACAGGACGGAAAACAAATCCCTGGGCCGCGCCACAAATTTACAAAGGTACCCAAAATATCTGAACTTTTATTGTATGCCTGTAAGAAATAAGTGACAAAGTAATCAGCAAGATCTTGTGCTTTTGAAAATAGTATAAAATCAGTGAGACTGGTTTGTTTGGCTTATGGAAACAAGTTTAAAAAAAATCCCAGCAGAGGCATCGTCACCCATAAAAGAAACCCACCAAAAACCAGAAGGGTTTGAATAATAAAATATGTTAAAATGAAAATAAAACTCCAACCTTGGTATCTGTGTATCCCTTGATCAGGGGTGTCAAACTCCATTTTAGTTCAGGGGCCAAATACGGAGCAGTTTGATCTCAAGACGGCCACAGGTTTTATCCAAGAAAATGAGTAATTTCAACATTATTGTGCTCTAGTTGGCACTTGCACTAGTACATAAAATACAAAATATGTCGGAAACCGACAATATCCAAGCAACAAGTGACAGATATCAGTCCCAACAGGGTCTTCATTTTAAATTTTCTAGATTTGTGACCAGTTTATATTTAATTAAGGAAAATGTCATGTAATAATTTGAGGAAAATTAAAGGATTTAAGTTTAACAATAAAAATGTCTGCAATCTGCAAATATTGTTGAATTTCATTTATACAATGATTCATGTTTTCTCTGTCATTTTTACTTTCTCCTGCAGGCCAAATTGGATGCTCCAAAGGGCCAGATTCGGTCCCTCGGGCCTTGAGTTTGACAGATGTGCCTTAGATAGTAGGGGTGGGAAAAAATATAAATTTACGATATATATACCAGTATATCAATATAAACTTTTTTCTTACAATATTGAAAATAGATATCTCTCCCGAGAATATATTTATTTATTTATTTGAATTTTTTCTCGTCCGTCACTTCTTTGTTTAATTAGAACTGAGCTCTATCTCAGAATACTAATTTACAAAACTTTACTTATTTATAAATTATGATATATTGTGTATAACGTGTCCAATAAAATGATATAAATTTACAACATATAGTGTAGTGCAGCTAATGTTAGCCTGATAACATGCCTTTAAGGGCTTGTATTACAAAGCTAGATAATTATATCCTGGATTAATCGCCGTTAGCGGGCTTCACCTAACCAAACATTCTCTGTCAGACAGAAGCTGTCCTACGAATTTTGATTACAACACGCTAAATTAAGTGTGTTGATTTCAGCCTGGCTACGTGTGCACTCTAGTGACAGAGGTGGAGATTGCAGCGTCAGATCAATCACAGAGGAACTGTGTAGAGCACCTTACGTCACAATTGAGAAATAATTCTTTAAAAATATGAAGAATTAAAATCAATAATTTAGACCAAAAACAACACTGTTGCTACAGTAAAATCAGCAAAAAATCATACGGGAATTGATGAGTGTTAATGTACAAATTAGTGAGATTATAAACAGAGAATAAACAGACATTCTGATAAGTTTCACTTTCACTTTTACCTTGTCTGTGGCTCTGATGCTGCGTTCATACAGCTCAGCTTACATCATAAGGTAGAAGACATTTATATTTTACATTATCTTACAGGACTGAGGCTCTTTGCATTACAGCATAATACATGAATGAATTAATACATGAATTAATTGGTCTGAAAGCGCCCGATGCACGCAGGCTTTATCAGCTGACTGATGTAGGTCAGTCCATCAGGTAAAAATATATATATTTCCTAAAGGATGTCATTGGGTAAATGAAAGGTTTGCATCAATGTCTAAGTATTCTCTCTCCTGTCAGCTGTCAGATCAGATCCACATAGCGAAGTGTTGACAATGAGCCTCCTTTTATTGAACAGGTTGTTTCTCAGAGAACAACACCTGGTCCCGACCAGGTTAGGTGTTCAGCCTAAGTTACCATGGTGATTTAGCCCGGTAAGACATTAGCCAGCTTTGTAGAACAGCACACCGATTAAATCACGAGGAGGGAATCCATCGTCGTAGTACAGGCCCTAAATGCACATATTGGCTATTTTGTAGTGGGGATATTCTTGTCTATTCATGCTGATGTTTACATTGGCTTTTGGGGAATAGTTCCACTGTTGCTTTTAACACAATTTCCATATTGGGATAATACAAGTCATCCATCTGTCCATCAAAATATGCACAAAATATATTTAAATTTTGTGACAAGGCTCAATGCAGTGTAGCCTTGGTCAGGATCTAAATCTCTCCATAGTGGCTAAATTGATATAATTCATGGTGGTCTAATCCAGCCTGTCCGCAGCTCTGGATTGGTTTCATTTCAGATCACATCGCAGGACTCAATCCCACCTTACAAGGAATGCATCAAAGGTCAAGTTAAAAAAAAAAAAGACTAACAAAGACACAATCGTTTAATCAGATGTGTGAAATTGCAACAAGATGGAAGGCTTTTGCCTCATCAACAAGCAAAACAAATAAGTAAATGTTTAGTTGCTTAGTGGTGATTATGTTGAGGATTTGTAGATGAGCCCCTTGGGAGGCAGATAATGAGAAAAAGAGCTGCGAGAGCAATAGAGCACCAAATGACCTCTGGCAGGAAGAGAAATAGGCGTAGTTGGGAGTCTGAGTGAATTAGCGAGGCCGTTAGTATTGGTGGTTGTATTACAACAATCAGAGATGGAGGGGCTAGCATTAGCCGCACAGCCACAGAGAGCTTTTATTACCTCCCAACGGAAACCATCCTAAAGCCATGTCTGAACTCAGCATGTCTGTGAGTGGGATTCATTTGTTCGGTAACAAGATGAACCTGTCTGAGGTATTATTTGTCGAAGTCACTCCAACCACACACACACACACACACACACACACACACACACACACACACACACACACACACACCTTTTCCTGATTAAAATGGGCTTTCAAAGAGCGTCAAAGGAAAGAAGGAGGTAGCTTCGGGATTGTTGTCGGCGTGTAAATGTGAAATGCCTCTGTGTGGTCCGACTGGTAAACTGTCACCTGAGGTAACCAGAGGAGTGTTGATGTGAGCCCTGAATGGTTTAAAAAGGATGGATGGAGGGTGGCCCTCTCAGCTGAGCCCTTTGGCTTTCAGCACAGAAAACTAAATACATGGGGGGGTTGAAATCACACAAGGGTCTGCTAATGTAATCTGGCTTCCCCTCTCCCTGGCTCTGCCTTTGAATTGTAAGGAATGTGAGGAAGCAATCTGGGGGTTGCCCACGGGAAGCCAGCAGATGGCTAAATAGGTGATTTCTACTGGTTTTAAATGTAGTTTTTGACATACAGAGAACATCAGTGCAGAGGGTAGAACACTCTGTGGATATTTTAAAGAGTCACTCAACTCCAAAACCACTTATATCTGCTGAAAACAAATGTTGGTAATGAAGTGGTTCTGAGGATAGATTTTAGTCCAACTCTTGACATTTATGTGAGAGTATATCAATTTGGTGTATTTTGTTGTCAAAATGTAAGAGTGACTGCCCTCTATGGGTTGAAACCTGGTTATTACAATCAAAGTTTGTCATTTGCTGAGAATAGCCACTGTTGGCCCCGCCCCTCCCATAAAAACACTCACCTGTAGACTCTGCACTCTGTGGCGAGTAGGTTTGATTGAGAGAATTGCGTATAAAGCGGCATAGCATAGCATAGCATAGCATAGCATAGCATAGCATAGCATAGCATAGCATCTTTGGAAATTTTATAGTAAAGACTGGACATTTCTTAAAGCCTTCACTGTTTTTACAAATGTGGCCTAAAACCTTTGAAATGTCCAAATTAGAAGATCTATGCCTAACAAAACGCATTATTTTGCATCATATTTGTTTTATCAACTTTTAGAACTGGGACTACTTTACCCTATGTGCCGCCATATTGAAATGACGTCATTGGTGAAGTGATTTGGCCCTTTTAGACCATTGAGTTCCATAGGAGTTCAGGATCATTTAGCATCCATGTCCTGCGGATTCTGGTTTATTTACATGCGCACAAAACTCTTCTTCTCTCCTTAATGGAGTCTATGAAACAGCAGAGTGGGAACTGTCGCCCCCTGTGGTCACGGTTTTAATTTATCATCTCTCAGTAAACAAAAGAGTTTTACATACATTTTTTTTAAGTTTTACAGATTTTTAGAGCAACTAAATGATCCTGAATGCTTGAACTCCTATAGAACTCAATGGACTAAAAGGGGCTAATCACGTCACCAATTACATCATTTCAACATGGCGGCGCACAGTGTTAAGTAGTCCTAGCTCTAAAAGTTTATGAAACAAATATGGTGCAAATTAATGCATTTAGTTAAGCATAGATCTTCTAGGACATTTCAAAGGTTTTAGGCCACATTTGTAAAAACAGTGTAGGATCCCTTTAACAGCTCTAGAAGCCCCGCCCATAATCAAGGCCTTTGGTAACACTTTATCTGAAGCTTCATATATAAGGCTGATATTACGCTGTCATTATTATGACATGACACCTGTCGTTAGCATGAATAAGGTGTCATGAAGGTTGTCATTAAGTGTCGTTCGTTACCCTAACCCTACATTACACATACCCTCCCTAACCCCGCTAGATCCCTCCAGCTAACCCAAATAATGCCAACATAGCTCCAAAAGTGTCATAATTTAGCGAACAACACTTAATGACAGCCTTCCGGACACCTTTTTCATGTTAATGACAGACAATGACAGCATAATGTCAGCCTTATGTATAAAACTTCAAGTAAAGTGTGACCAGTTTAACTACTCTTGAACAAGGAGTTGGAAAAAAGTGAAATTGTGTTGGATATTGATCAACAGTAAGGTTAGTCATTTCTAAGCTTGTGTAAAACACAATGACATTGCTGCAGTTGAACAAGTGTGTTTTAAACAATTAAGAAAAGCTTAACATGATCAGGTTTCATTGAAAAAGCAAAACACATCATCTAAAAAACAATATTTATATTTGAGGATATACTTGTTTATGATAATGCTCATCAATCCATCTATGCATCTATGCATCCATCCATCCATCCATCCATCCATCCAGTTTTCGGTCTAAAATACAGATGTATATGTTATTGGCCATTTGTTATCGTCGACAACATTTGTGAATAACCAATAAAAATAAATAATAAAATAAATAAAATAAAATAAAAGCATTTTTTTGTGCACCTCTTTGCGTTGTGGTTTCTTTTTCATGACACAATACCATTTCTTTATTAACTCTATTCATAAAATACCAAACTCTAACCTATGTGATCAAATCAGGTTCATAAAGATTTTGTGTGACATTTTGTCTCAGGGAAAAAAAAAAGGTCTTCTGATGGTGTGTTGACCCCAAACGCAGTCAAAACATGGTTACATTTTGTCTGTGTGTTTGGTTTTGTACTTGTAAGAGAAAAGTTCTCACACGCACACAAAAGAAATTTTGCAGACACAATGTGTCTTTTACAAATACATATTCTTTTTTACACAGATTTTTTTTGCATACACAAAATATCTTTTATAGATACAAATAATTTTTTGCGCACAGAGATTTTTTTTTTTTGCGCAATTTATGACCATAATTTGATCCCATACTAACCATAATTGTAAATAAAATGTTTGTTGTTAAAAAAAAAAAATCTGAATTTTACATTTATCCATGACAGATTTTGTCGATATTTTTTCTGATAAGTGGTTGGGATTTTGTCTGTTAAGATTTTGTCCTGTCATGGATTGATCCACTTGTGTCCTTTTTAAACAAATTAACAAAATGCCTCAATAAACTTGAAGTTTTGTTTTATTCTTCTTGAATCAGCCACTTCTTGTGTCCTGGTATTTAGTCTTTAAATCTGAACTTCTTGTACCTTTTTTTTTCCTTACATAACATTTCCAGACATTATAGTTGCCTCTTGACTGTAGTACTGGAAACTTTCATGAGCTTGACATGCCTCTGAGCTGCAGTTATAGGCTCTTTTTTTATTATTTTTAATGAATATAAATTCCAACTGTGGCTACAATGGTTCACAGTTAAGCCCAAGGATGAAGGCCATTGCTATTCTAACCAAAGCTTTACTTAATATAAATTACTTGTAGGGGATTTTATTTTTTAAGACTATTTTTGAGAGTGTGGATGTTTTGTTGTGTTTGAGGCTCCAATAATGTGAGCACCAGTGTTAATTAGGCCCTCTAAGAGCAGTAAATACTATTTAATGAAATGCTATTCCTACTACAATCTCCCTACAGGGTAAACCCAGCACCTCCAATTAATTTCATATTCACATACTGTTACAGACAGCTTTAATACACGCTAAATAAACTCCTCCATCTCTTATTCCAATATATTCAATGATCATCAATCATTGGCTTTTATGAACCACAGTAGATTGTAGGGTAACTGCTGCCCTGAGGCTCATCATAGTTCTACTGCAGCCATGATTCGTCCTTCATCCACATCAATGTTTCCGCTCAAGCCCAATAGGAATAGGATCAGTGGAGGTTTTGGCAGGCGAGGATGGAGAATCCAAAGGGCTGACTACAGCAATGCAGTGGGAAACAACAAGGCATAAATACAGCTTCATGTGTGCCACGTCAAGCTTTGTGCATATAATGACTTTTTTTTCCTCCTGATTCTTGTGGAAGAAAAATGTTCTTTTGATATAAAATGACCAAAGATTCTCGATAGAGGAAAGAAGAAACCAAACGTATTGCTTTATTTAAGCTGTGTCATGCCAAATGAAGATAATGGTGTTGTAAATCATTGACTTTCACATAATGTGTGTTCTCCAAAATTAATTTGCTATGCTAAGAAGCTTGAGGATGTAAAATTAGAACAAAAAGTACAGAAATGTGTGTTTGGCAGATTATATTTTTGTTGTAACTAGGGTTGCAACATTTTAAGAATATTTGAAGTTGGAAGATTTCCATGGGAATTATCTGGAATTAATGGAAAATAACAGGACATTTCCAAGATTGAGGGTTAACCCATAAGCGGGATTAAATATAGTTTGGGTATATTTTACAATACACTATAATTGCAAGTATACTTGAGAATAAAAAGAGGCTATTGCCTGAAAGGGTTTTGAACAGTTTGTTGTTGTTTTTTAGAGGGGATTGTGTCATTTTATCACATTTTTAAGTAAGGGCTCAGACAGATGAGTACATTTTAATTTGATGGGTTTTTTTTGTGTATGAAAGAATCAATTGTTTGATGAAATAATTTAACAAGAAAGACTTTAAACTCACAGAGTGGGTCTCACTGGGATCATATCATAGGCTCTTAATCTGTGACTGCACTTTTCACTGTTTTTTTATGTGCTTGTCAGTGTCGGCGTCATGGGGGGGCATTCGTGGGCAGTGCCCCTCCTGCAGACCTACTGTGCCCCCACGCACGCACGCACGCACGCACGCACGCACGCACACACACACACACACACACACACACACACACACACACACACACACACACACACACACACACACACACACACACACCACACACACACACACACACACACACACACACACACACACTTCTAATCAAAGAGATCTGATTGGCTATCAACTTAATGTGTCCATTCACTGACAGCGGACGGGAGTCTGCTCCATATATATATAATATACTATTGAACGTACCCTAGAGCTGTTGTAATGTGTATATGTCTATGGCCTGCTCTGTTGATTGTTTTGTTTTTCTGATTTAAAACCAAAACAGAAATACAGGAAAAAAAACAAAAACCAGAACAGTGTTTTTCTGTTTTTTTTTTTAACTTGTTCGGTTTGTGTGATATTGATGGAGAAATTAGAGCGAGAACTGAAGTCCGCTGCACCTCGTTTCCTTCCCCAGGTCCTGGACCAGGTCTCCTCACACAATAGGACTGTTTAGGATTTATTTCAGCAGTTTTAAGTGTGGATGTTTTAGTAAAAAGCTACTCACGCTGTAGTTTTGTTTCGCGGTGTTACGGTCCAAATAGTATCCAGATAAACTGGTGACTGGTTATTAACTGTGAGGCTGGTGTGAGGAACAATAGGTGTTAGAACTTCTTCCATTTGACACTTTTTACAAAAAAAGTTACAGCTTTCTTTAGGGTAGTAAAAAATAATATTTTGTACGTTATAAATACCGCTAACAGCAGCCGTCAACACACGGAAGTTGATCATAAGAAATGAGACGCACTTGTAGATTTATTACACCACATATGTGCATCCTTTACGTAACATCCATTCTTTGGTTTTGATTTATTTATGTATTAATAACATTTCAATTCACCAGTAATGTGACTTATGTGTTGCTTCTTTTTATGTACGGACTGGGAGCAAAAGTAATCAGTTTATCTGGATACTATTTGGACCATAACACTGTTCGGTAAAGTTGGCAGATATTCACAGATTCAGATTTCCAGCATCAATAACATTTTAACAAATGACACCTCTGCCATAAGTGTGAGGTGGACCACATGATACAAGATCATTTTATCAAAAGCAGCAGAATAAAAGTCCGTCTGTTGGTCGTTCTGTGTGGTGAGATTAAAACATCAAGCTGTCGTCCTAGTTTCCCTTAAATATCCAAATATCACATTATTTAAATTTTTCCGGGGGGGTTAGACGCTACTCGGAACGGAGTATTTTTGTGCCCCCCGCAGTTTTCTTAATGCCCCCCCAGTTAATGCTGCCTGGCGCCGACTCTGAGTGCTTGTCTTCTATGTTATTTATTTGATTTAATAACATTTGACAATGTAAACTTGTTTTATGTACTGCTCCCAGGACACACTTGTAAAAGAGATTATTAGTCTCAATGTGGTTCTCCTCCTGACTAAATGAAGGCTAATGAAAAAAAACAAACATTGCACTATTTGTGCTCAAAGAGCAGTATTAATTAGGGATGTAACGATTAATCGTAAGGCAGTTAAAAATCGATTCATAGGTATCACGGTTCACATCGATGCACTGAAAATTGAATCGCAGTACTTTTTTTAATGAATTAATATATTAATCCTTCCAGAAGCGGACGTGACGGGCGGAATCTGCTACTATTTTTTTTCTGGCCGTCATTTACTGTTAAACATGCTCATAAATGATTCTTAACTCCTTTAGCACCGAAAGAATGTCTGTAATATTACGTGAATATCTGTAAAAGTCACGTTTTTCTATTAGCTCTGTCTGCTAGCATAGCTTCTCTTCTTCACTGGCGGAATATCTGCATGCCAACCGACCACTGGGTTACCAGCGCCCTCTGCTGGTTCAAACAAATATCTGACGTAAATACAGTAAAATGAATGTTTTTTTTTTAAAGTCCAATTGTTAAGGCACAAAATACATTTTCAGTTGCACTTTTAAAAAGAAAAAGAACTATTATGCAGTTTTGAATTGTTTACTATAGAACCAGAATTTAAATTAATAGGTTTCTCCTTCATTTGTATTATTCCTTTATGTACCTGTATTTCATTCAAGATTTATTTTTAGTTAAATTGCATCATTTTGCATAGTTTATCAAGGGATTCTTTTGACAATGAAAAATAAAAGGAAAATAGTATAGTATTTTCCCCCAAAAAATAAAGGATTATTTTTCAGTCATTTGTCAACATTCCCATTTTGTAAAATAAATCGTGAGAAAATCGTATCGTGAACCCAGTATCGTGAATCGAATCGTATCGGGAGTTGAGTGAATCGTTACATCCCTAGTATTAATATATCAGTGCTGGTTAATTCCAATAAAAAAATTCCCATGAAAATTCTGAGTATTTTTGGAATTCTTTGCTTGAATGTGTTTCTTAAATAAAAAAGACACATTGTGAAACTTTAAAATCTAAGTCTTCATGAATGTCAAAAGCAGAGAATTAGACATGGATAATTTAGCTCTTTGAATCCCTATCAACTCCATTATTGTATTAAAAGAAACCTTCAGCGATCACAATGACTGAGATCCAAAACTAGAATAATAAATGATGATCTGACATTCAACATATCACCATTTGTTAGCATTTATCATTAAAGCATCATCCCCCTTATACAATAACCTTAATTTTACTTTGGCAACGAGTTGCATTGTAGGAGGGGCCATATTAGTGTTCACAGTGATTATTCTCACGAGGTTTATGTAACATGTTTGGGCAATTTCTCATAATAGATGACAAACAGGAGCCAAAAACACAGATTAGTTGACTATTCAACATTGGCGCCAATGGTTATGGCCTGACACCATACGGTAAGCACGCACACGCACACGCACACACCCAATACAACAGAAACAGTGTTATGTGCTTTAATTCAACTATTAAGCAGTGAAATATTGAGATTGGTTCACTGTTTAATAAGATATACTGTATATTTAATAATAATATTAGTCCTACCTGATCACTTTAGTGCCGCCTTTGTTGACTTGCATGTCCACCATACATCCAGAGCTGACGTACGAGGCTAAATTGACCTCAGAGAATTCTGCCTGCAGAAACAACATTAAAAACAAACATTGAAAACATAGTTTAAAGGATCTAGCTTACAATCTCTTGTCGTATAAAACACACAAATACTGGTACGTGTGACACAGTGACCACAACGTGTAATTCATGCACCATCCCCCTGCACCAATTCTGCTAAACAACAAGCACAATTCCTGCTTTACCCTTATATATCAGTTGTACACAGTTTTTGGTGTATAAATTACTGTATGTGCAACTTTGTGTTAGATTGGATGTACACTGTACATTGTTTTTGTTGGAAAAATAAAATATATATGTTGCCATGCATTTGTGTATTATAAAAACAATATCCTAAAATATTTCACAATAATAATAACAGTGTATTTTCTGTCTATAGTTAGTGTAACACTGAACCAAAAAAGGCCCAAGTCATTATGATGAATGGAGAAGAAGTGTTTCACATCGAGCACATCAGCGTTCAACTAGTTCTTATAAAAGTCTATGTATATAGTGGTTTGTGTGTGTCATTTGAAAACAAAACACCATTATGAGAACAAATAACATTGTTTTGAATGTGAAGCTTTATTTTGCAAAAGAATTAAGGCGTTTTGCCCATTGCATGTTTTTTGATTTGTGTGTAGAGTTCTGAGAGTACGACGCATGCTTTCAGAAATTGTGTGTAAACAATCGAGAAAAAACTGTAATTGACTATGACTTAGTAAGTCAGCTCTTGAAATGACTTGTTTAGCTGGAACAGTACAGTATGTTAAACAGGCAGGATTGTTTGACTTAGTTGTACAGTTTTTATTCATAACTTCAAAGTTGTAGATTATTTATACACAGCAGTCATTGTTTATTCACATGTGGCATTGAAGGAGCTGCGTGAGTCATGCCTTGATGGACACCTAATGTTCCCTTGAGTTTGGTTATTTCGATGTCTCACTATGGGATATACGCCTCCGTATCATATCTCAGAAGCCCAATCTCATTACGCCAATCCAGACACTTTGAATACCGCGGTATCGCGATATCGTCAATACCGTGAAGTTATTTGCATAACCTCGGTTCTCCTGAGTAATATGAGTGAGATGTCTCACCAGGCAGCCCTTTTTGCTGGGTGAGTGTGAAGAGGTTTAACCAAGTTGTTAAACACATTGATGAATCGGAAATGCTAAAAATGTTAAATTCTGAAACACGATATCAAAGCCGGTAGGTAAGTCAGGTTGTGACCACATTCTCTTTTTGTATCCAACTTTGGGATTTACCCTTACAGTGGAACAATACATTTTACATAATCAGGCATTCATTTGTGCCCACTGCCATCAGACTCTTTAACAAAATAACTGTAACCACAATGACACCCCCCAACCCAATTACTCAATTGTCATTTGCACATTTGTTTGTTTTTTTGTGCTGTTTGTGTTGTTTTTCTAATTTATGTACAGTATGTCCTACATTTTGCACTACTATCCCATGTTAGTATTTATTTTCGTTTTTACTCTTCGCTATTAAACTGCGTTGTTGCAAATGTAAAGGTGTATTCTATTCTATAATGACAGATATTAGGTCAAATTCTACGCCTCACGTTTATACTTGAGACATAACTTCTATCTATAGAGAATAAAGACTTTTTTTTTTGCAACAGACAAAGTCCACTGAACCTGAATGGACTAACAGTCAAAGTTGTATTCAAACAACTGTTGCAAAGCTTATGCCGTTTTCAGTTTCCTCAGATGACGTGTGGAGATATACCTCAGACTTTAAGTCACACGTGTAAAACTCAAGGCTCGGGGGCCCTTCAGAGCCTCCAAATTGGCCCACAGCAGAAAGTAAAAAATTACCAAACAAATTCAGTTGTCAATATCTCAACTAGATATCTCTCAAAATAATACACAAATTCAATGAAACTTCACAATATCTGCAGGGCTCACATTTTTCCCATGCTTATATTACATGATGGCAATCATTTTTTATTTTTTTTTATCTCAAATTGTTAAAAGAAATTTTCAAAAATCCTGCAATTTTCTTCAAATAATTCCAGAAAATGTACATAAAAATTGGGCACATAATTAAAAAGATTTAAAGGGAAGATCCTGCAGGGATCATCTATGTCATCTATGATTATCTATGTCACTTGTTGCTTTGGTATTATCAGTGCCGTACATATTTTCTAAATTATCTTTACGTGGAAGTGCAAACTAGAGCACAATAATGATTAAAGTACCATACTCATAACTTAAGTTTTATTTGACAACTACCAAACACTGCACCAGGTACAGAACATTGCACACTTCAATGATAGAATGAATCCTTGGTAAACTGTGGACAAACAGCAGCTCACTGTATGTGAACCCTGCATATCATAACAATGAAGCCTTCCTCTTAGTCTTTGCCTTTGATAGTTATTTTCTGTCTCGACTTGTAGCTCTCTGTTTGACTCTTCTCTAGTTTGTTCTTCATCTCCGCTGCACATGTCACAAGGCTTTAGAAATCAGTGCCCTAAGAGGACTCACAGTCACAGGTCCCAAAGCCTTTCACAGGAATGTATTGTCTGCCCACATGTGCTGCACATGGCAATTGGCATGTAGCTGTCAGGCAATCAGGATAATGGGTTTGTGACTGGGTCACTGGTTTCAGAACCAAAACAGATAGATAAGAAGCAACGTGCAAAAGCAAGAAATGATTTGCTGCTTGTTTGAAGTAGCTTGACAACAGATGTGGTCAGTCAACCAAACTGCTTTAAACATCTCATCGATTTGGCTTCTAGGTCAACTTTATTTAAGGTAGAGAGAGACAATGACATACAGTTTACATAAACAAGGGAGGAGAGAAAGGACAACAGTGAAATGTGCTGCAAATTTAAGTTTAATATGAACATTCAATGATGCATTCAGGAATAGGCCAATGTGACAGGAATTATGATACACCTTCAAATGAGATATGGTAAACAAGTTTATTATAGTGTGTTACAAATACAGATTAGCCAGGATTAGTATACAAAGTGACAAAATGCACCAGCTCAGATATTCTTATACACAATTGTCTTTCTAAACCACATTTACATTTGAGAAAGTGAAAGTAAATAATACAGTTGTTTGAGATAATGGATGGTGTTTAAATTTGGAAAAATAATAAAAGATTTAAAAAGTACAAATTATTAATCAATTACTAGACATTTCAAACCACCCCATTTGATATCCGGGCGACCTCATATGGGGTCACAACCCCAAGGTTAAAAAACCCAGCCTTACAATGAGAATCATCATGGTACCATGACCAAGATCAATGATCCAGATAACTGCCAATATCTGGCAAAGATCATATATGGTGCTCTGAATGCTCTTGTTTAGTGGGTGTTTGCCTGGCCTGTTAGTCATTTCAGCTGCATCAATATGGCACCGCACTGTGGGAGCTCTCATTTGTCTGTGATAGTTAGAAAGCTTGCCAGTGTGTAAATTGATAGCTGAATTGTGTTTGGTTTGCAGGCTTGGGACAAAAGCAGATAGCAGTTGCATCATTTTGGGATCAAATACCCTAAAACCAAAAAAAGTCGGGTGTCCTATTCTTTACTGAGAAATCAGGTTGACCATGCATTATTTTTACGATGCCACCTACAGCAGTTTTTATTCATCCAAGAAAAGCGCAGGACTTTTTAAAGGTCCCATATTATGAAAAACTAACTTTTTATGGTCTTTGCATCTATAAACTGGTCCTCCCTGAGCCTGCCAACTCCTAGAATGAGGAAAACAAGAGATTCCTGCACGGTCTCTGCAGCCCACCCACCCTCCTATAGGCTGCTCAGATTCAGCTCCTGTTGTTACGTAACCAAAGGAGTCATTTTCATAGGCCGACCTCCTCTGGGCGGTGATAGGAGACATCCCAACGGGGGCGTTCATCCCCGAGGTGAAGTTTGGTGTGTCCAACGGTGAGATAGCAGTAGTGTTTCGCAATGTCGTCGCTCAGAGCTAGACACACAAATTGCTCTGTTGTTGGTTGAACAAATCAACATAAATGCCTATATTCTATTCCAGCTACAGAAGTAGGCTCTCATTATCAGACACAGAAACCCCCTGTTCTCAGCAGAACTTTTAGACAACTGAAATTCAGGGTCACGGATGGGTTTGGGGCAAAACATATTGAATACAGTGTTGTTGGACCTTTGACAGCTGTGTGAAATAGACAAAAGTATAATATGGGACCTTCAACTGCAAAACATTATTTAAAAAAAAAAAAAAAAAAAAAAAACTTTTAACACTGCTTTGTAACCGCACTGTGTACTGGCGCCCAATGACTTTAAAAACTGAAACAAACATTGCATTTTGTATGAGAGCTTGTTGACAGCTAAATAGCATGAAAATCAATGTGAGGATATAATCATTTTCAATGACTTTAAATGCACATATACTGTAATTACATAATGCACCAGGTTAAAAAGATCCATTGCTTCTGTTTTTTTCCCCTATAATTGTGTCAGATGCTCTGAAGTCAATGATTCTTCATCCAAGTTTAAACATCAAATAATGTAATTGTTATATAATATAGAGTCATGCAATAGCCACACAAGGGAAAATTAAGCTCCTACTGTATATAGTATGACGTCTACATAAATGCCAGCATGGAAATAAATCCTTCCACTGACCCACTGCTCACCCTCACTATGCCTCTGTGCATAGACAGTAAAATCAATCGCTATATTCCCACTCTCATTCTGCCATGGTCATTGGAGACTTTAAGCCTTATTTAAACAAGCTTTCATCTACATAAAGACAGAAAATTATCAGCAGTGTTCACCAGAGACACGTTTCCCGCTCATCCCGCACTGTGGCCCATGTAATCCCTGTATGTGGGAGTGAGTCGGCTCTGAAAAGGATGTGCCAATGTCACTCATGTTCAAAACTGAGGGATAAAAACCACCTCCCACCTCTTTTATTTGTTGTTTTGCACTCTCAGAGGAAGAGCAGGGGGGGAGGAGATGCATAATCGTATTTAATAGACTCAGGGCACATCCATGACGAGCACTTTTACAGCTCGTCTCCACTGACACCAGCTCTGAAAGAAACATCTGTGTGCATTGCAGCACATCGCCAGAAAATAGGTCTTGGTGTGAATGTACACTCATCCCATCTGAAGTAGCCAACGATGACTTTTGTGCGGCCTGATGAACTCAAGAGTGTAAAAAGCCCTCTCATACCACGCTACCTCTGATTGGCTGGCTCTAGCCGAGGAGTGCTAATAACCACTGTAATTTGGCCCTAATGGATGAAGTGGCTGGTGCCGGGCAGCGGCCCAGAAGCCAGGAGAGGAGGCTTTTCACAGCGCCATGGTTACCTTCAGGGTAACACATTAAGACGCTTGTCCAGGAGCATTAGTTGTCCTGGGAAAGGAAAACAGGAAGTGATGCATGAGACAACTGCTCTCTGGGCTGTTTCTTCTGATCTGTTGACTTGCATTCAAGCCCCCCCAAAAAAATGCCAAAACTTGTGATCACATTCAACTCAGTTTGATGGCAGCCATTAATGCTTGTTGATTTTATTTTGCTTGACAATTTCTGTTTCAATCAGAAGGAACTTACCACTATAAAGTACTATAAAGTTAGTGTGGGAAAACTAATAATTCAGGATATTTTGTGATTGTCTTTGGTGATCATATGTCCGCTTCCGAGAGACTTCATAAATGAATGAAAACGGCACAGTCTCGCTTACCTGAAATAAAACGTAATAGTTCAACTTTTCACCACAAAAGTGTGGTGGGGTGCTAGTGTAGCCTGGAATCCATCCTAATTTCCTTGTATTATTCAATGTTTGATACAGGCAATAAGTCCGGAAGCTCTCACAAGGCATTTGTGTTCTGGGGGGCTGAGCAGGGCGGTACAAACATCCGCAGATTAATCAATCAAATGAAAAGTGGATGTAATGACCATAGCGCAACAAGCTAGGTGGAAAATGGCGTATAGTTATTGTTTTAAAGCCTCATCTTGTTGTGGTTTCAACGATATAACCAGGTCTTTTAAAAAAGAGGAGAGCGCAGCTCCGAACATCTTCTCTGTGTTGGGTGCCATGTTTGTTTTGACACTGCTTGGCACAGGAGATATGACGTTCTTTCTGTACATCTCTGATTGGCTCGGTTCCTTTCGAACCTTGGAAGTGAGCAGAAGCACACTACCATACCCACTTTCTTACAAAAAGTAAGGAAGTGGGTGTGGCCAGGCTAGTGCACCAATCTGTTGATTTGCAAGCTCCAATAAAAAGTAGAAGACCCTCAGTCATTTCACAGCCAGTTGTACGGTACATTAGCGGTCGGCAGCTCCAGACAAAATATCTTACAAGAGTAATGTTGGATTTCCACCAAAATGTGTAACAGTTGCAGTACCGCCTGTGTCTGTGATGCACAGAAATTGAGCATAGCGTTAGTTCAGACAGGCCTCGGACGTCAAACCAGCCACACCTCCAATCAACCAACGGCCCAGATTGGCTCCCTATTGGTCAAAGCATACAGGAAGCACTACTTAAACCGCGACAGCTGCCTCTTACCTCCTGAGCAAGCATCTCGCAACCCACCTCTGTCCCAACTCCTCCAGGTCAGTATGTATCCAATTAACTGGGTGTCATTTTTTTAAATTAACGTATGCTCTGATCTGTTCCAAGGGGTTTCTGCTAATCGCTCTCCTTGCTTTAGCCTTTAGCTAGGGCTTATGGAAGGTCAGGGAGGAGTGCTCTCCCTACTTCCGGCATTCCACTTAAGCTCGGGAAAGGGCAAAGAGGTCCCGGAACAGACCCATACCGCCAAATATACGATTGCATGCAAATCCATGTAAAGCGCTCAAAGGTGCTATATAAATCCTAATGTACATTTATTGAAAATAAATAATTTCTTTTGACTAAAGCGGTCCTGACTGAACTAAATAAACAGTTCTTTGTGTCCTTCCATAGGAGCAGAAAGAAATCGACTCGCTCCTGCCCTGTAGATATTCCGCTTCTGTAGATATTATTGTAATTAAATCATGGGTAAGTGCAATATCTATATGTGAAATACAATACCTGTCAAAGCGTGTACTCCTGCCTATTGCCCGAAGAAAGCTGGAGATACACATTAGTGTACTGCAGTTGGAAACTACTATCCTAGGCCAACGGAATGTTCAGATGTTTCCTTAAAAATGACCTCATTATAATACCTCAATGCTTGTGGTGGAATTTAGTCACAAATTAGTGATTAAATACCACAGATTTAATACCACAGATTTTGCACCTAAAAATATATATATTGAAAAAATCTTTGCAACAAGAATCAAACTTCAAGTACGAGAGGAAGGAGAAATGAACTTTGAATACCTAAAGGAAGCTGATGTGTTGGGGCTGTCCAAGCACACTGATGTTCAAAACTACAAATACACATATCAAAAATAGTGCAAAAATAGCCTAACTAAAAATCAGAACCCAAAAAAAAAACTTTTCGAAATGTCAACCTAAAAAAGCAAGCTATAGTCATGCATGCCAGTATTTCAGTAGTTGGACTTCTTGTTCACTATACATGTGAATATTTTCTGCCTGCCGATAAACTTTCTGGAAACAAACGCTGATGCAATCAAGACTTCTGAGGAACAGTGGACTATTCATTTGCACCACAGAGAAGTATTTGCAACAAATCGCTCCCACCTTGTTTAACTCTACTGGCTGAAATGTACCACAGATGTGAAATGCAACAACAGGCCTGGGAGCTACCGTCTGCAGATCTGCCCAGATGCCTTCAGTCACAGGTAAACACAAAGAAATTAGAGATAACACACGGCTGAATGGCAGTGTGTTGCCGAAAGGAGCGTAAACAGTGCTGAGGTCATAGGCCTGCAAACCAGATGTTGCCAGAATGACACAAACCCCAAAGAACCGCTCCTTGTACTTTTACAAACAACAGGCCTCTTCAGTTTAATATGCCAAATAGTGTAAACTAAAGTGTTTACTACTGGGGGAGGGGAGGGCAGTAAACAGGCAGTTTGTCTGCTGGCTTTCTCTTGAGTGTCTCTGATCAAATCTGACTGCAGCTGCTCGGAATTATTGATGTTTTGCAACCAAACACAGCCATGTGTCGCTAAAAGCTCAGTCAGTGTGAAAGTCGGCTGAAGCTTGGCTGAAAAGTACTTCAAAGAAACACAAAAAGGCATCATAGTCTGATGTCTTATCCTCTAAGCTCTGAAAGACCTGAAGAATGCGTCACGCCACTGAATGAACGCATCAACCCAGAGCGCAAATGTAAAGATATGAGCGGATAACAAATCAGCTTAGTCACTGGGATGCCCTATCTTGAGCTAACTAGTCAGATATCCAAGAGGAAAAAACAAGCACATACCTGCAGCATGTCACACTATCAAAGTCAAATGACATGAATGATATATTGCTAACAGTGGCTATTTAAAGGCTTACAAGTTTCATATCATTTCACTCAGTTCTACATAAATTAGGGTTTCGTTTCGATTGTGCCACTTTGCATAGAAGTTGGTGCAACTAGGGCAGTAACTTACCTTTTTTGTTTTTAATGTTAAAGATCTGACAAAGTAAGCTGTCGCGAGAAGCCTCGAATTAAACTCCGAGCTTTAAACATGTGTCTAAAGCTTTATTGTAAAGTAACCTTTATTAGCATAGACACAGAGTCACAAAGTGCATCGTTAAAAAAAAAAAAAAAAAAGGATAGACACTTGTAGGGAAAACCCACCTTCCATGTGTGATGAATTTTCTTTACGAATCCCAAAAATGTGCCAGCACACAATGAGCTGTGAACAGGTTTGTGGAAAAGTGACATTTTTAATATCCTCTTTAAACCACCAGCAGAACCCCCACAAGCATCTGTTTGATGGTTAAATAAAAAAGTACCAATTGGACACAGGACCTGAGGCTCCGGCCAAATCAAACTTAAAAGTGGGTCATGTAAATAAAAAGCAATCCTTCAAAATAAAAAGCACACAGTGAAGTTAAAAGTGAAGAGGGTCACTTCTAAGATTCAGAGTTTAGGTCTCTTATTCTATTTTACAGAGTTGCATTAGTAAAGTAAAGAAAGTAAATAAAAGTTATTAGTAATATCTGGATTGTAAGCTTTAGAGAACCTTACCAATAAAGAAACAGACCCAAACAGTACCTACAAACTACAGGTCCGAGATAAGATAAAGAAGATAAAAGATTTTTTGGACTGTTTTTGAACTTTAAAACCACTCAAATAATCACCAATTTTCAAACTTTACACAATTTGCAAGTGGAATGAAATGTCATCAAAATCAAAATTGCACCGTATGCTACATTTTCCCAACCATAAATAAGGATGAATGCCACAAGTTTCACAAGTGCTGCCATCATAAATTCTGGTTTATAGTAAATGATAAAATAAAATCCAAGGGAAAAAATGGACTTGCCAGGAACTAATAAATGTAGAGCCTCAGATTTTACCCAATTGCATTTTAGTTAACCATTTATGTGTCCTTTCCGGGTCGTTTTACACATTTTAATTTTGTTTCTATTTCAGTGACTTTCCCCTGTTATATATCATTACTGGCTATTAAACTGAACTAAATCGTGCCAAACATGCTTAATATGGTTAATCGAGTTACTAATGTTACTATATTTGTAACTCTACACTCTAGAAGTGCACTAATGTAGCACTAGATTAGACATGTCCGGCTGTGTTTGCTACACTTGTGGAGATTAGGTCACCAGTTTTATGATGAAAAATATCATAGAAATGCATGTTATTGTCCCAAAACATGAAGGTGAGGGATTTTGTAGGAACATTTTGCCACAGATTTTAAAATACCCTCTCTTTGCCTACCTGTATACGCCTACAAAAGTACATTTTAAAGCATGATATTGTCCCAAAACATGCATGTGGGGGTATATTCTGCATCATATTGCAATTTCTGCTTGATTTTCTCAAAGCAAAGTTAGAAATAATGAAAAAAAATTACATGTCCCTATAAATGGCATTAAGGTGATCAGGATAAAGTCTAACGTCACAAACCACACAGAAATCACCTTTGCACCCAAACTACAACTCAGCAAAATGCCAAGTTAATGCTGATCCCAGAAAGGACTTCATCTGAGTCTGTTAAAGCTGCAATATGTAGACTCTTGAAGCACTCCACCATATATATAAGGAAACAATGTTCAGATGTTAGAGTTTTCACTAAAGCAAAAAAAAAAAAAAAAATAGCTTTAAAGTCACCGAAAGGGTTTTTTTTTTTAGAAAAAGCCTGTTTTCTCAGCATTTTGCTCTGAAACTGAAGATTTGTGTCAAACTTGCTGTATTCAACTGCTGATTACAAAAGAATGAAACGAGCCAGAAACAAAAAAAAAAATTCTGATGAAAGTAGAGGCTTCAATCTTTCAGAATCTGGTGTCAGATTTCAACAAAATATTCTGTGGATCTTTAAAATCAGTCAAAATGCTCAAAAACGGCTGAGGGGTGTAGAAATTCTGAAAATGGCTGGCACTGAATGCGTTAATGTGTTTTATATATTGTGCTCCCAAGTTAATGTTGCTGGTTAATTAGAATTTATTATTATTATAGTGTTACTGGTTTGTTTGTTTTTTGTTCTTCACACCATCCAGCAACAAAAAGTCATTTTATTGTTTTTAAGCAGTTTTAAGCCTTTGTTGAAGTTCAATGTGACGCCAAAAGATTAAATAATAAACTTGTATTCAGAATGGGCCCTCATTCTTTCTTATTTCTTCTCCTTTTCAAGACATGCTGGAGTTGACCACAACAGTGCAGAGTGAACTGAACAGACCATAAAATTACTGCTGCTGCTTTTTGTGGTTCCTTTACTTTCCCCCATAAAAACCCACAACTGCTTTTCAAAGGCGACCCAAGTCCAACAATGACTTGCACATGTATAATCGGCTCAATGTTCACACTGTAAATACGACACGTCTAGACGGTCGCTTATATATTCTCTTAAAACTGTATGCAATTTCATTGCACCTGTATTAAGGTTCAACATCGACCAGCGGGGGATTGGGGGGGGGCGGGTTAGTAAGAACCTGAGAACTTTTGTTTTATGATTAAAAGCACATTTAATGTCTTTGAAATTTCACAACTGCGATAACGAAACCTCAGATGATGAGGGTTTTTCTTCCGTCTCCATCATTTGTGTGATATATACTGTATGTTCACCAATCAGAAATGCCGAGAACCGCCTTCCTGGGCTGCTGGCCAATCAGAGATGGTTACAGGACACCATCTCTGATTGTGTCCCGTAACAATCAGCTTGTATGCGCTGCTGTGAGTCTCAGTTGAAGAAAAGGAAGTTTTTTTTATGAGGAAATGTTTCGGGGACCGCTTATTATGGCGCACCATCAGCCACCCCCCCGTCCTGGCCGCTTCAAACACAGTCTAACCCGCCTGTTGTCAAATTAGGTTAATTTGAATTAAGTTGATCAAAAATTAATCAATAAACCTGCTCATATTCAGTAAACAATTGAGAGGAAATTGGGTGACATTAATGCTGC
The DNA here is from genome assembly GCF_900634775.1 of Gouania willdenowi. Taxonomy (NCBI): domain Eukaryota; kingdom Metazoa; phylum Chordata; class Actinopteri; order Blenniiformes; family Gobiesocidae; genus Gouania; species Gouania willdenowi. The sequence goes on along the minus strand of NC_041049.1, from coordinate 20,921,576 downwards.
TCTCATACATCTTTGTATGACAATGAATAATTAAAAATGAGCAGTCAGAACAATCCATGTCAGTACAACTTATATATACCTTATAATTGTATCTTACTTATTTGTATCTTAATTTATTTTTTACTTACATTTTAGTATAATTATGGATTTTTTATTTATCAGTATTTATGTTGTTTCCTCACATGAGCTAAAAACTAATATTTTCTGAAAAAATTGATTAACATTTCTAAAAAAAAAACTGAATTAAAGAAAACCTTTATGTGGAAAACACGGAATTTGGAAGAAAAAAAATGCATATGCATTTAAATGTATAAACTATTTAAAAAAATTGTAAATCGAATTGCAAATGCAATATCTGTCAGAAAAATTGCAATTAGGTTTTTTGTCAAAATCGCGCAGCCCTTATTCCTACTTTCTACTTATTAGAAATGTTGTAAAATATAGATTATCGGGGTGGTGTGTAGCTCAGTGGGTTGAGCGCCCGCCCCATGTACAGAGGCTATAGTTCCTCACCTGCAGCGGGTCCAGGTTCGATTCCCGGCCTGGGACCCTTTCCTGCGTGTCATTCCCTGCTCTCTCTAACCCCCTTCTTGTCAAGCAACTGTCATATAAAGGCCACTAGAGCCCAAAAAATCCTTTAAAAAAAAAAAAAAAAAAAAAAATATAGATTATCAAAGGCACTCTTACCTGCTCCACTCGGATCTCATACTCTCCATTCAACTTCTTCCCTCTGAAATACTTTGCCCTGCATGACAGAAAGACAGCCAATGAAGAAACAGCACATTAAAAACATTTCACATAGGTTAATAGGAGCAGAGATTAATTGGAGCAGTGGTAGTCTAATGGGTAAGGAAATTTCCCAAAATCATGTTGAGGTCATCATACGCAGAATGAAACCCTTCACATGCACCCTGGACCCCTTTCCCACTGCCCTGTTAAAGTCAAATCTCTCTGCCATCAGCCCCTTGAACACCAGAATCATTAACCAGTCTCTTCAATCCGGACATGTCCCATCACCCCTTAAAATGGCGATCATGGGGTGGTGTTTAGCTCAGTGGGTTGAGCGCCCGCCCCATAAATGGAGGCTGTAGTTCCTCACCTGCAGCCGGTCCCAGGTTCGATTCCCGGCTTGGGACCCTTTGCTGCGTGTCATTCCCTGTTCTCCCTTTCCTGTCAAGCAACTGTCATATAAAGGCCACTAGAGCCCAAAAAATCCTTAAAAAAAAAAAATTAAAAAAAAAATGGCGATCATCAGACCCCATCTCAAAAAAACTACTTTAGACCCAAATATCCTCACACATTACAGGCCCATATCCAGCGTCCCGTTCCTGTCTCAGTTCAACAACCAACTATGTGGAAAATTCCAGTATGGCTTCCAATCAGCACCCAGTACAGAGACTCTCTTAGTTAGAGACTCAAATGACCGACTTCTGGCAGCTGATAACGGTTTCCCTTCTCTCCTCGTCCTCCTTGACCTGACCACTGCATTTGATACTGTTGACCATAACATCCTGCTCCAATGCCTACACCTCACTGCTGGTCTGTCTGACCACACCCTGGAATGGTTCAGATCCTTCCTCAATGACAGGTCAGAATATATAGTCCTCGGAAAAACTTGATCCCATACCCATTATTCCACCTGTGGGATCCCATAGGGATCAGTCCTTGGCCCAACCCTCTTCACACTCTACATGTTTCCCCTCGGCCACGTCATACGCAGACATGGAATATTTTTCTACTGCTATGCTGACGATACACAACTCTATCTGAAAACGGACCCCCTCACCTCCGTCTCTACCCCCTATCTCCATCCGCACTCACAACCTACGTGGAGGAGATAAAGATTTGGATGAGTCAAAACTTTACAACAGCTCAAAAACTGAAATCATCCTCGTTGGCACCACTCATCCGGTCCAGTCATCCCCCATTACTGGTATCTCCTCTGGCAAAAACTTCTCACTTTACCCTCTGATCACCAACCAAGGTGTCATATTTGACCCACAACTCACCTTCGACTCCCACATCAAACAACTCTGCTAAAGCTCTTACTTCCACCTCAGAAATATTGCCAAAATCCGACCATTTCTCACCATCCAAGATGCAGAGAAACTCGTACATGCCTTTGTCTCCTCCAGGCTGGACTACTGCAATGCACTTCTCATCGAGATCCCAAGCAAGAGCATTCAAAAGCTTCAATATGGCCCTGTGTAACTACACAACGAAGTCTCGAGCAGATCATGCCTTTAACTACAATTAGCAGGAATATACACACAGCTCAGTGAGGCGCTGAGGAGAAGGGAAAGGCTTCTTATACATTAAAACTGTACGGTTTGAGAAACAGGGTATTGACAGTTTTTTTTGTCAATTCGGAGCTATTCAAAAAGCCCATTGTGATCTTAAAGCAACTATCCTGATGTGAAAGGAGCCTTATACTGACAATAAATTATAAAATACTATTAAAATTAATACTCTAACAGAGATCCTACAAACCTATGATTTAGATGGGGACAGGACAAAATCCCAAAAGACACAATTCCAGCATACAATGTAATAACAAAGGCAGTGGCTATCAATATACCGACATTCTATCCATACGAAGCGCCCCTCATTGGCCAGTTTAGCTCACATGATAGGTCAGTCATTGGCCAGTTTAGGTCACGTGACTAAGATGAAACCTAACCGTAAACCTAACCCTAAAAATTGTTGCGATATAGGGTTACAACCTAATCCTAATCTTAACCATAAGACGCTACGTACGTGTACTTCGGTAAACGTACCAACGCCAACCGTACAAATAGACACTTTCTATAACAAACATGTCATTACAATTAGATTTATGGTTACAGAAATGGATGAAAACTGGGATTTTGTAACTTGGGATTTCGTCAAAAGTTCATTACAGAGATAATAATTAATGTCATTTTTTTCCATTAGATGTTTCAAGCAGCTGCTCAAGTGTTTCTCTACCCACACACCAATTTCTGTGTGTACTGCAGTGTATGACATACAATAACAACATACAACTTAATATATATTAGCAGTCTGATAATAGTTTGCCTTTACCTGAAATGACTCCCCCTCTCCCCCCATCACCCTGTTTCCCACGTTCCTCACTATAGTGTCACAAAACTCTGTGGGAAACACTGATTAGCATTGAGTATAAAGCACCGCTGTGTTCTGTAGACTGAAGATAAATGATGTGTCAGCTTCCGCCCACAGAACAAAAGTGAAGACAAAATATGACTGATCGACACTGGCATCCTGTAGGTAATTTGAAGGAGTAAACAGAGAAACAAGCTTCCATCTACCATATGTTCAAATAGGACTCAATGGATTTTGGTCAATCATAACCAAGGCAATTGTGAAATCTATCTTAAACAAATGCAATGTGATTGTTAGTAAAACAACACAGCAATGCAATACTTTCTATCATAAACCAAATGGACGCATTAATGTATGCAAATGCAACTTGTTGACTACAAACTGCTGTCCTCCATACACACAAAGCCAAGGAATATTTCACTTATTTTCTTGTCTTCAGAGCGCTGTGTGTATTTCACCACTTTCACTCTTCCTTGGTACTCTATTTATGTGGACCTCAGCCAGGGCAGATTCTGTATTTGTGGAAAATGTGAGTCATTATTTTTGCTTCCTTGCAAGGTATTTTTCAGGCTCTGGTGATGGTTCAGCTCTGCTACAATTGAATAAATGAAAAAAAAGATTTTTGGAAAGGTTTTATACAGGAAAAGAGACGGTTCTGCATGACATAAGGAAAGACATGACACACACTGGAAGTACAGGGAGTAACCCTTAATCAACCCCAACATTCCCAGGTACTGCCAGTTATTGTATTGGTCCACTTTAGCAGCATAAACATCCTGGTTCTTTCCATATATGGACTCTACCACAACACCTTTAAAGTCTATTGTCAGCAGGAATATCAGCAGAAACTTTGTAGGCAACATGTGCAAAATCTGCCATTATTGTGAGGAAGATAAAACCATGAACTTATCAGAGCAGGCTAACTTCATCTGCTGTTTGTGCTCTATCGGCAGCCACCCATATAAACTCAAGCATTCTTATTTGCACAGTAAATACTAGTATAAATTGTGATTCGATTTTAAGTGTGCTGTATGGTTCTGTGGTGTGGACATACAGTAAGGTCATTGGTGGTGCCACAACGTTCTTGGCCAACCATGGGACATGTAATGTGATGATTTGGCTCTGTGTGGTGTTGGGGGGGGGTACGAGAGTGTGCATGTCTATATTTTCATGTACACTCGTATGGCATTAAGGCGGGCAAGGAATACAGCACACTGTGCGATTTCTGGCTCATTTTGAGCCAATTTTCATTCATGCATCTCTTTTTTTGGGATCGAGATGAGTCTCGGCTAAATCATGTGTCTGCATCATGTAGTATGGGGTCACGAGAAGCGCTCCTCGTGAGGGTATCACACTGTTGAAGCAGTGCCATGGACCGGCTTACCTCAAACTCTCACACTGCGCATGCGCGAACACCGTAGGACCGCTGTAAAATGGACGGACCGTACTACCCACGTCTGTTCAGCCAGTTTCTGGTCCATCACATCGACGCCTTTCCTTTTTTAAAGCTCTTTTTGCTGAAATTTGCGAGTGTCTATCCACTTCCGGGTCTTCTGCTCTTTGACGTTGCACAAACAAGACCCCGACATGTTGTGTATGGACATACAGTATGAGCAGTCAGGTCTAGTCAGAGTGTCGGTCCGTATAGTGTGAGAACATGAATCGTGAGTTGCTAACATTTGGATTCTTGTGCAATTGAGTCACACAATTTGAGCTGGAGCTCAATACGATGATTGAAAAAATTGCTCAGTGTATGTCTGCCTTTAGTGTGCAGGTAAGTTTATATTTTGAGCAAGAAACTTCAAAAGGACAAGAAAGTCTTGTAAATGGGGGATGTCCGACATTAGCTTTTTTTGTAAACCAATACAAATCAAGGCACATCACATTTGGATCTCCATTCATTATTTTACCATGATCGGCAGTGGGCCGTTAAGATCGGTGGAACGATATCATGAAGAAACGTGATATGGTCACGAAAATAAATGTTTCTGTTTTCGTGCGGTTACATTTTCTTAGAACATTTTACACAGGGTTAGGGTAAAGTTTATAAATAATTTTATACCGATAAATCTCATTGACATACATCAGTTTGCACAAATTTGTGTCGTGGAGCATAAAAATAAATCATGTCACGCAGCATGAAAAATATGAGGAAATCATGTCGCCACGGACAAAGAATTACATCAAGTCTTTTTCGTTTACAATCCCCACAAAACTGGGCTGCGTTATCGAACAATCCTAATTTCCAATTTCTAGTCTTGATGCTTAGAATTAGCATACATTGAAATGTAGCTAATATTTCCATTTTAATTTGAAGGTGTTTTAGCACAAGTGGAGCACAAGTACAGTTGGAGTTATAACCGGCTAAACACTGATCCCTTAAACGGATCAAATGTTGAACAAGTTTAAATGTTTACATCTCAAAGTGGGCAAAAATTTAAATAAAAATAGAAAAAGGAAAAGATTCTTTGTTGTGAAAGGGTTCACTCTTCTAACAATAAGTGGTTATAATTTAGTACTATTTTACTGATGATTACAGCTTAAAAAATAAATCTTAAAAATATATTTTCCAAATTGAATTTGTGGCTTGTTTGAAGTTCAGCCTAAATTAAATACTGAAAACAACAATGAAATTCAATGAGACTGGAGTCCTGAGCTCAGTGTCCCAGTGCACTATGGGAGTGAGAGTTGAACCCTCACTCCTAACAGACGTGGGATGGTTAACAATCTGTGGAGGGCTTCAGGCTACAATCTAAGCTACACACTAAAGGCCTTGGGTTAGTGGGACAGGCTGTTTAGGACTTTGAGTGCCTCTCAACCTCCATACTCAAACACTCCTCAGAGGCTTTTTCCTCCGCTGCCTTCAGCCTCTCACTGTTTTTCATCTGCCCACATCTGCCCTTTAAGGGCTCTTCATTAGTCCTTGTTACAGCTGCTAAAGAGGATCTTGTGATTAACATCTCCCAGCTGTTGGACTTGAAACATTTGGTCCCTTGTTGTCTCGTTCTCTGTCATTTTGTGAAGTTGTGAATCTGACCTACATTTCTGATGCCATCACTCTGATCCAGTGCTTCCACAGGAGCCCAGAGGAAGGAAAGAGGAGTGGATGGGATGTAAGAGTTTTGTCCACCTCTACCAGACATGGTAACTGGTGGCCTCAGGCCCACATGCGACCCTCGGGCTAATTTTGGCAGCCCAAACATTAAACGCAAAAAAATAGCTCCAAAATGCACAAAATGATATAAAAATACACAAGATGACTACAATAAGAAGCAAAAATAGACAAAATTACAACAAAAACACACGATAGAAGAAAAAATATTAAATGGCTCCAAGAACTAGGGTTGGGTACCAAAACGCGGTACCAATATGGCACCAGTTCCCAAGTAAACGGTAGTAACCAGACCAAAAAAGAACGAACATTTCGGTGCCCTGCCACCCCCCCAGTTGTTGATCGTGACGTCAGTGCCGCTACTCATTAGATTCAGCACACCTGTCAAAACTGATAGCGAGAGGATAAAAGACCATATGGAGTTTACTTAAAAGCCAACAATGTTTGATAACCTACGTGACCCGGAGCCAAGCAAAAGAGTTACTTTTTTTTTTTTTACAAAGGCTTTTAATGATTATTGACAAATAAAATCATGATAACAATATTTATCTCCAGTATTATATAGTTTAATATAATATTGTTTTATTGGATATTATTTAAATGTTTTGGTTATATCCATATTTTACTTATACGTATACAGTATATATTATTTAAGATATATTCAATTTGGCCCTGAAAATAAAAGGGTATTGTATTTTGACAAAGTGTATGCGGTTTGATTTTTTTTTAAAAGTACCGGTTTAAGCACCAAAACAGTTTAAAAAATACAGAGTAGACACCTGTATTGGATAAAACCCAACCAATACCTAACCCTACCAAGAACACAAACAATGAAATAAATACACAAAATGACAACAGAAACACAAAAAATGGGAGAAGAACACACACAATGACAGTTAAAACATAAAACGACAACAAAAAAACACAAAACAACAACATAAATATGCCAAAATGACAACAATTATGTTCATATTGGTAAATAAATACTGACGTGTATTCTCGTAATGTGGCTCTGGGATCAGACAATCGCATTTTTGCCCATTTCTGTTTTAGGATTGATAATGAACCAGTGTCAGCGGAGAGGAGGAGATCGTTAGTGACTTTGAGGTGGGCCGTCTTTGTGCTGTGGTGGGAGTGGAATCTGGACTGGAATGTTTCGAAGAGCTGAGAGGAGTGAACATGTTGTTGGAGTTGGGTGATGACCGAGCGTTCCTGGATTTTTGACAGCAGCGGGAGATGGGTCTAAAATTGTCCAGGCTGTCAGGGTTGAGACCAGGTTTTTTCAGGAGGGGGGTGATGATGGCGAGTTTGAGCGGAAAAGGCACAGAACCAGTGGTAAGAGAAGTGTTCATGATGCGAGTGCTGAGAGGAATGAGAGTGGGAATGCAGGTTTTAAGCAGGTGAGATGGGATGGGGTCAAGATGGAAGCTGGAGAAGGTCATGGTGGAGAGGAGTTTGCTGGGGTCAGAGGGGAAAATGAGGGAAAGTTATGAGAGGCGAGTGGAGTGAGTTCAAGGTCTGATGATAAAGAAGCAGAGGGAGTGGATGCCAGGGACTGATGTATGGTTTGTATTTTTGTGTGGAAGGATGACAGGAAGTTGTTGCATTTGTCTGATGTGAATATAAAAGTGATATTGTCCTTGGGTTTGGTCTGTTTAGCAAATGTGGAAAATAGAGAGTGGGGGTTTGAGGAGTTGGAGTGAACCCTGAGAAGATGTTCTTTAAAGAGCATGACTCATATGTTGACAGAACCAACCCCTTCCTCGCAGCAATCACTGGATTTATATACATCCATCCCACATGCATTTATTATTACAGCCACTTATCTTCACGAGAAAACTACATTATCCATGTTATTTTAGTTCTTACATTGTTTTAAGTTCACTGTAAGGTTTCATGTATATCAGTGAAGGTTCATATTCATCTGTGTTAACTGGACAGTTCTACATTTTCAAGAGGCTTCTTTGGTTTCCAGTCAAGTGAAATGTTGGCCACTTGAAAACAGCAAAAGCTAAAGCTATGGTGTCCAAACCCCCGAATGCAACCCATTAAAAAGTCATGGGATTGTTGGTACTGGGGCATGGAAACACTTCCACAGTCCTCCATATAATTAAATCTCTTTACTTACTCTGCAAATCTCTAGGTATCCTAACTAAACACGCCTGGCTTTAAAGCTACACACATATAAAGACAATAGGGCTGTTTTTGTCCCAATTTGTCCCATTTCAACCAAGGATGGCAAATGGCCATAAAATGGCATTTTATAGGATTATCCTAGAAAATTATTGTGTGGTCTGAGTTGAGTTCAGAGTAAATTTGTCCTGATAATTAGCTCTGAACAGCTTGGGGCTGACAATCGTAAATATCAAACTGTTCAATATTTACGATCAAAGCTAATTGTGTGTGTGTGTGTGTGTGTGTGTGTGTGTGTGTGTGTGTGTGTGTGTGTGTGTGTGTGTGTGTGTGTGTGTGTGTGTGTGTGTGTGTGTGTGTAAAGGCAACAACTCCTGACCCAATGATTTGTGTTGTGGAATGGAATGTAGACAATCAACAAAACGGTGATAACATCCTTCTTTTTTTTTAGATTGAATTTTTTTTCCCATCAAAAATATTCCCAAGACCACCATCATACCCTCCTCTTGTACGTCCACTTCCACTATTGTGTGTTATGTTTTTTGGTTGTTGCTATGTTTTGTCTTTGTTTTTTGTTGGGTCATGTTTGATCACACAATAATTCTGTCTTGGAGTTATAGATCGGTGATTGGACAGAATCTTTACGTGTGTGGTGCACCGTGGTGAGGTTATTGGAGCACACACACAGTACGATCAAACCTGAGTTTTTATCTTCGTGTGTGACGTTTGAAACTGATAAAAAATCCTCATGTTTGTACCTCACTTTAGGTGTTAGAACAGTGAGATATATATGCTTCTGCCTCTCCTGATGACAGGAGTTATATGGCCTCACCTAGAGAACTGACTTCCGACAGAATGGGCCACAGGATGTTTCCATCTTAAAACTTCTCCATACTAAAAGAGAAATCTGGGCGGGGCTGAGCTAAACAAGGCCATTGTTTTCATTATGTTGATGCAGCACAGTCCTGTGCTGTGTTTGTGCATTTGCCTTACAAAAATGCTACATTTCCACTACTATAATAATACAATAGTATACACCAGGGTTGGGGTCAATTGAATTTTTTATTACAATTATGTTTTCAATTATCCATGTTCAATTATGATTTCGACAACCAGAATTTTGTCCAATTACAAATAAATTACAATTATAATTTTTCCCCTGAAAGTCAACAACAATTACATTCTCAATTACTAAAGTTAAATTACAATTTTACTCACTTTTATTTATGTAGCGTTGCGATGATTGTATGCAGGTTTTGTTTTTGTACAATTTTGTTTTTTATCATCTTTAAATTTATATTTTAGTGCATTGATTGTAATATCTTATGGAAAAGCCAAATAGGGACAAGAGTTGGAATTAAGCAATAGTTATGAACTTTGTACAAAACATCAGTTACATTCACAGTATTGTAACTTTGTAAAATTGTATTGTAATATCACTATATCATAACTCTAACCCACTATCCCCTAACCCTTACTTACCACCTGTATGAGTGTGAAAATTCACTGACAGATAGTGGGAAAACTTAATATGAAACATATTTTAACTACATGTTTTGCATTTAATTAAAGGTCCCATGTCATGCTATTTTTCACCCATCTCCATTTGTTCTAAGAACCCCAAAAACATAGTATTTGAGGTTTATTTTCCCAAACTTGCCTGTTTTCCAGAGTTTTAGCCTCTGAAAAGTCACTTTCTGAGCAATTCTACACAAACAGGCTGTAGAATTGGGCATAGTAGACTAAAGTATGCTTCAATCCAAATACAGCTGAAAAATAATCCCAAAACAGCACTTCTTGGATGTTCATGTTTGATATATTACAATATAATTCAATGTTTTTGCTAGAGATGAGACATAATACATTTTATTACAATACTTGGGTGCAGATTTGATATGTATTGCGATTCTACAAGAGTTGAGATTTGATAATTACAATTATTACAAATGTAACAGTCCAAAAACAAAAGTTGAATCAGAAACAATAATATATAGTCAAAGGTCCCAAAAAAAAAAAACATGAACATGCACTAGTGTTAACCTATGACTACATATGCAGACATTTTTTAAAAAAAAACAAAGGATACTGGGGAGGAATATCATGTTTTAATATTGTCAGAAAAAAAATGGTGGCATATTGTAAATCGATATTTTTCCAACCATTAGTTGTTCCTACATGTCGTTTTCCTCCAAATAAATTACCTGTACACTAAGTGACTTGCATTGTTGGCCCGCCACTGCACTTTATTGTTAAAGCACTTTTGTCCTCTTTCTGAGGTACGACATGGATTACTGAATGAGGAGGACTTTAAGCTTGTCCTCGTTCTATGCTTAAAACCTTGATGTATATGGCCACCAGCTCTGCAATACACATATAGACGGAAACACTTGAGTAGTAAGACTGAAATGAGCAATCAGATGCTAATATCATGTTCAGCACAGAGTAAACAGACTGACAGCTCCTTGGCAAAGTGTCCAATGTGCCAGCCTGGAAAAAGGGAAGAAGGGAGATGTAGAAGTAGAAAAGAAGGGATTGTTGGTGGTTGCAGTGATGCTCTCAGTCCTGTGTACTGCTATTGTGCGTCACTCATTGACGGAAGCCAAGCCTGTCAGGACAGGGCAGGGTTACCGTGGCGACCACAGCCTCGCTACTGGAATGCTCAGGAGGAAAATCCAGCCCCAAGATAGATGGACTGACCCTCCCCATCACCAGAACCAAGCAGAAAGAACTAATAACCAATCTGTTATTCTATTGATAGTGGCCACTCCTGGCTGCATAAACATTTGCCTTAATAAACAATTCTTTAATCAACTTGTGTCATAACCCCGAGTTTTGGGGGGTTAATTATGTGCCTGGTTATGTTTTTAGTTTGTCTTTTTGGTTATGTCGCCATGTTGGTATTTCAGGTACTTTCATGTTCACAAAGAATGCTACTTGGTTACTGTTTTTACAAAACCAAAGGTGGTCAATTGGAGCCGTGTGTGTAGCTAATCCATTTTCAATGGAGTTTTACTTTGGTCCACTAGGTTGATTGTGTTCTTAGTGATTTTGTTGTCAATCTATGTTTGTTTTCCCTGTCTCTGTTTGTGGGTCAAGGTTTCCGTATGTGTCTCTACACTACCAGTCTTGCACTACGTTCACGCTGCAAGTCTTAAAGCTGCAGTTTGTAAAACAATGTTTGTGTTATTGGTCAACAATCCATAATGATCTTTGAGCATATTGTAATATAAAGTGTGTGGACAGTGAATTTCAGCTCCTTCTCCTGGTTCTGTAAATGAGCTTTAGAAATACAGGAGCGTGACGCTGGACTTCAGCCAGAGATCTTTCCACCAAAAGGGCGATCCCATGAGTTGTTTCAAGCATTACTGTTGGCTGCTCATCAAAAGTCTATGCGCGGTCACGATCTGAGAGTAGTGAGAGTCCCATGGCATCATATTCCAGCAGAATACGGAAAAAAGAAGTCCAGTGTAGGACTGCGTGTCGTGCTGAGAAATTTTCTATCCAACAGAAGTCAGCACATTGTCCGCTCTCTGCTGCATCATCCGCCATGGCTGTTGTTTTTCCATGCGCTTTCTCCTGGGACTCAGAATTAGGTTTTTGAATGGTGATGACGTAGGAGTCAGATAGAAAGCGCCTCGGCCATCCAGACTGCAGTCGCATTGCAAAAAAACACTTATGAAAGTAACCTTTGAAAAAAACACGTATTGTGCTGTTCTGACTGTCTTTAAAAGATCAGAGACAGGTCACAAAAGGGCAAAGAGATCAGATTTGGGTCACATTTGCTTGCAGCGTGAACATAGCGTTTTATCTCTGATGCTTCCTGTCTCCACCCAGGTGTGCCTAATTTTCATATAATCAATACCGATACTAGTATCGGGAGGGGCCCCGATATGGCACTAAAAGGCTAGAATCGGTATCGGCAAGTACTAACTATTAACACGCCCATGCCATTTATAGCATCAAACTCTTCTTCAAACACAGCGCCTTGTGTTTCTCTCCTGACACTCATTGCTGCCCTGATATGGTTATGTGTTCAGTGTATGCCGAGGCAAGCTATCGCTATTGGTCCGGAGCACCACTCGAAACCAATCGCGGGGCCGCGTTTTCATGTTGCCAAAAAACAAACGTGAGGGAAAATGTTGGCAATTTCGAGGACCTAATTTTCTGTGAAAAACAGGTCATATCTTTTTTTTTTTACACGATGCGGTATCGGCTGATACAATGCAACTAGGTATCGGGCAGAAAAAAAAAAGGATATCAGAACAACACCAGCACTGTTTAAAGCAGGAGTGGATAATTCTAACACAGCGAGGGCCACAGAAATTTGAATGTATCTGATCCGAGAGCCACATATTCAACATTCATGTCAGCATTCAGAAAAAAAGAGCATTATAACAGAAGGTTTTGTCTTTATTTTGTCTTTGTCTGTGGTTTTGTCAGTTCTTACTGATAGTGATTATGTGTGGTTTGTGCTATTTTTTGTATTCTTGTTGTTGTTTTATGTATTTTCCTGTCATTTTGCATAATTTTGTTCACAGTTTGTGTCTTTGGAACTATTATGTAATGTGTTAATTTTTTTGTAATAATTTTGTTTAATGTATGTATTGTATGTAGTATGTCGGGCTTTATATTCGTTCCATCTTCTTGAAATACAATTTTTGGGGTTTTGCTTTGGGGACAGCAAAAAAATCAGACTGAGGGCCACATGTGGCCCCCAGTCTGCCAGTTGCCCACGTCTGGTTTAAAGGAATGCTTGGACACTGGAATAATTGCAGAGTCACTGTTTTCTCCACCTGCTACACTTTAGGCAGATTTGAGTTTCATTTCTTACTTCATTTTCATTGTCATCAGTTTTTGTTTTGCATTTTTGATTTGATTTGTGATAGATTTTCTTTTGCATACTTAAACAGCATGAGAGTCGACGCCTATGAAACAAGCAAGCATTGAGTGGCAATTACGGGGCTTAGAGGGTCATCATTTTATAATTGATCTGAAAATGTACAAACCAAACCTATATCCAACCTGCTACATGTACTGGGAACAAACTGTCTTTCAACAACACAATCACATCATGATACAACATAATAATTTTCTTATCTTGTTTTGATAAAGTAGTGACTTAACTGCTTTTCCAATGACACGAACGTAAATGCAAATTAATGTGAAAACGAGGAGGGAGGAGAACATTACATATGTACTGTACTGCCAATATACCAGACAAAAGTGAATTTTGTTTTTAATAGTATGTAAATTCATATCCTCAAATGACATTGACCATCATCAATCTAAAGAAGGAAGTCTGGAGATGGGCAACTTTTATTAAAGCGTGGGCCACAAAACTGTCCAGTCCGTTGGTCACATTATCAATATTAATGTCAGCATTTAGAATGATGACCAATCTAATCATCCATTAAGGAATTAACATGGGTTCTGTGTAATTTGGTGGTTGTTTGTTGTTTTTGTATCCATTTTGTGCAATGTATCATGTTTTCCTCTCATTTTGTTGTTGTTGTTGTGTTTTTGGAGTTATTTAGTGTATTTTTGTTGTTTTCTTTGATTTTGTTGTTGGCATATTTTTCAGTTACTTTAATGTAATCGTCTTGTGTCTATATGAGTAATTTTGTGCATTTTTGTTTTCCTTTTGTGTATTTTTCTAATCTTTTATTTTCTTCATAATAATTTAGTTTTTTCTGCTTTTTTGTGCATTTCTACATCATTTTTTGTAATTTTGTTATTTTGTGGATGTACTTTGGGGTCTGCACAAAACTAGAAGGGCCACATGTGGCCCCCAGTCCACTAGTTGCACATGTCTGAACTAGAGCAACCACAAAAACTTTTGCGCACAAATGCTATCAATGCTACCATCATCTTTAGCAAAACATGTTCAGAACACTTTTAATATAATATAGAAGAAAAAAAAAAAACAAACATTTTACTCACTCATTTTACTTTTGACTTGAATTATTTTCTTTGTAATGCAACAGAGAAACTCTAATTATTAGTAGACATCTCCCTCTGCTGGTCAAAGCACCTCAATACTTCTCTGAAATATCAATTCTACCAGGAACAAAGGACAGTTTGCATCTTATCATTCAACAGATAATTATTGCCACCCCGTGGCTAACTACAGAACTGTTACGCATAAAGTTGATTCTATGACACTGAAATGTAGGCAAAAAAGCAAAAAAAACTATCAGAGAACCTGATTCCCAAAACTGCTCTTAGTGCACACTTCATTCCAGTCATTAGAATTCCATCTAAACCTTTTTCTACAGAAAGTCCATTTCCAATGTTGTGCTTGGAAATTGTTTTGAAGCCTTGTAAACCTTTAATCAGTGAATCTAAATGCACAAGAAAAAAAAAAAAAAAAAAAAAAAAAAAAAAACAGAGTAGTTTGTAAAACAAGGATAGCAATGCTTCTTCTTAGTTGAATTGCAAGCTTGAATGAATTAATAGCCTGAGTCATTTCATTGCGGCTGAGAGCAATATGGTTTAAATGAGAATAATCCAATCAGTTCAGTTAATACAATCCACATCAGGCTTCTTCCAACTCCCAGTTGTCTTAATGGGCCAAGTACAACTCCTGTTCCCCTCCTGTCTTCTGCCTTTCCCAATTACCCACCTTGGTTAAGATAAAGTGTTTTCTTATTCTTCAGTGTTACTTTCCCATCGCCTAAGAATAGCGAAGCACGGCTCTTACTCGTTTAAAATAAATGTGGTCATGAAATAAAGTTTGGATTGTATGTCCCTACCTACTTGCACTACTACTGCTTCCATTTTTCATGAGCTAAACTCAAAGATGTAAAATATTTTCTATATATAAAAAATACCAATTTATCACAAATATTGTTCACAGATGTGTCTAAATGTGCTAGTGAGCACTTCTCCTTTGCAGAGATAATCCATCACACCTCACAGGTGTGGCATATCAAGATGCTAATTAGACAGCATGATTATTGCACAGGTGTGCCTCAGGGTGGCCACAATAAAAGGCCACTCAAAAAATGTTCAGTTTAATCACACAGCACAATGCCACAGATGTTACAAGTTCTGAGGGAGCGTGTAATTGGCATGCTGAATGCAGGAATGTCCACCAGAGCTGGTGCCCGTGAATTAAAAGTTCGTTTCTCTACCATAAGCCATCTCCAAAGGCGTTTCAGAGAATTTGGCAGTACATCTAACCGGCCTCACAACCGCAGACCACGTATAACTACACCAGTCCAGGACCTCCACATCCAGCATGTTCACCTCTATGATGGTCTGCATAACCAAAGAATTTCTTCACAAACTGTCAGAAACCGTCTCAGGGAAGTTCATCTGCATGCTCGTTGTCCTCACCGGGGTCTCGACCTGACTGCAGTGCGTCATCGTAACCGACTTGAGTGGTTAAATGCTCACATTCGATGGCGTCTAGCACGTTGGAGTGGTTTTTCTCTTCACAGATGAATCACGGTTTTCACTGTTCTGGGCAGATGGCAGACAGCGTGTGTGGCGTTGTATGGGTGAGCAGATTGCTGATGTCAACGTTGTGGATCACGTGGCCCATGGTGGCGGTGGGGTTATGGTATGGGCAGGCGTATGTTATGGATAACAAACACAGGTGCATTTCATTGATGGCATTTGGTGCTATTATGTTGCAGCATAATAATGCACAGCCCCATGTTGCAAGGATCTGTACTAAGGATGCACCTGATCGATCGATGCTGATTTCCTTATTTTGGGTGATCGGCAAACGCCGAATCCTTGTATATGAAACCGATCTTTTTTACCTCCACAAAAGTGTTCAAGTCAGTCATAAAGTCAGCCACTGTCCTCTGCTGTGAGTTGACTGACAGGCCCACCCACCAGCTCATGTTGACACGGACAGTCTATGTTGTGCATAGATGCCACTACTACACAGGATAATAACAGCCGGAGCAGCCCTTAGCTTAGCATGTAGGCAGTTCTACACAAAAAAAGAGAGCAAATGATCCCAATTTGTAATTCCTGTAACGCAGAAATAAGTCCTGGTGGAGCTACAAAGAAAACGCTTCCTCATTCACCATCTAAGAAATCGCCACATCGCTGAGTATCCAGCATTTGAGGCTCAAAATCAAGCTAATGCTAAAGCTAGCAGAGCAAAGAGCCAGTTGTCCACTGAGAACGCTTATCAGTGAAAAGAGCTAAGCTATTACGAGAAAAATGATGGAGTTCATGGCTTTGGAGTTGAAGAAAAACCTTCCACTAATGTATGAGTGACTGTAATAAGTGTGAGAACAACTAACCTGTGCCATTCATTCTGTTTATACCCTTATTTGACTTATGAAAATGCTACACATGATGCACTTTATTATTTCTGTAGAATGTTTGACTTTTAGCTTTTGTCCTGTCAGCTGTTGCAAGTTATTTTTAGATTAATATTTTTACATTTAAATATCCACAAAGCTGCTGCATTTGCACATTTATTTTTGCACTACAAGGAAACTTAAAACTCAGGGCACTTTATTGGTCGTTTAAGATTTGATCACCTACCCCACACCCAGTGATTTTCTTTATTTGTAAAACCAAAATACTGCTGTGCACTTTATTTTAGTCAAAGAGCTCCAAACAGGTCTGCAGTGTAACGTGTTGGACACGTTTATTTTGTTTTTAAAATGTGAAAAATGAAAGACTAAAGGAAGTGATATAATTTCGTATTTTGGACAGCAATGTTCAAAGTTTTTATATTTGAAATAACTACCTCATGTGCAGCTAAAACAACACGTTTGTATTGTTTCACAGGTATCGTTCAATGTTTTACAATAAAATAAGATTGGAACCATTCAAGGTCTATGATGTCAGTTATAAAAAAAACTTCGGGATTGGTACCAAAATTGGTATCGGACGGTCAGGCTTTAAAAAAAAAAAAAAAAAAAATCAGTGATCGGTGAGGAGCCAGAATATAATCTGTACACAATTCCTGGAAGATGAAAACATCCCAGTTCTTGAATGGCCAGCATACTCACCGGACATGTCACCCATTGAGCATGTTTGGGATGCTCTGGATCGGCGTATAAGACAGCGTGTCCCACTTCCTGCCAATATCCAGCAACTTCACACAGCCATTGAAGAGGAGTGGACCAACATTCCACAGATCACAACCAACAACCTGATCAACTCTATATAGCCTATGGCACACCTGTGCAATAATCATGCTGTCTAATCAGTATCTTTATATGCCACACCTGTGAGGTGGTGTGTATAACGAGATTGGGGAGATACTAAAACCTGGAAACATCCGGAAACATTTTGGAGGCATAGGCTAAAGACAGAGTAAATTCTACCACGTACTGCATGCACAGGCTGTAATATCACCAAGTTTATCATTGTACTGGTTGTTAGAGCTACTATCTTTATCAGGGTGCATAAAATGTGCACGTTTTTCATTAACAATATAGAGATAAAAAAAAAAAAAGATAAATAAGGTAAATAATTTTCTAAATTCTACTTTTCAACATTTTCCACTCACCAATCTGTGTGCTGGTCGTCAATCACCAACAGAATCTTGGGCTTGCGTATTGCAGGCTTAGCTGACTGACTGCTAGCTGCAGAAGAACCTTCAGTTGCCGCAGCCGCTGCAGATTTAGCGTGTGCAGCCGCAGCCACGTTCTGAGCCATTTGCGCACTTTTAACCACACTGGAAAAAGAGCTAAGGAAGCCCCCGGGACCTGGGGCCGAACCTGGGGCCCAGCCAGAGCCCTGGTTTGGGCTTGTGGCACTTGGAGGCGGTCGTCTCTCCGTGGCTGGGGAGGCAGGAGAGGAGGTAGAAGAACCAGGAGGGGTCGGCCTCTGCAGATCCATCATGTAGCCGTTGGGGAGGTTAGCTACAAAGCTGCTGTCTGACAGGCGCCGGCGAAGATAGTTCATGGTGTCAGGCTGGTGGGTCAGTCAGGCCAGAAGATGAGAAGGGAGAATACCTGAGGTCCTAAAGTGAAGACAACAAGACACTTTAATTAGCTATGTTACATGCAAACAGAGGTGTAAAGAGTACTGATTCATGCTACTCAAATAGAAGTAATGTTACTTGATTAAAATTGTACTCAAATACAAGTACAAGTAAGTCAGGAATAAGATTTTCAAGTAGAAGTAAAAAGTAACGTAATTAAATAGTACTCAAAGTAAAAGCTACTTTCACCCCGCCTCCATGTTTATTCTTGGTAATAAATCTCACCACGGTTCCCTTGCATACAGTAAACATCTAATGTATAGGAAGAGACCAAATCTTGCACAAGTGGAACTTAATTTATTTTCCGCAAAGGCATCTATATAAAATAAAAGGTTTGTTAAAATGTACAATTAAAAAATAAATTAATAACACCAATTAATTCAATTAAAAATGAAAAAAAAAATGATCAGGCTCTAAGTATAGCTACATTTATGAACTCTAAAACTGAGAAAATAACCAGCATTCAAAAAGCATTCAGTGTTGTTTTGCCGTTGTGTTTAATCTGGTTGTGGGCTATGATGTGATTTCATTGTTGTCTGGTCATTTTATTTTTTGTAGTTTCACAATGTCCGTGGATTATTTTAAAAGAAAAAATAATAATTTACTCAGTCATGGTTGGGTGTAGAAATGTAACTTATTACTTAAAACTTACTTAAAGGTTTTGTAGAGAAATGTACGCACTCGTCTCTAGCTAGTTTGCGCTTGCTGCGCATGCGCACTTTCAAGTGTTTATATGCCTAGTGAGCTATTCATTGAAGCTCGGTTTTCTCATCGGGTGCAAATCTTCTTTTGGAAAGTAAGTTGTATGAGCGATGCCGACACCAACTTGTAAACAGAGCCTGTGCGCGAGAAAAACTGGGCTCGTGCACGCTCCCTCGCAAACGTTTAATAGGCGTTCCCTCTTGGGAGCAGATAGTGTTGCGCATGTGCATTTTTTCAACAAGTGGAGAGGGCGTTTCTTTTCTAAACTTTGGGAAAATCCTCCTCTATACCATAAAGTACAAGTAAAATTACTGATTAAGAAATATGCTCAAGTACAAGTACCCATAAAAGCAACTCAATTACAGTAATGTGAGAACTCATTCTCATGCAAAACTATTAAAGGTCCAATGCCATGCTATTTTTCACCCATCTCAATTTGTTCTAAGAACCCCAAAAACATAGTATTGGAGGTTTTTTTTCCCAAACTCACCTGTTTTCCAGAGTTTTAATCTCACTTTCTGAGCAACTCTACACAAATAGGCTGGTTTGCGGTCTACTTATGCATATTCATGAGTTGGAGTGTCTATAGACGGGACACTGACTCCCTCCTCCCCGCACGGTAACGTAGGGCCAGAGGATGGCCCGCCCACTCCGTAACCGAGCTTGTGCTCAATGCGCACCTTAGTGGCCGTGTCTGTTTACATGTCAATCATGGCAGAGAGCTTCCTGGAGGCGTGGCTTCTCCAGCTCAGTGCGTCAAATTCGTCCTCAAAGTGGGAACGCGTCATCAAATTGGAGCGAGGTGTTTGGGCTCACCCTGCAGTAAGAAAGGAGCAAATCATCCTCTCACTAATGATTGAGGGAATCACTTTGGGCATGTGTATGAAGCCCACATAGCACTTTTATCATGTTTAAAGCACAGAAAAGTCAATTAAGCTTAACATGGGCCCTTTAACTTATGTTAGGAACACTTGGGACTGAGAAAATAAGAAAAATAAACTCTCAATAATGTGCTTTAAAGTCTTCCAAAACTACTCGAAAGCAGAAAAATGCTGCTCAGTAAAGTCTTGCTAGCTAGCACAAGTCAACTACTAAGATAGCAAACCCAGATAAATATACACTATCTAAGAAAGCTAAGATATCTACTAATGAATGACAAAGAAGAAGCAAATCAGCTGGACTTGAGCTTGCATTATAGCTAGCAACTTTTTCAATAGATAATACTAAACTTTAAGTCATTTCAAGTCCGTGGTCCTTTCTTAGAGGTGAATTCTGAGGAAAGGAAGCAAACACAATGCAATTATGATTGATGACACAATGAATTCTTATTGGAAGGTTGTGTTTTTCCGCTAACATAGCTGCTACACTGTAAATCGCCGTTGAAGGAACCACTGTTGCCAATTCCCCAGTAAGGAAAGTTGCCATTGACTGTCCCAAAGGTGGCAGAAAGTTGTTAGATGATGTCATTGCCTCATTTGACTATTTGATCATTTGCATGTAGCGCATATATGAAGGCTGTAGCAGAGAGGAATCACGTTTTAAGACGTTGGATGTGGGAGGGACAAAAAAAAAAACATGTAAAAAATAAAAACACACCAAATATGTTTAGAATTACAAATATCTTGTCTTCTGTTTATTTATTTTTAATGTCACAGTAATAATATTAATTGTCCTACGGTGGAGTGTCAGACAATATTAGTACTTCCTTTTCATGTATAACTGTTTATTGTCAAAAAGTTTTTTTTGTTCATTGCTTTGAACTAAACAAAATGCTTTGGAATGCTACACATCGAGATGTTCAGCATTGGTTGTCTGTATCTCAGTAGGAATTAGACTAATAATGCAGAGGATGTTTTCAAAAAGTAATCAAATGCACTAAATATTGTTAATGACAATGTTTTGAATTTGTAGAATTTTTTGAACTAAAATTTAACTGCGGTTTTAGAAAAAAAACATGTATTATAGACTCGTCGACTAATCAATAAGGAAAAAACAGTGTAATGACAAGGTAAATAGTTAGTTTGCAATAACCCATGTGACTCAAATAAGAACAAAATAGATTACAATTTGTGTCCAAACACTTAAACATAAGACAACATTTGCTGTCAAATTGAACACATGCACCACTCAGAAATCATCAAATATCTGGTGTAGCATACTGCTGCATTATTTAGATTCAATACTGCTGCATCTGCTTTGCATAAGATTACATTAGCGTTCCAAAACTGCTGGGAAATAATGAAGTAAAGATGCAAAGTTGACACTGAGTTTCGTAGCTTGTTTCGATGTGCATCAAAACGAGCATTATGGGAAAGGAAACGGTTATATAACACATGAAACCTAGAGTGGCAGAAAGGAGAAATTTAGAGATTAGCTATCAAACCACGATGAAGCTAACAGCCTGCAGAGGGAGGAGAAGAAAACCCTAAAACTGAATAAAAATAGGTCGCTTTTATAGGAAATGGAGCTTTGAGGTGATAAAAGTGCCTTTTTCTATTGAGGTGTCATGTCTGTGGAGGATGTAGCCAGTGTTTGCAGCTCTTTTTGGAGCTAAACGTGAAGGTGGAGTATTACAAGCCAGTATAAGAGGAAATGGATGCTTGTCATCTTCCAAAGATCTTTATTCAGAAATAAGTTTGTGTTTGTGTTAGCTGTTTAGGGCGGGACATTGAGAGGTTTCTCAGAAACTCCGGATATCAGAGTGATCTGTTTGAATTGATTTTGCATCCCAGTGTATAGTTTGTTAATCAATTGAGCTATATAAACTACACATGAAAGCTGCTCTGCCAAATATCCATGTGGTTAAAATTACTGGTGCGCATTCTCAACAGCTTGGACACAGACCAAAAACGAACCGGGAGACATGAAACAATAGGGAGACGCGCACAGACAGCGGTGTTTACAGATGAGGAAACACACACACACGGAAGTGACGTAGAATACCAGTAGCCCTATCCAATGTTCTGGCAAATTTGCAATACTTACCATTCTTTTTTACTAACCCAAACCACTACCGCCTCCAATTCCTGGCTGAATTCGAGGTTTAACTTCCTGGCTAAATTTGAAGTTTGCCGAATTGAAAAATAGCTTCCGCTGTCACGTCAGGGGCATTTCCGTCCAGCCAGAGGCTTGTGTCCCGTCAAGGGCTTCCACTCCGTGGCTGCAGCTGGATACTATTGCCAACGGCCGTCGTGTCACTATGGAGTCTTATTTCTTGAGCCTGCCCTATGCTCTTTTAATTGAATTGTCAGTTTGTAACACCTAAATGAGTTAAGATCTTTGAAAATAAGTTAGACATGGACTAAATGAGTAGTTCTCAAATCAATTTTGCATTAGTCCAACTTAGAATAAAGTCAAGTCAACTTGAAGTTTTAAGTTTTTCCTACTCAATAATTGTTATAACCCAAAAGTAAAAATACTGATCCTTTCTACCCTGATACTAACTTCTTCTTTCCTTTTCCTTTTGAGGCTGCAGCACCAAGGAGAAGGTATTAGGGTAAAGGTCCTTGCTCGAAGGTCCATAGAAATGACCCATCGTGTGGTTCAAACCAGCAACAATTCGGTTACAAGTCTGCTTCTGTAACCATTAGGCCACCATGCACTCCACTTCTAAGCTGACACTATGGTTTAATGAAAATGACTTTTTGTTGTGACCTCAACCTTAACTAAGATTACAACAAAAGTTGTCAAGAAACTAAATATAAAATCTTCTTTTTTTTCCCCCAGAGGTTTTCTAGAAACATTCTAGAGAATGTGAAGACGTCAGATGCAAAGCATCACGAGAAACCTAATCGATGCAGGTTCACTCCAATGAAAATAGCAGGTTGTAGAAATCTGAATGAAACCCCCTCATAAATTTGCGTTGCTTCAGCAACTGTTAAAATACAGTTTTTAGAGATCTATTTAGTCAGTATGTCACTGCAGTAAAAGCAACTATAATCTGTCCTTGTTCCCTGCTGAAAACCACCACCGTGGCAGAGAGTCAGAGCTAACATAAGATCCGTTGAAAAGCGTTTGAAGAAGGTGCCAAGAATGATTCATGATGGATGGCATTGGGAATGTGTCATTTTTCTTTGAAACACATGACACCACCACATAAACCAGAAAAATTGAATACTTTGTTTATAAGATCAAATTTGTTTTTGAACCTTCTAGAAAACATCACATGTTGAGGGGAAAACATGTAGTTACTTATTGTTTCCTGGCTTGAAATAAGAAATATGGTTTATTTTTTCATACGGTATTTTGATCACATTAGATCTATACAGTACCTGGCATAAGTGGTGTAGTAGGAGCTACTGTATATCTGTAAGACTTATTCAGATGTAAGGGACTTACCGTACTGTGGTCAGTGGCTTCAAATCAGCAACTATCGTTTCCAAAAGTATGTTTTTCTTGTTAAAAATACATTTTCCAACAAAGTACTTGCTTGAGGTGATTTAGTATAACATTTGTTACACAAAAAAAATAGGAATAGGTTTTGGTTTACATACATTTATTAGGTTATTAATAAGTAACATAATAAGGGGAGTGGTGGCCTAGTGGTTAAGGACGCTGGGCTTGTATGTAATCTGAGGGTTGCCGGTTCAAGCCTCACCTGGGCCGTCACTGTGGGATGTTGAGCAAGTCCCTTAACCCCGAACTGCTCCCCAGGCGCCGCAAATATGGCTGCCCACTGCTCCCCAGGGATGGGTTAAATGCAGAGGAGGAATTCCATTAATGTAATACATTACATGGCCAATTAAAGGCGAAAGCCCCGATTTAATCTTTAATCTTAAACATTATTGAGATAAAGGTCCAGCCCTCTAAAGAACAAATTGAGTTTGTGTGTTGCCAAGTAACGAGCGGAATGTCGTCTAATGTAACGGAGTAAAAGGACCGTTTCTTCTACACAAATATACTCAAGTAAAAGTAAAAAGTATCTTGCATCAAAACTACTCTTACAAGTAGAATTACTTAAGAGAGTTACTTAAGTAAGTGTAAGTGTTACTACCCACTTCTGGTGGCCATGCATTTGTTGTACTTGGAGATACGGGGCACAATTAAAATCATTTTTCCAGTTTACTTCATATTTATCAATTGTTGGATGTTAAATTTTGATGTGTGAGCGACGAGCAGGCCTTAAAAGTTGCAACCAAAAAGATGTTTTAAAAAAAAAGGAAATAATTTAAAAAAAAACAACAACAAAAATAAGACTGAAGCTAATTCCTAATTAGAATTGTACTAAAGTGTGGCCTCATGAACAAAGCAGATTTTATGTCAAATTACAAGGATTTTTTTTTTCTTCTTTTAAACAAAGTGACTAAAGTCACCCATCAAACAGTGCTATTTACAGTTCCTCTCTGTAATAGATAGGAACCAATGATCACAGTCTTCACACCCCTATCACATCCTCCACTTTCTTAACACCACATAAGCTGCTTTCTCGTCATGCCTGAAGCTGTAAACTCCTTAAAGGCTTTGCTTTTTAGTTCTCTGAGAGTATGGTGTACCTTAACTGCAAGGAATCGAGAGCTGGTGACAAACACTGCAGATAAGAGTGTGTTCACAGAGGGAGCGCTAGTAGAAAACATGAAATGACTACATGTATTTTAATGTGGTCTGATTCAAAAATAAAATCATTTTGGATACTTTACTTCCATGCAGAATAAAATGAATATAAGCTAATGAGCAAAACATTTAATAACATGAAAAACATATTGGAGAATTCCTTAAAGTAGAAGGACTTTGGTTCTGCGGTAATCACAGGCTTAGCTCAGTAATGATGGGGAAGAGACAGACAATGCACAAGAACATAGACCCCTGTCGGAGGACAGCAGGGGTCTATGACTTATTTCTCTATTTATGGATCTTGTAATTAAGAGAGACTGAGCTCAGGGAAGATGCCGACTCCTTCCTGTTCTCGCTCTGCTCTCATCCTATTCTGTGAATTTGTTAGATGTCTCAAACACTGAAGGCTGTGGTGTGAAGTCACGCCTCAAAGCCTGGGAGAAATCTCAGCTGACTATTGCAGCACACATAGTGGTGTTATGTAGTCGTCTTCTTTGAGTACTAAGCTCATGTTGTGCAACTGTTTGTGAATGCCTGACACAAATAAAGTCATCCATCCATTCATCTTAAAAAGATCTGTAAGCTATGCAAGCTCACATTTAACCCAAGAAGATTTGTGATAATCCTCGAGTTTTCACATTTAAACTAAAGCACCAGCTTTCTTGAACCTAGGACCTTTTTCTGTGGAGTTTGTTTGAATCCCACTGCTTGTGTGGGCTAATTCTGTATGCGCTGGTGCATGCAAGGGTTGTTGGCTGATGTTTGCTAAATGTGGCAGCGCAGTCTCTCTGTGGCTCAGAAATATGTACTCCATTTTGACATGTAATTAGTTGTATAATTTGTTGTTCAACACAAGCAAAACATTAGCATATAGTCATAAATCTACAAGTTATAGTACCGGCATATAAACCTGTTAGCATAGTGTTGCTATTTTTAGCATTCAATAACTTGCCAACAGCCGACACCTTCTTAAAAGTGACAATAATAGCATAATTCTTTCGTTGACACTTTCGTTAGAAGTTGTGAATAACTGAGCTCCTAAACCCAGACACAGTATGTGTTTGGTCTTTTTAAGAACTTTGTTTTATGCTAGGTAGGCTAGCTTTGCAGTGAAATTGTGGCTAGCTAAGCTGAGTCATGCCCAAAAGCTCAGCTGTCTTCAATTTAGATGATTGCAAGTTCTCCCTGAGCATGCATAGATTTGCATGAATTTGTGTAAGTAAATAGGGTATCTAAACTGATCATACGAAATGTCAGGAAAACATCAAAAAATTGATTATATTATTAGGTTATTTGGTTCTATTATCAATCAATTTACAAGGACAACTTTTCTCTCTTTTTTTTTCTAATAATTTTTACATAAGGCCAATGAGGACACAAGAACCTTTAAAAAAAACATACTTGAATTTTCTTTACTCTTAAAGCAAAAATGTCAGGATACCACTATAAATAAATAAATAAATACTAAACACTTGCTATGGACACATAAAAAGTGAATCAAACATCGCAAATCACCAAAACTACCAAACACTTGACATGTTTCCAAGGCAGTGTACACAAGTACATGTTAGGTGCTTTCTGATCGAACAGAATAGTTTGCCATATCACACAAATTTACAGTGATGTAGGCTCAAGTTAACTTTTAAATACAAAATATAGCTTGCCATGTGGCAACTGGATTATACGCTCTACTTTCCCTACATGACAGGTAACCTTTGAAAGTTAATGTGCACTTTTTATTGTGCTGTCATGTCAGTAAATTTCCCCACTGCCAGATGAATAAAGAATACTCTACTCCATTCTAATAAACCAACAAGATGCACACACAGTGACAAAAAGTACAAGCACGTCCATGCACACACAGAGACAGACGGGAATACACACACGGTGTGTCTGTACATACACACAGAGCTCGATGAACCCTCTGATTAGACCAGAATTTGCTCTTTATAGAAGCACAGAGTCAAAAACATCACCGCAGCAGAAAAGAGTTCCACATTGGAGCGTTAATAAATGCTCACTGAGAATCAGAACCAGAAAATACTTTAATGAACCTGAGGGGTAATTAGAACGGCATATTATAAACAACACTACTAATAATTATTATACACACGCAGAAAAAGGAGTAGGGCTGAGGGCTCTGATAGGGGGAAAACTAGTCCCTCCTAGGAGGGACGGGGCAACTATGACAGTGAGTAACACACAATGGTCAAAATGACACCAAAAAATTACTTAGCAAATAACAAAATTCAATTGTAATAGCCGGCGTTCAACCCATAGAGGGCAGTAACTCTGACATTTTACAACTAAATATGCACAATTAAAATGCTTTTACTAAAATGTTAAATGTTGCACTAGGATCAACCAACAGCACTACTTAATACCTATATATTCAGCAGAAAAAAAGTGGGTTTGGGTTTTGTTACAATTTATTTTGTAGCCTATTTTATAAGGTTCAGCGTGATTCTGCGATTAAAAGGTGGCACAAACCGGAAGCCCTGAAGCATTCTGGGAAATTATTAATACGTGTGAGGCTTGCTTGTCAGATGGTGGCTGTTGTCATGGTTACCATGAATGAGATGTTAGGCCTATCTACGGAGCTGTGGTTGTGTTTCTTCACAACAGTCAACAGCAAGTCAAATATGTAAACCCTATGGATAATAGCCTATTCATTTCATTTTATCAGATCCATTTCTAAACGTTTGATCTCAGTCATTCTGCCTCCTTCTTCTTGGACTGAGATCACTGTTTTCTTTGGTCAGATGCTTTTTACATTTCTTCATCTGAATTTGAATATTCTTGTGTTGAGCTACAGGGTGAATGTCTTCTTTATACTTGTTGGTTAAACTGAAGTGGAAAAAAAGGCCAGATCTACAAATAGAGTTTTGGGTAAAACTGCATGAATCATATATAAGGCATTGTTCTTACCAGCAATAAGCTGTAAGAACGTGTAGTATTCATAGTATAGATCGGCATTGGTTTACCTGTACAGACTAGCCCTTAATAAACGCAGGAATGAGCCCAATCTTAAAATGGTAATAAATTACATATTAATACTGCAACAAGTTGCATCTTTTTTTAAAACTTCATTCATCAATGTTAACATTTATCACGTCACACATTTAAGACAAAAAGACATAAAGCAAAACATGAGGTACTGTATGTATAAAAATACTTAGTCCCGAGAATAAGCGGCACACAAATAAACCAAAAAAACTACTACACAAAACAATAAAATACACATTAATACTAACATATTCCCATGCTAGTCACAATTAATGCAATGTGCAATTAATCCCCTGAGCATTGTAATTGATGTAACGCTTTAAATTTAAGTAATTGCAATTCAATAATGAATATCATTTAAGGCTTGTTTCCAAATTTTTTTACAGGTTCCATCTTTTGGCAGAATCATTGTTTCAAAATTATAAGCCAGAACGCTGACATACACTATTGATCAGTCTGACAGG
Organism: Gouania willdenowi; assembly: GCF_900634775.1. Taxonomy (NCBI): domain Eukaryota; kingdom Metazoa; phylum Chordata; class Actinopteri; order Blenniiformes; family Gobiesocidae; genus Gouania; species Gouania willdenowi. The sequence goes on along the minus strand of NC_041049.1, from coordinate 20,893,543 downwards.
TTCTTATTTGTTTATTTTGAATACTTTATTAATCCTTCAGGGGAAAATGTAGGTTTTTACATTCTGTTATTTTTTAGGGACATGCTTGTGGACATGCATTAATGGACAGATGTCAGACTATGTAGGGAGTGCACCAGAGTTGGGGGTTTTGTGTCTCAGCAGTACCTCGCAGTACTTGAGCTACCAGAACAACTTCCGTATTCTTGGTTTGCACTGGGACTTGAACCAGCAACCCTCTGGCTCCTAATCCAAATCCCTACAAAATTCTAACAGTTTCACGTTATATGACAGTATTTTTTTTTCATGCCTAATCAGGTGTTCACAGCATTTTCTACTGGTTGAGAGAGGAATTACTGCAATAGATTGACTTAGGACGGCCTATTTTACTGTCATGATGAGCAGTGTTTGGAATAACGGCGTTTAAAAAAACGGCGTTAGGTAACGGCATTTCTTTTTTCAGTAACGAGTTAATCTAACTAATTACTTTTTACGCCGTTAACGTTACTGAACGTTAAATGCGGTGCGTTACATGCATCGATTGAATAAACTGTTAATCCGAAAGCACCCCTGGCTTCATACGCAGCTGTAGTGAGGAGGCGGGTTAAAAACAAGGTGAGCGACTATGATTGGCTAAGACGGCGTCATGTTTCATGGTAGCCAATCAGAGCCAGTGTTTTTACACATGTGCCAGCACACACACACACGCACACACACACACATACACACACACTGCAGATTGGATGAAGCAGCAGAGATGGTGAGCGTGGAGCAGTCTGATGAAAAGTTGACATTTTTAAGGTGGTGATACAAACACTACTTTAAATTAATTGTGGTCAAAGGCAAGAACGTGCATGTGAAGTGTTCATTACATCCAGGAGTGAAGACTTTGTCGACATCCGTTATAAGCAACTCAAATTTAATGAAGCACCTCACAACGACACACGCATCTAAAAATTCTGAATTATTTGACATATACCACCTTTTTTTTTCCAACAGTTTCCTCAGTAATGAGTTACTTTTATTATAGAGTAATTCAATTACTAACTCAGTTACTTTTTAGATCAAGTAGTGAGTAACTATAACTAATTACTTAGTTTAGCATTAGCTTGATTTCTAGCTTTAAATGCTGCATACTCAGTGGTGTGGTGGTTTCTTATGGTGAATGAGGTAGAGTTTTGTTTGCAGCTCCACCAGGAACATATTTCCGCATTATAGGAATTACAAATTGCGATTCTTTGCTTTCTTTTTTTGTATATTACAGCCGAACTGCCGACATGCTAAGCTAACCGTGCCTCCGTGTCCGTGAGTGGTATTCTCCAGTAGCAGAGGCATGTGCACGCAGGCACATGCTCACATGCAGCTTTCTTATCCATTTACACGTATGATTTACACCACAACTAACACCAGAGCGCTACTGTTTATCTTCATATTTAGAAGTGCAACGTTGAAAAAGGTCCGGTCTGACACACGCCGCAGCGCAGCGTTCCAAAAGTTGTGTAATCAATACACCGGTACGGCGGTATATTAAAATTTCACATCATAACAAAAGTATATACTGGTATTCGTTATTATTGTTAATAATTCAGGTTAGCATTTTGCTGCAACAAATGCACTCCAGTTTCAATACCACACTTTGTTGATTCTGTTACCTTCACTTCTACTTTTAAGCATTCATATATTTGTTTATAAGAGAGCATGGTTTAGTGATAGAAACTGGATGTGGACTTATCTTGAAGGTGTTTTTTTAACAGTTGTACCAGCAATTTGCTAGCTAAGTAGGCTATATTGCCTCTCAGCTAGGTCATGAATCAGGCCTAATACTTGTAGATTGTGTAGTTCTGAGGGCCAGTGCATTGTCAGATATTGATCAATACAAAAGTTAAATATTTAGCTATTTACGATTGAAAGCTAACATAATCGACATCAAGTTTCTTTTGATGGTCAGCAAAAATGGTGCTATATTTCCCTCTTGTCCCGCTCTTTGTTTCCATTTTATCTGTTTCCCTGATCAGATGTCCAGGTAGTCATTGTAAATGAATTGAGTTAACATCTTTTTTTCCTATTTCTACGTTGTACAGTATATGAGCGGAATGACCGCACTTAAATTACGCAAGATTTTGCTTGAGATTTGATGTCTGTCCATTTGCTACAGTTGCTACACATTAGGCCAACCATTTTACGCTGGAAAAATGCATGATATTGCTCCAAACTATGTCGATGTGGGTTTAGTCTATGCCATGTCATATTACATCATATTTTATACATGAATAGACATTCCAGTCTCTCTGATCACTTGTTCATGAAGACAAATTGTGTGTAAATGAGTAATATTGTCTCAAAACATGCAGGTGAGGTTATATTCAGTGTCACATAGCAATGTCCGCTTGATTTTGTTTATAAATAATAACAAAAATATAATAACAAAATGACAATTTCCATTTTAGGCAGTGAATTCTGTTTTTTCCACAATCAAAGAAAGCCAAAACACCCGTAGATACAGTAATATATTACAAATTATTGTGCCTAACTTAAAAATATATATATATCCTGTGACATAATATTTAATTAGGGTCAATATCCCTCCACAAACATGCATGAGATGCTTTGATGTGATGGTGAATGAGAGTTGTGCAGCGTCTTTGCGTTACAAAACTTGTAAAAATGCCAGATTGGAAGACAAAATAGGCTAGATTTCTTTTTCAGAGAGCCGTGAAATGGTTTCAGCTCACTGCTTCTCTTTTGTTCTGGTACACAGCCATTTTCAAAACAGAACTGACAGAGTTACATAATGGTGACTGCAAAACTTAAAAACCTTGAAGCTGAAGAGCTGGTGATTTATTATTTCTTCTTATGGAATAGCTAGCATGACACAGTTTTCTCTTCTCTGCAAACCTTGGCGACTGCAGAGTCAGGACACACCGAGTGTCACCATAGTCTGTGACTGTCTGCTGCAGCGTGCGTGCATCAGACTGAGAGTCTCATTCTAGTCACCATGAGGTGACCTCACTGCGCCGCAGACGCTACAATAAGTCATAAAGGAAGACAGATGAGAACAGGAAGGGCTGGCATTTTTTGAAAGAATCTAAGTAACCATCTTAAAACTTTGCCTCTTGAAAAACAAACGATATTTGACATTCTTTTTGCCTTCTGGTTTCTTTTTGTATGTTTATGTATGAACTCTGATTTTAAAGCTCACATTTCAACCTCACTACGGTGTACATTTCAGTTCTCAGGAAAACCTCTATCATTTTTAAGACCGAAAGGACTCATGTCTCAGCAAAACCTCTGTCAAAGCTAACGGCGTCACCTATCAAAACAAACGCCTCAGGCTTCAAAATAAAAGTCATCAGACTCAACGGCAACGTTGTATGTTGAAAAAAACGGAAATACGCATGACAGCATCAACGTGCTGCTTCAGACACTAGAGTAAGTTGAAAGCTGTTAATTGATTTATTTATTTTAAAGGTTAAGCTACAGCAACGTTTCATTTAACAATGTAGTTATTAATCAAACAATATGTAGATATATCTTAACTTTTAAAAAATAAAAGGAAAAACGGCTTTTCAACTTACTTCATCATGAATACTTTCTGTTCCTTCAAAATCGTCTTGTGTACTTTCGACTCCTTCAAAATAAAATGCCATGTCGTGTTTTATGGCCTGAGGCCGAGTGTGATGACTTATATTTTGAAGCCTAAAACCATGCCATTTGATGGCGCTTGGTTTGGCAAGTGAGGCCATTAGATTTGACATAGGTTTTTGCTGAGACTGAAGTCCTAAAATGTCTAATGAGTCTAATGAGACTTTGTTGATTCAAAGATAAGAAAGTTGCAGTAATATTGGCAACAACTCAGAAATAGAATGCTGTCAATCCCTCAGTAATCAGGATTAGGATCTGTGGGTAGATTTGGTGTATATTGTCTATATGTACAGTATGTATAAATCATTTTGTGGTGTTCTGAGTTGAGCTTCTGTTTATTCGTCATGGTGCTCTGATGATGATGGGTACATGCCCCTGTGGAGCCCCTTTTTTTTCTTATTTTAGTTCCGTATTTGATTAGAGTCCTATAAAATCAATTTTATATTTTTCCAAATTACGTATTTCCACATAATTAAACAAAAATGTATGTCAAAATAGAAATGAAATTTAAAACCAATCGACAACAACAAACAATTAAAGTGTAGATATAAGTTGTACTCATATGGATAATTTCTTACTGCTCCTTTTTAATTATTCATAATCACATGTCATATAAAGATGTATGCAAGCAGTATAATGTCACCCAATTTCCCCTCAGGGATCAATGGCTTATTGAATCTGAGCAGGTTTATTGATTAAGTTTTGATAAACTTAATTTGACATAATTCCAGACCATAATTATTAAACAAAAATAAATGGACAGAAGGATGCAAACAGTAATTTCACCCCTAGTGGCCAGAATATTTTACAGTATTAGAAACTATCAAATTATCATGAACCTACGATGTTTAAGACGCTACAATCCCTGGCATCAGTGATCTCGTCCACAAAAACAAACAACTTGCCCCCACAGATCTTCTGTAGCACTGATTGACTGACTGATTAACTGATATTACTTTATTAATCCCCGAGGGGAAATTCAGTTTCAGTTACATCCCGACCAAGAAACATGAAAAAACAATCACATATAACATGGGGGGACTGGAACATTCTGAGCAGGTGAAGCTTATGAAGGATAAGCCCCTCCTTTCCTGTTAGCAGCGCTTCACGAGAAATGGGCGGAGCTTCACAGACACATAAAAGTTACGCGGCAACTGGCCGGCTCTGTATTTTGGAGTAAGTGATGAGTTGCGTAGTTTTTTGGCAGCTTAAACTGTGTTTCAGTTGAAAGCTTTCACATGTTGTTTAGCTCAGGGTGGGAGGGGTTCGGGCGAATGAGCGGTCCCCGGATAAATTTCCCAAGAAAAGCATCCTTCGCCTCACGATGACGGCGTTTCATTCACATTCTGTCAATTTCCACGTTCAACAGTGGATGATTCCGTTTCCATTGGTCGATTCCGTGATTGCTTCTGCAATTCTGTTAAAAGGGAAATTAAAGGGCCCTATTTGATGTTCCTGTTTCTAGAAATCTTTTGTCACAGCGCTACTCAGGAGGTCAGACCTGCTGGATGATGATCAGGAGATCATCTTCAAATGGTGCTGACTAATTGACAGACTGTGCTGCTGTATTAACTCAGATCAGTGGCATCAACAGATCAATAGGATGGTTTCTGTCCAAATCTGCCTGTTTTTCATGGACTGATCAGAGCAAAGTTACAGGACCTGACGGAGCAGCCACATTAAATTAGGGGGATTATTTAGTTTTCTACATTATTAATTTGTGAAGCAGACAGAGAAGTCCATCTGCCTCCAATGTAACTTCCTCAAATGTCATTGTGTGCTTCTGTGCCCTCACCTCTCCACATTGAACGAGCAAAACGCTCATTTAAATAGGGTGGTCTGCGCCACTTCTGCATGTGCACTAATCATTGCTGCAATCTCAGTTAATTCCTCGCAGCAGGTGAGGATTTAGGGACGCAACTGGTTTACCACCCTGTATTTCATATTTTAGTGAATCCGCCTCTAAGTGTGTACAAGGTCAATTTAAAGAGGAATAAACTTTTATTCGGCTTTAAAGAGAAATTAAAGCTCCCATGTAAAAGTGGCCATTGTGTTTGCTGGTGGATTTGATGAGTTTTTGATGGCCTGAATGTCACTCCTTTTTGATGAGTTCTTTTTTTTTTTTACCTATTTGTGTTTTTACGGACTGTTTATTGTTTCCTTTACTGGATTTTTACTTTTCAAATGTTACTCCAGCCTGCTTCCTTGCCTGCCACCCTCACTGCACCTGGTCCTCCATCTACACCTCACCTTCCTGACGGGCAGTCATTCTAAACACACATCCATGCCATAAGGTGGCAATAAAGTGCACACAGAAATCTCCACAATGATCCATCTGGGGACTGCAGTTGTCCGGTTTTTGCTTAGGCTAGTATTTTTAAGGTGAGAATATCTCAGGATTATTAGTCAACACAAGGGCACATCCAATGTTTTAATTTATTCTTAATGAATCAGTTTACAAATAAAACACACTCTAGGTATCTAAGTTAAATAATACCAGCCACTTTTGTTGTTCCGTATGATGTGTTTAGGGGACGCACAATGCATTCTGTACCACTTAGCTGTCAATATTTCAAACACAATTACAACTGAGATACATCATATCTTGGTGACTAGCAGCTAGCTATGTGTTGATGAATCATTTCCATATAAACAGCATCTTATTGATTCATTCAGGAGAAAACATCCCCCGCTTTACTACAACTTGTTTCTACACTCAACTTTTCCTTTTACAAGCCGACCTGTTTACAGCATGAGGTCTGATGGTCTCATGCCGAGTGGAAGCAGCTCATTAAGAACCAAAAGGTCAGTGTTACTTTACAATTCAGGGCAGAAAAAAGTGGGATTATTAGTGGCTGCTGTTAGCCTTCCAAGCTGAGGAGCATCTGTTGGAGGACAAGTAGAAAACTGGTTATGGATGGAAAGCTTGTACCAGCCTCTTCATTAATACTTGATAGTCTTTGGATGGCAGTAGGACACCTTTTAAGCAACAATGGCCACGTTTACATGGGAGATTTAATTCCTCTTTAAAGCAGGAATAAAAGTTATTCCTCTTTAACCTGACCTTGTAAACACATAATTCTTAATGCTAATTTAATTTGGCATTAAAGTTAATTAAAGTTAATTAAAGGTGGCAGGTATATCCAGCCTAGATTATTTAATAAGAGGTTTAAAAGAAACACACAGACTCATTAAACACACACGGACCTCTGTAAACAGAACAGGCTTCACCGGACGGCTGGCACTAGGACCCAGAGGCGGAGTAAGTGAGTCCCCGTACTGGATTCACAGGCTGTAATATCATTAGTTTATTATTTTACTTGTTGTTAGAGCTACTAGCTTTATCAGGGAGCAACTATTTATTCCTGGTGATTGTTTTCCACAGGTTTACTGGGCTTTTTACCGGTGATTAGTTCCTGTCTCCCTTTCTGAAACCGTGTGTTATTGTCGAGCTGTTGCTTCAAAATTTCAATCTCCAAACCATCGACCAGCCTTTCAGATCCGATCCCAACTAAGCTGTTTAAAGAAGTTGTTCCCCTAGTCTGCCCATCTTTGTTGGAGACAATAAATATATCCCTATCAATAGGCTACGTGCCACAGTCCTTTAAAGTAGCTGTAATCAAACCCCTTTTCAAAAAACCTACTCTTGATTCCACCACTTTAGCAAACTACAGGCCTATATCTAATCTTCCTTTTATTTCAAAGATTCTTGAGAAAGTTGTGGCGGCTCAGCTCTGTGACTTCCTTCAAAACAACAGCCTGTTCGAGGACTTCCAGTCAGGTTTTGGAGCTCAACCCAGCACAGAGACTGCTTTAGTTAAAGTAACTAATGATCTACTCTGGGCTTCAGATGAAGGACGACTCTCAGTGCTGGTTTTATTAGATCTTAGTGCAGCTTTTGACACTATAGATCACTATATTCTACTAGCGAGATTAGAGGAATTACTTGGAATCACAGGGACTGCCCTAAACTGGTTTAAGTCCTACCTATCTGATAGGTACCAGTTTGTACACGTGAATAATAAGTCTTCTGTGTACACTAAAGTAAGCTACGGGGTTCCTCAGGGCTCTGTGCTAGGTCCAATCCTCTTCTGTATCTATATGCTCCCCCTTGGTAATGTTATGAGAAAATACTCTGTTAACTTTCACTGCTATGCTGATGATACCCAACTTTATGTATCAATGAAGCCAGGTGAGACAAATCAGCTATCTAAACTTGAGGTCTGTCTAAAGGACATTAGGGCCTGGATGGACCAAAATTTTCTTCTTCTTAACTCAGACAAGACTGAGGTCATTGTACTGGGCCCACGACACCTTAGAGAAACCTATGCTAGCCTAACTGCCCGAGATGGCATTACTCTGGCACGAAGCACAACTGTTAGAAACCTTGGGGTTCTATTTGATCAGGATTTATCCTTCAACTCTCACATAAAACAAACTTCAAGAACTGCCTTCTTTCATCTCCGTAACATTGCTAAAATCAGATCTATCCTGTCTCAGGGCGACGCCGAAAAGCTAGTCCATAATTTTGTTACCTCTCGACTGGATTATTGTAATTCTCTTTTAGCAGGCTGCCCGAGCAAGTCGCTTAAGACACTTCAGCTGGTTCAAAATGCTGCAGCACGTGTACTGACTAAAACTAGGAGAAGAGATCACATTACTCCTGTATTAGCCTCTCTACATTGGCTTCCCATAAAATATAGAATAGAATTCAAGATTCTTCTTCTCACTTATAAAGCCCTAAATGGACAGGCACCAGTCTATCTCAAGGAGCTTGTAGTGCCATACAATCCCCCCAGAACACTACGCTCTCAAAATGCTGGCCTACTCGTTGTTCCATTTGTCTCTAGAAGTAGTATAGGAGGAAGAGCTTTCAGTTATCAGGCCCCACTTCTCTGGAACCATCTACCAACCACGGTTCGGGGGGCAGACACCCTCTCTACCTTTAAGGTTAGGCTCAAAACGTTCCTCTTTGGTAAAGCTTTTAGTTAGGAACCAGCTCATAGCTCATAGTTAAGATGCAATAGGCATAGACTGCCGGTGGGGGGGTCTGGCATGCTCGGTTGGAGAGAGGTTGGAGAGGGCGTTAAGAGAGAGGTCATTTAGGTTAGAGAGGGACCGCAGAGGGTCCCATTCCTCTCTCAAACACTCCCTCTATGTCTGCTTCTTCCCTTGTGTGTTTGCTCCTGTACTCCTTCTGGCTTTTGTCTTGCAGGTCCGTGGGATCCTCAGTGTGGAGTTACAGAGACTCAACAACTCTGTCTCCACCCTTTCCTCTGCACACACCCAACACAGCATAACGTGGATGGATGTTCATCATAGGAATGGGATCCACACAAGGTTCCTGCTGCTTAACAGAAGGTTTTCCTTGCCGCCATGATGAATTCATGTTGGGTGTGGGATACATATGTATGTGTATATACTGTATTCACGTAATATTACAGATATTTTTTGGTGCTAAAGGGGTAAGGAATCATTTATGAACATGTTTAAAAGTAGAAGGCGGCCAGAAAGAAAGTATTAGCAGATTCCGCCCGCCGCCAACACTTCTGGCCTCTGCTGGTTAAAAAAAGTACTGCGATTCAATTTTCACAGTATTGATGTGAATCGTGATACCTATGAATCAAATTTTAACTGCGTTACGATTAATCGTTACATCCCTACTCTTTGATGTAACCAGTATGTTTGCATCCTATTTAACAATTCAGGAAGTCGGGAATCCGGGTAAGTTGTGATGTTTTTGCCTAGCAACGCCATTCCCCATATCTGTTTGGAGGTAAAACAACATTAACAACGAATTGACTCCCACTGTAACAGAAAAAGTTTCACCATGTCAGAGAGCTATTGTGTGTTAGGCTGATTGTCCAATGTAAAAATAATACAGATATAATTTTTGATATCATCCCAAAAGAAAAAAACAAAAAAAAAAACATTGGCTTTCCTTCATAGGACAGATGGGTAAAAACTATTCTCCAAAAATGTCCCGTTCCTACATGTGTCTCTACATTTCATAACCTGTAAGTGAACAGTTAAGATCTGAAATGAGGATTGAGAATTTTAGGGGCATCTCCGTGGCTTTAGATTTCATTCTAGATGGCAATACAATGCATGTACCATTTGTTCTTTGGTTATTTTGTTTCAAAGCCAAATTAAAAATCGGAAAAAAACGGATTGATTTTTTAGTTTTATTCATTTAACCAGAAACAGGAAAACGTAAAAACCAGATACCAAAAAACGGTGTATTTCTGATTCTGGTTTTAAAATCAAAATAGTTAAAATAACAATAGCAACATATTATATTGTTTTGTTTGTTTGTCTTTTTATACAGTACCGGTGTTGGTGAAGTGGCGACTTAACTGGCGACCGACTTCCCACGTAACTTTACATTCAAGTTGAAAATTCTATATGATACAGAAGTGTATAATGCACCCCATAATCATGTTTAGCCAGCTGTTATTTATCATTTAGTGTCTTTAAATAGGTTTATATTTTATTCGTGCCCAGGCTACCTGTGAGCAGCTATAACCTGTGGGATGTTGCGACTGTCAGAAGTAGGTCACGAGTTGACATTGACGAGAAATAATACTTTGTTTGGTTAAAAACAAAAATAAATAAATAAATAATAATAATAATAATAATAATTAAGAAAAATAATTAAAAATTAAAAAATTAAAATAAATATATATATATACATCACTATACTGTATATTAATTCCATCGCAAGTTAATGAGCTCATAGCGTCTATTTTGCTGAATAAAATACATACGTGTGCTATGATTAAAACTGATGGAATAGCTAATTTATAAGGTGTTGGACACTCGTGGGACATATAATAGGAGGTCAATGAAAGTGTGCAGCATAACTGTCTATGTGTAAGACATGTCTTCTGCATGATGTTCAAGTGTGTTTATGTCATTTCACTTGCTTATCTTTTACCACCGACACATTCTAGTCGATGTACAAGCAATGAAATCACATCTCATCATCATGTTTAGTCAGATGTACATGTCATTCTCTCTACAGTGACAATAAATAAGCTTGGATTATATTCTTGTCTGTACCCTACTGACCAGATGTAACCTGTGGTATGTTGCGACTGTCGGAAGTAGGTTGCCAATTGATCTGAAACAATGTTCTGGACTGTGAAGGCACCGCGCTGAAGTTTGGCTGCACAGATTGTTTAAAAAATGTTCTTAGAGTCATTTGTGAACAAAAAGAATCATGGACATAGCTTCTCCGTGTGTAAATTCAGGTAAACGCGGTCACAAGTTAACATGGAAACACTGCGTTTCTCCTGCGACCTCCAGTAAAAACGGTATGTAGAGATTAGAATAGTGAGCTGACAGCTGATCAGTGTCTGAGCGATTAATGCAGCGGATGTATGGATTTGGTTTTTCTCATTGACGCAGGATCAATTCCCAGTGGAAGCGACTCAAGTGTTTATTTATTTTTATGAGACAGATCATATACTCGTTCATTGTTTTATTTTCGCATGAATAAGGGATATAGTTTTCATATATTCTTTGAATTCACACAGAAAGCTTACAAAGAGGGGGGAAGATTTGTTGAACTTACATTTGTGAATATAGAATTTGCCATATAAAATGAACAGGTTTACATAAATGACGCCCGTTTATTTACTATCGACGTAGGCCCGACTTCTCGAATACACATTTTCGAGTGACGTCAGCACTTGACCTAGCAACGCACGCCTCCATTTTAAAAAGGGTAAACACCTATGCTTTCACTTAACGCCATTGACAACACAGGTGGAGATCTTGCAGTCTGGCAGATTTTTACCGTCAAATGCCCAAATCCTACATAACATTTTGCTGTCACACCCATGCCTGGCTGAAGGAAAAAACACAATTTTACAGAATACCTACAGAAAAAGGCCAGAAACGGACATTATGGATCCAAGCACTGATGCGAACAAACGACGACAGAACTACACAGAGCCCAAAATCAAAGTGGTCATATGTTTGCAGTAGACATTTCGTTAATGGTAGGCAAGGGCAGACTGGCGTACGGGGACACCGGGGATTTCCCCAGTGGGCCGGGCCGCCGTCAGGCCGCTGGGTCGGGCCATGAGAAAGAGAAAAAGAGAAGGAGAATAAAAAAAACCTGTAAAGTATCACGTTTTGGCTGGGAAACTCCCGTATTTTACCCCTCTTACCCACCATCGTCCCGTATTAGTATTTTCCCGTAAATGTCCCGTATTTTAATGTAATAATAAATAAAAGAGAAATAAATAAAAACATTCCTCTGCCTCTCTAAACTGAACGCTGTCACTAGCCTCGCGAGAACTGCCACCTGAGATGACCCGAGTGGCAGTTCTCACGAAATTAGTGCCGACAGCAGAAACAAACCAGGAAACAACTCAGAAGAGAGGCAAAAAAACAAAGAAGTCGTGCCAACCAACCAGATGTAACTTTTCTTCATATCGATGCTCAGCCTTTGGCTCTAATCTGCTGAAATATTCGTAAGACATTGAGTAAAAGCTTTGGGTTGTTCGCGGTAAATAGTGTAAATAATGGTTGTCAAGCAATAGTTTACCCCTCTTAAAATAGCAGCGGGCGTTGCGAGGTCAAGTGTCCCGGATGATGATGTCACCGCGAAAAGGTGTATTGCATTATTTTAGATAGATATTAGTCACACAACAGACTACTTATGTATTTACAGATATACATTATTTAAAAAAAAAAAAAAGAAAGTGTCTGGAGGTACGTTAAACGTAGCAATAGCCCCCAGGACCATAGCTACATTTCCGGACCTTTTCTACATAAGCGCAATGTGCCTGTGTTACCACCGTGCCAGGACTAGCCGAGTGGTCTAAGGTGCCGCACTCATCGCTAACGTAGATTTACGTTTGCATCCCACATTTGACAAATAATGTTTTTCATTTTAACATATTTAAATTCCACATTTAAAAATACATATCCAACAAAAATAATAAATTTTGGATTAGGGATAGAGTTAGAGTTACGGTTAGGGCTAAAATAAAAGGGTTAGCGGGGGAGCTAAAAATAAATATGAGCTAAAACACAAATGATGGAACTTTAAGTCACGTGGTGCAACTATCGCGTGACCTAAACTGGCCAATGAGGGACGCTTTGTATGCATAGAGTGGCAGTCTATGGGTACGTTTAACGTATCCATAGCCACGGCCAAAAAAAAAGAAAAGAAAGCATGTCACATGAAAAATGGCTCAATTGTAGTTAAAGGCCCTGGTAGAGGGACTTAATGACGGGGTGCCCCAGGGTGTCCCCCCCACCACCGCAGGCCGCTTCGCCCCTGTGGGCTCCAGGGAAAGGCTGAGGGAATCCCTGCACACAGTGAGACAGCAGCAGCACCGGAGCACGAACAATAACCCACACAGCAGAGCACAGGGATGCGCGTGCGCGTCAGAACGGCACGGTGGAAAAACTCACACGTGCGCGCGCACAAACACACACCGACAAGAAGCGTGTTGAATAAAAACGTGGGTCTGATGGAGGAGAGAATCACAGCAAAGCTTTTACCTGACAGTGATGTGTCGGAGCACGAGGACCCTTGATCTTCCTCTTTCCTGTGATGATGATGATGATGTTGATGATAATGATGATGATGCTCTTTCCCGTTCTGTGTGCTGGTCCTTCTCTGCATCCCAACCACGCCCCCAATCCCCACCCCTTCTCTCTCTCTCTCTCTCTCTCTCTCTCTCTCTCCCCCCAATGCATGCTGGGAACGTGAGGGGTGTAATGAATCGTCACCACTGTCACTTGTAGAAGCTCATTGGTCTAAAATGTAATCAGGATTCTGCTGAACTTTTAATCAATTCATTCAAATGAATTAAAATACAAAAATAAACTGTTTAACTGTTTAACATAATGTGTTCACAATATTAATGACTCCTGACATATAAAAGGGATTCATTAAGGCTCATTTGTTTTAATCATTAATATATTATTACATTACCACATTAATGCATACATTACATCCGAATTTCTAATTAATTTTATTTACGTTTCTCAGTTGTTGTTTTTTAAATTATTTTCCTTTTTCTTCGATTTAAGTAGTTAAACAACAAGTGTGGCAATGGCAACATTATTACAACAATAGTCAAAAACCATTAGACCTAATCCTAACACCTGATAAAGCATATGAAGAAATATTCAATAAGGATAAATAGACAACACAACACACGTTTATAGTGAGAATACAAGAAGATAAAATTATTTTGTAAATAGCTGAAGAGAATGAAATACTTCATTAAAAAAAATAAAAAACACACACACAGTGATCACAATTTATCTAAACATCATAAGTTCAGACGCTCAAGAAAGACAATGTTGAATTCTTTTTTTAGATATTGCGTGTTTTAAAACGTTCCTTCAAAAAATTGCGATCAAGAATCATTTCAAAATCGTTGGACACATGTTTTGATTGTGTTTCTTTTTAATACTCTACATTTATTTTCTAGCATATTTGAAATAAAGACAGGTTCTTTTTTTCTTCACATGAGCCCAAGGACTCTGCTTTAGAGGCCCCTAGTGGCTCTTGGGGCCTCATGCAAGTACATAGATGCTTCTTCTGCAGAAACTAAAACAGGAAATTTCAGTTTCTTTTTTTATGGTGAATTGCTCGACTCTGAGACATGATATGGGGGGAAAGAAGACATGATGGAATCCTAATTGTGGGCAAATTCGAAAACAAATAATGAACATTTGCTCTGTCTGCAATTATCTATGGGGTGCCAAGTGTAAAACTTTTTCATTATTTATCTCACTTTTCTCACATTCAGCACATTTTCCTACATTTAACACAACATTTAACCACATATATAGAAGTAAAAAAATTAAAAGCATTACATTTAGATATTTAAATCTAAATGGTATATGTTATATCTAAATGTTAAATCTATATCTAAATATATAATCTAAATGAAAATTTTAAATCTAAATCTAAATGTTATACGTTATATCTAAATGTTAAATCTATATCTAAATATTTAATCTAAATCTAAATGTTTAAATCTAAATGTAAATATATGTTAAATCTAAATATTTAAATCTATATCTAAATGTTATATATCATATCTAAATGCTTAATCTTATATCTAAATGTTAAATCTAAATGTTTAAGTCAAAATCTAAATGTTAAATCTAAATGTTTAAGTCAAAATCTAAATGTTAAATCTAAATATTTAAATCAAAATCTAAATGTTAAATATAAATCTAAATATTAAATCTAAATGTTAAATGTTAAATCTAAATTTAAATTTTGAACTTAAATGTTTTGCACATATGCTAATTGACCCCCGCCCCTTGTAACCTCAACCAATACACAAGCAGAGACACACTCAGCCGCTCCCACCCACCTCTTCACCAATGTCTGCCTGGGTGATATGTATGGCTGGTTCTCTCCCGGCGGCGGAGATCGAGCGCGCGGTCATGGCAGGTGTACGAGCTGCACTTCAGTGCAAATATTTAAATCTAAATTTAGATTTAAATGTTTAGATTTAATGCTTTTTTTTAACCTCTATGTATGTGGTTAAATGTTGTGTTAAATGTAGGAAAATGTGCTAAATTTGAAAAAAGTGAGATAAATAAGGAAAATGTGTTAGCTATAACTTTTATACTAAATGTTTACACTTGGCACCCCATAATTATCTTGGTTATTAATCCAGCAATGACCTGCACAATACTTTGTGTTTGATGTGCTCATACTTGATGAATTGATTATTTAATACACTCACAGGTGAGTGCAAATAACTATATTCAGAGACCAGGCTCTCTGACAATGAAAACACACAAAATAACTCCAAGAACACACAAAATGTCCAAAAATGACACAAAATAAGAGAGAAATATACAAAGTGACAACAAATATACATGAAATTGCAAAAAAAATACACAAAAGGAAGATAGAAATACACAAATTATCAGAAATATATACAAAAGACAATGAAAACACACAAAAAAACTCCAAAAAGACACAAAATGACCAGAAATTACACAAAATAAGAGATAAATATACAAAGTGACAACAAATGTTCATGTAATGACTAGAAAAACACACATGACAACAAATATTTACAAACTAAAACAAATACATACGATTAAAAAACACACAAAATGACAAAACAAAAAAAAGAGAGAAAATACACAAAATCAAAACAAAAATGTAAAAAAATTACACCAAAATCAAGCTGACAAAAAGAAACACACACAAAATGAGGAATGATAAACAGTCACAACATAAATACACAAAATGTCTAAAAAAAACACACAAAATGAAAGCAAAAATATGCAAATTGAGGGAACTATAACCAAAAATAGATTTAAAAAAAGTACAGGAATAAATGTACAGAAAGCAAAAGGAAACACATACCCTTTGTACCCCACCCCACCTTGTATTAATGTACTAACCGGTCATTATTCTAAATACTGACATGAATGTTGATATTATGGCCCTTGGATAAAACAATCACACATTTGCAAGAGGGAAAAGTTTCCCATCCCTGTGTTAGAAAATACTCTGGTCCCTTGTTTAGCCTTTTGGAAGTAAAATAAAAGTTTAGAAAGCATAAATTATTCCACTTTTTCCATTGCCAGGGATGAAATCCTTCATCAGTGTGATGGTATTTATCTATGAGCACATGCTTCTATTTTTCCACGTCTTCCTGATGCCGTCTCAGCTTAAGGCTTCTCTTGTGTCCCGCTGAAAGAGTCCCAGAGCTCTGTATTGCATCAGTCAAACATCTGTTACACCCATCTGTGTAATAAACAACCAAAACAACAAGAGGAGAGCTGAAACTAAAAGCTACTAAAGTACAGCACTAACACTGTGATCCGACCATGGATGCACACAAATAATACACCGCAATAAGTCTCTGTCTCACTCATACTACTGAAAAACTAGTGCAGGTTTCACATAATTACATCAGGACCACAGCTCCCATTGTCCTGATGATTTCCTGTCTGATCCTCCCAGAGGAGAGGATGCTTTTAACCAAAGTGCCACTTGTTTACAATAAGACAAAGTGATCAATTTGATGTAAATAAAGAGAAGAGCCCACAATCTAAGAACCAAATCTGTTAGTTCAGTGGTTTCCAAACAGGAACACGTACCCATAGGAGTACAGGAGCAAATCACAGGGGGCAGTCTGAAAGATGTAGCAATTACTTGAAAAATAATCAGGAAATGCTCCTATTTCCATTTTCTCCCTGTAAATGACCTCAGACAAAGCATCTCTGCACACATGTAGGGCTTCAAACCACTGTCACAAAAACAGTGACAATAAAAACATTGTGCCACAGAACATATAATGATATTGTAATAGGTATAACAGGACCATTTAGATGTGCTAATTTATTTACACCCTGAGTAACAAGGACTGAGTGGAGCAGCTTAGGCAAGACACCACCAGAGGCCTCAAATGCATCAACAAAACCATGGGGCCTGGCTGGTTAATGTTATAATGCCCTCAGTTTGGTCTTCTACCCCAGCTGATGTGATCCCCCACAATCTATGGGGTGCCAATCTCAAAAGTTGACAAGCTTGAAAGGTTAGTCAGATCCTTTAGTCAGTTCCTAGGTGTCTCAGCAACATCCTGGTCCTACCCGTGTCCAGCCGCACAGAGGAGTATAAGACCACCAAAGTGAGATTGAGATGATGCTAACAGAGTCCAGCTACCATATTTTAGCTAAAAAGGCTCCCACCTTGGTGTCCGAGAGGAAGTGGACTCCAGCTGCAGCGACGGAGGTGACCAAATGAGTCCTCAAGGACTGGGAGATTAATGGTGAAGTGCTAAAAGGGAGCGGAGGCCTTGGCTTTGGTGAGACCAATCCACTCTGGAACAGAGCGACCCCTGTTCAGCGACATGACCAAGGAGATGCTCCAGCAAGAATAGGCTGCAAGGTCTGCAAAGCCTGTCTCTTATGGATGAGCTGGGAAGATATTGAGAAGTGAAAAATCTCTTGGAAGGAGCTATGGGACATGACATGGACCTATGACGTCTCAGCCAGTGGTATGGAAAAGACCTTACATGCCCCAGCTGTCCTTCTCCAGCTAACCTAAAGCAGATCTAGGTTGGCTGAATGACAAGCCTGACACAAGGCCAGTACACAAGGCCAAAACACAATCAGGTGCTGAAGTCTCACTGCAGCTACACTGGAAAGGTGATGGATGGCGTCTTGTCAATGCCCTTCCTCCACTGTCCTCAGGACATTTTGTCCGTGCAGCAGAGAAATCAACCAAGGATACCAATGCCAGAGGCTAGGCACTTGGGTGCTGTGAGAGACAGGAAACTCCTAGCTGACTTTGAACAGAGACACTGCTTCCCATTGGAAATTGCCACCGCCAACCTCAGACCTGACCTTGTGCTTTGGTCTCCTTCACTACAAAGCGTTTACATCATAGAACTGACAGTGCCCTAGGAAGACACTGTAGGCCTATGAGCGCAAGAGAATTAGGTATGCTGAACAGCCCTGCCACGCAGAGTCCAATGTACTTTGGATCAAAAACATCATATCCTATGTTTTAAAAACTACAATATGCATGTAATAGGACATGTTGATTTGTTCAAAACAAAGTATCGGACTCTGTTGGGCCTAGTTTAGCTTATAGCTAATCTGCCTAAGATGGAGAACTCACTCGAAAAGACTGCTTTAAAAAAAACCAAAAAAACAAACAGGACAACTCAGTTTCTCTATAGGGAGCAAACTACACAGTGGTTCAGGGATATGTTCAGCCTACAATGAAGTCACAGCTAGGGCTAGGTATAGTGGATGCCACATGTTCACATCAGCCAGGAAGTGGCTGCTCAGGCTGGTTAATGTCATTGGTTATGTACTGTAGCATCCTGCAGGGAACAGCTGCATTTCCCATCGGACTGCTCCATCTCACAGGCAGCAAATGCATAATGAAGCGTGGGCAGAGGATAAACAGATGCAGTGGGAGACACCCAAGTCTATTTCCTCCCCTGGGTATCAGCTAATTGCAATCTAATGTTAGCCCCAGTCATTTGTGCTGATCATGATATTCTATACTTTCCAATATTCTCCATGTATGTGAACGTAATGGTACCTATATTCACTTTGTTCATTGATGTACTTTGTTAAAGCTACAGTGTAACATCTCAGTAACCACCCTGCATTATTGGAGTGTTCGCTCACCGTACTGTAGGTAGACAATCTGCTGTTGTCATTTCAATGATAACATCTGGGAGGGTGTTTCAGTTCATAGCTGCTTCACATGTAGTTTGACAGCAATGGCAATAGCTGAGAGTTGCAACTGAGAACAAGTCCAACTTCATACGAGAGGGCAAAAAAAAGCACCCACCATGGTATTAATTCTTAATAAGTGCTCTTGATCCCAAAGTACTGACAGTGCACCTGACTACAGCTCATTCTGAAGAATGCACTTAACATCGATTAGTGCGGATTATGAGATCGTCCGAAGTCACTTCATAAGCTCACCATAAAGCGTTAAAGTGGTAAATATAAGGGAATTAAAACACTGGAGCTTTTTTCCCTGTTTGTTCGTCTCTCCCCATGATATAAAAGTTCAACCACAGTCTGAATGACATAAAGGTGTTTAAATTGTGATTCCCTTATTTGTACAGTTTAAGTGATTTTTAGAATGTGTGAAAAAAAAAGATCTGATCGACAGTGTAAACTCTAGAATCAGAATCAGAAAGGATTTTATTCGCCAGGTACAGATAAAAAACAGTACAAGGAATTTAACTAGGTAGTTGGAGCGAAAGACACACATCAACACACTCGGGCGCCATTTGCGGCACCCACATATTTAGATGAAAAGGTGGGACAAAAACAGGAGGAGAGGTAATGGGGAAAAGGCAAATTTGAAATTAACAGTGTTAAACAGAAAATAAAAACCACCTTGGCAACATGTACTTAAGCAAAAACACAGTCAAAGAACAGGAGACATGGCACGTAGGTAGAGTTGGGTTGGTGGTTGGCTGAGGGAGGGGGTCAGGGCGGGTAAGAGAAGAGGAACTTTAACAGTTCAGTTCAGCAACAAGAGTTCCAGTTGGCGGGGGAGGGGGGAGGGGGTCTGTTGAAACTTTCTGGTGATATGAATGAGACAGCCTTGAAGCTGGCAATGGGAGCCACAGAGGAGATAAGCAATGTGTTTTCAATACAGGCTATGTCCAATTTTTAAATAGCCTTCTGTCCTGGTCTCTTTGCAATAATCCAATAAAGTGGCCTTAACTTGCGAGCCAGGCACTCAGCTTCTCCAAGTTGGTTTCGATTTTGCGTAGACGATTCAGAAGCAGCTCCTGCTTGCTTTTGAGTTCATTCATCACATGAGTCTGAGTGTTGAGAGCTCTGGCCTTTCCTTCAGAAATCACTGGCAGCCTTCCCAAACAGTCGCCAGCGTAATACGGACTTTGCAATAGGTCAGGAAGTGGCCAGCTTCAATCAGCAGCATGCCTGTTACCATGTAGACGTCCTCCTCGTCTTAAACGGAATGGATCGACAGACACACAACTTGCCACTTATTCCAAGGGTCCAGTGCATATCCACCCGCAAACGTCCCGCTTGCGAGTTCACCACTCCCCATTCTTTTTTGTCAAAAAAATCTGGTCGTTTTGCATTGAAAGACCAAATAATCAATTCCATGATTTCAGTTTTAGATGAGACGCAGAGAGAGGCTCCTGTTGGATTTTGGACCTGATTCACAAATGGCGCATGATGTCTTAGAAGAGCATACAGTATACAGCCCTCGTCATGTGGTACAACCTAATGTAGAGGGACAGCAAACACGGACCAATCTCTTTCACAGCAATTTCAGAAATATGTATTTATTTTGCTTTCCATACAGAAAATATGTAAATGAAACTGATATTTTGTGGCCAATTTTTTTTACAGCCTGCAGAGGAAGCACACATCAACCCATATGTAGTGCTGTGTATGTAAATATGTGCATGTACAGTATGTCTACTATATTTGGTTGTATGATGCATGTGGATCTATATACTGTACACACTTGGGTGTAGATCTATGTGTATATATTAACCCTGAGATGTGTGGTGGTGGGAGATTGAGAGTTGTGAGCAAAGTTGTCTTTTTGTCAGTATTGGTTGTTTGGTGTTTTGTTGTGAAATGTTACATGTTCTCTGTGTCAAACTCAAGGCCCAGGGGCCAAATCTGGCTTTTCAGAGCGTCCAATGTGGCCCTGAGGAGAAAAAATAAAAAAAATAAAAAAATAAAACACCACTACTAATTGTGTAAATGATCAAATAATGTAGTTTTAGATATCTCAGTCCTTCCAAATTCACAAAGTCAATGAAACTCTGTAATATTTGCAGGGGCTCACAATATTCTCATACATCTCATTACACAACTGCAGTCATCTTTAATCATAAAATTTCTTTTTCTATTTCTCTAAATTTTCCAAAATACCGCAATTTTTCATACCATTAAATGTCCCGAAATTATAAAAAAATGTATCACAATCAGAATCAAAATGTTTTTTTTTAAGTGAATATTCTGCAGGGACCCTGCGACCCTGGAATAGGACAAATGAAGATGGATAGATCCTGCATCTATCATTTATTGCTTAGATATTGTCGTGACTTAGTCTGTATATATCATTTATACATGGAAGTGCAAACTGATGTCAAATTTGTCAAGTTCCTTTTTTCCCGCCAAAAATCTGCACTCTGCTTGAGATTAAACTGCCATATTTATCCCCCTGTGAGAAAATGACTTTCAAACAAACAAAACTAAACAGTAACAGCCACCTGACAAAAAGAGCAGGGCAAATTATGTTTGAGGTACATACGGTTGCTGTATCAGTATACCGACATTCTATCCGTACGCAGCGCCCCTCATTGGCCAGTTTACGTCATGTGATAAGGTCAGTCATTGGCCAGTTTAGGTTGCATGACTAAGACTAAACCTAACCATAACCTAACCCTAAAAATTGTTGCGATATAGGGTTATAACCTACCCTCACACTAAACCTAAGACGCTACGTACGAGTACTTTGGTAAAAGTACCAAAAGACCCTTGCGACTGACATCACGGCACATTGACTCAGCGCCATCTTGGAAGATGACGGCCTTATACGGATGCACCTGCGTAGGTGTGTTTACTTGAATAATAGTGTTATTTTTTTTCCTTATAGAAAGCAGCCCATGTGCTCAACGATTGTCGAAGTTTTTCACTGTTTGACCTCAATATGTCGGAGGCCACGGATTATGTTGACACTCTACCAAAAGCTGAGAGAAGTCCGTACAAGGAGAAACTGGGTCTGACCGGTGGGAATGACCACGACAAAGTTCCTGTTGACAAATGGAATGAAGATGTCTCTTATTTCCCGGGAGTGACTTATCCTGACATTGTGAATGACCTCGTCTTTACATCTACAGTAGCTCATACACAATGGACCACATGAGAAGTTTCAAGGAACTGGAAGCTTACAACCAGTTTGTTTGTGGCTGGATTTGTGAAGTTGCTGCTTTTATTCATAATGGACTCCATGTGGTTAAATCCAGGGTAAGAAGGCACATTTTTTTCATAATTAATCTGTAATATGAGTGTGCAATGCTGGTTTTACAGAATCCGAGCTATTTTATTGATGTCATACTGTACATCTGTGTGAAAAAAAGATCTGCACACTTGGATCAATGCAAATAAAACAATTTAGTTAATTTAGTTACGTTTAATTTCCTGAAGAAAGACTTGTGTTAAAACACCCAAACACAGCGCAAAAGTTTACCATCGCTGTGGGCTCTCTGCTTCGCTAAAACGTTTCCATCATGGCGGAGGGCTGTACATCACGTGACCTGTGGGGTCAAGTGGCATGGGTTTATAGCACCGGGGGTTGTCCATATGGCAACCGTGCAAATAGACACTTTCAAAAATTAAATAGCCTGTGTGATGCTACTTTGATCATGTAGTCACACTAAGGGTGCTTTCCTTTTTCTTAGGTTTTATTTGATGCTGTCCACCTGCAACCGTGCACTTTTCTCCTTTTGCACTCTGCCCACGGACTCAATATCTTAGCTGCACAGACGAGGAATCACTGACCTCTCATCGGCCTGGACCCCTTCACCTTTCCCTCTAGACTGGGCATTGATAGACACAGCCATCCTGGAAACATTGCCAGGCAAATCCTTGGTGTGCGCACGGCCATTGCCTGAGTGCACACAGTCAACAGAGCTTTGACATCTTGCCAGTGCATTGCAATCCTTCTTCGAGCGCCTCACACTGTATTTTCAGCAACTACATCATCTCTTAGTCTATCAAACGTAGATGGTTTTGGGGATCTGTTAATGTGCCTGTTGGTGTGAGCTCTATTAGCAAACAATACTATCAATACCACAAATTAAAACACAGAAAAACTGCTGATTTCCAGGATGTTTATTCATTTCAATATGATCACGTGTGTACAAACCATAAAAGTCCTGGGTTGGTATTTTACAAACATTTGGTTAAACAATACATTTCTCTAATTAACGTTAAAAGGTAAATCATAAAGAAAGAAAAAACAAAACATGAGGGTGTGCAACACTTAAACCCCATTTTAAGATCTAAATATAATCGTTTCTAATCTAGAAACACAGTGGAAGTGTACTCTGTGCATTTGTGTGCGTGCATGAAAAGACCTGCATAATGGCTTATGACGCGACAGAAAAACCACAGCAGCACTATTGATCATTTTTATGACCACTTCCTTTTGCTAAGAGGCCCGATATACATACGTTTTCACTATATTTCAGCAGCATTTAGAAAAATGCACAGATCGGGCTCATAACGAAGCTGGAAACTGAACATCAAGCTGATCTTTCATGTATACATCATTAAATGGAGCTCTGTTACTGTAAAGTCAAATAAACGGTGCTCGTATCAATAATTCTGAGTGAGCAAAACACGACTAAAAATAGCACCTAGTGAACCTTGAACACGTTAAATATCTTAAACGAGGCGTGAAACAAGTCATCAGCCAGAGCTCACATCTGTGATTAATTAGTAGCCTGACTCCTACTGTAATCAGGCTAATTATTAATATACATAGGCGTATCTGTCGCCATCTACTGGCTGTTAAAGGAAGTGATAGGATAGTGTCGCTAAGTCCAGTGTTACCATCACAGGCCAACTACTAAAATGACAGGAGGAAGTAAAAAGCTTACATTTAGAAAATGTTGTTTACAAGTTTGAATATAAACCTTTAAAAAAAAAAAAAAAAAAAAACAGAATTTGTGTCAAAACTGAAGCTATGGAGATCAAGTAATTTGCTTGTAATATGGTAAAGAAAACTCCATATTTTTGTTGCAAATTTATAAACATTAATAAGCATTTGAGGGGAAGGGCAATGTGGTAGTGTATGTGCGGCCTTTTTAAAATGTAAACATATAAAATTGTCTTAAATGATTTATAGCTAATCAGCATATGAGGGAGGGTCGTTAAAAAACCCACAGACCTGCCCTCTACTCTTTTATATGACTTTGGTATTAATATGGTAAAGAGACAGTAATGGGAAGGTCTGATAAAAAAATAATAATAATAAACATCCATGTGTGCATACAATGTATGTAATGTGCTGTAATGCTGTATGTAGTGTATATAACAATGTTGAAATTAGCACTTAGGAAACTAATAAGATAGATACTCTGTGTGTTTGAAAGACTTGCTAAACTAGATCAAATTTGCAGAAACACCTTCCACGTCCCATGATCTTCCAATTCCATTACTGCATTACATAATGAGGCAGGAATCAGACTTTGTGCTGGGTGTGGAAGGTTGAACTGGTTCGATGCGTGTTGTGGAAGAGTTGTAGTAAGGTGTGCTGGGCTGTTGAGAGGGCACGGTGTGGTAAGATGATGGGATGGCTGGTCTTGGTGATGCAGTTGGTTGTAATCTAAGTGTAGGTCTTGGTGCTACAGCAGGTGTTGGTGCTGGAGTTGATTGTGATATATTTATAGGTGTTGGTGCTACAGCAGGTTTTTGTGCAGGTACAGCACCATACATCTCAACAAGCGGGTGCAATTTTTTGTATTTTAGTAGGTACTCCGGATAGATCTGTTGCTCTTTAAACACAACAAAAATGGAGGGGTCGTTATGATCGTTCACACAGCTATCGTAGAAAGTACCGTCTCCACATTTTTTGGGAGGAGGTCGCTTGTATTCAGAGGAACCCCTGCAGTAGGTACCTACCAGCACCCGAGACAGGAACATGGTATTGACACCAGTGCCCCCAGTGTAGTTGTGAGAGTATGTAGCATCTCTGGCAAAGTAACTACCTGGAAAAAAGGGACAGAGAGAAAAACCTCCAATACACAAGAGAGAAGAGCAGCGCCTGCAATTTTATCACTTTATTTTGAAAAATTAAAAAGTCCAAATATTTTTCTGTGAAGCTAAACATGATTGTATATTTATCTACCTTTTAAACTGTATCTTTATATTTCCAAACACTTACATCCACTAGAAGTCTTGCGTCAAAAAGTGGGTTCCCAATAGGCTATTTCTGAACGTACCTTTGCCATACGCAGTGCCATGAGTTCCACAGATTCTCCAGTCTAAGTTTTCGCGGCAGATGGTGTCCACGTGTGAGGAGTCAGTGCCGTGGAAAAGTTGTTTCTCTGTCACATTGCGACCACCGTTGCTGGTTTTCATCTGATTCTTCTGCCTTCAATTCAGAGAAACCATGTAACAGCGCATTCATTAGGATTTAACATTTAGATGTACAGTACATTTAAAGCTGCAGTATGTAAGTTTTTTTGGCATCATTTGGTCAAATATCCATAATCACCTTTGAGCATATTTCAATTCAAAGTGTTCTGAGTGGACAGTGAATCTCTGGACCTTCTCTTGGCTTTATATTTATACTTTTGAAATCCAGGAGTGTGATGCTGGATTTCAGCCAATCAGAGATCTTTTAACAAACGGAGTGATCCATGAGCTGTTTTGGGCATTACTATTGGTTTCTCAACTGAAGTCAAGCGCGCCCCGTACCATCAATAGTAAAAGTGTAATGGCGGACGTTCCAGCAGAAGTCTCCATCGCAGTGTAAATCAGAGCAGTTATACGGCAAAGCAAGAGGAAACAGGACAACTGACGTGGAGAATCAACAGTTTAAAGGCTCAAATATACTCAGGACGAACAGACTTACGGAGGTCCCTCTGATTCAGTATGTTGGGAGGACTGCGCGCAATCCACTTTCAGTCCGAGTGCAGCATTTCACAAGACAAAGTCCCTACATTTGTCACTAGTGTCTATGGAGAAAAACGTAGCAAAGGGCTCCCAGAGTTCATGATCTGACACCGGTAAAGGAAGTTTAAGTTTCAATTTCAAAACAGGCAGGGGAGGGAGGAATGTGGAACGTCTCATGATTTTGCATACTGCAGCTTTAAAGGGAATAACTTAAAGGAGCATAGGGCATGAATTGTCAAAATATAAACATTAATTTTAAGTCTTTTAATACTAATGGGTGATGAAGGGTTCAAAAACAAAAAGAATGAGCCCACACACATATGTCCCTATTGCCTTGAACAGGCTGTGTGCTGCATTATGTACTGCAATCCATGGTCTGAATTTCCCGCGCAGTCGTCACGCTTCAACGCTTCCGAGCCTGCTTGGCTGATGGTAGCGGTTACCCCGGCAGCCGTCGTGTCACTACTGAGTCTTATTTCTTGATCCTGCCCTAAGCTCGTAAGATTTTATAGATAACTGAGAACAGCACGGACCCCACATTCTTCTGTCAAAGTAAACATTGATTTGAAAACGTCCTCAAACACTCATACGTACAACTGATATTTCTCCCAAAGGGCTTTGTTCTGAATCCTCTCAATTTGGACGTCAAAGCCTGTCATGGTCTTTGAGAAAAGGGCTTCAACTTCCTTAAACTCGGCTGAGGTGCACTGAAGGGGGATTCTCTGCAAAACATTGACATGACAAACATTTTAGTCTCTGCTACCTGGAACATTTTAATCTGATTAAAGACCACGGGCCTCATTCATCAACCTTGGGTGAAAACGGGTGCAAATTTGAATGGTCGTACAACAGAACACGTGTGATTCATCAGACCAATCATAGCTTACGAATGATCACATATTGATGAGTGCGGCGACTGAATTCGATTGTCAGAAGCATTTTACACCCTTGAATATTCCTGTTTCGGAGGCCCCGCCCACTGAGGTCAAACAAACTCTGGCAAGAAAATAAAGTTCTCCAAGATAAAAATCAGGATCCTCACATCTGGGGTGGAGCAAAACAAAGATGTGCTTTTCTAACGTGTGAAAACTGGAATTAATTCAACTTAACTAATGCCTAATGATGGTTTAAATTAAATTGTATTCTTTCACAGCCTTAAAGCGTATGCCTAATATATGATCAAGACAATTCTTTACATTTCGGTCAAGAACAAGTGGACAGAATTATGCCATTTATCAGCCTCAGTTGTCCGTGAGGCAATAAATAACACATTAAAAGAAGTTAACGAAACGCTAAAAAAAGCCTTAAAATCAATGTTTAAATGATTAAATGTTGTCCCTTGTCTGTGTTTATTATGCATTTATCCAATTACACCAACGATACTTCATCACGTAAACCCTGCAGTGCATTTGCAAAGGTTTAATGTATATTTTACATTTTTAAAGTGATGAATGAGGCCCCCCAGTGGAGGCAGTGCTGAACAGGGTTCCTGCGCTGTGGCCCCTCAGGCTCATCAAAAGAAGCTCCATTTACCAATGCCATGTTGTGAAAAACTCAACAGGCTAAAACAACATCTTACACTTTCTCAAAAAGTAGTATCAGCAATAACGTGTCCTTTTTTTAAAAAATTGTTTTATTTTGTTTGTTTTGTTTTATATATATATTTTTTTTCCACAAATCCACCAACTCAGATTTGCGTACACGAGCTCAGACTTGGCGTGAGAACTGATCGTAGCGTACGCTCACGTAGGAACTGATAAATCCCAAAGCTTGCGTGAATATTGCTGTACACTCAGATTTGAGCACACCAATGGTTGATAAATGAGGCCCCATCATTTTACAGTAGTGGCAATTATTTATTTTAGAGAAAAAAATCTCAATCAAAAATTGAAAGACCATTAATATTGCAAGTGAGTATGATCAGAATATTAAGTAAAATGTTTTTTTTTTTAAAAGCTGAATCAAAAGCTTAGCCAGAAAAGTCTAAACTTCGGCGTCGGTGTTATTGCATGCAGTTTGAACATGATGTGTCTTCACTGTACAATGAATCCTGCGTCTGTAATCTTTGACTTGTCCCAATGGTCTGGTACAGATGAAACATTTGGCCGAGGCTTTCTGCAGGGAGAGGGGGAGGGGGAGAGAGAGAGAGAGAGAGAGAGAGAGAGAGAGAGAGAGAGAGAGAGAGGTTTTTCCATTACGTAGTTTAGTTTTATGAGATGTTTGTTGAGGTGAAAGCCAGGTCAAGCAAACTTCAGGTAAGAGGAATTAATCTGCAATGCAGTATAAATCAACAGAGTACTGATGTATCATACTCAAGTAGTACTGTTACTTAATTGAAATTTTACTTTATTAAGTAAGTCATACATAAAACACTCAAATACAAGTAAAAAGTAGCTCAATTAAACAGTACTCAAAGTAAAAGTTACTTGTTACTTTCACCCCCCATGTTTATTTTTGGTAATATATCTTGCCACGGCTCCCTTGCATACAGTAAACATCTCATGTATAAACTTAAAAAGAAAAGACCAAATCATGCACAATTGGAACTTAATTTATTTTCCACAAGAAAAACCTAACTTCCTATTGAAATCTTTAAATTCCATTAACCACGACATGAATCCTTTATTAACCCATTGGTGAAGGTGTTAATGCTATTTGTGATGCCGTACCTCCTTTTCTTCACATCTTCAGCAGAGACGAATCGAGGCCGTCTACTCACAACTCTGATTGTACCATACCGCTTGTTTGTCTGTACCATGTCTGAGAGAAAAACAAAGATAATTTTAGCACATTTTCCAAAAATTCATCTCATTGTTTTTTTTTTCCTTGTTTACCCTTTAAACTGAGGGTATAGGACTGTGACCCGGCGCTGAACTCCACATCTTTTTCGTCATCCAAAAACTTTTGCTCCAGGGCTGCACTGCTGATGTCTGCAGGATTGTGTCCATTGATCTGCATTGCAACACATAATAATAATAATACATTTAATTTATTTAGCCCTTTTTTGGACACTGAGGGGTGGATGCACTAAAGGTTTAGGGGTGTTACAACGTGTGCAAATGTCACTCCATGCGCTAATTAGGGGTAAAAACCCCTGGGAGTCAGGACTGCGCCCACAATCCATTTATGAGTTTGATGTAAAATTATCTGTGTTCAAATCAGGGGACGGATCTGGATAAGCATAATGCTTTTTTCCGTCGCCCTTTCCGGCATGCAAAAGGACAAAAAAAAAAAAAAAAAAAAAAATGTGATTCTGCTCTGAATGTCAAAATGAATTTCTGTGATTGCAACCATGTCGGAAATGAACTGAATAAATAAATAAATAAAATAAATAAATGTGTTTTCCTCTGATGAATATGTAAAGTAGGTGGATCTCATGAAGGGCGCAAAAAAATTGGAGGAGGAAATGCAAATAAATGAATGCAGTAGGCGCAATGCAATTCATCAAACCTGGAACTGTTTGCGGTGATTGTTTTAGCACCGGAAGAAAAGTACGACTGACAAGCAGGTGCATGCGCACACGCAGAGATCAGCTGCAGTAAATGTTGACACAAAACACAGCGGAGATGAAACAAAAAGACTCCAGTGAACCTTTCTAGTTCAAAGAAATAATGAAAATAACACAATTGGCCTTTCGCAAAAGCCCCGCCCCCCTTTTTTACTTTTGCGATGTCCGACATTTTCCTGAGTTGGTCTCATTTGGAATGGCTGGAATAACCTGTGTGTTAGCGACTCTTTTTGGAGCAATACCTGGACAATATCCTCCAGATCCAGACCAAGGAGTTACAATATGCTGTGGAGGGATATATTCAACATATTAAAAAAACACACGAAAGGGATATTACAACTACCGAAGCGATCCACCAAATGGACACAGCAGCAGCTCCAGCTCACAGCTGACCTTTTTCCTTTCTTTTTACCTTGTTTACCTAGATTTTTTATTCTTAGTGTGTTCCTTTAGTTCTTTCAAACATGGACGCCCAAACTGCACTTATTTTTCTGCTACTTGTGTCTGCAATTTTTCCAATCGTGTCGGGAGATATTGCTCAGAGCCACGGCCCTATTGATTACACCCGAAATCAGCTGTTAGCGCTCTGTGCTAATGCGACCCGAAAAGGACAGGGATGTCGCGTGGGGGCAAAGTGCCGAGCAAGAGGGAGAAGATATCAGCCCGTCCTCCCATCCGTCATCATGGGGAATGTTAGATCTTTCTCCAATAAGATGGACGAGCTAGCGGCGCTAACCTGGCATTCAGGGACTTCACTAGGGACGTGAATGTCATGTCACCTTATTTAATGAAAATCAAATCAAATCAAATCAAATCAAGCATTATTGTCATTTTGCTGATCATAGACATTAGTGCAGACTAGATGAGATAATGTTAAAAACATACACATCTCCCATACTGACACACACACACATCCCTGAGACGTTTTTATAGTTTTATAGTCCATTGTAGACATCACTCCCCTTGTGTTTTCGGTTTTGGGAATGGAATGAACACGACTCCCCCAGCCAAACTCTTGGGGTGCCTGGTATCCGACATGCACAAGCCATGAGCACACTGCTTCACCATTGTACACACTGTGCATGTTGGACCGTGTTTACATAGTAACGGTTGCTCGGAAGTATGGACAATGGCTGTTTGTGGGCGGGATTTTGCGAAAGGTCAATTGTCAATATTAACGGCGTCTAAATAAGAAAATGCAGAGTAAAGACAAGTGTGCGTGAGGGAGAGAAAAAGCTGGACACCCGCGGCCGCGCGTGTGGAGTCCAGTGTGGCTGCGGTGCAGAGAGGATGCTGTGCGCAAAGATCCATGGATGTCGCTACGAACGCTCCGCTCCAGTGAGCTCCTGTGTCTATGTTCCTCTCTGTGTTTTGACTGTAAAACTCGTCAGGCCAGAATCAGCTAAGCGCTGCTCAGGAGCTCAGACCTGCTGGATGATGATCAGTAGACCATCCTCAAATAGTGCTGATCGACTGATTGACAGACTGTGTTGCTGTATTAACTTCGATCAATGGCATTAACAGATCAATAGGATGGTTTCTGTCCAAATCTGCCTGTTTTTCATGGACTGATAAGAGTAAAGTTACAGGACCTGATGGAACAGCCACAATAAATTAGGGGGGAAAAATATCATTAGGTTTTAAAGTTGTTGTTTAAAAAAAAAAAAAAAAAAAGTGCTTCTATGCACTCACCTCTCCACATTGAATGTGCAAAATGTTCATTTAAATAGGGCGGTCTCAACCACGTCTATACGCGCAGCTATAAGTGCCGCAATGTTAGTGAATTTCCCACAGCAGGAGAGCAAACAGCGCCACCAAAGGATTTAGGGACACATCAGGTTTACATCCCTTTATTTCAGATCTTAGTGACTCCGCCCCTCAAAGCGCTTTACACTCACACCACACACAGTCGTGGTAATCTACTACTGTAGCCACAGCTGCCCTGCAGACATGTGTTTATACCTGAGCAGCTCTCTTAGTGCTATTTGTAACCTCAGGTATCCAGTGAGACACTACACTTTATATTCCAGGAACTAAATTGTAGCATAGATTTACATTGGAATCCTCATCTGTGCATGTGGTGATTTCTAGCAGTGTTTTTTTTGCTGGGAGAATAAAGTTAGAAATAAAAAATTGTCAAAGAGTGTCATTTTTTGCGAGAAAAAAAGATTAGAGGAAAACATTTAAAGGAACTAGGGAGTTTCAGTTACTGGTGCACCACATTCAAGGCTATAAAAAGTACAAATACATGCAGGGGAATTAATAAACTACTGTACAATCATTTCAAATCATATGCAAATTATTTTGTGGCCATATTCCAGAAAATTATGATATTCACCATTTTATAAACATGTCCCTTTTAGAATACAAAATACAGAAACCCTAGTCTCCACAATAAATCCAACCAACTTGTATTTTTCTAAATATTCAACACATTTTTTTGTGCCTTTAGTTTACTTTTGTTTTTGTTTCCTGACTGTGACCTACATTCTTTCCACCTTTAAATTTCGATGCACATCTGTAAGTCTGTCTCCTAAAATCTCATTTCTTCCTTTATTTTGAAACTCAAAAAGTCCAAATTCTACTTTGACACACAAAACCTGTTGTTCAGCTTTGTAGAATGTAAACAAGGCTTCAGCTTTCTTAGTACTACAGTCCTTTAGGACTTTGACTGATTCAATTTTGTGCTATTCAACCACACATAATGTCTCGAATAAAAATCCTCAGAGACGTCGGAGCAATGTGTACAGGCTGTGTGGCATCCTGTGTGAGATTTCATCAGCTCAGATCTCTCAGCATACCATGAATACACTCTGGGCCGGATTTAAAGACACAAACAGATTTGTGTGTGTGTGTGTTTGCCAATTTTAATTTGAGGGTTTAACAAAAACATGCAAACCCCAAGAAAGACCAGAACACTAACAACGTCTGAGATATACAGCAGGATCGAGTCATTCATCAAATGAATTTATGTTTAAGCCCTAAACATTCAGACAATATCAACCATCACAGTTTCTACGCTAAAGTAGATTTAAGCAGATCTCTGCGATCCTGTCTGGGATAAGTCTGTTGATTTAGGCTGCTCTACTGTTTTGGTACTTTTAGATTTAACGGCAGCATTTGACACTGTCAATCATGAAATATTGCTGTCACGCCTCAAAAATCATGTTGGCATTAAAGGTACTGCCTTAAGTTGGTTTAGATCGTATCTTGAAAATGGATCTTTTGCCGTCCACCTTGGTCCTTACGTTTCTGGAGTTGCCCCACTCAGCTGTGGTGTGCCGCAGGGCTCCGTTTTGGGCCCCTTATTGTTTTCAATGTATATGTTGCCCATTGGGTCAATTTTCAGAAAATATAAAATGGACTTTCATTGTTTTGCAGACGACCTGCAAATTTATCTGCCTTTGAAGC
Source organism: Gouania willdenowi (assembly GCF_900634775.1). Classification (NCBI taxonomy): domain Eukaryota; kingdom Metazoa; phylum Chordata; class Actinopteri; order Blenniiformes; family Gobiesocidae; genus Gouania; species Gouania willdenowi. The sequence continues at coordinate 20,860,818 of NC_041049.1, read as the reverse complement.
CAGGCACAGACAATGCTCAAGTTTTTTTTGACTGTTTACAGGAAGTAAAGGACTGGATGGCTCAAAATTGCCTAAAGCTTAATGACTCTAAAACTGAAATTGTTGTATTTGGTAACTCATGTGATGTCACTGCTCTGGGCCCTTTGAGTATCTATTTCCACGACTCTGCTAGGAATCTTGGGGTTGTTTTGGACAGTTCATTTAAGTTTGACAGACAAATAAGTTCAGTCGTCAAAAATAGCTTTTTTCAGCTGCGTTTGCTCAGCAAAATCAAATCCCATTTGCCTCACGCCGACCTGGAGCGTGTCATTCATGCTTTTATTACGTGTCGCTTAGATTATTGTAACTCTCTGTACTGTGGGCTCGATCAAACTTCCATCCAGCGTATGCAGTTGGTTCAAAACGCAGCTGCGCGTTTGCTCACGGGAACGAGGAAACGTGAGCACATAACTCCTGTGTTGGCCTCTCTGCACTGGCTTCCAGTCAGTTTTAGGATTCAGTTCCAGATACTGTTGATGGTTTTTAAATGTCTGAATGGGTTGGCTCCATCCTACCTTTCGGAGCTTTTGTTGTTTCGTGATCCAGGTCGAACACTGACATCCTCCAATCAATTGACTCTGGTGGTGCCTATAGCTAAGCGCAAAACCAGAGGTGACCGGGCTTTTGCCGTAGCGGCTCCGAGTCTCTGGAACAGCCTTCCTCTGAATGTCAAAATGGCCCAGTCCATTCATGTTTGTAAGTCATTGTTGAAAACCCATCTTTTTGCTGTGGCTTTCAACACAAGTTGAGCAGATCCCATGTATTTTATTATTATTGTTTTATGCTGTATATCTTGTGACTGCTTTTACATTGTATTTTATAATGTTTGCTGTACAGCACTTTGGGCAGTTGTAGCTGTTTTGAAATGTGCTATATAAATAAAGTTGACATTGACATTGACATAAGTAGGTATGGATGACAAGAAGAAGTACAGCCAGTTTCAACCCAGGTAATTAGCAAAAGAATAACCAGTATCTAGACATTATGAACAAAAGATGTATACATCTATGCATCAGTCACTGAAAGCTACATTTCCTCTCAGTCCAACACTAAATAAATGTCAAAAAGAAAAAGGTAAAAGTACAATACACCACTATTCATATTCAGTCAGCTTGTGTTCTTCAGGAAGGCTGTTCGTGATGTCACAAGGTCTCCCAATATCATCTGTTTCCCAAATATCACCGAAACAGCCGCACGGAGGCCAGTTTTAGCCCAGATCAGCTCTGCTGGCTCAGGCACGCTGTTAGAGTGGATAACTTCAACAACACCCAGCTGCTGCTGCAGCCACTTCACCGTGCTGCTGGGCCAGTAGCTAACTCAGTCACACAGGTTAAAGGACTTAATACGTTAGGAGCATATTTGGGATTATGAAAATTAAGTGAATTGGAAAAAAGGCTTATTTGACGATAAAGAAAAATCATTGAGACAGGCGGTAAGAGAATCAATCAATTTACCTATTTCATTGCAACATCCAGATTGCAGTTTTGCCCAAACGGTTTCAAACTAGATATTAACACAATGGATGATTACAGGTTCCAGGCTTCATTTATTACAAATGAAATTCACCTTGTGTTCCTCCTGCTGTTTCTTGTGTTATGATGAAACACAATAGTAAGCACTTGTGCATTTGTACACTGTGTTGCAGGAGCAAACATAGGGACTCTTATTTCCCATTTCAAAATGTACACTTCATTCATTTCTGTTTCATTCCTGTTTCGTTGTCTTTCCCTATTTGCAGGACTTTCCTGCAATTTAAAGAGTAACTAAACCCGTGCTTTCTCCTGACCTGCCACTAGGGGGGAAATTAAAAAAAATGCCTTGATTCTATATATACAGTATATATATTATAGTCCCTTCCAATGGTAAGGAACGGCATGGTCAATTCCTTTGTTTTTGTTGTATACTGAAGACATTTGGGTTTCATATCAAAACATGAATATGAAACAAATGTTCAAAACTCCAGCTTTTATTTCATGGTATTTACAACTAGATGTGTCAAACAACTCAGGACAGAGCATCTTTTGTTTGAACCCTTTCAAGTGAGCAAAAGTATTGAAACAGACATTACTAAATTAACTTACAGTGAATAACATTTAATGGTCTTATGTCATGCTATATTAAGACCTTCCAAAATCACCTACAGCCACATATGGGTAATATTTTACATTTTGATAAATAAAATAATAATTTATCTGTCCTGTCTATTGTGTTTATGCTAGCGCCAAGTGAAGCTCCTTCCACCATATAGTTGTTTGCTGTCCACCGTGGAGAATCCACCTCCTCCACCCACAGTTGTGCTGTCCTCTGTGCTGTGTTTGTAGCGTCTCTGTTGCTACGCTACTCACTTCCGGGTTCTGTACACTCGGGCAAAAGCTGCTTCTTGCACAGACTTTTTTTCTGAAAACAACAACAACTTTATCTAGTGCTTTTATATATATTATTATCCAGTGAAAACAATCTATAACTGGTGTATTAAAAGAGAGCGGATATTCCTGCAGGAAATTAAAGAGACAAAGATAATATAATAAAGAGTTAAAGCAAACAAATCCATTTGTATTATTTAATTCCCTCACCCAATGAAAATCGATAAGAGAATCGGTAAAGAATCGAATTGATAAGATTTATCGATAATGGAATCGGAATCGCTAAATTCTTATCAATTCCCATCCCTATTCCATAAGCAGCCATAACATTACCTCCACCATGCTTCACAGATGAGCTTGTGTGGATCATAAGCAGATCCTTTCTTTCTTTATACTGTGGCCTTTCCATCACTTTGGTAGAGGATCATCTTGGTCTCATCAGTTCATAAAACTTTGTTCCAAAACTTTTGTGGCTCATCTTCTGTACTTGTTTGCAAAATTCAATTTGGCCTTCCAACATTTTTGCTGATGAGTGGTTTGCATCTTGTGGTATGGCCTCTATATTTATTCTCTCAAAGTCTTCTTCGAACAGTGGATTGTAATACCTTCAACCCTGCCCTATGGAGGTTGGCAGTGATGTCACTGACTTGTCTTTGGGCGTTTCTGTCATCAAATGCTGTTGATACCCTTGGCCAACCTGTTCGATGTCTGTTGCTCAGTACATCAGTAGTTTCTTTCTTTTTCAAGACATATGACATTTTTGTATTGGCTATGCCCAATGTTTGTGCAATAGCTCTGATCGATTTTCCCTCTTCTCTCAGCTTCAGAAATTGTTTGCTTTTCTCCCATAGACAGCTCTCTGGTCTTCATGTTTGCTTAACAGCACATGCAGTTTTCACAGGTGACTGATCACACAAAAGGTGCTCTGTCCTGAGTTGTTTAACACATCTAGATGTAATTAACCATAAAATAAAAGATGGAATTTTGAACTTTTGTCTCACATTCATGTTTGGATCTGAAACCCAAATTACTTCAGTATACAAAAAAAAAACAAAGGAATTGACCATGCCGTTCTAATACTTTTGGAGGGGAATGTGTAAATATATATATATATATATATATATATATATATATATATATATATATATATATAATCTATACTATAAAATCTCAAATGAAAAATCTATGCATGTATTCTACATTCAAAAAGAAAAGAAAAGAAAAAAACAAAAGAAAAAAAAAAACTTGAATCCGATATTCGTTTTCAGGCTAATATCGGACTGATATCTGATATCGGATCGGCTCACCCCTAGCAGAAATCCATCAATTGCTACAGGCAAAATACTGGATACACTTTACTAAAGTAATACTTTAAATTCAACAGAACTATGTGGTTTGAACTGAAAATATTGAGTAAATTCTACTCTCACTGATTAAGTGCCAACCACTACCTCAATTTATCTGCACTAAATGTACTGTCAACTTAAGAAGACAAATGCAGACAAGGGGGGAAAAATGAAATAGGTTTGTTATCTTTGTGTGAAGTTGACAATAGAGGCGGGACAGCACCAATGAAATCTGGTGCGGATAAATTAATGCCAGAAAACTGGGAGTAAGTTTGCCTGCTTGTGAACTCTGATAAAAAGTGCTCACAGTGTAAACTGAACCACACCTTTCCAGTGAACCAATAAGAGCTCTGCATATGTCTAACAATCAGCAGGATGCCACAATCACCTGTTGAAAACCATGATATTTTGATCCCGCTGCACCTTGTCTTGTGTACAAATCATCTGCTAATAAAGTTATTTATTGTAACTTCTGTTTAAAATAAACCTGCCAACAGCTTTTAAAAATCCATATTTCGCCACACCCAGGGAATGTCTCTAAAGAGAACAACCTGACATAAGTATTAATAAACATGAGTCACTACGCATTGGAATGGGTTCAGGTATGTGTCAGTGTGATTGGAAATCTACATTGCTTGTCACTTATTCATGAGCACAGTCACTCACATCTGTAGAGTACAGGTTCCAGTTTCCAACCTCATCCTGCCAGTACCAGAGCCATTCGGTGGTGTGAATAAAAGTCGGTTCAGCCACAGAGTTAAGGGTTGACAGTCGCCGCACGTTGTTTGATCCACAGGTCATCGTGTCAAAATGTACAGGTGGGCTGCTCGAACTGCAAGCAAAATAATGAGAAAAGTAACCTCCATATAAATGCTTTAGTGATAACTCAGCTAATGGCTAATTAGCTTGAAATAACGATTAACTGCTGATAGAGTAGCTTGACTTCTTTTGGCCATAATATTCAGCACAGGATTGTCATTACACATTGCTCATTTTTCTCTAAATATGATAATATTCTGCAAGCAGAGACGGTACATGAATAAGGATGGTTACTCTGTTGTTAGGATAACCTCACTGGCTAACTAGTGATATTCTTTGAGGGGGTCCGGCAGCCTGGGCTTGAGGCTTTTAGTAGAGATGTTAGCGGTGGTTAGCTCGTGAACCGAGACACATTCTCGACTTGTTTTTATGTAATGGGTGTGCACTAAGCAACAGCGGCTGAAAATATGTTGGTGTTTCTACCAAGGTAAAGTTTTCTCTCTCATGGTTGGGAATCAATATGTGTAGTAAGACCTTTTTTACTGCCTGGCTTGCACATTCATAAAAACGGTAAACCACTAGGGTGTTAAATGGCAAACCTAGGGGACACTGAGTCCTTGATGAAAATGTAAAAATGAAAATGTAAAATCTGCGGCCATGCTTACAGTATGTCGTTTGTCAACGTGATGATGTATGTGGGGAAGTGGTGCTTGGAACAGCAGGCTCTAATGTAAGTGCGCCCTAAAGTTGACCTCTGTTGCTGAAATATCTCTGGACTTGGGGAGGCAAGTTGACATTATCAGCTAGTTCTGTATCTGAAGTACCTGTAGGAGTTTTGGGGGTCACAGTAGTCCTTCTCAATACTCTCATTATCAGGCATCGCGACCCACTGATTGCCCTCCTTGACTTCCCATCTGTACGGCATCTTGTCGTGAGCTTTAAAGCATCGTTCTGAGAACACAAATAATCACAATTGTAAATGATAGATTGGATTAAAATTGAAGCACATAAAGTAAATGAAAAACATAAAACCAACATTTGTAGCTCACCTTCGTGAATACAGTTTCCTTTAATGAAGAACATGCATATTTCAGTTTTGTCTAGAAAAAGAACAACCAACAAAAGGTAAAAGTGAGTATTTTGTCTTTGCGTGAATAGAAGCTGAAGTTGAACTGAACTTACCTCTGACTGGTCTCTGTCTCTGAGGTCTTTTTTGGCCACTTTCTCCATCCAGATTATCATTGGAATTGGAAGTTTTTTGTTGTAATTGGTCGGTCTCTGAGATTCCCAAGTTGCTGTCTTTCCCTCTACTTGCAGTGGAAGATTTATCCAGTGGATTTGGCTGGTCCCATGTTTTAATTAAATCCTGGTTCAAATTAGACTCGTTGGGCTGACCAATGACACTCAGATTTGAAAAAGCAGCATCAGCAAAGAAGTCACCGACAGAGCCTGCTGGAGAAAGATGTGGTTGGCTGCCACGTCTACCTCTGTTTCCTCCCCTGCCTCGGCCTCTGTTACCAAGGTAGACACCTCTTCCTCTCCCTCTAAACTCCTCACTCATTTTCCAACTTGCACCATCTCTGCCGCTTCTCCCCTGGTTTGGCTGTGTTGTACCTCTGCGGCCTCTGCCAGCCGAGCACTTGCCAGCAGACCTCAAAGCCTCTTTATTGGCATAAGCAGATTTCAAGGTTAGAAAAAGTGTGTCAGGAACACCCTTCTCCCATAGGACTTTTAATGCCTGTGGAGCATTAAAGTCATGGTTTTTAGGGCAGCTGCAGCTCTGCCGTAGGTGCCTCTCACAAACGTGAAGCCTCTTGCAAGCGTTGCCAGCTTCACATTTGCCAAACTCTCCAGGGCCATTGTTATAATCATAACATATCTGGTAGAGTGAGAAAGAGACACAAAAAAAGAAAGTGAAAAGTAATCTACAAAAGAGAAAAGAAACAAGAAACAAACTTTGTCTTTGAGTTAACACTTGACATGGAAATCACATATTGATAATGTCAAAGTAAAGGTCTCCCAAATAATAGCTGCACTGCATAAAGTCAAAGATTCTCTAAATAAGAATGCATTGTTTCTGTTGTATAACTCATTGATTGTTCCACATCTGACCTATTGCATTGAAGTGAGGGGAAGTGCCTGCAAAACATACATCAATCCAATTTTTCTTTTACAGAAAAGAGCGATTAGAGTCGCCAGTGGAAGTGGATACAGAGACCACACTAATCCCTTATTCATACAACTAAAAACACTGACATTTAATGAACTAGTAGAGTATAATCTTCTAAAAACCATCTATAAAGCTCATCTGGAAAGTTTACCAAACAATTTGCAAAACAGATTCACCAAGAGAAAAAGTAGATATGAACTAAAAGGTACTGAGGTTTTTACAAAACCCAGGTTTCAATCAGCTGTAAAGGAAAGATGCATCTCAATCAAAGGAATCGCCCTGTGGAACAGTCTTGATTGTAAAATTAAAACTTCTAAGTCCATTTATGTGTTTAACAAGTATGTTAAATTATCAATGTTACAGAAATATAACACTGCAGAGTAGCAGATCAACTTTATTTTGTATTTTGTGTTTGATTAACTTTATTTTGTGTTTTGATTAACTTTATTTTGTATTTTGTGTTTCGATGTCTTGTAATTGATAAGACGGCTGCATGAGACAGCTCAAAGGAACTGGAACTGTAAATAATTGTGTGTTGATAGGGGGCAGACATTACAAGTTTTTACTTCTTTCTGCTCAATTTCATTCGTGTAAATGCTGTTGTTGCATTTTTTTAATGAATGAAATAAATAATTTAAAAAAAAATTCAAATCTAGGACAGTCACATTGTTTTTCACACCCAACAAGAATGTACTTTTAGGTGAGGGTGGTAAAAGGACATTAAATTAACAAATTATCGAAGCTAACTTTACGCCTTGTACTTATTTGTCCTACTCCATATAACCATAAATTGAAAGTGACATAATGTGACTTGACATAAAATGAAGAGTTTGCCATGTTTGAAGTTCACGTTTTATTTATTCTTCTAAATGTCGATGTAGAGATCAGAAAGAGTTTGCAATTGTCTGTTTTTGAATGCATCACAAGTGTTTTCGAGTTGTTACTCATGCCTCCTGCCGATGACAATGTTTGTAAATATGTTTCGATGACTCATGTTGTGCATGATTCACTGAGACTCAGGTTAGTTGTTGTGGGGTAGGCCACAGCCCGAGTAGTCAGTTGTATCTGCTCTCAGCAATAAACGACGAATGTCTGGTTGTTATAATATGTTGCTGTGATTTTACAGCACATGCTGTTTGATGGCAGATTCAAGCTTGGATTCCTGTTTAGTGATTAAGGTCTGCTTTCAGATAAGGTCTGCTTTCAGACAAACCACATTTTCAGACTGGATTGACAGTAATGGTGTTTCAAAGCGTGCATTAGCTTTATTCCCATCCCAGCAACTTTTCATGGAGAAACATCCATTTCAGCTTTGAACCCCGTGAGTTTATTTCCGGTTAGAACACTCTCAGATCTATCACCTTAAAAACAGATTGATAGGAACTCTCATTAAAGTTGATCACATACGGGCCGATCGAGTAAATTACGATAACGTTACAAATGCCAACGCACAGCAAAAAATTTTAAAAAAATGGCTGTGGATTTTATGCTGTCTGAAAAATACATAACATTTGCTGTTTTATAACTCTTTAAAGGATGTTTAAAAAGGGTAAACACAAAGAAGGCAGTAGGACCAGATGGCATCAGTGAACGTGTCCTTACAGCCTGTGATGAACAACTGGCCCCAGTGTTTACAGTAATATTTAACCTCTCGCTCACACAGCGCCTGTCCCTAAGAAAACCCAGCCCAACAGCCGCAATGACTACTGCCCTTAGCGCTCACATCCATGAAATGCTTCGAGAGACTGATTAAAACTTTCATCACATCCACTCTAACTGCCACCCTGGACCCGCTACAATTTGCATACCGTCCAGGACGTTCAACAAATGATGCCGTAGCCAAAGATCTCTTCAGGGCTGCGAGCTGAGCCTTCTGCTGTACTCATTATACACCCATGACTGCGTATCCACATCAGACAGTAACATCATAATTTAGTTTGTGGACGACACGGCTGCTGTGGTGCTGATCTCCCACAATGACGAGCAGGCCTACAGTAGGAATCAACTGCCTGCTGAATGTCAGCAAAACTAAAGAGCTGAGTGTGGATTTCAGCTGGAAACAGCAGAGATTCTTCCAACCACTCCACATCAGCGGGTCTGAGGTGGAAAGAGAGGACCTCTTCAAAGACCTTGATGTTACAATCGCACAGCATCCGTCTTGGTCACCTCACATAACCACTTTTGTAAAGAAGGCCAGACCAGTTTCTCTTTTACCTCAGATGCTGGGTTCATATCTGACTAACATCTCACCAATGGATTCTGGACCAAACCCATTCACACAGTTATACACCATAAGCAGCAGAACTTTAAAGTCTATTCTGAGGCTGTTTGTTGTACAGTTGGTAATATCTGATGCTCCTATTGTGCTGTGGAGTAGTCTGCTGTGTCAATGTGAGGACATGTAGAGAGAATGATCAGGAAAACCATCCCAATGCTCAAATACTGGAAAGATAAAAGGGAGCGGGGGGAGATGATGTGCTTCCAAGTAGGGCTGGGCGATATGGCCTTTTATAAATACCGCGATATTTTTAGGCCATGTCACGATACACGATATATATCTCGATATTTTGCATTACCCTTGAATTAACACTTTGATGCACAAACTCACACCAGTATGATGATTCTATATGTCTACATTAAAACATTCTTGATCATACTGCATAATATATGCCAATTTTAAACTTTCATGCAAAAAAGGGGATATCACAACTAAGTCAAAGTTGACATAACTGTATTTATTAAACAGTGAGTGGCTCAAACATAAAATTGTCAACAGAAAGTGCACGTTCTGTGCAAAACTGTCAAAGAGACATTTCAAAACAAGACATTAGTGCAGGATGCAACTCACATGGCATTTCAAAACACAAAATTAAAGTGCACTTTTTGTACATAATGCCACTACAATATTTTAAAACAAATAGTGCCCTTTTGTGCATGTTGTCATTAAGATGACATTTCAAAACAACACTAAATTTAAGTGCACCTTTTGTGCATAATGCCACTAAGATATTTAAAAAAATAAAAAAATAAAAAAATAAAAAAAATCAAAAAAAAAAAAAAAAAAAAGTCCGCGAGTTTAACGGTATGGTCATTTTCAACACCGCACAGACTACAAGCTGCGATATATCGAGTATATTCGATATATCGCCCAGCTCTACTTCCAAGTATGACAGACCTATTCGCTGTGAGCAAACTTTTCTAAATTATATCACAATAAGAGCCATTTTATATTATTATAATATATATTATATTTTCTTCAGTAGTCAGATTAGGATGTTTGTCTTAGATTGTGGGATTCTTCTGAATAATTTCCTTCAAAAGCGTCATCCTACTTTTTTTTCCTCTCGTTTTATTCTAGATCAGAAGTTGAACTATTCCAGTATTTGCAGCATAAGAACACATTTAATCTCCTCCAAAAGACATGTAATTGATTGATTTAGTCTATGATTGGAAGTCAATATCCACTTTAATGTCTCTATTAACTGCTGGACTTACGGAAGGCAGTAGAAAGTCGTCATTCATCAGCAGCAGCGTGCACAGCTCTGCTCTGTTCAGGTTTTCTACACCATTGTTGCTCAGTAAACTTGCATTGTAGGCAGAGTTCAGATCATGAGGGAACCTGCAAACTCTCCTGTTATCAAAGAAAAAACATCGATTAGCGACGGCTGTCACAGGTGTTAGGGCTGGGCAATATGGACCAAAATTCATATCTGGATATTTTTTACAAGAAAAACAATACTGGGTCAAAGTCACTGGAGAAGAAAACCACAAAAACCCTTTCATTTGTTTCATTAACTGCATTAATCTGCACCCTTTACAAACAAGGTATGATTATCTATGTTGTCATGCCGTTGTCTCTTTCATTTTTCGCCTGAGCTTTTATATATATTTAATTTAGATTTGTTTGTATTTTAACCTGTTTGAATAAATACAAGATTTTTTTTTTAATTTTTATAATGAATCAGCAGTAGCACAATATCAATATTTTGTGCCACTTTTGGCTTTTTCTCTCATTAGGGATGAAATGTGTGAGTAAATTCTGTAGTGTATCTTCTTTCAGGGCAGGTCTGATTTGCTGAAAGTATTTTTAGAGCACTGAAATAATGCAACCTATTAATAACACTGACCTAATACTTTACTGATATTGCAGCCAATACAAGGCTGTAATATCAGTATCGTATCAGAAGTGAAAACATTAGATCAGGACACCCCTAGAATCTGATTTAGTTTTGGACTCTGCCTGGGAACAACACTCCTTCTCCCATTGATGGGACAAGCGAGATTTCCGAGAGTGTGAAAAGGTTAATAAGCCATGTAGTCCGTCACCATCATGGGTCTGTCAATTCCGTTTCCAGGATCATTTGATTCCCCAGTGTTTTCCTTTGTTTAATTTGGCTTTTGGTGAGTTTTCCCGATTTCACTTCTCCCTTGTATGAACAGCAGCAGAACTCACAAGATTTGGGTTAAAGCAGACAAAGCATTTGTGTGTTCTGATTCAGCACAAAGATTTCATTCTCCAGTGTTTAATGTTTCTAATGTTTTTCGAGTTTACACCTCTTGACCCTTGACCTCACGCGCCAGATCTGGACGAGAATGAGACTTCTGAGAGTGTGAAAAGTAGGGATGTAACGATTAATCGTAAGGCAGTTAAAAATCGATTCATAGGTATCAAGGTTCACATCGATGCTGTGAAAAATGAATCGCAGTACTTTTTTTAACCAGCAGAGGGCGAGTGTTGGCGGCGGGCGAAATCTGCTAATACTTTCTTTCTGGCCGCCTTCTACTCTTAAACATATTCATAAATGATTACTTACCCCTTTAGCACCGAAAGAATTTCTGTAATATTACACGAATATCTCTGTAAAAGTCACGTTTTTCTATTAGCTCTGTCTGCTAGCATAGCATCTCTTCTTCACTGCAAGATATCTGCATGCCAACCGACCACTGCGTTACCAGCGCCCTCTGCTGGTTCAAACAAATATCTGACCTAAATACAGTAAAATGACTGTTTTTTTTTTTTTGTAAGTCCAATTGTTAAGGCACAAAATACATTTTCAGTTGCACTTTTAAAAAGAAAAAGAACTATCATGCAGTTTTGCATTGTTTATTATAGAACCAGAATTTAAAAAATAAGCTTCTTCTTCATTTGTATTATTCCTTTATTTATTTCATTCAAGATTTACTTTTAGTTGAATTGCATTGTTTTGAATAGTTTATCAAGGGATTCTTTTGACAATGAAAAATTGTACAGTATTTTCCCAAAAAAAATAAAGGAATATTTTTCAGTCATTTATATACAGTCCCATTTTGTAAAATAAATCATGAGAGAATCGGATCGTGAACCCAGTATCGTGAATCGAATCGTATCGGGAGTTGGGTGAATCGTTACATCCCTAGTGAAAAGGCTTTTAATGTAACAAAAGTTCTGAGCCCGAAATGTACCGGTAATAAGAATAATAAAAATGTAATAAAACCCAAAATGTTACAACTGGTCAATAATGTAACAAGATGCTGAGCCCAAAACATAAAAACTCGTTGCCTAAATCTCTTTGGAACTCTAAGTACTAAATAATAGTACTTAGTACACCCATCAGCCTCACAACACCTTGAGGCCTATTTCTTCTCCTTCAGCCAGTTGCTCAGACAAACTCGCTGGTTAACATTCTCAAAGCTCAAGGAAGCGCTTTTTTGTCACTTTGAGACCTGCAAGTGTAAACAGCCTCTCACATGGGACAGAAGTGGCAGGGCTAGTCAGAAACGTGTGGGCCAGCGCAGGCAGCTGTGGGTGGGTCGCTGCAGTGGGAGGTCTGTTTGCTGATGGTGGATTCAGCTTTGTACAAAGTCAGTCACACAGGGCTTCCACACAGCTGCAAGCGCTAGTAGCTCCAGTGGTTTCGGTGCTCGCTCCGACATGCTCTGCATTGAGATGGTACTGAAGGATTGAATAGCTTTGGTGGTATGCAAACTCTTTTTTACACAGTTTGCACAGAACCACGCTTTTGTCAAGGCTCCTGTCAGCATGACGTCAATGTCATCAATAAAAAAAAATTATATATATATATATATATATATATATATATATATATATATATATATGGAATTTGCTGGTTTAAAAACCCTGTCTTATTATTGAAGGGACATTTCTTTTACTTTTTACTTAAGTACATTTAGTAGCATGTACTTTTTTTTTTTTTTTTAATTTTACTCAAGTAAGAGAGCAACTTCAATACTTTTACTTCATTTTTTATTCAAGCATCTATACTTTCACTTGAGTACTGAAGATCAGTACTTGTTCCACCTCTGTTACCGTACATGTTAGGCTCTAACACAGAGGTAGGCTACTTTCATCACAGGGGCCACAAAAATGTGTCTGTTTGATCGGAATGCCACATTATCAACATTCATATCGGCATTAACAATAATGAGTAATCTGAGCTTTAACAAGGAGTTTTTTTAAATAGGGATTTTGTGTGTTTTTCTGTCATTATGTGTATGTTTGATGTTTTGTCACTTGCTATGAGGCATTTTGTAAATTTCTGTTTTTTTTTTTTTTTTGTGTAATTTTCTTGTATGTTTTTTGGAGCCATATTGTGTATTTGTGCTGTCATTTACTGTTTTTGTGTGTATTTCTGTTGTCGTTTTGCTTGTCTGTTATACTGTGGGCTTGCAGAGTCATTTGTCACGTTTTTTCCTTGTCTTTATGTGTGCTTTTGTTGTCATTTTCTGTAATTTTGTATATTTTTCGAAGTAACTTTGTGTTTTACTGTTGTCGTTTTGTTCTTTTTTTTTAATTGAGTACTTCTGTGTGTTTTTGGAATATTTTCGGTGTTTTTCCCTCATGTCTAACTGTATTTTCCTGCTAAATTGTAATTCTTAGTATTTCTTAATGTATTCTTGCTTTTGTTTCGTGTATTTTTCTGTCATATCTGTGAGTTTACTTTGGGGGGCAGCACACAAACACCAGTTATCACGTGACTGCTCTAACACGACACACCTGGATCGTCCGACGCTCCCTGAACGCAGCACGGCATTAACTAAAAACAGTAGGCCGACACGGTCCAAAAACACAAAGAAATGAAGTTTAATTGACTTGTCTTTTACTGTAAAACATATCAATTGTGTGCAATTTGCTACTTAATTATCGGTAAATGTTTTGTAGTATTGAATTAACGCGTAGAAAAGCGGAAAAGGGAATAAAACACGCGTACCTTTGCTGGGCGAACTGACAGGATCCATTGAGCAGGTAGTTTTTACACAGGTGTAACATCCCACAGGTTTGCGGACATTCTTTAAGTCTGCACAGCCTCAGTCTGCTCCTGGCCAACACTTTGGGCTCCCCTGACTGGGAACTCAGCAAAAACTTCTCCTGGTTTCTGATCACCTCCGTCACATTGGCGCTTTCACCGGGATACAGGTTAAGCAGCAGATCCGCGGTGGTCACAGCGCCATTGTTGGAGCAGATTATTTTAAAGATCTCGTCCTCCATGGTGTCCACTTCTTCACTCCCTTAACCGCTGTCTGTGCTGTAGTGGAGACAGGAACAGGAAACATGGATGACTCTGTTTCATTTCTGATGATTGGAAACCGAAACTCATGTTTGTTTGTTTGTTTTGTAATTCTACTACTGTCCACCTGAGGGCAGTGTCGTGTTATAAAGAATAGAATAGAATAGAAGAGAATTTATTGCCATATGTACAAGTTAAAAAAGTACAGGTACAATAGAATTCTTGTGGATATGGCCCAGAGTCAGAATAAAACAATTACAACACAACAAACCAGACAAGACAGTATAAGAGTAGAAGGTGCAAAACAAGGAAATAACAGAATTATACTCTACAAAAAGATAAATAAATAAACATAACCTGAGTTGAACGTACAAATTGCACATAGGAGCGAGAAAAAGGTTTTCCCTTTCAATCTAAACGTGTACATTATAAATTGGGGGTATATTATATTATATTAATTATTGACAAATGGTCTTTTTGGATTTATTTATTTATTTATTTGTGATTCTGTTAGGGACAGTGCACATTAATTAAATGTGTATTTTATCAGGAATATAGATGCCAAATAATAGCACACAATGCTAATTTGCATCCCCGGTCCCTAGGATGGTAGTTAGCAATAAGAAGAGGGGGGGGGGGGGGGGGGACAATAAATCACAATGAAAACACATTACAGGACAGTACACAAATAAGTGTTAAAAGTCAGTGAAACAATAGATCACAAGAAACACATTATAAAACAGGACACAGAAAATGTAAAGGTCAATAGGACAATAGCTCACAGTAAAAACGCATTACAATGTCGTACACAAGTTAGAAGTCAATGGTCACAGGACTGGTTGGGGTTCAGCCACTGTTTGAGTTTAATAAAATTCAGTAGGGAAAAAAAATCCCAAATAATGATTTTATTGTATTGTGTAAACTAATTGTGGTAAAGGCTTTTTGCTATGAACACAATTCTCAACATTAAACACAGCTGTTACACATTAATAGATTGAAATTGTTTTGGTATACTTTCATTCTTTTGTTGTAATCACAGTGCATGTTATTGTCCTCCGAAATCTCTATTTTCTACTGTAAGCTATTTGTCTTATTAGGACTGCAGTAGCAAACCCAGGGATGAAGTCAATTTTAACATCTTTAATTAAAATCCATATCCATAACATGGCATTTTGGGTGTACTCGTGTAATCAATAGCATTTCAAAATATAATCTAGATCTGTTATTTGCAAATGAGAGATAGAGATTTTTTTTTTTTTTTTTTAAACTACTTCAGAATCAGTGTATTGATCTGGAGCCACTCTGAAATCTTCCATGGCCTAAGGTCTAACTGTGGTTCAAATTTTGTTAAAATCTGTTTACTACTTTTTATGTAATCCAGCGAACAGGCACATAAACAAATAAAGGGCAGAGAAAATATGACCTCCTTGGCAGAGGTACTTGGGCGTGACTTTTCAGCTGAAGGCGACATAGTCGATGTCCAAAGGTCTCACTTGCTCCAAGAAAATGTAGACATGCTATTATTGAAAAAGAACACAACTGTGTCTTAAATCTGGGTTGTTTGTTCTAGTTTGATAGTTCATATACAGATAGGAATAATTTTCTGAAGAATATCATGATGTTGACATGATATGTTTTACATTTTTCAATTTTAGACTCCTCCATGGATTGCCACCTTCCTGTGGTAGAAGGGTTTGAGTGCCCAAATGATCCTAGGAACTATGTTTTCAGGGGCTTAATGCCCTCAGTAGGTTCTCCCAAGGCAAACAGGTCCCAGGTGATGGGTCAGACCAAAGGTGGTTTGAAAGCCACATATGATGAGAAAACAGCGAAGGAAGTGCAAACGTTGCCTGGATTGGCCTCACCCTGCAGCCAGGCATGGGCTTGGGGCTCGAGGGAGCGAGCACCTGGTGGCCGGGTCTCTGCCCACGAGCCCCGACCCAGCACAACCCAAAACGATGACATGGGCCTGCCCTCCCGTAGACTCAGAAACCATAGAATGGATCGTGTGGGGCCGGTGCGATGCAAATCGGGCAGCAGTCCAAGGAAGGAGGCTTGGAGATCCAATCCCCGGCTACAGAAGCTGGCTTTAGCGATGTGGAATATCATCTCTCTGGCAGGGAAGGAGTCCGAGCTGTGTGTGAGGTTAAGACGTTTTGACGAGATTTAGTCAGCCTCACCTCAACATATAGCAAGGGCTCTGGAACCACTCATGTTGGAAATGACAGTGAGACTTGAAGGGGCGTGATTGGGAGGAACGGCCCCCAGGTCGATATACCCGAGTAAGTGCTTTTTTTATTGGATATCTGCACACATCACAGATTATCCATAACAAACACTATGTTCAAGCATAAGGGTATCCATATGTACACTTGCCCCCTGGACACCCTAGGCTGCAGTTTGATGATCGACTTTGTAGTCATGTCGTCATGTCTTGCGGCCGCATGTCTTGGACACTCGCGGGAAGAGACGGACAGAGCTGTCAACCAATCACCACCTGGTGGTGAGTTGGCTCTGATTGCAGGGGAAAATGCCGGTCAGACCTGGCAGACCCAAATGTATTGCGAGGGTCTGTTGGGAACGCCTGGCAAAGTCTCCCGTCAGAAAAAGCTTCAATTCTCACCTCCGGGAAAGCTTGAACCATGTCTCAGAGGAGGCAGGGGACATTGAGTCCAAGTGGGCCATGTTCTGTGCCTCTGTTGTTGAGGCAGCAGACCGGTGCTGTGTGTGGCCATAAGGTAGTCGATGCCTGTCATGGTGGAAACACCCAAACCCATTGGTGGACACCGGGGGTGAGGGATGTCGTCAAGCTGAGAGAGTCCTATCGAGCCTTCTTGGCCTGTGGGAAAGCAAACAGGTACCGACAGGCCAAGCGGCGTGCAGGCATAGCGGTCGCCAAAAACCAGGACATAGGAGGACTTGCGGATGGCTTCAAAGAGGTTCTGGACCACCATCCAGCACCTCAGCTCGAAGTAGAGCCGCTACTCCTCTGCAATGATAAGAGCCAGATGAGGTGGCTTGGGCACCTAATTAGGATGCCCCCCGGATGCCTCCCTGGTGATGTGTTGAGGGCACATCTCTTTGGAAGACCCAGGACGAGCTGGAAACTCTATGTCTCACGGCAGGAAGGGGAATGCCTCGGGAATCTTCCCAGGAGAGCTGGACGAAGTGGCCGGGGAGAGGGAAGTCTGGGCTTCCCTGATAAGGATGCTGCCCCTGCGACTCGACTACGAATAAGCGGCAGAAGATGGATGGATGGATGGATGGATGGATGGATGGATGGATGGAGACTGGCATGAATTGTTATTCTCTGTTTTTGAGTTTTGCTTGCAAAGTAGAATTTTAAATGTTATTTATTATATTATTGTTTATTTTTTATATTCTTCTTGAGTTGAAAAGGTTATACTCACAGTAAGTGTAAGTATGCCCAAAGTTAAAGTCAAATAAAAGCATGGCTATTTTTTGAACTGTATCCGCCTTGAACACGGAGTAATTTATTTAGAAAATACACTGCATGTTTTTTTCTGTCTGTGCACTACTTCCTGTCCCACACGAGCTTATCTTTGTTGAATTTATCCGTTGTTGCTCTGGGGTGACTGCAAAAAAAGAAGGTCTGCGTATCTGTTGCGGAGGTCTCTGGCATGATGGAGTAGTTACGCAGCACTGACAGACCGTATACGCATGCGGTGGAAGTTGACACATTGACTTCAATGGAATCTTATCAGCTCCGTTGCTGTCACGCAGCAGTTACAATCATGATTTTTGATTGTGAGAGGAAGCTAGAGTACCAGCGGAAAACCTATGCAAGTAGTGGGTGAACATGCAAACTCCAATACTAAACAAACAGGCCCAAACAGGACACACGGATGAGCTGGATTTAGCCCGTGGGCTGCATCTTGGACACCACTCCCCTTTCTTTTCATACTTTTGTTGTTTTTGGCTCATTTAAATCTTTAGCCTGGGTGTTTTAGAATTTTGATTGATTTGGAAATTGGTGTGTGTGTGTGTGTGTGTGTGTGTGTGTGTTTGTTAGTTGAGCGACCGCCTGATATTTCCTGCTTTGGGTTTCCCTTTAAAAGGGGGCAAGGCTCAGTGCTGGGAATTCACGTCATTTCGCAGTTTTACACACACTCAGATCAATGAGAGAGAGAGAGAGAGAGAGAGAGAGACACACACCCACAGAGAGAGAGAGAGAGAGAGAGAGAGAGAGAGAGAGAGACACACACACACACCCACAGAGAGAGAGAGAGAGAGAGAGAGACGCACACACACACACACACAGAGAGAGAGAGAGAGACTCCCGGTGTTGCGTCTCGCTCTTTCGCTCTTCCAGGAAAGCGTTTTTAACCAGCGCGCTGCCGACAGACATGTGAGAGGAAACACACGGAGACAAAGAAGTTTTCACACCGACAGCCTCGCCATGGAGCCGGCCAGCACCTAGTGCAGCCCAAGGCAGGCAGCTACATGAGCCAAACAACTTCTCCCACAAGCACAAGCCGAGAAGAGGGTCCGCCGCAGCCCGCACACACGAGAACGTGAAGGCCAGGAAAAGTGGACGAACACCGAAAAGTTTGACAGAAGATAATGTCCGAAACCTCCTCTGCCATTACCAAGGTAGGCTATCTTATCTCTGTGCACCTCGACCCCGCCTGTAGGAGACGCTTTCCCCAGAGTGTCCGCCCGCACGGCGCGGCCGTCGTTAGTCCCCTCGCAGCCCCGGCAGACGTGAAGCGGCAGCAGCGCTGTTCACTCACAGTAGAGGCGCGTTTGTTTTGCTGCTCATCTGTTGCTGCACGCTTTGGCTCTGCTGAGGCTGGGACGGCCATCGTCACCGTAATAATAATAATAATAAAATTATTTTCATACAAATAACAATGATTAATTTCAGGAAATTAAAAATATGGACTTTACTTGAACATCTTAAGGTTCTACTAAGTTTTATTCCTGAAGGAGCACTTGGGACCTTCCTCAGTGAGAGTTGTGTTTTTTGGACTGATCCGAGAGGAGAATGATTTAAGTAAGTGTGCAAAGCAGATATGTTAGAACATTGCAAATCCCACACACGCAACTTCTATCACAGGAAAGAAAAAAGTTATTCTTGTCATTGTGTGTGTTTTTCTGTCATTTTGTGTGTGCTTGTTGTTAATGTGCAGGAATTTTTTCATGTCCTTTTGTTTGTTTTTGGAGTCATTTTAAAAATTTTTAATTTTTTTAATTGCTGTTTTCTGCCATATTGAGTATTTTTGTTGTTATGCTTTTTATATTGTTGCATATATATATATTGATCTCATTCTCTGTGTGTTTGTACTGTAGTATTTTTTATTTTATTTATTTTTTGAGTAACTTTTGTGTATTTTTTTGTTCTGTATATTTTTTCTATAATTTGTTCATTTTCCCCATTATATTGTTTTTAAAGTAATTTATATTGTGATTTTTTTTCCTCCTCTTTCATTTAGTGTGTTTTTGGCATTTTGTGTATTTTCTGTCATTTTTGAGTCTTTTTGCATTTACCTTGGGGGCCGCACAAAAAATTAGACTGAGGCCTGCAAGTGGCCCCCAGGCCGCCAGTTGCAAATGTTTGCCATACAGAAGAAAGCAGGTACAATAGATGAATAACAACCTCATTAAAAAAACAAACAAAAAAAGATATGTTCACTCAGCACAGCACTGTCCATGATGAAGTCGAAGTGATTATTACTCTGCAGTGTCATTTTGGAATTATGTTAATATTAATTTAATTTTTTTTGTTGCTTCGCTTAGCATTTTATTTTAACTTAGATTTTAGTTGATACACAAGAATCCCTTTTCAACTGTTAAATAATATCTATTTATCTTTGTTTTTAATCCAATTGTGATCATTGTGATTACACACTATATTTACTGGTACTAGCATTAACTTAAAAAGAAAAATAAAATATTTAATTTTTTTCTCTGCCTTACACTTGACTGTTGCTGCGTTCACACCAAACGCGTTTCGGGCGTCAAAATCGTTTTTTACGCCCCAAGTTGGGCGCTTGTGCTCAATGAATCAGACGCATGTCACCAGTGTCGAAGACGCTCTGGACGTGCGTCCAAACAAGTTGAGAAGAGAGCGCGTTTTGGGGAGGGGCTTCTCTGTTGCTGGTGGTGTTCATACAATGGATGATATTGTGGCGATCATTTACGTTCATAACTCACCCAGTTACTGTGAAGTGGTGGAGAACATTATTGTGTTGAGAAGGCGGAGTTTCCGGTCGGATGTATTTTGGTGTGACTCAGTGTGTGCACTGTGATGTTAGAGGGCTATAGAGAAGTGTGGGTGAATGGTGAATAAAGTTTGGTGTTCCTTGCAATGAACTCCCCTTCGTTGACTCTACATTATCGAGAGAGTGGCTTGGCTTTATTTGATAAATAAAGCTAGACAACGCTGTCGAAGTGCGCCTCGGCGGGATTCACTAGAGCTGCGCTCAGACAGAGTCGCTTTCAGCGCTACTTCCGTCACTTCCGGGCCCTGTTTGACGATCTGCTGACCCGCATCGGCGCTTGCAACTCCTACCAGGATACCAACTACAGGCCCTCTATTCCAGCAGAAGAGCACCTGTCCATCCGTCTCCAGTTAGTGATTTTTTTTCCCCTCATTATTATGAATACCTCACGATTGGGGAAAGCTCCTGATTGGTCGACGCGCCGCATTATGCAATATGCCCCTAAAGTTCAACAATCCCAACTCTAGCGTCAGCCGCGTTGGACGTGCTGGACAACGCTTGAAATATCATAATGCCCGGCCAACGCTGCGCGTAAAGCTTCAAAATATTGTTTCAACATTGACTTGCTGAATGGGAGCTCAACATTAATTATTTCTTAAGAAGATTGCAGAGTATAATAAATGTTAATGAAGTACACCATATATACTTAGTGACTGTGGATAATACTGATTAATGATTTTTAATAAACAGAAGCACATACACACACGCATGTGTCTGACTGAGTGTGGAATTGAAATGCTGTTTAAATTTCATATGAGAAGTGAAAACGCTTCAAACATTGAACGTCATATCAAGGTCCAGATGTGGTCACGGTCACGACGTTCAGATGCAAACCTATTTTGGACGTCATATAGACATACAGATTTGGTCCAGACCGACCGACATGATACGAATGTGATCTGGAGGTCCGTGGACGTCTGATGTCTAGTGGGGTGGGACTAGGATTAATAAACAGCACTACTTAATACCCAAATAAACATGTATTCAGCAGAAAAAAGGGTTTTGGGTTTAGTTACTCTTTAAATGTACTTTTCCTCTCAGCATTTGTTCTTAAAGGTTGACTTAACTTAAATAAATCAGTGAACTAATATATTTTTACGCAACTAGATTTAGCCTTAGCAAACAACCCCAGGGGATTAATGCTCGTACGTTTAATTATTGTTCATACTGTAATATTTTACTTTAAAAAACTAACATTTCTATAGTTTAACTAACTGATTCATTTAAATCTAAATAAAACACACCTGACAATATTGCAAGCCAGTGGCTGTCGGGATGTTGTGGTGTTTGCTTGGTTCATTACTGAGTCTGATGTCAAGGCATGATTAGTGAGGAGCAATCAGCACCCTGCTCAGAGGACTTTTACCACCTCAGCTGCCGACTGCTTAATACAGAGTGGAGTTAAAGGAACACTCCTAGTGCACCTTTGCAGTCCGACTAAGTCTCTTCATTGTGTCTGAATATGTAGCTCTACTGTTCAGCTCACAGGTTTTGAAGAGCACATGTGGGTATCAGCGGAGAGGAAGGAGGGCTTTGCCTCTGAGGAAATAGAAGACTGAGAGATTATTGCCTGGCTTCCCCAGGAAATTCCTGCCACATGCAGTTGTTGTGCGAGTCTGAGGGCGGCTGGGTGGTGACAGGAGGCGCACGCAGTATGTGTGCACAAGTATGTGTGCACATATACTGGAAACCATGTTACTTTTTCTCAAGCACATTTCAGAGGCACACGTGTAAAGTGTTTTTAATAGAAAAGCATAGGAATGTCCCGATGCAACTTTTTCACTTCCGATACGATACCGATATTGCAGCCTTGAGTATTGGCTGATATTGATCCGATATCAGCACAAATCATACATACTTTAATTACTTATTTTGTAGTGTGGAATGTTAGACAAGGCTTGATCAAGTGATGTTACTCAAACAGAGAACAATAGTCAGCAATTCAAGCACTTCAATTATTTTTTTACTGTCAGTATATGACTGGAAGAACTGAGGGCGGGGACAAAAACAAGAGATTTTAGATGCACTCCGATAAAATCTGATGTTCGTTTTCTGGCTGATATTGGGCCGATATCCGATATTAATATTAGATTGGGACACCCCTAGAAAAGCATGCTTGTAAATTTTACAGCCAACTAAATATTAATTAAACTGACTAATGTGGAAAAAGTTAGTGCTAAACTAGGTCTATAAATCCTTTTTACACAGACTTGATACTTATTGGAGCACTTGTTTGCTGATCGTCAGTGCAAATATCAATGGGTCAACGACATGCATGTAGGCATGTTAAGATCAGCTGCTGAAGTCCAAGCTGAGCTTCAGAATTGGGAGGAAAGGTGAGTTATGTGTCTGGTATAGGGCCTCCGGTTTTCTGTGATTGCAGAAAATGAGGCAGTAAAAACGGAATTCACGTTCTAAAACGAATAAAGCAATCTGACTGTTTTTTTTTTTCTCTCTTTATTTAAAATCCAACCCTAACATGACAAACGTAAATGTCTCACAAACATGTTTTGGACAATTGTATTTACCAGTAAATGCTCTTTTTTACCAACTAGTGATTGAATGTGAAAAAAATGCTCAATTATCATAATCCCGTTCAAAATCCTGAGCTATGTGTAACGGTTCTTCTCGTTGACATGCTATCCTGTGATTTAGCTGTTGGTGTATTAGTTGAACTGGTTATAAGTTTACCTAGTGACCTGACATGGCAGAAGCGCTGCTCCTCCAATTAAACGGCGCTATGTAATGTTGTGCTAAATGTGAGTGTGATTCCCCTTTTAGTTTTGACGATTTTGACTAAAAACCTATCTGAGATTTTTTTGGACTAATATTGCGATTCGATTTGCGATTTTTATATTTGATACATTGAAATGCATAAACTGCTAAAATGACGAGTGAAGGAAGTCATGTTACTTGTAGACTGTCAAACAACGTATTCTTGCTCAAATTGCCCCAAATTAGAACAAAACACATTAATCTACTATAAACTATTTGGTTTTATGTGGACAGCGCCCTCTTCTGGAGGAAATACAGAGCGTCTGTATAAACACTTTAGGATCTGCTTTATGGAAACTCAGACCTTTTATCTGTTCCAGCTGAACCCGAGATTTCAAGGCTCCACCGTTCTGATTGATGGACATCGCTGAGACGCCAGAGACAGAAGAAAAAAACCTCAGCCTTATGAGGTTACGTTATTGCCCTCATCAAAACCTTGATTGCGATTCAACATCAATGAATCTTGCGGCCTTAATGAACAATTCATACCCATTCATGTGGTTGAAGTGCCTTGCCCAAGGACACAACGACAATGACTTGGATAGAGGATTCAAACCCACAACCCTTTGGTTATTGGACGACCCACCCTACCACTGAGCCATGGTCACCCAATCATCTGAAACCTGTAAAATTAGCAGAATCTATTAAACCTATTTAGCATATTTGTTACAATTTTGAGAGGTGTAATATCTAGTAAAGTCATCTAAACAGAGAAAAGATGAAGCAAAATTAAACAAAAAAGTGTAAAGTGAAATGGGTAGATCCTGAGACGGAATTTGGCAAATTTTGAAATGGAAAATTGAAGGTCCTGCTGATATTTGTTGACTAAAGGTCATTTGGGAATTTCACACAAATGCCCAGTGTTTGGAGAGAATGGGCAGAAAAATGTTCGCTATCCAGTGAGTGGTGCAGTCATCTTGTTAATGTCAGGAGAATGGATAGACTGGTTAGAGATGATATGGCAACAGGAACATAAAGAAGCAGCACAAGTCCTAAATATACATTATAGACATTGATATTAGTAGACTTTAGCATTGGGCAATATTATTAGCCGACATTTGCCATGAGTAATGTTTTTTTGCCAATATATTTTTTTATTTATTCATTTTTTAAGGGAAAATACCTTAAAAGTCAGGGTAGTTTTTTTGTGCTCTTTTTTACACAAACTAGTTCAAACTAGGGGTGTCTCAATCCGATATTAGCCTTAAAATGAATATCAGATAACTGATTAAAATCTCCAAATTCTCTGATTATTATTATTATTTTTTCCCAATTCATTTCTTTTAGTCTATTTTATTCAGTTGTAGAATACTGTAGATGTTATGTTGAAGGTAAAAATTATGTAACCAATTGGTTAATAATAAATGGGTCAGTTTTTCTCATCCCTACTGTTGCTGCCCATTGTTCTCTGTTAAAGTAACGTCACTTTACCAAGCCTTTTCTAACATTCCACACTACAAAATAAGTAGTCAAAGTATGTATGATTTTTATTAAAAAAAAAAAGTGCGTATGTATGATTCATGCTAATATCGGTCTCGGCCGATACGCAAGGCTGCAGTATCGGTATCATATCGAAAATGAAAAAGTGCCATAATCCTGGCATTTTCCCACATTAAGTTAAAGCATCCAGCTGCTATGGACTAAAATGTAATTTGTGTGAATTGTTCTCAGGTTTGGAAAATTATTGCACCTTTAGGACTACTGTCCTGTTTTTGTTTTAATCATTTTTTATTAAAAACATAATTTAAGAGCAAGTTTTTCCTCCTGTTTTTGAGAATATCATGTAGGGGTGAAAGCTGCAGCTGCTACTGTAAACTGAATGGCTGCCATATTAGGATTTGCTGTTGACGTTGTTGTGTGCAGATGCGTTTTTAAACCCAGCGGGTCATCACTGAACTTTTTTTCAAGTGATCATACAAAGACGCCTTATTCATCGTATGAACTTGTAGTTAATGGGGTTGATGTTAATAGCGGAAAGGAAGTATCGGACAATATCAGAAAAAGCTGATATCTAGTTGATTTGAATACCAATTTAGGATTCCACGTACAAACACTGGTTTACTGGACTAATACACGTGTGTGATTGAGGTGACGGGCAAGAGCAAAATGAAAAAAAAGGAAGAACACAATGAAGGATTTGGAAGTAGTGAAAGAGGAAATGAGGATTGTTAGTGTTTGCTTTCAAGAGTCACATGCAGAGGTGGAGGCAGATGGCCTGAATATGTATTAACCTTTAAACACACACACACACATTCTCCATTGGTGAACTCTTTATGGCCAAAGTGGAACCATCTTCTGATTGATCATCTATTCTAGAACTGGTTTCTGGGACATGAGTAATCTACGTTAATGATGTGCTTTCATCCAGTCTGTTCCTCTGAGATCTCTGAGAAATGTTTCCATCAGCTGTTGAAGCTAAGCCTCAGGCCCCATCCACACGGAGACGGGTTGTAGTTTAAACGGTCAAGTTTTTTTTATCAGTGACGCCTTGCGTCCACGCGGCAACGAGGATTTGGAAGCCGAATACGATAACTTCTGAAAACCGGTCCGAGAGTGGGAAAGTTTGTGAACGCCACCCACGGACGAGGTATATGCATACTCTGCAAATGATGATGCCATAGCCCCACCTCTCTCTTAACCCGCACGCACGACCCCCCACAACAACAACCGTAACAACAAAGCAGCAGCTCTACGTCGGTCCACAAGTAAATCTCCTGTCATGTCTTTGTCTCCATCTCTTTCCTCTTTTATATGTCCTGTTTTTTCACAACACAAGTTTTATGAGCATCCTCCAGTGTCTTCTTCTTCTTCCTCTGTATTTACGGCCGAGTGGATACCACAAGGCATATTACTGCCCTCCACTGGTCTTTATTGTAACGACTAGATCCTCCCTATGTCCCAGTGTCATGCATGGTTCTCTTTATGACCAAATAAATAAAAAAAATGGGAAAAAAAAAACTCCACTCCTAATCCAGACATGCTTGCAAATAGATGCTGCGTTACAGCGCCACATAGAGGGCTCTAAAGTTTACTGCAGCATTCTCTGCCTTTTCGTCTCGACGCACACATAATTACCCATTTTAGAGGGAAACGCTTTCGTTTGGTCTCTGTGTGGATGGGGCCTCAAGGCATGAAGCTACCTAAGTGTGATTAAGTGCTCCAGGATATCAACTGGCAAAGAAATAAAAAAAAAGGACATGCTAATTAGCTGGTCTGTGCAAACCTGGAACCTTTTCAATTATCCCTTATATTAAAGGGTGCCTGTACTAGTCATATATATATGATATAAATCATTTTAAATGTATTGACAATAAAGTAAATATGTACATTTTAAAACACATTTAAAGTAATTTAGTGCACAATTTCATACCTTAGAACACAATCCATGGGAAGCAGCCATGTTTGGCCAGATGTGACGTCAAGTTGTTGATGTTTCCATTAGGTTTCAACTGATTTCTTTACACTTTAGTTCAAATGGAAGCTAATCTACAGCGTCATAACAGGTCATATTTAGTGTCCTGTTGATTACAAATGTCATATCCATCTTTCAGGGCCTTTAATATGGCTTTGTGTACACCGATACAGATACTTCAGCCATCTGTTTAGTGTAATGTAGCCATTTTGTATTTATTGCTTCATCTCAGGAATTTGCACCCATAATTGGCAAGCAAAAACTACAGGAAATAAGGTAGATATGTCACATGTCTGCTATACCTCTCATTTTAGCTGCTTTTAGGTTAGTTTTTTAGGTGAAAAACTCTATATATCGCTACTCTAGAATACTATAGCTAGGGTTTTTCTCTCCAACAGCACCATCTATTGAGCAAAGGGTGAATTGCATGTCCCTGGAAATGCGTAGTGGCTTCTCGAGCACAGGTGTGAGTGGACGGTTAACAATACATTCTAAACATGCGTCACACCTCTTACACATTTACAGATAAATAGAAAACAGAATAAGGTTTAAAAAATATATTGATAAATGGCCTGAATGATGACATTAATTTGTACAGGTGTGATTGAACATTCAGTCATGCTGCTTATTGGCCGGAGAGACTTAACTATGTATTTTTCTGCAAAATTTTGTTGAAATGGACCTATGTAACAGAGCAACTTATTGTCCAGAAAGTACTGTACTCATAACTGAAGACAAAAATTCAAGAAAAATGATCAGAATTTGTGAAAATAAAACTTGAGTGTGGGAAAGCTTATTATTTTAATCGTTGACTGATTGATTCCATCTTAGCTCTAGATTTGGGTCAAATTAATTACAGAATGCAGCTGATCTATCACAATTCCAACACACAAAGCACAGCGTGATTACCATATAGGATTCTGTAATAAGTCTTTACCATTTTCATACATTTGCGGCAGAGAAGGAAACATTTAACATATCACAGCAGTAGATGTCAGCATCCTTCTGATTTTGTGACAGTTTTATCATATTACATAGACTTAAAGTTTGTGTAAAGCAGAAATAATTTTTGTTATGAGTTTGTCACGCCACAGAAACGTGTCACTGACCACTGAGCCAAATTTAAAAGATGAAAAAAATCGTTAACTATTTAAAAATCATGGGAAAACAAGCACTTCGCTCTGTTCTGAGACGCTGGGGGCGTGTCAGTTAGAGGCGCTGGAACCACGCCATGCGCAGGAAGAGCTCCACCTCTGTGTTGTGTCTATGGGAGAGAGCAGTGTGAAAGTGGCTTCAGCGTCGATAGTGCTTCCAGAAGTGCTCGGATCGGGTGGAAAGGTCTGCTCGGCCCGAGTCCGTCCGAATATGTGCATCTCTCCCGGGTAGAGTCAGAACTGCGCCCGCTCGAGGTGAAACACATAATTGCAGTGCAAAAAAATGTGTTCATGTCATGGAAAATGTGGCACCAGCGGACGCGTTTTATTCCTCCGAGTCCGAATACGTGGTTTGTTTTTGGCTAGGGGCTGAATTGCACCCGCTGGAGGCCGCAGAAGTTTGGTGTGCTTCAGCAGCAGGGGCGTGTTTATGCTAATGACGGCTCCATTACGCAACGCGACTAAATCCTGAACACAGAAATTTGAAACACAGTTTGTGAAGCCTAGCTCCACAATTACATTATAAATGGTTGAATGGCTTTTTACATGTTTTAGGGAATATATTTATGACCTATTTAATGTGTTTAGATGAAAATGGCTGAAATTGCTTTACACAGCCTTGAACCTCAGTGGGTTCTTCAATTTTTAGGTTAAATGTTTTAGTTGTTTGTCATGAACATCAAGTCATGGGTTTTTCCAGCTTTTTACATCTATTTTATGCCACTTTTGGTTTAATAGTTGAAATCGACCTATGTTGCAGAGCGACTTATAGTCCAGAAAGTTCTGTACAGATACCTAAAGACAAAAATTCAAGAAAAATGATCAGAATTTGTGAAAATAATGAAAAGGATTCTGTTATAGGAAACATTTATTAACATCACAGTAGTATGTTTTTGTTTTTATTAAGGATCCCCATTAGCTGATACTGTAGTAACTTCAATATTTCAGTTACAAATACAGTTAACTTACCTAATAAGAAACTTTAAAACACACATTAAATAATCCTCATGAATATAATAAAAAAAATGGATAAAAATGATTTTCTAAAAACAAAACAGAGCCACTCAACATACAGCCATTCTGAAATTTGATTTAAATTCCTGTTTACCTTCAATATGATGCAGATAGTAAAGTAGACCATTCCAGTTAGTTCATGCTCTGTAGGTAGAAGATGGAGATAAGGCATGTTTCTGATTTTGTGACAGTTTTATTGTATTACACTAAACCTCAGTGGGTTCTTCAATGTTTGAGTTAAGTGTTTTTGTTATTTGTCATGAACATCCAATCATAGGATTTTCAGCTTTTCATATCTGTTTTATGTCACTTTTGTTTTAATGGTGAATGATTTCCCTTTATTATTGCAAAATGTTTTTTTGGAGTACTCTTCATATCAAGCTGGAGAAGTAAAAGGTTACATCTCAGAATGTTATGACACCCACACATGTAATTCAGTCTCTGGATTCTCCTGGCTTGGTTTGGGGCTACGCTGAGCTGCCTAGTAACACGTTCAAAGCCTGCATGGCATCCATTATATTTGGCTCACGCCAGAGGGCGAGGTCAAAGCTTGCCCTGCATCAGTTTTCCTCTTGTGCTGTTACCAGGTGTAGCCGGGGGTAGGATGGGATGGGGGGGGGATTCAGGGCAGTTAGGGTTCGGGGCCATGGTGGAGCTTTGTGAGCCACGCTTTGTGTCTCTGTCTATTCATAGCAGGAGAGGAGCTCTTTCAGTCCTTCCGTGAACTCACTGCCAAACTCCACTTCCTCCCCCGTCCATGCTCCCGCCGCCAGGCCAGCCAGCAGAATGGAGGACGAGCCTGCCAGGCAGCCTGCACACCTGCGTGAGTCATGCACACACACACGCACGCACACACACACACGGAGAATTCAGTCATCTGAACTCTACTGATGGATCTTTACAGTGTTTTCAGCCATGAATCTTTGTGTCAATGTTGATCTGGGAAATCCACTGTTTATCTGGTCATCTGGTGGGCGGGACAGTGAATTGTTGGTTTTCCTGCCTGTTGACACACGTGAGCTCCTGTTAGTGGAGAAGAGCAAACAAAATGTGAACCTGAATGAATCAAAACACTGCTCGATGCTACTTTGACTGTTAAAAAACACACACACACAAACACACACACTGACTCTCAGCGTGGAGTGCACTGTATCCTCCCCACTTTAACTGATTATTAATTTATTGATTTGGATAAAGTCCTACCATCTATTTCTACTTGGTTAACTCTGCAATAATTGTTTTGTTAGACAAGCAGAATTTTCTAAAGATAGAATAATTCTTTCTTTTTCCAAATTTAGTGTGAAACGCAATATAATTGAAATTTCATCTGCTAAAATCAGGATTGGTTCTAAAGTTCTTCTAGTCAGGTGCTAGATAATCTGGTATAGAAGACAGATCTTTAAGATCAAATCTATAATCAGTAAAATTGCATTATCCTTATCTGTGACTGGAGGCTCAGTACATGCAGGGTTCCCACGGATCCTTAAAAGGCATTAAATTCATTCATCTTAAATCAATGTTTCGAAAGCCTTAAATTTTAACACACAAGTATGTTTTTTTGATTGTAATCAGTCTCACATATCAAAATAAATAATAACAGTTGTTTTTTAAAAAATGTATAAACAACATGGGAAAATGTAAATTTAACATATATTGCCTGTCCAACAAAATTTATTCTCAAGGGTTTTTCTAAATTGTTTTTATTTTTTGTATTTTTGTTGTTGTTTTATAGATTTCGGGCTATTTTTGTAGTCATCTTGTGTTTTTGGAGTGATTTTGAATTTTTTTTTTTTTGGTGTGTATTTTACGCTCATTTGTTGTATTTTTGTGTGTTTACTTTGGGGGCCGCCATTTACACGTCTGCACTAGATACTAGAAAAAATTACCCTAACCCGCTATGGAATTGATGTGGCATTTTTCCCCCCAAATATGTTTACTGTGTAGTTGGTCTTAAATTTAATTTCAAATAGCAATAAAAAGTATTAAAAAGTGTTTAATTTAATTTGACTAAAGCTGTAGAACCCTGACATGCTCAGTACTTATATAAAAGGTCTTATAATATAATAATTTTTCATTTCTTTCTTTCTTCTTAATATTTAACAAAATAAAGTCCTTTCGTGTATTTGCATGAACCGTAGAGATGAGTCGAGTCGTAACTAAATACAGATTGTGGAATTTTTTGGGAGAAAAAAAATAAAAAGTTTAATGTTGTGAGGTATTATTAGGGAGAACTGGTCCAATCATTTCAGCAGTGAGTGCTTATTACAGGGCTGTTTAGAATGAAGCAAAGGATAGACAGTGTGAGTCAGATTGATAAAGAAGAATAAAAAGCTCAAAACAAATATTTTTCAAACCATTAGAAAAATGTCATCAGCCAGTAATGTAACATATTTACACCTGCATGGATAATCTAAACTGTAACAGTTATGGAAGAAATTACTTTTAACTTTTTCAAACATTAACACATTTTATTTCTCATTATATAGAAGTTTATCTAATAAGAAGAAAAAATACTCAGCTTTTGGGTTTACTGTGACCATTGGTCCTATGCTTGGTATTCATTTACTGTGTAATATTATTATATATAACTGCTTTGGATTTCTAACAACTATCACGAAAGTTTAAGCTCATCCTATTTTGTTTGTTACGAATTATGAATCTGTAAGAAAATCCCAACCCC
The DNA here is from genome assembly GCF_900634775.1 of Gouania willdenowi. Taxonomy (NCBI): domain Eukaryota; kingdom Metazoa; phylum Chordata; class Actinopteri; order Blenniiformes; family Gobiesocidae; genus Gouania; species Gouania willdenowi. Next base: position 20,829,356 of record NC_041049.1, on the reverse strand, counting down.
TTAGTAGGAAAGTGGAGTTTGTTTCAGTTTCTTTAAGACTGTTGAAAACGATTGAACAGTGATGTAATTAATGTATCGACTGGGATTTATATTACATTTGTTCATCTGTGTTAAAGATACCATACTAAAGTTGCATTAATAGGGCATTTTCCTTGCATGTTAGCAGAGTAGGGACTATTGATTGATTTAATTTGACTTTGAACATGAACACAACAGCAGTGTATCTACCACAATGAAAAAAATAATGATAATTAAAGTGGCCGGGGTCGGTAACCCAAGGTCGTGTATCCGTATGTTGGGATCGAGGTTCGGTCTGATTGAATTTATTACAAATTGGTGGAAAAACAGCTGAGATATTTCATTTAAAATGGCATAGCATTTTAATAGATTTGCCTAGCAATAGCATTAGCTTGACACTAGCATTAGCTAGCAACAGCTTAGCATTGGCATAAACCTAGCATTATCCTATCAATAGCAATGATATTGCAGTAGAACACGAAAAAACAGTATAACCAGTAAAACCAAATAAAAGACCCGTTTACCCAGCAATATTAGTTATAAACCCAGTATAAAGAGAAAACCAGTTAAAAATCACTCTCAGCAAATTTGATGAATGTGATGGCAAGGAAATGGCGAAGGATTTTCCGGTGACATCATAGGCCCCTCCCACTGATCACAGCCAGTTTCTTCTCCATCAGCGACCTGCTCCCATCTGTCTAGGTTCATCCAACAGTATTTAGAGGTCAACACGACAAATCGTCTTTCCGCTAGAGCTGTTAGCGTCAGACGCCACTAATAGTGGCGCCATCTGAGAACGCAAAGCTTGATGGGTAATTTTTACATTGATTCTTGTTTAGGGCTGGACAACCACCATGTGTGTCAAATATGAGGCAGTTTGACCTTTGTATATTAGAGTTATATGCATTTTTCTATTATGGCGTGCTCTAGTTGTTCACAGTGAACAAGACCGTAAATGGCGCCAGTCAAAAACGCAAATGATGATGGGAAATGTATCAAAGCAGTCATGAGGCTTTGGCAAATGTCCTTTGTGTGAAATGTGAGGCTGACTGAACTTTGTGTGTCAGAGTTATAGAGATTTTGAAATTGTGGCATGCTATTGAAAATTAGCATTACAACTTTGCGGATGCGCCACAACTAAACCGTTAGAGATACGGAAATTCCTTTGAATGTTTTTAACCTTCAGTGGGTCCTAAGTGTTCTGGCTGAGTTTGAAGCCAATCAGATGAATCCCCTCAGACTAGTTTGCGCAAATGCGTTTCCAGGGCGAAACGCCATTTTTGACATTTGACTCAAGATTGCTGACTTCCTGTTTGGCTTTGGGCGTGGTCATAATGTAACTTTTTGATCATCTTGGGGTTACGGATATATGTGGTGAATTTTGTATGAATCGGACAAACCTGCCTGTTGTGCGGTTCCATTGCATTTTTGGCGTCTATGATATAATTTTTTTACAGATTTTTTATTTATTTATTTATTTAATTTATTTTATTTTTTTTCCATTGTACCGAACTATCAAAATTTTCAGCAGGCCTGAGGTGCGTGCAAATTTTGGTGAGACTTCGGGCATTCTCAGGGGGTCAAATTAGCAAAGGGGATTTTAGAGTAATAATAATGGTCTTCAGACCATAATAATATTAATCAAAAAAATAAATAAATCAAACAGAACAAAGTGAGAACAAATGGCTACAAAATCCTGCTCGTGAAGCGTGTACGTGTTTGAAAAGGAGTAGGAAGAAGTATAAACTTATATGATCCTACCCCTTATAATATCTACTACTATACATTTAGTCTTTTTATATTATACAATATACAAAGACTATATATATATATATATATATATATATATATATATATATATATATATATATATACATAATTCATTGATTTATGACTATATCATTATACAATTAATTTAATCCACAATACATTTATCTGTCCACATACACACCTGTTTCCCTTTAACACTTATGCTTTGAGAAGATAAACGTTATGTATTTATGTTTAAATTGCTTTAAATTCAGACATTTTTTTTATTTCAACACACAAATTTACGGACACACAAAAGCTTGTTTTTTGTTGTCCGTGCGTGTAGTGACAGAGTTCATTTAGTCTCTTAAGTTATTAGTAAATAGTTTCTGAAGGTTTTTAGGGAGAAGTGTTTGTTGTGCTTTTAATGCTCTTTTATTTGAATGAAAAGCTCCAATTTTGATGTATTGAAAAGTGGCTCAGTGTGGTCCAAATGTCCTGTGTTATGAACATAACGTATTTGAAGTGAAACTAATAGCTGTAATCTTGTTTTGTAGTTACATTCCCTAAACGTCTGCACAGTATGTGAGATACAGTAATACTATTGAACAGTGAAGTGTATGGTATGTGCTATAATTTAACACGTCTTGCTCTGTTGATTATAGCTATTCTTTTTGAAATCTTTTTTTTTTTGAACATATTTAATATGCGGTTGCCAACTAATTTGGTTGTCTAGTATAACGCCGAGAAATTTAGTTCCATTTACTTTTTTTAATGTGATTTACTTGCTGCAGTTTATATAAAATTCAGTGTATTTTAATTGTGTCGATGATTTTTTTCGGTTCCAGAGCTGTGCTAAGAATAAGTTCCAGCCTGACTATATGAGAGATTGCGTGCGTAACGAGACAAAAGCATTGGCAACTCCCATCAATACCACAGACTGAACAGGTGTTTGCATAATAACATTTAACATGCCTAACTAAGCCACTGTTGGCTGAATTACAGTATATTCATACATGCACCTTATTATTAGGGTTTAGGTGGTCTGCATGACGGTTTTTAAGGTTTTACATCGATCATCAGAGGGCAGTGATGGGGCAGTACACCCACAACAGTTCACCAATCCAATTGACCAACTTTAGTTTTGTTTTAAATCAGTTTTCACAAATGTTATGCAAATTGAGGTGGATCTACTTGATGCTGCATAGTTTGTATTATTTCCCTTCCAACTCCTCATAAAGGACATAGGTAAGAAGAAGCAGTGAAATCACAGTGGGTTATGGTTAAATGACCAGCCTCCATATCTGTGAGGAACTGATTGTTGCTTTCAGAGGTAACAGTAACACGTTACTGTAACTGAGTTGCTTTATGGGTACTTGTACTTAAGTACCTGTAAAATTACTGATTTAGAAATATACACAAAAAAGTGCGTTTTAAAAGAAGTGAAGTACTTTGTTACATTTCTACACCCAACCGTTACTGAGTAAATTCAAATCTTTGGTTTTAAAATGATCAGCGTACATTGTGAAACTACAAAAAGACCAGACAACAATCAAATGCGTCACATCATAGCCGACCAATCAGATTAAATGTAATGCACGGTGCCGAAACAACGTTGAATGCTGGGTATTTTTTTCAGTTTTAGAGTTCATAAATTTTGCTATAATTTTTTTTTTTTTTTGAATTGAATTGAATTCATTTGTTTTGTACATTGTACATTTTTAAAAACATTTTAATACAGATGCCTTGATTGAAAATAAATTAAGTGTTGAAATTTGTGAAATTGTGAAAATATTTCATCTTTTCCTTTTAAAGTTTATATATGAGATGTTTACTGTATACAAGGGAACTGTGTCAAGATTTATAGCCAAAAATAAACATGGTTGGTGAAAGTAGCTAGTAATTTTTACTTTGAGTAAAATTTAGTTGAGCTACTTTTTACTTGTACTTAAGTATTTTTATGTTTGACTTACTTGTACTTGAGTACAATATCAATGACGTAGCAGTACTTCTACTTGAGTAGTATGTGTCAGTGTTCTTTACACCTCTGGTTGTCTACCCAACAGTTGCCCAATCACAGAGGGCGGGGTTTAAACCTGTGCCAGAATGGTGAGGCTCCCAGTTTAAACATTAACCCTCAGCAATCTCACTTTAACCAGGGTTTAGATACAGTACGTGTTGTTTCCAGGCAGTGTGAAGTTCAGGGCTTTTGCGCGGGTGTTGGTTGAAGTCGGAGGAGAAGAGGACAGGAAACTCCCTCAGCCCGCTTCCTCTTTTTCATTGTTGCAGAAAAAAGGAAGAACACTCGCGAGGTCCGCGTTTGGTTTCCTGTCGAGCAGAAAAAGCAACAGGCCGGTTAGTTTACATCCGCACACATGTGGAAGTCCCAGTTTGTTTGTTTTTTAATCGAATGTCAAGCACAGTTCCCCTGCCAGACATTTACTCTCACATCTGCAGGAAGACTTGGTGGCTTTCTTCTCTTCTTGTTCTTCAGTGTTTGGAGGAGAACCTGCACTCTTCTCATAAACTGCTACATATCTTTCTCAGGACCCTTAAACACACTTTAGCACTGTTCAGACACATGTGTTGCAAACAAACTGTCCATTAACTACGCATACGCACACACACAAAATTGTTCTAGAGAGAGAGAGAGAGAAAGAAGAGACACAAAGGGGGAGTGGGGGGGGAGGTGGAGGAGGGGAAGAGAAAAAAAAAAAGCACAGAAAGAAAAAGAATGAGGGAGGAAATTGCAATGTGGGCAGAAATCCACCTTCTCCATTTCCTGGGGAGGAAGTGGATTAGATCGGGGAGAGTCACCGCCTGCTCCTCGCACTAAAGAATGCCACCGGGCTCCATTTTTAACCCTTTTAGACTGAAGCCTTCATGACACACTGCAGCCACTCACTCCCTGAAAGTGTGTCATTCTCTATGGACACATCTGTAATCCTCCATCTACCTTAGTTTTGACACGCTTTCCTCTACTTTCAGTAGGTGACATACATTTATCCACTCAATAACTTCAATGCTCGTGGACAATGGGGAAGCTATCAAACAAATGACATGTTGTCCAATTTAGTTTACAGTAAACTCAAGGGTGAAGGCTGCTGATGCACTCAGAGAAGAAGTTGGCCTGTGTGAAAGGAAGGCATGGCAACTTGTTTATGGGGCTCTGTTTGAGGTGCTGACCTGAAAGTTCCTCCTACAACTTCTTCCAGAAATGCAATAGTTTATGTAAGAGGCCCATTATTAGAGAATATTCAAAGCCTTTAAAAATAAAGTAAAATAGGGGTGTCCCGATCACATATCGGTCCGATATGGGCAAACATTATTATATTAGCCTGCATTTCAAATATAAGCACTCTACTACAAGCAAGTACAGCATATTCTAGACTTTGCTCCAGTACTTCTATCCAGCAGCAGACAGAACTAAATACTGACAGTAAAGAAAATAACTGTAGTGAACTTGAATTGTTGTTTTGCACTTTAAAAGTATAATTTTTTTAAAATAGTTTTTGAGGTTTTATTTCCCAGGGTCTTTCAATTTTTTTGTTCTATTCAATTGTAGAATATTCTTATAGTTAAGTGCGTTAGTCTGTCCGAAAGAGGACAACTTTTCTCAGAAACTGTTTAAGATAGGATAATTCGGTGTGTGGCTTCAGGATATCAATACCTTAATGGAGTTCGAAAATGAGAAGCGCGCAATAATTTTTTCCGGAGTTATTGCCCTTGTTACATTTTTTTACTCTGTTCGAGGCATCTTAAGATAGTTAGTAATTTTATATTCTGATGTGATAATATTTTCTTATGTATACATCTAAGTTCTTAGATTTATGACATTTAGGAAAAGGTTAAGAGTTATAATGACAACCAATCTGGCGGGGGATCTTGTTTAATTTAAATGCAGAATATTATTATGTTAAGGTGAAATGGATGCACCAAAATTAAAATTCTTGACCAAAAACAAAAGCCGAAAACCGAAACACCAAAATCAATTATTGTGCAAATTATTAGTCGCATTGCATTATGGCTTTGAATGTGTACTAACTTTACTAAAATTAGAACATTGCAATGGTAGGAATTAATATACATTCTTTAAAGAATAAATCAATTAAAAATAAGAAAACATTTATTTAGAACTGACATTCCAACAATGCAGTGCGTCATCACAGCATCCTGTTTCGGTCTGTTTTTTTTCCCACGAAGAGAAGTGTTTAGTTTTGGCCGAAATTTTTTGGTGGCCGTAATTTTGCTGCATCGTTGGTTATTAATAAATGGGTCAGTTTTTCTTATACCTACTGTTGCTGACTATTGTTTTCTGTTTAAATAATATCACTTGATCGAGGCTTTTCTAACATTTTACACCATAAAATAAGCAATAAAAGTGCATGATTTGTGCTGATATCGGATTGGCCGAAATGCAAAGCTGTAAAATCATTATCGTATCGAAAGTGAATAAGTTGTATCGGAACACCCCGACATATCTGTTCTGTCTAATCCGCTTATTGTGGGCTAATATGAGCCTGACAGCCAGCAAAGAAGTGCTGTCACTTACACATGTTTAGTTTTGTTTTCAACTTCTATTTGTAAAAAGCAAAATCAGGAGTTCTCACCTGGACTCACCCTGCTGGGACCCACATTTTGCCACTGTCATTAAATCGTGACCCACTTTTTTTAGAATTCAACCAACCAAATTTGGGTTTTCAAAAATAGCTGATGAAAACACATATTTAAAGGTATAGAGGTTGATTTTCCCCAAGTTTTGAAAAGAAACGCCCTCTTGCACATGCGCAACCCTCCACCTGCTTCCAAGAGGGAATGCCTATGTGTGCCAAAGAGCGTGCACGAACCCAGTTTTCCTCGTGCACAGCTCTGTTTACACGTTGGAGTCGGCATCGCTCATACAAGCTGCTGGTTCAGCTTACCTTGCACTTTTCCCACTATATTAGACTCGCCACCAGTAAGTGAAAATCCATTTTCAAAGGACCCGGTGTGCACTGGGCATGAGCACGTACGACGACCTTACGTAAACACACCGTCAGAAGGATTGACAATTAGGAGGACCAATAGTTAAAATGATCCACGTGGAAGTTGAAGCCAAAATAACGTTGTCCACAATGCCTTTAATCGTTTTTAAAGCATAAATGTATATATTTTCCTGTGCAACATGCATTTCTTTCAAAATAAAAGACCAACATGAGAGACATTAAGTATTTACTTACTAATGTAATTCAATTTAATTCATTTCAACTCAACTTTATTTATACAATACAATAGTCATCTCGAAGCGCTATTAAAACATAAAACGTTAAGAAAAAAACCCAACAAAACCACATGAACAAGCATCAGCAACAGTGGGAAGAAACAACTCCTTTTAACAGGAAGAAATCTCCAGCAGAACCGGACTCAAAGGTGGCAGCCATTTATTTTTGACCAGCCATCCGCGACCCACCCAGTACAGGTCCGCGACCCTCTTTTGGGTCCCAACCCATCAGTTAAGAATCACTGTTGTCAACAATGCAGTTCTAAACAGATGAACACAATCTGCAGCGTCACTGTTGTTTCTATCACTTCCTACAGGTGAGTGAAAGTTGTGAGATTAATGAAAGGGTCTTAACAGAAGTAGATTATTGAACTAAACAATGGTGATCATCTGCTTTAATATAAAGATGGTAAGAGACGTGAACCAGCTTACAAAAGTAGGCGGATGAATGTGGTGGCTTTGTGCATAGCTGCCAGATGTGCTGTAGGTGTGCAGCGTGTGTTTTTTCTTTTCTTTTTGTCGCTTTCTCTCTCTGTTACTGGTTTTTATCGGGGTGGGGGTTGTTCCTGTCTGTGTGCGTTTGGTGTTTGGCCCTTTTGAAGGGAAATTTCCTGCCCCTGGAAGCTGCTCTTGTCCTCAGGCATTTCCTGAGTGGGCAGACAGTGCTTCCTGAATAAATGAAGTTGTGTGAGTTAAAAGGGAAACTGTTTTCACATGCCATCAGAGTTCTGCCTTCTCCTCTTCCTGCTGACAACACACTCTGCATGGCTTTTTAGACAGAGGGACACTAATGCGGTCTGGAAAAATGGAAAGGAATTTCAAAGCTCTTCATGTGCATTTCAGGATGTTCTTTTGTGTGTGTGGTTGAACCAACGAGACATGAATAGAGACCCTGAGGCTGGTCCAGACCTGGTTTTTAAAGGGGATACTTTAAGGTTGTGGGCTGGTACTGCAGGTTTTTTGGGAATGTGACAAAAATGCTTAGACTCAAGTCACTTTATTTGTTAATTCCGTTTTTTCCCCAATTAGTGACCTATAGAGAATACAGGGAAAATATCTGATGCAACGTTCTTTTCAATAACTTTTGTGCTCTAACTCCATAATTTATGTAATCCTCAACAGTGTCCATCTTTTTAGGAACAATCTGCCTTTGGGACCTGTGTCATCAGATCTCCCTGCTCTTTTAGCTAAATATGGTTCTCAATAACTGTTGGCTGCATGGCTTGGATTATTCCCCTGCTGTAAAGTGAATTTGGGACCAGTCAGACTTCTCCCTTATGATATAGATGGATAGTATTTGCCTGTATTTCAGGAGGCCATTTATGCTGACCACATGCTTCACTTCCTTTAGGACTTCTCACGATAAGACCTCGTCAGGTCAGAAACTGCTTGTCCACAATCTTCAATGTCACAAAATTGTTGTGTTGCTTCCAAACATGGATGGGCAATACTGTACATTGTGATTCAAGATATATCAAGTTTACTATTTTGGCGATAACGAAAATGACAATATCTCCTACAGTATATCAAGATATATCTATCTTTTTGAACTGGTTTTTATTTATATACGATCAAACAGGACAAATCACATCATACAAGTACTTACTATTATTCATAGAGTTCAAACTGTGTCCTTACCAGTTGTTCCATAGTTTGGAGATACATAGACACGACACTCGTTTTAGTAGTCGCCTCTTTTGCTACTTCTCAGAGCAGCATTAAAAGCACACTTAGATGGATTTCCGAGTGCGTCTTTACCCAAACTTTCCTCTAAACAAGCCACACTACTAAACTCACTCACACATGCTGTCCCTTATAGGAGAAAAAGGCAAAAGTGGCGCTGTATTGTGCAGCTGTTTGTTAATAAATGTGTCTGTGAGACATTTTGCATCAGCAAATTTAACCCAGAATTGTCCTACTGATCAGACTTTGTTGAGTTAAAAATATTGAGATTAATATTGTACATCGCCATTTTGAGGAAAAATATCGAGACATGAGTTTTGGTCCATATTGCCCAAATATCAAGAACTCCTTATCTGCTTTCAAATGTTTGTCGAACAGAGACCTGGCTGATGCAGCTAAACTCCTTTGTGTCTTGTTACTGAGCAAATTACCCTGCCATGGTGCATGCCCTGTGACATCACCATAGTAGCAGAATTTGATGATCGTGCACCTTGCTTTAATCAAAGCAAAATCATGAACAATTGTTTTTTGGCTACACTGTATTTGACTTTGAACTTTAGTTTAGTTTCAAAAGTTGTTCTGCTGATGCCAGTGTTTCCACAGAAAACACGGTCAAAGTGACATTTCTGGTGCTTTCGTGGATTAAAAGTTAGCCAAATATTGTGGCTCTTAATTGAAGTAGCTGAATACGACCAGATTTAATGTTTCACAGAGTGACGTCATAACACACGGAACACCATAAAGAAAACCAGATTTAATGTTTCACAGAGTGACGTCATAACACACGGAACACCATAAAGAAAACCAGATCAAAAATGGCGTCAAGGGTATAACTGTCTTTCTTGTTTGGTGAGGAAACACAAAAAATGCCGGTAATAATGAAGGAGAAAAAACACTTCTTAAAGAATCTTTCTGAGCTTTCTTTGCAATTGTCTACAGGATTCCCAATCCCACAATGCAATGTGTAAAACCTTTCCGAAGTTCAAGCCACATGAGCATTTGTAAATAAACCCAATGTTTGTAATTGAGTCAAAAACAATTTTGTGAGTGTCAATTTCAACTTATGTGAGTAAATTATCCTGTATTTTGGAAGATTTTTTTTATTTATTGATATATGGCCTACACTATGTTTTTATCTGTCTTTTGAAAATGTTTGTTTTGTCCCCAGCAGCTTTGAATCACTTGGTTATTAGCATTTTATCCAACCTTCCTATAGCTTTTTACACTCATGTATGGTGCCTATTTGTACACATGTAACTGATAGATTTGTATTAAAACTGCTGAAGTCATGTGCAGCATTTCAAACTTCCTCAACTGTTTTTACTGTGTAGTAGGGAGTCTTTATCCTCTTTGTCTTTATAGTTTTTAATGTAATGCTGTGTAGACGTGTTTTGAAAGCACCCAAATAATATCACATTTTGCCAGTCCTGGCTTGTACTTACCAAGAGAGATACGATCTGGCTAGGAGTCATTATGTGCTGTAATTAGTTTGAATTCATCAATAATATTGTGTTTGACGATGAACATTCCAGTGTAATGTTTAGACACTACAATGTTGCAGATTTATTGAGAAAGCAAAATATATACAATTGATCTTGCTGGAGGTTTTCTCTTAAACTTCACTTGTTTTGTCGAGTTTCGTTTTTTTTCCCCCCTAATTGTTTTGTTGTTTTCTTGTCGTACTTGATGAGTGTGTGTCGGTATTTTAGAGATGCACAGAAACAAAAACAGGATTTTCCTACAAAGGCTATAGACTCAAAGTTTTCTATAATAAATTGTTAAACTGACAAACCACTGAGGTGACATTAGGCTGACAGTATTAAAAAAAATGATCACAGTTTGGTGAGATGAAATTTATAGCATTATCATTGGGTCAGATTCCAAAATTCTTGTACCAGCGTGGCCTGATTGTGCAATTTGCCTACTTGCGACAAAATATGACTTCATTTAGTGGGCAAAAAGCCATCAAGGCAGGTAAATGAGGTGATCATTTCTATAGTAATAACCCTTGATGGAAAAAGAGAGCTATCCTAAGGAGAAAAAAGACTAAGATGAACCAGGTTACGATTGCACAAAAATTTCCGGAGAGGTTTTTGACAAGCACGGGCCGCGTAACAAATGCCTTTGAAGTTGCTGTTTTAAAAAGGGGAAATTAAAAAAGGCTCCCAAACAAAAGGAAGAGTGGCAGTTGATGCCGGATTCAGGAACTAACCTACAAGAGCTGGCTCGTTCCGGCACAAAAACAGGTCGCGCTACTTCCTGGCCATAAACCCCCTCTGTGATTGATGATCTGTTTTATGTTTGTTTTGACTGGATGGAGTCCAGTTTTGGCGGCTGGGGACAGGCACGTGCATGTTGGTGGAGGAAGTTAGTGGATGAATATGAGAGGGAGGTGGTGGAAGAGGGGAGGTTTTAACTGGAAAGTAAAAGTGTGGTGGTGCATTTTCCTCTGCCTGACAGGGAATCAATGTGCAGAGAGAGACAAAGGAAAAGGGAGATTTAAAGTGTGCGGCATGGACTAGATGTGGAAATGTGTCGCTCTTGTACCCACATGTTTCTGAGTCAGAATGTCAGAAGGTCAAAATGAGCCCTCCTCCTCTTTCCTTCTTCTTCCTCCTCCTCTTTCGGGAAAAAGAAAAACCTTTTCTCTGGTGAGATAGCAAAAGCCATATCCGCCTACATCTGCTTTGAGAGAAAAGGCAAACATTTACTGAGGGACTGGGTGACTAAGGAGCTTCTGAGGTTTCAGAGCAAAGTCCCATCCTCCTGAAGCTGCAGTGAATTATTGTTGTTTTAACTGTACTTAGGTCAGTACAAGTTGAAATCCTTTATTTGAACAGTACTTAATTCAGTAATAACTGAGTATATTTGGATTGTGAGGTCTCTGACAGAAATCATCTGATTTGACTTTCAGATCCCAGTATGAGTCAAAATTCAACATGCATACTTTTTACAAACCAAAGAGAAAGGAAACCGACTGCTCAGAAATGTATGACACACTACAACCACTGAGCTACTTTGGATGGCTGCTGTTTGGAAATAGTTAGACACAAGTGACCTGTGGTGAACTATAGTTCTGATATTACCAGATTGATTATGGAAAAGGTGTGGAGATTTTTCTGTGATGTTTCTTTAACCATATGCTAATTGAAAACGACATTCAATGACTAAGTCAGAAACTCAGCTTGTGTGGGGTGTCTCCAGCTCACAGTGGTCAGTAACTATCACCAGTTATACCATCAGTGAAAGGAGCCGGAACAGCAGGGTTGTTGGCCAAGGTTCATTGATGCACAGAGCTGCTCTCATTAAAGTTGTGCACACGTTTAGACAACCATGACTAAGGCCTGAGAAGAGAGCACCCATGCAAGCACAAGCAGAACCTGCAAAACTACACAGAAACTTGGATATAGCAAGAAGCTATTAGTCTCCCAATGCAGAACTTTGTCCACTATCCAAAAATAGGGCCCTATGAAATCCACGTTAACAGAATCACGGACGGAATCGACCAATGAAAACGGTTAAACGTGGAAATGGACAAAATCGGCAAGAAACACCGTCACTGTGGGGCAAGGGATGTTTTTTTTTAATGGGGAAATGTTTCCAGGGACCGCTTATTAGGTGCACTGCCCTCCCCCCTCCTGTCCTGGTTGCATTAAACTCATATTAAACCACCACAAACACCCTCTGAAACAATGCAAATCATCACTGACTCCTAAACAGAGCCATCAGTCCCCGTTTAACTTTGCTGTGCCTGTAATTAAAGCTCAACCCGTTTTTTGTGTAGCGCAGCGGTGCTCCGTGAGAACGTGTTTGAACTGTTGCGCCTGGTTAACTAAGAATAACTCAGTTCGTGTGATACATAATTTAGTTCTTTATTTTGTCCGTGCTTCGTAGGTACACATTCACAGTCAGCAAGCTCCTTCAAGTGCAGCCGTTTGAGTGGGAACTTTCGGTTTAAAAAATAAAAGTCAGTTGGAGCAACGCTATTAGAATGTTACATTCGAACATCTCATCAGAGCTACAGAAGTTAGGATAATTTAAATTAGGTTAATTTAAACTAAGTTGATCAAAACTTAATCATTAAACCTGCTCAGATTCAGTAAATCATTGATCCCTGAGAGGAAATATGGTGACATTAATGCTGTTCTCATACATCTTTATATGACATATAAATCATTAAAAAGGAGCAGTCAGAATAATCCACGTCACTATGACTTTTATTGTATTTTGCTGTATGTTTGACATACATTTTTGTTTAATTATGAGCTTTTTTTAAAAAAAATTTTATTAGTATTTGTTTGTTTCCTCACAGGAGTTAAAAACTAGTATTTTCTTTAAAAAATGATAAATATTTCTAAAAAAAAAAACGGAATTTAAAAGATCAAAGTGGAAAAAACTGAATTTGGAAAAAAAATAAAACAGATTTTATAGGGTTACAAAACACCAGCAATGGCCATATGGGCATTGGAATAGTGTTGGCCTTTCTAAGATAACCAATGTCACAAAGCAAAAAAGATAAAGAAAAAGTTGGAGAGATACAACAGATTTAAAGAATAAGTACACCCCAAACCAACTTTTTCTTTATGAATATATATATAGATGTATTTGGGTATTAAGTAGTGCTGTTGATTGATCCTAGTCCCACTTTTCACATTTTAGTAAAAGTAAGTATTTTAATTTTGCGTATTTAGTTGCGAAATGTCAGATATACTGGCCACTAAGGGTTGGACGCCGGCTATTACAAGTGAATTTTGCTATTAGCTGAAACGGATTCTTTAAGATTCCCCTGCGTCATCAACTTTCACTGTTGGCCCGCCCCTCCTATAAAAGTTGAGAGGAGAGAGAGGGTTTCCTCCAATCACAGCCCTCACTTGAGCATTGATTGACAGCCTCACTAAGGAAGTCTAAAGCTGCGTGCGTTCCTGCGGTGATATTTTTGACTCTGTGCTTCTATAAAGAGCAGATTTTGGACTAATCAAAGGGTTGATTGGAGTCTCTAAATTGCACGTAGGAGTGAATGCGAGTGCCTGTCTGTGTGTTGCCCTGTGATGGACTGGCGCCCTGTCCAGGGTGTACCCCCGCCTAGTGCCCAGTGTGAGCCGGAGATAGGCACTGGCAGACCCCCGCGACCCTAAAAAACAGGAACAAGCGGGTCTGAAAATGGATGGAATAAATTCAACTGAATCTTTGAACCCTCTAAAATTCATTAAACAATAGTGTGATAAATTTAAGTATTTAGCTTGCAATCGATAAATGGCCATTGGTCATGTTTTGCACCACTTTCACTGATAGATAATCTAGGATAAGGCCTAAAATCCTCGACGGACGGTCATTAATCTGCAAGAATTGGCATAATCACAATTTGGGGTTTGTATTTGATCTTAAAAAGCAGAGCACCTGCTTTAAAAAGAGGTTCACTAGAATCACTAATTGGTTAAGAGTGAGGTCAGGAAAGCATAGATGGGATAAGCTTGGAAGTCTGGAAGTGTGATTCTGGTCTGGCCTTTCAGCGCCTCAGCAGGACAAACCTCATTAGCTCGTCTGGCTGAGATGGGAAGTTACGGCCTTCTGTACCGCAACAACGAAACACGACACCGGTGATCTCATCCTCCTCTTCCCTTCATTCATCCCTGGCGCTTATGTGTTGCCATGGCAACCAGTAGCGCTTTGTGCGTGTGTGTGTGTTGGTGAGCATTAGCGGGGGCTCGGGAAACCTCAGAGTGAAAATTATGTGTCAATTATGTGTCAGGATTAGGAAGCCCACGGTTTAGTCAAGGGTTGGGTGGGATCCGGCTGCTGCTGTGGTTCAGGTTTTTAGTTAATGTAAAAATACGCACACGTAAAAAACCGCTGTCTCTCTCATTAACACCAAGAACCTGAGATGCTTCTATAAAAGCAGGCAGATGAAGAGGAAGACTGGAATTGATTTTCTTCCTCTAACATATCGGTGGCAGATGCTCTGAGGGAATGACAGAAAGCGTTCAGGAAGGACAAATTTATCATCTCTGGACACTGCGAGTGTGTTGAAGGAAGCGTGTTGGAGCCCATTCGTCTTTCACTTCCTATCCGTGACATTCATTTACCGTCCGTCCTCTGAGTAAGCTAAGGATGTGCACCAACATTCATGAAACAAAGAGTTTGCTGTCAGGTTCACAGTTGGGATTTGTCTGCATCACACTGATAGGAAATGTACAGAAACCCTAAAATGGCAACTTGAATCCAATTTAGAAAGGTTTTACACTGACAGATGAGCAGAGGTAGGCCTTTTTTCAGCTTAACATGCGTGGAAAGGAAACGGGAAAGCCAAACTGAAATCAATGTTTGAGTGAAGCTTTTTGGTAGTGTTTGTCAGTAAACTTTACTTTACGACAGTCGTTTTTCTGTCATAGTGGAGCAACTGTAAAATTTAACTGGATAACATAAAATATTAATAACCTCCCTTTAGCGTTGATGACTGTTTATTACTGCATGCCAGTTGATAGTTCAGCTACTTATCATAAGACTGTAACGTGTAAATGTATGACACTAGTTTCATTTTGGAGCCAACACAGAGCAGGGTACACACAGG
Source organism: Gouania willdenowi (assembly GCF_900634775.1). Taxonomy (NCBI): domain Eukaryota; kingdom Metazoa; phylum Chordata; class Actinopteri; order Blenniiformes; family Gobiesocidae; genus Gouania; species Gouania willdenowi. The sequence continues at coordinate 20,814,078 of NC_041049.1, read as the reverse complement.
GTACACACGTAAATATTTTCTAAATCTGAAGAGATAAATTATCTATTACAGACCCCACTGATGAAGATTAAAGAAAATCAGACATATAACAATTTTGATAGTACTGTGTGTGTGTGTGTGTGTGTGTGTGTGTGTGTGTGTGTGTGTGTGTGTGTGTGTGTGTGTGTGTGTGTGTGTGTGTGTGTGTGTGTGTGTGTGTGTGTGTGTGTGTGTGTGTGTGTGTGTGTGTGTGTGTGTGTGCTCCGAAAACCAAACTAAACTTTACACCACTTTCCTTGTTTGCTAATAATCTTGCTTCCTGATTGGCTACTTTCCTTTCCACGTTACTAATCACACGGTCATGAGTCCCAAGTCACCGGTTTTCCCCACATAGATTTATGGTAGTAGAACAAGATTAATATTTACGATTATGGCTCCCAACCCATTTCAGAGCCAGTTATTAGTACAAATTCATTCTTAAAGCTGATATCCGGAGTTTCTGAGAAACGTCTAGATATCCCGCCCTAATCAGCCTCACTTCCTCCCACTGCCTCTGCCAATCTACCAGAAGCCACGCCTCTACTTTTCTGCACGCACATCGCAGAACATAATAAGGTCACATCGGGTCGCATTGATATATGTCTATGGGTCAGGTCAGAGCCAAAATCATATTTACCTGTTTGCTGTTGTGACGCGCGGCCTTGTTTCCGTGCACAGTTCCACATTCACTTTGATTGACAGTCTCAAAAACAGGAAGTCGAAGCCTATTGGCTGGGAGCGCTCGGCGATTGTTTCCATTTTTATAGGGGTCTTTAAGATGAAGGAGGGACTTATATACATTAATAAAAATGAATGACCACCGGCAGTAGACTTTAGTAAAAGACTAGTTAGGTATTTTTTTCGCATTTCAACAAAATGATGCATAAATGTAGATTTGTCAGAAACTCTGGATATCAGCTTTAACACTCGTCAGAGCACCGGATAATCTAATAGGATAATCCTATAAAACACACGATAATCTGGTGTTCACTGGACCTTGTCGGTAAGGGGGAAAATTGGGACAAACAACCCGATTATTGCGGATACCCTGCTTAAGGTGCATTTTGTTAAATAGGTTACAGGGTACATTTACAAGGGGAGTGCCCATCAGACTTGGCCTGTGAGCATTAGCATAGATTTCTGCTTATAGTGTGAAATAAAATCAATCGTTTTATTTTAATTGTTCTTCACCAAACTTTGCTTTCTGGTTTTAGTTTGCTGCTTTCCATCCTTCCAGTATTCACAGGCTTATTTAAATGTTTAAATCACCGTCTGTCAACACACGGTGTATGTATATGATCGTTCTACTATGACTGATTAAAAACACACATTACAGCACAAAGTGGGGGTGATGTATAAACAAACACTTAAAGCATTTCAATGAACCAAAGGTAAAGAACAGGAATCATTTGATTAATGGGGGTTGCTAGGATAGAAGAACAGAAGAATGACAGAGCGATACTCAACCCATCACATGAATGCACTTCAGATGATCAGTTTGAAGATGAATAATAAAACATTGCTACTAATTTGTGTCAGAAGTGTCTTTGGACTCAATTATATCAACTTTGCGCATCAAATACACGTAATTTAGAGATTTCAGCCAATCAGCAGTTTGCATATTGTGACGTCTCATCAGGTGTATTTGTATTTCCGCTACCAGAGAAAGTATTTTCTGCTTAGCTCCGTGTCATTCAAGTCCTTGGATGTTATGATGTCATATCTCAGAAGATCAGGAATATTACGGTGGAAGGATTTTGTCGTTGCAATCACCAGGAAACCAAAAATATGACTTTGAAAATGCCATTGGGTGCAGCTTTTGGATGCCACTCAGTCATCTTGCTTGCTACGCATGCCTTCCGGCTGAACAGGGAAAACACTTTAAAACAGGGAAGTGTATGCTACCATTGACACCATTAGATGTCTGTAAGCTCATCAATCCAGTTTCATGAATGGAGCATTTCCTTGAGTAATCACTATGTCACAGTTTGTCAAACACGTCGACCTCCACAAGCGTGTGTTTGAAGTATGTTTTATTGCATATGCAGCTTCTATATCACCTCTCATTCCAACTAGTAAAGGTGATATTATGGGATCATTTTTGTTTTACTTTGGATTGAGGATCTTTAACACAACCTAAATTCCACAAAAGCTCACGGCAGATGATTCAGGAAACTCCAGGGCCGGGAGAAAAGAGACGTGGAATAAAACTACTCTGAAAAATACAGTTAATTATTCAAACCATCTTTACACAAGCCAAACACCAGACTTGGTTTACTAGTATTTGGCAAAAAAAAAAAAAGCTGAAGTTTCAATGAATTTGAAACAATAATGAAAACCGGATGAAAACCGATAATAACTATTGAAACTGAAAGATTTATACTCAAATAGACAATACAATCTAATATAAAGCAGAATTTTGTACTTGGCTGCAATTTTACTTCCTGGTATTTTCCATTTCTAGTTTTTTCACTTTCCATTCGACTTAATCTATCCTCTGCTTTTGGCTATACTCTCTGTTACCATGCTCACCAGTCATTCCTCTGTTCCCACTCTTCCTTTTTCTTTCTCTGTTATGCTGCTCTTGGTTAATAAACCTCCCAGCATTGCTCGCTAACCTTACAGCGGGAAGTTTCCTGTGTTGAAACGGAGCCCATGCTGGATTGCTTCCTGCCAAAGTGCGTTGGGGGACACATTTGTTTGGGTCTCCTTCTTCCTTTGCCTCCTCCGCCTCCTCCTTCTCCCCTTGTTGCTTCCTCCTCTGGGCCCTGTACAGATGGCTGAGGCCATCAGACCGGATCTCAGAGGGGGTTTTACAGAGCAGCACCTCTCTCCGGCCCCGGAGAGCACGACCCGGGCTGCACTGTTGCCCACCATGGCATTAGATTTCTCACAAAACTGCCAAAAACAAAACCATAAGCAGCTGGTGAGGCATTGGAAACAGCAGCTTTATTCAATATTGATGATCTCCGGTGAATCCTGGATCCCATCCTGTTGTTTTGTGTAATTTCATTAAAGAATAAAGACATTGTTTGAGTTAAAAATGGAACACAACCCAGCAACTTGTAGATCTATTATTATTATTATTATTATTATTACTTATTCTTTTTTATGTTACATTATGTCGGACAGGGGTCTTTTCTGAAACTGTGAGCTACTTCTTGGTACTGTATAGTCCGACGGGCTACCAGTTAGGAAATAACTTCTTAAATATTAAATTTTCACGCTTTCACTTTAATTAGAGGGTAGGATAATAATAAGGAAGGCTAGCAGTAAATTAAAAAGGTAGGAAATAATTCCAGCAAGTTCTTTTCGTCTTCTTTTTCAATAATATGAAAGTTTTAATTTATTCAGAGTACTGTTTTTCACATCACTGCGATCAGAAGACCCCTCTGAAGATGACTGGCAGTTGACAGTCCAAAAATGTCAGATCAAAGTAAATTTCCTGAAAAATAATTGTCTGAATAAATGAAATATTAAAATGTTATTCAAAAAGAAGACAAAAAGAACTTGCTGGAATTATTACGCCTAAGTCAAGGAAACCTCAAAGCAATCAGCAGACGCCTCTGAAGAGGACTGGCAGTTGACAGTCGAAACACGTCAGGAGATCAAAGTACGTTTCCTGAAAAACAGTTGTCTGATTAAATGAAACCTTAAAATTGTTCAAAAGAAGACAAAAAGAACTTGCTGGAATTATTACGCGGAAGTCAAGGAAACATCAAAGCGATTAGCAGACACCTCTGAAGAGGACTGGCAGTTGACAGTCGAAACATGTCAGGAAATCAAAGTAAATTTCCTGAAAAACAGTTGTCTGAATAAATCAAACCATAGCATATTAAAGGTAGAAAATGTCGAGATTTTCACATGAAGCACTTTATTTTTCCTAATTTATGCCATTGTTTCATTTTCATAAAATAGAAATAGAAAATTCACCTTCCGTTTTTAAACAGATCTTATACATCATATTATATATAACATGCCACTGACCATACACTAGACCTGCAACATTTTAAACCATTTGTCACAATCTTTTAGTGAAAATAACCATTTAAAGATGGTTGATTTAATACTGAAAATGTATCAGCAGTATTTAACTTCACTAAACACGTCTCTTAAATGTTTTTATCTTTGTGAGTTTCAATCCTGGAAAGTAAATCAGATTTTAGATGGAGCTCATTGGTGACGAGAGGTCCTGAGGGGCCCTCACATGGTCCATGAGGGCTACCTGGTGTCTGTGGGCACCATATTGGTAAACCCTGATGTAGAACTTTCTGCTCCTTATCTGTTCCTCTGGTTGTGAAACACTGGGATGCTATTCCTTGACACTTTCTTCAGATATCTGTTGACAAGCTGAGGGTCAGTGTTTGACAGGCCATGAGCCATGCTCCAGATAACCTCGGCCTTCCAAGGCTTATCGGTGGCGCTTCCACTGCACAGCACATACAGAGCACCAGAAGGGAAGAGGCAAAATGGGAAACTGACAATCTAGACAGGGTTTCATTTTATATTGATTGCACTCGGTGAAAACGTGCTTTGTTTGACGGACGGGGAGGGGGGGCTAGAAGAGGAATAGGGACGGGGGACCTGACAGCAGGCACAAGGTTCCTATTACTGGTCTGACAGTGACATTGGCGGAGAAAGATAACAGCTGTCCAACTCCCCGAGGAAGTGTTTGAGGCTGAGCGATAAGTAAGATGTAAGAAATGAGTAGATGTGCTGTGTAGCGGCTCCCAGGGATGTTCTGATGTGCTGCTTTAGGTTGGATTATTTTTCAGATAGATATAGATAAATAGAAATATACTTTATTAGTCCCATGGTGGCATTTCTTCATTACAGCCTCACCAAACAATGTGGACTTGATTTTAAGTATTGATGCTACTTCAGTCTTATTAAATGATAACATCTGTAACAATTAGCTAAACCAGTGGTTCTTAAAATGTTTAGGCTTAAGTACCCCATTTCTCTTTTTTTTAATTCAAGCTCCCCCTTTGTCTGACTCCAACATTTTGCTTAGAAAACTATTTAAAAACAACTATAGAGCATATTGATGGAATGAACGAATGAACACATTTTAAAGAATCTCATATTGTAAGTAAGTGGAAAGAAACAGTTTGTTTGTTTTTTTGGATCGTGACTCCATTTTGATATCAAGAGTTTCAGGTGACCCCATATATATATATGTATATATATTTTTTTCCCCTACTGCATTTTAGTTTGACAAAGTGAAAGTATAGAAATACAAGATTGTTTTAATAAAATAAAAAAATTTAAACAATTCAAAAATCTATATTAATTAATTTAAACTACAGGCGACCCCACATGGGGTCCCGACCCCAAGGTCGAAAAACACTGATTTAATGGTGCCTGAATAGATTTATTTTGATAGTTTTTTTTTATACTTCCGGTCACTTTATTTTGTTCATTTTCCACTCTCTCTCTCTTTTTCAAGTACCCCCTGTAGTTCTTTTGGCGTACCCCCATTTGAGAAACACTGAGCTAAACCATTTGACAAGAAAATCCAAAGTTTAATGCCATTTCTAAAGCTTTCAAAAAGGTCCCACATGTTGTATTTAACATTATAAGGATGAACAAATGGCGCGTTATGCTCTTTATTGTTGCATTTTACATGTCATACCCCTATGAACAAAAACACGTACGCTCTAATGTTTGCTTATATGTGCTATTAAACAAACTTTAAGTGAACGTTCACAATAGTAGAATTAGAGCCCAACTAATATGGGATTTTTGAGGCCAATGCCAACCTGATATTAGAGGCTTTAAAAAACAATATCTGATGTATCAGCCATTGGATGAAAGAAGAACATTGATGTACATCCTATAAAAATAATAAAAATATTGCATCAAATTTATGTAGTGCTTTTTTGGGAAGTCAAAGCTGCTTTACATCGGACAAACACAAATACAGAAATAAATAACAATACAAATAAAAGAAAAGGAAAGGAAAAGCTAGTTTGAACAGGTGAGTTTTCTTATTATACCTAATGATTCATGACAAAAAAAGCAAAACACTACTAACGTAAAAATAAGGAACTTTAATGACCTCGTAACACCGTCATTATGAGGAATTTAGAACCACTGATAAATAAGAAAAGCCAATCAAAAATAAAGTGGTAAACATGGACAGACATTAATCGCTCAAGTTCTATAATAAAAATGCTAATTCTAAACCACCATGATCTCCTTTAAATGTGTGTGAGCTACAGATGTGTCACTCTGATATATAAGGCCTGGTGTTACAGTCTCATTCTGTACCGTTTTCAGATTGTTACACTTTTATATTCCAACATTCAGCCAAATAACTGGAGCAGGAGCAGCTGAGGATATTATTTCTCTGACCAGAAACGATCAGCGTACATTTAAAAGAGACTGAGCTGTCTTTCATTCCCATGTGACTTGTTGGCTGCCTCCGAGTGTTTTTCGCTCATCAGTGCAGATGTTTTGCACTTATGTTCCCACGGCAGTGAACAGCACATTTCTAAAGTGTTTGATAGGGAGGGAAACGCATAGTGACACTGGTGGTTTTTTCCCCCTCTCTGTTTCACACACAAACCAACACATGCTGGGACTTTGGGTGTGTGCGTGTGGATCTCAGAGAGCAAAGAGTAGAACACGTCAAACTGAGCGAGCAGTCGCTCTGGCCTAAGCTCGTATACGTTTAGTATTCTTTCCTCAAACTTATCATGCTGTAATCTTTGATTCCAACCTCCCTCCTCTCCCTCTCCCCCTTCCTCTTCTTTCCTTTATCGCTGCTGCCGTTCCCGTAATCACTCCCTCCTTTTGGCTTTTATCTGCACTTCCTCAATATCCTTTTTACCGCCTGCACCTCCTTCCTTCCTCTCCACCCCCTCCTCCTCCCCCTCCTCTCCTTCCTGTCTTTCCTTCTGTCTTCCTTCCTCTCCACCCCCGTCCTTCTGCTCGTCCTTCTACTTTCTCCATTTTGTTGACAGAACCTCTTCTTCTTCTCGTCACCTGCAGGTCTGCAGCCAGTCTTTTGGAGCAGGGAGGACGTTTCCCAGTGGCTGCGATGGGCAGAGAAAGAGTTCGCCCTGCGGCCCATTACTAGCGGCTCATTCCAGATGAATGGCAAAGCTCTGCTGCTGCTCACCAAGGAGGACTTCCGTTACCGATCCCCTCACTCGGGTACTCATCTCTTTCTCTAGATTAGGGGTTCTCAACCTTGGGGTCGCCAGATGCCTTAGAGCAGTGGTTTCCAAACTTTTCCCAGTCCTGTACCCCTTCAGACATTTAACCTGAAGGCGGTACATGGCTACTTTTATAAGTGTGCAGCCTACTGCTGCACACTTATAAAACATATGAATGTAATGCAGCGTTTTTCAACCATGGGATCGTGACCCCATGTGCGGTCGCCTGGAATTCGAATGCGATCCCCTGAAATGTTTAATAATTTGTAATAATAAAGGAATACTGATCAAAAATCTAATTTTAAAATGTTTTAATTAATATTATTTTTCAAATTATAACACCACACACAAAACAAAACTGTATTCTATACTTTCACTCTTTGAAATATAAATGTAGTTCAAATAAAATGTAGTATAGAAAATATCGGAGTTGGCGCATCCCTTTGTACACTATTCCTGCTAGCAACAAACATTATCAAAAGCTAATTCTAGAAAGAAAAAAAAAAGTCTCAAAAATTGGTGATATTAAAATGGGGTCACAACCCAAAAAAGGAACCACTGATGTAATGTCACATACAATGAAATTTGTCTCTGAATTGAACCTATCCTGTTGAGGAACAGCATATAATAATTAAAAAAAAAAGAATAATAATCTGTAACCATGGGTAGTCGGCTATTGTGTAATTTAATTCAAGTTTACAATTTTCATTTTTATATTAAAGTACCCCCATGACAATTTGTGTACCCAGTATCCCACTTTGGGAACCTGGGCCTTAGGGAAACTAAGAATTTTATTTCATAATTTGAGCCCATTTTTGATTATTTTTACCATTTTTCAGCAACAACGCCAAACTTGATATATATTCCCTATTTTCATCACTTTTTCTTGCCATATTTTGGCTCCTTTTAATGCATTTTATTACATTACTCCCATTTCTGCCACTTTTCCATCAAATTTCAATGCCTTTTCTGCACATTTTCTCCACTTTCAAGACATTTAAACACGTATAAACCCTTTCCACCACATTTCCCACCTGATGTCACACATGCTGACCTATTTTTGTCACTTTTAACCTCTTAGCCTCACCATGTTTCATGCTTTTGTTTGTCAATTTAACCACATGCACAACGTGTCATGCCTATTATTTGCCAGTTTAAACTAATTGTTGCTACTATTTCTTCCAATATTGACACTTTGAACACTTTTGTACTTTTTCTGCTCGTTTTTTTGTCGCTCTAATTGAAACTTTTAACCAAATTCTGTGATTTTTAAAATCCCATTTCACCACTTTTTCCACCATTTTTGGTCAGTTTGAACCCATTTTATTTCTGATTAAACTGAGTTACATCTTTAAGATGACTATATGCTATGGTGCAAATAATAATAAACTTCTTGGATAACAGTGGATATTATTCAGACGAATAAATGAATGTGTTTATCACAGATTCATAGAACAATGGACCATCATTTTGCTGACTTTATGGATGAACCCCAAAAAGCTCCTCCCTTTATTCCCCTTTATAGATGGCCCTGTATTCACATTACTGTTCTTCAATGTTCATGTCTGTGTTCAACCACCTTCAGGTACAGTGGGGGTCCCTGGTTTCTGTAACCTTTATTTTGGGGGTCACGGGCTGCAAAGGTTGAGAACAACTGCTTTACATCACTGATTTATTGCTATGGAACCAACATCTTCAGTCTGCAATTCATTGGTTTCATTTCATAGTTCCAACAAGAGCAGAGTGGAACCTGGGAACACTTGAAAACTAGGACAGTTAAGGAGCTGTATTATTGGAAAGATGGAAGTAGAGCATGGAAAATCAGAGTGAATGGATGCACCTCAGCCCAGAAACTCCTCCTGTTGTCACATAAACATTAAAAAAAGGAGAAGACATTATAAAAAAAATCTATGACCTCAATTTACCTCAAAGTTTATCTTGAGTGAACGTTTCAAACTAAATAACCCCATTCTGGGTTGAAGACCAGTCTGATCCTGGGAATCACTATCACTTTCCGATAATGAGGCATCATTTGATTGACTAAAAGTTGGTTATCCTAGAGAGGAATTAAACAGCTGAAGAGTGAAAAATTATATAGATTTAAAAATTCTACATCTGAAATATATACATACTGTATATATTAATTATCCTAACTTTGTAAATGGTCACTGAAGATGGGTAGGTGAACCACATCGGGGCGCAACCGATATGATGATAAATTATAAATGTGTTACAAGTATAAATATAAAGTATTTTGTCCTAAACCAGTGGTTCCCAAACAGGGGTACGCATACCCCTAGGGGTACATGAGCAAATTGCAGGGGGTACTCAGGAAGATTTAACAATTCATTTTTTTTTAGTTTAGTATAGGCTTTTTTTTTTTTTTTTTGACAAATTAACAGTACTATTGCTCAATAATATATTTCCTTGTAATTTATTTTATCACATTTCTGACAATAGGAGACAATAATTTGCCACATTTTACATTGGAGGCCATATTTACTGACTAGTGAAGTAATTACATAAATGTTGCGTTGGTAATTTAAAAACATAAATAAATGACACTCTAAATTACACTCATTGTTTTGAATTTGTAGATTAAACCTAAGGGAACCAATGTTACAGACACATGTAGAGGTTTAGTAGAGACTGCTGTTCCACAAATGAAAAAAAACAGGTGAAATTATAGAGAGGGTACTTATGATATGAAAGTGGGGGGAGGTACACGGGACGTCTAAAAATTTTGGAACCACCGACTGCCCTAAACGATGCTGAAGAGATCCAGGCTTGAAATGGTTAACGGTATCTAGAGCAGAGGAAGGAAGGTGGTGGTGTGAGGCGACAGTGGAGGGAGGAAGCCTTTACAGCGACGCTGCCGGGGGAGGAAGTTGGTGACGGTTGATCAGGAAGTACAAAGCAACCACAGCTGTCACCACGGCAACACCAGTGGCCAGGCGCACATTCATCAAACAAAGTCAAAAGAGACGGAGCTGTGTAAGCTGGGCTGAAAGGTGTCATTGAAATGTAGTAAGGTCATGAGCTACTGTTGATTTCATCAGTTTTCAGATCTTCAACGTTTTCTTTTTCAGTTTTAGGGATTTTTAATGTTCATATCCTGCTTAAAACATGGTTTAATCTGTGTCAGATCTATTTAAACCAAAGGAAAAGTGAAGGTTGATGCTAAATTGAATGCTTTTTACACCCCATCATGGAAAAGGGAGCTGCAATTTTAAATGTGTAGTGTTTGTCATTTCTGCCGATGACATCATCCCTTTATTTACATTTACTAATTGTTTTCCGTTAGTGGAGCAAACTACATTTCATACAGAAATGTAAGATTTCTCATGTGTCTGATGAAAGAGTTTGATGCTGTGAGATGTTAGTGTGTTGTTGCTCAGCTGCAGTTGGACGTTTTAGATAAAAAACACTATGTTTGGGAAACGAGCACAACTTTTTTCTGACAGGGAATGCCAAAAGTCTCACAAGTAGATATGTTACATGACCAATCTTATTCTTAAGACAGTAAATGCATCACAAATACAATTGTCTAGAGTTAAATATGTGAAAGGTGTGCTGCACTTCAGTAGGTTTTTGAGTTTGTTACCCTTAGAAAAAGCAAGGTATTAATTAAAGCTTTAATACCTCTTTAAAGCGGAATAAAAGTTAATTCCTCTTTAACCTGACCTTGTAAACACTTCATTCCTAATGCTAGTTTAATTCCGAATTAAACTTAATTCTGATTTAGGTTGCTGGTTTATTCTGTTTTTAATCCCGAATTTCTTGTATACCCTTAGCAACACTTAATTCCACTTTAAGTTAATTCAGGTTATTGTATGTGCGACTTGCAGCAATGACGCGCTGGGTGATGACATGATCCAACATGGCGGCAGCCCGGAATAGAGTCGACACTATTTAATGAGAGCCTTAAAAGACATGGATATAATGAAAAAAGGGGATGGACGGAGGCATAGACATGCAGACATTAACACGGACACATGGACTTATTAAACACACAAGTCAACAAACGGAACAGGCTTCATCAGACGGGTGATACTAAGACCCTGTACTGCTGCACAGGCTGTAATATCACCAGTTTATCATTGTAGCAGTTGTTAGAGCTGCTGTCTTTACCAGGGAGCAACTATTTATTTACTGGTGATTAGTTCTCCTTTCTGCTCCATGGACCAAAGTGTGTTGTCAAAACTATAATCAAACTAAAGGTGAGAGCAGTTCTCATGTGGTCGTCTGTGTTCCAGGTTTGTTGTGTGTTTCTCCTGATAGACGTAATGCGTCATGTTCTCCCCCTGTCCAATCAGAGCTTTCCCAATCCCCAGACCTAAAGCCGAATAAACTGGCTTTCCATGTAAACCTCAGTTTGGGATTGACTATTTCCATGTAAACACGAAGCAGAACACTTTAATTCCGAATGATTCATTCAGAATAACTAATTCTGAACTTTACCACTGTGAGGGTAAAGTGTTACTGGTTTCAGGAAACACAACAACAAGCTGGCTGAAGTTTCACATCTCATCACACGTATCAGATTAACGGGGTCAGACCTAAACACTTTAATTACCTTTAATTGTCTTTTTTTAATTTTAAATATGTCTAAAAAAAATTCAGAAAACAAAAGACCTTTTATTTTTTTCCCCCACTATTTTTCTTCTTTTTTTCTTTTTAGAAAATAAAAGACTTAAACACTTTGTTTCCTTCTCTTAGATTTAAAAAAAAAAAATTCTTTACATTTATTTAAGAAAATGAAAAAAATATGACCTTAACACTTTTATTTTTTATTTTAATTTTTTTATTTTAGGAAATGAAGAAGACCACTTATTTTTTCCTATTCTTATTTTTTTTTTATCGACTGTTTCATTTTTAAAAATGAGAAAAAAAGACACTTTTCTTTTGCCCCATCTCTCTCTCTCTCTCTCTCTCTCTCTCTCTCTCTCTTTTTTTTTTTAATCATTTCATATGATTAATTATTCAATTTTAGAAGATTTAAAGAAAAAAAACCTGAACACATTTAATTATTTTCCTATTCATCATTTTTTTCATTTATTTTCATTTTAGAAAATAAAATAATAAAAAAAGACACCAGGATCTAATGATTTAATGACAGATACCACAGCACACCTAAGAGGTCTGACAGATTTTGTTCTCTGACGTGCTGGAGCTTTTTAGTTTGAAAAACTCTTCCAGCTCATGATGTTGTAGCTGATTTTCTCTGTCTCTAATTACCTCATCGCTTCTATGTTTTCCACTTTTGAATGATTTAAGGAGTAATTACCAACAATAACATTTATTATGTGATTATTAATGTTCTAAATTGCTGTGATTCAGTTTCTCAGCCTTTCATGCACTTTCAGAATAAACTGTAATTAACCCAGTGAGTCACTTCTCCATAAATCAGCTAGCGGTTTCCTCCTTCGCTTCCGTTTAGCTAAATGAATTTTCTCTATGCTGGTAGATTCTGTTCCGTTTGTCAGGAATGATGTGTAGCTGCTACTAAGTGTTCACGCTCACGTGGAGGAGGATATGTTTCCGTCCTCACATTTTCACATCCTGCCCAGAAAAGTCCAGGGGAAAGTCTGAGATTGTGATCATGTCAGCTTTGTTTCTGTCACTTGTATTTCTAAACCTAACATTATTGTTGGATTCTTTGTGCAGCGATGTCAGTATTTGGGGGAACTGATGAACACAGAATCAACACCAAAGCTTAAAGAGGCAGGACCTGTTTCTCCTCTGTGCCACAGATTTAAGAACAAACAGGAGTTGGTAAAAGAGTTTTTCTCATAATGCGCGCTGTCGGCCTCAGGTGACATCACAGGTGCTCCGTCATGTGGCCACTCGTTACCCGTGCATGTGTTTGTCAGCAGCCCGTGTCTGAGAGTCGAGGCAAAACAAACTGCTGTGAATCATTGAGTGGACTTCCTGCTCGGCTTTTATGTCGGGTGTCAACACAACAGCAGAAGCACTTAATGGATGATTGAGACACACACCACAGCCCATTGACTCCTGCCAACAGGAGAACAAAGGCATTTAGATCATTTTGCTTTCTTTATGCTAATCAAAGAGTTGTGACAGAAACACCTCGGCCTCCCTGTCCCTGGTGCTTTCCATGCAGAGTCTTCCACTCCTGCCTAAGCTGCCCTCTGCCTGGAGAGCATAAAGGAACATAACATGAAGCAGATTCTCCACAAAGCCAAAGCTTATTTCCTACCAAAGACAGATGTGGAAAAAAATGCTACTGCATAAAAAAAAAGAAGCCCTATGCTAATGTCTGACCTTTGTGTCTCAACAGGAGACGTCCTGTACGAGCTGCTGCAGCACATCCTAAAGCAGAGGAAGTCCCACGTCCTTTACTCGTCCAGTTACTACCCCGGGAACTCCTTCCACTCCCTGCCTGAAGGAGCCGCCCAGCACCTGAAGCTCGAAGGTTAGTCCACATCCCTCCATCCATCCATCCGCCCATCCATCCAACCACCCACCCATCCATCTATCCATCCCTCCATCCATCCACCCACCCATCCATCATCCATCCATCCAACCAACCACCCACCCATCCATCCATCCATCCATCCATCCATCCCTCCATCCACCCACCCACCCATCCATCCATCCATCCATCCATCCATCATCCATCCACCCACCCATCCATCCAATATCATCCATCCATCCACCCCACCATCCATCCCTCCATCCATCTCACTAGTAACTTTGCTAACACTTTATAATAACGATATGTTATAAGTAGGTAATGGATCATGAATAAACTGTTTGTTAATTAGTTATAAATTGCTTCTTGAATATTTACAGTTTAAGTGTTTATAACTATTCCTCATAAATGAGGAATAGCTGCAACTTTAGAATAACATCCCAATGACATATTTAAAGTTTAAACTGATACTTAACTCATGATAAGTAGTTTACTAATAGTTTCTTGATGATCTATTACTAATTTATAAGGTATAGTTATAAATCATTAACATACAGTTAACACATAATTTATAAATTGTTAACGAACAGCTTGTAACGTTATCTATTGGCTACCTGTATTAAATAGAAGCTGATATATGTGTTTCATGGTTATGCAGATTAAAAAGAGAGTTTAAACAAGTCCAAGTGTGCAAGAATTACCGACTTTTTGAGCGAATGATCTTCTAATTATTGATCTATGAGGCCGACACTTTGTCTTTATCTGATTAGAAAATGTTTATCTCCAGCAGCTTTAATACACAATATTCTTGAAGAAGTTTTTTGCAATTTCAAATTCATGTTGCGCTATAATTATGTAATTACATCTACTAGACACTTGTCTTTTATTTATGGTCACTCTGCAAGATACATATGTTAAATGTCATGTCATTTTCGCGTTCCGTCCTTGCATCCTTGTGGGTTACCGTAGCGCGATGTGAGCCAGCCCCCTCCTTGTTTACATGTGTTTACCCTTTGAGTAGGCTATATGTGTGCCATAGGCATGTTTAATTTTTTTATTCACACTATGCTGAGCAGCTAGGGGAAGAGTTTTTTTTAAATTTTTTTTTATTGTAATGTTATATAATATGTAGTTATCTGATTTCTTAATCAGAAAATTTAAGCTACTGTGAAGTTGCTGTTGCACTTTTGCTTAAACCTGCAATAAAGTTGCACTTTTGACAATATATCTGATGTCTGCAGTCATTTTAAGTGCAATGGGAAAAAAAAAATCGAAAATAGAATCGAAACTCAAATTTTTTTTTTATTAGGCAAAATCGCACCAACAACAACAACAAAAAACAATATACTACCACTAAATAGCTTATTATGTGTGAACAAAATAAAGAGACACACAGTTCATGATAAAAAATGTATTTTCAGCAGCATAGCCAAAAGAGCCCCAGCACAAAAACAGCTTCATGGAAGTGACATTTTACAGTTCTACTATTTTATAAGTGATATCACCGATTTGGAAGGAAAAAACACACAAAAGACACATTAGGAGTAGAATGCTGGCGCACGATCTTAGGCCGACATCGGCGAGACGTATGCGTGCTATCTGCTATCTGGGATGCTTTGTCAATAAAGTTTGATTCATTTATTTTGTAAGTGATATTATAATGAAATATAATAATGCTATTAAATAAATTACAATACATTAATAAAACTGATAAAATAATGAAAGTAGTTGCTTGTGCCGACTGACAGAAAAAGTGGCAACAGTGAAAATAAAAAATTGCTGTTATTTTGCAGTGCAAAATCCCTCCCAGTAATCCAATGAAACCTGTATGAACAGGGTTGTTGGGAGGTTGAAATGCTGCTTTGTTTGTGGGTGCTGAGTGCCATGAGCCCTGGAGCCTCTCCTGCCTCTCTGCGTTCTCCCTGATGCGCTGATGTGTTTACTCAGCTCAGCTCTCTCCGTGTTTGTTGTGATCCAGGAAGTAGTGATAAAGCTCGGGGAAATACCTGAGACTGATTCCTGGCTCTGATCTAAGGCAGCGGCCGTCAGATGAGACGCAGCGCTAACCGCGCAGCCTTCAAATATCGACGGCAGAACCTGCTCCACAAGGAAACGGCTGCTTTATTCAAACCAGACAATGCATTTTAAATCGCCGCCTTCGTTGTTCTGCTGTTCCTCTGCCAATTTTATTTCTGCATACTTTGAATAAAAGGAATCTGTTTGAAGATTCTAAAGTGTAGTTTTAGGTAAAGCAGCTCTCACTATTTTACTTCAGGGTATCAGTGTTTTTTTTTTTTTTTTTTTTAAACTTCCGTCAATGTAACAGCAGGAAAACTAGTGTGTGTGCGTGTGATAATATGGAAGCCGCGTCCTGCTTTGTCACCTTTAGTTATGTATTGTGCAAATAATCATGATGGTAAACCAGTGTCACAGCAGCCTTATAATTATCACTTCTTTAACACTAATCACTTGTTAGGCCACATTTTCTTTGTGACATTCAATTCCATAGAATTCATTCATTAAAAAGGATAAATGTACTTATTACTTATTGGGTTGTGGCTTTAGTCAGACATTTCCAGTTATACCATGTTTCCCATGTTATGGATACTACAATTCCCTGAAGGTGAATTCCGGTGCTTTGTTGAGACCCAACACTTGTTCGTGATTGGCTGAATTGTTCTCACTGAAAGAAACATTGACTGCTCATTTCCTTTATTTCGGTTCCCTAATGCATTCTGCACTCAATGTGCCTTTCAATCCCATTCCAATTAGTCCCACATATTATAGTGGATGGAGAACTGAGGTCAGACGGTGTTTCATTTGTAATCAGACGTTACAGTATATTTTGTGACCACAGGAGAAAGATGTCAAAAGCACTCGAATGTTTTTAAATTGGTTTGACTCCAGGACTCACTGTTGTCTCTTATTAGCAAACTGTGACCAAAAATGAGCTTTTAAAGGACACAGTAACAGAGCATAAGCCGCCATCTTCATCTACAACTTACAAGCAGTTAAAAAAAACTCAATTAAAAAACAAAACAAATACAATCGACTTATTTTCTGATTCTGAAGTTGGATGGGTTTGGGGAAAATAGTAACCATTAGGTGTAAAGAGATGATAGTTGGCTGCAAATCCACTTTTAAATAACACACAAGCTATTTTTCACTTTTTGTATTGCCAAGGCTAATGAAAACATGCCTAAGACTCACTTCTTGGGCCCAACCCACAGGTTGAGAACCTCTGCACTTCAATCTTCATCTAATATTTTAGCCTGAAAACTTCCTCCAGAGTCAAACATCTCACTGATGTAGGAGTTCACCTCTCGCTGCCATCTGCAGGTCACTTAAGGATTCATGGTGGCACGTTGGTTAAAAAATGTGCATGTTAGGTTTGAATATTAGAAATTATAATGTAAAGCTTTTATATTAGATTTTTTTTTTATTTTATTTTTTTTTTACAGTGTATGTATTAATTGTTTGGGTTCACTTCACTTCATGCATTTTTAAGTGCTGCTGTCCTACTCAGTCAAAGTACAATTTCAAAACAAAACAATGAATACATGAACCCCTCTGTTAATTTAATGGACAATTATTAGCTTTTAATTAATTATTTGTACAAATAGAGCCATAAAGTCTAGCGCTGATTTTTCTTCAGAGCCAATTTCTTATTTTATATTGAATTCTTTGCAGTTTTTAGTTCTCCTGTTAAGAAATGTTTGAGATAAAAACTCATTTTTCTTTTCTCTTATAAAGCTGCACCCAGATGATCACATCCTTATAATAATGATGATAAAATATTATATTTAAATTTTTTTTTACCTGTAATCAGGTAATTGTAAGAGAGAAAATCAATCTGTCTGTTTTAAAAAGAAATTGTTTTGGTTTTTAAAAATTCTAGTTTTTGTTTGTTTTTATTTTGAGTGGAAAAAGTAGATGATAATAAAGGTTATAATTTATAATAGATAAATACATTTCTGTGTAATATAAAATATTGTCTACATGTAAGATCTTTACATGGAAGTTGCATAAGGCTTTACTGCACCCGTTCCCACTGAAAAACATAATTGACGTCTATAGACGTCATTGGCAGTCAATGAGTTAATGTAGAATATGTGTTGGTTTCATGTGATGGTCAGTCCATCACATGACCCGTAAACTCCTCATGCTCCACTCAGCCTATTGTAATAAGTCTGATGTCTTACTGATGTAACTGTAATATCTTCTTTCTCCTTAGATACGGTACGACGGGGCCCACGCGGTACAGACCCCACCCCCCAGCATCCACCAACCATTGAGCTGCGGCACCGGCCCCGCTCCCCTCACCACTCCACGCCTCGGCGCTCTCCACCCGAGCCCACCCACCCTCACCCCAACAACGAGGACCCACACCAAAGCTTCTCCCAGCTACCTGACAGCAACCACCACCTTCCTGATGACATGTACTCACTGTCAGTGTCACCTACGGCCCCCAACGGGCGGTGCGCCACACCCAGAGAGGCCCTGTGTCCGGGCAGCCCCTTGGGCCAGGAGACGGGCCCTCCTCGTGTCATCCAGCTTATGCCCAGCACCATCATGAACCCTCTGCTACTCAGCCCCAGCAGGGGCGGCGCCGGCTTGGACTTCAGGCATGGCCGCGGCGGGGCCCTGTCTCAGGCCACACTGGAGAACGGGCGAGAGGGAAAAGTCCACGCCCACCTTCAGCTGAGTCAGCATCTACTGCAGCAGCAAGAAGAGGCTCTCTACAGGAATCACGTCACCATGCCCGTGTCTCCTCCTGAGGAGCAGCAAATGCCCATCGGACGCATCGCAGGTGAGACATAGTGATGAGTGTCGTGGTGGTTTAGATGAATGAGACGGAGTCAAGCTTTAGGGTTGCTGGTCAGATGTGGTTTTGGGGAACAGACTGATCTGGGATTCAGAGGTAAACAAGTTTTCAGTGTGTGTGCCTCAGTGAATCTGCTGCTGTTCAGTGCTCTCAGGGTTATGTATGTTGCTGATAGCAATAGTCATAACACGTACTCACGGTACTGTAATTAAGTTGCTTTTATGGGTACTTGTACTTTTTTGAGTATAAAGTAATTTGTTACATTTTTACACCCAACCGTTACCGAGTAAATTATTGAAAGCGGCCGAGGGCAGGATCTAGAAATCAGACTTTGTAGTGACACCACGGTGGTTAGTGTAATTGCGTGATGCATGATGGGGGGTGCACATCAGCTGTTTACAGCTGATACAAGAGGATGGATACCCGACCAAACCCTGACGGGAACTGACGGCACGGACGGGCCGGGTTCGGACAGATATTTAGAAGTGGTGTTCGGGTTCGGTCACATAGTGTCATTTGCACGCAGCGTTCTTCCTTTCCTACCACAGCTGATTTTAGCCCTAAAGAATGCATCTTAAACTGTTTAACAGTGAGAGCAGTGATCCACTGGGCAGGGAGGATGGAGCAGAGGACAATTATAAAGGTATACACAGATGAAACATTCCTTTTTCTGCACAATAACATGGATTATCCGTATCTTTGATACATGGATTATGTTAATAGATCCGATGGGTCTCTTGCGTGCACTGCGCCCGTTTGTTATAGTTTTACTTGTTACCAGTGCTCTGATCTGATGTTGATATTAACAGTTGTTTGTTTTAGTGGTAAGCACCGATTTTATTAACAAACACAAATATGTCATTTCTTTGAGAAAAAATGAGGTTTTCGCTGTTGGGTTGGACTCAGACGGGAAAATGCGGCCCGATCCGCACAGCAACTGTGACACGGTTATTTATTTACTCGCCGTTCATGTGACTGTTTACTGCAAGACCTGTGCACATGCCTCTGCGTACATCTGTTCAACCAAACAGTAGTTTAGTCCACCGTGCTTGTCTTCTTTCAGTCTCCAAACCGTCTTCTTCTCATTCTTCTTTATTTCCAAGCCGTCGAGAATGCGCACCAGCATCATTTGACTTCACGTCCACAGAACTGTGCCGGAAATTCACGCCCAGAACAGCAGCGCAAAATGTATCACAATCTGTCCAAGGCAATATGTGTGGACTCATTCTCTTTGGTTTAGAGCGCTTCATCATCAATTAAATTACTTAAAATGAATTTTGCTCCTTTAATAAAATTGGTACCTTAAACCACAGTATGGTACTGATTTCAGAAATACCCCCAGCCTGTGAGCCAGATAGCAAAATAATAGGTGACATGTAGGAGGTAGCAGCGCACCTTTGGATGAGAGATCATCCATGCTCAGCAGAGCTAAGAGGGAGAGAGGAAAGTAGTTTACAAGACAGAAAATGGCGCTACGTGCAGAGCTGACGTTCCCAGCAGCGCACAGCAGCGCACACTCCGACCAGAGCAAGTGTGGAACTCATGGATAATGTGGCGATTGTGAGATAAAACCATAAAAAAACGGGGTAAGCAGTGACCCTCTGCATGTCCGGGAGGAAGAGGAAGTTATGTGTGTGCAGACTGATGGGAGAGAAAGGTGGAGGACGCCAAAATACAGTAAGAAATCTATTCAACTCTGACCCAGATAGATAAATAAAAATAATTTTGCCATCAAAAGCCCGGTCTGTGTGTTTTTTTTTTTTTAGTTTTACATAAGGAAACGATGTTCTGATGTTAGAGCTGTCACGAAAACAAAAAAAGCTTTAAAGTCACTGAAAGGGTTTTTTTTACAAAACTGCTTTTTTCTCAGCTTTATGCTCTGAAACTGAAGATTTGTGTAAAACTTGCTCTATTCAATGGCTGATTACAAAAGAATGAGAGTTTTGAAAGTAGAGGCTTCAATCTTTCAGAATCTGGTATCAGATTTCAGATAGTCATAGTAGAAAATATTCTGTGGGTCTTTAAAATTAGTCAAAATGCTCAAAAACGGCTGGCACTGAGGGGGGTAGAAAATCTGAGAATGGCTGGCATTGAAGGAGTTAAGTTTATACATGAGATGTTTACTGTATGCAAGGGAACGTGGCAAGATTTATTACCAAAAATAAACATGGGGAGTGAAAGTAACTAGTAACTTTTACTTTGAGTACTATTTAATTGAGCTACTTTTTGCTTGTACTTGAGGAATTTGTGTATGACTTATTTGTACTTGTACTTGAGTAAAATTTCAATCAAGTGACAGAACTTCTACTTGAGTAGTATACTGTATGTCAGTACTCTTTACACCTCTGGTCATAACATAGTGGAGCCTCCTCAGGCAGAGGCCTTGGTGAATGATATCAGTGTGTGATGGTATCTGGCCTGCTTAGGGCAGTCTGACCAGGACTGACCTGGAGAGAATCCTGGAATTACATATCAATGAGCAACAGAGGCGCCGTTTATCACACACACATCCTGCTGCACCTGAGTTAATGTGTTTCCCTGCTCTCCTCCCAGACTGCAGACTTCTCTGGGACTACGTCTACCAGCTCCTCTCAGACAGCAGGTACGAGAACTACATCCGCTGGGAGGATCCCGAGAGCAAAGTCTTCCGCATCATGGACCCAAACGGCCTGGCCAGGCTTTGGGGAAACCATAAGGTAGACTAGCAGGAAGGAGCTACGTTCTTATGAAAAGTTGTGCATGACTAAACCTGAAACACATTATTATTTAGTTAATAAAACATGATCATAATTCATAACATTCCAATCTATACAACAATAAAAATGATATGGGCATTAATGAGCCCTTCAGGTGCATTTTGATGTGTTGTTAAGCTCTGCTGACACCTAGTGGTAAATTAAAAAAATCCAATCAGGTAAAGAACATGTGTCCAACTCATGGCCCGGGGGCCAGAATCCAATTCAGCCCCCAGTAGAAAGCAAAAATGGCAGAGAATACATGAATAAATGAAACTCAACAATATATACAGGGGCTCACTGTTTGCCAATTGTTTAGATTGACTGTAATCATGACTGTAATCATGCAGTTAATAGAATGGTTTAATTTGTATGTATTTTGACTGTGTGCTGATATTTTATGCTGTAAAGCACTTTTTTATTTATATTGAAAAGTGCTATACAAATAAAGTTATTATTATTTTTGTTTTTTTTAATGTTAAACAGTTGGAAAAAATTCAACATTTTTACAAAGTCCTTGAATTTTTCTCAAAATATTACACAATATTTCCCGTAATTAAATAGAGATTGGTCACAAAATCTAGGAAATTTAAAGTGAAGATTCTATCAGGACTGATATTTATCACTTATTGCTTGGATATTGTCTGTTTCTTACATATTTTGTATTTTATGTATACTTTGAAGTGTTGACTAAGGCACAATAATGTAGAAATTACTCGTTTTCCCACATAAAATCTGTGGCCCACTTGAGATCAAACTGCTCCTTATTTGGCCCGTGAACTAAAATTAGTTCTTCACCCCTGCCTTAGAGCATCAAATTTGGCCCACTTGAGAAAGTAAAAATGATAGAAAAAAACATGAAACATTTTGTTTAGATTACCAACTAATTCAGGTGTAGATACCTCAGTCCCTCCAAATACAAATATTCAATCAAAGACCTCAGTTTTCCAGTTTTTATATCACATGACAGCATTGATTATTTTATCTCATTTTTTTTAAAGAACTCTCAATGTTTTCAAAATCTGGTAAAGATTCCCCAAAATATTCAACAAAATTTCCCCAAAATCGGGGAAATGTAAGTAAAAATCCTGCAGGGACTGATATACTCACATACTTTATTATTTATACATCACTTATACGTGGAAGTGCAAACTTATATGCAAAATTCACGTTGAATTTGCTCTTTTTCCCACCTAAAATTTGTAACCAAGTTAAACTCAAACTGGTCCAAACTAAAATGTGTTTGACATCTATGAAGTAAAGGTAACAGTTTTCTCTCCATCCACTCTCCTGTTAGTAGATATGCTGTGGGGAGGCTTGTACGCAGGGCCGGCCTTCCTGCCTGGCAACCCAGGTGGCCGTCTGGGGGGGCATCTGCTGGAGGGGTGCCAAATTGCACCAATCAATTTTATTTTTTTGAAATAATAATTTTAAAAAGGTAAATTAAACATGAAACATGAAACACACCCTTTACAATCACTGTACATGTTTTCTCTTAATTGAATATTAATATTAAAAGTCTGTAACTATGCTTGCTAATCTTCTGCCCATGTTTATATTTATTTTATTTTACTCTTGCCTAGTGCACTGAATGACCCAAAGCCGACCCTGCCTGTACGATATATCAAGAGTTACGGTTTAGGCGATATAGAAAATTACATTATCTTTAACTATATAACAAAAAAATAGTTTATTTTGTTGTATTTATTTTAAAATAATAATTTTCTCACCGTCTGTCTCTTACACACACACACACACACACACACACACACACACACACACACACACACAGACCGACCCACACACACACACACAGAGAGACACACACACAGACACCCCTATGAGAGAAAAAGCCAACAGTGCTCGTTGTGCAGCTGTTTGTTAATAAACACACAAGTGACTTTGACCCAACATTTTCTTTCCAGTAGGACTGCATTGAGAAAAACTATTCATACAATTTATATCGTACATCACCATTTTGAGGAAAAACGTCGATACATGATTTTTGGTCCATAACGCCCAGCCTCTTGCTTTAAGAGAAGGTTTTGTCGCCCTGGATGTTGTCTTGTAAAAAGAGGAAAATAATCTAGTTGTAGTTTTACGCGTGACTTTCACTGCTCTCGTATTGAAGATTTCTTTGTTTCTAACTAACAGAATCGGACCAACATGACGTACGAAAAGATGTCACGAGCACTGAGACACTACTACAAGCTGAACATTATCAGGAAAGAGCCAGGACAAAGGCTTCTGTTCAGGTACGTCAGCGCCCTAATAACACATCATCAGTTATCATTTTAGATAATGCATAGAAATGTCTTTGTCCTGAATAATGGATCAAAAACCGCTGCTTTCTCTAGGTTCATGAAAACGCCTGATGAGATCATGAATGGACAGACAGACCGGCTGGAGCACCTGGAGGCCGACGAGACAGACGAACAAATCTACATAAAGGAGGAATGCTGAGGAACCCTGAGGAGGAGGAGTCCATGGACTACTACTGCAGTCACTGATGCCTTTCAGGAACAGCTGGAAACGTCCCAGTGGGACTCCCACTGCTACCAGTCTCACAGGGAGGAGTGTGAAATCCAGCTTCTCCCAACGTTGCCTTAGGACAATAATTTTCTGACGACGAATGAAATGCTTTGGTTCTTCTGACGGACACTGCTGAAAGGACTCGGACGCGATATCGTTATTTCTCTGCTGCCAATCACTCTGTTTGTGTCATTGTTATGATTTTTTGGCCTTTTCACATTCATTACGCTTTGGAGTTTAGTTGTCTGTAAATTGTGTGTGTGTGTGTGTGTGCGCGTGCATGTGTGTGTGTGTGTGTGACAGAAGGGTTTTCACAATGGAATAAATAGTTTTGTTTAAACTCTCTGTTTGCAAGGTTTAGTGTTTAGTCATGTTGGGGAACATAAGCTGCTGGAGACGACTGTTTAAAAATCAGATAAAGACAGTGTAGGCTTTAGATCACGTGTTAAACAAAAGGCCCGGGGGCCCTAATCCGCCCCTTTAGAGCATCATATTCGGCCCGCTCGAGAAACTAAAAATGATAGAATAAAAAACTACTTGTATGTTACCAACTAATAATAGATTTCTCAGCCCCTCCAACTACAAAAAAAAATAATCCACAATATTTGCAGAGCTCAGTTTTCCAGTTCTTACATCACAGGACAGCTGTCAGTTTTAATATCAAATTGTTGAAAGAACTCTAAATATTTTTTTTCAAAGTCTGGCAAATTTTCTTCAAATTATTCCACGAAACTTCCACAAATTCTCAAAATTTTGAAAACGTAAGATCCCTTGAGGACTGATATACTCACATACTTTATCATTTATACGTGGAAGTGCAAACCAGGGCACATTAATGTTGAATTTGCTCTTTTTCCCCACAGAAAAATCTGTGGCCCTTAAGCTCAAACTAATCTGTATTTGGCCCCTGAACTAAAATGAGTTTGACACCCTGCCTTAAATCATCAAACCAAACATGATTTGCTTGAAAAAAGATGTAAAAAGTTGTTTGTTGACGTAGAGTCCCATAAACCAATGCATATAATTGTTTTTACTTTATTCTTACGGTGATTACTTGTGTTTCTTCACCAGACAAAGAGGAAAGTGATTCCCTTCACGCCGTTTTTCTTCTAGATTGTCCCCCGTGTTGACATCACGTCACTCCACCACACATTCAATTTTGAGCTGAAATCAGATGTTTCTGTTTAAACACAAAAATAAACATTTCAACTTTCAGTTCGTGAAACACTTTGGCAGAGATTTTGGGGGAAAACTCAAGAAATCAACGTAAGAATGATGTAAAAACACTTCTGCGCATCCATCTAAGGGACTCCATTACCCACAATACAAAGCGTACAACTTTTCTGAAAATGTCAAACGGAATGTTAACAGAGGCGACCAAAACAAACCTCTTACATCTTTGTTTTATTTTATGTTTTATAGCAAATGATGTTTGATATATTGATCTGTGAGGCCTTTAGTATGTCTTTGTCAATATTTTTTTTTCAGTATCGTCTACAGCTGTGGTTCTTTTTTTTTTTTTTGGCTCAAGTATTCCATTTTCTGATTTCTGAATCTAAGTACCCCCTTTGTCAATATACATCCTCCTCAAAATACTATTAAAAAAACAACAGCTAATGAGCAAAATGATGTAGTCTTAACACTCGTTTTAAAGAATCTAACGTTGTAAATTAGTAAAACAGTATTTAATGGCTCCTGTATAGATGTATTATATATGAATTATATTATTATAGATGATGTTCTAATCAAGATCATTTTCATCATCATTATTATGATGATAATTTTTAGCCAAAAAATACACATTTTAAAATCCCCATATTTGAAATGCTTTTAATTGTTAATTTTCCACTCTATCTCAAGTACATCCCCCTTATGGCCATCGCGTACCCCCATTTGAGAAACACTGCCTCGTCTACAGCAGCTTTAATTTTATCTTCAAAAAAGAAAAAAAACTAAAAAGAAGGTGGAAGTTTTAGCATTGGATCATCTAATATATTACAAAGCATGAAAAAGTGACACAACCCATTAATAAACACCGTTGGTGGTCCATGAAGGTGCATGGTTTGAGGAGAACCACCAGTATAAGGAGATGGTTCAGATGTTTTGTCTCGTACTTCACTCAACCACTAGATGGCGTAAGTGGACCACTTTTCATAAGGCTTTTACATGACAATATCAGGGTAAAAACCTATTCACATCTTAATATTGATATTTACATGTGCTCAATCACCACCTACTGTCTGTTTAAACACTGTATGCTATAGTCCTCAGTTCAGGGTTGGGGTCAATTACATTTTTCACTTACAACTATGTTTTCAATTACAATTCAATTACGCTTACAGTTACCACAATTTTTTTTCTCCAATTACAATAACATTTTCTATTATTTCTTATCCTCAGAAAGCCAATTACAATTACATTCTCAATTACTAAAGCTCAATTACAATAATCACAAATACTGAGCCTGAAATAAATAACCTAATAAAAGTTAACCTTATGTTAAATCTGCTGTAAAATACACTAAAAACAAATATATATCATCTCATTTATTCCCTATTGATTACCATGTTAGGCTTCTTAATAAATGAAAATATAGGTTTGAATATTTCTGGTGTGGACGTCTGAGTCTTTTTGTGTCAGTATAGCCCTCTATTTATTTATTATGTAAATGGCAAAATGTGGGAAATCTTGATGTGAAACATATTTTAATAATTGTATATGTGTACAACTGTACATAGAACTGTAATATTGTTCACCAGTTTAGCGTTAAATTATAATTGACCATTTTTAGGGAATTTTTATGGCATTTACAATTCTTAGGTCAATTATCTAAACTCAGTTACTATTTAATTATGATTACAAAAGCAACAGATTTTTTTTTAAAAAAAATTACAATTGTAATTTGTCAGTTTATCAACCATTTTATAGTGAATATTTGTAATGATTGGAATTCATTCACTTTCTGTGGCTCATTATTAAAATGAGATTCCGCCTCTTTAAGGTGATGATCAAATCATATCCCAGATGACTAATGAGCACTAACAGAAGTCTGGTGCAGTAATCAGATTACTGTAACGCAGCAGCAGCAGCTGCAGCAGAGGTGTGCGCGCCGCTCCAGACTCTCCATAAAACTTAGTGCGCACGGAGCGCAGCCGTCAGACGGAGCGCAGACGCGCACCCTCACCTCCGAGTGCACGCTCCACTCTCCAGCTCAGACGGTGCTCAGTGCCAGGTGGAGGAGAGGCTGTGGGGGGAAGGACAAACCCAGCGACGGGGGGTGGTTTTTCTTTTAAAATTTGGATTAGATACCATTGAAGGAGCACCGATCCTCCTGCTGTGCGCCCTCGCCAGTCCAAATGCACCCTGCTGCGGGTTCCGGCGGTGGATTGTAGCGCAGCGCATCCTGACCGATGGTTTAAAGAGCCGTCAGAGGAGCGGGCAGGGAGTGGGACGATTACAGGTAAGTGTCTGCTCATCATGGGAAGGATTTGATCAGCGCACAGTGACATTTATTGTCACAAAGGAGCTGATTTTTAAAGGTATTAATGCTGCAAGGAATGATCAACTGATCACTTGTTTGATCCAATGACAATAAAAATAACACTTTTCTACAATCCAACCCTGAAAACAATATTTTATTATTTAACCTATAAAACCTGAACTCTTGCATGGCATCATTTTTTATTTCTAGCTTTTTTTTTTTTTTTTTGGCTAATTAGAACCTAATAAGAGTGAAAAACAAAGATTGATCTTCTTTTTATATGATGACGTTCCTGAGAAACATGATATCCAGATATAAGGATAATTAGGTCCTAGGAGGTTAAATATCACCACCCCCCCCCCAGCCCCCACCCCCACACTTTTGCAGTTTTCTTCCTAGTTTTGCAAACTCAGTGAATAGAAAGAAAACATATTTCTTTATTTATTTGAGTTAGACAGTGTGCATTAATGTACAGCCAAAGCAATAAATACACCAGATTTAGCAAAACGCTAATTTCCATCAGTCGTCCCATGGTAACGAGGGTAGAAGGTAAAAGCAGATACACAATATAAAAAACATACACAACTCCACAACGATACACAGTGACAGTGTTGCGAACATTAACTATATATATAATAATATATACATTTATGGAGACCGTGGACCAGTGGTAGAGTGGGGTGTCCAGTAACTGAAGGGTTGGGGTTTGAAATCCCACTCTCTCCAAGTCTTTGTATGAATGGGGATGATTTGGTGCAAAATGGCAGCCACGCTTATGTCAGTTTGCCCTAGGGCAGCTGTGGCTACAATGTAGCTTACCACCACCGGTATGACTGATGTGACTGAATAATGGTTTCTGTACGTGCTTTGAGTCTCCTTGAAAAAAAGTGCTATATATGTTTAAGCTATTATTATTATTATTAATATATAAAACCCTGTGCATTTAATAAAGCCCGTTATCCCTATTTCACGTGGCTTTTGTCTGTTTAATAGACAGTCACTGTCTGCAGGATCAGGACAAATCCGGTGGGTTCACTTCATGCCCATCCTCAGGCTTGGCCTTCAGGCTCAGTGTGTGACAGGCTGATAACAGGCAGAAGTCAATTAGATTCAACTGATCAGCTTCTCTCAGAGAGTCTATTGCCAGCTCATGTGAAGCCAACAATCAGGAGGCGTGTGATGATGAAATGAGGAGACACTGCAGCTGCTGGAGGTTCAGGGGGACTTGGGCTGACTCTCTCACCTCCAACACATCCATTGGTTTATCCCTAAACCCCCCCCAAAAAATAAGACGGTGATGTGGAACATGGGTTTGGCACTGGATCTGTTAGACTGGTGATCACAAAAGTTCAAGTTAGAAGAAAAAGTGGTTTATTATCTCACATTCACAGCAGGGAAGTGTTCCCGTCACTAATAAACTCACTAATCCATCCAGCAATCCATCAACTAAACATGTTTGAACTGAAACCGCTTCACATTTATCATTCCTGGAGCTGCTACTCTCTGATTATAGGAGCAACTTCAGCTGCGATAGACAGAGACCGCATGAGGTTATCACAGGTTAGAGAGAACACCAACTTCATGTCTAAACTTTCACAATAAAAGCACTTTAGGCTGCACACTGATAGCTAATATTCTGTTTAATGTTTAATACATAGGAAAATAGCTTGGATTTGTGTGTGTGTTTTAAAGGCATTAATTTATTTGCCAGATGCTAACTGCTATCACTTCTATCAAAACGTGAGCTGAATATTTGTATCCACAGTAGCATCCCCTGGAATAATGTTTTTTAGACAAAACATTTACTGCTAAACATACCTGTCAAGTATCCAGTTTTGGCCGGGAAACTCCCTTATTTTACCCCTCTTTCCCGTATTAGTATTTTCCCGTAAACATCCCGTATTTTAATGTAATAATAATTAAAATATGCCTTCCTAAACTGAACGCCGTCACGAGAACTTCCACCTGAAATGGCCTGTGTGACAGTTCTCGCGATATTAGTGTCGACAGCGGCAACAAACCCGGTAACAACTCAGAAGAGAGATGAATGAACAAAGAACTGGTGTAAATACATTGTAAAATGTGACAGAGTTTATCTTCCTAAAGAGCAGCAGGATGGGACACAGTTACACGTTCTGTTAGATTAATAACTGAGATTCTAGGGTCTACCACGGGGGAAGGACTGACGTATGTCATCATGAAAAATCATCCAAACACAAGCTCCACAAATATACAGTATACTGCTTTATAAAGTGTTAAAGGATGTAAAGTCTGTAATAAATGTGTCTAATAAGTCATCAGTGAATATGAGTGAGCATGAGAAATTAAAATAAAAAATGTTATGAAAATAAAATGTAAATGTCTAACTTAAAGACAAGCATTTGGAAATTAACAGTAAATATGCAACGTGTTGACTTGTATATGAACTGTAAGTATATTAAATAAATACATGCTTAATATATCCATTTATGTTTTAATTTAGGCTGTTTTATAATTTAGGAATTAGGGCTGGGCAATATATCGATATTTAAGATGTATTGAGTTTTCTGTCATATATAATAGCCTATTTTGTATCAAAATACTAGTTTTAAGAGTCACTGCTTTTACTTCTCAGAACAGAGTCCTAACGCAGAGCTTCCCCATAACAAGCCATATTACAGATTACATATCACTCACACATGCTGTCCCTTACAGGAGAAAAAACCAAATGTTGCACATATTGTGCAGCTGTTTGTTAGTAAATGAGCCTGTTTAGCATTTTGGATCAGCAAATTTAACCCAGAATTCTCTTTCTTCTCAGACTTCATTCGAAATAAAATGATCTAGATTTATATCGTATATCACCATTTTGAGAAAAAATATTGAGATAAAAGTTTTGGTCCATATCACCCAGCCCTAGTAGGAATGTTCACAGCATTTTAATGTTAATAAAGATCAACCAACCAGATTCTAATCACATAATTGTATTTAGTGAGTGGTTGACAAGTGGCTATTTTAGATTTCTTCTACACCTATCTTAAAATATAAGGGATACTGGAGCTTGGTTGGACGCGTGGGACGGCTCGTAGTGGGCGCCAGAAAATTCGCCTTATTTTCAAATTCAAAACTTGACAGGTATGCTGCTAAAATACATGTTTTCCAACACTGGGGAGACTCTAGATAAGAGGTTTTTAATTTTTGAGCCGTGGACATTTGCTTGACATGAATAAAGAAAAATATTATGCGCTTCTCTTTGAGAGGTAAATTATTCATGCAGAATACGTTCTTATTTATTCCAAAGTGTATTTTTGTCATTACAAGCCTTTAAATAATGAAAATATATGCATATTTAAAAAAAAAAAAAAAATGTTTGTCTCTTGAAACGCCTTTTTA
The DNA here is from genome assembly GCF_900634775.1 of Gouania willdenowi. Classification (NCBI taxonomy): domain Eukaryota; kingdom Metazoa; phylum Chordata; class Actinopteri; order Blenniiformes; family Gobiesocidae; genus Gouania; species Gouania willdenowi. The sequence continues at coordinate 20,783,516 of NC_041049.1, read as the reverse complement.
TTTATTTATTTATTTTTTTTTTTTAAATTTGAACCTTTTCTACTTTTGGATAGAAACAATTGGCAAAATGTTGGTTTTAAAGAGGTACTTTTCAGTTATTATTATTCATTGAGAGGAGAAGGTAATATTTCCCCCTCTTGTATCTTTACCTGCAAGGCATTCATTCATTCATTCATTCATTCATTCATTCATTCATTCATTCATACACCAACGTGCTACCCACACCTTCAGACTGTGCTGATTTTTCCCAGTATGTATGAGAATATCAACGGTTCCCTCAGCTTGTTACAAAGCAGGGTCCTTCAGTTTGGAGCTTTAGGGGTCAGTAAATCAAGGTGAGGTGACTGAATATGTAACTGATTGCATTACTGGATAAAGACGTCATCTCCTCGTGGGATCTGCTGTATCCAAAAGGGCCTCAACCTCCTCTGATTAGATGTATCCAAGATCAATATTTGTTTGATGGGCTCAGTTGTAATTTTAAAGGTTTTCTTGCTGTTGCTCATTACAAGACAAAAGCAATCAAATATTTTGGCTTTGGGAAAAAAGAAATGCTGTCTTGAATTATAATCCAAACAGAGAGGCTCTCATCACAGCTCAAGCTGGCTTTTTGATTGGACTACGATACATCGTCAGTTACGACAATGGGATAAAATGTTGGCAGTGGCTATCCGTACGGTTGCCCTATCAATATACCGACATTCTATCCATACGCAGCGCCCCTATTTGGCCAGTTTAGGTCGCGTGACTAAGACTAAACCTAACCCTAACCCTTACCCTAAAAATTGTTGCGATATTGGGTTATAACCTAACCCTAAACCTAACGCAAAACCTAACCGAAAAAATTGTTGCGATATTGGGTTATAGCCTAACACTAAACCTAACCCTAACCCCTAGCCCTACACCTAACCCTAACCCCTAACACTCTAACCCTAAACCTAACCCCAACCCTAAACCTAACCCTAAACCTAACCCTAACCCCTAGCCCTACACCTAACCCTAACCCCTAACACTCTAACCCTAACCCTTAACCCTAAGACGCTACATACTTGTACTTCAGTAACCGTACCAATAGCATCGGGAGTTGTCCGTATGACAACCGTACAAATAGACACTTTCTAAAATGTTTGTAGTGCTGCCCCTCGACAATTTAACAGCTACTGTCAGTTATATGTATTCATTTAATAAAGTTTGAAGTCTATCTTAGGTGGCTTCAAATGGCCCCTTACAGGATGCTTCAGGGGCCAGGCCTGGCATTGAAGAGCACTGGTACAAAGGAAGATTTCTGGGTCCCAAAGCCATACCAGTTGAGAACCCTTATTGTGTGATATTGATAAAACTTGCACACACTTGGTGAGAACATACAAACCCTGATTAGATTAGTTTAGATCAGACTTGTAACCTCAGAGCAAATGGAAATATAAGTTTTATCTTACATGGTTGCTGCTTTGTGTTCTTTGAAGGTTTCGGACCTTGAGGTTGAAAAACAAATAGGTAACACTTTACTTGAAATTTTATACATAAGGCTGACATTACACTGTCATTATCTGTCATTAGCATGAATAAGGTGTCATGGAGGATGCCATTAAGTGTCGTTCACTAAACTATGACACCTTTGGAGCTATGTTAGCATTTTTTGGGTTAGGTGGAAATATTTAGTGGGCTTAGGTAGGTTAGAGGTAGTGTAACAAAGGGTTAGGGTTAAGGTTAGGGTTCAGGTTTAGGATTAGAGTTAGGGGTCATGGTAATGACGGGTTAGGGCAGGGGTCACCAACAAGGTTCCCGCGGGCACCAGGTAGCCCACATGGACCATGTGAGTCACCAATGAGCTCCATCTAAAATCTGATTTACTTTCCACGATTCAAACTCACAAAGATGAGAACAGACGACAGATGTAGTTAGCAGTTAAATTAAATACTGCTGCACATGATAAGATTTTAGAATTAAATTACCGTCTTTAAATGTTTATTTTCACTAAAACATTGTGACCAATGTTTTAAGTGTTGCAAATTTGGTGTATGCATTGTAATATGTTAAATAAATAATAATAAATAATAAATAATAGTTAAAAGTTGTTTAGAAGCTAGTAAAATAGGAAGATATTAACTTTGTATGAAAATTATTGAAAACAATAAACTGTTACATGTTGAAACAAACATTTCCTACCTTTTTAGGGTTACTGCTAGCTTTCCGTATGATCTAACCCTCTAATTAAAGTGAAACTGTGAACATTTAGTATTACTAATTATTAATATTGTCACATAATTTCACACTAAACTGGGGAACCATATACAGTTCTATGTACACTTCTACACAGGGCCGGCTTTAGGTCATTTGTTGCCCTATGGCAAAAGCAGAATTTTAATTTTACCCCCCCCCCCCCAAAATCCAAAAGCAATGCAAAACAGTGCAATCAAAAGTTAAAATAAGATACAAAAGTTTCAGCACAGGGACATTTCTACTTTCCTGTTTGGTTTTACTAGTTAGTAACACAAATCTTAAAACCAAAGAACACAATGTGCAAACAACACAAAATACAATAAAACAAGAATTGAAATAAAATAGATATATAAATATGCATAAATGTGGGCAGAAGATTAGCAGGTATAGTTACAGATGTTTAATATTAATGTTCAATTAAGAGAAAACATGTACAGTGATTGTAAAGGCTGTGTTTCATGTTTATTATATATTTTTAAATTATTATTTGAAAAAAAAGAAAAGAAAAAAAGGGGGCGGGGGGCAATTTGGTGCCCTAGGCGGCCGCCTGTGTTGCCTGTCGGGAAGGGCGGCCCTGGTTCTACAAATATGTAGTTAACAATTATCAAAATAGGTCTTTTAAGCTTTCCCACATTTTACCAATTTTTTAAAATATAAACCGAGGGGTACAGTGACAAAAAAAATGCTCAGACGCCCACATCAAAAATATTAAAATCTTTATTTTCATTGATTTGGAAACCTAACAAGGTAACCAATAGATATGAAAGAAATGAGATGATAGACATCTGTTTTTAGTGTATTTTACAGCTGATTTAGGACCTTTTATCATTAGAGATGTTAACAGAAAGCTAACACAAGAGAAAGTTTAACTTTTATTAGGTTATTTATTTCAAGCTCAGTAATTGTGATTCGTTGTAATTGAACTTTAGTAATTGAGATTGTAATTGCTATTGACTTTCTCAGGATAAAAAAAATTGTAATTTAATTGTAATTGGAAAAAAATGCTTGTCACTGTAAACAAAAAAGGATTGTATTTGAACATGGATAATTGAAAACGTAAATGTAACTGAAAAATGTAATTGACCCTGACCCTGGTGTAATGTCAACCTTTATGTATAACATTTCAAGTAAAATGTTCCCAGCAAATGTGTATTTGTTGTGTATTGTGGGCCTAAAGTGTGTGTGTTTGTTAAAGATATATGTAAAATACTCATCCCTACTACACTATCTGCTCTAATGAAGGATGCAGCACACCTCGTCGTAACATTATGTCATCATCTGGCAGCTCAACTCCAACACCAGCCAACCAGAAACAAAAAAAAAGACCTCCACCAATTAGTGTCCACAGTAGCTCCTCCTCCTCCTCCTCTTTGACGGGTGATGCTTGTTGGCACAGCGCCACCTGCTGGCACACCGTCGGGTCCCTTCAGGTGATGGAGTTCAGCCTGTCCGCCAAAACTTCCCAATGTCACCTTATTTTTGCTCTCTCTCTCTCTCTCTGGTGGAGACCTGATTGTGGAACAGCCTTCACCATTGATCTCAGTGATGACATCCAGGCTTCATGGTCCACTGCTCCTCACCAAACACGCTAACGGAGCCCTCAGTGTGCACAGCTGGGACAGCAAACACACAAACAGTCAAAAGGTCTTTGAAACCGTCCCTATGGGGGCCCCAGGGCTGGTTTGGAGTATTTTGGGGATTTTTTTTTGGTACAAACTGCACACTTTAGATTTATTAGAGCTGAGAGCTTGTAAAGGTCAAAGGAGAGCACAACAAAAAGCACAATATCAGGAGCGTCTCACGGACACAGTGATGGATGGTAGCGGTTGTTGTGTTGTGAAAAGCTTTTAGTCAGCTAGCGATTCAACGAGCTTAGATTGTTTTTACATCTACCTTATTCTTCAACCACTCAAATTATGTTTCCATGGTAACCACAACGTATACCAGAACATGACCTTTAGACCTGAAATGAGATACTTTATCAATAATGTAGGCAATGTTGAACAATTGTTAGCTAATTTTTAGCTAAAGTTACTTATGCTATCACAGGTAGCAAATAGCTAACAACCACAAAGAGATTGGCTGTGTTCGAAATCGCATACTAGCGTACTACTCATACTGAGTCTGATGTCAAAATAAGGATGTAGTGCGTTCACATTAGATTGTTTGCAAAGATTGAATACGCAAGAAATACCAGGATGTGTACAATATTGGGACATTTCCTAAGTATACCACGGTGAGCACACTACTCATACTCAACCATCCCATGATGCATTGCGAGCGGAACGTAAAATCATCCTGGGACCGGTGTCACGGTCTGAGTTTACCTCCGTGCTGAGATTCTCTTACAATCTCAGTACGTGCTGGATTAGCCATGCACAGAGATTATTGTACTGATTTATAAAAATGTTTAAAACATCACATTAGTCGACCATCGATAAAAAAATCGACCAATAATAAAAAAATATGATTGTCATGATCAGATTTTACTGTATATGAATACAACAGCTTGTTATTGAAATGTTACATCTATACTATAATTCAAGGGAGGTCTGTGTGTGTGGATGTGTGTGTGTGTGTGTGTGGAGCAAATATCTCACCGACGCGGTGCCAGTTCGACCTGAAACTCGCTCGACGGGTTCCAAATACCCCGAGTGTGTGTATCTGTTATTTTGGAGTATTTTGGTCATTTCAAAAATCTTTATTTTAATTTTATTTCACTTCTGGACGGCCCCGAAATGAAACCTATTCGGCTTTTGACCTCAGGGTGTGAGGGGGCGCTAGCGCACCATCTTCACTGCACAGCTCAACAGTAAGAGCAAGAGTCACGTGTGCGGCCAGAGCCAATCGCTGCGCACACAGCTAAGCAGCTGTAAACACACGAGTGATGGAGAAGAAGATAGTTTAGACCGAGACACGGAGCTCTCTGAATAGATTGTTTGAAACCATCAGCCACTGGTGAGTCTTTTAGAGACACGTTTCCCAACCCGTTCAATTCTCCATCTGGAAAACTGCGGATTCTCTGTGGTGCCGTGCACGGAAGCTAAGCTCTGACCACTTGGTTCAAAGGTAAAAAATGATTTTAGTTTTTTTTAAAAAGACAGCCGAATTGTAGATAATACTTTAATTTACTGACTCACTCATGTAGTTTGGAGCTTTACGTTTTGTTTTGTGCAGTTTTGTTACTTTTCTGATTTGCGCTACAACGTCTATGGAGTTTTGTTATCAGCGTCTCAAACATTTCACGGGAACACACACACAAGGTATTTATTTATTTGATGCGCGTTCACGGAGTCGGATGTAGACACACACACACGCACACATGGCTGATGCGCGTGCACGGAGTAGATGGATGCAGACACACACGGAGGAGATGGATGTAGACACACACACACACACACACACACACACACACACACACACACACACACACACACACACACACACACACACACACACACACACACAGTATTTATAATAAAAATATACTAAATGAGTAAAATAAAACAAAAACTGAACAATATTTATACAAAAAATACACAAAATGATTCCAGAATCACTATAATGGCAACACAAACAATAATTATACAAATAATGCACAAAAACACAACAGAAAGATACAAAAATACAAATAATGACTCCAAAAAACGTAAAATACAGAAAAATACACCAAACAAAAAAATATAAAAGTGAGTAAAAAAAAAAAAAAAAAAACAACAAACACATTTATCATGCTCATATCCCATAGAATTAAACCAGGAAAATTGCACCCACATTTTGCACCCGCAAATATACCCCTTCTGCTCCTACATAAATGCATTCTTCTGACGGGCACTGTACTAGTTAGGTTAAATGTTATTTATTGCAATATTACATTAGGTTAACTGTTATTTATTGCAATGTACTGTATATTATAATCACGTTTTTTTTGGAGAATAAACTTTTCCTATTTGTATTGAGATTGCTGCATGAGACACTATTACTGTACTCAAGTTGTTGACTGAGATTGTCATACTGAACTTGCCATGGGAAATTAGTGAAGGGTAGAATACATTCTTAAAAAGTATATTCCAACATGTGCTTTTTTTTATCCAAACAGAATACATGTAATAAAAAAAACTGCATACAATAATTTATAAAACATATATATTTATATACTTAATCTCTATTAAAAAACACACACATTTTTGTACTTTAGTGTGTTTGTTCCTTCAAATATTATACTATATTATATTACAAATAACTTTTCTTCACTATATTTTATTCCAGGTCCCTATAATTGAATTGTTTTAAACATAACTTTCAGGAAATCAGTTTCAAACTGGCAGTTTTTTTCCCCTCACCCCTCCTCTCCTCCTGTTGTTGATCCCTTCTTCACCTAAATATGTGGGCGCCGCAAAAGGCTGCTCCGGTGTGTTGATGTGTCTTCTTTCACTGCAACTACCAAGTCAAATTCCTCGTATTGTTCTAAACTGTACCTGGTCAATAAAGCTGATTCTGATTCTGATTCTGATAACCCAGAGGATCAGTGAGCAGCTACAGTGTAGCATCTAGGGAATAGTTGGGGGTCAAAGGCCTTGCTCATGGGCCCAGTGATTTTTCAATTCACTAAATCACAATAATTGACCTTAAAAAGAATACATGTGTTTTTAAGGACATTACCAATTTTAAACTCAAAGTTATTAGACAGTTGTAAGGGATGATATTAGATCAAACCATATATAACACATCTAAGGGTATATATGCACTTTAAAGTTGAATGATTTGTCCATTTCTGGACATATATGTGTTGAAGTCTTAACACTCACTTGTTGTGTCTGCTTAGTATGTATAAATGCTTGAAAATTTAAATTTTACATACATCTCTATAAAAGCAAGGAAGTTCTGCGTGTGTGTGTATGTGTGTTTGTGGAGCGAATTTCTCCCCGACGCGGTGTCTGTTCGACCTGAAACTTTGTGTGTGCATCTGTTATTTTGGACTTATTTGGTGTTGAAAAACTATAATTTTAATTTTATTTCGCCCAGACGGCACATTCATGTTTACCCAGAAGTAAAACCTATTCAGCTTTTGACCTCAGTGTGAGGGGGCGCTAGCGCACTACTCTGTCATTTGCAACCTCTAATAATCAGTAGAAGAAGACCACATGGCCTCATGGTGTGCATCCATTATTTTGGACTTATTTGGTGTTGCAAAACGTTTTTTTTTTCGTGGTACTTCTGGATCCATTTTTTTTTCTCTCTCTCAAGTCTCATGCATTGGGTGTGAGACACACACATTTCAACAACCTGTGACGAAGTATGTGCATGCGTGCGGCTGATGTGCGTGCGTGCGTGGGGTGAGAGAGAAACCACGGAGGAGATGGAGAGAGTCCCACACGGCAACCATGGAGGACAGGTAGTGGGAAACACCCACACATACACATATCCACACACGCATGAAGAAAAACAGAAATGCACAACAGAACAGAAAAATGTAAAAATGACGCAAAATACACAAAACTAAATGTTTATACAAAAAATACACAAAATTACAACAGAGATGCTCAAAACTACACCAAAAAACATATAAAATTACACAAAATGACAACAAAAAACAATAATTATACAAAAAATGCACAAAAAGACATACATTACAGAAAAATACACCAAATGAAAAAAATATAAAAATGAGTACAAAAAACCAAACACATTTATTATGCGCATCTCCCATAGAATTAAACCAGGGAAATCGCACACACTATTTTACTTTGCACCCGCAAATAAACCCCTTTATTACACTACAGAGTACTGAGTATGTACACCTCTTTGTACATCCAACCTCCTTTGGCCACAACTCTACTTAAGTTCCCACTATATGAATACACACTTCTGACGGGCACTGTACAATAAATAGTAGTAATACTTCTTCTACTACTACTACTACTACTACTACTACTACTACTACTACTACTACTAATAATAATAATAAAGGAATAAAAAAGTAGCAAACATAAATATAATTACTAGTGCTGTCAATAGATGAGATGTGAGACGAGACCCAAAGGCTGCTGACACCTTTAGTTTAGACCATCAGGGAAGTATTGAATTGTACTTTAGTCAATTTACAAAGAATAGAAAATAGAAATGAAATAAAACATCAGGTTCATATGTAGTGCTATAAGTTAGCACATCACAATTTTCTGAGCTATACAATTAATGAACACCAAACTTGCTGCTTTTTCTCTCCTTCAGATAATATATAATGAATAATACAGGCTCATCAACACATCAAAAATAACATTGTTCATCACAAAGAAAAGTACTGTAATAACATCAAGTAATCACTTCTTGTAGTAGTAGTCGCCCCGCCCACATCCTCTACCACTGATAGTGGTCGACTGTCCACTACAATCATTTATCCACTGACTTTCTTCATTTGTCACTGATAGATTCATTTTGGCTCTGTCTGAACCCTGTCATCTTGTCCAGTGTGGATTGGCCACTCAATCTAGTGTAGTGTCCGAAGGACCGCTGTTCGTGCTAGCTGCTACATAGTTAGCATTGAGGTGCTAGCTGCTACATAGTTAGCATTTTGGTGGAAGAGCTCTGCTAGAAGGCTGGAGGTGGAAGAGCTCCGCTGAGCCACAAACTTTTTCTTGCACAATTTGCACACAACTGGACTTTAGTTTTTCGTACAGTGTTTTTTTTTTTTTTTTTTCTTTTTAACTAAAGTTTTTACTAAAATTTTTAACTCCTCAGGTTCTATTGTTGTAGCCGGTGCATCAGAATAATTTATGGGTATACAGGAGACGCGTGCAATGACAAAAGGTTCCACGTTGTTTGGGGTGCAAAAAAACAAGCAATTAACGCAGTTAATTTTTTTAGCGCGTTATTTTTGCCTTTAATTAATTAATCGCAATTAATGTGTTAATTTTGACAGCCCTAATAATTACATCACAGCTGATTTTTTCCTCAGGCACATGGAGAAGGAATAGTCGGAATTAAACTCTTTATTTCAAATAAAATTGTGTGAACTGCATAAAAACATTTTGAAACATTTTTGCTTGATTGGGAAGGAATACATAATTTAAATGTCCTTCTGTCCTTTGAACTTGTATATTTTATAGCGAGTGAGATTCGTGATGAGCTGCATCGTGGCAGCGGCTCAGACCATGAAGCAGGTTGCCGTATCACGACTATGGTTGTGCCATAGTTTCAAATGAGAGTGACGGAATCCAAAGTTACTCCCACTGGACGTCTGGCAGCTTTGTTGCTGGTGTTGTGTGAGAGTTTGTTTGTGAGAATATGTTTACAGAATACAGAGGTGGTGATGATCAGCTATTTAAGCAGTGTTTCCTTTTCTTGTAGGATTGTGTTGGGTCTTTGGAATCACAATATCAGTTATTACAATAATGTTTATAATAATGCAATACTTTGACATACGTACTTGTGAATTAATTAATGATGATTAATGGTAAATATTTTGGGCCAGATTGCATTTTTATATTATAGTTTTTGATTTTTAACTTTACTGGTACTCATACTTTCCATTTATCGATTAAAGTCTCAGTTGAGTGCATACATATCCCAAATTTAAGCAAATTAATCACTTTTCAGTCATATTAGCACATTAACACCCATGGGTGTTTATTCTTCATTCTGCTGCTTAAAAACCTCTAAGTCGTTTACGGTGTCAAAAAAAAAAAAAAGGACTGAAGTTTGTTATTTCTGGTTGTGTAAATTCTGTGCAGACTGTAACAACAATGCAATACATTCAGGAGGCATCCCACAGTTACTTAAGTCAATGCAATTCAATTGAACTTTATCTATATAGCGTAAATTACAAGTCATCTCATAGTGCTATCAAAATATTAATATTGTAAAAAAGGGGCAGCATTATGAAAAAATCACTTTATAATGGTTTTGCTACAGTGATATACATCTCTTTAGCCATTCAGAGGGCCAAAGTTGAAAAGTTCTGTTTGCTCCCTTCTTTGTTATTCCTCATTTTGTAAAAAGTAATCTGCAAACGGGTGAGTTGGATTTCGCGTTGTCATGTCACCACCTAACGGAAACTCCTCCTCCTGACAATCCTGGCTCCTCCTACCCTGTATAAGAATGTGAGCTCCTCCCTCTCAAACTACCTCACAGCTAAAACAAACACTGCGGTTTAATGTCGAGTATGTATTATACTTTATTGTCATATATGTAAAGCTTCATACACAAAATGTGTTCTCTACTATAAGTCCCTCTCTGAGGAGCAGTGGGCTGCCACGTTGTAGTGCCTAGGGAGCAGTTAGGGTTAATATAAGGGACTGATCAATATCCCACAGTGATGGACCAGGGAGCAGTTCCATTTTTAGTATCCGTTACAGTATATCGCCTCGTATTGCCGTTGACATGATCTGACGTGCTTGCGACACAATGGGACACAAAACAAATGGTTATCATCTTAAATGCACTATTCCTGTAGTTAGAAGAGGAGAGGAGGAGAAGAAAGTGACTTAGCAGCTTAACCCTCCGGTGAGTGTTTGAAACAGCTGACTGACACACACACACACACACACACACACACACACACACACCCTAAAACAGCTTTTGTCGGACTCACAATCACAATAACCGCTTAAATAGTCATGTGTTTTACTTTAATGTGCAGTAAACCAATAACAAGAGTGTGTGGATAGCAAAAGAAAATTGCTATGGTAATAAAGCTGTGGTGTGGAGTCTGCATCTACAGACACGCCCACTCATGCATATGCAGGAAGGCCCCAAAACGGCCTGTTTTTAGAAGCGTCATGAAAGTGACTTGTCAGAGGCTAAAACTCTGAAAAACAGGTGAGTTTGTAAAGGACTTGCACTTGTATTTAAACACCAAATTTAAGTGATTGTGCTTTAGGCGCTTTAGTTCTGGGAGATATTTTCTTTTTTTAATCTGTTATGAATGAAAATCCTCAGTTGTATTGTTTCTGTATCAGTGCTTGAATCGGTCGTTGGTGAGAAAAAGGGTTGGCGGCCCCTGGTGCAGGGTGTCAGTATCTGACTGGCACTGGCTGTTCAGGTGTTTGATGTGGCGAAGGAGCGAAGACTTTTTCCTCTATTACATTCTATTTGATGTGTCGCTTGCTCTGCTCTCCCTCCATTTCACTGGAAATAAAACAAATTCACCAGCCGCCGCCGAGTAAACAGCAGCTCTGTGGAAACAATGAAATGACAGCTAGAGGTTCCTCTACATTTCTCGCTGTGACCTCGTCTTCCTCTGGTTACAGTTTTCCCCGCTGCTCTTTTTCTCGCTGACACCTTTGGCAGTGGCCTCTTTTCATCAAATTTCAAATCTTTTCATCATCATCATCAACACATTCATTCACCCGCCCATCATTCACCGTTTGTTTATTGTTTGTTTGTTTTTGGCACAGTGGGTCTGACGTTTTTCCTGCTCCACAGTTTAAACCCCTTTTTAGCTGAATGTTACACATGCTGTGAAATATGTAGTTACACGCAGTGTCCTTAAAAAACAAGTTCAGCTGAAAAACATGACAAAATAAAAGCAATTTATTCAGTCTTCAAATGAAAATAATGTGAAACTTAAGGCCCGGGTGCCAAATCTGGCCCTTTAAAGCAGTCGTTCCCAACCTTTCTTTTCTTGTGTACCCCTTGAGTCTTTTTGTCATACCATGAGTACCCCCTCACTCATACGTGTTCATGATTCTCCAAAAGTAGAACATAACACAACTGAATATTCAACGCAAGTCATTTTATTTCATCTTCATAAATTGAACAATTAATATTCAGGCATTATCTTCTTATTTAACTTAAATTAAACATAAAATTATGTTGCCTTCAAAGCAATATAAATTACAATTATAAGAAATAATATTACAGTAAACATTTGTATTATTAATACTTGGTCTAACACTTGACTCCACTCTATCTTTCAAAAATCATATAAAAAAACTTGCCAATACCATTAAATTTCACCTTAAAAATTTTAAACAAATCAGACCCTTTTTAACACTTAGTGCAGCTAGAATGTTTCTCCATTCAATGATTTTATCCCATATTGAATATTGCATCACAAGTTGGTCTCTCACCACTGATACCAATTTGAAAATAATTGAATCTTTGTATAAAAAATCTCTTAAAGTTTTGGACCAAAAACCTAATTCATTCCATGTATGCAATATTTTAAACAAGTACAATCTTCTAAATTTTGAACGTTTTATCAACTTTAAGTATGTATGCTTCATTTACAAAGCGCTACATGGACTAGCCCCACCTCCTGTGTCTGCCTTTTTCAAACCTAAGACTTCAAGTGGTCTGAGAACTAGGGCCTCCTCCAGAGGAGACTGAGAGGTGCCCTTCAGAAGAACTACCCATGGACAGAACTCTCTCTCTGTGAGGGCCACTAACATCTGGAACAGTCTCCCTCTGCACATACGGGAGAGTCCTACACTGGTCAGCTTTAAAACCCAAATCAAACTACGGCTGAAAAGAAACCAGTCATGTGACCACTAGACTCTGAACATTTCCCTGTGCTGCCTGTATTGTATTGTGTTGTATTGTGTTGTATTCTATAGTATGTTGTCATTTCTTATGTATTTGCCTGCCTAGGGACTACGGATGAAAACTAGCTTTATAGCTATAATCTGGCATATTTACATTTGTTTTACACTGATGTTCATTAATGTGCAATGTCCCTATCAAATAAATAAATAAATAAATACTAATATATTATGATTATATAGTTATTAAAGAAAAATAATAGTTGAAATAAAAAAATAGGAAGAAAAGAATAATAAGTAATATAAATAAATAAATACAAAAAAAATAATAAACCTGCCTGTGTTATATATAACTTTTATGACATTTACCACAATAGGAGCTTTTTTGAAAATATCCCCTTTAAACAGGCATTTACATTTCAAAAACAAGTCATAGCGCACACGTATCATTTTATTAACGGACTTGTGAAATGACTGAGAATATTTTTTATTATTTTGGAAATAAATTATTAATTTTTCCACGTACCCCATGCAATGTGCTCACGTACCCCTAGGGGTACGCATACCCCTGGTTGGGAAACACTGCTTTAAAGCAATGAGTCAATTACCAACTAATTCAGTTGTAGTTATTTCAGCTGTTCCAAATACACAAATTTAATGAAACTACCCAATAATTGCAGGACTCATAGTTTGCGTTTATCATGTGACACAGTGATTTCCAATCGTAAATTGTGGAAAAAAACTCTCAATTTTTCCAAAACAATTCCACAAATCTATGGGGCTCCAATTGTAAAGTTGCGCAAATGAACACCAACTTTTTGCAAGATTTAACAACAAACGGAAGTGATTAATTTTTTTTTACGTTACTTGTGACGAGATTTACAGTAATATTTTTGAAATTTTTTCTTGGAAAAATATAATGTCAATGTTGAATCTAAACAATGTTAAATCGAAATGTTAAATCGAAATCGAAATGTTAAATGTTGGTACTTCCGGTGAATTTGCGTCTTAGCTAAAAATTTAGTTTCAATGAAGATATTTATATTCAACATTTAACATTTATGTTTAACATTTAGATTTAGAGTTTAAATTTACATTTAACATTTACATTTAACATTTAGATCTAATATTTAACATATAACATTTAAAATAAACATTCAGCATTTAGATTTAACATTTATATTTACATTTAACATTTATATTTAAATGTAACATTTGGGAATTAGATTTAACATATTATTTAAATTTAACATTCAGAATTTTGATTTAACATTTATATTTAAATGTAACATTTCGAATTAGACTTAACATTTAGATTCAGATTTAACATTGACTATTGTCTATTTTTACAAGAAAAGTAGAATTAAAATTTCACAAATATTGTTGTAAATCTGGTAGAAGTAACATTAAAAAATTCACATGTTTCTTTAAATGTGGTTTGTTGCTAAATGTTGCAAAAAAGTGCTGTTCGTTTTAGCATGCACAACTTTACAATCAGCGCCGCCATACAAACTCCCCTTATTGCACAAACATTGGTCACAAAATCAGGGGATTTAGAAGTGAAGATGCAGCAGGGACTGATATCTGTCATTTCTTGTTAGTAAATGCAAATTATGGCACAGTAATGTTGAATTTGCTCTTTTTTCCCTGCCTGTAATCTGTGACCCACTTGAGTTCAAACTGCTCCGTATTTGGCCACTGAACTAAAATGAGTTTGACACACCTGCCCTAAAAAAATTGGAAACCATTGCAATAAGGTACAAGCAGCAAATGATAAACCTGACTCACCTCGCATCACTTTTCTAGGTTGTGGCGGTAGTTCTTATTTTAGACATTTTCATGCTTCCGTCCTTATGGGAAAAGCTAGTGGAATGTGTCCTTTTTGTTCCACAAAGTCCAAAAGAACTGGTATTTTCTTTCTTACCCCATGGTGGCAGTATTATGGTGCTACATAGACATTTCATAAAAAATGGTGCTGAGGGATCTTAGATTTCCTTTTCACGAGCCTCTCGTGTGTTTTTGTCATACAACAGAAAGTGAGGAGCAGTGATTGTGTGTATGGTGATGGAGAAACGGGTGATCACCATGATGTTTTATCGGTCAAAGTCACTGTGACTTTACATCTATCCCACTTTTAGGATCTCATGGGAACACATTGGAACGTGTTTCATGTTTGTCCAAACGCGCTCACAAAGACAGTTTTTAGTTTGTGGAGAAACGCTTACGGCTATCACAAGGTCATAAATGTTGCTAAGAGACTGTTTACCAGGGATGATAAATAACAATTCTTAAAAGTGACATTTTAAGTGTTTTCACAGAGTGAGAGTTGTGCCAAAACAATGGTGGTTGGTGATGTTTTGGCTTTCACAACCATAATTGGAGAGACTGCATGTGACGGGGAACACGATTAACAAACCAGAACAAATATAGTTTCAAGCCAAACACTGTCTTCCTTGTCTGGTGAAGAAACACAGGAAATCCCAGTAATGAAGTAAAAACACTTCTTGAAGAAACATTTTCCACTCCGAGCCTTCTCTGCATCCTTTTACGGTAATCCAAATCCCACAATGCACAAACAGTTTCCAAAGTTCACGTCGCATGACAATTTGATATAACCTCCAAAACAATCTTCAACCTTTGTGAGTAAATTCTTCCATTTAAAAAAAACAAAACAAAGAAAAACCTTTGATTTATTGATCTACAAGGCATACACTATGTTTTATTATATCTGTTATTAAAAAAAAAAAACGTCAGTTATCGTCACCAACAGCTTAAAGGTGATTTTGAATTTTGTGAACATCAGAACCTTATGTTACCTTTCATTAACATTTGCGAACAAAGTAAATAATTAGAATAAATTATTTCGTCATTAAATAAATGTTTTTTTTTTGTGTCCAATCATTGGCTAATTTTGAGGTTGTGGTGAGTTGGTGTGAAGGGGGTGGGACATAAAGTTAAATTAGCCGATCAAAAGACATCTCTGTATACAAAGTGAATTCATTGTAGTCAAATTCATCCTCTTTATTATTTGTCAACCAAAAATGAACTAAAATTACATTTAAAAAAACAACCTATATTAAGGTTTAGATTTTTTTTTTAAGAAACCTAATTGTACCGTTGTTTCAGTGAGCCTTAAAGCTGATCTATGTTTATGTATCATTCTTTTGAAATGTGAAAAAATACCTAACTAGTCTTTTATTATTGTCTACTGCCGGTAATCATTCATATACGTCAATTTTTATAAGTCCCGCCTTCGTCCTATAGACCCCTAAACAAATTGAAAATCGTGCCGCGATCGCCCAGCCAATAGGCTTCAACTTCCTGTATCAGAGTCTGTCACTCAAAGTGAATGCGCGTGCGTAGCATAGCTGCTCAGATACGATTATGGCTCTTACCTCAGAAATGTCCATCGCCAAAAGAATAACGATGACCCATAGACCTATATCAATGCGATCCGATGCAACCTTGTTATGTTCCACGATGCGCGTGCACAAAAAGTAGAGGCGTGGCTTCTGGTGGATTGACAGAGGCAGGGGGAGGAAGTGCAGCTATTTAGGGAGGGACATGAGATCGAGACGTTCGCTTTTGAATTTTCTCTCTCTCTTTTCATCCTCCGGGTATCAGCTTTAATGAAATAAAAAAGAAAAAAAATAGTGAAAGAAGGAAAACACATTTTATCACATAAACACAGGTTACGTCTTAGACATTTACAATTTCACTCTCCATTTGTCTGAGTGAAGAAGAGCTTTCAAATGTGGTTTTAATGACCGTATCTCTATTCAGTTTGTAGTCACCGATGGTAGTCCAGTCTTTTTAAAGATGGAGGTGAGTTCTTCAAAGCTTTCTTTGACAGCACTGTCACCATTTATTAGTATTAGAAGCTCCAGCCTCCTTTTATAGGATGTCATACCACAACTCCAGGCTCAGTGAAAGCAACTAGAAGTGCTTGTATAGTCCCATTGTCCTCATGTCCAAACCTAATGTTAGGCATTAGATGTTTTTAATTTTGTAATCAAAGTTGATTTTGAATATACTGTATAAAAAGATCAACAGTACAGTAAAAAAAAAGTTCAAACTGAACAAGAAGGATATAGGAAAAAGGGGGGTGGGGTGGAGAGAGAGAGAGAGATGCGTGATATGACCGGAAATGATAAGAACTATAGAAATACATCTATTCAGTAGCCAAAAAAATCAGTGTTTTTCAAAATTGGGGTCTGAACCCATGTGGGGTCGCCTGACATTTCTGAAAAATTCAAATAGATAGTTTACATTATTATACTTTAAAACAGCACACAATCTCAAACAACTGTATTTCTATAATTTCACTTTGTGAAATATAAATCTAGTTCAACTAAAATGCAGTACAAAAAAAATTAAATAAATAAATTAAAAAAATCTGAGCTCAAACATGATCAAAACTAATTCTATTTTTTTTTTTTTTAAATAATAATAATAATAATTAATAAATAAATTAAAAATAAAATAGAATAAAAAAACTAATTGTAGAAAAAAATGTCTTTGGGGTCACCAGAAATTCTTAATATCAAAATGGGGTCACGATTCAAAAAAGGTTGTGAACCACTGCACTAAATACTGTTTCTTTCCACCTAATTACAAAATAATAAGATTCTTTTAAATGTGTTCGTTAGTTTGGTTTCAGTGAGTGCTTACGTCTGTTTGACCAACTTTGTTTCTACTTTGCTTGTTTTTTTTTTTATTGTTATTATTAAATGGACTTGTTATGGAGAGCCACTCCTGATGGCTGCACCAGGGCTGAATTAAGCATGCATTTTAATACTGATGGAGATATTTTTAATGCTAAATGTCAAACTCGCAGACTGAATTTGTGTTTGTGTGGTTGTCATTCTGTGCATTAGCTAAAAAAACCTTAACCCTTGCATTCTCAGTCAACCATGCACGTGTCTGTCCACATTGTTGCAGAAATATGCACGTCATGCTGAATCCTTTTGAACTTCTCATTGGCACTAGGCATTTTATTTTTCATTCTTTTTATATCTTTCATTTAATGTGGTGATATTCCAGCTCAACAGCCCACTCTCGGGTCGTTTGCTGCCCCCTAGAGCATTGGAATGTATTCATGCAGTTATATGCAAAATGTGCGCTTTAGAATCGTTAGATTATATGGTGAAAAAATATGAAAGATATTTAAAAACAGCTCCTCAACATTGCCTTTAGCTGTGAAGCATTAAATGTGAAAAGTGGCAACATGGTTTCTAATTCAGTTTTGTTTAATCCCTGCCCCCCCCCCAAAAAAAAAAAAAATGGTAGATCAGAAATAAAACTTATTTACATGTTGTAAACAGAGCTGGTTTTAAATAAAGAAAGACTTTCCTATAATCCCAGTCTGCTGGGAAGGTCTTGGGCCTTGTGGTTTGATGACGTTCTGCCCTTTTCTCATTGAACAGCCGCAGAGTTAAATGTGATCCAATTTTATGCGCAGAGAGAAAATGAAGGAGAGAGAGAAGCAACCTTCCCGTGTGTGTATGTGTGTGTGTGTTTTTAATCTCCTTTAGCTGCATCTTGGTTCCTTTTCAATAGAACCAACACACACACGCAAACGCACACACATGCACTCGTATTTTTGGGCTGCATCCTTCTCCTCCATCGTCACGCTCCTCTCCCTTCCACCGCCTTCTCCTCACCTCCATTCCTACGGCTGACGGTGTGTGCGATGCTCGGTGCCTCCACTACTTTCATGATGTGAGCCAAAGCCCGTGTGGGACTCAATATCCTGTTTACCAGCTCTCAGCACTCTGGAAACCACAACAATGCTCAGCCCGGGCAGAAAGTTCAGAACTCATTACAGTTTGTTCAGGTCACGGCCAAGGTCAAGGTCTTCAGTGCTGTCCGTCTACAGTTCTCGTACAAAAGGCACTTTCTGCTGCTGCTGCAGCTTTTTTAGCAGCCTTCTTTAATCTGGATACACTCGTCCTGTCAAACTCCGATAAAAATCTTCCTGCAAGCAATTTGGAGGCTTTTATGGATACGACCAGTGGCGCAAAACATACATAAACCTATGAGAGATTGATCAAAGGGTTTAATACATTTTCTTTTCGTTCAAAATATTAGAACTGACCCACAGTGTCAAGGTGTTACTTTTTATAAATGTTTGTAGGTGTCAATGACATTAGGGTTTCCAGATGGGGTGCTTTGTTTAATTATATATATATATATATATATATATATATATTACAAAAGCAATAATACAAAAAACTATATTATAGTAAACAAAAGTATGATGCAGATGGCTTCCCTCCAGAAAAAAAAACCCAAAACAAAAGAATGACATATATTACTGCATACACATACTTTTTGTGTTTGAAAGGGAATGGGTGGAAGTATAAACGTTTTAGTCCCATCTCTTTTCCTACATTACAGTAAACAAAAATTAATTTTCAACATCCTGTTTTCCAGCCATTACTGGTGTTAATAAATTAATTTTGTCATATCTTTATATGATTTTGATTAAACACACACACACACACACACACACATAAACACACACACACACACACACACACACACACACACACACACACACACACACAAAATAAACAAAAAACACATTATTTTCAAAATTGTAATGCAACATAAAGATATTTTCTTTTAGAGGTAATTTTCTTTTGCATTTCTTGGTATCTAGTGTACATTCTTTCATTTCCCTTGGCAAACTGTTCCAGTTTGCTATCAAATGTATCTTTTTTTTCTCTTTTTCCTTGTGGTAATATTTAATATGAAACAAGTTCCTGTGCTGATTTAATTAGCATACCGTGAGGTCACTACATTGAAAAAGAACAGAACATCTCAAATTTGGTAGTGTGAGGTCCATTTTTAGCACACAGGCCGATCAAAGGGACTAAATCACTCTGTACTGTACTCAGACATTATCTCAGTAATTAGTGAACCTCTCACGTGGACTCAGACATCGTGAACAGACAGTTATCTGCTGTGCACAGAAGTGTCGCCAATGTCACCCTCACTGTATGAGTGGAACTCATCCTCGGTAGCAAAACCTGTTTTAAAAAAAAAGTATTTTTTTCCTATGTTAACAGTCATCTGCTGTATACAGTATGTGCTCACTGTCAGAGTCGGCCTGTGGCATAGGCAGTATGGGAGGCACCAACACGTGACGGAAGAAAATCATTGTCTTCTCTTTGAATCTTTTCATATAGTATTCTTATATTAACATTGGTTGGTATGAACATATGTTTACATGAAACAACAAGGCCACAATAATTCAATTACACTACATTGCTAAGCCTATATTAATATAAAACAATGTACCCCTTCTCGCCCCACGCCCACATCCACCACTGATTATTATCATTATTATACATCATTTTTATATAGCGCTTTTCTGGGTACTCAAAGTCATTTTACAATGAAGAGAGCAGTATTGGGGTTCGGTGCCTTGCTCAAGGGCACCTCGGCAGTGCTCCAGAAGTACCTTGGCACCTCTCCAGCTACCAGAACAACTTCCATATTTTTTTTAGAATGTACCTGCTCTCCAGGGGGAAGGACCAGTTTTTTTGACTTGACCCAAAATGCACCACTACTAAAGGTCCATGTTTAAAAAGGAAATTGTAATAGAGAGTTATTTTCTGCAAATATGTGACGGACCATGAGAAAAGTAGGAACATGTGGACGAGGGGCGTTTTAAGTTATTAACAGATACTGAAAGTGTGGACTCTAAGCTTCCCAATGGCATCACACACATATACATCAAATAATATTTGAAGAAGTTCTGGCCGTTTGAATGTTGTCACTCTCTAAATTACACAAGACAGAACACATTCTGTAGAGGGCAGAAACCATTTTCATTTGCATCACTTTGCATGAACACAACCCTCCAGCAATGGTTGTCAATAGCTGCTTGAACCGTTTTAATGAGATTAATCCACAGTTAATCTTTTTTCGTTCAGTATATACAGTAGGTAAATTGAAGCACAGCGCAAGCGTTCAGAAACAGTTCCACTTTTAGGAGCTGGTTGTGTCGCCTTTAGCAGATGAGCTGACGTGTTGTCCGCTTGTTTGACTCAATGCGACACAGCGTTAGCAATAAAACCCAAAACAATGGAATACTGTCTGAAATGGATTACTTCTGGTCAAAGAAGTAATCCATTTCAGAAGGAGGAGGTGATGTTTTTACAATGATCGACTCTGGTGAAAACATTCCTGAAGCAACGCTTGTCAAATTCATCATCAGAGTAGATGCTTAAGCAGCCATGCGTTTTACTTCATGGTGCAGTTTATTGGCTGAAAACTATAACAAGAGTGTGTTGATAGCCAAGGACAGTAGTAGTGTATGTTGGATCAGATGTATTCCACACATCCCAAAAAAGGAAGTTGCTCAGCACTAAATTGAGCCATTTTCAAAGATAAAATCCACGGTTTTTAAAACGTTCACTGCCGTTATTTGAAGCATGGAGAGCTTCCTTTATAACTTCGACATATTTTGCAAAAACACCATCCGAAAATTAAGGTTGTTGTCTTTTTTCCTCCATTTCTCTCATGCCGACTTGTTCCTGGTTTCGTCATCTCACATATACATACAAAGTATACATACTATAATTTGTCACTTGTTTACACATTTTTTCAAATTTTATTTACATATTTCGAAAATGTTTAGTGTTTATTTTTAAAATGAATTTAAATGCACTTTTTTAGGTAATCAATAAATAGCATATAGCATATCCAAGTCGGCGGATTATTTTAGTATGATACAAAGGGGCGCCATCGAAAATCCTGCCTATAGCGTGTCAAAATGCTTAGGTATTGGAAAGACTTTGGCATTTAAAAGTAAAATACCAGCTAAGATGCTGTTTTACTGAAAAAAATATCCATTTCAGCAGCTATTTGTCCAGTGTTTGAAACTACCATCTTAATGATTATTACAGGCTGGAGCACCAATTTACAGGAATATTTCTGCTTTGTGAGAGGAAGACTTTAAAATGTGAAAGTGTCTTGGAATAATCAAATGAACAACCAAGTGGTAAATTCCCCTTAGTATCTGTGATGATGACGGGAAACCACCATGCGCTTCTAGCTTCGGATCACAGTAATAACCGTACTAAAAGCCTGTGCAGTGTTTTTTTTTTTTTTTTAAGGTATTAAAGGGTTTAAATTAAAAGTAAATGCATGCTTTGAAACATAGACATAGAGCTTGTGAAACTCTACATGTCTCTGTAAACACATAAACAGGCTCTTGAACCCAATAGCAGGGAGTCCGTCTAATATGTTTGCCAATCTTTGGTTATAAAGATGATTATAGATTCTGGGTGTTTTTTCATTAGGGGGAAATTGAGAGTAGTGTGTTTGTGTCTGGCTGGGTTTCATTCCCTCTCTGAGCCGTATGCCTCGTTTGGCTCGCTCGGCTATTTAACCCGGGGTCTGTAACCCAAGGACCCCATACAGGCAGCCTGTGGCTTTCAATCTGACCACTCTCTCCCACTTATCTGGCAAATAAGCCGTTTTAATTGCTTACACACAGAGCCCTATCAGGCCGTGTAGCAGGCATTGAGATAAGGGTTACACAGAGTCAGGCATTAGTAACAGGATGAGAGGACCGCAGAATAACAGAGCTGCAGGGTCCCGGGAGGATGAGGAGTCAGGAAATAGTCACGACCATCCTATTAATTTCAAACTGGCAGAGCCGCTGCTGCACCTCAGTCTGAGCTCTGGGGATGAGGCTGATGTTACCCGAAAATCAAAGCTAATCAGAATAAAGATGACAGTGAGCGCTTTTTTAAAAAAAAAAAATCAAAAAGCAGCCTGTGAGGTTACTGTGCAGGATAACCTTGAATATTTCACTTCTGTTTGTGCAAATGTTCCATTAAAAGTATCAAATATCAGCATTTGATTTGGAATATTTAATCAGCAAAATTGCTTGTGACTTGGCTTACTTTAAACAGCAATATATATGCTGACGTGTAGGGTGAGACTGATGAATAAATTTCCCAAACGCTTCCTGCATTTTTACCCCTTAAAGATCACAATATTTCATTCAGTTGCAACGAGGTAACCTTTTTTTTTGCTGCATGTATTTACACTTGTGTTACATGCATTATTATTGAAAATGTGCTTCTTGGACATGCTTATGCTTTATTTACTTATTTATTTTTAATCAAATTAGTTATTTATACTTGATTGACTCTTAAACTACTGCTTTTTTCTTGTTTTAAGCGACAAACTGTATACATTTTGAATACATTAAAGGAATTACCTAAATTTAAATTTACATTTATATGCCTGATTTGTCCTCCTACCAGCAGGGGGACATCCACCTAGTTCCACGTCTAATATTAAACAGGGATTTCTTCTTATGGCCTCATTAAAAATCCTGTCTCGCCCTTTCATTCTAATTAGTCTTTCCCTCGGATCAGATTCGATCTTTAGGAGCATTTCTCTCTCGTTTGTATGTATTGACAAAGTTGTCAAACATTCAAGTCATTGTTTAGTCATCCGACATTGACAGAGAAAAAGACGATGACGTGCACGACGTAGCATCTTCTTTACTTATTCATCCTACAAATCAATGTCAAATTAAAACTACTTTGCTTCGCATGGGATCAGTTCCACTCCAGGACTGTAGCGTTAAATTAAAAGTCACATGGTCTGTCCTCTCTATGTAGATGTGGTTCTTTAGTCTTAAATCAAATGCTTTACTCGTGGCCTAACGCAGCGGAGGCAGATGAATTAAGTGTATAAGAGAGAAAGATGAAAGGTTTCGTTGCTGGCTTTTGACTCTAATTAGATTTGAACTATTAAGTAAAATAAATTGTTGATTTCGGTAGATTTAATCCAGTTACAGACTGTGAATTGTTTAATAAGTATCTCAGACAGTGCTTTTAATTACATTTTGACAGAAGTTAACTCAATAGTTAGCGCCACCTGCCCACCATGGGAGGTTATATTAAAGGCCAAGCTGTTGTGTTTCTAATGTAGGCAAGTGTCTGACATAGTAATGTGCATCCACCTGATTCCCAGTGAATAATGGATGCAATGTAAAATCTAAATCTGCATTAATGTGATCTATCTAGGCAAATGACCTTCTTGTACTGTGCTTCAAAACAACAAATCAAGTTTAATAAAGAACGACATGCATATTCCAGGTATTTAATTTTGAAAGAAGAGCTACATCAGTTTTTTTTTTTTTTGCTCATCTCTCCTCCACTTGACTGCACTAAATTAAAGCCTCAGTCGACGGACATTTTGTCCAGTATGATCATGGTCCGGTGCAGACAAGGTTGGGGAGCATTGATCTGGGCTAGGGTGTATCAGACACCAGGTCATTTGCCATTCCATCTAGGGCCAAGCAGATACAGAAGAAATATAACGTAGGAAGCGGTAACATGGATTGGTACTTTACCTTTTAGTGGCAACGGTTGACTAGTCGTTTAAGATCAAGAATTTTATTTCCTGAACCCTGCAATCTTTTCCTGGAGTGTTTGGTTGCACTGCCTCAAGCCTCCTCTAAAACGGTTGTTTTCCTATTGCTGTGCAACACAGCCGCAGACCAAGCAGCATTAGTCCCTCAGCATCATCATAATAGTAAAGTATGGGTATGTTGTGGTTCGACTTGTTAAAGACCCTTTCATCAGTAAAGGTCAACTAAAAGATTTATTATAGTCACTTATGTGATCCAAGAAAATACAAACGTGTACGTGAATAAAAATTCAAAATAATTACAACATTGGACTCTTGACTATAAATAGAGCAGTTAATGTTAATGCTAGGTTAATGCTATTGCTAGGTTAATGCTATTGCTAGGTTAATGCTATTGCTAGGTCAATGTTAATGTTAGGCTAATTCTATTGCTGTGTTAATGTTAATATTAGGCTAATGTTATTGCTAATGATAGGTTAATGCTAATGCTAATGCTATTGCTAGGCTAATGATAATGCTATGTTAAAGCTAATACTAGGTCAATATTAATGATAGGCTAATGTTAATGCTAGGCTAATGCTATTGCTGTGCTAATGTTAATGTTGATGCTAGGTTAATGCTATTGCTAGGCTAATGCTAATGCTAGATAATTTTAATGCCAATGCTAAGCTAATGCAGTGCGACGCGGGCCAGCACCTGCATTCTCACTTGCATTTTCTTCAGGAAATGCAAATATTCTAAATAGTATTATTATTATTAATTATTATTCCTGAACAGGATAGGTGAAATTCACTGTAGGGCTACACTGTATATGACATTACATGATTATGTTTTTTAAGTGAAGGAGCAAGGGGTACATGGCTTCAGGTTAAATGTCTGAAGGGGTACTGGACTGTGAAAAGTTTGGGAACCATTGTTGTATGCAGATACTAGATACTGGAACTTACTTAAATATCCAGGGAAAACTCTCTTAAAAAATTAATGTATTCAATGATATCAATGAAGAGAACTAAGCGACAAGTTGTTTTTCCGGAAACAAATAACTCATCTATGCAGCTGAATGAGTGCTGGCTCATTGTCAGGCTCTGAGGGTTTGTGCAATAAGTTTTCGTTTTTGTTTAATGTTCATGTTGGAGTTGATTTTCTCTTGCTTCGGTTGGCCTTGCCATCTGATTGATTTCTTTGAGTTATTTTTTCGTCAGCGTGTTGGTATTCGGTTCAATTTAACCGCTGTGGGTCAGGTTTTCTCTATGTGTTCCGACACTCCCAGTCCTGTCAGTAGCTGTTTCAAGAAAGTAATTAGATTCTCCTCCTTCCTGTTTCCACCCTGGTGTGCCGATAGTTTCTAACTGCTTCCATGCACTACTGAATGTGTGTTTTAACACCGAATGCTTGCTCAGTCATTTACTTTTTGCTGTAATGCCAATTAGCTGCAGATTTGGTTGCGGTAGTCTTTTTTTTTTTTTGGTTTATTGCTCAGCTGTGAGTACTTTGATTCTATTGTTTGAAGTGATAAACTATAGCTACAGGTAAAGGCTTATTTTTGCATTCAAATCAACGTTGTCTGCACCTACGCCTTAAGGTATCTTTGTCTCTGCTATCACAGACGGATGGGTCCAATAGGAATGTGTCCTAGGTTTCTTTTGATTCATATGAAGCGCTGATTAACTGTAATTGGTCAGCTGCCCCAGTTTTATTATCTGGTGTCAAGTAATATTTATCAAATGGTGTGTCTGTCACTTCTAACAAATTACTATTTACCTGTAATACATAAAAAGATTGCTCTTTAGAAAAGATGTGGCAAATTCCTTTCAGGGAAAGAAAATCCGGAGCTCCGTTTTAGTTTCTGTTGATTGCACATGGTGGAACATGTAGAAAAATCCGCTTATCGTTGTCACAGAGGTTACCAGAGGCAGCGAGGCAGTGGGAAATTACAGCTTTATCTAAAAAACCAGTCATCCCAAAAAGAGCAGATGGGTGAGTGAGTCATTGTATGACAATGGACGTTGTGAATATATAGGAAGAATATTTCATTAAGAATTTGACAAAGTTGGACCAGTTACTCTTGGATGTCTTGGTTAGAGGATGGCTCATTTAACCCATCAGGACCTTCTTCATCCGCTTAGCAGCCACTTCTCATTGGTGGAGGATTGATTTAGTCTTTATAGCTTTAAACACTGCAGTGAACAGAACGTTTCCTTTTCAATCACTCGGAAGGACACAGAGCGATTTGAGTTCTCAAGCAGTTAGATTTAATGAGTCCTAAAGCAAGGTGGGAACCAATTACTTCGCCAAGCGCGAAGCGTTGACAGCTAATTACAAAAGAAGAAGTGAAGAAACACTTGGAAAGAACATTGTATCTCCTTTAAACAGCACACCTGAGTGTAAGATAATAGATGTACAGGAAGGAGAGTGCACTGTTGTGTCAACACCAGGTGAAATCAGATATGATCATCTTCAACAGGCTCCACATAGAAGCACAATGGGACCTTCACTACTGCTCTGTGAAGCTAAAGACTTAGGTAAACATCTCTGTTAAAGGGTACCTGTAGTAGAAATGAACGTCTGTCTGAAGCTATTATTGTGAGCTCTTATTAAGCATCAGCGTAGCCACAGCCGGCAGAGAGTAGACTTATTGGGGGACGAGTCTGGAAGACATGGAAAGAACTTAATGAAGAAAAATACGCTAGAGAAGTGCGCGTTGGCCAAGTCATCAGCAGAGCGAAATGCAATGGCCCGATGTCACTACCGGTGCCCGAGGTGAGCAAAATGGCAGCTCTACAATTAACACGACTTCTGTCAGTCCTTCTCAGACAGCACACAAACGTTGCGCCAATGTTGGCCCGACCCATAAAGTTCCATCACCCCGATGTTGCAGGGAGAGCGTTTGCTCATTGGCAATATGTTGCTCAGATGTCACGGAATTTAATCGAAAATGACCATCAAGCCAAATCTGAGCGATCCACTGAGCAAACCGACGTTGAATTGATGTAATGGTCCGACGTTGAGAATATGTCTCTGGCTGGTGCAGAGTGAAAGTTTTTACGGACGTTGTCTGGACGTCCAAAAAAGACGTAATAAAAAAAAAATTCTAACGATTCTAACCCCTGACCCTATGCTTTCAAGCGCACTTTCTTACCCGTTACGCCACCGTAGTATTAAGGATGTCCCGATCCGATATTGATATCGGATATCGTTCCGATATTAGCCTGGAAACAAATATTGGATATCGGATTTAAATTTCCAGATTTTCCTGTTTTTTTTTTTTTTCAATTAATTTTTTATTTATTTTATTCAATTGTAGAATACTGTAGATATTATGTTGAAGGTTAACATTTATGTAACCAATGTATTAATAGTTAATGTGTCAGTTTTTCTCATACCTACATTCCACACTACAAAATAAGTAATTATTATTAAAAAAATAAAATAAAATAAAAAAAGAATGTATGATTCATGCTGATATCGGATCAATATTAGTATCAGCCGATACGCAAGACTGCAATATCGGTATCATATCGGAAATAAAAAAGTTGTATCGGGACATCCCTGCGTAGTATATGGCCAAATGTGAAGCCTTTTGCCAACAAAATTTATCAGAAGTACATTGTCAATTAGAATTAACCTGACCAGACGACAGCTGAAAAAGACGTCTTCTCGACGTCATTTAAACGTCAGCTTTATTGGTAATTAGGCTTGACATTTCCATTATTTCTTAAAAAGATCAAAGAGCAATATATGAATGTTACTGAAATACAACTGGATATATACTTATTGATTTGCAATATCTTGTAATGTGAATGCCACGGTGACACACCCTTGTGTGCTGTGTGGGTTGTTTATTTATTTCTGTGTAGTTGGGTTTTGGTCTCTGGCAATAATATATGTATTCCTGCTGGCGTCTTCACTGTAGCTTGTAATGTGGTCGCGCTTTCAGTGATTAGGCTCCTTTCTGTTTTCCACTCAGGTGTGCTTCATTTCCTAATCAGCCTTCCACACTATATTGCTGAGTATTTGGACACAGCGCTCCCATTTTTGTGGAACTGTCTGTGCCCTGTGTGAGTGTGTGCGTGTGTGCGTGCGTGCGTGTGTGTGTGCGTGCGTGCATGTGTGTGCGCGTGCACCACATGTCATAGTGTGTGTGCAGAGAAGAAAAAAACACATTCTTCACTCTGCTTTACAACATTACTCTGTATTTGTTGTGAATGAATTTCTGGACAACATTAAACATTAAATGTATCAGATATTAATCTTAGATGGAGAAGTCAGTAGCAAGCCACCAAAATGATGTTTGATTAAATTCACAAATCCAAGGCCCTGGTGTTATGTATGGTATGAAGATCCTTGGGTCTAACAGAACCAGACTGTCTAATTCTAGCAAATTAAAGCTGATAGACCTATTTTGTGGTTAAGACTTTCTTCCTCATATGAAACTACTGCTGTGTGGTTAATCAAAGAAAGAAAAAAAGAGGTACGTTAGGAACATTCACTGACAGCTGTAGGATTGGTTTTGGCCACAATTGGATGTTTTTAAAAACGATAATCTAGCAGTGCTTTCATTGGGATAGGACCCTTTATTTAATCACCTGACTAAAATGAGATGAAAACTAAATGCAAACAAGTAAAGATTTTCTTACTTTTGAAAGTCATGAAATATCTATTTATTGCCAACACTGCTTTGTTAAATGCCTTTTTTTATTTTTATTTTTTTTTACATTTTCCTAACAATTCCTTTTAAATTTAATATTTTATATATGTATATTATAAAAAAAATCTATTACAAAAACCACTGACAATACAATCTATTTATTAATAGGCAAATAATACTAATATGTAAAACAAATAGCTAAATTAAATTGAGTAAATTTAGTGAAATGGGGGTTTTGTTGCTGGCTTTCAGTTGAAACACTCAGATAATGTTCACCCAATTATCTCTTTATGTGAGCTTTGACTTTGAAGGATTTAGAGCAGAAATTACATAATTGTTTATGTGAAAAACCCCAATAGCGGCAGTATGTCAGATGCTTTTCTAACACAATGAGCACATGACAACCATGACAGCATTTTGTCTTACATTGAGCTATGTGTAAATCCGTATATCACACACAGCGTGTTGCTCTCGAATAAACTCAAACCTGGAGAGCTGTCATCCTTTTTTAGCACCATTATCCAGAGTATATCCAAACAGAGCTTAAACAATGCTTCATTAAAGAACAAATACTTCCCTAACTTGTACTGAATAAAGGCACTGAGGTGTCGGCACACTTCCCAAGGTGTTGTTTCTCTTTCACCAGGCTCTGCTCAGCAGTGTACGATCACATACATGTTGTGAAGCATCTGTTCAGTATGGAGGTGTGTATCCGTGTGGGACAGGTGTAACTGCACAAAGAGTCTGATAACACAATGTTCTCATAGTTAATTCACAGGAGTGTGTTCCCTGTATTGCAGTGAAAAGCTGAACACATTTACATACAAACAGAAGTAAGAAGGAAGACAAATGCTTTAAAAGGGAGACATTTAAGAAAAAACACATCAATGTTCAATTAAAAGGTGAAATATTTGTGAATTTTATATCCTCCTGAATGCCTAATAGTTAAAAAACAAATAAAGCAATTAGATTTTAAAACTCTGACAAAATGTTTTACTATTTATAGGAATAAAAGAGCCTAACAATGAGGAGACGGTAGTTGCTGTGAAGGGGCTAAGTAAAGGTGTTTAAGGACCTAAATGAATCAGCACTTTGCAGCTAATAGCAATTTTCTTTAAGAGCTTTTTGGTGCTTACACTGATCAACAAAGGCAGATAGCCACTTCCACCTTTAGTATTTTTAAACTCACACATGCTAAATATTTAGGTGTAATAGTCTAGTGTAATAACACTAGACTATGTACATAAACAATTCTCCACATTAACTCATTCAGCGCCAGCCGTTTTTAGAATTTCTACCCCCTCAGTGTCAGCCCTTTTAGAGCATCCGCAGTTGAATAGAGGCAAGTTTCACACAAATCGCCAGTTTCTGACAAAAAGCTGAGAAAAACGGCTTTTTCTGAAAAAACCTATTAGCGACTTTGAAGCAATTTTTTTTTTTTGCTATAGGGACATCACAACATTGATTTCCTTCTATAAAACTACAAAAACAAAACTGAGACCGAGTTTTAGATGGCAACATTATTATTATTTTGTTATCTGGGTCAGAGTTGAATGAATTTCTTACTGTATTTTGGCATTCCTCCAAGTCTCTCCCCCCGTCATTCTCCACACACGCAACTTCCTCCTCCTCCCGGACATGCCGACTGTCAGCTCTTGCCCCGTTTTTTTGATCATTTTCTCTCACCATCGCCACACTCTCAATAGTCCATTTAGTTCCACACATGCTCTGGTCGAGTGTGCACTGCTGTGAGCTGCTGGGAACTTCAGCATCAACTCTCGTAGCGCCATTTTCTGTCCGTGATCTCTCATCCAAAGGTGCGCTGCTGCCACCTACATGTCACCAGTTGGTCACTACATCATGGTACAAGTTAAATATTCACGGGAGTCCTTCGTCACACTGTCTCTTAGCAACTTCAGCCGAAAAACACAATTCTCTTCTATAGACGTGAATGGCACTCCACGTTACTAAACCAAATAACGTCTATAGACGTGAATGGCACTCATTGAGTTAATGGAGAAAACAAAGAATTTGAGCTGTAAATTTTAAGATATACCACCTGACTAACTTTGCTCACTTTAACCCCCAAACTAGAAACTTTGGTTTATCGTTTTTGCTTATTTGCTTATCAGCTTTGTGCTTGTTTAGATAATTTAGTTGGCGTTTAAAGACATTGAATAAAGTTCCAAATATCTTTAGAAATATCAAGACTGATACATTTTTGTTGATTCTTATCTTTGTTTTAGCTCAGATATTATTGCTTGTTGTCTTTTGCCAAAGTTACCAGAGTGATGCTAACCCAGGATTTTGTCATTATCATTCGTAGTCATAGCGTGAGTCCTAGGTTCCCCAAGTGGGGTATGCAAATTGCCATTGGGAGTACATGAATAAAAAATAAAAACTGCATGACAAGAGTGAATATAAATCGGCCAGCAGTCAGGAGCCTCCATGCATTGCCAGAAATTACACATTGACCTCTGCAAGACCATCCTATAAGCAAATTCATTACATGTCCAGTCACCCTGTTCTTGCATTGAGAGGAGTTAGATACAGAGCCCTCTCATGCAGTCTCAGATAGAGAAACAATCTCATCAAAAAGTGCAAATATGAAATTCAGCCAAACATTACATTATGAGTTATGAGCATCATCTTACCCTCGCCATACTCCTTAAAGTTGTAGCGAGTTGTACTTCACAGTTTCAGGCTGATGGAAATGTTGTATTACTGCTTTATGTTAAATCAACAAATGTTTGGTAGAATTTGTTTAGAAAATAAAGAGATTGGTTTATCACTGAAAATGCCAGTAGGCTAATTAAAGCTGCAGTAGGTAAGTTTTTGATGGCATCATTTTGTCAAAAATGCACAATCATCTTTGAGCATATTGTAATCCAAAATGTTCTGAGTGCACAGTGAATCTCATCTCCTTCTCCTGGCCCTGTAAATGAAGTTTATAAATCAAGGAGCGTGACGCTGGATTTCAGCCAATCCAAGCTCTTTCTACAAACACATGTGCTCCATGGGCTGTTTTGGGCGTTACTATTGGCTGCTCGAGTGAAGTCAGAAGCGTTCACGTACCAAGTCCAATGATGGATGTTCCAGCAGAAGTCTTCATAAGAGCTTTAGGCACAACAGTTATACAGCAAATCAAGCGGAAAAAAACAGGCTGAGGTGGAGAAGCAACAGTTTAAAGTCACAAACATACTTCGGAGGAATGGATCACCTGACTAAAATGGATCCCCGTTTGCCACACAGAGAGAGTGAGAACAGATGGGATAAAATGTGTGTATACCTCAGAGAAGATTATTTAAGGTGAATTAATTTTACAGTCTGGATGCGGAGTGATGGTTGTCACTCTGCTCTGAGCGGCAGCTGGAATCAGTGCAGCCGCCTCTGTGAGCTCCCTGGCGTGGACGAGCTGACGGCAGCATACGCTGTTCAGGGCAGTAACTACCGACTGATACGTACATTCATGTTAGAGTCTCTAAAATGAAAAATATCCAATAACACAATATAATGTCCATACATTTGTGATTATGTCTCTGTTGAGCAAAAAGTCGCTAAGAGCGTTCTCAAAATATACCGGTAAGAGAGGCAAAGTTTCGGTTTTGGTTTCAAAACGGAGCGGAGAGAGGATTCTATAAACTGCAGCTTTAATTCGATAAAGCCAATAAGTGATCATTTTTAATAAGATGTTTTCTTCTGTGCTTACAGGTTATTGTTATGTTTTTATTGTTCCTCAACAGGATAGGTGAAATTCAGGGACAAAGGGCTACATTGTATATGATTATATTATTTTTTTACATGTGCAGGAGTAGGGGGTACATGGCTTCAGGTTAATTGTCTGAAGGGGTACGGAACTGTGACAAGTTTGGGAACCACAGGCCCGCAGTGATTAGTCACAGGTTGTGTATCTGTGTTCATGGAGACAAGAAACTCAGAATATATGGGAATGTTGGGCTCACGTCTCGCAAACAAGGCGGGGGGTGGGGGGGAGGTGAAGGGAATTTCAGCTCTTAATGGCATAGTGGTGTGGGCTTTGAATACAATGTAAATCCAAGTAGTATCTTGATATCTCATCAAGCATGTAGCAGATTTTTGAGTAGTATTGTCATACGACGTATGGTTCAAATAACAACTCCAACGCAGATGCTGACAGGTTTTTTTCCCCCCAGTATGAATCGCCCCTGTGGGTGGTATTGTGGTTGGTCAGTTAGTCACAAGGGTAATAACATTCTGCTGTCTAGGTGGAATCTTTTTCCTCCAGTTTGAAATGTCTAATGAAAGCATTGCTGTAAATATTCCCTTTGAAAGACTGTAGTGGGGTCTATATGTCTTCGGATGCTCTGCTGTGGTTTTGTGATTAATCTTGGCACAAAAGTTTTGCTCTAAACTTTACATTATTTACAGTTGTTTAGACAAAACCAAAAAAGGGATCCCTAGTTGTGTTTTTAATGTATTTGAACTAATGGCAACCCTCATGATTTTTAGGCTTGGACCACGTTCAGCGTAATTATTTACCCGTCCGAGCATCTCGTCAACAACTCGCCCAGTGACAGACCCTTTAATGTCAGCATCTGAGGAGGCTTCAGCCGCCACCTTAGCAAATACAGAGAGTCATGTGGCTGTGGAGCTTTTTAACGATAACTTCTGAGTGATATTAATGAGCTCTTGCAGACAGCAGCGCCGTGGTTGTAGTCGGCACGGCGCCCAATTATCTGCTAGCACCTGTCGAAGTTGGTCATGCTTGCACAAAGACTCACTTTCAAATAGCAAACATCTAGTCCCTCCCCTCTGCTGTATTGCACTTATAATGAGGAGTTGCAGGCTTTGGAAAAAGCACAGTCTATATGAAAGTGTTTCCTTATCATTTGTCCATCAGATTAGAGCTGACGGATTACAACCTTCTAGAAATTAGTTTTGACAACATGCCTTACCTGAAATTTTCAAGAGACATGACAGAAAATTAAGTAAATGTTACAAAACAAGCACACCAACGCATCGCTGACTCTTTAAAATATATTCTCTTTAATTGTAAAGGCAATGCAGTGTCTCGCCAGCAATTCTGTGTTAAAGACAAATCTGAATGTGACAAAGTCAATCTTACTGACCTAAATGTTAGCAATGCTGTCTCAGCTTATAGTGTTTTTGATTTTTCATGGGCACAAGCCTTTTAGAGCAGCGTTTAATTCTTAAGTATTTAGGTTTTCTTTCAAAGTCCCAAATCCAATGCTGCGTTTTCCTGTTTTTGTCTGTGTATATATGGAGCCCCAGACAAGACATTAAAAAAAGAAAATAAATCATGGCCATTAAATAAGTATAACATGAGCAAGAAATACTAATTAATAATATTCAATGTTGTTATTTTTATTAATGTTGTACAACCGATAATTGTTATGTGAGTGTGTGTGTCAGCTCTGTGTTTACGGACGCATCACGTGCTTAACACCGGATTTTTTGGTGCTAAGTTGACCCACTGCAGTTTTTGTAAACAGAAAATGAAGTGTTTTTGCATGTCATCAACCCTTTGTGTCCTTATTGTATTTTACATTTCACATTTAAATTATCTGCATCATGAGATGAGACAATAAGTCTTGTTAAAAAAAAAGAAACAGTTTATGTTAAAGCTGCGCTTCCTGATTCTTGAACCATGACACAGATCCGTGAATCTCGTCCCCCACTTTGATAATCCCTCCCAGTCTCCTCCTCTCATTGCATTTCTTGCTCGGCCAACAGAACAGTTGTAGATACATATCTACAACATAGCATATCTTCAAGTTTTATTGATTACTAAATTTGTGCTATGAATTACTGCTGTGTTTGCACATCATACCAAATTTGTGGCCACAATTGAATTGAATTGAACACATTATAGTTAGAGTATTGGACTGTGTTTAAGGGACCAGGCTGTTAACTCAATCAAAAGTTCCTCACTCTATGTTAACTTATTCAGTGCCAGCTATTTTCAGATTTTCTACCCCCCTCAGTGCCAGCCGTTTTTGAGCATTTTGACTGATTTTAAAGACCCACAGAATATTTTGTACTATGATTATCTGAAATCTGACAGCAGATTCTGAAAGAAAGTGTTTTTGTTTCTGGCTCGTTTAGTTCTTTTGTAATCAGCCGCTGAATAGAGCAAGTTTGACACAGTTAAGTGCAAAAAGCTGAGAAAACAGCCTTTTTCTAAAAAAAAAAAAAACCTTGTCAGTGACTTTAAAGCTATTTTTTTTGCTTTAGTGACAACTCTAATATCTGAACATTTATTTATTATATAAAATAAAACAAAAAAACCCCACTGAGACAGGGCTTTTGATGATAAAATTATTATTATTTTGCTATCTAGGTCAGAGTAGAATGGATTTCTTACTGTATTTTGGCGTTCCTCCAACTTTCTCTCCCGTCAGTCTGCACACACGCAACTTCCTACTCTTCGCGAACATGCCGAGTCTCACTCCTTGCCCCGTTTTTTTATTGTTTTATCTCACCATTGCCATACTCCAATAATCCACTAAAGTTCCACACATGCTCTGGTCGGCTGTGTGCTGGTAGGAACATTGACATCATCTCTTGTAGCACCATTTTCTGTCTCGTAAACTCCTTTCCTCTCCCTCTGGGCTCTGCATCCAAAGGTGCACTGCTACCACCTACATGTCACCTATTATTTTGCTATCTGACTCACAGTTGAGGACCACCCACCCCCCGTCGATCACACAGACGTTACTTCCTCTGCTGCTGGATACGTCACAATATCATTCCGTAGCGCCATAATCTCACTCGTTCCTGCTTCTTCCCCCTTAGC
This sequence comes from Gouania willdenowi, assembly GCF_900634775.1. Taxonomy (NCBI): domain Eukaryota; kingdom Metazoa; phylum Chordata; class Actinopteri; order Blenniiformes; family Gobiesocidae; genus Gouania; species Gouania willdenowi. Next base: position 20,747,965 of record NC_041049.1, on the reverse strand, counting down.
TAAGGTAGCATCAGTGGCTAAACTCTCATCTAAAGGTGAGACTTATCTCATCAATGGCACTGAGTGAGTTAAAGAGAAAGTATTTATTTGTACGGTTGCCGTACTGACAACCCTAGGTGCTATTGGTACGGTTACCGAACTACAAGTCTGTAGCGTCTTAGGGTTAGGTTATAACCCAATATCGCAACAATTTTTAGGATTAGGGTTAGGTTTAGGGTAAAGTTTAGTCTTAGTCACGTGACCTAAACTGGCCAAATAGGGGCGCTGTGTACGGATAGAATGTCGGTATATTGATACGGCAACCGTACGGGTAGATGCTGCCTATTAAAAACTGCCTTGTGTTACTCAGCTGACCCCTCCCATTTGTAGCTTAGCCTTGTAACTTCAGCAAGCTCATCAGAAAAAGTGGCTATTGAACTTAAATGGATACATATTTGAATGTTACTGTCAGAAAACATGAAGATTCTGTTTTGTTTTGTTTTTTGAAAAATGTTGCTATCTCTGTCAAATCTGTAGAACGTGCCCTCTGGTAGTCATTCTTCATCTTCTTCTGTACCTGTTTTAGTTGGTACAGGGTCGTGACAGTTTGCAGGTTCCAATCCTAGTTTCCACTGGTGCAAGTCAAGGCAGTGAGACCAGTCTGTTGAGGGACAAACAATCACATACAGACACATAACCTTAGTTGTAAACATATCAAATCAGACTTTGAGTCAGAATTGCTTACTTTTGTCTTGTCTGCCATTTGCTTAAGGGTGCAGCCTTAACGTTTTTATCTTAAAACGTTAAGTTGACCTTAACAAAAGAGTTTTGAGATGAAAGTCACTGAATTTACTAATTTCAGTGTATATGGCTGAGTACACTTGGGTCGAGGATACGGTGAGTGCAGGTCAGTGAGGGAAAGGGAAGGGAGAGGAACTAAGAACACACTAACTATGAACCTTTAAACACCGAACAGAATAAAACCATCAAAACTTGTTCCAAGAGTGAATCAATGACTCATTCAGGAGATCACAGAAAAACCAGGATCAACATACAGTATAGAGCACTATGGCACACACCTGGCAGAGCCATTTTAGTGATATCTATGGAGGAAATCAAAGGTCAGACCCACAGCTTACTCTGTGACCCCTCAACAAACTATAAATGTCAGAGTCTTGGGGGTAGGTTTGTTTTATGTTTATTCTTCATATATGCTCTGTTTGTTTGTTGGAGCATTGCTTACGAGTTCTTGTCTTGTAATGCCAAGGTTGTGGGTTCAAACCCCATGGTGCTCTTTCCCATTTGTGATTTTTGTTTTGTTTCAGAACCTTTTTTAACCTTAGTTTTATGTATGATTTAGGTTTCCTGCTTTTTTTTTCTGTGTCAAGGATTCCTCTCTGTGTACCAGTGTCTACACACCCTGTCTTGTCAGTTTTTCTGTGCTCAGAGTGATACGACTCCCTCATCTTTCCACTCAGGTGTGCTTCATCTGCTTATTGCCTTATTCTGCTATTTAAAGTGTAGCTAAACCCCCAAACCACTTTTTTTCTGCTGAAATTATTTTTTATTTGGTTTTTTTTGTTGTAAAAATGTAAGAGTGACCGCCCTCTACGGGTTGAAATCCAGTTATTACAATTTAATTTAGTTCATTGAATTATGTTCTCTCTTCATAACAAAGATTGAAAATATAATCAAAAATCAGAGGTGACTCAACTCAATCATCTTTATTATGCATCAAAATATTTTGCCCGTGAAAAATCTTCTATATACCAAAATCTCTCAATGATTGAAACAATATGAGAAACATTGCGTCTTAGAAATTAAAACTCAAGGCTTACAGAACATTTAATTAATTATCCGTATATACACTTAACTAAATAACTGGGAAAGTTTACAGTCACATGGTCCCATGGCGACTCTGAGCTTCATTCTGCTTGTTGTCTGTAGAGAATGGGGAGGTGTTGAGGTGTAGACGATTGTCAGCTCATGGTTTTCATGTCCAAGGAGAGATGTGTCCTGTTCATACTTGAAGAAGAATGAATAAAATATTAAATTCTTATTTCATTTGCACATCTTCATCAAAAGTAGACCTGAAAGTGAGAACATGGAAAGTATGACGTACATATGCTCAAACATAAACATAATGTAAAGGCTTTAAAGTCGTGTTCTCCATGATATGTTCAGGGTTACTGGAAAATCTGGACATTTCCTTGTTAACTTGTAAAATCTGCCCAGACAGGACGTGAAGAGTGGAGGCAGGTTAAACCTGGACATATTGTCAGCCTATATAGTATAGAGTGAGTGTGTCTTAAATGCTCCCTGAGCCCCGCCCATAATCGAGCCATTTTTAAAAACATTTCCCACCTAGATGACCATCAACCAAATCCTCAGCGTTTAGTGCAGTGGTCCAAACCTTTTTTGGATCGTGATCCCATTTTGATATTAAGAATTTACTGGCAACCCTAAAGACAATTTTTTGTCTTCTAAAATTTGTTTTTGATCAAGTTTGTTATACTGTATTATTCATACAAAGTTGCCAGTATTAGTAAGAAGTTGTGCCAGCTCAGCTATTTATATACTGCACTTTATTGTTATTTTTTTTTTTTAACTAGATTTATATTTGACAAAGTGAAAGCATAGAATACAGTTGTTTAAGATTGGGTGTTGTTTTAATTTGTAAAAGAATAATAATTTAAACATGTAAAAAATGTATAATGACTTGGATTTGTATAGCACTTTTTTTCAAAGGGACTCAAAGCGCGTTACAGAAACTATCAGTCATACCAGTGGTAGTAAGCTACAATGTAGCCACAGATGCCTTGGGGGATACAGACAGAAGTGTGGCTAGTTTTATACGGCCCCCTCTGACCACCACCAACATTCATGCACAATTCATGCACAATGTGGGTAAAGTGCCTTGCCCAAGGTAACAACAGCAATGACTTGGATGGATAGAGCAGGATCCGAACCCCCAACCCTTCGGTTATTGGACGACTCACTCTATTATCAATTACTAGACATTTCAGGTGACCCCATGTTGGAAAACACTGGTTTAGTGACTCTTTAAGGTGTTTCTGAAACTTGAGTGAGTGAATTAATAATAGCTGGTTGTTCTCCATGCTTGTATTATTCAGTAATTCAGGTGGTCAACCAGTCAGCCAGTCATTTTTTTTTGTCGTATTTTCATTTATTTTTGTTCTTTACTTGGATAAATTCTGTTTATCTTCTTTCCCTCTTTCATTTTCTCTAAATTTGGATTTATTACTGCAATGGTGTAGTGGTGGTGGTGTAGTGTGATTGTCTGGGGCTGCTTTGGGACATGGAAGACTTGAATGTTGAAATGATAAAATCTAATCCTTAAATACATAAGATAAAGAGCACTTGGTTAATGCAGCAGGATGATGATGGGAAACACTCCAGTTAGTCCACCTCTATAAGCAAGACATTGAACCCCAAGTATTACCTGTACATAAATGAGTATCTTGGTTCTAAATGGTGTCGTTTACTTATATTTATGTAACACACACTCCCAAATGCACGCACACACACACACACACACACACACACACACACACACACACACACACACACACACACACACACACACACACACACACACACTGCTGTCCCCTTCGTTGCTGATTGATTATGTAATAAATGGTGTCTTTACATGCTTTGAAAAATGCAATAAACTTTGATGGAACAATCAATTCCCACATAACAAAGCACAGTGTGATCAGCCATCGTATCTCGATGTGAGACATCACACAATGGTAATTGATGGTCCAATATTATAAAAGCAATGATAATGGCTTCACTGGTAATAAACAGCCCTGTTTATACAGCTTTAGGATCGTATTGACAGTCGATCCATTTTTTTGCACTCGGGCTGTAAATATCTGACTTTTGTCTAATGAAATATAATGTTCATAATAGCAAATTGCCATCTAATGATTTTCACTTGCAAAACAAACACGTTAGGTATTACTGATGCCATTAAAACCTAAAAACTTCAGTAAGTCTACAGCACTACATTACACCTTGGATATGGCACATGCTCAGCCTAAGTTAACTTTTAATTAGTATTGTTACATTTTTTTTTTTTTTTTTGCAACTACAGTGAAGCCATCCCAGCATGCCTTGCAATGTTTTGGTTTCAGATGGGTAATTAACAATCATGGATAATAAGAACTTTCACTTTCTGTTCAAAATGGAGTTATGATCAAGTTCTGTTACCTCAGTTAAATGAAAAAAAGTATAAGTTAGCGTGGAACACTTTCTAGTAACTTAAATAAATAATAAATAAACCCCAACAACACTTTTTTTTCAAGTCTATACAGTGTGTACACATTATTATTTATTTTAAATATCAAGACAAAACAATGCAATTCTGCGACACAACAAACCATTGAAAAAAAAAACAAAAAACCTATTTTAAAATTTACCACAATATAACACCTACAGGTATAGTGCAAATTTCTTGAGGGAACAATAACAAAAATGGTGGAAAATCCAAAAGCAATGCAAAACAGTGGAATCAAAAGTTAAAATAAAATATAAAAATTTCAGTAGGACATTTTTCCTGTTTGGTTTTACTAGTCAGTATCACAACCAAAGAACACAATGTGCAAACAACACCATAGAATTACATAGAATAGAACAAGAATTACAATAAAATAAATATAAATATAGGCTGAAGATTAGCATGTATAGTTACAGATTTTTAATATTAATATTCAATTAAGAGAAAACATGTTCAGTGATTGTAAAGGGTGTGTTTCACGTTTAATTTACCTTTTTAAATTATTATTTAAAAATAAAAAATAAAAAAATTTGCAATTTGGCGTCCCCCCAGCAGATAGCGCCCTAGTCGGCCGCCTGTGTTGCCTATCAGGAAGGCCGGCCCTGTGAAGTAGTGTTGTTGATTGATTGTCCAACATTTGAGTCAAAGTTTTATAATTTGGTGTATGTTATTGTAAAAATATAAGAGTTACTGCTCTCTATTGGCTGAGATGGAGGCCAATGACTATTAGGTGGCAGCTTTCATCACAAACCACCACTGTTGGCCCCACCCTTCTAATGAAAACAAGCACAGCTGAGACACACTTCAGCCAAATCCACAGGGTTTAGTTACTCTTTAAAAGTTTGAGTAATTTTGGCCTGAAAACTTCTTAAAATGTTACTGTAATCAATGGGGCAGGACTTTGGCAATGGTTAGACTTTCTGTATCACATTGGACAGGCTCTGGGTTGAAACATTTGGTTTCCTTGTGTGAAGTTTGCTTCAGGCTCTTCCACAAAAATGTCCAAAAACATGCATGTCAGGTTCATTGGTGTGTGTGTGTGTGTGTGTGTTTGTGCGTGTTTGTGTGGAAAAGTTAAATAAGAAAATACAGCCTTTCTTAACATTTATATCAAATTTGCCTTCAAAAACTGAGCAACAATTACAGTTTTTAAAAGCTGAGTTTTATTTTATTTTATTTTTTTACTGGATGATTTATTGCAATTATTTATGAAAAAGTAATCCCTTGTCTTCTTCCAAACTTGTCATGAATCTCTAGCACACCAGCTCATATTGTAATGATCACTGGCAGTGACAGTGATTCACACTAATTGTGTATTTTCATACATCACTTGGTCTCAAATATTCTTTAAATTCGTGCGTTTGAGGAAACTCATGGATTGACATTTAGACAAATACGGTCATTTTCTGCGCCAAGTGTGTTTAATCTGTTTATGAATTCCCTGGCTTAGCATGCATGCACTGTGATCTGAATACCTACAACAATACATTGCATATCTCACATTTTCTGCTTTTACATTTGGTTTGAAAAAGGGAGAATGTTTTTAATCACTTATCCACACACCATCTAGCTCAACCATCTCAGCCAAGGCCATGCATCCATTAGCCTCTCCTCATTCCAGGAGGAAAACTGCCTACCCATTACATCTGCTATGCTTCACTAGATTCCCATATTCTTCAATTTCTGTAGGAAAATGGGGAAAGTTGCAGATTAATTCCAACTAATCCTCCACTTTTTTCTTGCCTTTAATGACTTTTTCAGGCCTGTGGCACTCGCAGTGGTCATCAGAATAAAGTTGACTTACCAAGTGTTTTATCGTATTGTTTGACAGTTTTGTGTTAAGGTACATCTTGTGGCTTTAGCTTTACAATAAAAGTTAATGCATATATTAAACACCCTGAAACACCCAATCTTCCTGTTCATAATTGAGTCATGCTAACACCAATAAGAGACTCCTCTTGTCCTTTTTAATGGATTTCCACCCTGGGAGGAAACCATGTTTTCTAATTCCATGGGCCTTTAGATCAAATAAAGTACAGACTAAAATTAGCCAACTATTAGACCCAAAACTAAACTGGTTGGAAGCAGCGGTGTCGGTAAAGGATACTGAGTACCCAGAGCCCAAGGCTGGGGGTCAGAAGTCTGTTTTATATATATATGTACAAACATTATAAACAGAAAAGGGCCATGTGTGAATATAAGCTGGTTGCTAGGGGAAGTTTTGCACTAAAAACAATTATTAGTGCGGTATCAGAGCCTGAGCTACCACCTCCTTTAAAACAGAGCAAACAGTACGACCCGCATGTGCTTCTGCTGCTGTGCTGTGGATGTGACAAGGAGCAGGAGATAGACAGCAGCAGGAAACCATGTCTTTCCTCAAGAATGGAAAACCAGGCCAAAAACGCAAAGAAGTGAAGGAGAGGGAGAGAAGGTGAAATAAAGGAAAGCAACGTCTACTCAATTCTTCAGAGGTGAGCTTTAACACTAGCATGCCCAAGGTTTTCTTACTCCTGTTGCCCTGCCCAGAGGCCGCCAAATGACACTCATTTGCAACTCAGTGGGGCCACCTCTCTTATGTAAATAAAGCCATTCGATCGGAATGTGCAGCTGGGCAGTGACAAACTTTGGGGGTTGGTGTAAATGATGGCCAGTGTTGAGAAACCAGTTTCTCCCAGGTAGATGTTTGTTAATCCAAATAACATTATATGGAATTATTGGATAAGAATGGCCAAATTAATATGAGCCATGTGTGTTGTGATCAATTAATAAACCACAATAAATAAAATTAGAAAATGAAAAACAGTAATAAAGCAACCAAGCTCCTGTTTCCTACTCCTGTATTTTCACTATTTACCTTTATTGTTTTTGTGCTTATAAATCAAATGTATTGTTGCTATTTATGGTAAAGCAAGATTTCCGAGTGTGAAAAGGACTGTTTGAGTTCTCACTTTAAAAAGGTAAATTCACGAGGTCCACCATTCACTAACCAGGTCCATGAATTATTTTATTAAGCTATTATTTTACAAATTTGAAGAAAGTGCACAAGATGCACAAAGAATCAATGCTTCAACAGGGAAAAACAATCTCAATCTCTGTTTACACCATCAGTTATGCTGACATTATCCCTCTTGACCTTTGACCCAATGCGGAAGTACTGAACCATAGTGAAAGTTTGAAAAGGCTTATCACCTCAAGGTGAAAAAATAGCCAACTCAGGGCAGATATTTCACTGACTCTGGCGACTGAGAAGCAAGGATGTCAAAAGTTTACAGCTCTCAGCAGGCTTTGGAGATGATCCTAAATGACGCCAACCCCTGTGACTCCGATGGAGAAGAAATATCCCTTCAGCTGAGTTCTGACTCTGAAATTTCTTCCGGTAAGATTTTCTAAACATCCTTTTTTTTGTTTGCTGATTATGGCAGTTGTGTTTTTAATGTTTCATTAATCACATCTCAAAAATATGATCACCCTATACATGAGGAGGATTCGCCACCTTCAGAAAAGAGAGGTCGCCTGGAGACACACGAGTGGCTGACAGAGAGGGCAAAAGACGGCACAGTGTGGCGTGAAGAACAGGTCGGAAGGCCTCTCCATCACAGCCCAATTGAAGGTCACGTCACAGATGGAGAGCCAACTGCTTTGGCCAGAAGAAAGGTGACGAGTCGCTTACAGAGTTTCTTCTGCTTCATAACTCTGGAAATGCTTCGGACCATTCAGGAGTGGACTGTCCAGCATGCACTCCAGACACAACATGAGAACTGGTTCATGGCCATACCTGAACTAATGGCGTTCATTGCCATCCTGCTTCTGTGGGGGATTGTCCGCCTTCCATCGCTGCATGACGCATGGTCAGCAAAACTGGGACCGCCCCTGATCAACAGGATTATGGCTCGAAACCGTTTCAAGGACATCATGCAGCATCTACGCTTCGACGACAAGGACACACGCGGTGAACGAGTTGCGACTGACCGGTTTGCTGCAATCTCTGACGTTTGGGGGTCTTTTGTTGCCAACTGCATCGCTTCGTACAACCCAGGCAGGCACATCACCATAGATGAGCAACTTTTTCCAACTAAGACTCGCTGCTGTTTCTTGCAATACATTGCAACGAAGCCGGACAAGTTTGGTATCAAGTTCTGTGTGGCATGTGACCTTAAATCCAAGTATGTGTGCAAAATCATCCCATATCTTGGCAAAGACCCCAGTCGTCCACCTGGGGAGAGATTGTCTGAAAATGTGGTGATGAAGCTTATGGAACCGTTTATGGACAAAGGAAGAACTGTTACAACCGACAATTTTTTCACTTCATTGTCACTAGCACGTCGACTGCACAGCCGGAAGACCACCCTCCTTGGCACAGTCAATAAGATTCGCCGGTAGCTTCCAGATTCAGCTAAAAATAATTTGGCCCGTGAGGAATTCAGCACACAAGTGTTTTCAACCTCTGGTGCCACACTGACTGTTTATGTGCCCAAACGAAAGAAGACTGTCTGCCTCCTCAGTAGCGTGCACAGCGTGGTGGAGACTGAGGCTACTCGGAAAAAAAAGCCGAACACAGTCACCAACTACAACAGCATGAAATGCGGTGTGGATGTCATGGACCAGATGGTTCGAAAGTACACTGTGCGTTCAGGAACACGGCGTTGGCCAGTCGCTGTGTTTTACAACATGATTGACATTGCAGCGCTGAACGCACATGTGCTTTATCAGGCATGCACTGGGGTCAAGGAGAGAAGGGTGGATTTCTTGCTGGAGCTTGCAAATGAGCTTGCCCAGTCTCATATGGCAGCCAAGGAGGTGAATGAGCAAAACCTTCAGCAACAACCACCCACACGTGATGTGGGGAAAAGGGCATTGTGCCAGGTGAAGTGTTGCTGCAGGAAAAACCGTGCCACCAAGCGTTGTATGTATTGTGACAAGTTTGCATGTGGCAAATGCATAAAGGAGGTGTGGCAGTGCCAGAATTGTTCACAAAATCTCTATTAAATAAATTTCACCAAGAATGCAAACAAACTGTTGCCGTCTCACTATTACTACCTACTACTTTCTGTTGCAAAAGTTGAAATATAAGTTGCAACCTCTATGTAGCTGCTGTATGGGAAACACAAAGGAGATTACAAAAGGTCTTTGTGTCCTGGAACCTACCTAGCCACCCCCCCACCCTAGCTGAGGGGGGAGTAGTGGCCTCAGTAACATAACAATGGTCACAAGCTGAGTTGTTCACACCCGCCAAATGACACCAGCTTGGACATTAAAGGTATAGGTGTCAAATGACACCACTCTGGTCATGCTAGTGTTAAAACACTCACATCTTTTTTTAGGCAATATGTTATTTTGTTTGAAAAAATATTGGCACTTTTTATGCATTTAAATGCGGGAACTTTCCTTTTTGCATGTCAAATCTTAATTGGAAATTTTGCTGCCACCAAGTTTTAAATGGGTGTCCAGAGTGTCCCCATGATTCTGATCATTTTATATTAACCTTTGAACACGTTTGCTATTGTAGCAAAAGTATGTCACAAACATAATATTCTATAAACCACTAAAATATAGTAGAACAGATTTATAAAATGCAAGCAATGAATATGAAGGTTTCATTAGGTTAGTTTTTTTCAACCTTGGGGTTAGGACCCCATGTGGGGTCTCTTGGAATTAAAATGGGGTTGCCTAAAATGTCTAGTAATTGGTAAAAAAAAAAAAAAAAAACTAGGTAAAAACAGACCTTTATATATTTTTTTAAATTGAATTATTATTTTTCAAATACACATCACATTATAAAAATAACTGTATCATATACTGGCCCAAATATTAATAAAGTTAGAATAAAATGCATAACGTACAGTTGGGGCCAAACAAGATGGTTTGTAGCCAGGGCCCAAAATGTGGTGTTATGTCCCTGGTTGGAATTTTCAACCCATATGACACTACAGTATTTTGCTTTCTTACCTCTAGCTCTATCCTTTTCTCTTGTTCTCTATCTGTAGTGAAAGGATTGAACGGGACTGAGAAAATATGGCCTCAGAGAGCAGTTGTGACACACATACACACACATGCATAAACACCTCCACTTCCTCCTCCTCCTCCTCCTCCACCAGCTTTAAGTCTCCCCGCTGCAGTCACACAGTATACACTTCAATGTGACCGCCGAGGCAGAGCAGCCTTTTCATAACACTAATGTTCAAAGCGGGCCCAAACGACCCAGTGAAAGCAATCTAATACCACAAATTAGCCTGTCACTTAGCCTGGATTATACGCCTCATGAGGGCGACGGCCAGACCAGCACAAGATCATTGTGTTGTGATGGGAAAAAAACTAAGAAAAAAGTGCAACCTTGCAAGAAACAGGTGCAAGTGGAAGTTTAATCTGCACGTTTAGCTCAGTCGAACTGTGTAATTAAAATAGTTGTATTAATCCCCTCCCTCTTGGTCTCGCTGCCCTGTTCCAGCAGCTCCTCTGGCCTTTGGATTCCTGATCAGATTATGCTGCCAGGGGGCGTTAAGCATGAGGCTCAGGCATTATTTAAGATTAAATAGTCTTCCGGTGAGGAATGTAATGCATCTGTGATGAGATTGCAGTTACCATCCGGTTACTTTCTCATTTTACAATAATAATGCATGTCTTAAATCTATATTGCACCTGTCTTAATTCCTGTAATCACCTTACAAAATATGCTGATTTATTACTGTATACCTCTCAAAAGTCCCCAAAAGTGTAACCTTTAGTCTCACATGTTGAGATGTGGTATCTGTCTGTAGTTCTCTCCCATGGCACTCTACAAAAAAGGCACCACAAGCATCTGGAGTAAAACATTTAATTTGACAATGAAACCCACACAGTATCTCTGTGCACAGAAGTAAAAAAAAATGTATACAACTTGACAGAAAATAACCAATGCTCATGAAAAGTAAAAGCTTAAAAACATGCAAGCAACCTATGTTTGTATTAGTTTTTAACATATAAATAGATTGTTAAAAAAGCACACACAAAAAATGACAAGCTGTCATTCATACATAGTTATTGTATCAAAGGGAAGTAACAGTAACCAGTAGTTAGATAGATAGATAGATAGATTGATGGCTTTATTTCAAACTCAGGATCCATAAAAACCATACAAACACAAAAACACATGTAAAAAGGTTTAATAGTCAATCTTAAAAAGGCACTGGTGTTTCATATTTGGGCCAGATGTTCCTCTTTCATATTCTGGCTGGCATTCACATTATCCTCAGTGCAAGTGTAGTGAGACACTGTTCCCTTCAACACATATGTCATCACGTTGATTTACAACATAGGCTATGCATGGCACAACCTCATATTTAAGTGATCCAAAAAACATGCAAGTTACGTTTTGTCCAGTTGCTGCTGGATACTGTAATGTTTTTTTCTCTCTACCTACTTCCCGGATCTTTTATTTCAACAGCTTTGAGGAAAGTTGTCGAGTAGTATCATTTTTATGTAATTTATTCTAATTAGTCACAAGGAAAGTTTAGCAGGCTGGCAGCTCCTGCAAACAGAAAAGCTCACACGTATTCGAGCATCAGAAGCTAGAGTGTTTCCAGAGACTTGGGAGTATAGACGTTTTATCTTCTTGGGCCGTGCCAACCCCTGCAACTGTGATTTCTAAACTTTTATGTTGTATCAACAAAATGTGGGTGTTGATGAGTCATAGTCACATGCAGCAAACATGCAACAGGTCTTCAGAGATAAGAACTGGTAGCAGTGGCACTGCCAGGATTCCATTACTTGGTACGCACAGAACCTCCCCCCTCCATCTCACCTTGCACCGCATTAATAACACTGTCTATTTCACCTTGTGGTTGCCCAAATGTTTCCTCGACTGTAAAGTCACGGAGGTTCTTGCACGCTGTCCGTTTCTTCTTGGGTCGGTACCGGCCACTGGATCAGCATCAGTAGCCATACCTGGAGGAGCTGAGGTTTCACAGTGCGTCAAAGCCTTTTTCTGTGTGCAGTGTCTTTATACGGTTTGATGAAATGTTCACTAGCATCAGCGATGTGTACAAGTCCATATTTACGGCTTGTAGTAGTCTGTTAGATGAAATATACGCCGATACGTAGATAATTTCAAACATATGTATATATCGGTAGGGGAGGTTCTGTATTTTTTTCCCCACACCTTCAAAAAAATTGTACACACAGTGCGTACAGGATACCACTGACTGGTAATATAGAGAAGAAACCTAAATAATATATTTTAATACCATCCTTTGTAGGGATGTAACGATTCACTCAACTCCCGATACGATTCGATTCACGATACTGGGTTCACGATACGATTCTCTCACGATTTATTTTACAAAATGGGACTGTAGACAAATTTTTTTTTTTTGGGAAAAAAACTAGAAAATACTGTATTATTTTCCTTTTATATTTCATTGTCAAAAGAATCCCTTGATAAACTATTCAAAACAATGCAATTTAACTAAAAATAAATCTTGAATGAAATAAATAAAGGAATAATAGAAATGAAGCCTATTAATTTAAATTCTGGTTCTATAATAAACAATGCAAAACTGCATAATAGTTCTTTTTCTTTTTAAAAGTGCAACTGAAAATGTATTTTGTGCCTTAACAACTGGACTTTAAAAAAAAAAAAAAAAAACCGTGATTACACTGATTTACGTCATATTTGTTTGGACCAGCAGAGGGCGCTGGTAACACAGTGGTCGGTTGGCATGCAGAAATTCTTGCAGTGAAGAAGAGAAGCTATGCTAGCAGACAGAGCTAATAGAAAAACGTGACTTTTACAGATATTCAAGTAATATTACAGATATTCTTTCGGTGCTAAAGGGGCAATGAATCATTTATTAACATATTTAAGAGTAAAAAGGCGGCCAGAAAGAAAGTATTAGCAGACTCCGCCCGCCGCCTACACTTGTGGATAGCGCCCTCTGCTGGTTAAAAAAAGTACTGCGATTCAATTTTCAGAAAATCGATATCAACCATGATACCTATGAATCGATTTTTAACTGCCTTACGATTAATCGTTACATCCCTAATCCTTTGTCAAGTTTGTAACAAACACTCCACCTCCACCACAGCATCGTGTAGCTATGTAACCATACATGTTTGCGCAATTAACCTAGCATACCATGCTAAAGCACGCCTCTCCTCACTGGGCCGTGCCAGCGACACAGACCATTGTCAAGCAGGGTATATTCTACTCACACTAGCTAAACACTCCAGATTCTGGCTGACAAATATGCTCGGGCACGGTATAATGTTTAATATCAAAAGACATCGCAAAAACAAGCAGGGCAGTGACATTCCTACACCAGAAATGAAGAACTGTGAGATACAGTGAAATGACTGGCAGTGCCATGCTTCTGCTCCAGGAATGACATGAAATTTAAAACTCTAAAATACAAAAGACATTTAGCGTGGATCTACTGGGAGAGCTCTGCTCTCAGTGTCCTGAAGGATGTTTCAGGCATGTAATCACCTATCTACGCAGCATCACACACTCTTCTAACAAAACACTTTTCTCTGGTGGCAGGGATTTCTTTCTTTCAGTGGATAATGTTTCCTGCCGCAAAGCAAAAAAGGTTTTAATACAGTTTGAGCAACCCAATTTAGCCTCCACATTTCACAGATCTTAATCCAATCAAGCATCTGGGGGATGAGTTAGACAAACAAGTCTGATCCACATGTGAGGGCTGAACAAATAATTGTTTTATTAGTCCTAAAGGTGTTTTAATATAGGTCCGTATCCTTCTGCTCCCATGTTTCATTAGTTTGAGTCCCTCTGCCCAGCCACACATTTACTTCATAGGTAAGCATCAGAGAGCAGAGTTAGGCTCAGTGATGTTCAACAATAATATCTGGCCGTTTGTGACATCAATTACAGCGATGGGATGTGTTTTATATAAATAGATAATAAGCTAACAAGGAGTGAACCCATGCTGGGTGCCTGCATATAAAGTTGCTCACAGCACTGGTATAATTATGTGGGGATTTGGCACAGCTCTGAGCCACGTGCTTTGAAATGCCATTCTGAATATTTTATTACCAACAACTTTTACCAACAAAAACACATCGACACTGACCAGAACCCAATGAAGGTGAATTGTGTAATGAGGTTAAAACACTTCAATGCGCTGGTCTACAGAACTCCACACATCCCACAATGCAGTTCGCAAAACTTTTCTAAAAATATCAATAGGAGAGTGTTTACTACTTTTTTAGCAAATAATCTTCCATTTATTGATCTATAAAGTCTACATTGTGTTTTTATCTGATTACATTTTAACGCTTTAATGCAAGGAAAATGATCTAAGCCAGTGTTTCTCAAATGGGAGTACATGTACTTCAGGGGGTACTAAAGATAGAAATGAAGAGAGAGGAAAATTAACAAACGACAGCATCTGATGTTCTTTGTTTTTTCTGATTTATAATTCTTTGTTTTCATCAATGTATTTGCTGTTGTTGTTTTTAACCTGTAAAGTGTCTTTGAGTTTCTAGAAAAGTACTTGTAAATAAAATGTATTATTTCAAATATGCCCCGTGACCCTGAAATAGGACAAAGCGAGTCTGAAAATTGATGGATTGAAAATATGCGGTTTTATATTGGTTTTTTTTTTTAGTTAAAACAAAAACACACAAAATAAGAGAAAAATACACTGAATAATACAGACGAATAATGACAAAATACACAAAGTGACACCAAAAACACATGAAATGACACCAAAAACACACTAAATGACACAAAAACACACAAAATGATGATAGAAATGATCTTGATTAAAGCATGAACTGAAAATACAAGGTTCAGTCTTGGTCCCACAACAGGAGGGAAGATGACCCGAAATGATGAAAACTATAGAAATCTATTCAGGAGCCACTAAACACTGTTTCATTTAACTTATTCACAAAATGAGTCTTTAAAATGTGTGTCATCACTCATTCATTCCTTCATTATGATCTATAGTTGTTTTTTTCACAGAATTCTGAGTAACAAGTTATAGTCGGACAAAGGGGGTACTTGTATTCTAAGCAACATATTTGTTAACTTTTACAGTGAGTCTTCTTTAGTGGATAAATAATGTGTATAAGATGTGTTTTCATGGCCGTACTCTCTCCCTGTTTGAATGTATACACACGTCCTGTTGAGTGATAATTGGTTAACAGATGCAGCCAAGCTAAATAAAGAGTATCTTAATCACCTGTCATCTTCTGGGCCGTTGTCAGCGTGTCAATGAGAAGTTTCGTTATACATCTAAAAATAGATTTCCCCTGTGTACCGACACCCCTTTTCTCCCAGACAAGTCAAGTGAGAGCTTACATGTGTGCAGCTATTGGAAAGGTCTAATGTGCGATGGGAAATTTCTGGGTTTCCGATCACACAAAGCGAAGGAGGTGTATATACGGCAGCTGAGTGCACTGAGCCTGTCTCCAAAGACGACATTTATAGTTACAAGAGCGTCAGGGGGGAGAAAAAGCCACGTCTGGGAACCTTCTCACTCTCTTTTCTTCTTATCTCGCACCTTGTCTGCTGTTTAATCTTCCCACGTGCGGTTTCCTCTGGAAATCAGACACAAATTCTCTGTGTTCTTATCAGTTCACTTTATTGGCCTATTTAGCTCCACAAAGAGCTTCACGACTCTCCCAAGCATGAGGATATCACAGTGTTTTGATTGGCAGGCTTTCCTGTGGCATACAGCACTTCTGTCCTTGACTGAAAAAATCTACTCCGTAATGGCGCTGCAAGGCTATAAAGCCAATTATATGACTTCACACCGTTGACTAGAAGTTCCATTATTCTAGTGCGTGGTGAGAAAAAGTTGGCAAAACCTGTGGAGGTGTTTTTATCTGTCGGGAATGAAGGATAAAGAAGGGCCAAGGAGAGAGAAACTAGCTCCACTAAAGCCTGGGCTCCTCCTGTTTGTGCAATAATGATGACAAATGGTGGCCTCGCTGAAAGTGTAATGTATTCGTACTCTTCCACACCAGCCGTCTCTGCGGTGAATTTGAAATGAATAGCTGTTATAGTACAGATTGCTGCCTGCACAGTGCTTTCATAAATTAGTCCTCATTTGATTGGGTTTGGGCTGTTAATGTGTGTGGAAACACTGTGTACACAATGTCAGGGGAGACTAATCCCATCAGGTGGCCAACTGTTGGAACCAGACTGCAGCTTATACACAAAACCCATCCTCACCGAATAATTTAATCTAATGATTATAGGACTAGGGAAACATTCTGTTTTCGTCATTTCATGGGTAACAATAGCATCATGGGTTTATCTAACCTATGGGTCACAGACCCATTTTTAGTGCAGGGAGAGCATCTTCTTTCTTTATTATATTGAGCAACAACAACAACAAAAAATAATTTGAAACATTATGCACTTACATACAAGGTGATGCACACACTTTTTGAGCTTGCATGCTACTTTTCCAATTGACGGGTCAGCACGATCAACAGTTTTGCTTCCAAGCGTCTTTCATTACAACAGATAAGATAAAGGATTACCTCTTAAGGCAACTTGTTTGTAGACAGAACATCCCAACACAAGTCATGGAAGTGGAGCGTGGGGAGGGGAGGAGTTGGAGTTGTGGTCAACAGCCAATGCCGATTGATGCATTTGGTACACCTGAAACTGCATTCACACCGATGAATTTTAGAGCAGTTAAAACACTCTAGTATCCATTTGCTCTGATAGTCTGCCTCGTTTGGGGCCGTGTGAACATCCAAACGAAGTCTAGAGCGGATCAAACAGGTGAATTCAAGGCTCCGTTTTGCCGTCCAAAAACGCACAAAGCGCCTCTGGCTGTTGCTCTTTCAAAAAAAAGGAAATGCTGGATTCTTCTAAAACTCATCCTCCTGCGTCGACATCTTTCTATTTTGATTCGAAGCTATGCTAATACCGGTAGCCCAGCTAGTTCCTCTCACCACAACTGTGCCAGTTTGGCTTCTGCGCTTCTGCCTTCGTCACACCCGGATATCCCGCCCTAAACCACAACACTGCCTCATTATTGGTATTGGATTCGAAAGGCAAAGGCGGGAACAGTACAAGATGGATTCTGGTGTTTGTGAACACCAGGATAATCCATCTTGCAGGCAAGGTTATAGACTAGACACACTGGGACTAAACTGGTGGTCACAGTCCATTGTCCCTATGAGTGTGCCAATACATCGATTATTAGATTAATTGCAATTTGACACGTGACAATTCGATAATGATTCATAAATGTTAAAAAAAAAAAAATCATAATAACTAATTGACAGGAACATGACCGCTGCTCGCGGAATGAAAGTTATAGTCTTTCATGCCGCCCAGACACCTGAAGGGACGAACCAGGTGAAGGAAGCGATAGCAGCAGCTAACTTTTTAGCTACAGTTACTGAGCGTGAGATTCACTCATCCGGATTCAAAACTCACGTTTAAAAGAATCAAGTGCTGTATCCTATGATTTCAAAATTGGGCAAGAGGTTTATGCGCATTCCTGGCATCAGAGTCTCCTGGTCCCTGGCTGGCCCTCGCTGGGCGCTTTTCCTCCACGGCATTGCGCCGGCGACGAAGGTGGCTCCTGGGCCGTGAGCTTTACAGCTCCACCCTGCTCCCAACTCGCCGCTTCCCAGGGCCGTGAACTAGGTTACCTCGCACCGCCCTCTCCGCTCTACAGCGATGTCGGCCACCCACCCGACCTGTCTTGAAATATGGAGATGGCGGAGTTTACTAAATTTAAAACATGTTGACTAGTTTTTTTCTTAAACAGTTTCAAATCCCAAGCATGATGACGGTAATGGTGATAGTGAAGACAGCATTGATGACGAGTCCCTGGCAGGATTTCATAATTAATGACATGATGTTTTTTTTGTTTTTGTTTTATCAATCTACCTTTTATTTCAAAAGTAAAATTCCACAAGAGAGCTGATATTGTAGGTTTTATGTTTTTAAAGCTTCTTTGATTATGCATAGCAACATGTTTGTTTTCTTGTGGAATTTATGCAGCTCTTGAAGAAGTCTTTATTTTTACTGAATAAGATAGCTATTGTGTGGGCTCAGATTGTATTAGCTGTATAATTTTAAACTTTAGTTATTTTAATATTGTTATATTTCTTTTATTTTGTAATATGATTGCTGTTGGATTTGGTGATTTGACATAAATAAAGATAATGGTGATACATCTGTTTGGTTACTTTAAATAATGAATACTGACACATATACCTTATTTAAAAGTGTGAAAAAGCATCCATCGAAAATCGTAATCATCGTTAATATCCTAAAAATCGTTGATGAATTGAATCGTAGCTGTCCGTGCTGGCAAACATCCACACATGCCTGCCCTATTTACTGCTTTTTAACGTTTTATGTTGTTTTTTAATCTATACTGGCGACCAACCAAAACAAATGCCCTATGATCTGCTTGCCTGATCCACACTAGACTTTCTTAGTGTGTTAACCACTTTAACTGAGCATCTCAGGTTTATTGTTGAGATGAATGTCAGGAGTGTACTAACAATTTACTGCTTCTTGTAAAACATTTCTTTTTCCATTTTTTTTTTTTTTTGAAGAAATCGTGATGCACAGTCTGGATGAAACTTTGTGGGGTGATTAAGGAACCAGGTAAATACAAACCAAAATGTGAATTTTTGAAATTATGCCAAAGATGAGAGATAGGGATTTTTAAATTTTTGGAACTGATCCAAAATCAGTATATTGATCGAGTTCCCCTCCAAAAAAGCAGCCAAGAATACTAATGGTGCGTTTCCTCTGCCGGTATCGGCTCTACTCGGCTCGGGAATGTGACTTTCAGGAGGGTTATGGCCAGCGCCATCATTCCTCTGTAGTCACATTAAGACTGCGTCCGAATAGTCCCTCCTATCTCCTTTCCTATCCACTGTTCCTTAACCCCCGGAAGTGTTTAAGTGGTGGCCATGATAAGGAGCGTTTGAATTCTCTTTAAAGGGGACATATCATGCTAAATCCTCTTTTTTTTAGCCCTTAAATGCATTTTTTTTTGTGTATTTAGAGTGTTTAGAAGTACAGAAAAGTTCAAATTAGTCTCTTCAGGTGCTCCGTTGATATCTTTATATTCTGTTTTGGTCATATTTTGCAATCTGTTTCGATTTTTCTATTCTCTATTAGGTTTTTTGAACAATAACGTCACAGTTTTTGCAGCGGAACTGCCAAATTAGGACATCGACTCCAGGCCCAACACTTGTAGCAATCCACCATTTTTATTTCTCGCTGCGATTTTGTAGTCCAAGCTCAAGGATGCCGAAGTTACGAGAGGATAAGTCAAAATGTTCGCTTCATTACACCGTCTCCCAGCATCAGAACCTTTTCAAAGTGCCTGGTTGAGTTTTATTTTTCACAGAAATGTACCCACATCTGTGGGTAAGGTCATTTTTGTGTGCGCGAAGCACTTCAAGGATGACTGCTTCAGCAACCTCCACCAGTATAAAGAAGGATTTGCCGAAAGACTTCGTCTGATTGAGGGTTCAATTCCTTCTATCTTTGGAGATGATGAACAGAGCACTTCGGTAAGCTGTAAATAACGCTAAAAAGTGTGATGATAAGACGTCCCTGTCATTGTTTTGTTAGCATTAGCAGTTGCATCTTCTTCATATGTTAGCGCTGTGTGCTCGCTTCATTTTCATCTCGCTCCGCCGGGTCCGACTCTGGCTCGAACATGTAAGGCTGGATGAACAAGTCTTCCGTTGTTGACATTTTGTAAATAGCGTGTGAATAAAACGTTTCTGCGCCGCTAGATAATCGTATCTCTTCTATCAAACTACAAAAATGGCCGAACAGGGTGGAGTTGAACCGAGTGTCACCTGAAGAGGGGGCGGGGTATGAAGTGTCTCATTTGCATTTAAAGAGACTGCACCAAAACGAGTTGCTCTCAGAAGCACATCAGAAAAGGGGTAGAAAAGGGGTGGAGCTATAATAATGAGGAATTCAGACCCAAGCATTGCAGTTCCGCTTTATATAGACCACAACTGTATGATTTATATGTAAAAAGGAAGGATTTAAATGCATGATATGTCTCCTTTAAGCTGAGGAAAGGAGACTCAATGCTCCTTTAGTCTAGGAAACACTGCGTCCTTTACCAAAGGTGAGCACAAAATGCTGCCCCACAATTCCTTGCGGTGACAACATTTGAAGGGACGCGCACACCCGAGCGCTTACGGAAACTCACAATGACCGACAAGAGACGGAGATCATGTAAGTTAGCAATGCAATAATATGTCTTAAAAAACTGTAAATAATCTAAAACGCATATTTTATTATATGTGAGCCATATTATCAGATTATAACTGACATAAAAAAGAACACTAATTCATATTAGTGAGTGGAAAGTGAGTGTGAGCAACCATTCTCAATGTGATGTTCTTTTAGTTTCACTTTTGTTCCTCGTAGCCTGGTAGTCTCTTTTCCTTAGATTTACATTCAAAGCTTGTGATGTTTTAGATTAAATCAGCAGAAAGTGTTGTTAAGTCAATTTTCGGAAACTTTGTAGTTTTTCACCACAGCAGACGTCACCTAGTGGAAGTGCATCTGATTTTCAAAACAAACGTGATGGCCTTTTCCTAACTCCTCTCCTAACACCTTTCCTTAACCCCATGACGTCATCCACGGGGTTATGGAAAAGTGGATAGGAAAGGAGATAGTAGGGTGATTACCTGATTAGCTGAGCTGCAGTGTTTTGGTCATGTGCCATGGATAACCCATGATCAGCCAGCGCTGGGTATTGTGTCTAAAGAAGGGCTGAGTTAATTGTCTGATTGGATGCAGCCCAACCTATCAGATAGAACTACAACTTCAAACACTAACAAACCTACACTTTATTGTTTTTTTCTGAGGAAATATGGCACTGACCATAGCCTCCCCAAAAGTCAGATTCTTAGTGATTTTAACTTCTTCACATGCTTTTTTTTTTTTTTTTTTTTTTTTAAAAACAAACTTCAGCATGCTAAACCTCAAGTATTATATTTCCCGCTAACAGACGAACAAACAAATAAATAAACGGCGGTGAAAATATTGTCTCCTGGACACCTTAGAAAACCCCTATTTGTCGGCAGAGAACTCAAACCTGGCCTGTGGGAACAAAAACACTGCTCTCATGCACTATTGTTCATCTGAGACTCTGCCGCTCCTACCTCCATCCCACAGAGCAGAAATTGATCAGGACATTTGCCTTTATTGCATATCGCTATAATTATATTTTTCAGATTTGATATTGCTAATGGACGTTTGGAAAATCAAAGCAGCACATGTTTTTCTTAACACTTCAGACTACATTTACCAACATTTAAATAAAACAGACATCACAGACTGTAAGCAATGACATTTTATCACCTGATATGTTTCAAGTCAAAGCTTCTAAATCACATTCATCACCATAAACAGTTTGACTGTCCAAAGACAAAAGTGCTTTATTTTGTCAATGAACAAAGAAAATCATTATAAAACATAAGGAATAGTGTCTGTAATCCCTTTTAGTTCGAATCCCTAAGCCTGAGCAATGCCTGTAAACAGGGAGTATTTCAATTGTTAATAATTAATAGAGCAGGAGAGGTTTTAAAAAAATAAATATGAACAACACTAATGATAAACAAGTCAGTGATAATATTGGTAAATATTTTTTTCTCTCAGGAATTATTTTTTCAGTAAAACAGATTTGCTTGAAATTTGCTTTTCGCCTTTGCCTGAAATTCACATTTTTGATTATATCCAGATCATTTATCAAAAGTGCTTAAACATGAACAGATTTTGTATGTTTATTTTGAACGTAGCAGAGTTTTTTTTACATTATTTTTTGAGAAAAAATTAAGGAAAACATTAAAAGAAAAAAGATTATCCAGGAATTTAATAAACTTGAATCTGAAAGGGACAAAGAGAAGCAACGTCCCATGGAGCTTGTCTCTGGTCAACAAGAAAATGCATATCTAAAAATAAATTAAAGTCCGCTGTTAACGAGTAACTGACAGTAAGATTTCTACTTTTGGTATTTCAATGTCTATTTGCTTATGCTTGGATAAACATATTTTGTGTGGGTTTCTGGGAAGCAAATTCTGTTGAGCTCAGTACGTCATTTGAATAGTTAACTTTATATTTCACTAAGGTCATTAGGGATGTAACGATTAATCGTAAGGCAGTTAAAAATCGATTCATAGGTATCACGGTTGATATCGATTTTTTGAAAATTGAATCGCAGTACTTTTTTTAACCAGCAGAGGGCCCCACAAGTGTAGGCGGCGGGCGGAGTCTGCTAATACTTTCTTGCTGACCGCCTTCTACTCTTAAATATGTTAATAAATGATTCATTACCCCTTTAGCACCGAAACAATATCTGTAATATTACTTGAATATCTGTAAAAGTCACGTTTTTCTATTAGCTCTGTTTGCTAGCATAGCTTCTCTTCTTCACTGCAAGATATCTGCATGCCAACCGACCACTGTATTACCAGCGCCCTCTGCTGGTCCAAACAAATATGACGTAAATTAGTGTAATCACGAGTTTTTTTTTTTTAAAGTCCAATTGTTAAGGCACAAAATACATTTTCAGTTGCACTTTTAAAAGAAAAAGAACTATTATGTAGTTTTGCATTGTTTATTATAGAACCAGAATTTAAATTAATAGGCTTCATTTTCATTTTTATTATTCCTTTATTTATTTCATTCAAGATTTATTTTTAGTTAAATTACATTGTTTTGAATAGTTCATCAAGGGATTCTTTTGACAATGAAATATAAAAGGAAAATAATACAGTATTTTCTAGTTTTTTCTCCCAAAAAAAAATTTGTCTACTGTCTCATTTTGTAAAATAATCGTGAGAGAATCGTATCGTGAACCCAGTATCGTGAATCAAATCGTATCAGGAGTTGAGTGAATCGTTACATCCCTAAAGGTCATGATTTTTAGAAGAATCCGTGTACCCTTTGTTCTTTGGTTATTCCGTTTTAAAACCAAATCAAGATAACAACCAAACAGTGTGGTAATTTGTTGAAAGTATCTATTTGTACAGTTGCCTTACGGACAACCCCTGGTGCTATTGGTACGGTTACCGAAGTACAAGTACGTAGCGTCTTAGGGTTAGGGTTAGTGTTAGATTATAACCCAATATTGTAAAAATTATTAGGGTTAGGTTTAGGATAAGGTTTAGTCTTAGTCACGCAACCTAAACTGGCCAATAAGGGGCGCTGCGTACAGATATAATGTCGGTATATTGATACGGCAACCGTACGGATAGCCACTGCCTATTTTGAAACCAAAACAGAAATACAGAAAAACCAAAAATCAATCAAGCAGCGTTTTTCTGTTTTTAAAATTAAATGTTATATTTGTGTGATATTTGGATATTTTATGAGGAAACTAGCGCTTCATGTTTTAATCTCACCACACAGAAAGACCGACAGACGGACGTTTACACTGCTGCGTTTGATAAAATGATCTTGTATTATGTTTTCCACCTCACACCGATGGCAGAGACATAATTTGTGTGTCAATGATGTTTTGTTAAAGAGTTATTGATGCTGGAAGTCTGAATCTGTGAACAGTGTTACGGTCCAAATAGTATTCAATTAAACTGGTGACTGGGTGGACTTTTTGCTCCCGGACAAAAAAAGGAGCAATGCATAAGTCACATTACTGGTGAATTGAAATGTTATTGATATATAAATAAATCAAAACCAAAAAAGACCAAAAGACCCTCAACTCAAACTGACACCGACAATCAGCATCCTTTCATTTGTAAATGTGATCATTGCTGGAGTACTTCCGCATTAGGTCAAAGGTCAAGAGGGGTAAAGTCACCATAGCTGACTGTAAACAGTGGTATCGGTCTCCAAGGTAGAAATGCTGAGCTAGCTGCTAAAGCTAATGCTGCACACAAGCTAAAAAATCAGGTTTTTTCTGGCTTTTCAACAGTGATCAATCAGGAGTAGGAAGCAGAGGAGCTCTAGCTCCTGCTTCTACTGCTTCTCACATAGGATATGAGTATCATCAGCAAGAACTGGAAACAAAGTGGCTCCTCCTCCTGTATATATATAACAAAAGCATCTGTTTGTAGCTTAGGAGAAGGTGTTAGGTAAAAGCCTTCAGCTCAAGTGACCATTCTGTGGGCATCATAGGTATAAATATAAAATGACCCATCAATGGTGCTTCTAGTGTTAAAAGAAGCAGACGTGGTGTTATGACTCTACTGGTGCTCCTCATTTCTTGTGATCAACTTCCGTGTTTGTTGACAGCTGATGTTAGTGTCAGGATGGGGTTTTATTTTGTAGGGCAGGCAGGAACTCTCTGCCTCTCTCCCAGTAGCTTTTTCCTGCTGAGCACCATCTGCTGGTGATTGGTCACCAGCTGCAATGAACTGCTCTGTATATAAATGGGAGGCTTTGCCTCAGTGCAGTGCAGTGCTGGGACATATTAGGTTACCACTTGTGAGCTGGACTTGGTTTCATGCCAGTAATTCATGGATTGACAACAAGTGATTTTTGCTTTTGGACATTATTGTTTACCCTTGCTCCGTTGTTCTTCATTTTTGCCTTCTATGTTTTTGGATATCTCTGCCTCCCTGGGCCGACCACCTGTGTGCCAAATCCCTTCTTGCCTGCCCATGCTTAAGTGAACAATAAATATTGGTTTATTGCATCTGAGCTCCGCCTCTGTCCCTGCATTTGGGTCTGCACCTACACCTGCATGTGACAGTTAGCTAGCGGTATTATAACGTGCAAAATAACTGTGTTAATTAAAGTGTTTTTGGAAAAGTGTCAAGTTGTAGAAGTTCTAACATCTATTGTTGCTCACACCAGCCTCACACTCGATAGTCAGTCACCAGATTATTTGGATACTATTTGGACTGTAACACTGATGAGATCACTGACGTCATAAAACGATTAAATGTGTGCAGCTTTATACGAGCTAAAACATCCACAGACTGCATGAAAACGGAAGCAGGACTAGTAAACAGCTGAAATACATCCTAAACAGTCCTATTGTGTGTGGAGACCTGATCCAGGACCTGTGGAGGGAAACGGGGGTCAGTGGGCTTCAGATCTTGCTCTAATTTCCCTGTAAATATCCAAATATCACACAAACTGATTAATATTTTAAAAAAACAAAAAAAATACTGCAGGATGGGGTTTTATTTTGGAGGGCAGGCAGGAAGTCTTGGCCTCCCTCCCAGCAGCTTTTTCCTACTGATTGATCGCCAGCTGCAATTGATTAACTGCTGTGTCTAAATGGGAAGGCTTTAGTTCAGCTCAGTGCTGGGACAGTTACTATGGGTTCTCATTTGTTATTTGGGCTCAGTTTCATGCCAGTGATTCCTGGATTCTACGAATAGTGTTTCTTCCCTGCTTTTGGACATTGTTCTTGTTTTACCCCTGCTCTATATTCTTTGTTTGCCTTTTTGATTATTTTTGCCTCCCTGGACTGACCACCTGTCTGCTGAATCCCTGCTTGCCTGACCATGCCTCAAAAACCAATAAATATTAGGTTAATGCTCCTGAGGGGTATTTCATAAAGGAGGGTTAACAAACTGAATCTATCCATAAACTCTGGGTCAACATACCCCATGATGGGAAACTCTGGGTATCTGATTCCATTACAGCTGGTATGAAGTGGGTCAATCAACCCTGAGTATGTAAACCTTAAGTTACTTTTGTGCACATGCGCGATAAAAAGCCATCATCAACGGATCGAAGATGAGTCGAGCTGCCATGGCAACCACCCGGAAAATAGTGATTTATTCACCGTAATGGGTGAAATAAGCCGGTGTTTGAGGAATATGAGCCTGTTCTAAATGTGCGTTTAGTCTTCAGTGACTAGTGGCTTAAATCACCCTTAATTAGTCACACTTTTTGGTCGTTTCATCACGTTATTGCTTCAGTGACGTGACGAGCGGTGAATAATATGAATAAAATGTGTCTGAGGAGACGTGTCAGCAGCATAGGATGGCTGCATAGAGAGCCCTCCCGTTACACTGGATATAAAGACAGTAAATGCCGCTTGATATTGCATCATTTATATTGATTTTTAATGTAATATTGTTGCCAGAGTCATCTCAACGTCCTAAAAAATGTCATTAAAAAACACTGAAGCGGGATGCGAACCCGCGACCCATTGCTTCCAATAGCAGCGCCATCATATCTTCAAAGAGCCACGATCTACAGTTTTAACTGTATAACAATATAAAACAATAATCGAGTCTTAAACGTGGATTCATTTAAATTATCATCTCCTCCTTTACATTCTCCACAGGTTTGTATTCAGTGAACTTCACTACAGACGTCAGTAGATGTTTTAATGCAGATCAACCTCAACCTAATGATCTACATCAACAGTGTTATTAAGAAAACTACTGTTTGCACACAAAAAAAAAAAAAAATGTAAAGCAACACATTAGTAATGATGTGAGCACGTCTGTGGTGTGTGATGTCACTAATGTGTTTCAGAGAAGAGGCTCATTAAAGTGTTTCGAAACGGTGTTCAGGTGGGCGGAGCCAGGTAGAAACCCAGGTTTCTTTTATAAAACCTGCCATCGACCAGGTTTAGTTCACGGACAATGTTGCCATGGTAACATACTCAGAGAAGAACATACCTCGCGTTTAGGAATGAGATACTCAGAGTTTCCCTCATTTGAGCCTGAACATACTCAGAGTTTGAACATAACCCGCTTTATGGAACACCCCTCAGGGCTCTGCCTCCGTCCCTGCACCTGCACGTGACTTTTTGGTTTTTCTGTATTTCTGTTTTGGTTTTAAAACCATAAAACAAAAATAACCTCACTGTTCATTGCCAGATCTCATTAGGTCTTAGAAGCTAAGCAGTGGGGGACAGTCACCCCAGTGGTATCTGTCATTGTGTCTTTAGGCAAGACACTTCACCCACATTGCCTAGTATGAATGTAGTGTGTTGGTGGTGGTCAGAGGGGCCAATGGCGCACTACAGCAGCCTCGCTTCTGTCAGTCTGCCCCAGGGCAGCTGTGGATACAATAGTAGCTTACCACCACGAAGTGTGAAAGAATATCCCTTTATTCAGTAAAGCATTTTTGAGTGTCCAAAAAAGCGCTATGTAAAATTAATGTGTTACTTTTATCATTATTTTGATTTGGTTTTAAAAGTGAATAACCAAAGAACGAAGGGTACAAGGATTTAGTAGGTTTTTGTAAATTTGTACCAGGTTTGCTCCATTTTGTGAGGTTACTAATGGGGTTAGTGTAGTTTTGTTGATATTCCCCATACCTCAACACAATCATTGAAATACTAAATAAATATAATTGAAAAATAGAGAATTCAAAGTGAATCATGATTAAAACAGATGTGGACCTTATGTAGACTACTGTATTTGCTTTGCTATATTGCCTTCTATCTTGTTTCTTTGCCAAATTTGTGTGTTTCTTCATTTCTCAGTGTCTCTGGTGTATGTCTGCATTTTATGTTACTGTATTCCATTTATTTATTTACTGTCAACAGTAATTCTTGTCTAGAGTTTTGGTATATATAAAGGTAGGTGGTGGGGGTGGGGTTTGACTGTTATTATGCTTTATTCATTTCCTTTTTTTCATATCAAATCAGTTTTGCCATAGAACTTGACGTGTGTCCGCATTAAAGAAGTGGAAAATAATTTTGTGTCGTTGACAAGTACTACATATTCAAAACAAAATTTCTCAATACAATAAATCCCCCCCAATTAATTATTGTATGAATGTTCATTTTATTGAATTTGTTGTTGGTTTATCCATGTAAATACTTTTTTGTGGATTTGTTTCCTCTTTTTCATTGAATAAAGAAAATTAAATGCATCACTGTACTTGTGGGTTCCTGTGTAGATATTTTAATGAATACAAGGTGCAATGACAAATGAAAAATGATGATGCTAAAAAACTTCATGAATTTGGAGTACGGTTTCTTCAATTTGGCCTACAAACACAAGCTCTTAAACATTACCTCCATCATGCGTCTCATTATAAGCATTAAGAAGTTTATTTTAATAATTAAAAATATAATCCTAAAATGAGAAGAATGTTGACTGATAATTCAATTTCATTACCAGCACAATCTTGCGACGTCTCGTGCCAACATCAAAGTTCATTTAGGTTCTCAAATGTGTGATAAACATGGACAATTTGATTACGTAGTTTGCTCTTCTGTGTTTGATACATTTATAAAGCTTCAGCTCTACAGGCTGTGGCTTTATGAGAACCTAACTATAAAATGAAGGGAAATTTGATGGTAAGAAGTAGACTGTGATCTGTGTGAATGTGCCTACCTGCTGATGGTGCCAGGCAGTGTTTACAGGGAGGACGGAAATAGCACCAGCAGCATCACAAGATGATGATGCACAGACACTCGTATCAAAGGAAAACCAAGGTGGAGACCATTTGGCTGTTGTGGTTTGGATAAGCGCAGCCTCTCAGATTGCATCTCTACGCATCGTGGCGGCGGCAAAGGTGTCAGTGTATGCAGAGCTGGTATTTGGCCTTCCTGTTCTGCTTTATGCAAAAATTTTAAATCACAGCCTTTACCCACGTCGCCACTTTTCGCCTCACAGTCAGAGGTGTCGCAATCAACTTTTTCTGGATTGTATGTGAACTGTGATTTTGTCATCAGTGTGAATGGGTGGAGGAGACGCTTTGTGCTGGTTTGAACTGCAGAAGGTGCCAATTTCATAATCTAAAACTGATGATGAATTGGTTAACTGCTATAACGTTGGTTCCCAAACAAGGGTACGTGTACCCAGAACTCAATAGGTTGATTTCAGGTGATGTCACATTGCTGCATCTTGAGTGCGCAATTCAGATACAAGGCAGGAAGTGAAGTAGCTTGAGAATCTGCCCTCTGAAATAATCAAAATGCCCATGTTTTGTGTAGTTTATGGCTGCTCCAATCGTTCTAACCGAGAAAAGGAAAAGAGATTTTATAGAGTACCACAGATTGTCATTCACAAAGGTGAGAAATGTAAAAAGCTCACAGAACAACGCTGTAAAAAGTGGATTTTAAACCTACGTCTGTGGTCGGAAGCAGTAGAATCTGCTGATGCCAGTGTTGGTAGTGACTACTTTGTCAGAGGTATATTAGCTAACTAACTTTGTTTTTGTAGCTGTGTTTATATAGCATTAGATTTTATCAAGTAATGATTATTAAGTTACAGGTAATCTAATATGGACTTCATTGGGTCTGTTTAAGTTGCCCTGCCCCCTGCTCCTCCTATCTTTCACCCCTTCACACAGTAAAAGCTGAACACCCAAATTAGTGATTGACCGATTCACTAATTCTTGGATGTTTTACGTGGATCGACATCGGCCGATGCTTGCTGCTGCATGACGTTAATTGTGTTTTTCGACTGGGGTTGCTAGGAGACAGTGTGACAAAGCTTTCCTGTGAATATCAAGCTTATACCATGGTGTAGTGACAAACTGGTGCCATGTAGGTGGCAGCAGCGTGCCTTTGGATGAGAGATCACCCATGTTGGGCAGCGCTCAGAGGGCGA
Organism: Gouania willdenowi; assembly: GCF_900634775.1. Taxonomy (NCBI): domain Eukaryota; kingdom Metazoa; phylum Chordata; class Actinopteri; order Blenniiformes; family Gobiesocidae; genus Gouania; species Gouania willdenowi. The sequence continues at coordinate 20,718,219 of NC_041049.1, read as the reverse complement.
GGAAAGGAGTTTGTAAGACAGAAAATGGCGCTACGAGAGTTGATGCTGAAGTTCCCAGCAGCGCACACTCAACCAGAGCATGTGTGGAACTAAGTGGACTATTGAGAGTGTTGTGATGGTGAGAAAAAATTATCAAAAAACGGGGCAAGCAGTGACACTCGGCATGTCCGGGAGGAGGAGGAGGAGGAAGTTGCGTGTGTGGAGAATGACGGGGGGAGAGACTTGGAGGATGTCCAAAATACAGTAAGAAATCCATTCAATTCTTACCCAGATAACAAAATAATAATACTTTTGCCATCAAAAGCCCGGTTTCAGTGTTGTTTTTGTAGTTTTATAGTAGGAAACTAATGTTGATGTGTCACTAAAGCAAAAAAAAATTGCTTCAAAGTCACTAATAGGGTTTTTCAGAAAAAGATGTTTTTCTCAGCTTTTTGTCACAAACTGGCGATTTGTGTGAAACTTGCTGATTTCCTTTGTGCTAATCCCCATTGGGACATTTACTCTCTCTTACAATGCTAATAACGAAGTCCTACATGTCAAACAGCTGCCAAAGGCCTATGGGGGGCCACCACTGTCCTGTCACTACCTGTCACACCACCAAACACAGGGTTTAGTGACAGGTTACCAGTATCACAAATGCAGTGATGACTGATTTGAACGCAGGAAGTATGACAACAGCCAATGTGGTCATCCAACCGATGTTGACGCAGGCCTGGCTCTTCCTTAGGTGTTTACCTGCTCCTGGTTTTCTGGGTCTGCACTCCCTGTAGGTTGATCAGTCTCTACGGTAGGCATGCTTGATGAAGGTGGAGATCCGCCCTCTTGTGAGTCCCCAATTCCCGGAGTTTGCCTGGACAGCACCTCCCTTTCCTCGATATCAACATACATAGCCAGGTTCTTGACGTGATCCAGTAGATTTTCACATTCATCCTTTTACTGTGTTAGCTCCTTCACTTGGACTTCAAGAGACATGATCGTGTTCAACAAATCCTTGTTCTGTTGCTGCATTGCTTGGGTACGATTAAAGGTGATGTCATTCCTCAGCTCACTGAACTTCAACGGGTTATGACATTGTGTGCTGCCTGGCAAGCCTTTTCAGAGGGCTGGAATCAAAGATCTGAACAATGCTGTAGAAGCAATTTTATCACACGTCTGACCATTAGGGATGTAATGATTAATCGTAAGGCAGTTAAAAATCGATTCATAAGTATCACGGTTCACATCAATTTTCTGAAAATTGAATTGCAGTACTTTTTTTAATATATAAAATAATTTTATATATTTATCCTTCTCTTGTCCAAATGCTGAGGCAACGGGCGGAATCTGCTACTGCTTTCTTTCTGGCCGCCTTCTACTCTTGAACAAAACCGAAAGAATATTTGTAATATTACTTGAATATCTGTAAAAGTCACGTTTTTCTATTAGCTCTGTCTGCTAGTGTAGCATCTCTTCTTCACTGCACAAAATAGCTGCATCCCAACCAACCACTGGGTTACCAGCGCCCTCTGCTGGTTCAAACAAATAGCTGACGTAAATACAATGCAGACTGTTTTTTTTTTAAATTTTTTTTTAATTTAAAGTCCAATTGTTAAGGCACAAAATACATTTTCAGTTGCACTTTTAAAAAGAAAAAGAACTATTATGCAGTTTTGTATTGTTTACTATAGAACCAGAATTTAAATTAATAGGCTTCTTCTTCATTTGTATTATTCCTTTATTTATTTCATTCAAGATATTGCATTGTTTTGAATAGTCTATCAAGGGATTCTTTTGACAATGAAAAATAAAAGCAAAATAATACAGTATTTTCTAGTTTAAAAAAAGAAATATTTTTCAATCATCATTTGTCGACAGTCCCATTTTGTAAAATAAATCGTTGAGCGAATCGTTACATCCCTACTGACCATAATAAGCTACATTTTAGATTGCATTTACTTAATATTGAAGTTATCACATAAGTTTTAGTTTGACTAAATTCCATTTTTAAATTCCACTCACTCTTTTGAATTTGTAGATTAAGCCTTAGGGAACCAATGTTCGAGACATATTTAAGGGTTTAGGAGAGCCCGCTGTTCCACAAATAAACGCATATGAAATTATGGAGAGGGTACTTATGATACAAAGAAGGGGCACAAATGATTTAACTCAAATGTAAAGGGGTACATGGGACAACAAAGATTGGGAACCACTGCTCTATACAATACTCTATAGTTCTGGGTTGAAAAACTGAAGATTTCTATCATTTTAACACGGGCTTGGGCGCTGCGCGGTAAATGAACCATCGGGTGATGTGTTTCGATTAGTGCGAGAAAGACACACAAACGGATGCTGAGGAGATGAATCTAAGGCTGGCCTCTGTCACATGAATAAATGATGATAAAAAAACACATAAATGACTCGTTCTGGAGCTGTGTGCTATCACATAGGCACATACTGTATGTAGAGAGCAGGTTCCTGAGTTGTGCATGTTACAGCAGTGTTCCCACATGCTTTACGGCAGAAGTAAAGAGGTACGTAGTGTGTAGCTTGAAATTGTTTGTCATGTTCATAGTTGTGTCCAGAACGAGTCGCTAGTAAACAAAGCTGAGATTTTAAAGAAAATCGCCTGTAACGGGGTTGGACTTAAAAAAAAGTCAGCTTCATTCGGGTTCTGGTTGTATTCTGTCAGGCTCGGGCCTTGTCTGGTTTTAATGTTTTAAACCCGATTAAAACTCTGCTGGGTTGGTCTTATTTTTTGGGCATTCTTAACCTATTACACATGTATTTTATTTACCCACGTTGCAAAGTTAACACATTAGTGGACCACAGGAGATCATTATGTGTTGCAAGTTACCAAAACAGAAACTTTGTCCTAACAGACTGGCTTCTTAATTACATGTAATTACATCTAAATTACACGTTTTCCATGTCTGTAAGGAGCACAGTATGGCTGCAATGTCGTCCTGTGTGTCAATTATTTTGTTTGCTGTGGCATCACTTTCTGGATCTTGAGTGAACTAAATGATTCGCCTAGTTGATCTAATGGATCATGTATAATGTGTTCTTTGTCCACCTCTAAGTCATTCTGGATTCACCAATGGTAAGAATCAACATGCACATTCTGATTAAACAGATGTGTATATAATTGAGTGCAAACTCCCAAATAAATAGGGGTGTCCTGATTCGATATTGATATTGGATATCAGCCCGATATCAGCCAGAAAATGAATATCAGATTTTATCAGACTGCATCTTACATTTTTGTGGCCCTCACTTTAATGAAAGTGGCCCATCCCTCGTTTAACCCTCAGAGCTGAGCCTTTGAACAGAAAGTGCTGTTTTGAGGAAAGTCATTAACAGGAAATGGTTACACCGTGGTCTTTAAAGGGAGTTAAATAGGCAGCAACAATATCTATCATGTACAGTACATGTTTATTACATACTTACAATAACTCTGATCTTGTTAACTTATCTAAAACATGAATGGTAACCAGGCACAGAAGCGACACCCGCACTTTAATAATAAAAAAATAAAATCATCCCTCTCACTTTTTACAGAGAAATTCATTGTTGAAAAGTGATTGGTCCAGTTAGATTGATTGAATGGTGATCAAGCCAATCACAGTCAGCCGTTTGACAAAGCCACCATTCTGAGAAGGTAAACAAAGAATAAACAGCAATGAGTAAAGTGACAAAAACTTGAGTTGAACAGGTGGCAAAATATTTTACAAAAAAGAGGAAACAGGTAGTGGTAAAGGGTAGCTTAAATGAGCAAAATGTGGCCAACCATAGTGAAAAAGGGCAAAAATGTGCAACAAAAAGTGTCAAAAATCTAAATATAGGGAGAAATGCCCCCTTAATGGGCAAAAGGTAGCTTATTTGGATGAAAAGTGACAAAAAAAAAATGGTCCATGAATTGACAAAAATTGAATCAAAATGTAAAAAAGTGCTAGAAAAAACTGGACAAAAATGAGGAAAAAGGGATGTATACTGGCTAAAAGAAGCTAAAATCTGACAAATCTAAAGTGTCAAAAATGGGATGAAGGAAGTTGCAAAATGGTCAAAGAAAAAGGTAAAAAAAAAGGGGTTAAAAAGTTTCGCCATTTTAAGGTTTTCTGGGGAAATAACAATTAAAATTAAGACAGGAAAAGCCACATGTTGAGTATCACTGACTTAATAACAGCTTTATCTTGGTTTTAGTAAATGAATTCAATAAATTAAATTCAAAGTCGACGATTGCTCTACCCTTAGAACACCCGCTCTTTTAAAATCGGTGCTTCACCCCTGATGGTATTTCAATGATTTTCAGTTAAACAGTGTTTCTAATAAAGTGACAGGAAAAAAGTTACTGATCTTGTGTGGCTACTGCAGAGACTTGTCAATTCCTGAAGTTTCCAACAAGAAATACATCCCTGACGTGTTACCAGCAGTCATCCAAAACTAATCAGAAGTACACGTGAAAGCCTGAGGAGTGAACCAAGCCACTCTTCATCTCTCATAGCAGACGTTGATTCGTACATAGCACAGCGGAGTAGCTGGGTCTGTGCTGCAGGCTGTGGTATAACAATTTGACTAGCAAGTCATCAGGACAATGGGCTTAACCATGGCTCCTTTTTATAGCCCCCACTTCATACATCAACTTCAACACGGCCCTGACAGCTGTCTCGTTTTGTTTATGAAGTGAACTAAACAGGATTGGTGGCAGATGCTTTACAGAGCGCGTGACGAAGAGTGAACAAATTCCCTTGTTCGCCTTGACAGGGTTGAGAGCTTCCCTCCTCGACTGTCAGAAGGGAACAGCTGTGTTTTGGCGAAAGAACGACGTTTGTTCTGTGACGAAGCAATCGGCTCCCTGCAGCCGAGTGAGGTGACAGTCTCTGTCACGGTCCAAGTGAGGAGTGAGATAGAGAAGGGAAGGCGGGGGTGGTGGTAGGGGAGGTAATCCCTGTATCAAATCCACAAGCAGAAACGGAGAAAAAATGTCCAGCTTTACATGGTTTTACTCACACTGCCTTAGCCTGCCGTGCAATCTCTTTGATTCTTTGGATTATACACTCCACTTGCTACCACTGAGCAAAACCAATAATTGAATTTAAACTTCTAAAATGATTACCACCGTAAAAGCAATCCTCAATTTACACAATCAGACACATTTTGAGGCAAATATTTCTAATGTAAGCTTACAGTTTCTAGGATGTGTGATCTTCAGTAGCAGATTTCAATGTGTGAGTTAGCTCTTGACTGCTATTCCTCATCATCCTATTCACGAATTTGCTGAGCTGCTCAGACAAATAAATACATTGCCAATCGTCTTAAAGCTTTTTTAGTTTTTTGGACTAAAACTTTAACCGCCTCACACAAACTCACAAACCTGTTGCATGTAAATGGTGATCAATAGCTAGCATGTGTAAAGTCGCTAGTTTGATTACACATGGGTGGACAAAAATACTCACATATGACCACTTCACCTCTTTAGAATTACAGCACTGCATATGGCATATGCCGATTGTAAAGTTGTGCATACTTAAAGGGGCATAGGGCAGGATTTGTGAAAAAATAAACATTCATTTGAAATATTTTAATGCTAATGGGTGATGAAGTGCTCACAAACAAAGAGAATGAGCCCACACACATTTCTACCTATTGCCTTGAACAGATTGTGTGATACATTTTGTACTTCTGTTCCTGGCACAAATTTCCCTCACAGTTATGCAGACGCGAAGTTAAATGATGCTGATGTTGGCGTCAATGGCCGCTAGTGCGCGTTCTCGACGGCATGGAGAGGCGTCCCACTGCCGGAAATAAAGAAGAATGAGAAGAAGACGGCTTGGAGACTGAAAGAAGATGAGAAGAGTGGGCTAAACTACTGTTTGGTTCCACAGATGAATGTAGAGGCATGTGCACAGGTCTTGCAGTAAACAGTCACATGAACGGTGAGTAAATAAATAACCGTGTCACAGTTGCAGTGCAGATCGGGTCGCATTTTCTCGTCCGAGGTCCGACCCAACAGTAAAAAACCTAATTTTTAAAGAAATTACATATTTACGTTTGCTTTAGTAGTAAGCACCGATTTTATGAACAATTGTTAATGTCAACATCAGATCAGCGCACGGGTAACAAGTGAACGTCAAACACAAACGGACGCATTGCACGTAAGAGACCCATTGGATCTATTTACATAATCTATGTTATTTGGCAGCAAAAGGAGTGTTCAACTGTGTATTCCTTTAAAAATGTCCTCCTTTACTCCATCCTCCATCCACTGGGATCAGCTCCATTCTTCAGGCCAACAGCAGCTGTGGCAGCTGCAGCAGCAGAGGCGAAACGCTGCGCACAAATGACACACTATGTGATCAAACCCAAACACCAGTTCAAAATATCATAAACATCATGTCATTTTGCTTTTTCCATGTCATAAAGTGAATTCCAACAGAAAGTTGTAAGACCTACCTGAGATGTCATTTTGCTTTATATTGGATTCATTGTCATGTATAGGAGCACTGGATCTGTTTGGTTTACCAGTAGTTTTCTCACAGCCAAGAATCCAAATCCCTTTGTTGACTGTTCAAAGGGGACATAGTCCCATATCTATCTGAACTGCTCTTCCATTACTGTCCTGCTCAGGTTTCTTTTACATGCTAACATCTAATAGCAAAAAACCCCAACATCTAAAATGCAAGAAAGTATCAAACTTTACACCCTGTGTCTTCCTTCATCCTGCTGTTGAAGTCATACCTTCTTATCACTGTTGGAATGTCTGTAGGTATCAGAGTGTAGTAGTGAAGTAGAACAAAGAGAGGTTTTTTTTGTACAATAAGTTACTTTCTATTGAAACAATTCTACAAACTCATAGTCATCTTTCACAGCAGAGTCTTTATTGGCCAATGACTAAACTGGGGAATGTATGACTTTATTATATTTTCTTTATGCTGTCTTTGTGAGCTGTGTTGTTGAAAGAAATGATTGAGTCTCCAACAGAATAAATCAATACATTTGCGGTTGCGGAATCGTTGATTTCACAAACTACTCTCCAACCTAATTACCCAGCCTTTACTTTTTTTTTTTTTTTTTTTTCCAAACAACAGTTGCTATTTTCAGGCCAAGGTCAATAGAGTTCTTCACTCACTAATGGAAAAGTCTAAAAGCTTCCTGAAGACCTGTCAAAGTAAGAGGAACTGTGTGACATAAATGGGGCAACAAAGAGGAAAACAGGTCAGAATCTACTTGGAGTCCTTGAAGTGTTGAGTATTATAGCAGCAGTTTAGGCTTATACTCATATCCCTTTTCGCTTTTAGAATAATCCATAAAGCTTGAAATCAGAGCAGGTTTATCCCTCACCATAGAAACACAGTTGATATTAAATGTGTTGTAACTTTGTTGGTTCATTATCGCATAAGCTCTCACCTGCCTGTGCATACAAACACTGGATTTGCAGATGTCAGACATTAGCCGAGTGTATCCCTGTGCAGGAAAATCAGTGCAAATTGGCTATTTTATTTAAACTGGATTTAAGTAGAAAACAGGAGGAGGCTTCACTACTTGTTCAAGCAAGGAAATCAGAAAACACAAACTAAGTTGGTAGAACACTGTCCATTGTGTCAGTGGTTGTGATATGAAATAGGATAAATTAGCATTTTTTTCCTCTTAATGTCAATAAGCTGATATATATATATACATACATACATATATATATGATTATCAGAACAAAATAGTAACAGTAGCAAGAAACCTACACAATTTCCTTATTATAATACAGTAGTCCCTCGTTTATTACGGGGGTTACGTTCTAAAAATAGCCCGCAATATGCGCAATCTGTGAAGTAGTCAGCTTTGTTTTTTTTACTATTATTATACATGTTTTAAGGCTGTAAAACCCCTCACCACACACTTTATACACTTTTCTTTGACAGGAATGAATATTTCTCTCTTGTTTAAACACTCTCAAAGTTCAAACCTTCGTAGATTTTAAAACGTAAACCTCTTTTCAAACATACAGCACTTCAGAGTCACACTGCTAGCGATCAGACATTGATGCCGAACACATTCAGAGTCTTTGTTGACGATGACGTCAGGCCGTCAACACGGACACCGTTCTGTTCACCCATTCAACCATGGAGTAGAAGCTGTGTGACCACTTGGAGCTGTATGACACGGCCTTTATAACCAGGACCAGACTGGGAAGGATTAGGCGTGGAGGAGAATCAGAGAGGAGTTGGTAGTAGCAGGTAAAAGTTCTCTCTGTAGCACTGTGCTAGGATAGCATTAGCTGCTAATCACACCGGCTTTTTTCACTGGTGGTTTATGTTTATGAGAGAAGAAAAAGGTCCTCGCTTCAGCAGGCAGTGAAACTCACCGAGTTGGATGTGTCGCTTGTGGGTGAACGCAGCATTAGCCAATCAGAACGCAGAACACAATGCGCGTTCATACACTGTAAAAAAACCCCGCAGAACACAGAGGCCGCGAAAGGTAAACCGCGTTATAGCGAGGGACTACTGTACTAGCTTACCTAAGAATGTAGCATCGAAGCCGATGTTTCAAACTGAAGTTATTTTGTACAATTATATTGTATTACAACATTTAATTTAGGGTTAGAAATATGCTAATGTTAGGGTAAGGGTTATGGTTAAGGTGATAACTCCCAATGACATACATCGGTTTGCAATTCTTTGCAAGCAACTCCACAGAAAGTCATGACGCGAAGCATGCAAAAAATGTGCGTTGCGCTACATGCTAACATTTCGTGGCAGGCAGCATGGAAAAAAGTTGTTTCCTGCAGCACAGAAAACATGCAGAAATTGTGTGGCCATGCATGAAAAATTATACGAAGTCATTTTGAAAGTTTAAACTGATATCGTTGCTGGTCGACCAATGAAAATCTTGATCGAACCACGATGGCATTGACCAATTAGTCGACTTAACGACAAAAGTTGGCAGCCCTAATAGGACAATGTGCCAAACAAATGTTTGCTGAACACAAGCAAAGGTTTAAAAAAAATAAAACATTTCACAACGGTTAGCAGAAGCACAAGATGGAAAGTTAACTTTAAACTGTTGATATATTGTTTACTCATGCTGGTGCTGCGACGAAGATTTGGCAAATAATCAAATGTAACTGTTGTTTACTATGTCTCTAGGCATCACAAAGCCAACAAAGCCAAATGTTGTGAAATTCCTGCTAACAACAATTAGATGTAGCGAAAAACTAGGAATCCTCGGTGGAATATCAAACCTGCTATAGATAATTAAACTAGCTAATGCAGTTGATACATCTGTCTGTACAGTGCCAAAACCTTGTAATAGTTTCCCACAGCTTGTTCAGGAGAGCGTCTCTTCACACAGGTAAAAGCTCTGTTACAGAGAACTTGTTGGTTTCATACTTTTAAGTTTGTTTAGCAGAGAAAAACTATCCTCTTAGTCTTTTAATCAGGGAAAATCCAATGATCTCCTCCCTCGGCTCCAATACCTTACAGGATAAAACATCCTAGATGTAGTTAGATTTGAACACACAAATCAGAAAAAAACAAGCTTGTGCCGCATCAATAAGTTTTCATTTACATTTGCAATGATCTCCGAAAGTATTTTACGCACCAAAAAGAGTCTCTGAGTAATTAAGCTCTCTAATCAGGGATAATTACATTTAATTTAGGTTCTTGTTTATTTGTGTTTATTTCATCTGATCTCCTCCAAAACATCACCATGCACTTTGTGCTGAAAGCTACCATCTGCATACATTATGCATTTCACTGCAGGGTCAGTGCTATGGAAAAAAAGATATACATAATACATGAAATATTGTCAGACCTAAATGATAATGGAAACTTCCTCCTGAAGTTGGCTGCTTCAGATAGAAAACCTAATCAAAAAAAGGCTTCTTTGAATGTTCGTTATAATTGCACTTGTGCCTTTATACAAGTCCCAAGTGCTCATAAAATCCCAACATGTATAATGTGAAGGAATATAACCGGCGGCTGATTATTACCATGAGAATAACCTGCATTGTTATTCATATTTTCAACTTAATGAAATCCTCTAAAAAGTACAATAGCCTTAGATGCTAGAGCTGATATATTAGTAAAACTAAATAAAGAGCTGCTGACAATAAAAGACAAGGAATCAATCTTGCTTTAAAAACCAAAGACAATTGAAAATTAACGATAAACAAGTGCGATTATAGACGTTTTCAATTTATCATAGTGACAGAATTCGGGCAAAGGAGGAAAAGAATAGTGTAGTCAAACTATTAGAGTTAATCTTGATTAATCACTTTTAACATTGTGTTACGTTGTGTTGAAATGTATTGTGCTAAACAACAAAGTGTTTTAAAAATGGATATTTTCTTTAGAAGGATTTCTACTTGAAAATGTGAACCTGAATCAAACCAAGCCATTTGTAGCCTCTGCTAAGCTAGGCTTTTTTAGGATTTCAAGCAATTAAATTAAAAAAAAAGAAGTATAGGTGGACTTAAAGCACATATCCAGAGTTTCTGAGAAATCTATGTTTATGTATGATTCTTTTGAAATGCAAAAAATGCCTAACTAGTCTTTTATTATGGTCTAGTGCTGGTGGTCATTCACATACGTCAATGTATATACTGTAAGACAGTTCCGCCTTCGTCCTATAGACCCCTATTCAAATAGAAAATTGCACCGCGATCACCCAGACAATAGGCTTCGACTTCCTGTAGCGGAGACTGTCAATCAAAGTGAATCTGCGTGCATGCGCGTGCGTAAACTGCACGGATACAAAGCCACGAGTCATAACAGCAAACAGGTATCACTCTGAGCAGCAATTTATCTCGAAGCTGCTTTTCAAAGGTGGAGGGACCCATAGACCTATATCAGTGCGACCCGATGCAACCTTGTTATGTTCTGCGATGCGCGTGCACAAAAGTAGAAGCGTCGCCACTGGTAGATTGGCAGAGGAAGTGGAGCTGTTTAGGGAGGGACATTGAGACAATCACTTTTGAATTCCGGATATCAGCTTTAAGTATATGAACTTCCTACATTTTTAGATGAATTAGGCATAATTCAGAGCTTTAAACTTGTCTAGTTTTTTTTTTTTTTTCATTTAGGTACTTTCAATGAATGTATTGCCACCAAGTTCACTTTAATGGATTTCCATGCTAAACTGTGTGCGGTGCAATGCTAAGCGCTATGCTACGCACTAGTGTTTTTGATTTACTACTAGTGTAAATCAAAAGTTTAGATGATGTGCTTTTAAAAACAACTCATCCATCCACAGATGTCTGTGTGTCAGATGTAGGTTGTGATTGATGCATTAAAGCAGAAATTATGAGCCCAAGGCCTGAGGGCCAAATCTAGTCCGTTAGTGCATTCAATCTGGTCCATGAGATAGTTTTGCATTGTAGAATTCACATAGGGAACAGCATATTGTGCTGTTGCAGCTATATGAGGGCAATAGCACTAAAATCCTTGGAAAAAACCTGGCCATGTGTGGCTCATAAACATAAAGGGACTTTGACATTTCTGCTTTCGAGGATTTCTTCAAAACATTTTGAGAAATATGTTTTCTGATCAAATCATTTGTACATTGTTGCATCGGTGACTGCCCTAAAACCTTCTGACTCACTCAGCTGAGCCCGCTCCATCCCTAACACAACACACAGCCCATTCAGGGACAATGACATGTCATTTAAGGAATTGGACTCTCACACAGCACACAACAAATGGTGCGGTGACTCTCCATGCTGCGCTCCTTCACTAATGACCTTTTTCTTCACACACACTGATTGTGGTGGAATGCACAGCAACATCAACTGCTCATAGTTTTGTCCAAGCCAGCAATTTTTCAGGTAACTGGGGGCAATAAAAATGTCGCTGTGAAGGTGAACATCAGCATTCCAACAAGTACCACAGAGTCCAATTTGAGCTCCATCAGAGAAAATACATAAACTTCACCATTACACCACCGTCAGACTCAAGCTTTTATTACATTTCCTTCCATCTGCCTCTGCAGCGAGCCATGTGTTAGTCCAATGACACCCCCTACCAGCAAAGAATAGGTCTGTGTGACTGCTCCATGTATACACTGTTAAACTAAATAACTTAGCAGAACTCAAAAAGAATTGAGGCAATCGATTGTCTCAATGTTTTTAAGTTGATTACCTTAAAAGTCAAAATTATCCAGAAATTAAAAGGTTCAATGACTGGCTACTTTTACTTTTTAAAAACTGTTAAAGTGCTATATGAATTAAGTTTATTTTTAAATAATTCCTATTTGAAACAATAACAACAAAAATAACAGGAATGTATCATTCTTCGCATGTAATTATGACTTAATTCTATTAAGTTGTACTTAAGTCGTGTTTTTAAGTTGTGCCTACTTATAAACAAATATAGTTCAATTTACTCAAAAATTATTAATTAAAGATTCTCAAAAAGGAAAATCATGTTACACCAACTTGACATAATTAAGTTAGTCAAACTTTTTCCATAACTTTGAGTATAAATTACTTATACTTAATCTATTTAATTACTTTGAATATTCGGGTTTACAGTGTAGATATTTGTCTAGTGAGGTGTTTCATATGTAAGGGAGACCGTGGCTTGTTGCCACACTTTTTACACTCTTAAATTTCTTAGAATCAATGCATCCTATAAAGACAAAATGTGTACCAGATGAAAGACCAAAGTCTCAGGAATATATTTTGTATTCATGTCATTTTTATATCTTGTGTCAGTGCAGAGTTGTAAGCAATCATATAGAGTGTGTGAACATGTGACATGTTGCCCCATCACTATGGGGTCTATTCTCCCGTCTGGACTTAAACGCTTTTTTACGCGCCTGCAGTTACGCACTTCTCTCCTGCTCGTATTCTCCAGTCCAGGCTCCTGACACGCCCACCAAAAGCGTAGTCTGTGAATGAAGGCGGTCTGAAGCAAAGGAGGTGGACTGGGGCATGATGTCATTATTTCTGGGGCTGTCTAGAAATCACGGAACGTGGAGTTTTCCCAACGCTTGTAAATGTCATTGAAATCTGTGAAAATGATAAAGCACACTTTTAATTTGAAACGCCTTCATTGATAAACAATGTAACAGGTTGATTTGATTAGATTATTGTTCAGATTATTGCAGTGTGAGGGTCGGCCGCATTTTTCTGTCCCAGTCAGTTAAAATCTCTCCTTTTATCCCTTCATACTAACAATTTGTGGGGAAAGCCTGATTTTATAAACTTCTTCCAATCCTTCACTCAGAAATGATCAGCGCATGGTCATCATCTGTCATCAATACGGTATGATATCAAATATAAATTGTTTAAAGCCTTATGAAGCTGATGTGAGCGAGTCCGAACTAAAGATGAGCCTCATTTAAATATGTGTGAGAACAGTTTCAGGTATCCATTCTCTCATGCGCATTTCACCAACATCTGCATATGACAGCTTCACTGTATTACTTACTCTGTAGTGGATCAAACTGTGGCTTTACGTCGGACATGGTATGAAAATCGTTGGACATCACTGTGGCAACGTGGACAGAAGTCTGCGTCTGTCAGAGTTTCAATCAATGGAGTAGCAGCAGCAGCTGAGGCACAACTCGGGTGCGCACAGCTTATCAGCTCCGCGACGCACGACCGTCTCTGCAGAAAAAAGAGTGGACGGCACAAATAAAATGGAATGAAATGTAACGCATTTTGTCCCATCTAGAACTGGTAAATGTGAACATATTAGAAATGCTGATGGTCAACCCATTGGCGTGCTTGTGTGACTAGAGCCCTATATGGGGTAAGACGTCATACTGAATTTTGCAACTAATAAAACAAGGACAAAATTATTTGTTGTTCTTTTTCCTTGAAAATGAAGACTGAAGTCAGGCACAGAAAATGTTTATCATTTAGCTTGAAAAAGTCATTGACCATAGCCATTGAACAAACCTTAACATAAAATATTATGTAACATGCACTGGATTAAAGTAAGTGCTGGCACGCAGGCTATGGCTCTCAGCCTCAAATGCTTCTTTTACCTTTCTTAAATTCAAAATTCCAGATTACATTGAATTACAAAAAAAAAAAAGAATTGGTTCATTGTGACAATTAACCCCAAAATGACTGAGACATGTTTGCTAACGTTAGCTCTAGCTTAAAGTTAGCTTGAAACAGAACAATGATTGAGGTATGACAGGAGGCTTTAATCTCTCCTTTAGTAAATCCACATGTGTCACTGTTAGGATTATTATCTGAAAGGAACTTATTTTGAAATATGTAAAGTTGATATTTTTTGGGGTTGTGCAAAATGGTTAATTGGTGTTCATCTCACCTCACACCTCTCTTCCCAGACAGGACATGACATGTAACCATGTAAAGGAAAGAAACTCGTATGCCACTTTTTAGTTGCACCCTCTGGTGGACAAGATAGTTGCAATGTGACAACTTATCCGTGTGACAACAAGCCTCGGTGTCACGGACTGAATTTACCTTGTACTGAGATCGCATTACCGGAAAATGAATTTTTGCTTGTTCCGCTGTGATCTTTGCTACTTCTGCCGTGCTGAGTGAGTGACAATCTCAGTCAACAACTTGAGTAAACAAATGCTGCGTTGACATTGGATGCGTCACAAAATGTCCGTACGTCCAGATTACATACAAAGTCAATGGATAGTTGCGTCCCAGATGCGGAATCTTTCTTGTGCGGCGGTGCGGTCCGATCCGAACGTCAAGTTCGCTGTGCAAGCGCGTGTTGAAAATATTGAACTCCTGCGATTGTTTCGCGTAATATAATAATGGCTTGGATTTATGTAGCGCTTTTTTTGAGGAGACTCAAAGCACGTTACAGAAACCATTATTCATTCACACCAGTCATACCGGTGGTGGTAAGCTACAGTGTAGCCACAGTGCATCTCAGACTGACAGAGGCGTGGCTGCCATTTCGCACCTACGGCCCCTCTGACCACATTCATACACAATTCATACAAGGCAATGTGGGTAAAGTGCCTTGCCCAAGCACACAACAACAATGACTTGGACAGAGCGGGATTCGAACCCACAGGCATTTGGTTACTGGACTCTGCCATTGAGCCATGGTCGCCCCCCAGTCGCATGACGAAAGCGCAGCTCCTCGCTTCAGCATGCAGTGAAACTCACCGAGTTGGATGTGTCGCTTGTGGGTAAACGCAGCATTAGCCAATCAGAACACAATGCGCGTTCATACACTGTAAAAAATGCATGCAAAATTGCAATGTAAAAAAATCCGCAAAACACCGAGGCCGCGAAAGGTAAACCGCGTTATAGCGAGGGACTACTGTACTAGCTTACCTAAGAATGTAGCATCGAAGCCGATGTTTCAAACTGAAGTTATTTTGTACAATTATATTGTATTACAACATTTAATTTAGGGTTAGAAATATGCTAATGTTAGGGTAAGGGTAATGGTTAAGGTGATAACTCCCAATGACATACATCGGTTTGCAATTCTTTGCAAGCAACTCCACAGAAAGTCATGACGCGAAGCATGCAAAAAATGTGCGTTGCGCTACACGCTAACATTTCGTGGCAGGCAGGTTCGTGTTTATGAGAGGAGAAAAAGGAGCGCAGCTCCTCGCTTCAGCAGGCAGTGAAACTCACCGAGTTGGATGTGTCGCTGGTGGGCGGGGCATAGCTTCAGACGTGTGTATGAAGCGAATTGGGGACAATTTTTGATCCTGCGGACCCTGCGGTACGTTTTGTGCTGCAGATGCGTCCGGTGCTGCAGAAGATGCATTCCGTGTGAACGCAGCATAATAGTGTCTCATGCAGCAATGTCAATACGAATAGGAATAGTATATTTTCCAAAAAAACATGATTATAATATACGTTGCAATAAATAACAGTTAACCTAATGTAACTTTACAATAAATATTTATAAATACATATCAATTAGTAACCTGATCATGACAATCATATATTTTTTTTTTTATCAGTGGTTGATTTTTTATCGATGGTCGACTGAAGCTTTTTTTAAAATCAGTACAACAATCTATATGTAACATTGCACATGGCAATTCCAGCATGGGTACAGCTCAGTACGCAGCAGTCATGTACTAAAATAGTAAAACAGTCTAAGTACGGAGGTAAACTCAGTCTCTAACTGTTGTGTAGTGTTTTAGATTGATTTAACTTTTGACATTTTAGTCCAAGTTTTTTTTAAATTTGCTGTATTGTGTGTGACTGCCCTCTATGGGTTGAAACCCAGCTATTCCAATCAGATTTTGTTATTGGCTTTGCAATCTGTGGTGAGTAGGTTAGATTAAGAGAATTGTGAATAGAGAGTATAGTGAATATTGAGTAGGTAGTTAGCATAGCATACCTCAGGATTTTGTTGGTCCAAAGCAAAAATCTGAATCAACTTGTACTCTGTAAACTGCAATAAGACACACACACACACACACACACACACACACACACACACACACACACACACAGGGAACATTCTCTATGATCAAAGTCAGTCTTAACATCTTCAATTTCACCAACTGGCAGGAGGACAAAAAGAGACTGTTGAGGTACTTTGAGTCACAAACAGCACAGTAGATATGCGTGTTTTTCAGCTATCAAATAGATGACCTATCTTACAAAATCAATGCCAGATAAGGTGCACACTATATTTAAAGATTGTTGATTTTTTGAGTTGTGGGAAAGGACTTCCTTTCTTTGTGGAACAGTATCCTTAATAATATGACTTCAAAGGTTTTTTTTTAAAGAACAATTGGAGTTGAATAGTTGAATGTAATAGAGTGGAGTTACGCTTAATATCAAAGCAGTAAAAGCACTGAAATATTGCCAAAGTTTCATCTAGAGCATTGATCAAAACACAAACACAGCTGATACTGTTTGCAGAAAGCATGGCAATGGTTAAAGATCACTACTATACTTCCAACTTTCTCCTCATTCCCAATAAATCCTCAATAAATGTTGCCTGAATAAACGTTTCAGAGGTTAAAGGGGTGCTTTAAAGAAGTTTGTACAGATTTGCACCACTTAGAGATGCAATTTTTACTCACCCGGAAGTCCACATATGGACTAGAACAATAAGGCTAATGCTTTTAAATCTGCATTTCCAAGTAAAAAAATTTGATTCTACATATTTAATTTGTTCCAGATGCAGCACATCAAATTATCTCCAAAAAAAATCACAGATTGAGTATTTACAAGAAAAACATCAATGTTTCTGTGATTTGTGGCCTTCTAATGTACTTTCACAAGTAGGAAGGCTCAAAATCCAGTTTGGAAATTTCAAAATCCAGTTGGAGTTTCCAGTTGCCTTGAACGCAGCATTACTGTTCTTCAAAGTAATGCCCTGTTTCCATACATTTACATGCCCCCTCCGTTCCATGCTCCCCCAGTTAAAATTGTAGCTGTGATTTTCACCTGATGGCAACCTAAACAGTGCCCCTAAGCTGCTACACCCACAAATAGTATTAGATAAAATCATAGTGTATGCCTCCTAGATCAATGAATTGAACATACTGTACTTTACTCCAAAAAGAAAGTAAAGAGGTTGAAATTGACGCTTTAAAGTTTGTTGTCATCTCCACCCTAAACACATTTAGTTGGCATTGTTTCGCGCATTGCATTGTGGGATGTGGAGTCCTGTAAATGGATACACAGAGGTGTTTTTACTTCATTCTTCCCTTGATTTCTTGTTTTTTTTTGTATTGTTTTGGCCAGACAAGCGAGACAGTGATTTGTGTAGAACCGTTTTTGTTCTAGTTCGTTTCTAGTATTCCCTGTGATATCAGAATGAAGTAAAAACACTTCTATGCACCCATCTCTGCGACTCCACATCCTTGTCAGATGCAGCAAACTCCGCCCCTTCAATTTGAGTTTGGACACGTCCAGCTTTAAAACAGCTGGCTGAAGTGAACGTGTTGATGACCTGCTTCGTAGTACAGCTGCTCTGTGACGAAGAAGTTAAGTGAAGGCCTTTAACGGAGCGTTATCTCAGTTATATTTATCCAGCATCGTAGTACAGGCCCTGAGCATTTATGGTGGATGAAAACAAACTTTTAGATGACTATTTCAACTTTTTTCCTTTCTTTTTTTGTCATAAATTATGTTTGAGTTATTGATCTATCAGGCATACGTGCTATAATTTAATCCAATAAAAAACAATCGCGGGTAGCAGCTTTAAGCTAGGAATCATTAGCAACATGTGTCTGTTTAGCTTGTTTTAATGACAGACATCCAATTGTAATTTTCCCTAATGCCAAACAGCTTCTTTCTACGCCCTGTCCATCAGTGATCAGCCTCAATAAAGCCTGAGTAAAGGTCATGTTATGATTTGCAAAAATAAACTTAATTACACAAATAATCGGAGATCCCCAATGAGGTTCAGCCAATCTATATGTCATTGAGGAAGGCAGATAGGAAGCAGGAGGCAGTAAATAAAGGCATAAACGCAGCTTGTAATATTGTATGCTCCCACCATCCGATACCTCACCTCCTCCAGTAATTACCGTACCGCTCCCTCTTCCTCGTTAGAAACTTGATCGCTGCCTGTCAGTGATAATACACTATGCCAGATGGTTTATGTAGTGTGGCTTTACCCCATCACCCTTCATTAATGGGAGAAAGAGCACAGGGAAAGGTGTTGTGGAGAGAGGGATTAGCCACTGCTTCCCTGTACAACCTTTGGAGACTTTGTGAAGCCTGTGGGGACAGCACAGGTTCTTCACCTTCTGTTCCTCTTCTGCATTTCATTTTGGGTTGGGAAGGGTTTATAGCCACAGATCTAAGGTATACTCACAGCTTCCGATGTTGTTTTATGCATAACGAGGGATTATGACCCAATGCTGTGTGTAAATATGTATTCAGGAAAGGTGAACTAGTTAAGTTGGCCAGAAAACATGTTCTTTCTGCTATATGTGTCACAAATCCTAGTGAAAATGAAAGTTGTTAGGTAAAACTTGAAGTTTTATACATAAGACTGACATTAAGCTGTCATTATTATGACGTGACACCTGTCATTATCATGAATAAGGTGTCATGAAGGCTGTCATTCCACTTCAGGGAGGAGCAGAGGAGGAGAGAGGGAAATGTCTTGAATATTGTCTTGCAGCGCCTTAACTTCTCTTGGACTGTTATGTATTTATTGCTGTTTTATGTGTTTTTAACTTCTTAATCCTGTAGATCCTGCTCTGTTTGTGTGAATGTAAGCAACAGACTGCTGCACAATTTCCTTCGGGATCAATAAAGTATTTATCTATCTATCTATCTATCTATCTATCTATCTATCTATCTATCTATCTATCTATCTATCTATCTATCTATCTATCTATTAAATGTGGTTTGTTACCCCAATCCTAAACCTTCGTTACCCTAACCACTAACCATAACCCCCTAACTCTAAACCTAACCTAACCTTAACCTTAACCTTACCTCCCCCTAACCCTAAATTTACCCTAACCCTAACCTTAAACTTAGCAACCCCACTAGATCCCTGCAACCTTTACTCTCAAAGGAACCATTTGGCCTCATCTCACCTGGATTAAAGTCTTCCCGGAACCGAAAAAATACCTTCTTAATGAAGACAATACAGTGTATTAAATTCTATACAGTTAGAATTATATAGAATACTGTTTGATTTGATTTATTTTGATTTGATTTATATTGATCACGTAAATGGCAACTTAAAAACAGTTTAAAATAAAATAGAATAAATAAACGTAAAAAAAAAAACGGTATCTTGCATCTTCAAATTCCTACACATCTCAGTTTACATGAACACAATATTATATTAAGAACATTTTTTTTAGTTAATGTATTTAAAGGGCCACAAAAAGTAACATAAAGTTTGATATTGCATGGTCATGTGGTCAACACATAAAGTATGCATATTTAACTGGCACATTGGCGATTAAATTAATCTGTCCCCCACACAATTGAAATCTCTATTTTCAATATATATTTTTTAAAGCTTTAGGGAGCCATTGTAAAAGAGTCAAAGAGCCACATGAGGCTCCAGAGCCGCATGTTGCAGACCCCTGACCTAACCCAAAAAATGTCAATATAGCTATTAGCTGCAAATGTGTCGTAATTTAGCAAACATCACTTAATGTCAGCCTTGATGACACCATGTTCATGCTAATGACAGATAATGACAGTGTAATGTCAGCCATATGTATAAAACTTCAAGTAAAGTGTTAACCAGATTTCAGAATAGATAACACTATAATTTAGCCTTTGCCTTATATATTTTGATACAAAGATTGATATCAACACACTAGGGCTGCCAACTTTGGTCGTTTAGTCGACTAATTGATCGATGCTGTCGATGCAGCAACGATATCAGTTTCAACACAGTAAAAAAAAAAAAAAAAAAGCAATGCACTTATACAGGTGATCGGATTAACACTAGAAGTCCCACAGAGGTGTCAAATGAACTTTTTACCTATAAAACCCAGAGAGGTGTCATTTGACCCAAAGAGAACACAAAAATTATTTATTTTTAATGACAGTGTGGTGTGAGAAATGTGCAAAAGAACAACTGTGATTTGTTTTCAATGGTTTTTATTTGTGTAAAAAAAAAAAACAAACAAAATAAATAAAAATAACGATAATAACAAAGCAACTGTGCACATATTTAGAAGAATCTCCTTCATCCTCTTATTGAGACTCGTGACATACTTGGCACTGCCACGGTATCTCTCTCATACATTTGCCACATGTGTATTTGTGGCAATGAACACATCGCACAGTTGCGCGATTGCTCTTGCAGCAATGGTTGATCTGACACTTAGCCCTTTTCCCAGGGCCAGGTGTAGGCGGTTGTTGTTGGCGCAGTTGCTCTTTGAGTGCCTTCTTTTCACTCACATGAGAGTTAGCCAACTCTCTTGCTAGCTGAACCAGGAAGTCCACCCGTCTCTCCTGCACCCCGGTGCATGCTTGATAAAGCAGATGTGCATTGAGTGCCGCCATGTCGATCATGTTGTAGAACACGGCGACTGGCCATCGCCGTGTTCCTGTGCGCACACTGTACTCCCGCACCATCTGGTCCATCACATCCACTCCGCACTTTGTGGTGTTGTATTGGGTGATGGTGTTTGGCTTCCTTTTGATGGTTTCCTCAGTCTCAACCACGCTGTGCATGCTGCTGAGAATGTAGACGGTCTTTTTTCGTTTGGGCGCATACCGTCAGCGTGGCACCAGTGGTGGAAAACACCTAAAAAAGAAGAAATTGTTGTTGTTATAGCGGTTTTAAACACAATGACACACTCAGAGGTGTTGATGGAATAAAAAAGACCAACAACATACCTGAGTGGTGAATTCCTTGCGGTCCATCTTTCTAGTTGACTGACGAATTTCCCGGCGAATCTTGTTGACTGTCCCGAGGATGGTGGTTTTCCGGCTGAGCAGTCGTCGTGCAAGTGTCAGTGATGTAAAGAAATTGTCCGTGGTGACCGTCCTGCCTTTGTCCATAAATGGTTCCATCAGCTTCATCACCACACTCTCAGAAAGTCTCTCCTCACTGGGACGACTGGGGTCCTTTCCAAGATATGGGAGGACATTGCAGATGTACTTTGTTTTCAAATCACAAGCCACCCAAAACTTTATGCCAAATTTGTCGGGTTTTGTTGCAATGTACTGCAGGAAACAGCAGCGAGTCTTCGATGGGAAAAGCTGTTCATCAATTGTGATGTGTCGACCAGGGTTGTAGCATGTGATGCAGTTGGTAACAAACGATCCCCACACATCCGAAATTGCAGCAAACTTATCTGTCTGCACTCGCTCACTGCGCGTAAACATGTCATCAAATCGTAGGTGACGCATGATGTCTTGGAAACGGTTTCGTGACATAATTCCAGTGATAAGTGGGTTTCCCAGGCATGCTGACCAGCTGTCACGCAGAGATGGAACCTTGGTCACCCCCCTCAAAATAATAACAGAAATAAATGCCATTAGTTCATGGAGGATCATGAACCAGTCCGTCTGCTCCGTTTGCCGTGCATGCTGAATAGTCCATTCTTGAATGGGACGGAGCATGCCAACAGTAATGAAACAGAGGTAGCTCTGAAGGCGACTCCTGATTCTTCTTCTGGCCTTTGCTGTTGGCTCTCCATCTGCAGCGTACGGTTCCATTGGAGTGAAACGGAGAATTGTACCCACATGTTCTTCATGCCACACTGTGCCCTCTTTCGCCGTCTCTGTGGGCTCACTCTCCAACCGAGCTCTCTTTTCCAGATGAGGAGCAGTCTCGTCATCTGCAATGTGAACAAATTCAAATTATTCTTTTCTTCGGTTTTAAATAAAAATAAAGTCAGGAAATGAAAATAGGATGTTTGGGAAATCTAACCTGAAGACAGCTCAGGGTCCGAATCCGAATTTGGCTGAAGGTTTATGTCCTCCCCATCTGAGTCACAAGGGTTTGCATTGTTCAGGATCAATTCCAACGCTTCTTGAGTGGTAAATCTTCTCTGCATTTTGAGTAGAATAAGTGTGGAGTGTCAGCAGGTGGAAGCAGCCAGCTATTTATTCCCCACAGCACAAAAGGCTGCATGACAACATGGTATTCCAGGGGTGTCCAATTCCGGTCCTCGAGGGCCACTAATCAGCACACCTTATTCAAATGATCATCCAGCTCTGCAGAAGCCTGATAATCATTTGAATCAGGTGTGTTGGAAGAGGTGACTCTGTTTCTTTCAATGTTTGTAGTCTGTGTTTGTTCTCCCCCAGCATCAAGCAGAACGAGTTAATAAACGGGGCATTGTGACTTTAGCTTCCAGGGCACTTCCCCCTAACATTCCAGACTTCCATTGTTAGAGTCAGGCTCTCCCCCCTGCTGATTTCTCAGGTGATTCATTTACAAATGAATAGATGCAAATTGTAGCCATCAGAGTCGTCAGTTTGGTCCTAGAGTTCATTTGACCCTGCTCTGGGACTTCTGGGGGGATATAGAAATCCCTGGGACTTCTAGTGTTAAATGTCAATATAATTTATTTAATGCCTAAACATGATTCTATGTCCAATGACAGCTGTGTGAGTGCGTGTTGGCTTAAGCTGTCACTACGCAGTGCACTGTCCTCAGAACAGATCAGAGAGGGAACAAATGAAGACAGGCTTGAAACAAGCATCCACTGTTAAATCAGTCCTTTTTCTGCACAAGAACATGGATGATCCTTATATTTGATACGTGGATTATGTGAATAGATCCACTGCTGTCTCTGGCACTGCGGGGCACACTACGCACCTGTGTTTGATGTGCGTTTGTTTCCCCGTGCTCTGATCTGATGTTGACATTAACAGTTGTTTGTTAATAAAAGCAGGCTTACCACTAAAACAAACATAAACATGTCATTTGTATGAGTGAAAAATAGGTTTTAATTGTCAGTTTCAGGTCAGGCGCTGATATAAATACCTAATGTCTGTCAGAACTGTAGGTTTCATTTTTGCTTTGTTGGATTCTGGTCAAAGCTTGAATAAGGTTCATATCATAAATAGTCTGTGTTCAAAATCAAATCGACACCACATAATGCCAAAACGAAATAATTGTTGTTCTCCTCGTCCTCCTCTGCACCTGCTCATTCATTCTGTTTTTTTTTTTTTTTGGTCAAATAATCGCTACGTGTGCCATAGTCTTGGTCGACCAATCATTTCCTTGATTGACTACAGCCCTACAACACACTATAAGTATTTCTTTCTGATTCTAAAATCTCTCAAAAACAAATGCTTTTTAAAGTGGCCAAACCAGACAAAACAACATGTAGCTTTCTGTGTGTTTATTGTATTACTATGAATTATTCAGTGGGAACAAATTGACTCAATACTCCAAATGTCTCATAACCTGCTGTATATAATGATTAGTGGAGTGTCTTTGTGTGACTGTAGCTTAAAAAAGTGTTTGGCAAGTTTTTTGATGATAAATTTGATATCAGTGATATAAACCGTAGTTAAGCTCCACTATGTACTCATGTATGCAGATTTTATTAATTTTAAGTTTTACCTGACCTATAGTTACGCTGCATGGTTTTCTCTCTGTTCTCTTCCAGGATGAGTGAGCGGTACACGCAGATCAGAAGCAAAGTGGCTCTTCTTGTAATGGCGTTAGTGATCAGTGTCTGCCAAATGTCTCTGCCGACAGAAGGAACGACAGGTGAGCACACGGCAATGACCAAAGTTTCTAAAGTTGAAACTTTCCCAGCTTCTAAGTTTTCTCCCTTTAACGAAAAGTTAATGTGAGGAAAAAATACAGGTTAGATGCACAAGGTAGAACCACAGTGTGCACAACCTTAAAAAACACAAGCAAAAGTTTGGACTGATTAAACTGGAATATGCAAGTCAGTCCTCAGGGGAGTGGCTAAAGCAGGACCGTAAAAACCGTGACCTAAATTTGTGCTTTGAGAAAAAATATTTGTAACATTGTTTCAGATTTCCTGGTCTACACTGTCTTAGAAACATTCCACAAATTCAAACTGCTGTTATCTTTACACTGGTGGCTCCCACAAAATGGAGAGGACAAGAAAAGCCTGCAGTAGTGCTTACTGTATCATACAGGATATGAGAATCCCTGTCTTTAAAAGAGAGCTTTCATCTCACAGCATTTCTTACAAACCATTTCTTCCTCAATCAACACGTGTGACATGAGTCTTTATCCTCATCTTTGCAACAACAACACAACTAAGAAACTCATTGACCACCGTTTGTTGAATCGTAACACTAAAATGACTCCTCTCACACTGGGGCCAGTTAACGTGACCTGTCAAGGTTGGACGCTATTGTAGCCTTTAAGTACTACTGTACAGAGCTAATAAACCCTGTAGAAGCTGCCACCATGGGGCAGAACAAATGACTTCAATAAGGAAGTGTTCTGAGAGGCTTTAGTCTGACAGGGACGCTGTAAATTCACTTTAAGTATGTGTTTTATCAGCTGACATCCAAGGAATTTGGCTACTGACAAAGCCCTGAATAGCAAATGTGTTTTAAGTTCCTTCTGAACAAAATGCTATTAGCTTTGCACTTTCTAAACTTTTCTATATAGCAAATGGCTAAATCTGAGGCAATGACTCACCACAACTTTTCTCAGTCATCCATCTCTGGATTAATCAAAAATAGTTCATAGTGGCCAGATATCGCAACATTATAACGTCATCGTCAAGGGTACAAGTGGTATATGGTGAGGGGGGTCGGATTAAAAAAATCTTCATTCAACAAACCACATTGCTGTGGTTTGTTTTTATTTTTCATGTTCCTATTGAGTTGAAGAGGTCATACCCAGAGTAAAGTACTGTATGTCTACAGTTAAAATTAAATATTCCTTTCAAAAAATATCATATTGTATCATGAGCCCGTCATCGTCTATCTTATGGTATAGTGAACTCAGTGTTTCTTCTCACCCCTAATATTGAGATATTTGTTAGGTTATCATGAATTAGCCATTGTTGTCATTTTTAGGCCAGAAATTTAGCAAACAACTTTATAAATGATACTATCCCATTTTTTATTTGTAGAAACCTGGCCCGAGCCTGACGGTTCCATTAGGTCCTTTCGGGCTAGGTTTGGGTATCCATTCTCTAGTCCAGTTATTCTCAACCATAGGGTCACAGCCCATTCTTGGGCCACAGGTGCCAACTACTGGGTCGCAAAACACTTTCAGTTCCGCACCTGTGGGAGAGCCGAGAGCCCAGTGTGTTGAGCGTGGGATAACGCTAGCCAACGAATCACTGAAGCCTTTAAAATGAAATTGTCAAATTCATTAGCAGGTCATAAGTTAATATTTTTTATTCAATATTCTATTTACAGTTTATTTATTTAATTTGATACTTATTTTGAATGTATTTATTTTATTAGCAAATAATTTTATTTATCAGAAATTTTCTTCAGTTTTTTTAGTATCTAGTTTATTTTTTTAATAATATTGACTTGATCCTTTATATTTGTTCTTGTAGCAACTTGATTTGTTCTAATTGCTCACCTGTTCAGTGTTGTTGTATGTGCAGGTTTACATACACAATAAAAAGAAATGTCTTTGAGATGATCACAGTCTATCATATCATTTATTTTACAAGGTTTTAGCTTGTTAAACTGTAAGTGGACTTGATATAGTTATTGAATACATATCAAACCAAGACTCGGATCAATTGAAATGAAAGTGTTAATATTTAAATGGGTCCCGGGCCACTTTGTATTCGGAAAATTGGGTCCTGAGGTCAAAAAGATTGAGAACGCCTGCTCTAGTCTACATGTCTGTTTTAGAAGGTGTTATAAGATTCAAATAACTGTTTTGAAATGTTTGCATCATGGCTTTCAACCCCTCCAAATAAAAGCCATTAGCATTAAACCCACAGAGATCATGATGTTTCTTCACTGGGAATCTACCTGATGATACACAGCCAAAGAATAGAAGCATTTGATGTTAGTCAGGCTGTCAGTTTGTGAGCGTGATATAATTGGCCCATACTTCTTATCTCTTTGTCTACCAATTACAGAAGCACAGGGCT
The DNA here is from genome assembly GCF_900634775.1 of Gouania willdenowi. Lineage (NCBI taxonomy): Eukaryota > Metazoa > Chordata > Actinopteri > Blenniiformes > Gobiesocidae > Gouania > Gouania willdenowi. Next base: position 20,691,816 of record NC_041049.1, on the reverse strand, counting down.
TTTCTGCATTCAACAATGATTGGCAGTATTCGCCGTTCAAGACACTCATCATTTCTACAAGAAGCATATCAAAATAATCTCCAACGTGTCATTCAGAGGTTTCCTGATAGCAATCGCAGTCTCCTAATTTCCCCCGGGATTTATTTCTACTGCTGTAAACCAGTTAGTTATCAGAAGCTGAAGCAAACCCAGAACACGTCTGAATCTGAGAAAATGTATTCTCACTAAAGAACATCATGTGTATATTCTCAGACTTTGGCAAAAGAGTATAAGGTAATTCACTAATGTAGATTTGATTTATTTAAATAATACATTTGTGACAGAAAAGAGGAAATCATGTTTGTACCATTCCCCATGTTTTCCTGTAAATAATTATGTGCTCTATTCTCCCATGTGCGTTGATCCAAAAAGCCGCACAGCAGCGCTGTTTTTGGCTGTGTGCTATTCTCCCCCTGTACTTAAGTCAGTCGCTATGCGCCTTCATCCCAGTTATGTACTGTGGGTGAAGCAGCCCTGAAATGTGGGTGTTCCCATTCAAATCTGGCTTTACGCGCATTCTCCGGTGTGCGTGAGTCCTTTTCCTCTTACACGCTTCTAACCCTGGAATAAGTGAAGCGCGCCGATAAGGTGAAACATTATAAATATGGACTTAGTTACATTTGAAGTCACACGGACTTGTGCTTCGTGCAGCAGCAGCTGTGATCACTCAGCTGCTGCTGCGCGATTAATTAAAACTGACAGAAGCAGATTTCTGTCCACGTTGGTCACAGTGATTCAACTATTTTCATACTATGTCCAACGTAAAGTCACAGTTTGATCCACTACAGAGTGAAACAAGCTGTCATATGCAGATGAGGATGGACCAGAAACTGTTCCCTCACATATTTTAATGAGGCTCAGCTCAGGTCTTTTTAAACAACTTAAAACTGTGTATTATGGAAGCCAATAGTTCTGTTTCACTGTAAACCTCCCTCTGTATTAAAGCAGGACGCTCTGCGGCCGGGTTATTTCCTCATATCTACAGTGATGATGATGATGATGAAAGTGATGATGATCAAGGAAAGAGATTTTAACTGTGATTCAGTAACACTGCATAAATCTCATCAGTTACATTGTTTATCAATGAAGGCATTTCAAATTAAAAGTGAACTTAATCATTTTCACGGATTACAATGACTTTTACAAGCGTTGGGAAAACTCCATGTTCCGTGATTTCTAGACAGCCCCTAACAAATGACATCACCACCTCCTTTCCTTCAACCCACACATTTGCGCTTTTGGTCTACCTTATGCGCGGTGGGCGTGTCAGCAGCCTGGACCGGAGAATATGCATAGGAGAGAAGCGCGTAACTGCAGGCGTGCAAAAAAGCGCTTAAGTCCAGACGGGAGAATAGACCCCTATGTGAATTAGGTTAAGTGTTATGGATAAAAGTTAACACTCTGTTGTCAGACAATGAAACTGCCTGCTAGCAGAAGGAAACCATACTGGTTCTTAGCATCATAAACCAGGCTAATCATTCTGTACACCAAACCTAGTCAAAGCATGTATAAACCTGTGAAACACATACACTTGTCATGTCATAGTCAGTACATACAGTAGCAATAGACATACACTAATTATCTTCACTTCTGTACTTAACTGTACTACAACTATTGTATACAGTATCTGCTTATGGCTGGATACAAACTACATTTCATTATTACATTTGCAACAACATTCAATTTTAATCTAATCTAATCCAGTCTAATCTAATCTAATCTATTCTATTTTAATGTAATCTAATCTATCCATCAATCCAACCATTTTACTCTTTAAACATTTTACTCAATATAGTGACATTAGGACCTAATTTAATCTCTGTTTTACCAACTATCCTATATAGTGAGGGCACCAGAGGCCATTATGTGCAGTGTTTTCATGTTTCCTCCATTTTTTTTTTTCAGTTTCTTTTATCATCAATGTATGCAACGTAGCCAAATGGAACAGCGGGTCAACCATCCACTATCTTGTTCTTTTCAAAATACACTAATGTACTTGCTTGATGCTTTTATTATGGGATCCTATTCATTCACCTTAAATGAGCATAGTGCTGGATTTGTGAAAGAATAAACATACATTTTCATGCTAATGGATGATGAGGCATTACAAACCAAAAAGAATGAGCCCACACACGTTTCTCCCTATTGCCACGAACAGGCTGTGTGCTGCACGGGGCTCAATGGGTCATCTAATAACTGAGAGGTTGGGGGTTTGAATTCCACTTTTTCCAAGTTATTGGCATTGCGTCTTTGGGCAAGGCACTTAATCCACATTGCCTTGTATGAATGGGTATGAAATGTGCATGATGTGCATGTGTGGTGCAAAATGGCAGCCACACTTCTGTCAGTACACCCCAGGGCAGCTGTGGCTACAATGTAGTGAATTAATCATGGTTTCTGTAACGAGTCTCCTCGAAAAAAGCGCTATTTAAATCCAAGCCGTTATTATTATTATATATTGCAATTTGTGGTCTGAATATCCCGCACAGACCTGCAGACGTGACGTCAAATGACGCTGCGTCCTCATAGGCTTGGAGACTGGACCAAATTGCTGTTTGGTTCCTCTTAGGCATGCGCGGAGGTCTTGCAGTAAACAACAGTCCAGTAAGGAGGAGTCTTATTCTTTCATCCTGTCCTATCCTCCTGTAACATACATTTTAGCTGCACTATTAAGCATTGGGCTCACGTTTGCAGCCTTCAGTGTGTCTCAGAATCTTAAAACCAACTCTTTAATAATCAATCAGTAGATATTAAAAAAGAACCACTATCACCAATGTTAATGCTAATATTAAAACAGGTTGCACTATTTAGTTCTTAGTACTATTTACTTTAGGAGTGAGAACAATTCAGCACAGCTCACAATAGTTAGCAGTTTATAATCTAGTGTACGGTTTTTTTATTGTTGTTTATTGAGCAGTAAATTTACATGAGATTACTGTACTGCAATTTACCTGGTATCTATGGCATTAGATATTCACATCAACTGTCCAAATAATCCATAATCTCTGTGTAGGGTTTGCAGTACCTTGTTGAATCAAAGTCAGAAAGAGTTAGGTTAGCCCAGTGGGCTGAACTGCATGATCCAACCGAGCACTACCAAGGCTAACATCCCATTAAGGCCCTGAAGATGTTGTTGGTCTGTAGTGTGAACATTTTAGTTGCTAAAACAACTTTCATCATGAAGTTAGAGCAATGCATCCCCGGTGGATTTTGCATTTTACTGCCTTTTCTGCACTTTAACTGCTCAAGTGGGTGTAGAGTGTTGAAATTCTGACCTTCAAATTGTGCTCGTGTGATCCTTCTAGATGCATTTCAGCCTTGGATGTTAGTGTCCACAAAGGAAAAGCACTTAGCAAGAATCCCAACAAACAGGTTTGCTGATGGGGAACTTCAACCTAAAAATAATGAATATATTTAGTGTCATAATCAGTATTTTTAGGTATTAGCAGCACCCAGTGGTCACAGACTATGGTTTGTGGTTCATATAAATTGAGGTTCTTTCTTCATCACTGTACATGTTCTAAGTTTTATGCAACAAGAAAAAAAATTATTTAGATTTTTTGCACTTTGAAATAAAAAAATGAGGTAGGTGCTGCATGCAAAGCAGATTAAGACAGGAAAACACATTCCTGAAAGCAATAACCAACAGGTGTTCTAGCTTGAGCTTGATGATTTTTTTTATTCATCTGAATTTGATTAAGATACTGTAGATTGATTAGTTATTTTAGAATATGTCTCACTGCTTAAAACCTCCAGTAACGGTTGTGGAGGAATTCTGCTGCATACAGTCAGCAAGAGATAGTGTATGTTTTCTCAATGAGCCCTTCGTCAAAGGTAATCTTTCTGGAAGAGACAACGTATTTTTGGCTCCAAACAATGCTGCATATTAAGCAAGGCAGTGATTACATTAGGATTCACCGCAGTTTGCTGAATGATACAATATATGCATCATTTGCAATTTCCTCTTTGTCCCTGGACATCAATGAATAAAAGCTTCTCCTGGAGAGTCTTCTGCTCAGAGGGAGGAAGGGCAACACTTCTTGCAAAAAGCTGCTTTGCTTCAAAGGATGCACTAAAAAGTACAAATGTCTGGTTCAAAAAGCTCTCTGATAGTCAGTGTCAGCTGTTTGGAGTTCTTTATGCAAGTCATATATAGGTTTTAAGTGTCAGATTTTTGTTGTTGCTGTAAAAGTAGCAGTTTTCTAGGTTTTTTTTTTGGATTTTTCGACTTGTTGGTTATTGACTCCTTTAACCGAATTACCATTAAATTACAATATTGTCCACTTTATAGCAGTAAAATGGTAAATCAACTTGATTTATATAGCTCTTTAACTATCAACGTAGTATTTCTAAAGTACTTCACACTATCAACTCATTCACACATCAATGAAACAGAGCTACCATGCAAGTCACTTGTTGACCATTGTAAGCAACTTAGGGATCAGTGTCTAGCCTAAGGAAACTTCTATACATTGACAGGTATACCCTTTGGATTGAACCCCAACCTCTCCATCAGAGGACAACCCATCTACACTTCAGCCACAATAATTACAATATGATCAACAAACAAGCATTCAGTACGTTGCACATTTCTGGCACCAAAATATTAGCAGCTGATCCTGTATAGCAGTGTTTCCCAACCTTTTCTGTCTCATGTACCCCCCGATTCCTCTTTTCAGATTAGTGGAACCCCTTCGTCACTCTAATTTAGTAACCTTTCCTGTATTATTTACATGTTGTTAACATGTTGGCCTGTGAAATCTCCTACAACTTGAAAATGTCAACCAGTACATTTAACGCACACTAAATATCAATTTTGTACATTACAATTATTGTATATCAGGGAATACATTGACCTCAAATTTTAGTAATGTGCATAACATGTTAGTAACAATTGAGTAGGATATTAAGGCCACAATATTGTTTATTCCATTAATGCCGTTTATTGTCAACAGGTGGAAAAGTAGTTGGATGAGTATGTACAGTGTCTGAAATAGGCCTAAAAATGACTCAGTTTCCAAGTACCCCCTGCCATGTGTTCAAGTACCCCTAGGGGTACACGTACCTCAGGTTGGGAATCACTTCTGTATAGCATAAGGCAGTGTTTTTCAACCTTTTTTGAGCCAAGGTACATCTTTTCATTCAAAGAAAATTCCAAGGCACACCACCAACTAAAAATGTTAAAAAATGAAACTTTGTAGCCTGTATTAATAATATACAGTCATTCTTATCAAAATGTCTTGAATAGGAATCAAATGAACGCAAAAAAAGTTGCTATGATCGTTAATATTTTTTCTTTCTAATAAAAAGTGCAATTAATTTGCTGTAATTTGTATTTTATTTATTTGTTTTTAATAGGAATCAAATGGACAAAAAAAAATCTATCATGATTTTTGATATTTATTTTTTCAAATAAAAAGTGTAATTAACAATATGCAGTCATTCTTATCAAAGTGTCTTGAATGCAAATGTAAAACAAAACTTAAAATATGATTAGAACTACGATTTAACTTTATTCTGTTAAATAGTGTTTTGTTTTCCATAATGTATTTTTTTATATTATATAATTTTATATTGTATTTATATAATATATAAATGTATTATTATTATTAGTAAATACGTTTACAGTATACTAAATAATAATAATTACATTTTGGTCTGTGTTGGTAAACGTTAAGAGGCTGCGTTCACACTGCAGGCAAATGTAGCTGAAATCCGTGAAAATCAGTGTGAACGCTCAAATCCGACCCACATCTGATCTTTTCAAATCAGATTACACTTTCATATGTGGTCCTGAATCAAATACAGATCAGTGTGAGCGACAAGGAGGATTTTATGCGCGATTGATACGTTGACGTCACTTCATAGTAACAGCTGTATGAGTGAGCGCAGCATGGAGCAGTCTTTAAGCATCCACTTTTTAATCAATCCTTTTTCTGCACAAGAACATGGATCATCCTTATATTTGATACGTGGATTATGTAAATAGATGCAAAGTCTCTGGCGCCTGTGTTTGACGTGCGCTGGTTTCCCGTGCGCTGATCTGATGTTGACATTGACAACAGTTGTCTGTTAATAAAAGCAGGCTTACCCCTAAGACAAGTGTAAATATATAGTTTGTATGAAGAAAAAATAGGTTTTATTTGTCGATTTTTGGGTCGGGCATGGATATGAATACCTAATGTCGGTTTCGGTTTTGCTCTGTCGGGTTCGGGTCAAAGCTTGAAAGTTCATATCAATTAAATTCAGCTTTATTTATTATATTATTATATATGTATTATTTATTATTTATTTTTAAACAAAATATTTGGCTGTCTTTTTCGTCATCCTCCTCTGCACCTGCTCATTCATTACTTTTTCTTGCCTAGTCAAATATAGTGTCAATTGCCAACTAATTCAGGTGTAAATATGTAATCTCCTCCAAATACACAAATTCAATTAATCTCCACAATGTTTGCAGGGCTTTCAGTTTCCCCACGCTTATAGCACATAATGGCAGTTATTTTTAATCTTGAATTGATGAAGCTATTCCACAAAATGTCCCCAAATTAAATACAAGTCATAAAAATCAAAGAACTAAAGGGACTAATATCTGTCACTCATTGGATAGATTTTATCAGTGTCTTACATATTTTTATTTCATGTATACGTGGAAGTACAAACTAGGGAATAATAATGTTGACATTTCTCATTTTCCTTGCCTATGATATGTGAATCATTTTAGATCAAACCAGTCTGTATTTGGCCCCGAACTAAAATTAGTTTGACACCCAAGATCTAAGTTCTATTTTCCATTAAAGACAAGGCCAATTCAAGGGTGGTGGACCCAACACGCCTGTTAGAGCATCCAGAATTTTTGACATTGTGAAACATATAGAGGAAAACATTGAATTGAGATGAAAGTGTTTATTCCTAGTTTATTTCTATTTGTTTCTCTTTTTTTTGCACCTTTGTTTGTTCTCTTTCATCTGTAGGCAGTCATTTAATGTTGGGAATGAGCCCAGTATTGTTAGGCTTGAAGTTATTTTCCCCCAAAACATTTTCTTTCCTTCTCATTTGAAATGCTGTGTTTGGCCAACCGCCTGGTGCCCAATGACAGCTGGCCATAGGCATAAGCAGACCCCTGTGACCCTGAAAAGGAGCAGCCGGGTCAGAAAATGGATGGATTTATTTGGCCGACAAAAAAATATGTTTCACACCTGACCTGCATGTGGTTTGCAACAACTCTTCGAGCTGCATATTGGGCTTCAGCATGCTTATGTTGACCCTGGACCAGCAGGAACTTCCAACAATAAAGACATTGTTTTGAAATCTGAGTGCAGACAAATTAAAGGTGGCCTGTGGAGAAGACATTGGCCTCTAAAGCTCAGCGTGATGTCAGATTTACTGGGGAGGAAATGTCGCCCTCAGGGTTTAACACACCTGATTTCAGAAGTAATGTGCTCTCTGATTTTGCAGCACCCTGTGCAAAAGGAAAAGCCCTACAGCATTAGCGGGCAGGCATGCTTCAGCACACAGGGTTCCTAAACACTGCAGGTCCAATGCATTTTTTCTGATTCACTACTTAATGGCAGTTTAACACCATCTTTCCTGTTTTTGTTTTTTTTTCCTGATGAGATGACAGACATTTTGGCTTATTGGATGTTGGATTTTAAAAGGTCACATATGAAAGCCAGATATGACGTGATTGTGTGTATTTTCTCATCTTTTGCTAAATGTCATAAAACTGACACAACAGAGGGTTGACGTCAACCTTCCTTGTGCCAACTCAGGCTGGCCACTCTGTGTGAGAGAATCCTTTTATTTCTCCATCACTTGACTTAGGCAGTACACCTGTTTTCTTGTTGTAGCAAACGTTACAAAGGGTGCAACCATCTCGTTAGTTACAATAATGTGACCACAAGTCAAAGAGTGATTAATAGATACAAACAACTATGCATTTTAATTTCTAATTAATTATACAGTATGTTAATCTGTTATTCAGTTTTTGTATGGAAACCAAACTTCTAATTTAATTCAGAATAAAAAATGTAATCCTCTTTAAAAAGATAAAAAAAAAAAAAAATCTCATAAACACCAAATTCCGAATGAAAATAGCCATTCCGAATGAAACTTAAATCCAAAGTAGATGGCTGGTTTATTTTGATTTTGATAATTCCGAATTGAATTTGGACATTGAATTAAAGCAGAATCCGAATTATTTAATTCTGAATAATAAAAAAAACATCATGTAACCGTGGCCAGTCTCATTTGTAAATACATTATTTATCTTTAAAGAGTTATTGAACCCCAAAACCACATTTTCCTGCTGCAAAATTATTTGTAGTGTTGATTATTCCGAGTTCAACTCTTAACATTATAGTCAAAGATTTTCAATTTGGAGTATTTTGTTATGAAAATGTTAGTGACTGCCCTCTATGGGTTGAAACCTGGCTATTACAAGCACATTTTGCTATTGGCTGAGAATGGTGGTTTGTGATGTTTTGGTGGCTTCTTACATCACTAATCACCACTGTTGGCCCCGCCCCTCCTATAAAAACTAGCACCTGTCGATTCTGCTATTTGTGGTGAGTAGGTTGGATTGAGAGAATTGTGAATAGAGAGGTATTGTGAGTATTGAGTAGGTAGTCGGCAGTGTTGGGAACGTTACTTTAAAAAAGTAATTAGTTATAGTTACTCACTACTTAATCCAAAAAGTAACTGAGTTAGTAATTGAATTACTCAATAATAAAAGTAACTCATTACCAAGTAGTAGTAAAAAAAAAAAAGTTGCTATATGTCAAAGAATTCAGATTTTTTAGAAAAAAAAAACGCTGTTACCTAACGCCGTTTTTTTAAACGCCGTTATTCAAAACACTGGTAGTTAGCATAGCATAGATTGTTGTTTAGACATTTTATGTATAGACGGGCTGTGTCTTAACTGCTTCAGGAACCCCGCCCATAATCAAGACATTTTTGGAATTTCCAGCCAAAAACCCCAGGGTTTAGTTATCTAGACAGGGATCTATAGATTCTACATTATAATTGGCTGTATAAAACACTTACAGCCTATGATAATATCACCACAAAACTTATCAGTCTAATGCATGGAATGCCTCCCTGATGAGACATGATTTTATTGTATTTTAATGGAGAGACAAGTCCAGAATACCCAAAACGTAGCATGCAATACACCACAGAGATCCTCCCCGTCACTTCCACAGCCCAGCAGGTTTAACGCACGACCGGCTGAATCCTCAATGAAATGCTTTTCCTGGCAGGTGAAATGGCTTTCCAAGTAGAACTGCAAATCCAGTGGAAACATCAGAGCTCCTCTGTGTGAAGCTTCTGGCAGCACTTCTCTTTCGAAGATCTGAGGCCACTCGGCTTGTTGTCTGTTTGTCTTTTATATCTTTCTCTTTCCTCGAGGCAGGGCTTGCATAAGCATTCCGCTACTTTTGGGTGACCATCTCATCAGTTGAGAGACATGAGGAAGAAAGGGCGAGACTTGCTGTAGGGGCGATAGTGTCAAAAGTTTCTTCCCTCTCTTTCTATCATTTTGACCGTGACTTTTTTTATTATGGTTTTACATGTTTCAAATTTATACAGCAGCCATTTGTGAATAGAACCCTCCCCAAAAAAAGCATGAAACGAAAAAGTTCTAAGTCAATCACTGCTAATAGTATTCTGAAAAAAAAAAACAAAAACTAAATGAGTGTTTTACTTCAATATAACTAATTTAAAAAGCTGTTGGAATCGTCTTGTATTCTCAGTATTTGATAAATAAAGTAACCAGAAACTGTCGGTGGTCGCTAATACAACACACTTGCAATGGAAACCAAATGAACAGATTTTAATTTGAGCTGCCAGGATACCAGCAGTTAGATGCAGTTTCATGCAGTCATTTCAGATTTAGTGTTTACCGCAGCAGTGAGTATCTCTGCAGAAGGACACCTCATGAAAATGTCACATGCAATTAAAAGAGAATGGAGCAGCTCAGGCTCTAAATAATTCAGACAATGGAGCATGATCTGGAAATTGCCTCCAAATACTGCAGTGCTGCATTTTCCGGGTCCTTAAATGTCTAAAATTTTAAAGGCTGATATGGTCATTTACTTAGGTAATTATTCATTTAGAATAGCTTTGTGAAAAATGTTTCGACACAATTATCAGGATGAAAACCGTGTATTAGTGATGGTCAGCTATCCTAAGCATCTGTCCATGTATAAAGAATGCATAATTTAAAACAGCACAATTACCGCTACAAATTACAGGTGAGTTCAAAGCATAATGCTGGAGTTACCCAGAGCCCCAACAAGTTCCGAATGTCAAATCTGCGTGATTCGTGACACATTCGTGACTAGGGTTGGGCAATGAGAACCGGTTCCAAATACTGTAGGAACCTGTTCCTAACGTCTAGTTCCGGAACCGTTACAAAGATGTTTGCATTTCAATTTTTTTTTTCAATTCCTAAATGCCCACACTAGTTTGTTTCCGCGGGTTGCTCTGTTTGTTGACACGGGGTTTGTATAAGGTGCGTTAAGAATGCGACTGTAGCGACTATCGCGACTGCAGTCTGTGTGTGTGTGTGTGTGTGTGTGTGTGTGTGTGTGTGTACGTGTGTGTGTGTGTGTGTGTGTGTGTGTGTGTGTGTCTGGCTACGGTTTCAGCTTGGAATGCAGAGCAGAAGGGAGATAGGAACTAATCACTGGTAAAAAGACCAGTAAAACTCCGGAAAACAATCACCAGGAATAAATAGTTGCTCCCTGGTAAAGACAGTCGCTCTAACAACAGGTAAAATGATAAACTGGTGATATTACAGCCTGTGAATGCAGTACGGGGACGCATCTACTCCGCCTCCAGGTCCTAGTGCCAGCGGTCCAGTAAAGCCTGTTCTGTTCTAATAAGTCTGTGTGTGTCAGTGTGAAAGTCTGCCTGTTTATGTCTCCGTCCATCCACTTTTTTCATTATATCCATGTCTTTTAAGGCTCTTATTAAATAGTGTCGGCTGGAGTCCGGGCCGTCACCATCTTGGATAATGTCGTCACCAGCGCAAGCGCAGAACCCAAAATTAACTTAATCTTTCTCAACTAGAACTGTTGTTTGATTTGTCACATGACTGCTCCATTGCTTAGTTTCACATCTACCTGGGCTGTAGCTCTTTGTTTTTTAGACTGCTGCCAACTTGTTTTATTTCAGCAAGTTTCAGTTTTACAGTTACAGTTGGGGACCTTTGTAATTGAATACCCTAGTTACAGTACAGCAACCAAATTTAACCGTATCAACTAAGTGAATTATTAAAAATGGCCTGTGTAAAGGGCTTTTTCAAATGAAAAAAATTCTCCTGTGAAATCTGACCTGTTCATCTGCACAACTCAAAGAATCGGAATCGAGAATCGTTTAGAACAGGAATCGAAATTGAGAATCGGAATCAGAATCGTTGAAATCCAAACGATGCCCAACCCTATTCGTGACACTCGTAACAAAGCGAGCTACTCTATGTGCTACATGTGCTCCGTAACTTTCCTGTCATCACATTGGGCGGTACCATTTACATACAAACGCAGGAGCACTGTGGAGCAATGTGAACTGTCCAAGATGTGATGATTGGATGAATTTTAATGTGTGGAGCCAAATATATACGCATTTGGCAACATTTGTGACACTCGTGGTGCCGCTTCCGTTTTGTGACGATCCTCACTGACGCAGTAGTGCACACCAAAGAGCTTGACAATTTGCCACTGACTCATGCCATTTTTCGTACTGCGTCATACATTTAATTGTGCCGCACTCTGTAAAGAATACAAATTCCTTGCGTTCGTCACGTGTTGAGGCTCTGTGTAACCCCAGCATAAGGGTCAAGAAGGGATAAACAACACTTTAAAAACAAAAAATGTAAATGTTAGAATTTAGAATACAGAAACAAAAAGCAACAACAACAATATTTTGCGACCGGAAATTGCTGTTTCCAAAGTAAGAGCGTGAGTGAGGTGAGTATTTTGACATTGCTGTGTAACAGAAGTTGATGGACATGGATCAGTACGTTGTGTTTTTTTTTAGCTTTTTAGTATCCTTTTTGAAACAAAAAATCCAAAACATACAGAGGCCCTTGTTCATGCAACTGTATTACTGCATGACTGCTTTCATCTAGGTTCAAATGGTATGGATGTCCAGGGAGTTCCCTCCTTGGCTACTGCGTTTCCATTACTCTTTTATTTTGCAAAAAACTGTAATGGAAACACAACTTCTCTTAGCTGTGACAGGTTCTTGGACCAAAATGAGAGAAAATACACAGTAGATTCAAAAGAGTAATCTGAAGGGAAGCATGGCACAGCTGAACAGCTGTCATATTTGATTAGTATTGTTTTTGGTGGTCCAACAGACTTTTAAAAGAGCATAATAATGTCTAAGGTGAGACAAACCACACATCATCTGCCCCTTCTCATTCACACCTTCATCACCTCCAGACTCGATTACTGCAATAGCCTTCTCTATGGACTCACCACCACTCACTTACACAAACTACAATACATCCAGAACTCTGCTTCCCGTCTTCTCACACACACCGAGTCCAGAGAACACATCACCCCCGTCCTCCAACAGCTCCACTGGCTCCCTGTGCTACAAGTCCACTACAAGCTCCTCCTCCTCACCTACAAGTCCCTCCATACCCTGGCCCCTGCCTACCTCACCGACCTCCTCCAACAACACTATCCCACCCGCCACCTCTGCTCTGCCTGCACCCACCTTCTTACACCCATCACCCACACTAAGCACCGAACTCTGGGGGACCAAGCCTTTAATGCCGCCACCCCCGTCTTCTGGAACACCCTCCCTCAACTCATCAAGAATGGAGACTCATTACAGGACTTTAAAACTTGCTTTTCCTTAACCTTTCTTTTTCTTTCATTGTTATTTATTTACTTTCTTACTTTCTATTCTTTTTTATGTATTCTGTAAAGCGACTTTGAGTCCCCAAAAAAGCGCTATATGAAATTGATTTATTATTATTATTATTATTATTATTATTATGATTATTATTATTATTATTACTATTCAGAGCTTGGTTTGTGAATTTTTACATGTAATTTGCATTATCGTGCATCATTGAAGTGTGCAGCTGCAGGATTCATCATTGAAACAAAGTCAGAAAATAGCAAAGTACATAATATTGCCCTAATTAACACATTATAAATGTTGAGGATTGTCTTTTGGACGCCATTCAAGGCCTGCTGTGTGCTTTGTAAGTAAAGCTAATCTCCTCCAATGCTAATCCCGCTTTTCTTTTCATCTCTCCAGCATCGCACCACGTCCGAACAGGCACGTGTGAAGTGGTTGCACTGCATCGCTGCTGCAACAAGAACAAAATCGAGGAGCGGTCTCAAACAGTGAAGTGCTCCTGCTTCCCCGGGCAAGTGGCTGGCACCACCAGAGCAGCCCCGTCATGTGTAGATGGTACGTTCCATGACTGAATATTTCATTGGCTATCCTTAGTGGCCTTGTGTGTGTGTGTGTTTGTGTGTGTCTCTGTGTGTCCATGTGTGCTTGTGTATGTGTGTGTATGTGTGTGTGTGTCTCTCTCACTCTCTCTGTGTGTGTGTGTGTGTCCGTTCGTGTGTATGTGCATGCGTGTGTGTCTGTGTGTGTGTGTGTGTGTGTGTCTGTTTGTGTGTGTGTGTCTCTCTTTGTCCTTGTGTGTCTGTGTGTGTGTGTGTGTGTCTCTCTCTCTCTCTGTGTCTGTGTGTCTGTCTGTGTGTGTGTCTGTGTGTGTTTCTGTTTGTCCTTGTGTGTGTGTGTCTGTGTGTCCATGTGTGTGTGTGTGTGTGTGTGCATGTTTGTGTCCATGTGTGTGTGTCCGTGTGTGTGTGTGTGTGTCTGTGTTTGTCCTTGTGTGTGTGTGTGTGTGTGTGTGTGTATGTCTGTGTGTGCAGGTTTGTGTCCATGTGTGTGTGTGTGTGTGTCTCTCTGTGTCCGTGTGTGTGTGTATGTGTGTGTGTCTCTCTGTGTCCGCGTGTGTGTGTGTGTGTGTGTGTGATTTTTTTTGCTGATTTTCTTTTCCGCAAATCTTCAGGAAGAGTTCTGCTGAGATCATCTGCAAGTGTCAGCTCTCACATGTTTAATATGAGATGATATAACAAGTGCAGCTTGTTGTTCTACGGACTAGCTGGATATCAATATTTGATGATACGGTAAATGTAGCAAAGCAAGGACTGGTGTTTTTTGTAATAAATGAAAATAATACACTTGTTTAAATTTGTTTATTGTGTTATAGACTATTTTCTACCTACAGATCTTTATGTTGCCTTTGATACAAGCATGAAGCATAAACATCAATAATAACAACTGACATATTTTGCAAAATGGAAATAAGTGCCCAATGTGTAGACAATTACTATTTAGGTTCTTGCCTTTTTTTGTCAGTTTTCTGACGTAAATATATTCTGTGCATGGTACTTTCTCCTTATAAGACCAACTAAAGTCGGATTTATTCAGTTTTTCTTAAGCCTTTGATAATTAAATGAGACCCTGCCCTCCACAGACTGATTTCAATGACCTTGCAGATCTCTTAGCATGCTCATGTGTCAGAGCACTGTCTCGACTGAAGTGGCTGCCTCACTTTCTTCTAAAAAGCGGGTTCTTAGCTAAACTCTGGAGCCACTTGTGTTTGACCTATTCGTTGACATTTTAGTATTGACATTTTCTACAAATTGGAGCTGTGAGCCACTGGCCCCAGTTTAAAGCTTTGTGGGTTATCTCAGGGAAAAAAATGATCAGCACTTAACCTTTTAATTATTCTTTCTTCTACAACCAGGGATTACCTTCAGCTCCTTTCAATGTGAGAGAATCGTCTCTTTTTATGAAGATAAATGAACCTCCAAGACATTTTCACAAATCTGAATCGATTTGAATGCGTAATGTGGTTCGAGAAAACACAAGCAAAACTTACTGAAATAAGACTTTACTAATGCTAATGTGCCGGTGAACATTCTTGTTATTTTACAGTGACTTTTGTTAAAAACACACAAAAGTTGATTCAAAGCTTCTAAGTAAAAATGTATTAGCTACTACCAGTGTTTGAAATAACAGCGTTTAAAATAACGGCGGTAGGTAATGGCGTTTCAGGTTAATCTAGCTAATTACTTTTTACACCGTTACAACGCTGTTCACATAACTGAACGTTAAATGCAGTGCGTTATGCATTGATTGAATAAACTCCAAAAGCACCCCTGGCTTCATACGCAGCTGTAGTGAGGAGGCGGGTTTAAAACAAGGTGAGCGATTATGATTGGCTAAGACACTACAGAGATGGCGAGCGTGGAGCAGTCTGATGAAAATTGTCATTTATATGTGGTGATATAAACACTACTTTAAATTAATTGTGGTCAAAGGCAAGAACGTGTATGTGTTCATTATATCCAGTGTTCATTATATCCAGGAGTGAAGACTTTGTCGACATCAGTTGTAAGCAACTCAAATTTAATGAAGCACCTCACAACGACACACGCATCTAAAAAATCTGAATTCTTTGACATATAGCAACTTTTTTTAACAGTAACTGAAATAGTTACTTTCCTTGGTAATTCCCAACACTGGCTACTACCAAAGAAAACCTGACAAAGAAAGCTTATATATTTTTCTTATAGGGAACATTATGAAAAACGGCAAACAACAAGAAACAGGATTCTACAACACTAGCCACCCAATCACGATAAAGATAACCTTCATTAGTCCCACAAAGTACAAAGTATCAGCAGCAGATAAATAGAAACAGCGTAATAAAAGACTGTAATAAACAGTAACAACAGGAAATATGCAAATAGTGAAGATCAAACTGACATTACTTACCTCTAGAAGGAGAACATTTGAGTTAAAGCAGTATATCCATTGGTTAGAGATAACAGTAATAGTAAGTCATAATTAGGGGTGAGTATTGGCAAGGATGTTGCAATATGATACGTATCGCGATACGTGGGTCACGATACGATATATCGTGATATTCTACCCAATTAAACGTAGAGATGAAAAATCAAGTTGCTGTATATGTTCCTCAGAAGAAATTAATCATTCAGAGGACAAATTGAGTCAAAACTATTTGCTTCAAAACATCCTATTTATTATTAGTGTTTTTGCATATTTTCACGGAAAAAAAAGAAATAGCAGTGTTACACACTGCCATCATAAAATAAAGTGCAACAAGTTTCTTTTCACTGAAACTACTGTGTGGAAGTCTCAAAGTAACCATGACAACATAATGACTGCATTGTAACACTAAGTGAGAACATTAAGGATAAAGCAAGTTACTGACAATGAACAAAAATAAGAAGAAAAAGAATTTACCACTGATCTGAACACAATGAAAGCATTGTAACCACCACTGAAATATTGCACAAATACACAAAAATATTGATTACATTTCCAAAAAAAAAAGACCCCTAGTCATAATATAAGAAATCCAACTCATGTTTCCTAGTTGTTTAAAATGTGCCTGTATTGAATTTAAATTGCAA
Organism: Gouania willdenowi; assembly: GCF_900634775.1. Classification (NCBI taxonomy): domain Eukaryota; kingdom Metazoa; phylum Chordata; class Actinopteri; order Blenniiformes; family Gobiesocidae; genus Gouania; species Gouania willdenowi. Next base: position 20,675,290 of record NC_041049.1, on the reverse strand, counting down.
GCTCCATCAAAATATTATATACTAAAGGTTATGCCATTTTATTACCTCCGCCAAAGATCTAATACTTTAATTGTTGCTTATTTGTGTTTTCAGTTTAGTTTAGTTGAGTTTAGACAACATTTCCCCAGTGGGCAAATCATTAGTCAGTGTGATTACGTCAAAGTTACTAAATGGGTTGGTTTTTATCAACATTTTCACCAAAGATAGACCTTAGGTCATGGAATACGCCATAAATGTTGCTCTTATTTTTTTTAAAAAAGTAATTCTATAGCAGCCAGGAGGTAATTAAACCATATGTCATATGAGGTGTTGTGACACAATCCGTGACCTGACTAAATGGGGATTCTGGTCGCTTTGGATGAGCCACCATCAGACACTGGCTTTAGTGGCAACAAAACACCCACTACAACTCGTAGTAGGTGGTCGCTGTAAATCCTGTTACATTTAGGTCATCACCTTTGATAAAGGGCCAAAAGTACGTGTGTCTGACAACAACAAGGGTTTCTTCCTTCTTGATGTCCCACTTTAGGTTGAGTTTTCATCTCTCAAGTTATTGTGATTTATGTACAGCTATAAACGTTGTTAATGCTGTCTTCATGAGAAAAATATTGTTAATGCTAAAAAATGTCATTAAGGGCCTGTACTACAAAGCTAGTGAAGCCTGGATTTATCTCCGTTAGCAGGCTTCACCTATCCAAACATTCCGTGTCAGAGAGAAGCTGTCCTACGAATCACGATATCAACTCGCTAAGTTAAGCGTGTTTATTTCAGCCTGGCTACGTGCACGCTCTTGTGAGAGGGGTGGAGATTACAGCGTCAGACCAATCACAATCACGGAGAAACTGTGGAGAGCAATTTACATCACAGTTGAGGAATAATTCTTTAAAAATATTCATATAATTCATACCAAAAACAACACTGTTGCTTAATTTGTTAATGTAGAAATTAGTGAGATTATAGCAGTATTAATTCATGGGAGAATAAATGGACAGCGCTCTGATCAGTTTCACTTTTACTTTGACCTTGACTGTGGCTCTGATGCTGCGTTCATAAAGCTCAGATTACATCATGAGGTGGACAATAGGGGTGTGTATTGCCTGGCATCTGGCGATACGATTCATATCCCGATGCATTGGTCACGATATATCCCGATATTAAAGTGGGCGATTATTGTGATTTATTTTTTTCTATATATGACTTAAGAAACATCTGTAAATGTGTACACCTTCATGAGAACATTATGTATGAAATATAATTGAGTGGCATATTTTACACTGAAAACATTGGCTTTAACGTGCCATGTGCCAACAACTTAAAATAAAAAAACCAACCAAGCTTTTAAACCAACCAAATTTTTATATTGTGCAACGTAATATCGCGATATATCACCGAATGAATTTTTTTCAACACCCCTAGTGGACAATATTTGTATTTTATATTACCTTACAGGACTGAGGCTCTCTGCGTCACCACAGAATACTTCAACAAATGAATGAATAAATTAATTCATTTATCAGCTGACTAGCGTAGTTCAGTCCATCAGATATAAATCTATATTTCCAATAGGATGTCATCGGGTAGATGAAAAGATTCTATCAAATATTCTCTCTCTCCTATCAGCGTCACATCAGATTCACACAGCAACATGTTCAGAGAATGTTTTACCATTTATTGGACAAGTCCTTTTTTAAGAGAGCTGATTGGTCAGGAGGCGGGACTTAAGTACTGGCTCAGATCCTAGCCAGAACAAAACCTGGTCCCAACCAGGTTAGATGTTCAGCCTAAGTTACCATGGTGATTTCGCTTCGTAAGAAGTTATCCACCATTGTAGGACAGCACACACGAATGAAATCCTGGAAGTGAGCGTAATAAGAGGAAATGCAGCTTTGTAGTATAGGCCCTAAATGCTATTCTTAGCTTTGGCTAGTTTAGCCAGAGCAAAATGGACCTGCAGGTTAACCTAAAAACATGTTGCTTGCTTGGTTCCTGCTTTCTTCTAGGCCTTTTCTATCAGTCTGCATTGTAACACAAGGTTTTATGTTCATGAGAAAGCTGAGAATATTTGTTTTCCCGATAAGGAAAGCTAGCTATCAAAGCTAGGATTTCACTATTTTTACAGACTTTTGGTTGAAAAAATGAACTTTTAACTACTTGAAAGTTAGGAGTTTTACATACTGTATGCCATAAATAACTTTTCTTTGGAAAACCTCTCACTTTTGAAAAGTTCTACCTGAACATTTGTGAATATGAACTGGAGGTTAAACCAAAGACATACATGTACTCCCAGATGTTTTCAAACTGAGCTTCTTTTTTAAAGCGTCATTAACTGTTAAGTGGATTGCATTGTGATCTTCGCTTAGTGCGTGTGTGTGTGTGTGTGTGTGTGTGTGTGTGTGTGTGCGTTTGGTCATCAATACACTCATTTCATTTCACAAGAAACCTTTGTGGCTTTTTAATAGCAGCTGCTACACAACCTCCATCTGTTCGCAGTTGACCTGATGCACTTTTTACACCCAGCCACCACAACAGCCGAGGCTGTGTAATACAAATTGATTCCCTCTTGTCATAAAGGCATCATTTGGTGCAATTTGCTGGAGTGTGGCTCTGGTGTTATGTGTGGATTATAATAACCATCCTCTTCATTAGACAGAGAACACTAATGCTTGTGGAGGGGGCTGTGAAATGTGGATAACGACTTTTATAATACGCTAAAAAAACCAAATGATACCCTTTACAGCTATGATAGCAGAAGCTTAATGCATCGGCGTGGAGGAATTAGAGACAATTTACACCTTCACATGATTGTCATCACATTTGTCTCTGCTTCTAATCCTTTACACACTGTCTTGTGTCACAACAGTTCCAGGACTTGTGTTTTGAAAAACTCAAAATAGATGAGCGTTAACAATCATAGAGAAAATCCTGCATCACTTACCTGAAACAGCTGTCAGAGGGTGACAAGGTTTGATGAGGCGAAGCTTTGATGAAGTGACTGATACGTGGTATTTATAAAGAGGCCGTGTAGCCACAGGATGCACATATAATAAAAACAAAGACTCACATGAAAAATATGCAAGAAATAATGAACTGGCTTTTATAAATATTCCTATCAATTTGAATAAAATATGTACATTTATTTAGTCAGCGCTGCTTTTCATGCTCATTGATGAAATAGTGGGCAATGTTCCAAGGCCTAAACTTTCCAAAATCATATCAAACATGCTAAATAGGGTTAATAGAGTGAACCACTGTTATTCACTTTACATTTTATATGCTTTAGATGATTTACATAAACGGGATGGTAACACTGAAATCATGCAAGATTAGGAGAGCAGCGTGAGCCCCACTGCTACACCCTTAGCTTAGGGTGACCATATTTTGATTTCCTCGGCATACTCAAAGTACTCAACGTTTTCTTTATTTATTTTTTTAAAATCTACCTTGTAATGGAAAAATACAATATCATAATAAATGGGTTGTTAATGTCCATAAGGTTTCTAAAATTCATTTCTGTCTTTATAACCTTTATTCAAAAATCTCACATATGCCTTCTTGAAATCTCTCAAACATTGAAACGATTAGAAACATTTCCCCCAAGAAATTAAAACAATAACAAAAATACAAGGTTTACAGAACAGTACATAATCATTAAGTAACCTTTTCAATTAAAACAATTATTTATTCTCTTTTAAACGCTCTCTCTTTCTCTCGGACTCACCAATCTCGACAGATTCTTCAATAATTGTGTCATATGTGAGTAAATTCACCATAAACACACCAGATTGGCTGTAAAGACCAACTCCTTAGCTCTCAGAAACTGGTGGAATTTCTCAGATAGAGCAAATATTAGCAGAGTTATGGCCTTTGCTTTCACGGTCCTTGGTGGTCCCCGAGACGCGTTCAGGGTCCCTATGAAACCTGGACAATTTCAGTAAGTTGTCGAATATCCCTGAACAGCCTGGACAAGATGTGAAAAGAGGACATGTCATCCTACCTTAGCTTCCTGTTTAACGAGAGGAAATGCTTGCTATTGTTGTGACGTTTCACCAGCTAATATGACCAGTTCACCAACAGCTAAACCTGTCTTTGTACCAGTGCCTTTTAGGATGTAAATACAGTCATAATATTGTGAACTGCTTGTTCCTCACAACACGTTAAAAACTCACTTGTGAAGCTGTGCGTTCATTTTCAATCACAGGATAACATGATCACTAGTCTCACCATCACACGTGGAACAAGATTTTGCTCGTGATTATGGGTGAGCTTAGACATATTTGTTTAAATGTGTAATATTTTCCCAGGGCAATATTAATGTTGATGTGTTTTAAGCAGCTATAGGAGAAAATGGACAAGCACAAAGACCTTTAGCTCTCATGGAAAAACTAATACCAAAAGGAGACATACTCACATGTATATGTATATGAATAAATTAATACATATTGTATTTCCTGTTTTGCTAGTGTATTGCATACAGAACATTAGTGCACAGCCATCATCTCACAGCAAAGCTCCAGGAGGGACCACTTCAACCCATCAAAACATCAAATTTCCCTGTTTGACCTTTTGGCTCTTTGTTTTAGCCTCTATAGTGGAGCAGAAGTGGTGGTGTCAAATGCATCCGTGCCTTGATGGAGAGGAATGCAAGGTTCTTCCTGATCTGAAGGGTTGGAGCTGCGCGACAGGGAACAAGATCAAAACAACTAAAGTAAGTCTAAAGAACCTCTTTTTTCTGGTGCTGCTTTTGAACCTGTTGAATCTGACACATTTCAGAACTTGTGAAGGTCAACAGGCTGTGGCTTCTGTTACGGTCGTCTGCTTCGCCTTTACCCCAAAACTGATGTTTGCAGTCAGTTCTTGGAGCCCCTTGGGGCCTTTAATCAATAGGCTGCCATGTCTCCTTAGCACTTTCAGGCCACTTTGAGCACCCAAACTGCCAATTACTCACTCCAATTACCTGCTTTTAACATTGTAACATGACGCCCGTATCCTTCACTGTGTTATGACGACCAATAGGCTTCACTTCTGCCTCCCTCCATGTGTTTAATTATTAAAACAGGCTGCACCACACCTGCCTGGAGCCGGTAGCCTGGAGCCTGAAGCTATCGATTCAATGCTTTGTCGGGCCCTCAAAATGGGATTTATATGTCTATATATCATCTTTTAGTGGTTGTGAAAGAAGCGTAAGCATCTGGCACATAGAGTCAGATAATTATCAGATGTTGGGATGATTTTTGAAGAACAAAAGACTAATCTTGAATCGTTTTTGTTTTTTCACTGTTGATGTTTGAACAGATTTCTGCTGACAGGGACCAGCTTTGGTAACATCAGATGATTCACAGAGGAGTCCGGCTGTTGGAGGTAATAATCTTATGGTCTTTGTTCACTGGGGTTGCATTTTATGTTTAGGATGAATAAAAGTCCTGGATATGTTTAATAGAAGAAGGATTACCAACAATAGGATTTTTTATTGAAATGATAATGAGATCCATGTTCGTTTCCTTTACAACAGAAATAGAGTTATTTTTCAATAACAGAACAGTTAGTAAGAGTTGGAGTAATCTGATAATTATCTCAGCAAATGTTGATGTTTTGGGTGTGCAAAACAATTCCTTGTATGGCAACAAATTAATACGAGCTTTTTGTTTGAGGTATGAATAGAAAAGAGGTCACAATACATTATGTATAATCCCAACACGAGCTATAACCCAGATATGATATTGCAATATCATATCACAATTTCACCATTTTAAATTGCGATAATTAAAAAGATTCTGTGAAGGATTACAGTTTAAAGTAAAAGTTGTGTATATGAATTAAAATCTTAAAATGCAGACAGTTTGCTTGTTATAGGACTACAGCATGCTTATTTTTTTCCAACTTTCCTCTCTTTTTATCCTTTCCAAAAATATCGGATTAAATGAGTACATCAACATACAATTCAGTGTATTGCGTCACCACTAAGAATAACCATGCTGTGAATTAGCAAAACAGCGCCACTCTGTGGATGGTGTTGAAAATAGATATTGTAGAGGGCAGAAAGCACACGTTACAAGTTGAAAGTTTAAGTAAAAATGAAGTAATTGTTAAATAGCCATATGGCCATTTATCTTTTACATTGCACTTACGGTGTATTGTTTATTAAAACAATAGGATCCCCAATTGCCTTTACCCAGGTGAGGCTATTCTTTCTGAGGTCCCCACAAATGTGAAACAATACTCTTTACAAAATCAAAATAATTGAAATATTTCTACATCAGCAACTAAAACAAAAGAACACCTAACATCTTAACGGCACTTTGTACTACCATCAGATCTGCATCCATTGTAATACATCTATTTACTGGCTTTTATGAGATCCATCATAATTTCCTTTCCAATTACAGCCTTTTTGAGTTTATTTTTAAAGCATAGTGTTTTAGCAATTGCAATTGTTGTGGGGGAGGGGATTCCAGTATGCGACTGCCAGAGGTGTAAAAAGTACTGAAATATCAAGTAGAAATACTGTTACTTGAGTGAAATTGTACTGAAGTACAAGTATTACAAGACTACAAGTAAGTCATACATAAAATACTCAAGTATAAATAAAAAGTAGCTTTATTTAATAATACTCAAAGCAAAAGTTACTAGTTACTTTCACCCCCACATTTTTTTTTTGGTAATACATCTTGCCATGGTTTCCTTGCATACAGGAACATCTCATGAATAAACTTATAAAGGAAGAGACGATAGCTGGCAAAATTGGAACTTCATTTATTTTCCACTAAGGCTTCTGTATCAAATAAAAGGTTTGTCAAATTGTACAATTATTTTTAAAAAAAATAAAATAACACCAATTAATTTAATTCTAAGTATAGCTAGAGTTTATACACTCTAAAACAATGCCATGCCAAATGTGCCATGTGGATAACAACATAATGAGTAGAAACCCCGACCTGAACCATAGAAAGTGGCTAGGAGTCGATCAGAAATGGCACGATTAAGAACATATGGTTATGTTCAATGTACCTTCATAAACTGCTGGCCTGAAATCAGTACAGTACTGTGGTTTAGGGTACCAATTTTTAAGCTAAATTTACTCAGAAACAGTTGGGTGTAGAAATGTAACAAATTATTTTAAAACATACTTAAAGGTCCAGTATTTTGCTATTTTTCACCAATCTCCATTTCAGATTCAGATTCAGAATACTTCATTCATCCCAGAGGGGAAATTCAGTTTCAGTTACATCCCATCCAAGAAACATGAAAAGACAATCACATATAACATGGGAGTGCAGGAGCGGAAGTACTGTGGGTCGCAAGCCATTAAGGCAGCGCCCCGTGTTTTAGATGAGAAGTGGAAAAACATGAGGAAAAAGGAGAGGGAAAAAGGCAGGTCCCAGTGCAAGCGCCAAAAGACACATATTATTATAGTATTATTTGCCAAACTTGCCTGTTTTCTGGAGTTTTAGCCCTCTGAAAAGTCACTTTAATGACGCTTCTAAAAACAGGCTGTTTTGCGGCCTTCATGCATATGCATGGGTGTCTGTAGACGCAGACTTCATGCCTCGCTCTGAGAGGGTGATCACCATCGCAATTTTCTTTTGCTATCCACACACTGCTGTTATTTTTTTCAGCCTAAAAACTGCACATTACAGTAAAACATATGGCTATATAAGCGGTTATTGTAATTGTGAGTCCGACAAAAACGCTGCTTCTAGTTGTGTGTTTATCACAGCAGCAACGGAGTCAGTCAGCTGTTTCAGATGTTTCAAACACTCACCAGAGTTGCTACTTTTTTGTTATCCGCACATATTCTGACCACAGAACTAATCCATTTAAGTCGATTGTCTACTGTTTTGTCCAACTGCTGCGTTGCATTGGGTCACAAACACGTCAGATCATGTCAAAGGCGATACGAGGCGATATAACGGCTACTAAAAATGGAACTGCTACCATGGCTGCTCACTGCTCCTCAGGGAGGAATTAAATGCTGAGAACACATTTCCTTTTTGTAGCTTTACATATATGTAATAAAGTATAACGTATATTCTATATTAAATCACAGTGTTTGTTTTAGCTTTGAGGTCGTTTGAGAGGGAGGAGCTCACATTCTTATATAGGGTAGGAGGAGCCAGGATTGTCAGAAGGAGGAGGTTCCGCGATGTGACATCACAACACGAGAACAATCCAACTCGCCCGTTTGAAGCTGACTTCTTACAAAATGTGGAATAACAAGGGAGGGAGGAAACAGAACTTTTTCAACTTTGACCCTCTGAATGAGGCTAAAGGGATGTATATCATTATAATGTAATTTTTTCATAATACTGCCCCTTTAAGTGCAAGTACCCATAAAAGCTACTCAATTACAGTAACGTGAGTACTTGTAATCAATTACTTTCACCTCTGGCGACCATTCTATACATCACCATTTTTTTTTCAGTGCATTAACATAGGCAGAGTCGAGCGATTGCCTATAGGGCTGGTCTAGCATCATATGTCAATCATTAGTTAGTCGCAACTGCAAAAACTGCAAAAACAGGTTAACCTGAAATATAGATATTTCTGAAAAACAAAATAAGACTGCATGCCAGCCTATCCTCCACCTGCATCCAAGACGGTGGAGGATAGACTGACATGCAGTGTATAAACTAAGGATGAATGGTTTTTGTTTATACTGGTTAATATCTTGGAAACAGAATCATCTCTTGCATAATAATCCAAGGTTTTTCCTGCTCACTCTGAACTGTGAGCCTGGAGCAGTGGGAATAGAAAAATATAAAGTTATTGGAAGAAAACAAACGGCCTAATAAAAAGCAGTGCAGTGTACACAGAGAGCTGCTTCACACATCGGCTTTTTATTCTCTTCATACCTCTTGTGTACGGCCCCAAAGACTGTGCGGGTTATCAATGTCACGTTTGAGGATTTCTCTGCTTTTCTCTGTTTAAACTGTTACCTGTTAAATAAACAACGGTTCCATCCTGCGGTTTAATGACAAGCTGCTCCAAACAGACTGAGTACCTCGCTGTGTGCTGAGCTGCGTGGCGCCAAGTCGCTGCTTTGTTTACAGTTTATTTTAATGTATTTATAATGCAAAGCCACATTGGTCGTTGTAGCTGCTGGTTTCAGGTTTATGTTTTGTGGCTTCACACAAATTAAAAACTGAGAGTGACCACTTCACCTCTTTTTAAAACTCCTGCTAGACAATAGGGGTTTATATGGAGCTTGATTCATTATCTGTGGTGACGAGGTTGCAGCTTTATCTGCCAATCAAGAGCAATTAAGTGCAGCGGTCTTACCCAGCTGCTGGCAATCAGCCAATATGGGCGGGTATATAAGCAGTATGAGCTTGTTCAGAAGAATGAGACACTAAGAATGCTTTTAACTCTTTCAGCCGGTTTCAGCATTTCTAGCCTCCTCAGTGCCAGCCGTTTTTTGAGCATTTTGACTCATTTTAAAAGACCCACAGAATATTTTGTACTATGACAATCTGAATTCCGAAAGATTAAAGTTTCTGATTTCATCATCAAAAAGAATTTTGTTTCTAGCTTATTTCGTTCTTCCATAATCAGCAGTTGAATAGAGGCAAGTTTCACACAAATCGCCAGTTTGTGACAAAAAGCTGAGAAAAACGGCTTTTTCTGAAAAAACCTATTTTTTGTTTTTTTCGCTTTAGAGACACCTCAACATTGGTTTCCTTCTATAAAACTACAAAAACAACACTGAGACTGGGATTTTGATGGCAAAATTCTAATTATTTTGCTATCTGGGTCAATCTCCACACACGCAAATTCCTCCTCATCCCGGACATGCTGAGTCACACCGCTTGCCCCGTTTTTTGATCGTTTTTTCTCACCATCGCCACACTTTCAATAGTCCACTTAGTTCCACACATGCACTGCTGTGAGCTGCTGGGAACTTCAGCATCAACTCTTGTAGCGCCATTTTCTGTCTCGTAAACTCCTTTCCTCTCCCTCTGAGCTCTGCCCATCACGGGTGATCTTTCACCCGTGATGGGCAGAGCTGCTACCACCTACATGTCACCTATTATTTTGCTATCTGGCTCACACTTGAATGTTTTGCTTACTGCATTTTGTATCTGCTCCCCCCGTCAATCACACAGACGTAACTTCCTCTTCCTCCTAATACGCAGAGATGACCCGTTTGGCCGGGTTAGTTAATCGTTTTATCTCACGACTGCACGATGATGCCGTGAGCTGCTGGATACTTCACAATATCACTTCATAGCGCTATAATCTCCCTCGTCCCTGCTTCTTCCTCTTTAGCTAAGGGTAGCATCAGTGGCTAATCTCACATCTAAAGGTGCGCTGCTGCCACCTTCAGGGCACAGTTGGTCATTACATAACACTACAGCTTAGATATTGATGAGGGACCTTTGCCAGGGTGTCTTTTAGTAATCTCCGTGAAAAAACGTAATATTACGTCAATGGCACTGAATGAGTTAATTGACTTTCTATAATGATGTATTGAAATGTAATTCAGTGTAAATTATACCTGCTGCCAGGGCTGGGGTCAATTGTATATTTCAGTTACCCATGTTCAATTACAATTCAATTACTATTACAGTTACCAGCATTTTTTTCCATATACTATTGATTTTTTATCCTCAGAAAGTCTATTACACTTACCTTCTCAATTGCTAAAGTTCAATTACAACTAACACAATTACTCACAATTACTGAGCCTGAAATAAAAAACCTAATAAAAGTTTTATTAGCTTTCTGTTAGCATCTCTTATGTTAACAGGTCTTAAATCAACTGTGAAATACACTAAAAACAAATATCTATCATCTAATTTCTTTCTATCTATTGGTTACCTTGTTAGACTTTCTAATCAATGAAAATGTGGGTTTTAATATTTTTATCTAAAGGTAAAATGTATAGCTTCATATGAAACATGTTTTACTAAATGTTCACTACATATGTGTAGAACTGTACATAGAACTGTAACATGGTTATCCAGTTTTGCATTAAATTGTAATTGACAATTTTAATATGTATTTTCATGACAATTACAATTACATAGTCAATTATTTGAACTCAATTACAATTTAATTAGGATTACAACACCAAGAAATTTTTTTAAATTCCAAATACGCCATAATTGTAATTAATTATCAATTACGTAATTACAATTATAATTGACCCCAACCCTGGCTGTTGGTTGGGGCCAGACAATTTTAGACAACACAAAATAGCAGCTGTTAGCGTGTAAAGGCACATTTCAAAGGGCTGTCAAAAATTCAGATATTAAGACAAAATCTGAAAATGCAGATATTGCATCCCAACAGCACGGATATATTTGTTATTTTTAGCTGTTGAACCTTTTTAGTTTTCAACAATGATTTTTTGGCTCTATAAATAAAAATATGACGTTTAAAAATGCCATTTTTGCATTGACTCCAATTGTTCTCATTAGAGCAAAAATCAATTCATTCCTGAGATAAAATTCTAATTTTTTCCAAACATCATCTACAGTTAGTCCAAACTTTTGTCATATTTTATGAACATTAAACATGTATATGTTTAAAACAGTTTACGGTTAAACATTTTCATCCACTGTAGGCTCAGTTTTTCATGTGAATCGTTTGTTAGGACAGTCTGCAGACTGGTGTCAATTGAACAAAAATAGTGTGAGGAGATTTACAGTTTTTGAAAAATTGAGTGATGGTTGGTTTGTTGTGAATTTTTTTAATTCTGAAATTTAGAGGCTTGCTGTAGCGCCACCTTTAGGACTATTGGTCTGTGTTTGCAGCTGAGGCAATTTGGTATGGGACTGGACCTTTGTGCAAAAATGGATTTAGGAAATGAAGACACTATTATTAGAGCCCTAAATGCACATTTTGTTTGTTTCAGCAAGTGCAGTCATGGTAGTTTTCAAAACGTGAATCATATGATTGTAAAAAAAACGTCTGAACCTCCTACTTTAAGCAAAATGTATTTGTCCATTGAAAGAATAAGTATAAAAGCAGAATTATGAATCCTTGCCTTTCTGATGCTCTTTTTACAATGATGTCTGTTTGTACCTAAAGCAAAATGAGTCACTATCCCACTCCTGCTACTACTGTAGTAGCCTTTCTAAATATTTCAACTTTACCCATTGGCAAATCAGCAGCAGATTCACATTGTAAGGAGAATTTGAGAAATGCTGTTTTTTTTTTAGCTTTCAAGTACGTTTTTAGGTCAAACCATAAACTATGTTAGGATTTAGGATAGCCCACTGGTCACAGAAGCTCCCGTTTGAAGATCAGAGTTTTCCATTTTACTCTTTCACTGCAGTATTGGCTCATTGCATAAACAGTTTTCTTAGAAAAGGAATGTAAGGACGAATGTCCTTGTTAATAGATCGAGATTCAAGATATATGGAGTTTTCTATTTTGGCGATATTGAAAATTACATTATCGCCTGTATCTATATATTTTGATTTTATAGTTTATGTTGTATTAAAATACTTTTATTTTAGGAGTTGTTGCTTTCACTACTGTAGCTGTTTGTTAATACATTTCACAGTCCCATTGTGTATTTTTTTTCTCATTTTGTGTATTTTGTTTTTATGTATTTTTGTTGTTCTTTTGTGTATTTTTCTGCTAATTTTGGATGTCTTTCTGAGTCATTTTGTGTATTTTTTGGCATGTATGTTGTTCTTGGATTTTCGTTGAAAGACCCCCCAATCACCCCCCTCACAGAGACTACGAAAAGGATTTATTGAGGTGAAAAAGTTACTTAGTTATGCTTTAACCTCATAAACCTAGAGATATGTAAATGTGCTATTTGAATACTAACACCATCACAGTTTTTTGTTGCATATGTAGCTTCTAAATCGCCTCCCATTCCTAGTAGTAAAGTTTATGTTTTATAGTCTTTCATTTGAGCTGTCTCAGGTTGAGTATCCCTTTAAACTGTGACTTCAAGTATGGTTTATCATGCAATTTGTGCCTGGAAATGGACAATAATCTTTGTGGGCAATGTCTGTTTTCTGAAATGCTTGCATGTTGAAAATAAAAAAAAAACAGGGTTAGTAAAACTGTGTAAACATTTATTGTGTTCAAGGCAGTCGTCTTGTGCAACTGTCAAAGCCCTGCAATGCTTTTATTAACCTAGTATATACATCTATAAAATATATAGTAAATTAAGTGTTTGTGGGGCATTTTAAAGAGTGTTGAATATTTTCTTGATAGCTGCTCAATAAAAACCATTCCATGCCATTGACTATGAAGTCTCTGAAAAAGGGTCCATATGCAATGATGATGTGCAGCTCGTGTAAAAGTTTACAATGAAAGTCCATCTCAGGGCTGATTGTATACAAAGCACGTTTTCTAACAGGACTGTTTAGGCTGAATTCCACCAACACGGGCCTTGCTGCACCTGCTGTGCTGATTCTTTCAGCCAACTTTACTTCAACCTCTAAATGGCAACAAACACCGCGCCAATTAGCAGTTGTCAGCTCGCAATTACGCAAATGCAGCACTCATGAAAAGACCTAGCTGTTTTCAGTGTATTAGGCTTTTTTTGTGAGTCACTCAAATTTGTCAGCTATTCCTCGGTATGAGCTGAGAAAAATAGTCGATTCATCTCCGAATACATTATGTCTTCTCACAAGAAGCGGTTCTGCTTTTTCTAAAATTATCCTCAAGTTAGCGCCACGTTAAGCACAGTGACGGCTCAGAATAGAAACGGCTCTGTTAAGTGAAATAATTTAAACTGCCTGTTTAAGCAAACAGAACAGACATGACAACTACTGTGATCTATGGTAAATTCACAGGTATCAAGAAATAGCCCGAATGTTTCTTTTAGCTCAGCTGGGTCCAAACTCAGACCATGGGGTTTACTTTGGTATACAGCAGGGGTCACCAACCTTTCTGAAACTGTGAGCTACTTCATAGATACCACATAGATACTTCTTAAATATTTCATTTTCGTGGTTTCACTTTAATTAGAGGGTAAGATAATAAGGCTGGCTAGACGTTACTTAAAAAGTAGAAAAGTTTCCTTGACTTCCATGTAATAATTTCAGCAGTTCTTTTTGTCTTCCTTTTTAATAATATGTTACAGTTCCATTTATTCAGACTGCTGTTTTTCACATCAAAAGCGACCAGCAAACACCTCTGAAGAAGACTGGCAGTTGACATTTGAAACATGTCAGGAGATCAAACTAAATTTCCTGAAAAACAGTTGTCTGAACATATTAAACCTTAAAATATTCAAAAAGAAGACAAAAGCACTCGAGGTGCTCCTGAGGGCAGGCACCTCGTTAGAATAAGATGCCAAATTGATTAAGCACTGCTGTGCAAATGAGGGTCATTGCACTCAGGGCCGGCTCTACGCAGGGGCCAAAGGGGGCAGCGCCCCCTCAAATAAATATCTTGCCCCCTTAAATCAAAGATTATGATTCTCACTCCATGCTCAGATTTCCCAAGAGACACATCTATTACACTTACAGGTTCCTGAACGTTTCTACACATGTATTAGCAAGCAAGCCTGCCTGAAGAAGGTCCTTTTAAGGACCGATACGTCACGTTTCCTCTTGCTTTTTCTTCCTTTTGCTGTTTTACTCCTCTTATGGATGGACGGGGATATGAGGGCGGGTGGACAGTGGTTTCCTACCGTCAGGAACGCGACAAACACCGCCACGGCCCCATCGGGCCGCCGCCGTGCTCCTCACAGCTTCTATAACAGCCGCGAGCGGCACACTGATGCGTCAGTCTCATGGACCGAGGGCCACCGTGCTATACATGGCTTCAGAGAGCCAGGCTTTCAGCCACAATTTTTTGATCTGCGGGACTACTCTGTAGCTCCGAAATATCGCTCTAATGAGCGCACTGCACGCCGTCATTATGCGGACATGCACAGCCATGGCACTGCTCCACGGCACCAAGCACCACACACACACCCCCCACAACACTAGGGATGATAAACTCAAGTCTGATGACCTAGACTTTGGGTTACAAGTGTGTGTTATTTATAAAATAATAAAACTGGCCCACCATCTAAAGAATGTTTTAGCCTCTAAACCCCCTCCCACAAATCAGAGGCTGACTAATCATTTATCCACCTTTATTAAACCTGCCAGCCCCTGTAATGAAATACAAACATTAATTACTGGGAGTGCTAAAAACTGGGAACAAACCACCATGCTCATTCTCCAAGACCACTACACGGTGGCCATGGAGGCTGAGTTTGAAGCCCTCCTGGGCACGCCCACAGCAGACTGGTGAGACCCCTTCCAGACAGCCTCATCCTGGGCTAGACGCAACCTGAGGATGTGTTTACAGGATGAGACTCTGGAGAAGGTGGAAGCTCTCATCATATCTCGTGTAAAAGATGTGAATAAGCAGGGGGAGGAGGTGAGAGTGGACAGAGAGAGGGAGGGAGACAGGGTCTCATCACCACCAGAGAGGACCCCCCCCACATCCCAACCATGTCCCACCATCACCACCAGGTCTGAGGTGCACATTTCAGCTGACTCCAGGGCCATAGCAGAGGTGGCCAGGACCCACCGCTGAGCCTAAAGCCCCGCCGACCACCGTTTCTCCATTTCACCCCCTGTTGTCACCAGACCATACTCACTGGTTACCACGGCTACCATGGCGACCATGACAGAGCCAACAGGGGATTGGTCACCATTTAGGGAGACTGAAACAGCCACTACTGTTCAAATTCACTCCCATCTTAAAACCCCAGAGGACCCCACGGCCCCTCCCTCTGGGTGAACTCTATCCAAATCATCCAGTTAAGATATATGTTATGTTGTTGGTTGATAAAATCTGAATGAAGGATGTTTTATTTTTATTTTTCAGTTTTCCCCCTTGAGGGATTGCCACCCTATTGTGGTCAGGGGGTCTGTGTGCCTCAGTGACCTTAAGAGCTATACCAGCAGGAGCTTAGTCTTCAGGTGGGACACCCAAGTTGGACAGGTGTGAAGGTAGAGGCCTGATTAAGTGCAATCCACATCTCTGGGTTGGGGTTGGACACAAAGTTAACAAACCCCTCATATATGCCTGCCATAGCCGGTCCTGATTGCACTTCTCTCAGGTTACTGTGAATTGTATTTATATGCTTTACGCCACAACAAATGTAAATATTCGGGGTGTATAGTTTGTGTTGGCGTACGTGGGGCTGTACGTGGTCTTGCTTGGTTCAGCTTTGTACTTAAGAAGACATGTAAAACACTGTAGACTGACACACGTAGCAGCTCTGCTCAAGGCTGTGTCTTATGTTCTGTTGGTGAGTTAATCTAAGAAGACTGTCAAAGCCATCTTCCTTTCTATCAAAAGTTCTGCACTGATAACTGGGCCTTACAAGTTCTCTGGTGGCCTCTCCAAGTTCATCAAACCTTTGCCACAGCTGGCAGGCAGTTGGAATCGATAGTGGACATTGTTATACAGGCTGTTATGTTATGTTCCCTCAGAGTCTTTTTCCAGAATGTACTTTTAGAGGAGCAGAGGAGCTGCCAGTCAGCTACAGGGCTTCATGACAGGCAATTTAATCTGAAAGAGAATGGACGGTCCTCAGAGGGTGGGACAGCAGCAAAGTCGGTGAGAAAATCTATAAAAGGTGAAGATTTAGCTCCATGTTTGCTTTAGATTTTCTGATGTTCATAATTAGATGACAAATCAGTTTAAAATTTAAATGTATTTTACATTCCTGCAAAATGTAAAATCTTGGCAGTCAACATCTAGTGGGTTGTTAGAAATCAATCAGTCTATTCTCTGCTCTATGTTAACTTCTCTTCTCTTACAGTTTGACTAACAGCAGGCCAATGTTTGTTGGATTCCATCATACAAGAAGAAGCACACAGCTCCTTAAATCACCATGTTATTTTACAGAAGTGCCATTGTATCATTAATTTGGAAAAGGCATGAACAAAGCTTAAAACTGACAGATTATTCTAATTGTTTCATTAAAGTTTTAATAACGTTATATGAGTGGATGACGCCCCCAACATTAAAGCCGACCATCTGTTTTTAAGAGACAGTATCAGTATCGGTGATACCTGTTCGGTAAATTTAGCTTTCTCTACATGTGCTTTGATTTGCCTTGGCTTTGGCCCAGCTGTCTACCCATTTTGTTAAGGCTGTTTTGGAAAATCACTAAAATGTTATCCATTTTTCTGGAGGAGGAAAAGCTTACTTGCTGCTATAAACCTCACCCACTCACTATCTGTTTGTCAATGATCTTTATTTCATTACAAGTGACTCACATAATGGAATTTTTTTTTTCACTATTTCTATTGATTTCCAAGAGGTATAAAAGGGTTGTCTTTTTTTTTTTTTTTTTTTTTTTAAATGTATTTAAGGTAGACTTTATTTTTACTTCTCTTTAATATTTAGATACTGTATATATGTATAAATATATACTCTATCTGGTGTGGATACAGCTTCATGCCTCTAACTTTTCTTGATTCTGGCTCTGTTCCAGGTGGACCATCAGCTCTGGATTTCCCGATCCTCGAAGGAGAATCGTGTATTTTAAAGGACTTTTCCTGTAAATAGAGAAATTCTTTCTTCTGAACGTCATCTAATCTTTGAAAAAAAAAAAAAAAAAACTATTCTGAAACCCTACAGACACGAAGATGAGGAGAACGTCCCATTCACAGAACTGTTCTATCAGACCTGTCTTTGAAGGACGACATGACATGACTTATTCTCTAATGTTGCACTGCTAGTCGAGGATCAAAGTGTTTAAATGTTGATTTCCGGAGTAAAAGATTCCCGCAGATATCTTTGCATTGTATTGTGTTGATGATACAATCTAAAATAATCAATGGTGGTTTTTAAAAGGACCATTATAGTGACAGCCTTTGAAAATACATTTATATAAACACAAAGACTGTAGTATACAGTCTGACCTTGCATCATTTAGCCAGAAGGACACTTTAAATGCTTCCAATAGGAATTAAAGCTGGGTCTCTACTGCACCACTACCCTAACTTTTAATCACAATATTTATTGAAGAAAATAATCTAATTGAGGGTTCCATGAAGTTAATGTGTTTCATTGACTTGTGGACTTGTTTTATTTTTTTGCACTCCAACTAAAACTGAAAATTGTCAACAACTGTGACAATGAACTGCTATTACAGTTGCTGTCACAAAGATTACTAGTTTTTGCTTTGATGCTATTGCTTAACATGTAATTACTTTAACTTCAGGTGATGTCCCACCTTGAGTTTTTGACACTTATGAAGAAGTAGATAAGTTGTGCCAACAGTTCTGGCTGCATTGACAATCTTCTGGATATACAAAGTGGTCAACGTTGACTTGCCAGTACAGGACAATGTGTTCCCAGGGACAATGATTGAGTCCAATACAATCTTAACATATCCAGAAGAGTTTAAAGAAGACCACCAGGAAGAAAAGCCCACAAAAGTTTGTTTAATTGGACTGTAACACAACAAAGTACAACTACAGGTCATTGTTCCACCTCATTCTTCGTAGAGCCATGTGTGACACCTTTGGAATTCTACCTGTTTTTGGAATCTGATAATGTTTGAAAATGCTGCTGCTTTATGTACCAGAAAGCAGTGACATGCAGTTATTAGTGAGGATGAAAAGCTTTTCTATAAGATACTAAGACATCAGCTCCTGGGTTTCTGGGTGAATTCACAAGCACAAAGTGACATATGGTGAAAATTGTAAAGACTGGCTGAAAAATAAAATGACATTGACAAAGTGAGCAAACCCCACCACTGTCAATGCGAAGTGAATTGTTTACTTTTACTTTGAAAGCCACTGTCCAATTCCAGGCTCTTCCTATTAAGTCTTTTGAGTTTTTTTTTGTTTGTTTTGCAGCTACAAAACTTTAAAATGACTAGTGCAATGTTAACTGAAATACAATGTCCAGGTGAATAATGGCAGCAGTTCCCAAACTTATATTGACCTTTACCTTCCAGTAGCATTTGCTGACACTTTTGTCTGTGTAAGTGATTACATCAGTAATAAACTATGGTTGTGTAAACTAAATCTGTTTCTATTATTTCTATACACTTCAGGCTTGATTCACTAGAATCCCAAATAAAGAACCCTAACTTTGGTGAGAATTTGGTCTGAATACCTGACGGTTACACACAATGTTAGAGACTGGGGAAAACAAAAAGAAAGAACAGAGGATATCAAGAAAAAGATGGCAAGATTAAAGAAAAAAAAAGGTCATAGTAAATGCTTTTATTATTTGTTAATTTATTCATTCAAAAATGTTGATTTACCTCTAACGTCTGTTAGCACGCGCAGTCACGGTTGCTTGTTTTAATATACGCAATAGTAAGTAATCAAGCCTTTAAAGGGAACATATCATGGTTTTAAATCCTTCCTTTTTACATATAAATCATACAGTTGTGGTCTATATAAAGCGGAACTGCAATGCTTGGGTCTGAATTCCTCATTATTATAGCTCCACAGGCCCCTTTTCTACCCCTTTTCTGATGTGCTTCTGAGAGCAACTCGTTTTGGTGCAGTCTCTTTAAATGCAAATGAGACACTTCATACCCCGCCCCTTCTTCAGGTGACACTCGGTTCAACTCCACCCTGCTCAGCCATTTTTGTAGTTTGATAGAAGAGATATGGCTATGTAGCGGCCCATAAACTTTTTATTCACACGTTATTTACAAAATGTCAACAACAGAAGACTTGTCCATCCAGCCTTACATGTTCCAGCCAGAGTCTGACCCAGCGGAGCGAGATGAAAATGAAGATGATGAACCTGCAGAACCCTAACAAGTGAGCTAACACGAGCACCAAGCTAACGCTAGCGCCAAGCAAACGTCACGAAATGCATTTTAATACAGTCTTTTCAAAGACGAAAACGGCAAAATGAAATGACTAATGAAAACTTTAGACTTAAATTAAATCACGTAGGCCATATCATCAAGGATCTAAAACGAGCACACAGCGCTAACATATGAAGACGGTGCAACTGCTAATGCTAACAAAACAATGACAGGGACGTCTTATCATCACACTTTTTAGCGTTATTTACAGCTTACCGAAGTGCTCTGTTCATCGTCTCCAAAGATAGAAGGAATTGAACCCTCAATCAGACAAAGTGTTTCTGCAAATCCTTCTTTATACTGGTGGAGGTTGCTGAAGCAGTCATCCTTGAAGTGCTGCGCGCACACAAAAATGACCTTACCCACAGATGTGGGTACATTTCTGTGAAAAATAAAACTCAACCAGGCACTTTGAAAAGGTTCTGATGCTGGGAGACGGTGTAATGAAGCGTGTGGGTTACTACATCCAACAACCAAACATTTTGACTTATCCTCTCGTAACTTCGGCATCCTTGAGCTTGGACTACAAAATAAAAGCGAGAAATAAAAATGGCGGATTGCTCGAAGTGTTGGGCCTGGAGTCGATGTCTTAATTGGCAGTTCCGCTGCAAATACTGTGACGTAATAGTTCAAAAAACTTAATAGAGAATAGAAAAATCGAATCAGATTGAAAAATATGACCAAAACAGATTATAAAGATATCTACGGAGCACCTGAAGAGACTAACTTGATTTTTTCTGTACTTCTAAACACTCTAAATATACAACAAAATGCATTTAAAAAGTGGATTTAGCATGATATGTCCCCTTTAATGTTTTACTGTTCTGTTTTAATCACAGGCTGAACTGAGGAACTCCAACTAACTCAACCAATGCAATTGAATGAGACAAATATAGGATTAATTAAAGTTTCTTGTAAAGGCATTGACGAAGGTCTTATTTCATTAAATCTCTAACCTCTAAACTGAATAACAGCTTTAAACTTTTTTCCATTTGGGAACTATTTTCCTCCATTATGCTCCCTGTTGAAGGTTGTTCAGGGACCATCAGAGCTGCTTTTGTAGCCTTACTTGTCTTGAATTTCCAATCTCACTTTCTTTCACTTTTGACTTCTTTATTCAGGTTTAGAAAGTCATCGGCTGGTAATATGCTGTTAAAAGATTATATCTGCCCTGTTAACCCCACCACTCACAAGCAGATCATTTTTCTGTCAAGTTTTTTTCTCTTTTGAATTTACTCGTTTAGATTTTTTGTAACCCTGGAGACCATCACATTTTCTACATCACAATGATGACAGTAGAAACCAAAAAGAGACTGTTAAACACTGCTAGATTTCCTTTTAGATAAACAAAAATCTAATAAAAGTCAAACAACAAAGCTTTTGTCAAAGTCAGTACATAGAAAAGAACAGAAAAGTAAACCATTATTTGCTCAAGGTCCTTCGGATCTGAATGTTTCCATGACTCTCTTGAAAAAATAGATTTGTAATTTCAATGAGACTCTCCTGGTTAAATAAATGTAAAAAATGAAACAAAAAACTACAACATCCCCACTGTCCCCTCTACATCCATACCTGCATCCCTCTGCCTCATCATCGAACCTCTGCCTCAGTTCTCCCCTGTGTCCCCAATTGAGCTTGCCATCATAACCTTGAACATGAAGTCCTCAACCAGTATTCTTAATTCCATCCAGTCTCGCCAAAAACTCCCAACCATCGCGGCACTCATAACCTTAAACATCAACTCCTCCCTCTGCTCTGGTACAGTACTCAAACTTGCAGCCGTCACCCCAATCCTCAAGAAACCTGGACTCAATGCAGACAGCATGTGCAACTTACACCCTATCTCCAACTGACCTTTTCTATTAAAAATACTGGAACAGGTTGTCTCCTCCCAGATCAAATCCCACCTCTGATCCAATAACCTCTTTGAAATATTCCAATCCAGCTTCCGTTCCCAGAACAGCACAGAAACAGCTCTCCTTAAACTCACCAATGACCTCCTCCTTTCCTCAGACTCTGGCCTCCTCAACATCATCACCCTCCTCAATCTCACTGCAGCCTTTGACACAATCAACCACAATATTCTTCTATCCCCCTTAAAACACTCACTCAATATCACTGGCACTGCTTTCTCCTGGTTCAAATTCTACTTTACTGACAGACAACAATTCATCAACATCAATACCTGTTCCTCCTCCATAGCTCCTTTGTCCCAATGCATCCCCCAGGGTTCAGTGCTCGGTACCCTCCTGTTCATCATATACTTGCTCCCCCTTGCTAACATTATCTGCCAGCATGGTCTCCATTTCCACTGTTATGCAGATGACATCCATCTTTACATCTCCACTAATTCAATCACCAATGGAACCCGTTCTACCCTGACAAACTGCCTCAATGTAATAAAGAAATGGATGCACAGCAACTTCCTCTTCCTCAACTATGCCATAATTATTAATAATAGGCCCCAAATCCCTCACAAATTCCTTTAACAACATCTCCTTCACAATAGACTCTCTCTCTCCCTCCCCTCATACCAGGAACCTTGGAGTGATCTTTGACAGCCAGCTCTCCTTTGAAAACCATGTCACCAAGCTCACAAGAACCGCCTTCTTCTTCTTCTACAAATGATAAATATAATAATTGTTACTTAGTCACTTTGCAGACAGTATGCTAATATACACAATTATGTTTTAAAAAACTGTTTCCTAAATTATGTTAACAAATATAAATTGATTTACACTAATAAATGTCATTGGAGATCAGATTATCAAGAAAAGCAAAGTTATAGTACTGGCCTGAATTGCATTGGAAATACATCCTGTGATGCATGGTGTCTAATTTAGTTGGACACATAATTAACTAGAAATTTCTCCCAATATAATACAAATATTCAGAAAATGTAACAATTATATTGATTATTAGGTATTAGGTAATTCCAGCATATATTTGTTTTCTTCAGTAGTGCCCTGCTATAGAAAGATATGGGCTATTTCTCAGTCTGTGTCCTTGTGCGGACTTGTGTGCTCATGGACTTGTGAAACGTCATCACGCGTGGCCCAAGTCCTGTTCCAATTCAAAGTTTGCTTCCCAGCAAGTCCGCTGTAAATCCCCGGATGAGAACTTGCTCCGCCAGTTTCCCAGCATGCACTTCGAACACGCGCATGATTTCAAAGATGACGACAGAGGAGGATAAGCCGCACATGTGTAAATTACAAAAAATACATTGACCAGATTACCTATTTATAGGGACTGCCAATATATTAAACAAAACACACAGGCGTTTATTGTATTTAAAGTTTTGTTCTTTTTTTTTTTTTTAATTTATCACCAAATGTTTTATTGGTTTACAAAATATTTAGTATTTACAACAAAGACATCTCCTCAGTGATAGATTCTATTTTCTTTGATGTTTACAGTGGAGCGCACATACTCTAAGTTTACTTTCTCCCAAAATGACGAGCATGCAAAGTTTGCACTTGCGCACAGTTTTCTCCCACGAGTCCGTACCCAGGAGTTCACAAGTATGGAGTATGCATACTTAGAATTGAGAAACGGCCATGGATTTCCTGAGGTACTTTGTATTTTTGCTTTCTGTCAGTCATCTTGATTTTGAGTTAAAAAACCAAAAAGCACTTCCGGCAACTGACCACTTGGTTGCAGTGTTTGGGGTGATGCATACGTGCCCACTGAGTTGGTTGGTTCAAACTGAACAATTTGGAAAAATCTATTTGGCCACATCTGTTTTTTTACAGTGTGAGACCCTTATATCCAGTATAGTGTCATCTTAATTGCGGGTGTCCCGATATTACCTTTTCACTTCTGATACGATGCTGATATTATTGTCTTCAATCTTTGCCAATATCAGCATGAATCATACGTACTTTTATTACTTACTTTGTGGAATGTTAGGAAAGGCTTGATAAAGTGATAATAATCAAACACAGAACAATAGTCAGCAACAGTAGGTCTGAAAAAACTGACCCATTTATTATTAAACAATGGGTTACATCGATTTTAACCTTAATGTTAAGAATATTCTACAATTTAAGAAAATAGAAAAATAAATGACAAGATCCTGAAAAAAACAACGTCATTTAATCCAATAAAAACAATGCTATACTTCCGACTGGAGAGTGTGGAATGGCCCGCACAAAGGAATGACCTTTGGGATGAACTGTGACAGATAATGGCCCAGACCTTTTCCTCCAACTTCAACATGCCTGACCTCAAACATTCTCACTAAAATAAATGAACACACTTCAATATCATATATTACAATCATAGCTGTCCAAGTTAATGGGTTTTTATCTCGTTTAAGCATTTTAACAGAATAATTTTCACTTGCTTTAATCACAATTTTCTTCTTTCTTCTTTTCGCTTGGCGTCACCTTCCCATATCTCATCATCATGTAATGTTAAAGTGTGATGCGCTATAGGAAGTGGAGGCTTAACATATTTTGTTGTCTTTCCTCTGCTTTCTCTCGGTGCGATGCAAAGTGTGCGTGCCATATGAGTGACGTTGAAGTGCAGCGTCTAAATAAATGGAGATTGTTCTCACCTGTAACATCTCAGACATCTGTCTAAAACAGTCACAGAAGGTGGGAGTATGATAATATTGAGGACGACTAGGTTTGGGATTGTTTACACTATAGTCTCACCTATAGTCTCAGTCATTAGCAGCGTTGGAGGTGGGCTTCTTGCTCCTGAGTCATTTGATTCAAACTTAAAACACATAGTAAGCACACTTGTCACAGATGGTACAAGAAAAATGATGCAGCAGAGAGACTTCTACCTTTTAAACATGTTCCTTACACTGTACATTATCAGTTCTGTCCCCGTGTTTCTGCAAAACAGTGTGTTTGGCAATTCCTTAGCTAAATGCATGATTTCCTTTTAGCTGGTTAAAACACAAAGATCATATTTGATCATGTTGTTGTGACTTTGTAGTTTGGCTATCTAAGGGATATCTAGTTTTGCACTGACCTAGCAATGGTTACAAGTGACTTGGTTTGATTCAAGTTTAGATTTTCAAAACAGTAACAGATGTAATGACTCCTCGGGGATTAATAACGTTTTTTCTGATTCTGATTCTAACCGATATCTTCTTACTTATAAAGAAAATATTCATTTGAAATAACTTGAAACTAATACTGAACCTTTGTTATGTTTTGTACAATACATTTGTTTGGACATGGTTGCTATGTTTCATTCATATTGCCTCAACAAAATACACCGTTTCAGGAAAAAAAAAAGTGGTTAATTGTCATTAACTCAGAAAAATCATGCCATCAATCAGGGTTAAAAAAAATAATTGTTTGACAGCACTGTATGTATGTATTTGAAACGGTTCACTCAACTTCTATCCATACAAATATTTTCATATTTATTTTATTTCATTTTATTAAAGCAAAATCTAATAGTATAAGTGATATGTTTGTGTAAAGCCTTCATCCATGGCTCTTATTGTGAAAAGTAAGGTGCTTCCTGTGAATATGAATGATGAGAGCTGAGATTGCTGCTTAACCAAGTAAGCCTATTTCTATTACAGCATTTTATCTCTCACATTAGCAAATGCACAAACTCATAATCAAAAAGTGGGGAACCCTAAGATTTAGTTGTATAGCACTTGAAATGATAAGAGTAACTTAACATCAGTGTTTAGTTTCATTTGATCAGGACATGCAGAAGTCGAGGTCTTATCTGAATGGTAGTCCTGAAGAGGTCCCACCCTACAATGTAGTAATATTTTAAAAATGTGTGCTGTAAAAATAGCCTTTTTATTGTGCAGTTAAACTGTTCTAATAAAAATTTAATAGGCTAATCATAGAAGGATTAATCTAATGGGGATTTCATCTCATAATTTGCAGTGGTATTCTAACTTTTTGGATGCTATTGTCCAACATGAAGAGAAAAAGGTTTGTCGAGTCAATATATAAGGCATATATGTTGCTGGCGTTTACTACTTTTCAAGTTGACCTCACTTTTCATCTTGAACTGTGCTGTACACTTGGTGCTGATGCTGTTTCTTGTCTCTGCCTGTCAAACATATTTACTGCAAAAGACTGCTATCCGTTTCCAAGCAGTGAGTCCGGGAAATGTGTTGCACAGAGAACAGAAGACATGCGTTGCTGAAAGCGTCTCTGTTGTGTTTTATAAGGATTGAGCGTTTCTTTTTAATCACCCGTGTTATTCTCAACCAAAGGCATCTTTTGGCTTGGCCGCATCATTCTCTTTGAATCAAAAGGCTGTGACATCACTGGCCTTGGCATGTCAAAACAGCTCAACATGTCCAGGGTCCATGTCTGAGTCCCGAGCGGTGGTGAAAGGAATGTCCAGGAGAAATACTGCTTTTAAGCAAAGCCCTTTCTCACGTGTTGTATGGTTTTATACCCTAATGAGAGCTTCATAATGACACAGTTCAGCAGCTCATTGATTCAAAGGGAAAATAAATGTAATTATAAACCCAACGTGCAATGATTGATTATGTCACTGTTTCACTTTCATGTGAATTAGGTATTCGTTCAACAAACAAAGGACTTGAGTAAAACAAAATGACGCAGCATCATCTGATCATTGAGTTTATAGCTTCAGTAAAACATTGAAGTTAGTGTGATATTTCACTGCATGTGTGATGTATACAGCTAATGGATCATCCTTTTTATATACATGTGCCAGGAATAGAAAATCCTTTGAAGGCAGTTATTAAATGACATATGAGGACACATTTGGTGTAGTGGAATAATTGATGTTTCCGGAGACTATAAAAAAATCTTTAGCTGTTAGAAGTGTTGATTTGCAGTCGCTTCCTCTCTGCTGTGCGAAGAAAATCTTTTAAGTACAGCCTGGGAACTCCAGCTCTTACTCCGCTCTGTCTCTCTGGCGAAACCTACAGCTTCTCAATTCGTGACTGGAATTTGAGCAAACAGCAGCTTATGAACTTTAAGAAAGCAAACCTATGAACCCACAGTGACTGTCCAATGCCAGCACA
This sequence comes from Gouania willdenowi, assembly GCF_900634775.1. Taxonomy (NCBI): domain Eukaryota; kingdom Metazoa; phylum Chordata; class Actinopteri; order Blenniiformes; family Gobiesocidae; genus Gouania; species Gouania willdenowi. The sequence goes on along the minus strand of NC_041049.1, from coordinate 20,648,540 downwards.
TTTCAATCCAACCTCATACACTAATCTGCCATAACATTATAACCATTGGCTACGTTTATTCTGAATTAATTCCTCTTTAATAAAAGTTAATAAAAGTTAATTCCTGTTTTAAACTCACCTTGTAAACACTTCCTAATACAAATGTAATTCCTAATTAAACTTAAAGGTATAGAAGAGGATTTTCCCAAAGTTTAGAAAAGAACCGCCCTCTCGACTTTTTGAAAAAATGCACATGCGCAACACTCTACCTGCTTCCAAGAGGGAACGCCTATTAAACGAGTGCGAGAGAGCGTGCACGAGAACAGCTCTGTTTACAGTCACGGCCAGGGGAGTTGTCGCGTGAAGTCGCTAAAAAAGTTCAAATTTTTCAACTTTGAGCGACTAGGTTGCACTTGACTAGTCGCTCAAATCACGCAAGTCACGTCGCTTGAGGGTCGATAACTTGGTGTTGCGTCATTTATATTGATTTGAATGTAATGTCGTCGTTTCAGGCACTCCAGTCGCGTTCGGTGTGAACGCACCTTTAGTGCGCATGTGCAGCAAGCAAAAACTAGCAGGGGCCGAGCACGTATGGCGGCCTTACGTCAGAATGATTGACAATTAGGAAGACCAATAGTCTAGATGATCCAACCGGAATTGGAAGCCAAAACAACATCCTCCACAATACCTTTAAATCCAAATTAGGTGGCTGGTTCATTCCAATTTTAATTAAGTTAACTCCGGTCATTCTGCGCATGCAGACTTAATCCAAGATGGAGGCCCGGACTAGAGCCAAGACTATTTATTTAATAAGAGCCTTAAAAGACATGGATATAATGAAAACAATGGATGGACGGAAGCATAAATGTGCAGACATTCACACGGACACACTGACTTATAACACACACGATCATCAGCAAACAGAACGGAATTTTCCGAACATGAAGTAACAGACACACAGCTTCACGAATGATGCGCAGATCACTATAAAGTTCTTTTTTCACTCAACGTCCTGTATAGTGGAGGTAGAGCAGCTGTTGCTATAAACTATAGTCTTCTGCCTCCTTTCTCCGCTGCTCTAGCTCTCTTCTCCTGCTCCACGGAGCAAAGTGAAACCATGTGTTATTGTCAAGCTGCTGGTTCAAAACCACAATCACAAATAAAAGAGAAAACAGTTCTCATGTGGCCTTCTATGTTGGAGCTGAAAAGAAAAGGTTTGTTGTTTGTTTATTCCTGATAGACATGAATAAGTCACGTTCGTCCAATCAAAACCCTTCCCAACCCCCAGACCGAATGCAGAATTGAATAAAGCGGAATAAACCGCTTTTCCATGTAAACCTTGAATTCGGACTATTTCCATGTAAACACAAAGCAGAAAACTAATTTCTAATCATTTTATTTGGAATAACTAATGAAGGAAAAACAACAATGAGCATCTGAACAAGTTTCAGACAAAATAGGATAGAAATGCCATCTCATTATGATGTGCGCATCACTATAGGCTACATGTGAATCGGTTAAAAAGAAATGCACAACTTGCATAACTGCATAGGCACAGATAGATAGGAGGGAGCAAGCCCTCAGTGAAACAGGTGAGAGTGTGGTCAGATGGTGTTATGGAGGCACTACAGGACTGTTTTGAGTGCACAGACTGGGACACGTTCAGAGCAGCAGCAAAATACAACCAGAGCGTCAATGTGGACGAATATGCAATGTCTGTGTCTGGATATAGTCAAATGTGAATGGAGTCAGTGTCATCTAGAAAACATCACCATCCGGGCCAACCACAAACGCTGGATGACTGGAGAAGTACGCGCTATGCTGACTCCGCAGGATGAGAAGGACACATCTGCCTGCCACTATACTCACCACTTATCAAAGCACCATAGAGCAGGGGTGTCCAATTCCGGTCCTCAAGGGCCACTATCCAGGATGTTTTAGATGTTTCCCTCTTCCAACACACCTGATTCAAATGATCAACTCCTCATCCAGCTCTGCAGAAGCCTGATAACGATCCTAATCATAGAGAGTGGACTGACCACTGGCATCTCTCTGTGGTGTAGCAGCTGCTCAGATGCAGACTGGAAGGGCCTCCAGAGTGTGGTGTGGATGCCAGAAAAAAATCACCGGGGCTTCTCTTCCTCTTATCAAAGACTTGGGTACAAATCGCTGTCTGTCATAGTATTGTAAGACTTTTAAACTGCAATAAAACTAACAATCTGGCACGTGTGATCCCGGAGAACACATTTTTTTTTCTCCTTCGCTGTACTAGAGTAAAGTGTAATTGCACATCCACTACTGTAGGCGGCAGTGGCGCTCTCATGTGTGTGAGTGTACGCTCTATGAAAGACCATAGAGCAGGGGTTCCCAAACTTTTCAGCCTGCGACGGCCAGTATACACTGAACAAAAATATAAACGCAACACTTGTTTTTTTTGGCTCACATTTTTCATGAGCTGAACTCCAAGATCAAAAACATTTTCTATACACACAAAAGACACATTTCTCACAAATCTGTCTAAATCTGTGTTAGTGAGCATTTCTCCTTTGTAGAGATAATCCATCCCACCTCATAGGTGTGGCATATCAAGACACTGATTAGACAGCATGATTACTGCACAGGTGTGTCTTAGGCTGACCACAGTAAAAGCCCACTCTAAAAATATTTATAGGAGAAAATAATTGAGAAGCACTGGTTTTAGTGTCATTTTGTGTGTTTTTGTTGTCTTCCTTTTTTGTTACTTGTTATTTTGTTATTATTTTTATTTTTAGAGTCTTTTTTGTTTGTTTTTGGAGTCATTTTGTGTGTTTTTAGAGTCAGTTTGTGCATTTACTTTGGACCAGGTCACCAGTCGCCCATGTCTGCAAAACAGAATTGTCTTAAACCTCAGTCATTCTGTTGATTACATTCAAACATTGTACTTTTAACACCTTAGTGCCAATTATTCTGCATGTTCTTAATGTATCAAGCCACTGAACATTTAGATGATTAGCAGCAAATCACAATCAATCATTTACTTGTTGTAAATTTAATCAGAGTGAGCTAAATCTGCAACGTCAAATATTTACACCATCCAGATCTTTTTGATTTCTTGGAGTTTATAGCAAATATGCATGTTTTGATAGTTATATTGAAGTTGCAGGCATCTCTAATTGTGGTCTATTGCATATACATTATTATGTATTATTATTATGTATAAATACATTTAAAATTATAACACACGCAAATTTGCATGTATCGTACAACTTTTTTTGAAATACTTAGAATTTATCTCAAGCTATAGTTAGCATCTACATCTTTGTTTTAGCAGGCATCTAATGCTTACAAACACTTTTGTAAAAGACGGACATGTAAAAAGGTAAGTCTCATTAAGATTTAGGTAAATCTCGATTGTTGTTTTTCCCCAATTATATTGGCGACACCAAGTGGGCCCCAAACCCCAGTTTGAGAAGGCAGATCCAGGTTGAAAACCTTGAGATGACAGTGTAAAAACATTTGCTTATTGTAGGTAAACAGACAGAATTGTGGTTTTAATCCTTGGTTAGGAAGTCACACATATACAAGTTGTGTTGTAAATTATTTTATGGTTTTATTGTTTTTACATGTGAGGTACTTTTTGATTCATAAAACCCTATTCTGTTTGTATGTTTAATTCCTTAGGGTTCCGTTATAAAGAAAGAAATGTTCCACTGGACTGACTGTCTGCATGCCTACAGAGGAAAATGAATACAGATAAAATAAACAAACTAACAAACAAACACACACAAAAAAAAAACCCAACTTGTATCAGCATCATCACTTTTCCATCAGGGCCTCGAGTTCTACTGAATATGAAAAATCCTAAATTGAAATTGAAATGTTTGAATAAATATGAGGCATTGTTCTGTTTAATCAACAGGTGCTATATTTTGAGCCGGCCGATGCTATTGGATGAAGACGTGTTTGCCATAAAAATGACTGCGATGCACAATGATGTACAGAACTGTCTTTAATCCGAACACATGCAGCAGTAACAGCTGCATCAACGGAGAACCAACCTGAGGACAGCCTTAGCTGTTATTACTTGCTACACTCATGCATCACTGTTGTATCCATTAATGTCATTAGGACTGCTCTCAGAGGTGTTATCGCTATATTTAGGTATTGGAAATCTGATGAGGAATAGATCCCCGAGCACGAACGCTGGCCACCGTTGATGTTATCCGGTCCTTCTCAGGCCAATAAAGCAGAAGCTTCTCTAATTAGCACCACAATAGATCACGTCTGTTTGACACCATCCCCAGAGCCTCGGGAAACATCACCTCCTCCCAAGTGCAAGGTTGGATTACATGTGGATTAGACAAAGGAAGTCGAGAAGATTCATCCTTGTTATAGCAATAACACTTGGGGTTCTTGTGTCTTTGTTTCAAGTGTACCACCCACCCTGTTCAACACACCAAACACGGACCACTTCAGAGTCGGAAAATGACACTTCAGGTCAAACGTCTTATTGCTTGCATTATTTAGGACGTCCCTTGAAAATAAGCACAACGGCTCAAACAACAAAAACAAAGGTGTGAGTTTGAATTTGCTTGGTTTATGACTTTCATAATCCTGAAAATGTGCAGCTGTGCCTAACAATACTGCTATATGAACATGCATCTATGACACCCAGGATGCACTACCTTCATTTTGATCCTTGGACGCTTCTCGCCCAGGGCTCTATTCTCCCATGTGCGTAAGTCAAAAAAGCTGCGCAGTGGTGCTGTTATTGGCTGCGTGCTATTTTCTCCCTGTACACATAAGGAATTTCTGATTCTAAAGTGATAATTTATTTGTTACATAGCCTATACATGATAAAGAATTAGGCATAGAACAATAACCTCAACACTGCACACAGCACACTATTGATCTTCCGTCAAGCCAGAAATTTCACGTGATCAAACAAGATCTCATGCTGCATTCGAAAGCAACTTTCCCACTTTACCAAGTTCCTACTTGGTAAAGTGGGAAAATAATTGATCTTGGAAAGGTTGATTTCTGATTTTCCTTGACCGCGTCATAAAGTGTTTCTCAGTCAGCTCGCTTCATGGATCACAGGGTCATGGGACCAAGTTTAATATTTATGATTGTCAGCCCGACCAGTTTCAGAGCCAATTATGGGGACAAATTCATTCTTGAACGTCAAACTTCAGGGTTAAATGTTTTAAAGCAGAACAAAGTAACTTTTTCACCTTAATAAATCCTTCTTGTAGTCCCTCTGAGGGTAATACAAGTGTTTATGGGGTAATGTGGGGGGGGGGTCTGTCAACCCCCCTGCTGTCTCTGGCTAGAAAACAGCACTTGCAAATTTCCCTGCCTCCGAGCCAGTGGCAGTCTTGCAGCTCTGTTCTAGTTCTCGCGACAACACGTACTGCTTTACGACAGCCCATTACACACTAAAGGTGCGACTGTCGTCACCTCAATTGCCCGAGATGAGTCGTTTGAACACAGTGGTGCTATTTAGTCACTTCATCGCTCCAGTGACTTCATTACCAGGGAAGGTGTGTGTGTGTGCGTGTGCAGCAGAGTGACAGGGGAGACAACTGGCCGATCACTTCCCTTATCATAAACGGTGCCGTCTTTACGGTGTAAATGATCAATTTATTGAGTTACTAAAGGATGAGTTCACTCAGAATAGAATGTAGGCTTATTCAGGATTAATCGCTTTAATTTTGCGCCGGTACGTTTAGGAACTCTCCCGCTGCCCGTCTCACTGAAGTGGGAGGGAGGAACTGCTGCATCGGGGTTGCGGAGTGTTTACGACAGTGACATAACCAACAGGGACCTATAGGGGGAGTGCTAAGCACAAGTTACTTAGTTCTGCTTTAAAACAAAATAATCATTTCCCGTCTTAATGAGAAAGAGGTCAATTCCAGACAAAAACAGCTTGATTAACATTATGTATGTACATGTATGCTTAAACGCATGCACCACAGATTGCATCAATGACCCCCCCCCATTTAAAAAATATTTATATCTATCTATGTTATACTGTGCCAATTATATTATAACTATCTCAGGCCTGTAATATACTTTCTAAAATCTACATAACCATTAACTTTTCAGAGTTCAAAGACCTTCCACACTTTGGTGGAGACATCAAGAATTTAGCGCCAAACAGCAATTTTTACTCCCCCAGATATTTCATATCAGTGCATTTTTATGGAAAAAGCTATCAGAGTTCTGCTATCACAAGTGAGCAGCTTTGCATTGCCCTCCAGCGAGGTTTAGCAACCTTATTAAAGAGACACAGATACAAAGAAACACGGAGGCCTTCCATTGTATCTGTAGAAATCGTTTCTCCTCAGAGATGTCTCCGTATTGAAAGCGCCTGGCACAAATGTCTGAATCCATTGTGGAAGTAGAAATGGGTTCAAAACTGGTAAAAGCGAGAGCAAATTAATTGGTACTGAGCATACATGACAATAACAAAGATGACAAATGGATGGCATGGATGGCATTCATGAGCCGTCTGTGTCATCAAACTTACCTGCTCTGCACATGAGGCAAAGCTGATAGGCATTTGTGGTGAAATTGTGTTTCTTTGCTCATATGGCTCTTTGAATAGAGAGCCTAGGATGGATTTGCTATCATTAAACTAGTTCTGTGACAACAATGGTGCAAGGAGATTGACAGAAACTGAAAAGTACGTGAGTGGGGAAACACAGGCTTCCAGTGAAAGCAAATCTTTTCAGTGACTGTCAGACTTCTGGTGCCACATCAGAACTAAACAAATGTGTCTTTTGTTGGTTTTTGTCTGCATTGTCATATCCTGAAGGTGTCGTGTTCTCGCTGATCCAAACACATCATCGAGGTGCGCTCTTCATCAAGGCCGCCATGCTGACACTTTCCCGCCGTGTTGCTGAGAAGTCTTTCAGCCTGCGGAAACAGAGCTGCTTCTTTTACCCTTTCCCTGGAGTGCGGCTTTATGTTTCACTCATTGAATTACTGGTAAGGAAATGCGGTACTATTTAGTTCCACATTTTCTTACCCTCTTTACGTTCATTCCCTCCAATTTCATGTTCTGTGCATCATGAAGTTATATTTTTAATAATTCAGTTTGTGACAGTGTGGGTGTAAAAGAACAAAAAAAAAAAAAAAAAAAAAAAAGCATTGGAAGCTTGGTCCTTAGTGTTCAGCAGCAGTCCCTGTTTCATCTCAGGGCAGCTTTTAACGAGATAAACCCTTTCCTGAATGTGACCTGAGATGAAAGTAGGAGACACAAAGCCAGTGCGAGTTCAGGGAATGTTCTCCTGCAACCCCCACCTACATACTCGCCTAAACCTCACTGCTCAGAGTCGGGAGGGAAATGGGACTAGAAAAGTTATTTCGCCTCTATTACAACTTTGCGGTTGATCCCACAAGGAGGCCCCGCTAGGTGCTAAAGACGGTGGGATTGACGGCTCTAATCTTGCCGACGTTTCTGTCTCACTCGGACTTGGCCTTTTCTTTTGTTCTTTAAGCCGAGGATTCTCTTGTTTCTACAACTCTATTTGGACAAAGAGATGGTTTCTGCAGTAGGGAAGGAGAGAGGCTGATACCAACGAAGTTGAACACATCATCATTTTCATCCTGATGCAACTCATTTATTAATCTAGCATGAGCAGTGATTACATTACATTTTTATTGTATCTCATAATGAGCTCATTGAGTTTATGCTGTGTTTCCCATGCCTTTTAGTCTTGTGTAACCCGTCTTCTTTTTGTCTTACTGTAAGTACATCAACCTTTTATGTTTGTATCGTTTATCTCTACCAGAAGCTCACCCAAACCCTTGCCTATATTTTAAGCTGCTGTAGCCAAGTTTAAGATTTTTATCAAAATGTTCCTGAAAAGCTGATGTTTTGACACTATTTAATGTCAGCTGGTAGAACTAATTTCTAATTTAATCTGACATGGCCAACTAGCTGTCCTCAGTCTAAATTTGTATGGCCCCCAAAGTAAATGTGGAAAATTACTCTGAAAACACACAAAAATAGACAAAAGGACGACAGAATAAAGCGAGCTCACACCTCCTTTTTTTTTTTTTTTTTTTTTTTTTTTTTTTTTAGAAAACTATACATTTCAAATAATGTATTGTTGTGTTATCTGACAGTTTTTTTTATTGCAGGCAAGGCAAGGCAAATTCATTTGTGTGACACATTTCATACACATGGCAGTTCAATGTCCAGTTGAAAGAAATGTTTTATATTTCACATACACCCTAAAACAATGTTTTACTTAAACAAAGATGTGACATTGAACACAATAAGGAATTATTTCATGTAGCGTTCTCTTGAGCACCATAGTGGGATCCGCCTGCTGAAGGTGCTCTTGTGGCCGACCATCAGCACATTATGGAGTGGGTGGGACACAAGATGGCTTTTAACCTGGACATTAACTCCTTGGCTGCCAGCCACTTTCAGAACAGACACCCCCCTCCCTGCCAGCCATTTTAGAGCATTTTGACTGATTTTTAAGACCCACAGAATATTTTGTACTATGACAATGAAATCTGAAACCAGATTCTGAGAGAATAGACTTTCTACTTTCATCAGTAAAAAAAAAAAAATTGTAGCTTGTTTTGTTCTTCTGTAATCAGCAGTTGAATATAGGTAGGTTTCACACTCTGACCAAAAAGCTGAGAAAACATGGCTTATTGTGGGAAAAAACCTGACATTGAGGCTAATGTTTTTTTGCTTTAGTGACACCTCAAACATCTGAATATTGGTTTGTTTTTTTAAAACAACAAAAACAACAGTTTTGATGGCAAAAACATTGTTATTTTACACATATATACTGTAACAATGAACAAATACAATTTTTACATTTGACAAAAATATTTGAACTTATTTACAGGTATGTATGTGTATCGTGTGTGTGGGTGTGTGTGAGTGTGTGTGTTCGCCCCTGCACTGGGCGGTTCAGATTGCAGTGGTGGGCCGTAGAGCACTTTCCTGCGTGCTGGGGGGCACTGCAGGCCCTGCGATGCAGTCGTGTCTTGGCGGATGGGCTTGTCCCTGGGGAGGTGTGGCATCGTGGGGCGCGCCGAGTCTCGCCGCTTGGCCCGGGTCGCTGATAAGGATCGCAACGGTGTGAGCTGCCCGGGCTTTGCTGTCCCCTCTCACTGCGCCACTTTCTCGCTCCCCAATTCTTCCCCTTCTTCTTGACTACTTATGCCCATCGCGGCTAAGGTCTCATCCAAAGATGCAGTTCTGCCACCTACATGGCACCAGTTGATACAAGTCCAATATCTATGGGAGAACTCCGCCACAGTGTCTCCTAGCAACCCCCACTGAAAAACACAATTGACGTACATATACGTTAATGGCAGTGAATGGATTTGAAATGACGTATATGTACGTCAACGGCAGTCAGTGAGTTAAACATGGTGAACAATGACAACTCCTTTGTCCTTGTCACATTGAGCATTGATGCCTGGTTCAGCTCACTGCATGTGACAAAACTGTCCACAGCAGCTCCATGCTTCATCTCATCACCCACACTGATACATCCAACCACTGCTAAGTCATCAGAGAACTTCTGGAGATGACTATTTTAAGTCTGTAGTAAAAGGGGAAAAGTAAGGGAGAGAGAACAGTACCTTGAGGGTTGCCGGTGTTGCTGGCAACTTTGTCAGACACAGTCTTGCATGCGAACATACTATGGTTTGCCAGTGAAATAATCCACATCTAGTATAACATGAGCAATGGCCAGAGTCACTCCAGGATCTTCACGATGTGGAAGGTCAGCCCAACAGCTCTGTAGTCCTTGGAGCCAATGGGAAGTGGTGTCTTTGGAACAGGAACATGTAAGACAGCAATGAGTGAACACCATCCAAAACAATTGAAATGATCTACAAGTGCTGAAGCATGGGAAAAAGTAAAGCAGTTAGTGAAATAAGATAAACGTATGACACTGGCATACTTAAGTATTAATAAAGTTGACTTTTGTCTAATATTCTTAATACTTATTTTATTTCTATACTCACCTATTTTCCAGGTATTTGCTAAATATTTGTACAAATACACCAAATTTGAACAGCTTTTTAGTACCTTAGTGGTTTTGTCTGCTGGAATATTTATTTTGAAATGCTCTGTTGTGCTCTTCTTTTGAAAAAACTTTTGTCATTGATGTCTGGGCAATCATTTATCCCCCCGTGACAATGCTACTCATTAAAATGATTCTGTTGGTGATTATTGTAGAAAATGCTTTATGTTTGATCAAGAACTATAACAATTAAACAGACTTTGGTTTAGGTAATATACTGTATATCACTTCTGACCCATAGATGGTTTGGAGCTATGCAAGAATAATCCCCTAAAACTTCTCCCACACACGAAACAAAGGAATTGTATCCAATGTTTGTAAATGACCGCAGCTTCTGTGGCTTCAGACAGCAGCAGATGTCAGGCTGGATTACAAACATCTCTCATCTCAGCAGTGTTCAAGACCATAAGGCATGCTTGGTGTTCCCCACCTCAGCACTTTGGATGAAGGATAGAAGGATGAGCCGGCTGTTGGACTCTCATATTCTGGCAAAAAGTGTTGGTGCAGCGGTGCAGTGTGTATGTGTGTGTGTATGTGTGAAAATTTGACACACTACAGGAACTGTCTGGCCAAAGTCACAGATGGTGTTTGGAGCCTTTGGCGTTTTGCAGTCACACAGGCTCAAGAAGCTTTCAGCTCTAACGAATTTCTTTATTGTGAAGGAATGCAGAAGCAGACAGCAGAATTATCACAAAGACAACAGTGGTGAACAGGTTCAAAGCAGCCTTTCATGTAGGTTTTATAATTAATGCGTCTTTGCTGCCATTTTCAGGAGATAAAATGTTTGAGACTCTTTAATATGAGACTTTACTGCAGTAAAACAAAAAATAAAATACAAATATATAGGAATACTATTGCAAGAACACATAGGGTAAAACTAACTTGTCTCATGATGGTCTCTCTATATATATATTAGGGCGGGGACTTTAACGCGTTAATCGCCATTAAATCATTACAGAACAAAAACCTACAAAAGAAATAACAGTTAATGGCTTTTTTCGCATTCCAACGAGCACGAAACCGTTCTCATTTCCAGATATACCCATAATACTGATGCACAGACTACAATATAAGAGACCGGAGAACTTGAAGAGATGTTGTTCTCGTGCTTCGTGGTCATTAAATTAGATTATAATTTTGTAAATCGAGCTCTTGTTTTGAGGTTACCCACAAGTTTTGTCAGTAGCACAATAGCGAGTCACTGAAAATCTCTCAAATGTCTGCATGTGTTTTTGTGAGTTTTACGGATTAAGTGACCACATGTTGATATTCTCCTTGGCCACTATTTTTTTTTCTCTCGCTTAAAATGCTTTCAGAACCTTCAAAGGTGGAGAATTAATGGAAGTATTTAGCCTGAAGTATACTTCAGTGGGAACAGTTTTCATCCTAATTATCCCAATCATACTAAGTTCACACTAAACGCATCAAAAGCATCAAAAGCGGCAGGTTTACATTCACAATAAATGGTAAACCCGCTTCTAGGGAGAGTCGGAGGTCCCGCTGCGCGTCTCGCGCCTCCTGTGCGGTGCGTTGTGAAGCTTGTCGCGCAGCTGATGCTTTTGATGTGCGTACTGTTGAACTTTTGGGGCATATTGTGGCACGTTGACCAATCAGTAGCTTTCCCCAACTGTGACGTATTCAGAATAATGAGGAAAAAACCACTAACCGGAGACAGATGGACAGGCACTCTTCTCCTGGAATAGAGCACCTGTATTTGGTGTCCTGGTAAGAGATGCGAGCAGCGATGCGATTCAACAGGTCGTCAAACTGGGCATGGGAGAGACGGAAGTAGCGCTGAAAGCGACTCTCATCCAAGCGTAGCTCTGGCGAATCCAGAAATGGCGCAAATAAAGCCAAGCCACTCTCTGGATAATGTAGAGCCGATGAACGGGAGTCGGAGGCGGCGTGTTCAGCAAGGAACTCCAAACTTCATTCTCCATTCACCCACACTTCTCTATAGCCCTCTAACATCACAGTGCACACACTGAGTCACACCAAAATACATCCAACCGGAAACACCGCCTTCTCAACACAATGGTGTGAATGTACCATTAGAGTATCTAGTAGACAGTATATACTCATTGACCTTGTAGTGTATAGTACGGACTATGCCATTTTGAACAACCTAAGACTAAAACTAAGATGGCTACCAAAAACAACACTGGTTCCTTACTGCCTTTAGGTTTGGAATTTCATGACTTGGTTTTACCAAACTTGATTGTGAAAGAGAACACATTACAAAAGTTGTACATTTTCATGATTGATTTGGGCAGTCACAATTTTGCTCATAGTTTTATGAACATTTTGTGTTGTTGACTCAGTGGTTCTAAGTATTAGTATTTCTCTGGGCCTCGGCCACCCACACCCCAGTCCAAGGTAGATTGATACTGGTTTACGAAATTGAAGCCAGGGAGTACTATTGAGGGAGTACTATTGTCTTCACCCAATGATGTTTAGAATAAGCTCCATCTTCATGTGATGTATTGCTGGGTGGGTTAAAGAAAAAGGATAGATGATCTTAGAGACCTGCAAACGAGATATCAGCTTCTCCCAGCTAAAGGTTTTATCTTTAATATCATTCAGCTCCAGTCTGTCTCATGGGTTCTTCTGAGCCTTGGGGCTGCCTATGACTGTAGCATCTTCACTGCTCTGCATTAAAAAAGATGCCATGTGAACCAAAGAGGCGAAAAGGACGAAAGCAAAAAGCTTCTAATTTTCGGGATGTTCAGAAAATGCAAAGGCTTCCAAGGCCTTTCTTGTGTGTCATGATCTTCATGTCTTCAGGGGTTTTTTCTTGTCTATTTATCATACGTACTGCCATTGCAAGGCATGGGAAGTCAAGATGGTTCAATAGGGATGCTGGGACCTCACAGAAACCAATTATGCATGGGCTCTGAAGCCTTCATTTCAAGGCTTTAGCTTTGAATGGTTTTGATATTCCATGATAAATTACCCCAACCAAATGAGAAGTGGAGAGTGAGTGGGGGAGAGCAAGAAAGTGAAAGAGCATGCGACTGAAAGAGAAAATCCAGGAGGAATTCTTTGCCTCTACTCCCCCGGGGCGTTCAGTGTGTTGGCGGAGCACTGTATGCTTCTCTCTTGCAAGCGTATCTCCTCTCTTCCACTAGCACAAGTCTCTCAAACCTACTGAAGTCCCAGCGGAGGAGTTCCTTCATCCATTAAGACTGTTTGCGCTCTTATGTAACACACCTACTCTTAATTAAACAATAGAAGGAACTGAAAATGAAGTTTGATCGAGTGTGTGGAATGTTGTTTCTAAGAAGAAATTGTCACAGTGAATGATTAAAAGAGAGTTGGTCTATCGCAATTCTGCGTTACATATAGTCTTTCTTTGATTTAAGTGTTGCTGTAACAAATCTCTGAGTGAACATTGGACGTTTACATTTATTCAAGTGAAATGTGTAATTGCATTTGTTTTTAGAAAGAAAAACTGAAACATTTAGAGTTTCAACGATGCAGACTTCAAAGATTCGGCTTTGTTAAAGGTCATTCTGTTATTGGCTCAGTGACATAGAGGTATTTTCAACGCATGATATCTCATAAAATGGGAATCGTCTGACAGAGTTTACATGAATATTATGATGGAAATAGACATACTTACAAAAACATTCAGGAAATGAAGCAAAAAAGAACAGAAAGTAGAATAAATTTGGAGTAATTTTAAAGATGTTTTTCGAAAAGAGCAGACGTAGCTTAACATCACACCAAGTTGCGCCAACAACATATTTTGCTACTTTAAATTACAGATGAGTACCAGTAATTTTTTTTTTTTTTGAAAATTTAAAATGAGTGCATATAAAGGAGAGGTACTATATATATGGTGAATATGGTGAAGTCTACAGTTTACATCCCACAAAACGAATGTAGGCGTGACAAGTGCCAAACCACAAAATACAGTATGTTCTGTACTGGAGTTCTTGCTTTGTAAGCTAAGAAATGTATGAAGTCCAAAAAAACAACAACCCTTTGTTCTACTCACAAGAGTGTGTAATTGACCCAAGTTTTTGCAAGGTTGTCCATCAGATTTAAGTACTTGGCTTTAATGGCACGGTCGGCTGTCACGATGAGCACAAATGGTGAAAGAGGAAAAAGCAGCAGCAAGTTCAGGGGTGACTGAACAGTATGATTAACTTAGAGCTAACCCTGACGAACTAACATCCAAAGTGCAGAAATTTCTCATCCAGGTGGGTCACCTAGGGATGAATAAAGCTGCTTTGTCTGCAAAAGAAAAACTAGTTTTTGTGACACCAAGGCAAAAACTTTCCCAGTTTGATCAGTGTTGGAGAATGATGTCACCTCAATATGAGGCACAAAACTGTAGAAGTCGCTCAACTTTGTGTTGGATCAACCAACCGGAACTACAATCAGGACTTTTTGTTGTAGCTGATTCAGTATCAGTGTGTACAATATCAAGGTTCATCTTTCATCATTTAATAGAATGCCGAGGTGAAACTAGATTGGCAACTATTAAAAAAAAAAAAAAAAAAAGTACAGTAGTCCCTCCTTTATCGCGGGGGTTACGTTCTAAAAATAACCCGCAATAGGCAAAATCCGCGAAGTAGTCAGCTTTATTTTTTACATGTTTTAAGGCTGTAAACCCCCTCACCACACACTTCATACACTTTTCTCAGACAGGAATTAACATTTTTCTCTTGTTTAAACACAAGTTCAAACCTTCATAGATTTTAAAACATAAACCTGCTTTCAAACATACAACACTTCAGAGTCACACTGCTAGCGATCAGACATTGATGCCGAACACATTCAGAGTCTTTCTTGACGATGACGTCAGGCCGTCAACACGGACACCCGTTCACCCATTCAACCATGGAGTAGAAGCTGTGTGTGACCACCTGGAACTGTATGACACGGCCTTTATAACCAGGACCAGACTGGGAAGGATTTGGCGTGGAGGAGAATCAGCGAGGAGGTGGTAGTAGCAGGTAAAAGTTCTCTCTGTAGCACTGAGTTAGGATAGCATTAGCCGCTAATCACACCGGCTTTTTTCACTGGTGGTTTATGTTTATGAGAGGAGAAAAAGGAGCGCAGCTCCTCGCTTCAGCAGGCAGGTTAGTGTGTCGCTGGTGGGTGAACACAGCATTAGCCAGTCAGGACGGAGAACACAATGCGCATTCAAACGCTGTAAAAAAAATGCATCAAAAATTGCACTGTAAAAAAAATCCACAAAACACAGAGGCCGCGAAAGGTGAACCGCGATATAGCGAGGGACTACTGATTTGCATCTGAGCATGAATAAAGTAAAGTTATTTTTTGCTCAAATAGAACATTTACAGTAGAACAATTGGTTCTATAGCTTTAACAGTGATAATTTTTAGTGTTAGCTTAGCACTTAGTACAAAGAGCAACAGTCTAAGTTAGACTTTTTGTCTGTGTTGGTTAGCATAGCTAAACTAGGGTGACCATTTGTGGTTTATTAACTCATTCAGTGCCAGCCATTTTCAGATTTTCTACTCCCTCAGTGCCAGCCGTTTTTGAGCATTTTGACTGATTTTAAAGATCCACAGAATATTTTCTACTATCACTATCTGAAATCTGACACCAGATTCTGAAAGATTGAAGCCTCTACTTTCATGAAAAAAAAAAAACATTTGTTTCTGGTTCGTTTTGGTTCTTTTGTAATCAGCCGTTGAATAGAGCAAGTTATACACAAATCTCATTACAAAAATTATTATTATTTTGCTATCTGGGTCAGAGTTGAATTGATTTCTTACTGTATTTTGGCATTCCTTCAACTTTCTCTCCCGTCAGTCTGTGCACACGTAACTTCCTCTTCCTCCCCGACATACAGAGTGTCACTGCTATCCCCGTTTTTTTTTTATGGTTTTATCTCACCATTGCCACACTATCCATGAGTTCCACACATGCTCTGGTGTGCGCTGCTGCCTCGTAAACTCTATTCCTCTGTCCCTCTTATGATCTCTCATCCAGATGTGCGCTGCTACCTCCTGCATGTCACCTATTATTTTGCTATCTGGCTAACAGCCTGATAGCACCCCCCACCCTCCTCCCTCCTCCTGACACGCAATGATGACCCATTTAGCCCGGTTAGTTGATGGTTTTATCTCACGATCACAACATTATCAATAATCTACTCAGGTCCACACATGTTCTGTGTTAGTATGTGGAGCTGTGAGCTGCTGGATATGTCACAATATCGCCATAATCTCCCTCGTTCCTGCTTCTTTCTTTCAAATACTGGTGGATTGAATTAAAAAATGTTTGCAGGAAGAACCTCCTGGATGATAAAACCTCCGTGGAGGTTCAGAGAGGGGCTTGGAAATGAAGGAGCCACTGGGGGAAACTTAGCATATAGGAATCTATAGGAGCATAGGGTAGGATCTAGAAATCAGACTCCATAGTGACACCACGGTCGTTAGTGTAACTGCAGCCATCAGCCAAGCTGGCTTGGGAGCACGCACGTGAACTTTATAGCAGCGCAGCTGATTGTCATTGTGCCTCCATCTGTGTCAAGAAAACAGCCATACCTGTCTTACCACGATTTTCCAATGGAACCAGACCAAAGGAGGCAGTGGATCTAAGTAGTTAGGAGGGATGAGGGTCTGGAATCTGTATTCTACACTACACCGGCACTTCACTCAGGTGGATTTTGTCAGCGGATCCAGTCACCATCAGCAGCCTTAAAAGTGGAGCTGTTCCATCTCTTTTTCCATGGAATGATTTTATCGCACCACCGCAAGTTTGCCTTTGAGAGGGCTCAGAAACGGCAGCTTGTCCTCTCACATCAAGCTAGCCAGGCTAAAGCTGCTACGGCACATCCACCCACAGGTAAATAACACAAACACATATCAGAATGTTAAAATATCATTTAAAAGTCTATAATATGCCTCTCTTTAAACATTCCAAATATTTTAGCGGACTAAATTAGGTTTCTTTATTACAACGTTTATACTTCATATGTTGTAGATAGCGGTTAGTTCGCTAAGCTACTTATTTTCTTATCAGCTATATATATCCACAGCTATCAAAAAGGATATATTCTTCATGGAAGAACTGATACCCCTATCAAGTTTATTTGTTTGGGTATTCGCCGCTGCGATTGCCAAAAGCATCAGTGAACGAAAAAGCTGGCAAGTTGAGCAACGCTGTTGAAAAAATAAGAGCCATTTTCCCAGACCCGCAATAACAGGAAGTTACTCGGCACCAGGAGGAGCTACTTTCGGCAGAATTAAGGCATTATTCTTTCACTCCACAGTCAGTGGTGGTAAGCTACTGACAGAAGCGAGACTGCCATAGTGCGCCATCGGCCCCTCCGACCACCACCAACACTCACTCACACACTACGTTCATACTAGGCAATGTGGATGAAGTGCGACTGTCCCCCACTGTGGCACCTGGAATTCTCAGTGTGAGCCGGAGATAGGCACCGCAGACCCCAGCAACCTCTAAAAACAGGAACAAGTGGGTCTGAAAATGAATGAATGAATGGATGTTATAAAAAGACAAATTCATTTTGAAACCTTATGAACAATAACAAATTATTTATCTCCTATATTGTATTTGCCGTTACTTGTTGGATTCAAGAAAACTTCGAGTAGTGTCCTTGTTTTTGGAAATCAAAATGTTGTCACCCTGAGCTAAACATTTTTACTTCTGCTACTGACTTGTTTTAGATCATTTTAATCACCACACTATTTTTCTTTCTTTTTTTTTTTTTACCAGTATTTTACCCAGTCAGCTGTCTACCTTAATTAGTCTGCAATAGAAAAGAATTAAGTAAAAATAAATATATGATTTAACTACTTCATCCTTCATGAAAATGTTTCTTTAATCTCTTCTGCTTCGTAAGACTAAGTTATAAACAGTATCGGGTCACAAAAAAGTATGGTTTGAGTTCAAACAGAGTTTTGGCTGTAATGAGGTTAGTTGCTTCACCGATTCTCTCGACATCTTTGCAAATGTGATTTATGCCCACAGCGCAGCAAGGAGCTACCGACTTTAATTACAGTACAAATTACTGGTCACTGTAATTTATCAGTACACAACCATCAGAACCTTGTTTCCACATTAATTTGATGAATAATTGCTTTCTGGGAAATATCTCCCTCTTTGAGTACATTGGCGGAGGTTTCAGACGCCACAAATGTGAAGTTAATGCAATATGAACGCATCCAATTGTTTTAATGTTATTTTTTATGACAAATGCATCCTATTTTGGCCCAAATGTGTCTTTCTACCCCTCTTTCACGTTCTTTAGTTTATTTTGTAATCATCAGTTCATCTTTTTCACTTGAAAGTTACATTTATTTTAGAAAAGTTGTTGTTTTTTTTTTCAACAGCTCCATAATCGAGCACTATATCGTAAGAAAGCTGTTATGGAAACACATAAAACTAATGTGTAACAATGAAATACACACAACTCTGAATCTTACTATCCCCATTCTAAGGCAAAGAGTAATTAATAATAACACAATCTATGAGCTAACAAAACAAAGGGAACCAAAACACAAATTGATCCCACTTTCTATTGATTCCTTACCTTTGTGTTAATTTAACTTCTTTCTTTGAACAGAAAGGAATTCAAAGAAAAGCTGGTATGAATACACTGACTTCCCTTACCTAGAAAACACAAGCGTCCAGGACCCGCACTCGCATCGCCAATCAATTACTCTGTTCCATAATTGATTTTCAAAGGTAATCACTGGGTGTGCATGGAATATTTGATGTTTTAATAAATGGCTTTACAGCAGAACAGGTGAATACATCGATTCTGCCCGTGCTACACAATGGGATTGGTTAAATTTACCTTCAGTATTACTCCACAGTGTCGTACAGCAATGAGGTAAAGAGAAAGCCCATCACATGACTAGGTTCATTCCTTGTACAGGAAACCTTGTAATGCTTTAATGTAACATGGCTAAAAATCCTATACAAAAAACAGAAAATAGATTTAAATACGAGACAAACTGTATTTCCCAAAAAAAAAAAAAATGCAAGCCGGGATGCATAGCCTGAACCCCTCAGAGTCAGTATAACCCCTCGGAGTCAGTATATCAATTAGTATAACCCCTCAGAGTCAGTATATCCCTTAGTATAAACCCTCGGAGTCAGTATATCTCTTAGTATAGCCCCTCACAATCAGTATAATCACAATATAAATGTTGTGGGGCTGATATAAACTAACTATCCTATGACGCCACTGTTACATTCTTTATTTAAAGGGGACATATCATGGTTTTAAATCCTTCCTTTTTAGATTTAAATCATACAGTTATGGTCTATATAAAGCTGAACTGCACTGCTTGGGTCTGAATTCCTCATTATTATAGCTCCACAGGCCCTTTTTCTACCCCTTTTCTGATGTGCTTCTGAGAGCAACTCGTTTTGGTGCTGTCTCTTTAAATGCAAATGAGACACTCCATACCCCGCCCCCTCTTCAGGTTCAACTCCACCCTGCTCGGCCATTTTTGTAGTTTGATAGAAGAGATATGGCTATGTAGCGACACAGAAAATGTTTATTCACACGTTATTTACACAATGTCAACAACAGAAGACTTGTCCATCCAGCCTTACATGTTTTAGCCAGAGTCGGACCCAGCGGAGCGAGATGAAAATGAAGATGACGAACCTGCAGGACCCTAACAAGTGAGCTAACACAAGCAGTGAGCTAACGCTAGCGCCAAGCTAACGCTAGCGCCAAGCTAACGTCACGAAATGCATTTTAATACAGTCTTTTCGGAGACAAAAACGGCAAAATGAAATAACTAAAATGACTTAAATTAAACCACATAGGCCATATCATCAAGGATCTAAAACGAGCACACAGCGCTAACATATGAAGACGGTGCAACTGCTAATGCTAACAAAACAATGACAGGGACGTCTTATCATTACACTTTTTAGCGTTATTTACAGCTTACCGAAGTGCTCTGTTCGTCGTCTCCAAAGATAGAAGGAATTGAACCCTCAATCAGACAAAGTCTTTGGCAAATCCTTCTTCATACTGGTGGAGGTTGCTGAAGCAGTCGTCCTTGAAGTGCTGCGCGCACACAAAAATGACCTTACCCACAGATGTGGGTACATTTCTGTGAAAAATAAAACTCAACCAGGCACTTTGAAAAGGTTCTGATGCTGGAAGACGCTGTAATGAAGCGTGTGGGTTACTACATCCAACAACCCAGCATTTTGACTTATCCTCTCGTAACTTCTGCATCCTGGAGCTTGGACTACAAAATAAAAGCGAGAAATAAAAATGGCAGATTGCTCGAAGTGTTGGGCCTGGAGTCGATGTCCTAATTTGGCAGTTCCGCTGACGTTATTGTTCAAAAAACATAATAGAGAATCGAAAAATCGAAACAGATTGAAAAATATGACCAAAACAGAATATAAAGATATCAACGGAGCACCTGAAGAGATTAATTTGAACTTTTCTGTACTTCTAAACACTCTAAATACACAAAAAAATGCATTTAAGGGCTAAAAAAGTGGATTTAGCATGATATGTCCCCTTTAAGACCAAAGAATACGAAGGTAGGTATGTTGCAAAATGTGAGAGCTCGTGGGTTGTGTATAAAAAATCCACACACGTGAAATAAATTTCATGTCACAAATGATGGGAAAAAATGTATAGACTGATATTTACACAAACAAAATTACAGCTGCAAACTTGTAATCCAACATTTATTCAAATGTTTTTTTTTAATTACTGAGTTTAGCAACACATTTTGCGAGACAAAACTGATTTGTGCTTGTGTGCGGATTTTTTATACACAACCTCACATCACATTCTACAAGCTCTCCCATTTTGCAACATATCTATCTTCATAAAATAACTTTGGATTGAATTTGAACTGTAAATTGGATATATAATTATTTTCTCTCTCTCTCTCTTTCTGCAATTTATTTTCATACCTGTGTGTAAATGACTGATGTGAATGATGTCACCTATTGTACATTGTATTAATAAAATAAAATAAAAAAGAACATTCTTTATTTAATTTTAATTATCAATCAATAACTGACAACTAATCAATTTGTGGATTGGTTAAGGTTAACAGTTAAGGAAGCGGGCTTGTAATTGGAGATTATGTAACAGTTATCTGGAATGATGAAAGAAATGCAAGGTCAAGGCCAGGGCTCATTCGGTATTCATTTAAGAGAAAACATGTACGATGATTGTAACGGGTGTGTTTCACGTTTATTATACCTTTTTAAATTATTATTAAAAAAAATAAATAAATTTGAGGGGGTGGAATCTGGAGCCCCTCCAGCAGATGACGCCCTAGGAGGCCGCCTGTGTTGCCTTCCGGGAAGGCCGGACCTGGTCAAGGCAGTCAGTTTGTGACAGTAACTTCAAAAACGTTGAACACTATTACTGTAAAACAAATTCCAGAAATCTGAATGCAAACACTTCCGCACTGCCGTCCTTCATATCGCTGCCTAAAGTTCTCTATGTCACAGGCAGAGGTGTAAAGAGTACTGATACTGTTACTTTATTGTACTCAAGTATAAGCACAACTGAGTAAGTCATACATAAAATACTCAAGTACAAGTAAAAAGTAGCTCAATAAAATAGTCCTCAACGTAAAAAGTTACTAATTACTTTCACCCTCCACGTTTATTACGTTAATGAATTTTGCCACGGTCTCCTTGCATACAGTAAACATCTCATGTTTAATTTTGAAAATTAAACATGAGTGCAAGATAATGAAATCTTGCACTATTGGAACTTAATTTATTTTCCACAAAGACATCTGTATAAAAAAAAAGGTTTGTCAAAATGTACAATTTAAACTAGTGCCATGCAAAACAGAATAGGTAGAAACCACTACCTGAACCATATAAAGTGTCTATGGGCATTGATCAGAAACGGTTCGACGAAGAACATATGGATTATGTTCAATGTGAGACCATGAAACTTAAATAAAATTATAATCACAAAAATAATAATTTACTCAGGAACGGTTTGGTGTAGAAATGTAAGGAATGACTTTACTTCTTTTAAAACATACTTAAGAACAAGAAAAAATACTGATTTGGAAATATACTCACAAAAGTTCCCATAAAAGCTGCTCAATTACAGTAACATGAGAACTTACCACCTCTTGTCACAGGAGCTTCTTATTGATCATCCTTAGCATCAAACAAAAAAAATTCCAGCTGACCTCATATGATGATGTATTTCATGATGTTAACTTGATGAGCTCAGGTTGTATATTGCGGTGCCGTTGTCAAATGGCGTATTTGTCCAATTTACGTTACTGTATTCCATGTATTTATTTTATTTATTTTTTCTCTCTAATCTTGCCACAGATCTCACAAATGATCTGTACAAATAATCCCATTGATCGAGACCCAAAGAGTAATGAGGTGCGTCTTTGCTAAATTGAGACAGGCGCGAAAAACAAAACTATAAAAAGCTGAACAATGATGGAACTAATGAAAGCTGACTGAAGGTAAACAAAAGTCATTTCTGCTGTGAAAGTGATGTATTGTTGAACGGCTGCCATGCCCGTGGCTTCAGCGGGCCCTCAGAGAGCTGCAGTCCACTGGCACCTGATTATTTTTCACCTTGTTTACGACTGCACTCCTTCATGGCTGTGCTTGCGTCTCCCTCCCTGCACGGTCCTGTCTCATTACATCCATCTCAACAAGTCACTCAGCCAAAAGAGAGAGAGCGGGGGGAGGGTTAGGAACAGGTATAGCACAAGGACAGGTGAGGAAAGGCGATTGGAAAGAAATGAAAATAGTCTAAGAACGTGGTCTTAAGCCGTTCTGACAAGAGACGACAATGTGTTTAGCGTGAAAATCAGACTGAAGGTGTAAATTCATCAAGACCAGGACGGGCAGGGAAGGACGAAGGAACACCTTACATAAATCCTTTTTTCAGTTTCCATTAGGAATAACTCGTCGGGAACAAACTGTTATTACAGCTCCTCCACACCACTCCTCGACTATTTGTCCAAAAGTTTTGGGAAACACATGAACATTGGCTTTGCAAACCATTACATAAAATCAGGAGTGTCACACAGATGGGGAATACGTGTATCCGTGTGGTCATTTTGTTTTACTGACTTAAAACCATAACAGAAATACAGAAAAATCAAAACCAGACAAGTAGCAATTTTCTGTTTTAAAATTAAATATTCTGTTTGTGTGATATTTGGATATTTACGGGGAAACTAGGACGAGAGCTTCATGTTTTAAGCTCACCACACAGAGAGTACCCACAGACGGGGGTAGACATTTACACCCTGACAAAAAATGAAGCAACGCATAAGTCACATTACTGATGAACTGGTGAATTGAAACATTAATAACCCATTGGCTGCCAGCCATTTTCAGAACAGATGCCCCCTCACTGCCAGCCTAGTTAGAGCATTTTGACAATTTTTTAAGACCCATAGAATATTTTGCACTATGATTATGTAAAATCTGAAACTAGATTCTGAAAGAATAGACTCTACATTATACATCAACGGAACCAGAGGTGGTGTAATGAATCTACTGGTGCTCCTCATTTCTTGTGATCAACTTCCCTGTGTGTTTACGGCTGCCGTTAGTGGCTAGCGGTATTATAACGTGCAAAGTAAATATTTATTACTGCCCTCAAAAAAGCTGTAATTGTTTTTGCAAAAGTGTCAAATCATCTAGTGATCCACACACCAGCCTCAGAGTCAACAGTCAGTCACCGGTTTATTTGGATACTATTTGGACCGTAACACTGTTCGGTGAAATTGGCACATTATTGACAGATTCGGACTTCCAGCATCAATAACTTTTTAACAAAACGTCATCGACACAAAAAAGAAAATAAAAATAAAAAAACATGAACACTCAATGAGTGCAATCCTCCACCAAGTGGCAACTATCATATCTTCCAAATATTGGGAGTTACGTATCTGGATCAGTGATCGTGATCACGGTATATTGATCATTCACACTTTAAAGGACTTTCAATCCACATTAATACCCATACAGTAGGTCCAATTGTATGGGCAACCCCATTTTTTAGAAAATTTGCGATTAAATGGACAATCCGGATGAAACTTATTGGAACTTTAATGGAATCTTTAATGATGTAATTTCAATCTTAAGTTACATTTTTGTCAACATCTGTTAAGTACATTATGCAATCCTGCTAAAAGATAAACAAACAAACAAAATAAATAAATGTAGAAGTCTTGGCGCAAGAAGGCCCGACTTCCTCATCCATTGTTTCCAGATCTCTGGATATTCTGACGCGTTTAGCACACTTTGTACTACTTGTGAGATCAAACGAGTCAACGACATGAAAAAACAAAGATTTTTACATCATGTCCCTCAGAGAGTAACACCTTTAAGCACTCAGCCCTGCCGACGGACATGGAATAAATAAGGCACATCTTTGAGTTTCTGAGAGTAATGAAAACGTGTCATCTTGGTCATGACACTGTATATAAAAGGGTGAGACATGGAAAGTGGCAGGTTGCGCAGAACATTCCTAGATGTCTTCCATCCAGAGTGAGGCTGTGCATTACCAGCAGTCTCCGGGTCTTCGATCCATCCCTCTGAGGCCTCCCTTCAGTGGCTCCACACCTTGCGATTAGCTCTTCACTCTCTACTTTTCTGGAGCAGAACTAATCAGGCTACAGAAAGTACTCGCCCGACTGCTACCAATGCCCAACCTGTTCCACCAATGTATGCAAGAGTCAAAGGAAGCACAGCACAATCGGGTTCTCACCATATCTGAAGTGGGCTGACTTGAAGCAGTTAAGCTATTTAGGACACATGGAGTTTATCTGTCGTTTGTGTAATGGCTCAGTGCGTCTGATTGACTGTATCCACCGGTAATTATAGTGTTTTACAACCTTTACACTGTTATGCATGTCTATTAGAACACTCACGGGGAGACAAAGTCAGTAATGTTATAGAAAAGAACACAACAGAAAAAAGCCTGACTGCTTTGAACAATTCTTTGATTTGAATGTTAGTAATATCCATCATAGGGACACACACACACACACACAATAATCACCCCTTCACTAAGAAATGTTAAATGCTAATAGAATTTACATCTTTTAAAAAAAATTCAGCTAAACTGTCGCATTGGTACAAACTTCGTTCATCACTTTATCATGTGCAATGATTATAGAATTAAACCAGGAAAATTGCACACGCTATTTTACTTTGCACCCGCAAATAAATCCTTTTATAACACTACAGAGTATGTACACCTCTTTGTACATCCAATCTTCAAACACATACTCATTTGGCCATAATTGAGAACTCTACTTAAACTCCCACATGAATACATACTTCCGACGGGCACTGTACTAGTAGTTTAAATAAGATTTTTGTATTTTTTTTTTTTTTAATTTCAGGCAAATTTATGCATTTTAAATCACGTCTCCCTGTCTCCCTGCTTGTTCTCGATGGGGGTAGATTTCTCCCTGACAAAAAATGGAGCAATGCATAAGTCACATGACTGATGAACTGGGATATTGAATAACTCATTGGCCTTCAGCCATTTTCAGAACAGATTCCACGTCACTGCCAGCCTATTTAGAGCATTTTGATGAATTTTTAAGACCCATTGAATATTTTGTATAATGATTATGTAAAATCTGAAACTAGATTCTGAAAAAATAGACTCTACTTTCATCAGTAAAAAAATGTTTTATTCTAGCTTGTTTGCTTCTTCTGTAAACTGTAAACGGTTATTTTTTTTTTTAACCAATCACGTCTCCCTGTCTCCCTGCTCATTCTCGACCCCTTGCGTGCACGAGCTCACACTCAAAGTGCCACTGGTGACGGAATTAAAACAAAGATTTTAGTCACGTTTTTAACATCTATAATGATAAAGTTCAGTGTTTACTTACTGCTGAATGAGACATGAGACGACAAAGTTTTTACACAATACAAGCCATGAGCTGAGGTCTGCTTCTGGAGAACCGACACTTCTGCATGTGAGTGAGAAGGAGCACAGAGGGGAGGGGGGTAAAGGCACAGTCATCGGGGAAGCTGCATTCAAAATCATGCTAGCTTTTGAAAATTACTTACCCTGCCTTTAATTGTTTTCTGTTACAGACTAAAAACAACATTAATAAAGTTATTCTTTGATGTACGTTTATCTATTTTTCTTTATCTTTTTTGTTTACTTTAATGTTAATAAGGATACAATGTTATGCAGACTTGTACTAAAATAATTTAGAAGCACTGATTTAATGTCACTAATGGGTACAGGAGCACATTGTAGGGGTACTCGGAAAGATTTAATAATGAATTTAAAGGGAAAATGTTCCCAGTTCCTTTTAAGCCCATTTTCGGAAAACTTTTGCACATTGCTTTGAGGAATGTAGAGTTAATTTATTCCAATATCACCGTCTTGTTTGGTAAAGAAACACAAGTAATTATGGGAAAAATGAACGGTGAAGATGAAAACAAGCTTTCATGGATTTATCCAATAAAAAATAAAAAAGTCATGTCCAGCACCTTTAATAGTACTTTCCTGAACAGTTGTTGGGAGCAGACATTTGATCTGGCTACTGGCTACCAACTGCAATGAAATGGGTGTGAACTGACATGGGGTCTTACTGTTGTAAAGGGTATAAACTCAACATGGACTACAGCTACACCAAACCTGTGTGGAACCGTTCGCTACAAAGCCAAAACATCCCTGCATTCATTGATGGGATTATCTAGCTCTACCTCTAACGACCTGAAAAACAGGCAAGTTCTTCCTTCTATTCTTTATATTTCCTGAACACACTGAATAATTCAAGTTCAACTACTACTGTTAATCAGATAAAGGAATGACCATGCGTCACTACCAGCTCGGAAAGTAGCCGGATGGCGCTGATCGTGATTAGCAGAAGTGCGTTTACTTAGAACCAATGGCTGCTTCTCAAGGACTTACCTGACTCAACCTCTAGTATATTAATAGTTCAATGAAGGTCCCCTTAAAGCCTTCGATTGTCATTAGAATCCCAATTCCCAGCAGACGTGCACAGCACTTGGTCTGACACATTGTCTTGACATGATTATTTAAAATCATTTGATAGATATTTTCTATTCTAAAACTACTACTTAGACTACTTTGTCTAATGTCTTTCCAAAAAATATTCCTGGAAATATCCCTAAAAAAAAAGAGGGCAAAGGGAAAATAAAGCAGCACATGGAAAACTAAGCATAGTTATTTATATATTAACTTAAAGGTAGTTTGTTCTCCTAAACAAGTTAACTAAATCATTTCTCCGAAATAGACTACATTTTTTGGGTGGAATGGGTCCGATGAGGAAAAATGGTGCGACCAAGAAAAAGGTGACAGTTCCATCACATCTCCAGAGCTGAAGGTCAGTCACGCTGTAATTGCTTCGCCTCGTTCCCATTTGTCTAAAGTGCGCCATGTGCGTTGAAATCAGCTGCTGGTGAAAAGGCATTTGGCTGCCTGTCACCCTCAGTCACCTTCATCCATGTGGATATCAGTGCAGAACAGTGACAGGCAGCCACAGGTAGAGACACACCTTCTCTGTCCTCTTCCTGTGACAAAAATCACACAATACCTCTGCATATTTATTTCACTGATAGACACACTGCCTGTTCAGCCTAGAGCTCATATACCCTATATTGTCTTGTTTTTAGACAGGTTTACTCTTCAATAAAATCTATAATACAATAATACATAATGTAATAAGCTTATTTTTGCTTTTGTGACAATATTAATTTCTACCTGTAATTCCCTAATTTTGGTCTTTTTGCATTCTTACCTTAAGATAACAATAGGCTGGTTCAAAAAGGCATCTTTAATAAGTTATTCATTCTTCTATGACCCAATCCTGTTGTTTATTCTACTAAACGAATCCATTAATCACACTAGGGCTAGGATTACAAAATAATTCTTAGATTTATAAATAATATTTTAAACATATATATATAATATTTTAAACATATATATATATATATATATAATATTTTAAACACATATATATATATATTTATTCCATCTTTTTTGTTAATACACTGTCAATGCACATCAAAAGAGCTCTCTGCCATTAATCTGTGTATGAGCTCATATTGTAAAGCACTTTGGAACTATCATCATAAAAGCAAAATTGAATTGAAGTGCATTATTACATTTACCATTTACTCAGAATTGCTTAATCTGCCTGGCCCTGGCCTTTGCTGGAAAAAACACGTGGGTGTTAATTATCTTGGTAGTTCTTCCTCTCTTTTAAGAGTGCCTTTATTTATTTATTTATTTATTTTAACTTTTATTTACTTTGAGAGGATTGGAACACAATACAGGTAATTAATGAATGTCAAACACCGCAAGGTATATGTTTATTTTTACCACAATATTTTCTTTACAGGTTTGTGTTGCCACACTTTGATAAATACTTCTTTGGCCAGCAGATATTCTATCCCATTGTGAACACTTCAGAACCATGAAGCTTTTCAAACCACTAATTTACCTCCACCAAGGAGCTAATGTTTTCACCTGCATCCGTCTGTCTATCCGTCTGTTAATGTGGATGTTTGTTATCTCAAAAGGTTCTGAATGGATTTAAATGAAGTGTGGTGAGCTGGTAGACAATGTCAAAAGAAAGGACAAATTCAGTTTTGGAGATGATCCACCAGGTATTGAGGTTATTGTATCCATAACACATTTTGGAGCATAATGTGGATGTTTGGCTGGTTCTACAGCACCACCTGTTGGTGATTTAGCACCTCTAAAATTTGCGGAGGAACGCGCTCTCTGAGTGCTCTGATTTCATTATGCTTCACATCTTCCAAAAGCTTCGCTTTCTCTTTTATTAAAAAATCTAAAAACAACACAACCTTATTTGCTTGATCCAGCGAGGGTAAAGGCCCTTCAGTCGGTGGTACGTCTCTTTTAGGTTCTAGTGATGACCGGAACGGCTGAGGGTCGGTCTCAGGTGAGATGACAAACTTTGTTAGGAGCGCCTCCTTCAAGTCTGCGGTCGCTTCTGGTTGCGCTGGAGACCTCTATGCTTTCTCAGTGAACAAAGGAACTAGTCGACATGCCCAGTGGCCTTCAGACCAGGCACAGAAAGCACGCAAAATAGTTCTCAATGTCCTCCTCAGGCTATTATTGAGAAATCTTTGGGTCAACCATGGTGCTGGGGTGGGCACGCCATCCTGCCGTTCCTGGTGCGGCAGCTTCTCCATGAGTCCTCTGAGCTGGTCTTTCACATCATGAGGCAGGAGTGCCCTCTGCCTTAAACTGTCAAATTTAACTATATGTATATATATATATCATCTCGAATTATGGATGCCATTATGGAAGTGTTTGTTTCATAACAGTATGTTGACGACAGACAGAGAGCAACAACTCGGGCTGATTTATTAGCATGCAGCACTGTTAGTGAGCCGTTGCGCAATCTAAGACAATGCTCTGGAGTCCGTTGCCTCCCTGTGATGTTGATCTCCGTATTTAAGCTATATCTTAACTTACAAGTGATGAAAAGTGGTGCATTATTTGTTTTGTTTCTTATGGATGAGAGGTGAGACTGTGCCTCACCTGCATCCTGCATTCCTGATTGGTCAGTGGACAGGAAGAACAGTCTCTGCAATCACAGGCAAACATTTCACTAAAAGTTGAACATTGAAAAATAAGCCGTCCTTGTCCATGCAGTCACAGACTAAGCTGAATATCTTAATGTTAAGCCACAGATTTCCCTTTCCTCAACAGTCTAAAGTGACACGCAAAACACTGATACAAGGACAGAGTAGAGCATTCATTTTTTTACTCGGTTATCATTGAGCTGCTGTACTGTAACGTTGTTGATAACGTGACAACAATTACCGCACTGTCAGCCATGAGTTAACTACAGATGAGCATCAAGTGAGAAACTGATATGCCAACAGCTGAAAGAACAAAAGTATGTGTGACTTTTAGCGATTCAGTGTTATCTTCACTTTGTCGCGTGTTCAGCACTGTTTGTACATTTTTGTGTGTGAGTAAGAAAACAGCAGCACATTATCAGTGTCATCAAATAGTGTCAGGTTCTGTTTAGTGTGGTTGATGTTTAGCCCTTGTGGTCCTCTTTTAGTTTTTCTGTGAGTCTTTGTTTGTTTTATTTTCGAGTATGTTCTCTCGTGTCTCCATCTCCCTGTGATGTCAGTGTGTTTGGGTTGTGACTGATTAGGTCCCTCATGTTTCCACTCAGGTGTGGCCCATTCCCAATCAGGCCTCTCTCACTATTTAGCTGAGTGTGTGGACACAGTGTGATTGCTGGATCATTGTGTATTGTCAACCTCCTTGTGTGCTGCTTCATTTCTGTTCCCTGTTATTCTCGTTCCTCCTTGTGCTCGCTTGGTGGTTTTTTTTTTTTTTTTTTTTTTTTTTGATTAAACTTTGACAATCATTTTCAACATTGAACCTGCACGCTGCCTTCTCTCTCAGCATTTGGGTCCACACCACCACCACATCTTGACAAATAGCACAACATTTTGACTTAGAAAAAGCAAGAAACCCCAAAATGATAGAATGCTAAGAACAAGCCAATCACAGGGTTTGCATGTTTTTCTATTACAGCTGCAATCTGATGCCAACACTCGACTTAAGTCCGTGGATAACCGGATCAGATAGGATAAATAAAGCAAATCGTATCAGCCAAGCAGGGATTTGATGGGAGAATACATGGTTCCTGCACACTTCAGCACATTCAGAGATACACTTGAAAATGAAAGCTGTTCTTTCTTCAGAAGCTGCTCTTATGTAATTGTTCAACATGATAAACAGCTTGAGCAGAAGGAGAAAATTCATCCAAGTAAACAGGAGCATTGTTTGTTGTTGTTTTCCACCCTTATTGAGCCAGTTTGGTGTTTTTATATCAGTGCATATTATTACCGTACTCTGTGCTTGGTATCAATCACTCAACACCCACATGAAGAAACAGGAGCCACTAATTTCAGGCAAGGTTTAACATTTAGCTTCATATGCGTCAAATGGCTCAGGGAGATACAAACAATACATCGACAGTTACTTTATTTCCTATACTCTCTTTGTGTTTCATGAAGTCGTACAAACAATAACCGTGGAGTTATTAAGAATAATTATTGTAAATTCAGGCCCGAGGGACGCAGTTTTCTCCTCTAATAAAAGATCATGCTGAAACTTTTGGCTCTTTGCAGTGAAATCTGTCCCATGTTGTTTTTAAGAGCTATTATTGTCTCACAAATCATCAAAATGGGCCGCGCACCAAGTGCAACACGAACGCACCACCACGCATACTGTAGATGAGGTTGCCAAAGCTCACTGGCAGCAAGATTGTATTCTGCTTTGCCTTGTAAAATGAAATACATGAAAGGTTACATGACACAATGTAGCCTACTTGAACACCATTAATGTGTTGCTCATCTTCCCACGAGGACACACTTAAAGCTTTAAAGGGGGAGTATCATGTAAAAATTTTTTCAACTTTTTCAAGCTTTTTATCATGTTATTGTCATTCTCCTGAAAAACATACCTCCAATGTTTGCTCAGAATGATTCACGTATTTTTGAGTTATCTTTAAATCTCCTGCCAGCAGCCATTTTCCTGCTGTTTTGCTCGAGGGGACGAAGCGCCGCCTTAGGGACAAACCCCCTCCCCCTCCTATGTTATCTTCCTTAGGTCAGCCCACAGCTCCCGCCTCCACATATTTAGCTTTTAATTTACTAATTTTTCTAAGAAACCCCATGGTTTGTGTTGTCTGTACTTCTTTATGTACGCATAAAAAATTAGATAAAAAATTTAAAAAACTTGCACCCCTCCCCCGGTTCCTCGATGCATCTCATCGAAACAGCTGCAGACACAGCAAACAGCTGAGGGAGAACTGAGTGTCGATCGATCTACTCTACTATTATCATAGTAGCTACCTTTAGTTTTTCAAAATGCCTTCAGCGATGAAAATTAATATTTGGATACGACAAAAACAGCCCTCTTTTTCCACTTCCCAAGGATGAAACAATTTGTCTACAATGGTTGGAGTTCATCTTTGGAAGCGGCCTTCGTCCCAGGCACTT
Source organism: Gouania willdenowi (assembly GCF_900634775.1). Lineage (NCBI taxonomy): Eukaryota > Metazoa > Chordata > Actinopteri > Blenniiformes > Gobiesocidae > Gouania > Gouania willdenowi. The sequence continues at coordinate 20,616,501 of NC_041049.1, read as the reverse complement.
TTCAAATAAAACAAGAGCTTATTTGAAAGTGGATTAATAGGTACACTGACATTAAAAAACAACGCTATCCCTACTTAAAGAGGACTACTTCTTCAGAGCCAGCAGCATGGGTATTGTCACTCAAAGTTGTTGTGTACATTCACACTCGCTACTGCAGTGTGTGTGTGTGTGTGTGTTTGTGTGTGGAGCCGGTGAAAGGGGAGAGATCACTTCTACTCCGGCCATACGTTAGCATTCCTCACTTTCATAATCATTCTAATGTATTGTAGCGATGTAAAAAAAAGTAGCCAAACACAGCGCACAAAAAACAGGAAGTAAACAGCATCCATGCGTGTTGGGATGCCGTACCGAAGGGGGAGTGTTCATGGGCGTGTCAGAATACTAGGAGAAGACAGAGGCAAAACAGAAGCATCATGAACAGTGTTGCTACAGAGGGGAATTTCTTTTAAGTTTTTTTTCTTATATTTGCTGCATTTTCCAAACGATTTTGGATAGCGTAGTATAATTTGGTGATTTGTGACATGGAATGGAACGTAGCCAATCAAGAAGTGAGCTGACTGAGAAACACGTGATACAACTCGGAACTCTGCATTTTGGAGTTGAAAATTCTGATCTCCATGTCCAACCGAGTTCAGAGACAGCCATACGCGGAGTTTACAGGGGGCAGGTTGAGCAAAGGTTATTACATTTTTCCCAAATTCATTCGAAAAAATAAAATCTTTAATGTAATGTACATCATTTACAGATATATTAAGTGCCATTCAGCACAATGACTACAAAATAAATATGAAATAATTAGTTTTTCTTTTAAAAACTTTTGAGAGGCTTTAGGTTGGCTCTTCTGTTGTGCAATTCTTTTTTACAATGTAAATGGTGAAGCGACACAGCGCACAGCAGTTCATGTATGGTACTGCAGCAAAAATTAAGCAGAAAGCGAACATGCTGATCGCTATAATATCAGATTCCTTTACCTGAGTAAGAGCTCCTACTTCAGGTAGCTTCCAAGTCACTTTCTCTTTTTTTTTTTTTACAGTGAGATCGTGGTTGGATAGAATAGTACTGTGTTTGGTATGCTATGTTGGCATTATTGGAGCTCATCACACACAATAGGATCCAAACTGTTCTATGCCTGATTTTTTTTTTTTTTTTTTTTAATCTTTGAGTGTATCTGTAACAGATAAGATCTCATTTTTAGAAAAGTTTTGTGTGTATACCTTGCTTTACTAACTTGCTAAAAATTGCGTGCCTTCATCCTAGTTACGTACTCTGGGTGGAACGGTCCTGAAATGTGGGTGTTCCCAGTCAAATCTGGCCTTACACATATTCTCCCGTCTGCACTAGAAGGTTAGACGCCATTAGAGTTTAAGCCACATGTACTAATGATATTGCAAAAAAGACTCCCAGAAAGAATCTATTCAAACTACCGCACTTTTCTTTCAATAATTCTTTTCACATTTTATTTTCTTTCTTACTTCTTTAATGACTTTATGGACAATTTTATAAACCTGCAACATTTTCCTTCTCTTTCCACTGCCCCATTCATTGATCTTAAATAAACACAATTGGTTTAATGATGATGATCAATCAGCCAGTTATGTGATTGCTTTAAGTGGAGACACTTAGAAACATTGATTGAAATGAGGACCTTTGGGAAGGCAGCATTTCTAATATGTTCACAAATTTGCCAGTTCACAACATTGTTGCCAGTCATTAAACTATGAAAAAAACATTTAAGCCATCAAACAAGGGGTTGAAAAATGCATATGAGCATACCGAGGTAAACTACTGTAACATAATCTCCTTTAACATTGTGCTGAAAGATTGATGATTAAAATGTCCACAGCTTTTCTTCCAGATTTAGGAGCTTCACAATATCTCCCTCAAAGCTTGGTGATGGATGACAGTTTCTGCCTGCTGCTGTCTGTCTTCTGATGGTTGCTCTAAAGGACATTGAGGTCCTCTGAGACTTTCCAGTTGGAACATAAGGTTCCTGGGGTGGTGGAAATAAAATAATGCTCACTGAACATCACTGACATGACAGCGTACGGTTGAAAGCTCTGGACAAAGCTATTAAGTGGGCCTTCAAATGGAAAGATGGGATCACTGTTATTGATCTTAAATGTAACTTAGAAAGTGGTTCAGCATTGTTTTGACGGTGATCTTACACATAAAGAGGAAGCTTCTTTCTTTCCTGAGCACATGACTTTTACTCTTTGATTAACTTTTTTAAATCCTGCAAAACTGAAAGACCAAAAATCTTAAAGGAAGTTTAAAATTAAAAATAGAAATGCTACGTCAGACACCCATTTGCTCTTAAGACCATAATTCCACAGGCGAAGATAGATGAACGATATTGATTTCCATATGTCTTTCACCTGCAATCAGACACTGTACAAATTGCTTTTTGTCGATCTGTAAATATATCGGTGAATGATTTCCTGGCAGAGCCCTAGTGCTGATAATGTGTTCATGCTGATGCAAGGTTAGCCACCAGAATCTAATGGAATACACCAGGGTGTCCTGGGTTTGAATAAGTGATGGAGAGTGTGCCTTAGGAGTGACGGTGCATACATTGAATTCACAACAAACATGAGCGTGATGCCTCTGGGCAGTGTTTCAGAAATACATATTTAATGGAGTTAATATAACCTTAAGCTTTATCCAGAGCTTGTTATAGTGTAAATGTTCTCAACTCATGGGTCAGGGATTTGGACTTGACAATTGACAGTTTATTAATGTACTTTGCCAAAGGTCGTTTGGGTGGATGGTTGGAGCGCTGAAACCAGTCTGTATGACTCTCTATGAGTGAGATTTGGCTCCAGGATTCACAAAGTTCTATCATATTCCTACAGTTTTGTGTAGCAGCCGCTGTCAAAGCTGATTTGGGCCACTTGTTTTAATGTATTGAATTGCATCAGAAAAAAAAAAAATTCAGACTCTTAGATACGCTTTGATGCCCTGAAGATATGCGTTAAGTCTCTTTCCTGAAACTTTTGTAAAGCTGTTAAGAAACGATTTATGCAGAAAAAGCCAGAAGGCAGCTTTGAGAATCAATACACTTTCAAAATAAGAGTGGTTTTTTTTTATCCCCAAAACTCTACAAATTAGCTCACAAAACTTTCCATAATAGAGGCAAAAAACGCTGAATGATATTTGTTCAAGTTATTCTAAAGCCCGTGAAACATTGCTTGTGTGTGTGTGTGTGTGTGTCACCAACAACAACAACTGTAGGTGTGCTTCCAAACTGTAATTATAACACCAAACTTTTACAGGTTATAACTATCAATACATTAGCTATAATTTAGACTATCAGCAGGGGTGCACATCATTTTTTTTGGTCTGGTGCTCAGGGGAGAACTGAGTTTTGCATTATGTGAAATGTACTTCTGTTGGGTTGGTTCCCCACTTACCCTACGGAGTTTCATTGGGATCAGATCAAGATTTTGCATTTAATCACAATTTTTCGAGAAGAAATAGGGGTGGCCATACATTTTGATTCATTGTATCATTATTAATAAGGATTGAAATTTCTTCCAAGACTTTAAAGGTTGAATAATTATGGTACGATGATCAGGATCACTGAACCATATAACTGCCAATATCTGGCAAAGAGGAGATTTGGCACTTGGCAAAGATTTAAGCTTTCTGAGTGCTCTTGTTTATAAATATGTTTTCCTTAACACAGAATAGATGTCCCATTATAAAAATGTCCCGTTTGAATGTATAACGGGACATTTCACATTAATTTAAAGGGAACATATTATGCTATTTTTCACCCATTTCCATTTGTTCTAAGAACCCCAACAACATAGTATTTGAGGTTTATTTTCCCAAACTTGTCTGTTTTCTGGAGTTTTAGCCTTCTGAAAAGAACCTTTCTGACCAATTCTAAAAACAGGCTGTTTTGCGGCCTACTTATGCATATTCATGAGTAGGCGTGTCTGTAGACGCTGACTCCACACAACAGTTGATCACTAGCGATTTTCTTTTGCTATTCACGCCCTCTGGTGATTGTTTTCAGCCAAAAAACTGCACACTACAGTAAAACACATGGCTATGTAAGCGGCTATTGTGATTCTGAGTCAGAAAAACACTGGTTCATGAAGTGTGTGCGCCGTGCGCCAGCAAAAGCAGTGGAGTTAGCTGCTTCAAACACGTACCGGAGCTGCTCTCGTGCAGGGGTGGCCAATCCTGGTCCTCAAGAGCCACTATTTGTTTTAGATGTTTCCCTCTTCCAACACACCTGATTCAAATGATCAACTCATCATAAAGATCTGCAGAAGCCTGATAGCGATCCTGGTCATTTCAATCAGGTGTGTTGGGGAAGAGGGATACATCTAAAACATGCTGGATAGTGGCTCTTGAGGACCAGGATTGGGGACCCCTGCTCTAGTGATTACAGGAATAGTCCATTCAAGGTGATAGTTCACTGTTTTTGTCCAACCGCTGCGTCGCATGGTGTCACACGTCAGATCTCAAAGGCAAAATGATTTCCGATTCAACCTATGACATCACAAACAGAGAAAATTTGAAACGGAGCACTTTTCTCTGTCGGTATTACGCAACAAGAGATTAAAATTTGTTTATTCAATTATTGTTTTGCTCCGCCAACACAAATAGGTCCGCATTTGAAAGGGAGGCAAGGCTGTTGCCAGGCAACACATAAACATTTCATACACACAAGCTCGCTACTGTCAGAATATTACCACTGCTTTGTATAATTTTCATAATTTCAAACCACACCTGGTTTGCACTGATGTATCCAGACCTCTTTCTTTCTCTTCGTCCTCCTCTGACGACCATTCATAATTAAGATAAGATGTTATTTGTGGAAATATGCCCATCTTTGCAGTGCAAAGTTAACTTCAATCTAAGCTAACAACTGATGTTAATAAATGGTTATTAGAGCTTCTGTTCAGCAAAGTGATAATGTCTGTAAAAAGTCCCAGTGCTTTTATACTTTATATCAGAACTCATGGAATATCTGGCCCAGCTAGAAAACTCTTGCTGTAATTTATTTATACTTTTTATTTTTTTATTTTCATTTTGGCTCAACCATATTGGTTTTGTTTATGATTGTGTATAGATGAAGACTTAAAGGAAATCCGCATTGGCTCATAAATTCTTCTCTTGAGGAATCCCATTGCTCTGCCCACGCTGTCCCACAGACGCATGTGCATATTTCCAGTGTCAGGATTTCCGGTTGGGCAACTCCATTCATCTGTGAGACAGATGGGCAGACAGAGACATCACCTCCTACTCTCAGCTGAAATAAAAACTCTGTGGGGGTTGAGAAGACAAGAGCGTTTACATGCAAATTACTGCAAACTTTCAGAAGTGCTATGTTGTTTATGAGAGAATTAAAAATGTGTTTACTTGCTGGATACCTCTGTGCGCTATTTCATACGTGTGGGGGTTTGTTCCCAACTTCTAGGATAGAATAAGGCTAAAGAGAAGTCTGCTTTCTCTCCTTTTCAGAAGGTTCTGACCTCAAACTTCAGCAACAGACACATCTTCTAAAAGGTTTTGCAGGTCAAGGGTTGGGAAGACTGTGACATGGAACTGAAAAATGAACCACGATTGGAACGATGGAGGGATATATCGCAAATGATCTTCCCCACTGTGTCCCTTTTATCTCCATCCTTGGGGAGAACACATTTGACGGTGTCAGTAAGGGTTTGGCAGGTCTATTTTGGTTGTGTGTGTTTGGTTTTAGCAGCTCTTTCAGACTGTGTTCACAGCTTTGTCCAACTGAGAATGCTGTAATTTTTAGAAATTGGATTCACGTAGAGTCGAAAATTTAACCGACGAGCATGAAAAACATTTGTTAGAGAGAATGCAATCCAGCATAATGGGATAAAATGTCGATCCATATCAAAATAATTCTTTTCAAAATGCGTTCCTCATGATCTTTCATGAATTTAGTTGAATGCAAGGAGTAAAAATACTTGTTGAGGAAGCTTAGTACAAGTTATCTCTTCCCTAAACCTATTTTATTTAAATACACCACTGTAGAAGCTTAGCTCAGGGGTTTTGTTTTAAAACTATATATATATATTTATATACTGAAAACATGAAAAAAACCTTAAGATTAAAAAACTATTACATATTCTTTCCCCTCATTGGACACATCAGGCTGTAGAACTTAGAACCTTACTAGAACTTCTACCCTAAAACAAAACAAAAATTAGTTCTCAGAATATTGGTTGTTACAACAGCAAAGCTTGTACATTGGAGAAGAATAATATTGTTTCAATATATTAATTCATTTCGGTTTTTTTTTTAATTTCATTTTATTGAACCCTATATAGGGCACTCCATAGAATACTTTCACATTCAAAAAGTTATTTTCAAAGTGACCATATCATTAAGGTGGTTCAAGAGTTCTCGCTAAGTAAGAAAATCAAAGCCTAAAGTTGTGAGAATAAGTCCATGTGAGATCAAAAAGCAGGACTGGAAAACTAGAAAGTGTCCACATGTAAATACCAACATAGTTATTATGATAAACAGAAAGGTGTTTAATCAAGAAATACACAAAGTCTTGTTGGTCTGTAGGGCAGTGTGATTTACTGCTAATGTGGCAGGCATGTCTTGAGTGTCGGGAATGCAATTAGCTCTGTCACACTTATAAGCACACACTCACTCCCTATGTTTACTCTTATCCTCATGGCGTCTGAGCTTTGGGATGTTTTTCTTCTAGTATTCGCTCTACATGTCACTGCATTGATACAGCATAAATTTACACAAGGTATTCTCAACCTTGGTGTCAGGACCCCATTTGAGACACTGGGAGGGGGGTCGCCAAATACCTTTATGAAACAAATATATATATATATATATATTTATTTTTTTATTTTATTTTTTTTAACAATTTGAGCCCATTTTTGCTTATTTTTCCCTTTTCTGCAACTCCACCAAACTTGCCATATTTCAACATGTTTTAATCACTTTTTCTTACCATATTTTTGCTACATTACTCCCATTTCTGCCACTTCTCCATCAAATTTAAATGCATTTTCTGCAAATTTTGTCCACTTTCAAGACATTTTCAGAACTTATAAATCCTCTCCACCACTTTTCCCACCTAATGTATCATATGTTATTAATAATAATTATACATTTTATTTATGGGCGCCTTTCAAAAAACCCAAGGACACCTTACAAGCAGAGTTAAAAATACAACAATACAAAGCAGCAAATATAAAACATAACAATTAGAGATTTAAAAAAGAGGTTAACTACCTCCTTTTTAAGTCTTTAATTTTTATGTTTTACAAAAAACTAATTTTAAAATGTTGAATGTTTATAATGTTGGTTATAATGAGGTTATAATGTTGTCACTTATAACCTCTTTTCACCACGTTTTATGCTTATTTTTGCCAATCAAACCACATTCACGATTTGGCATGCCCATTATTTGGCAGTTTAAACTAATTGTTTCAATATTGACACTTTTAACCCTTTTTCAACACTTTTTCTGTTCGTTTTTGGCCAATCCAATTTACAACTTTTAACCATTTTCTGTGGATTTTAAAATCCCATTTCACAACTTTTTCCACTGTTTTTGGTCACTTTTAACCCATTTTATTTCTGATTAAAACAAAGATTTTCATCTTTAAGATCACTATACACTATGGCCCAAATAATAATGAAGTTCCTGTATATCAGTGGATTATTTGTATAAATAAATACATGTGGTTATCAGAGATTCATAGAACAATGGACCATCATTTTGTTGACTTTATGGATGGGCCCCAAAAATATTCTCCCCTTTATTCCCCCTTACTTATTCACCATATCACTGTTCTTCAATGTTCATGTCAGTGTTTACCCACCTTCAGGTACAGTGGGGGTCCCCGGACTGAAAAGTTTGAGAACAACTGCTTTACACAATGGTAGCATCACATTTTACCACCGGCATACTTGTCCTTCTTTGACCTGTTCACCCTAACCGTTAGACTTGTTTTTCCCTCTCACTGAGGTATAACACTAACCTCTCTTTTAATCTTTCCCCCATTCAAGGACATGTGATGGTTAATTATGTAAAACAGCAAATTTATTATAATTTTTAAAAATTATTATTATCATTATTATTTATATTTGCAAGAATAAAACATCCATAGCTGTGGGGAAAGGATTGCTCCACGTATAGTAATAACCTGTGATGGAAAATTCAGTCGTGAAAAAAATATAATAAAATGTAAAAGATGGACAAAATAAGACACAGTGAGGAGAAAACGAGTCTGGACAGGCTGAAACAACAGAAGCGCAATATGAAACTGGCACTCCTCTGCAGTCAATACACCTTATAGGATAAGGAATAAAAATATCCAGTGCTGTATTTCCCAACTTCCTTAGAAGAAAATTACACAACATGCAAATTAAAGAGTATCCTGCAAGTTTATTTAATTAAAGTCCCAGCCATCTGTGACTAACTGTCCAACAGACGTGCCGGAGCCAGTTATTAATGAGCGTTCCTCAGCTTGTAATTGATCAGCGTCAAACTAAATGAGACACGCAGCAGAAGTACTCTGCAGTGAACTTTTCAGGGCAGACTAAAGTAAATGAACAGCAGGTACAATTGAACCCCGGCTGCCCAGGTGAGTAACGGCTTCTGGTGTGGTGCATCCTGCTCTGTGCGGTTCACATGGCAACAAGACCCCTGCAACCTCAAGGGGTCAGAGATGTGGGAATACTGAGGAGCCGGGCTGTCAGATTCAACAGTCACTCAGGCGTACATTCAAAGGCAGCAGTCGGTGGAGAGCAATACACTAAAGCACAAACGCACATTTGCTCAGATTCCCAAAATCCATCAGCGTTACTCCATCCAGCATGATGCTCCCTCTCCGCTGTTCTCGCCTCCTCCCTGGCAACCATCACAGAGTTGTACCCGTGTTAAACTCATACTCTCAGGGGCCGAATGGGTGGCGAGAGCCCAAACTGGCAGGAGGGAGCTGAGAGTTTCAAGGGATGCAATTAATCTTGATCAAAATGTCCCTTTTAGGTGTGATTAGAAACTGGCTGCACAGAGAGGAGAGCAGAGCATTCCAGCAGCAGGATGTGGTGCGAGCCCAACACTGAGACGGGGGATAATTTGTCTCGCTAACGAGGATGTAATATTGATCAGGTTGGAGTCTGAGATCATACAGCTCTCTGTCGCATTCTCCCCCTCGTATTGATTTGAAATAGTCAGCCGAGTCAAAGGCAAACACTATCTGAGAGGTTCTCAGCAATATTTTCCTAGAACTGAAAAATATATTGTTAGGTTTCAAATTGATCAGTATTGAAATAACCGAAGGATATTGAACTACTTTTGGTGAGCACCAATGGAAGCAGACACTTGAAGTCAGTGTAGAAAATAACTCATGACAGCAGAAGAAAAATTAGATACAAGCATATGCATGGTGGTGTTAAAGTGTGTGTGTAATATATTGTGTTTTTCCAGCCCAATCTCACGGAGTTCACAAAACTCTCACACAAATGAGAACATTTTGGCGCATGGCAATGCAATTTCTTCATGTTTTTCGTGCTGAAGGGAAAAACTTTTTTCACGCTGCCTGGCACAAATTTGTGTGAAGCTGCTGGAAAAGAATTGCAAACTGATGTATGTCATGAGGATTTTTCACCTCAACCACACCCCAAAACCTTGAATGAAATGTAACCGCACAAAATAACTTTCAATCAAAATACAGGTTTGAATTTTGTGTCTCAGAGCATGAAAATAATGATGTCCTAATGAATAGTCCCTCCTATCTCCTTTACTATTCACTGTTCCTTCACCCCCTGAGGTGTTTAAGTGGCGGCCGTGATAAAGAGCGTCCGAGTTCTCTTGAGGCTCAATGCTTCCTTTTTTTTAACCTCCTTTAGCCTAGGAAACACTGATGCATCCTTTACCAAAGGAGACGAGAAAATGCTGATCGACAATCAAGCCCACATTTAAAGGGAAACGCACACCCAAGCGCTCACGGAAACTCACGATGACCGTACCAATGCAATAATATGACTTGAACAACTTTAAATGAATAATCTAAAACACATATCTTATTATACGTAAGATATTATCAGATTTTTTTGACAAAACAAACACTCTGTGGTTCAATGAAAAGGGATCAGAGACATTTTTAGCCACATTTATTCAACATAATTCATATTTCTGAGTGGAAGGTGAGTGTGAGCAACCATTCTCAATGTGATGCTCTTTTAGTTTCACTTTTGTTCCTTGTAGCCTAGTAGCCTCTTTTCCTATGATTTACATTCAAACCGTGTGATTTTTGTGATTATATCAGGGTAAAGTGTTATAAATGTGCTTTTAGTCCATTTTTGGAAATCTGTAGTTTTTTCACCATGGCAGACGTCACTAACCTTATTACGTCACTAACCTTATTACGTCACCTAGTGGAAGTGCATCTGATAGTCAAAACAAATGTGATGGCCTTTACCTAAATCCTCTCCTAACACTTTTCCTTAACCCTGTGACGTCATCCACGGGGTTATGGAAAAGTGGAAGGGAAAGGAGATAGGAGGGACTTTTCAGACGCACCCTGCGAGTTGAAACGCGTCGACATGACACTCCTGTACTAAATAAAAGATTGTACTCCTCAAGAGTGCCTCAGATTTTCAGGTTTGGCTGCCGCTGCTACTTTGTATTGTTTTTGGACATACTGGAGAGGCAGGCCACTGATTCCCTTCTTCAAATGAGTTAATTGTGTTGGCAGACTTGGCACGCATGAAAATAGAAACATTCCTTCTTTCCTGTGAGATTGTGTTGATTTTTCCAGCACATCGCACATACGTTTCCCTCATCGTGTCAAATTTTAGCCCCGTGGGCCTAATCTGAGTCAGCTGAGCAGCCAATATGGTGGCTGCAGACTGTAATTTGAAATTGTTTGCCGAAGTCTCAATTTTTTGTAAAGCCCTAGAAATGACAATATTACGGAGCCCCTAAAGGGACACAGGTAATTTTTTTTTTTTTATTGCGTGCTCACGTAAAAGTTGCAAGCGAGCATGTGATACTAGTATTGCGTAAGCAAGCACATAACGGTAATTGTTAACCCTAACCCTAACCCTAAGGCTGAAATAAAGCTTTACCAGATCCTCTAGCAGGATTAACTCCTTACGAGCAGAGCATGCAGCCTTGTGACTGACGTCTATAAGCGCGCATTGAAATGTTATACGTGTGCGCTTAAAACTATTACGCGCTCTCTTAGAACTTTTACGCACTCACGTATTAGTTTCACGCGTTCAATTTACATGAGAACGCAATAATAAAAAAAATATCCGTGTCCCTTTAGGGGATCAGTACATTATTACTTTTTCAGAAATTCAACAAGTTGTTGAAGTTAAGATTTACACTTAAGATATTTTAAAGGACTGATGGACATTAGGTCTTTTTCCCAAAAAAAGTGTGGATTCTTCTAGTCTGGCCCACTGAAGATCAATCTGGGTCGTATCGTATGTAATGTTATGGCGCTTTAGAAGCTTGGGCATCTACAATCACAAAGGTTCCTAGCTGACTATCATTAGTCCTCACAATATATAGCGATATCTTAATTCATGAGATAAATTTTGTTTGATTTCAGGTGTGAAGTGTAAAACTAATCTTGAAACCGTAATAACAGTTATATTGAAACAATTCAATCTTACTGCAAATAATGTAGTACTGCAAATGAGGGCGATATCTACAACTCATATGGGGATTCACAAAGAGTCATGCTTTCTTTGTACCATAATTGCTAATGAAAAAATGTCCTTGTGGGTCGTACTGGATGCTCTGAGGGCCAATGTTGGCCCATGGGCTTTGAATTTGACATGTGTCCTAGGCAGTAGGTAGCACTAGAAGGCTGCAATGTAGTGTGAATTGTCCAAACTTAGTCCTGGAGGGTCGCAATCATGCAAGTCTGACAGGTTTTCCTGTTATAAGATAAGAGATTACAAGCAGACGCTCATTACAATGCTTTCTGCAAAGCCATGTGATGATGAGTTCATGAAATGTAGTAATTCTGCAACAGCTAAACATCTAAAACATTCAAAGATGAGGCCCTTTTGGACAAGTTAGGACATAAAGAAAAAAACAAACACACTTGAGCTTATTATATAAAACACACAACATATATTTTTAGCACCGTAATTGATATTTTCAAAGTTAATTGCATTATCATGCAATAAAGACATGAATCGATGGATGTGGCATCTCTCGGCTGCCTTTGCTCTAGGATATTGTTGGCTGCATTTGATGCTTATATGAAGGTTATTTTGTGCTCTGATTCTCTTCATCCTGTGTACTATCACTCTTGCCTCTGCAGCAGTCGAGTTTCCCCACAGGGATCAATACATTTTTATGGGAACTCATGTTGTGTTTGGATATTTTGATTCCAAACCAAACAGTGAACTAGAGAGTGAAAACTGGGTTTGCATGGCTTTGGATTCCGAGGATAAAGACCCTTCATCTACCTGAGGTGAACCTCGAGTGCGTCAACACACAGTGAAGTTGTACCAGCAGCGCTGAGCTTTGCCGTGTCAGCAGTTATATTTCTGATTTGCAAATGACAAAAGATGGGAGAGGCTGAGTGACACGTCGAACCGGAGCCAGCGTATTCAGCAATTAGAGAAGTGTTCTCCATCATTAGACTGAGAAAGCATTAAGCTCCTGAGAAGGTTATTTAAATGCAAAAGATCAATTCCCCTCAGAAACCTGAACAAGGACTGGATGTTTGATGCATAATCTTTGAATAATGACTTTGCTGTCAGAATCAGTGTTAGAGTTAAGTTTTATCCTTTTTTGCATAAGCCTTTGAAGACAGGGGCAAAGTCAAAAAGCATCAGGAACTAACTGAATTATTGTGTTTCTGGGAGCAGCATGGGTAATTTTATCACTTAAATATTATAGGCCTATTTTAAAAAAACAAACAAGCAAACAAATATGCAGTGTAACCAAGCACTTTTCTATGTGCTGGTTTGACATCAGTGCAAGTTTGAAATATTAAGCCTTTTCATTCAGATGTGATACTTTATAGTGTAAAATATTCCATCCGTCCATTTTCCAACCCGCTTGCTCCTTTTCAGGGTCACGTGGGTGTGCTGCTGCCTAGCTCCAGCTGTCATTGGTTGTTGTTAGGGGTACATCTTGAACAAGGCTTTCGAGCCCCATGGACAGGCTCCTGGGTACTTAACTTAGCTGATCGAACCTCATAGGTCGTCCTGGAGCCTCAGGTGACAGAGCACCAGCCTCTTGATGCGGACTAAGCTCTGACTCCGGTCAATTTTGCTAAAACCTTGTGAATTTCTGTGTCTAGTCTTGCTGCCAGTTTTGCCAACTTAGTGAGTTTTTCACTATTATTAGTAAGCTTTCAGACCCCTCTAACAACTATTTTTAAAATTGTGACAAGCAACTAATTTAGAGACTTCTCTGGTGTCCAGTTACTCATCAGTGCACCCTCATCAAGCTTTTCCATTTCTATGCTCTTCTGTTCCTTCTCCTACCAGCACCCTGTGCTCTGGAATCTGCTAGACTTTCTTCAGAGTCTATGCTTTGCTGGTCGCTTTGTCTGCAGCGGTCGCATTCCTGTTTGTCACCCTTCCTGAACTTTGGGTGTGAGTTCACCCAGCATTGAACTGCACCGTGCATGAACTTTTCTAAAAGCTGTGAAAAGAAATCCTGGTCCCTGTTGGCTCAAAAGACAAGAGACACCTTTCCATAAAATCTTCACAACCCTTATCATACAAAGTGGAGCTTGTTTGCTTTAAACATTTCAAGCCCTTTATTTTAAATGATATAATATTTTCGCTGCATTTGCTGTTTAATTCTTAGTTACATTTCATTGCAAAATTCCAAAAAAACCCAAAAAATGTATTTTATGATTATGATTAAAATGATTCAAATCTGATGTTATAGATAACATACATAGGTTTGAACCTCATATTTTAGAGACAAAAAAGATGGTATAGTATGTAGTACATAGTATGTTGAAAAATATATAAATAAATAAACAGATACATTCAAAACAGTTTCTGTGGGTTGGAAATCATTCGCTTTATCTGGCAACATAGTGTGAGCCACACATCTTAGCTGTGAACCTGCTAATTCACAGCACTATACAGTTTCCCTGTGGAAAATATCTGATGACAAGGGAGCCAGTTTAGGAGATCAATGATAGGAAGGTTTTCTCACATGACAAACCACATCTAATGATTAATACTTGGATTAAAGATATTACCAAAACACCTCTGGGTGTTGTGTAGATGTAATAAAAAGAGCAGTTAGTTGGCAGTATAACTGCTGAATGATGTCGGACATGCTTCATTTTACAAAGACCATAAATAAGATGGAACTGCGGAGGTTTTTATTTGCTGTAAGAATCAGCGTTTGGTGCTGAGATGAGTCTTAGATTTTATAAAGATTTCCAGCTGCTATAATTCATGACCAAGCAGGGAAGCAAAAAGTGCAGTGCTTAGTGATTTTGAAAATCCTTACTTTAACGCAATTACTGCAAAGTTTTTTTGTGTGAAACACTGCCTTGCTCATAGATTAAACTTCCAATAAATATGAAATGTCTTGGATAAAAGGATATTTTTGATCCCTATTCTGCTCCAATTTGAGGCTCTTTCCGAGGCGCCAACTTGGTGAGGGTCTGTCCAGTGCAGGTGATGTGGAGATCAAATGGCCTGCCTGCCAGCCGAGGCGACCTGTGTTCAGCAATCCCCCCCCCACCACCACCACCACCACCACCCCCCACTCTCCCGCCGCCTCTTGAAAGGAGACACAATCCCAATAAATGTATTCCTGTCAACATTGCTGCGATGCCTTTTTAATACAGCCCCCTGAGGATTCAGGGCAAGAACAGCCAGAGTCAAACTCCATTTCTCTGGGCTGAAAGAGGGATGTGACAAGATCCTCCTGCAGGTCAGGGACAGTCAGGGACTGTGGAGGACAGATGAAGGCTCTTAGAGCTTTTTGTTTGAGTACAGGCATAGAGTGTAGCTGTACATTGGCCACAATTACATGATGTTTTTTGTTTTAATTTGGAATTAGCTATTCCAAAATAGATTCTTTAAAATTAGAGACTTTTTTAGACTCAGTCTTCCTTTATTGTCATTCAAACTTAAAATAAAATAAACAGCACCAGGTCCTTACATAAGGTAAGTAAAATTGAAAAAAAAAAAAAGATATGCTGCAGATATATATAGATATCAGGAGAAAAAGCTATGTGTAAGACACCTATACAGATAAGTAAATTGCACGTTTTTTGAATACATGTTATATTGTCTATTTTTTCCGGTCGTGTGTAAGATTCCTATGCAGATAAGTTATCAGTTATCATTAAAACAAAATAAAAAACAGTAGCAAGTATTCACATAAGATGGATGCATGTTAAATTGTCTATTTTTCCAGTCATGTGTAAGATTCCTATACAGATAAGTATGTTGGAGTTTTTAATTTTTTGATGCACGTTATGTTGTCTATTTTTTCAGTTCAGTGAGGTTACTGTATATTGTCTTTTTTACAATCCAGTGAGGTAATCCAGTTGTGGGGGCTTGAGGGGGAATGAAGGGATGTTTTTTTTTGTTCAAATGTTTTATGGCCTGAGGGAAGAAGCTGTTACAGAACCTGGAGGTTCTGCTTCGGAGGCTGCAGAACCTCTTTCAAGAGTGCAGCAGCGAAAACAGTCTATGGTGGGGGTGGGAGGCGTCTCTGCTGATTTTGTAAGCCCTGGTCACACAGCGTTTTTTTGCAATCTCCTTTATGGGGGGATGTGAAGTCCTGACTTTTTCCACCATCCTCACTATTCTCTGCAGGGACTTCCAGTTGGAGGCACTGCAGTGTTCTGCTTTGAGTTTACATGGAAATAGTAATTCCGAATTGAGGTTTACATGAAAATTTAGGTCTGGGGGTTGGGAAGGTTGGGAAGGCTCTGACTGGACAAGGGGTGAACGTGACACATCACGTCTGTCTACAACATAGAAGACCACATAATGAGAACTTTTTCACTTTTATTTTGATTGTTATTGTTGAGATGCTGCTTCAAAACTACACACTGTTTCACTTTGGTTCACTAAACAAGAGAAGGAGATGGGATCAAGATGAAGCCCAGTAAAAATCTGGAAAACAATAACCAGGAAAAAATATTTGCTCCCTGGTAACGATCGGAGCTCTAACACCCAGTACAATGATAAACTTGGTGATATTACAGCCTGTGTATGCAGTACGGGGCCGCATTTATGGTACGGTCACACCAAACGCATGTCAGGCGTCAAAATTGTGCCTCACACCCCTAGTTGGACACTTGTGCTCATTGAATAAGACTGTTGTCACCAGCGTCAAAGATGCTCTGGATGCGTGTCCAAACAAGTTGGGATTGGAGCGAGTTTAGGGGAGGGGCTTCTCTGTTGCCGGTGGTGTTCATACAATGGATGATATTGTGGTGAATCAGTTACATTCATTATTCACCCAGTGACTGTGAAGTGGTGGAGAACAATATTGTGTTGAGAAGGCGGTGTTTCCGGTTGGATGTATTTTGGTGTGACTCAGTGCGTGCACTGTGATAAATATAGGGCTATGGAGAAGTGTGGGTGAATGGATAATAAAGTTTGGAGTTCCTTGCTGAACACGCCGCCTCCAACTCCCGTTCATCGGCTCTACATTATCGATAGAGTGGCTTGGCTTTATTTGATAAATAAAGCTAAACAATGTCGTCGAAGGGAAACTTGGCGCCATTTCTGGATTCACCAGAGCTGTGCTCGGACGAGAGTTGTTTTCAGCGCTACTTCCCATTCCCAGTTTGACGACCTGCTGACCCACATCAGCGCACGCAACTCTTACCAGTACACCAACTACAGGCGCTCTATTCCAGCAGAAGAGCGCCTGTCCATCTGTAGCCGCTTAGTGTTTTTTTTTTCATTATTTTGAATATGTCACGATTGGGGAAAGCTCCTGATTGGTTGACGCGCCGCGATATGCCCCAAAAGTTCAACGGTCTCAACTCCAGTGTTGGCCGCGTTGGACGCACGTCAAAAGGTTGAAATCTCAAAACGCGTAGCGTCCGCCACACAAAAAGCTTCAAAACGTGCCGCACAGGAGGCACGGGATGCGCAGCGGGATCTCTTGATGCTCCTAGAAGCGCGTTCACCATATATTGTCTATCTAAACCTGACGCTGTTGACGCTTTTGACCAGTTTGGTGTGAACGTGCCTCTGGATTTTAGTATGACCCATCCGGTGAAGCCTGTTCTGTTTGCCGATGTTCATGTGATTAATGTCCGCATGTTTATGCTTCCGTCCATCAATTCTTTTCATTATAGAATCAGAATCAACTTTAAGGGCCATGTATGTTATACACATGTATTCTAAGGCTCTTCTTACATAAATAGTCTTGGCTCTAGTCCAAGCCGCTATCTTGGATTATGTCGTCACCACACGTCATCGCGACTGGATGAGCATGCACAGAATGACCGGAATTAAACGTATACAAGATAGATTAATTATTTAATTCTGAATTAAAATTGAAATAAACCAGCCACCTAATTCAGATTTAACATTAATTCAGAATTACATTTGCATTCAGAGTTAAGTGTTTACAAGGTCAGTTTGAAGATGATTTATCTTCTATTCTGAATTAAAGGGAAATTAAAGCTCCCATGTAAATGTGGCCACTCATCCCTGTTCATGACAACAGTGGAGAGGAAGGAAAGCAAACTAGGCTACTGGTTTTCTGAAGTATGGCTGCCCAAATTGGGGGAAGAGTGCAAAATAAGCTGTAAGGTCTACCAACATAAGTGGGAATATCCAGACTGAGGGTGTGTCACTTTGGTGCTGTGCAAATGTCAGACGTGTTGCTTGTCCGATCACCTTGGGGGATTCATTGGAAAAACAGCAGTGTGACTGTTGCAGTAACCTTTCAGCTGGTTAAAGATTCCACCGTGTCCTCTGCACTTCTTAATGGAGTAAATGCATCTCTCCCACTGCTCCACGACATTATTTCCTGTGGCTGTTTGGGAAACATTTGGAGCTGAATCACAGTGGCAGACCGAAGCCAGAGTGTCGACCCTCATTGACTCCCATTCAAAAAAAAAAAAAAAAAACACGCCACTTTGCTGCATAGCTATTTGAAGTTAAGTCGCTGGGATTTTTAATGTTGCTGTACCTGGACAAAAAAGGCTGTGTTGTTTTGCAGCATTTGACAGACCAAACATTGCTAACCCAAAATGGGGACAATATGGGATCAGAAAAAAAATTTTTTTTCTGAGTTATTTATGAAAATCAATGTTTTTAGAAAAAAAAAAAAGAGGATTACAAACATATTTATTGTTTTTGTCTTTGCACTCAAATTCCTTTCTTATTACTCTCTAATTACCAGAGGTGAAACTAATGGATTACAAGTACTCATGTTACTGTAATTGAGCTGCTTTTATGTGTACTTGTACTTTTTTTTGAGTATTTTTATATATCAGTAATTTTACTTAAGTATGTTTTAAAAGAAGTAAAGTAATTGTTACATTTCTACACCAAGCCGTTACTGAGCACATTATTGTTTTTCGTTTTGAAATGATCAACGGACATTGTGAAACTACAAAAAACTAACTTACCAGACAACAATCAAATGCATTACATCATAGACGACCAACCATATTAAACATAATGCACCGCGCCAAAACAGCATTAATGCCAGTTATTTTCTCAGTTTTAGAGTTCATAAATTTAACAATAGTGTTATTTTTTTTTAAAAAGAATAGTACATTTTGACTAACTTTTTATTTTATACTGATGCCTTTGTGGAAAATAACTAGTAACTTTTACTTTGAGTACTATTTATTTGAGCTACTTTTTACTAACTAGTATTTAATGTATGACTTACTTGTACTAGTAGTTGAGAAATATATCAGTCAAGCAACAGTACTTCTACTTGAGTAGGATATATCAATACTTTTTTACACCTCTGCTAACTACTATGTATTACCACCCTCTAATATGTGGTTGCACATTTTCTGAGATGCTATTAGAAATGTAATCACTAAGGATTATTATAACTTGTAGTGTGGTTCTCCCCCTTTCCAAACTACTAGACAGCCATGACTAAGCCACATAAGGTTTTCCAGCCTTTTATAGCTAAAAGGAAGTTAATCCTTGAAATATTGCAAAAGTACCTTTCTTGTATAATCTTTGACACTGCTTTCAATTTGAAAGTCACTCCATTTTTTGTGTTTTCAACTGCAAAACAAGTAAAAAGTGACTACCACACCAAGACCAAGACTAGCCTGAGACCAAAATGCACAAAGACCAAGACAAGACTTGGTCTTTGTGCAAGAAGTCAGAATTAGGTCAAGACCAAGACCATAACAATCAATTGTAAAAACCATGACAAAGTGTAACAGTAAAAGAGCATTCTGTATGTATTTAAAAGTCACTGATAAGTCCAGATTTATTTTAAATATCTGAAAATAAGATGTTTATTTGTTAGGTGAATGAGGCCTAAAGTAAGTGTTCAGAGGAATTTCTGATGAGAAATTGAGTGTTGCCTTAGTTCAGGCAGGCACAGAAGCCAAGCTAGCTCTACCCCATCAGCTGACAGTAGCTGTTAACTGACAGCATCATCCCCCTAATTCTGTTAATCATTCAGCTGATCATGTTCCACGCTTCCCATTGGTTAGAGTTAGTCACGGCACTGTATTTAAACCACTGCAACACGCCTACTTCCATTTGTCCGCAAAACGCCTCGCAACCCACCCCCACCCCAGCTCCTCCTCTTCTGTCTAATTTAACAGTGTCTTTTGTTGCTATCTAACATCTGTGCTTCTGTTCCAGGGTGTCATGCTGACCGCTCTCTCTGCTTATCCCTCTCCATGTAGCGGAAGAGCGAGGGGGGAATTTCAAGCATTCAACCCAGCTGCCTGGAAGGGCAGAGAGGTCCCAGCCTTACTGCCAAATCTGCATGCTATTAAACAATTTGACTAAAGTGATCCTGACTGAAATATAAGATAGACTGATGAATGCGTTTTTGCTGGTATCAGGCACATTATGTACCGGAAAAGATTTCCATGGAGGCAGAACAATCAGGGAGCTCACTAAATGTTAGCTAAATGTCAAAACTACAACATTAATAATCAGTAACAGTTCCAAGCGCTTTGCCTCAGTGGAGGCTGGTGCATTATTCTCCAGGGGGGGCTACAACTCAAAAATAGGCATACATAAAAAACAGGGTTTGTGTAGCTTTGTGCTTTCACACTTATTATTTTTTTATGTCTTACTGAAACTAGCGTGGTGATTGGTGGGGCGGTGCCCTAGCACTTCTGCTTCTTCTTATTATCACATTAATGAAGTTGAAGAATGGCAGATCAGGGATGGTCTCGACTGGTCTTGACGTATAATTCCGAGTCCGGCCAGACTGAGACAAGACCAAGACCTTAAAAATTTGGTCTAGTAACCTTTTACTGTATAGTACAGTGTGTAACTCTTAAGAACATCCTCCATGGATAGTGTTCCTCTACAGGGCCGGTGGTTGAGTTTTAGGTCAGAAGAGAAACGATGAGGGATTGATTTTTCAATCTTCGCTGAGTATTTTAACTTGAACTACTCATGTGCACAGATTTATGAGTTTCAGTCTAGTCTTGAGGGGTAGCTGGCTCAGTCAAAGAAAAGCTGAATGCTTTAGACGTCTTTTTGTGTGATGGAGCTGCTGACAGGCCAGAGGTAGCACGTAACTGGGGGGAAATTTAGGTCAGATCATTGATATCCAACTCATCCTCTGAGTCGTGGTTGTCGTAGGCAACCTTGGCATTTAGCAACACCTTAAAGGTTAGATCTGAGAGGGGAATATTGAGCCTTGCCCAAAAAAATGGAAAACAGTCAACATGACTTAGAACACAGTACGCCGGAGTCCTTTGTGGAATATTATGAAAAATCATGTTTATTGCTACAGTCATATCATAAGGAATTGCGACAGTTATACACAGTTTACCAGTAATGGACACAATAGGAGCAGAGACGCTGTCTCTTTTTTTTGCTTTGACATTGAAGATTGCAGGACTTTCATTGGTTTATTACTCATTTCTCTCCTGTTGTTGGAGGGGGTGTGCTAATGGCTATCCCAGCTTGAATCAGGCATAAGGCAGACAGAACACAGTCTGTTGCAGTGACAACATCGATCAAAGAAATTAATTTAGCTCTCATTTAATTGTACAAGCAATTTATAAGTCATGAGAGAACCTGAAGAAACTACACACAGACCCTTATTTTTGTAGTGAGATAACACTTCGATCACTGTGGATGTTTGTTTTTTTAAGTTGTCAATCCAGCTGTAAATTGGATTTTATCCCATTTTGATAAATGTTATTTATCCTATATCAAGGTTGTGTTTGTCATGATTATTGTCATCATCATCATCATCATCATCCGATCTTAACTTTATTTAAACTTGGAAAAGTAACCTTAGAAACTTGCCAGTAACATATAACTAACACAAATAAAATGCCAAATGGAAGCTTTGGATATTTAAAGTTAAAGGATTATTTTTGCTACGGCTATTAGCAATAGCAACATTTGGTTTAGCCAGGAGCGGTCACTGCCAAATAAAAGTTTACATTACTAAAAATTCTTTAAATGGGATTTTCCATTGCTTTTAAAATATTTTAAAATATAATGGTACAATAAAAATCATGTAACTTTTTTTTTAGTTAACATAAAGAACTGCCATTTACCACAATCACTATAGTATACATGATGATGAAATATTTACATTCCGTTTTAAGTACACGTCCTACCAGTATTTATAGGAGGGGCGGGGCCAACAGTTATGGTTAGTTGCAACGCGTCAATAACAAAGAAAGAATAAGAACAGTTATGGTCAATAGCAAAATGTAATTTTAATAGCCAGCTTTCGTCACAAAAAGGGCAGTCACAACAATATAATACAAATTTAAAACGTACTGTGACTAAAATGTTAATTGTTGGTCTATCTCACGTGTCAAACTCAAGGCCGGGGGGCCAAATCTAGCCCTTCAGACCATCCGATTCGGTCCGCTGGAGAAATTGGAAATGACAGAAAAAACATGAATCATTGTGTAAATCACCAAATAGTTTAGTAGTAAGTTCTTGTTGAAAGAACTCTACAGTTTTCCAAAATCCTGCAATTTTTGTCAAATGATTTACCAAAATCTAATAAATAAAAATTCGTCAATGTTACGGCTGGTGCCTCCTGGCCTCTCGGCTTCCTCTTCTCTCCTAACGCACCTGGCTCACATCAGTAATCAGGTAGGAGAGGGAGGAGGAGCTCTATAAAGGGCTGAGAGGACCAGAAGGAGGGAGGCACAACAACTGACCAGCAGCAGACATGGGAAGAGTTCTTCAGCTCCCCACTGGACATTTTTGTAGGTTTGTTATTTTAGTTTGGACTGGAGCTTTCTGGTTGTCCTGTTTTCGTGTTCCAGTAGTTTAGTGTTTTGTATGTTTTTGTAGTTTAGAGGTGGGACGACGGCCCTGTATAGGGTTGGCCCAGTGTCCTCCATATTTTTGTTCACTTTGGCCAGGGTCTCCAGTACCTTTAGTTTGTTCTGTTGATACTTTTAGAATTTTGTTAATAAATACTTTTGATAAACCTTTGATTTCTCTGTGGTGTCTTGTTTATGTTGCGGCCCCTCAAGCCTTGACCTCACGTCCTAGAGGGGGTCGTAACAGTCAAAAAATAAATAAATTAAAGGACTTTTAAGTATAAGTCACTGTTTGCTTAGATATTGTTGATGCCTTCCATACTTCAAGTTTTATTTCTAACTGGAAGTGCAAACTCACACACATTAATGTTTTAAATTTTCCTGCCTAAAACCATTTATAATCAAACTGGTCCATATTTGGCCCCTGAACTAAAATGAGTTTCACACCCCTGGTCTAGTTGATCAACTATCAACATTATTTCATACCCAATTGTAATCAGCAGAAAAATTACTTTTTGTGTCTTCATAAGTATTACACACACACACACACACACACCATCCATTCTGATCCACTACTGTCCACCAGCAGGTGATTTCTCCAAGTGACATTTTGACAACAGTCTGTTGTATTAATGTAATGAGGTGTGCTTGTTTGCTCTGATGTCAACACACTCCTTGAGTTAAAATACTCTTTCACACACTGGGATGATGAGCAAACATTCAGCCTGCTGTTGTTCAAACACACGTATGCTGAGTCATGGTTAAACACTGTGAACAGTCTGTCCACTCAAGACCAGAGACCACAGCCATGACCTTGAAACTGTTTTATTCAATAATCCGACGTGTTCCCGTCGCTCAAATTAATAATCAGAATGTTTGACAAGCAGCTATTGATGATGTACGTATGTCGTGGCTTCACACTGGTTGATATTATTTGTGGGGTTTGCATAAGCTCCTAGCAAAAATAAATAGATTTTAAATGTGTAATAAAAAAAATGTAGTACCAAGAAACAATATATTCATTTGTTTAATGACTACACTCATTAGCCTGTGTAATTTTTTATATGGAAAATAAAAAGTTAAATAAATATGGGATTTTTTTTTTTTTTTTTTTGTGTCTGTGTGTGTTTAGACAGTTATTTCCAATACTGCAGTAAGCCACTTGAGGCATTGTGTGACAGTGAGTGTTCAAATGCTGTCATGAGGCAATACAGTTAACAAGATTCTTCTGTTCTTATGACTTTATTTCATCTTCTGTACCTGCTTATCCTTTACAGCAGAGATGGCTAACTCTGTTTTTTTTTTTTTTTTATCACAGCGGGGGCCACATTAATGTGACTGTCTAATCTGAGGGTCAACGTTCATGCCAGCATTTAGAATACTGACCAATCTAAGCATAACACAGAAAATACAGAGGGTTTTTGTTGTAGTTTTGTGTATTTTTAGAGTTATTGGGCCTCATTTATCAACCGTTCATACTATACGTGGATGTTCAGGGGTGTGGGGTTCAAAAGTTTGTTCAGTGTTTGCATCCTTCCACAAAGCTGTGGATTTTTTTGTTTCTCATTAATAAATCCCTTCATTTAAAAACTGCTTTTTGTGTTTACTTGTGTTATCTTTGACACATTTTGAAAATGTTTTGATGAACTCAAACATTTAAGTGAAGAAAACATGCAAAAAAATGAAGAAATCATGAAGGGGATAAACACTTTTTCACACCATTGTATATAAATTCATTTGTTTGGCGCTCAAATCATGTGACTTGGTTCTTCTTCTGTTTGCGCAATTCTTCTTCACTATGTAAATGGTGAAGCGGCACTGCGCCCTGCAGTTCATGTGTGGTACTGCAGCAAAAATGAAGCAGAAAGTGGACGCCGGCCTGATTTTATCATGGATTTACAACGTTAATCTAAAAATGAGGATTGTTATTGACACGGTCAGCCTCACAGAGCTAAAAAGGTAAGAAGAAATCAGGGCGGAGCTGCTTTCTTCTTGTAAATAAGAATGCATGGTGTGGTCTACATGGCTGGGTGTGTAACATGAAATATAAATTCCTTCAGCTCTCTACAAAGATATGTTCTCAATGAGGTTAAAAAGTGAACAATATCAGTGATTTTACCTGGAGTGCAGCTGCGGAAATACTTCCTATATCGTCGAGGATATTGTTACTTCAAATGTCAAAGATAATTCTACACATTCCACACTGAGCAGGAAGACTGCTTCAGTTCAATAGATGAGATATTTCAGATATTTCAGTGAGTGTCGGAGATAAAAGGGAGCAGTTGTGCTGCTAATAAAGAGTGTGACTCTACAAGTTTTAATCTTTATTAGATTTTGCTTTTCTCCTGAAAATGACACACCTTCTGCTACACAAGGTTTAAACATGTCGCTGTATGCATGCACAGATTATTTTGAGACGCTTTCGTGATTAACGGCCTCCTCACTCACATCATTTGCTAACAAAGATGATGCCCATGCAGAATTGCCTCATTATGTGTATAGTTAAGCGCTCAATCTGTGAATAAGTATTTCAGTCGCACACTCATAACTAGAAGGTAATTGATTGCTTTTTTGTATGAATAAATGTTCATTTGTTTAATGGGTTTCATGTCACTACTGAATAAACTCCTTCCTTCTGCACCACAGAAAAAATGTTTTTCCTTTTTTCTGCTTTTCCCATCGGGTTACAAAGATAGCAATACATACGAATCCTATTCTGTTCGGCGTGAAAGCTGACAAAGAGCACCGACTATCTAAAAGAAATTGAACCTATTCCCTGGAGTTCAACTGTTTGAGTTATAATCAACATCCCTCCAAACCAAACATCCCACATCTCATTTCGACAAATAATACGGTGACAAATAATATGCAGGCTACAGATGCATTTACATATAAATTAAAGCCCAAACTCTGCTTTGGAAGCACGGAAATGCTGTTTTATGAGTTCAGAATTTAGACTAATGACTGCAATAATATAAGCATTACTGTAAAACAATGTAAGTGGATGTCATCGGCATCCAGTGTGCTTTTCTGACATCTATGAAAGACAGCAGCATCCATCTTCTACAATATTGTGTTTATATCTGAAGAACTTACACAATCGTCTGTGGATCACTCATTTCAGTTTATTGTTAGTGAACACATCAGTGCTCAAACTTTAGAAAGTTTGTATAGCACAAAATGATTTGCATTGTGTTATGTGGCTTTTTTTCAGTCTTTTTGGTGTGGAAAGGTTAGAGTTCAGGCATTGTTAACAACAAAGTCACACCTCAAAAGCAATGGTAACACTTTCCTTGAAGTTTTATACATATAAGGCTGACATAACGCTGTCATTGTTATGACATGACGCTTGTCATTAGCATAAAGGCGTTATGGAAGCTGTCATTAAGTGTCGTTTGTTACCCTAACCCTAACCCTTCATTAACTCAAACCCTAAAGGCGGGCATACACTGTGCAATTTTTGGCCCATTTTGAGCCGATTTTTCACTTGTGCGTCTATTTTTGGGATTGGTCAGAGTCTCGGCTAAATTGTGTGTCGTGCATAGTATACATGGGGTCACGAGAAGCGAAAAACACCTCACGACCAGCTCCCAATCAGCAATCGTATGATCGTAAGAAAATCAAACATGTTTGGAATCCTGGTCGCCCCTCATGAGTGTATCGCAATGTGGAAGCACTGCGGCTTACTTCAAACTCTCAAACTGCACATGCGCAAACACCGTAGGACCACTGTGAAATTGACGGACCGTAGTTCCCACGATCAATTCCTGGTCCATCACATCGCCACCTTTAAGAGTGTCTATCCACTTCTGGGTTCTTCTTTTTCTTCTGTTTTAATGGCAACGCTTCAGAGTTCTTTTTCTTCTTCTAATTTTTATGTTGCATTTCCGGAAACAAGACTCCGACGTGTCGTGTATGCACATACAGTGGGAGCAGTCAGATCGTGTCAGTGGGTCGGTCCGTATAATGTGAGAACAGGAAACATGATCTGCGCACATTCAGACTCGCACATTGTATGCCCGCCTTATCCCTAAACCTACGTTACCCTAACCCAGGGGTGGGCAACTCCAGTCCTTGAGGGCTGGACTCCTGAGACTTTTAGATGTCTCTCTGCTCCAACACACCTTGTTGAAACCTTTGTGCTGTCATCAAGCTCTTCAGAAGCATGATTACGAGCCATTCATTTGATTCAGGTGTGTTGGAGCAAGGAGACATCTAAAAGTCTCAGGAGTCCTACCCTGAAGAACTGGTGTTGCCCACCCCTGCCCTAACCCCTAACCCTAACCCTACTTAACCCCACTAGATCCCTCCACCTAACCCAAAAAATGCCAACATAGCTCTGAAGGCGTCATAATTTAGCGAAGGGTGTCATATTTAATAAACAACACTTAATGACAGCCATCATGACATGTTATTCATGCTAATGACATCTTAATGTCAGCCTTATGTATGAAACTTCAAGTTGTTACCAAAGGATTTAACACTGAATGACCTTACTGTTAATCTTGGACCATGATTTTAATCTAAGCTTCAGCACTGATGATGAGCATGTAAAGAGGAACCAACCTTAATATAAACGTATAGTGACAATAATGATGCTAGTCTGTAATGTAAGACCACATTATCTAAGACCAAAACTTGCCCAAGACTAAGACTTTGGGGGTCGAGACCGAATCAAGGCCAAGACCAAGACAAGCTGAGACTGAGACAATACAAATCTATTTTAAAAGCCATGACAGGTTTAACATTTAAAGGGCATTCTCTTGTTATTTTTGTTTGATTTTAAACACATTTTACAGACAAAAACAAGGTGTCTAACCATGTGCTTGATGGCGGTTTAAACAAAGACTAAACGTACAAAGACGATCAAGAAGATGTTTGTAACTCATGATGACTTTTAGACCAGTGACAAGTTGACAGCATTTCCAGGAGAGATTTTGAAGAGATTTTGTCTAAGTATGCTCTGATTGACCGAGAGCCAATTACATGTGAGCAGATCACTTGACCTAGCAAACATCATCAAATGTTTCATACTCTCCGCTAAAAAAGTATCCCTCTCCTCTAGTTTTTCACTGTCTGAAAAAGATGCATCATTTACAACCATTCAGAGACATGGACGGTAGCTGTGTACGATGCTGAGAAAAGTAACGACTGATTGCTCTCAAACAGTGAGTGAAAATCGCTCAGACCTATAATGAATGCAGTCTGCTTCTCTGTTAGATGTTATTTGTCGTAGCTTGGTGTGTCGTGCTCATTTACATTTACAAACACATTTATTTCAGATTTCAAGACAGAAAACTACTAATTTGTTGAATGAGACACTTTTGTCAATAACCAAGCACAGGCTGTTTGTTACCAATCCAGGCTTATAACAGTTGGTTTCCTGCTGAGAAAAAAAAAATAAAAAATGCAGCATTTAACCAATCGCTCACAGTGAGTAGGAAGAGCCTCAGTTATTCAGAATGAATACAAGAATTTAAAAAAGATATTATGAAGGACAAAGTCAACATTGGTAAAGCTGCCAAAACACAAGGAATGATGGCAAGAAATTGTAATTTCACACTTTCATGTATTTTGTGAGCCAAATTGTTTGTAATAATCAGAAATAATGTTTAATTTTCATGCATCTTTGGTGTTTGGCTCAAAAAAATTACATCACCACTCTTTGAATGTCTTGCTTTGCACGTTGTCCACTCTTTCTGTTATTATGAACAGTTTGGCGAACACGTGTTGTTAATGCGATTATTCAGATGCTGCACGCTGCCCTATGAGTGGCATTGAGTATTAGCCTCTGTATCTAACGGATTATTGTTTTCTTTAGATTCTGCTTCAGGAAACCATTTGTTTCCTTTTTTTTTGTGCAATCCACTCCTCTGTGGGACCTTCACATGCCCAGCAAAGGCAATCGTTAAGAGCCTCTTTTTCCCCCCACCATTAGGGTCTAATATATCAGCAGTGCAGTCAATTGTACTTGACAGGCAGCTTCTTGAACTTGAACTGGGTCATCTGGTGACAGATAACATGGCTTGTTTGTTCAATTTCCTCCTTTACAATGGCATCGCTCTGAAGTGAGGTATTATAAATCACTGTGGATGTGTTCATCATGTATCTTGTCAGTGCCAGGGAGGAAAGCGGAGCAGTGTGTGCACGAATGTTTGTGTGTGTGTGTATGTGTGTGTGTGTGTGTGTGAGAAAGGACAAATGGAACAGCCAACAACATGCGCATGCACACAGTTTGTGCAAATTCATGTTTTTTGTACATGTGGCTCACAGCTGGAGTTTCCCGCCCAATTTATATAGTGTGTATTTACACCTGGATTGCAGTGAACTACAGCAGGTGGGCTTTGTTTATAGCTCCTGATGTGTGTGTGTGTGTGTGTGTTTGAGGTCCGCACCTGTGTGTTGAGCTATGTGTAGCAGGTAAAATCACACTGTCGGGTCACCCAGGGAAGCCAGGCTATAGGCTTTAATGTGACACAGAGATAATGAAGATCCAGCCCCCTGCCCAACTGCAGAGATGTGACTTGTCATCTGAAGACGACAGCAGACAGTGGAGGATGTCAGATTACTCAACAAGCCTGTCCTCGGTCTTCAGCCACACTGTAGGGGACAATTTCTTCTTCTCTAATAATCCCTGTGAGGACGATGGTCTTTTCAAGCTGACACTTTTTTTTTTTCCTGCTCCACAAGTCATTGCGGCTCAAAATGTATGTCCTCATTAGACGTTCTGCCCATGCACTGCTCTCTTTCTATCATCCCAACATAATTAGGTTTTTTATGCAGGAAACTTTACAAAGAATGGTTTATAAAGTCAATAAATAGTCATTCATTATGTCCCTTTGCAGTTCAATTCAACTTTATTTGTATAGCACAATTTACAACAAAGTCATCTCAATGCGCTTATCAAAAGATAAAATTTATAATAAGAAAAATAAAACTCAACAAGATCCACATGAACAAGCAGTGCAGCAAAACATTTCCACATGATGCCGCCACTACCATGCAGCTGTTGCAGATGTTTGTCCGTGTAAATTCCAGCTTCCAGTCAAAGGCCTTATTAGAGCAAAGAAGTGTCTTTTACTTTATCAGGGTTGGTTTGGTCTTAGTTGTGTTTCATACGTTAACTATTGTCTTTGTGTCTCCTCCTCCCACTGATGTCAGTGTGTTTGGGTTGTGGGTGATTAGCTGCCTCGTGTTTTGCACCCAGGTGTGGCTCATTCCCAATCAAACCTCCCTCACTATTTAGCTGAGTGTATGGACACAGAATGGTTGCTGCTTGTCAATAGCTGTGTTTCTTAAATTAAACATGTTTCCATGGCGCTTTTGCGACACATTTCAATATCGAAAAAGTCTAAAATACCTCCTCATGAAAGCGTCAAAGCTTTTTAGCGTCATTTGAGTGTTTTTTTTTTTAAGCCATTGTTTCCATTGCCAGTTTTTATTTTGGATTTTTCTTGAATTTGGGTCCTCCACCACACCATCTCTGCACCGTGACACTAACCATGTTAATTTCAGCCTGGTAGAAGGGTTTTCCTATCGACACAACATAAAACAGATGTTATAACACATTTTTTCATCAGATAAAGAAAGTGTAGGTCTCGTTGATCATGAAATTGAAAATCTTTTTCTCGATGAATGATATAAAAGGTGTAAATTGCTGCTGAAAAGTTCGTTTTGGTCTCCACTGTAAACAGTCACACACATTTACATTTTCTGAAAGGTTTCACACATTGCATTGTGGGATGAAAAGTACCGTAAACAGATGCATATAAGTGTTTTCGTAGGGATTACTAGGGATGCACTGAAATGAAAATTCTTAGCCAGAACCGAAAATGAGGAAACCAAGGCCAAAAACCAAAACACCAAAATAAAATATTATGCGTCTCTATCTCCAAGCAGGTTCTTAGCATCCATTGTGGCATAGATTATTTATTCTGCGCGCTGCTTTATTCCCACATTCCAGTAATTAACTTTGTAAAGCAGATGAAGTGGAGAGAATCCCAATAGGTGAAAACCGAATTAATGCTTCTGATGCGTGGTTTGGAATTTTTGGAGGCACGCGTTAGGTTACACAAAACTACCGCGTTGAGGCAACGCAGAAACATGAATGGCATTTGAGAGTGAATTTTTCATCGTTATCATTCTGTGCTCCTTCTTAACTTCTGCTTTGAAGATACTTTAGTGCTCAGATGTATTGAAATACGTACACACCATAGACAAATTGGCCCATATCCAGACAAGAGTGAACTGTTGTTTGCTTGTGTAATTTGGTTGTGTTTTCTTGGTGATAAAAGCCAAAAATCAAAAATTCACTTTTAAACAATTCTCTGCCAAAAAATCTTACTTGTTTTTCCATAATTCCAACTGTGATTTGTTGTGTTTCTTTGGCAGACAAGTTGAGGATGGATTCACTTGACACAATTATCATTGTAGTTTGTTACTGGTATTCTCTGGGACATTACTTCACACTGTGAGACATTCAATCTTGTCCAGATTCCTATTTTTCTTTCTAAGCCCCAAAATAAACATCCACCATTGTTTTGCTGGAACTTTAAGTCAGTGCGGACACCAGAAATGTGTTGGGAAGTCACGTTTGCAGTAAGAATGAATTGGGAACACTTCTATGCTTTCTTTCTTTTTTTAAAGAACCAAAAAGCCCCCAAACCGGCCTTTCAAATGCTTTTGTATTGTTTAAAATAGTTGGTATTTAAAATAACAAAATGCTAAAGAAGAAAAAGCTCCATCTGAGCCAAAGTCAAGGGGATTTATTGACAATGTTTACAGTTAGAAATGTTATCTTAGCTACCGTGACAAGAAAATGTGAAATAAAGTTTACTCCAGCAAAGATTAAGACATTCATCTGAACAAAATACCATTGCTGGTGATAACAAGTTGTACAAATGTACCTAAAGAAATTGTGAATTTGTATTTCTTTATTACTCTTTATCATTGATACCAAAAAAAGAAACAAAAAAGAAAAAATGTTTCTGACCAAGCTCTTCATGACAGAGCAAAAACAGCCCAGGGTGAAATCTAAGTAGTTTTAGTTTCTTCTAATTATCTTCTCACTTTCCTATGGCAGGTATACCTGTACATCACAAAGAATGAAAATGGACCAAGAGCGAAAGAAACAGAAATGAATCTTGACACCTTAAGTTGCGACTCGATCGGATTACGAAAAGGCGAACCATTAATGGACGGAACGAGCTGGCAGCCAAACCAGATTTAGTTACCAGGAGAAGACTGCGACCTTGCTGGGATCCATCAGTGGGAGAAAGATTGACAGGATCATTGAAAGACTTCAGTCAAAGCAACCAACTGTTAACTGAAGAATTTTGCCATCTCATCCCTGATGAGCTTCTCTCTCTTTATGAACTGTTTAAGGAGGTGGAATATTCCATTTTGTGAGTTTTAAAGCTTTGGTGCAGGTGCATGATGTGATTTCATACCTTTTAGTTAACTTTGGTGTGGTTCCAGTAAAGTATTGGCCAGCTGAGCAATCAAGGTATGTTAAATATGCTCATGAACAATAGCAAGCTTGTAAAACCACAGCATTAAGATTAGATCTCGGTAGATTGAAACTTTTCTGTTAATTTATTCGACCTTATTTGTGTAATCATATCCATTAACATTGCTCACACCAATACACCAAGTCTTTTGTCTGAACAACACAGAACTTAAACATTGCAGCAAAAATATCTTTCAGTGCAACTTTTTTAAGCTTTTGTAAGGCATGGCACAAATATATTGAACGTGTCCTGCAACCTAACTTGGCTACAGTACTTGTGTTACTGTCACCTATTGGCAAGAAGTAGTATTTAATTATCGTACTGTACATCACACTGGAATGCCAAAGAAGGCTAAAATGTAGTCTGTATTTTCCTTTTTTTATTTTTTGAGTATATTTTGTTTCATTGACTGCTTTGACATTGTTGATGTGGACTGTTTTGAATTAGGAATTTACGAAAAGCAAACCAATTTCCCAGTCATTGGCAATGTTTGTTTTGCTCCATGCAGTCAGTGAGTTACTGCCAGCTGTTCCTTTGGTTTAGTGCTTCAGCCACCCTATGATAGTGCTGCCCCTGATGCCCTGTTCCAGGTGTGAGAAAATCTGTCGCTTGAAGCATGTCAAGGACATTACTGCTCCCTGATTCCATGTTTTACACCTGTCATAAAAAGAAACATCAGTGAGCATGGATGCTTTTTTGTTCAGCACGTTCAACTTGGTTAAGTATGTGAATGTGTTATTGGAGTAGATTTTATCAATTAGTCTGACTCTATTAAAGAGAATGTCTAGGCGAATACTATATGGACTGCTGTGAGGTTTAGTAATCAATAAAGAGAAACCACTGTGTAACAGATGTGAAGAGCACACATGTTTTGAAAGAGATCGTTTCAAAACAAATGTATATTACGCACAGAAGTGTTAACATGATGTGTTCTGGTCAAATTTCTCTGAATAAATATAGTTAATTTTATCATACTGGCCTAAGATTCAATATGAATTGAATATGATTCAAATTAATTTGTAATTAACAAGGTTTTACAAGAAACAAACACAACTCAAGGGTTAATTGACTTTAGTGATGATGTGTGTTGTAGTATAGATGCTTTTTTAAATGATTGTTATTCTTATATTTACAGTCAAAACATGTAACTTGTTGGTAGTTTGCTGGGTTGAGGAATGCGGTCCTGTTGTGGCCTGTGGTCTGGGCTGCCACTGTGAGTGCCCCCTAATGCTGCGTTCACATTGAATGCATCTTCTGCGGAACCGCTCGCATCTGCCGCATGTGTCACAGGATATATAAATGTCCCCATTCGCTGCATATGCGCGTCTGAAGTGAAGCACCGCCAACCAGCGACACATCCAACTCGATGAGTTTCACTGCCTGCTGAAGCGAGGAGTTGAACTCCTTTTTCTCCTCTCAGAAACATAAACCTCCAGTGAAAAAAGCCGGTGTGATTAGCGGCTATTGCTATCCTAGCTCAGTGCTACAGAGAGAACTTTTACCTGCTACTACCACCTCCTCGCTGATTCTCCTCCACGCCAAATGCTTCCTCGCCTGGTCCCGGTTATAAAGGCCATGTCATACAGCTCCAGGTGGTCACACACAGCTTCTACTCCATGGTTGAATGGGTGAACAGACCGGTGTCCGTGTTGACGGCCTGACGTCATCGTCAACAAAGACTCTGATTGGCTTTCGTCATGCGAAACAGTCGCAAGAGTTCAATATTTTCAACTCTTGCAGATGTGCGAATGTGAGGATATACGTAAAATTGGGAGCGCGCTCGCACGGCCAATGCTCTTGACGCACAGAATGGACCGCACAAACATTTCTCATGTGGGACGCATCTATCCATTGACTTTGTATGTAATCTGGACGTACGGACAGACATTTCGTTAAGCACCTGGTGTGAACGCAGCATAACAAATACGTTCTAGGGTTCATAGATGTGCCTTGCTTTGTGTCCCCCACAATTAAACACTTAAAAACTCCCTTTGACAATGTACATTTTTATTTTACACAATTTATCATGTGTTTCATACTGCCACCTACTGACTTGCACTGATATTACAAGAATACGATTTCATTCAGCAAACACTTTTATTTAAAGTGACGTACACAAAGACCAGTTGGGGTTAAGGGACTTGCTCAACATCCACAGTGATGGCCCAGGTTGGATTCAAACCAGTGACCCTCCAATTACAAGCACGCTTCCTTAACCGCTACGCCACCCCTCTCAGTAATGATAAATGCAAAGCAGCTAACAAACAAAAGTACAGGGCACACCTGACGCACTCCTCCAGACGCTATAATGTCACAGGTATTGAAAAGTATTGTGAAAGAAGAAAGACTTGATTGAACAGTCTGACCATCCTGGAACTGTCAATTTAGGCTTTTATTTGTTTTAAGTTGTTTTATTTACTCGTTCATTTAAAACTGACTGGACTTTGAAGATTGAAATTCTGTGAGTTTGCATGGTTTTGTTTTTCTCTCATAGTTCAATCTAGTTAAAAGTTACTGGAATGACCAAAGTGGGCCACAGAGAACTTTCATTTAGGTAAAATGTTCTGCAAATCATGGGCTGTGTTACACATACTGCTTGTGTCTACTGCGTTGCACTGGCCTCCTCCCTCCTTTTCCATTGGATAGATTTATTTGCAACTGTAACATAAATACAATATTTTGTACGTTTTAATGTTTTTTTAGCCAAACTATTTTCAAATAAGATTGTATAAACTTCTCTCTAACAATTATCTACTTCAGACACAGAGGTCTGCAATCGAGTCACATTCAAAGTCAGACTACATGAATAAATATGACTTTTTCGTTGTGTTGAATAAATGAAGTTTCCTTGAGACAACATTTATAATGCAACTGGTTTTAATAGAGTGGGTTTCTTCTCGACGCCCTTGAATGCAAATCTACTGTGTTTAAAGAAAGATAATCAAACCGATTGTTTTGAGTGATCGAATCATCCCAGCTTTGGATCAGACTTGTACGACTGGATGTGATGTGTTGACACAAACCTTAGCCAAACAGCAACACTAGCATAAAAGAATCCAAGTGATGATTTATTGGCCAGCTGCATGACTATAGCTGTGTGCTGGAAACAAAGCAGTGTTGCCTAAATTATTCATGGGATATAATAGGAAGATGGTTGCTTCACAAAAGGGAAGTCGATGAACAGTGGAGTTAGGGGAAAAATAGATCTGAGAAGACCGGACAGTATTGGAGGGAGAGGGCTTCTTTTAGTGTGACGGAAAGCAGCGTTCCACATGACAGAATCTCATAGCTGAAATCTTAAAGCCTTTTGAGAGAGGGAACTGAGAAAGACCTGAGCTTTGGCTCGCTTCAGGAAAAGCTGTAGTGTAATGTTATTCTGGCCTGTGGACACGTCGACTTCTGCCACATAAAGGAGACTTGTCAGAGGGGAAGAGGGAGACGACTTTCAAACAGCATATATTAAAGGTCTTCTTTTGCTGCGTTCTCCATCTCTGAAAGGAGAGATGGAGAACACATTCCATATCCACTGTCTATACCATGCAGTCACGCAGACAGGTAAATACACTGCTTACAATAAAGAAGCAAAGCCTCTAAAGCTTTTGTTGAACAGTTGTAAAAACCTGAAGAAAAAAATAGGACTCAACCAATCAAAGGATGAGTGGACCTTTGTCACCATAGTAACAGTAGGCATGTTGTTTGTTCAGTCGTAAAAAAAATTAGCATGCATTTCATTCTGAATATGATATATTGTATTTACGACGTACACTGTACATAGTGCATCATTTGTAAATCATCAGATCCCGGTACAAACGCTGGTGTTGTTCTGGCAGTAAAAGGGAGACAAAAATGTCACGGAATACATTTCTTAAAGCGCCTTTTGCTCACTAAATGCGCCAATAATATCACGTGAACACAAACAACCGATTAACCTAAATGTTTCATAAAAGAATGATCATTCAGCGTTAAAAAAGCACCGACAATCGCCCGTTGCGGAGCGCTTCCGTCTCTAGCTCGAAATCTGCCATGTTTCAGCACCAAGGACAGTGCAAAACCAGCACTAATATAGCCACAAAGTTCACTAAACCTTCAGAACACAAAGACCCACAAATACAAAATACAAACTTTTGCACCCATAAGGCCATAACTCCTCTAATAAATCAGTAGCAGAAAATGAAACTTACCTGTGCTTACCTTTTATTTGTCAAAACTGCCAAAAAAAAAAAACAGCCATGGAGCCCTTTGTATCCTCACAACTTTTTTACACATTTCACAGCTGAGGCTTGACTTGTTTTTCATAAGCCAAGAGTAGCAGCTCATCTTGGTTTTGAACTGAGCCTCTGTCTTAATGTCCATATCAGAACTTTCACCATCATCTCCTTCTCTTCTCTCTGTCCCTGAGTTCTCCTCCTGTGTCCTGTTTGTTGGAGGCAGGTTCTCCTGCATTAGCATCAATGCTACAGGTGCTGCTACTCCCTACGCTAACTGCTGCTGTGCTGCTGCTTTTTACACAACGATTCCACAAACAATTCCACAATGTTCCCCACAAAAAAAAAACATAATTTCCCAAAACAAGGTACTTTGAAGTGATTGACACCTGCCATTTAATATTACTTTGATGTTGTACATTTCTTACATACTGTATATATCATTCTATCATTTATACATGGAAATGCAAACTGGAACTCAATAGCATTGAAAGTAGGGATGTAACAATTAATCGATTTTCTGAAAATTGAATCGCAGTACTTTTTTTAACGCTATCCACAAGTGTAGGCGGCGGGCGGAGTCT
The DNA here is from genome assembly GCF_900634775.1 of Gouania willdenowi. NCBI lineage: Eukaryota > Metazoa > Chordata > Actinopteri > Blenniiformes > Gobiesocidae > Gouania > Gouania willdenowi. Next base: position 20,579,788 of record NC_041049.1, on the reverse strand, counting down.
GCTAATACTTTCTTTCTGACCGCCTTCTACTCTTAAATATGTTAATAAATGATTCATTACCCCTTTAGCACAGAAAGAATATCTGTAATATTACTTGAATATCTGTAAAAGTCACGTTTTTCTATTAGCTCTGTCTGCTAGCATAGCATCTCTTCTTCACTGCAAGATATCTGCATGTCAACCGACCACTGGGTTACCAGCGCCCTCTGCTGGTCCAAACAAATATGACGTAAATCAGTGTAATCATGGTTTTTTTTTTTAAAGTCCAATTGTTAAGGCACAAAATACATTTTCAGTTGCACTTTTAAAAGAAAAAGAACTATTATGCAGTTTTGCATTGTTTATTATTGAACCAGAATTTAAATTAATAGGCTTCATTTTCATTTGTATTATTCCTTTATTTATTTCCTTCAAGATTTATTTTTAGTTAAATTGCATTGTTTTGAATTGTTTATCAAGGGATTCTTTTGACAATGAAAAATAAAAGGAAAATAATACAGTATTTTCTAGTTTTTTTCCCAAAAAAAATTTTTTGTCTACAGTCCCATTTTGTAAAACAAACCGTGAGAGAATCGTATCGTGAACCCAGTATCGTGAATCGAATCGTATCGGGAGTTCAGTGAATCGTTACATCCCTAATTGAAAGTGATCAATTTCTCATTTCAAAATCTGTCGCCCACTTGAGATGTAACTGGCCCCTGAATGAAAATGAGTTTCACACCTTTGATCTATGTATTTGGCAGGTTTGATTGGACACTTAGATCTACGTCTAACTATTGTCATCATCAAACAGGCAGAAGTCACAGTGAGCAAAGCCAACACGTGCCTTCAGTGAATGATGATCCTCCCTCCATACTTTAGTTTCCTCCATGTGTGTTAGATGAATGAGATTCTTTAAATGAACTGTTGGAGAGCATGTGTGCTGGATTTTTCTGTCTTAGCATGTTAAGCATGTAATAGACTGGAAATCAGCCTGGGGTGTAGCCCACTACTGGCTCTGAGTATGTGGACCCAGATCCCCACAGAGAAGTACAGCTGTGTATGACAGTTGAATGAATAAGTGGAAGCAGTAAAAGTAGCACAAGGCCAAAAGAAAAAAAAATAGACTCATTCTGGCTATAGTGTATAATTATTTATCAGAAAAAGTAGCATTTTACTTTACTTTAGCATTTGTAATATAACGCCTGTGTTGGTTGACATTTTTTAATTGGTATCTAAAATAAGAGCAAAATTATAATTTGTTGTTATGTATTTTAAATATAAAGACTGTACCCTGAGCTCAACAGATGGCTTCCCTATGCCAGGCACGGCTTAAACTATTCAGGAGGGAAGCTGTGCTATCATCTAACAGGCCACATGTTGGGAAAGGATGGTCTTATAAAGCCAAGAGTTGAAGGAAACACTCAGAAAGCAGCTCTACTAAAAAGCAGGATATTCATTCAGTGTTGAGTAGCAGGATTCAGAAGTTTGATTGAGGTGTTTCACTTCTATGCTTCTTCATAAAAAAAAAAAGAGAATCATTACTGTTCAGTAAAAAAGAAATTGATATGAACTTACATTTTCCACATTTGTGCTTTATCCACAACGTATTGGTACTACATCATGCCTTATCTGGAGTTTTTCAGGTAAGTCAGCTGTTTTCACCCAGCATGGTCTGAATTGCCAGCGTCAGTGCGCTCAGGACAAATATGTCAAATCTAAAGCATTTAGGAACTAAATCAAAAGCCTTTTGGCATCCAGACTGATAGCTGTGGATTCCTCATCTTTAGCCCCAATTTTCACTGGATGCTGTAGTTGTAGGTCTCTCAAAGTAATCTAGAAAAGGGCGCCATAATTTATAAAATTTGTTTTCAGATCCGCAAACTTTGTATCTAATTTTTTCCAAATCCATACAGGACATTACATTTTTTATCCACTGTGAATGTGAATGTGCCATGGAATCTTTCCATTTGAGCAATATAGCTCGTCTGGCCAGCAGTAATAAGAAATAAAGCACCCTGAGATTGTTTTTTGACAAGTTAAGATCCGGGTCTACACCAAAAATAGCACACATCGGATCTGGCTGAATTTGGGGATGCAGGACCTTGGAGATTGTGTTAAAAACTAAATTCCAAAAATTGACCAATGAAGGGCAGGACTTCTTCTTTTGGCGGACACCGGAGCGAGCACGACGCATCAATCAGCACAGAGCAAATGAAGCTAAACAGGAAGTTAAGTACATACTCCGCAATAAATTCTTGGCTTACTTTTCAAAATAAAACACTTCCGGTTATATTTCAGGTAACTACATCACCAACACGTCAAAACATTCACTATATTGTTTCCTCTCATACTGTAACTGCACTGTAAACTTCAGCAACTTTGATTTAGATCATGTTTAAATGGTGCAGTTTTGTCTCTTCTCTGTTGGCTGTGACAAATCCAGAGAGTCCGACCTTCTTGTACTCCTTCGTTAGGAACACTGGCCTGTTTATCTGTTTATTGTTGCGTTTATAACACTTACCTTTAACTGCGTTCACGAGCGATTATATAAATATCGTGAGAACGGTTCTGTCTCGTGACGTCACAGTCGTCCAACCGGAGTGCACCGTGGCGCACTCAAAACACAACTGGTGGGGATTACCAGACAGCGGGGAAAAACCGGATCGGTGCCGTGGCGCAGCGGAGACGTATCCAGTGGAAACCTTGGGTTACTTCTGACCTGATTAACAAAGGGGGAGCGCTCGTTGCACATTGTCCTTCCTGGCTTTTCCAGTGGTTCACAAAACCTGTCTAATTTGGATCAATTAGATCAGGGGTCTTCCATTCTTTTTGCCAATATCAATGCATATGATCTGTAATCCAGATATAATACTGATATTGGTCTATCAGTGGTACATTCACTTTTATTTCATGGTTTTGTAAGGGATTACTGAGACTACAGCTTGTATCCATGCAGGTACGTATGTGGCATCTCACCACCTCTGAGAACATAATTCAAACATTATTTAACTATTGTACAACGATTTCTCTAAAATATTTATACCATATGAATGGGTAACCAATCGCTCCTGGCGATTTTACCTGCATTGCTTTATTCTTTTCTTCTTCTTGTATCTCTTGTGATAACAAAGATGTGTTTTGTTTTCTTCCTTTGTTTTGTATATTCAATACAATCTGTTTAATTTACATTATTATTTACATTTCTACCTTGTAGTTTTACCCCTAATAACAGCCTTGGCTGCATCCCAGTGTACTAGAAGACACAGTCCCATTATCATTACTTAGCATACAGTATAATCACTTAATTCTTCCATAATGTAATTTTGGCTTTGATGATCATTTAAGAAACTGGTGTTTAGGCTCCACAGGATCCCTTTGCATTTTAACAATGGCCTTACTTTTTATTCCAATATTTTGCTCATTAACATTTGGAGTAATCACTCATAATGAAGCATTCGAGTCAGTAAGAAATAGTAACATCACGTTAATGTTCAAATATCCATGGATGACCGGAACAAGAAAACACTTCTTGAAGTGTTAATCCAACTTCTAATTTTTAAAACTTTTAAGACAGGCTCCTTATCTTCGGTGTAGGAACATCAGTTTCAATGAAACATATTAAAGGAAGCAAAGAGAATCGGCCAAAATTGGTGTTCAAGGCAAATAAAAAAGAGATTCAAGCTGAGAATGAGGTTTAATATTTGACCTATAGCTCACTAATATCAGGGGAGGTGCTTCCACAACAAAGAGATAATAAAGTGCAGAAGTCTATTAGTACCCTTTGCAGTTTCACCTCATGGAGTGAGAGAAAGCTGGTGTTTGCTCATCCAGTGACCTTTTTACCTCACGTCATGGCAAGAAAGATGCAACCTGCTGCTGGATGAATTCTGGGTAACCTTGCGCCATAGACAGGGTGAGCCTAATAACAGCAGCCTGCGGTGCGATAGGTCAGGAAATGGCCTACAACATCCCAACAGCTCTGATTATAGCCTTACCTTCAGCTTTTTATGGCATCATCCTCCTTTTTTTTAGCAAGGCACCTGAGACAGACACTCGTTCTGAATTCATGCAAAGAGTGAATGGTCAAGAATCACTATATGATGATGTGAAGTGACGTTAAGTGCAGCTGGATAGGTTCTCAGTGAGCTGAGATGTAGAAAAAAAGGAATTTGGAAATAGGTGGAAATGGGCTAGCAGCTGAGAAGTGAAGTGACCTCTTCCTTCAGGACACCTGGACACACATTAGAGCACAAACAAGAACTGGGCTAAGATCTGTGACTATAATATGTATCTACCCAAAGAATTCAATCCATTCACATGCATGGGTCACACTTGGTGTAAGAAACCACTGTGATGAGGTGTTTGCTGCAGGGCGGCTGAGGGGAACGCACAAGTATAGAAACTGCTGTGACTTGCACCATATTAGCATGGACGTCAGCACTTTGATTGTAATTAAATACCAAAAAACTGGTGTCCTATTTTGTGCCTTTTTTTTTTTTTGGCAGACGGAGAGATAATCTCAGCTCGGACCTGAATAAAGTGAACTACAAACACTAAAGCCTGTGTCTCCATTGTTTTTGAGTTTGTGAGGGGATGTGATTTTTTTTGCCTCATTCTTACCACTAATTTTCACATGTCAAACAATTGCAATCTCTGCTGTGATTTATTACTCAGCTGTGTGCGTATTTCAAAAGATTACCCGAGCTAGCTAAACAGGTGGCCACTGATAACACACAGTGACACGAGCACACACACGTCAAACTTTTTCTTTCCTCAGCCAAAGCAGAGAGAATAATACATGCTTTCATTATGTGCCGGGTTGATTATTGTTAGGGGTGTCACTTTAATGCGTTAATTGTGATTAATTAATTACAGGAAAAATTAATGCTCTAAAAAAATTCATCGCGTTAATCGTGCGCAACCTTTATTATTGCACATGTTCCCGGTCTACCAATAACACTGATGCAGCGGCTACAACGGTAGAAGCTGAGGAGTCTGAAGAGTCTTTGAGCATGTTAATGTTAGTTTAAAAAAACACACTAAAAAACTAAAGCCCAGTTGTGTGCAAATTGTGCAAGAAAGAGTTTGTGAATCAGCGGAGGTCTTCTAGCCTCCAGCGAAGCTTTTCCACCTCAATGCTAACTATGTAGCAGCTAGCACGGACAGCAGTTCTTTTGGACGGTACACTAGATCGAGCAGACAGAGTGGCCTATACAAGATGACAGGGTTCAGAGCCAAAATGAATAAATCCATCAGTGACAAATAAACAAAGTGAATGGAGAAATGATTGTAGTGGACAGTCGATCACTATCGGTGGTAGAGGATGTGGGCGGGGCTACAGCACTGTGATAGATGGGTCTGCTTTATTTATTTTATATTATCTGAAGGAGAGAAAAAACAAGTTTCGTGTTCATTAATTGCATTGCTCAGAAAATTGTTCTCACTGTTTATGATGTGCTAACTTCTAGCACTACATATGAACCTGATGTTTTATTTCATTTCTGTTTTCTGTTATTTGGAGATTGACTAAAGTACACATCAACATTTCCCTGATGGTCTAAACTAAAGGTGTCAGCAGCTCTTGGGTCTAGTCTCACATACAGAGGAATAGAAATTATTCAAGTCTGTTAAAAACAAACAATAAATGACTTTATAAAGCCACTTTGTTATACATAATATACATAACATTCGATCTGCCACAATAATGTAATTAAAAAAGACCTAAAGTTGAGGGCATTTCCCAGCAATTTTTTAGGTGAGATTAAAAAAGAGATTAATTATATTAATTAATCACTGAGCATAATCAATTAATCGCACAATATTTGTAATCTGTTGAATAATTGTTCACTAATTATTGTAATGTTATATTAAGTCTGCCTTCTCTTTTAAAGGGAACTTATTATACCAATTTTTCGCCTTTTAAAACAGTTCCCCGTGTTCTAAATGAAATATTTGTGCTGTGGTTTGGTCAAAACACAACATGAATCAAGCGACAGCGGAGGTTTAAGAGCCTGTATAAACCAGCTCTTTCAGAGCGCTCCGTTTTGGGGGGGTGTGTCGAAAAAAAATTCAGCTCAGGGTCAGCGTTTTAGCTTCCATGGCAACTAGTCAGCGTGCCCCTTGAGAAAAACAGATCATAAGAACCTGCCCTGGCCTTGTGGTAGAAGTGTGTTTTATTATCAGTGGTCTGCTTCAAAAAATAAAAAAATAAATAATGCTGACTCATCGTGTTTTCTCCTGTTTCAGGGTCTTGTGGTGGGTGTTTATGTTGTAGTCCTAACAGAGAGAGATTATCCTACAACCAAAAAAAGAAGAGGAAAGAAACATCAAAACAGAAAAAGGGGGGGGGGGGGAAAGAACAGGCTAAGAGTGCCCTCTACATGTAGCCTGAAGTTTGTGCTTGCAACCATCATGCAACACATCCTGAATGGTATCCACTAAACATCAGACAAGTCATGGAAACACTGAGCTGCTCCTGCATTAGCTCTGCATGAGTTAGGTTGAATTTAAATGGGCAAAGCATTCCCTGTGGTACCAGCACAGACACAGACGCTGTATTTGTTTGGGACGAGGGGGGGACGGGGGTGATATAGGGGCTCAATGATCGGAGCACCTGAGGGTAAAAGTCAAAAGGAAAAGCTTCACATTCACAGTGTCCTCCCTAAGTGCAGTGTCATCACAAGTTAAGTGGAAAGTCAGGCCAGATCAAAGCAGGCAGCCCGATCATTGCTGTCTGACTTTATTGCTGCTAAAGCCAAAGAAATCCTGTCACAACCTCAGATGCTCAAAAAAAAAAGTCTTTTTTTTTTCTTTTTTTTTTTTTTTTTTTTCCCTTCTGGACTCATTTTTTCTCTTTCAGCAAAGGATGATGATACACACAGCAGTCACGCTTGTATAACCCAAATCAAAGCCCTGGGTTTTTGAAGACGAGTTGAGTTAATAAGTCTATTACAGAGCCGTAAAAACTGCAATTAGGTGGAAAATGTAGAGTCAGTGTTGAAATCCCATCTGATTACATTCAGACAGATTATGCAGAAGACTCGATTTGTCACCTGCAGTGATTAAAAAAAAGGCTGCGATAATTAGCGGTATTTATAAGGAGAGCTTTACTTATTGATATAATGCTAATGTGAGAATATGCTTATATGTTGGCGTGAAGGAGTAAACAGGATGAAGCAACCATCCAGCACAGTATCTAAATATGGATCAATAGAAATGACACATTACAGTAATAATCCTGTTGACTTGGGGAAAAAAATACAAATTATTTCCAAATATATTTTTTCTCTATTGCGTATGACTTATTATTGTTATTGTTGATTTAAAGTTTTTATTGCTGATTTTTTTTTTTTTTAATTAACTGCTGATTTTAATGTTCTTATTGTTTATTCAAGCGTTGAATGTTTTCTGTTGAACTTTTCAATCATGTATAGCACATTGAATTCCCTTGTATATGAAATGCACTAAAAAATACATTTACCTTGACTATGCTTGAAAAAGAGAAAAAAACATATTTTTATTTATTTATTAAAAAAAGCCTAAAACCTAAATAAGTTTTTCAAAATGTAATAAATAAATTAAAGAAAAAAATTGTTGACAGTAGATGGGATGAGATGTGATGAGATGAGAAGAAATAAAATTGAATAATATGAGTTGAGATGAGTTGAGATTACATATTTACATTAGTTTAGATGACATGAGATGGGTTGAGAAGTCATGAATTAAGAGTCAAACAGATGATATTAGTTCAAAATCTAAACTGTTATCTCGATTTGTTAGATAAAATGGCATGAGATGAGTTGAGATGACATTAGAAAAAAATGAGATTAGATGTAATTGGATATGAGCAGTTGAAATAACATGAGATTTGTTAAAATTAGATAACGTGATGACATGGAATGAGATTATACAGGATGAGATTGAGAGGAGATTGGTTGAGTTGAGAAGAAATTAAGTACTGTATAATGATATTAACGTGGATTACAATTGGATTCAATTAGAATAGATAGAGATGATATGATATGTGGTGGGATTAAAGTAGTTTAGATCAGGGGTTCTCAACTGGTCTCACCCTGGGACCCACATTTTGTCACGGTCATTAAATCAAAATCCTTTTTTTTTTTAGAATTCAACCAACCAAATTTGGTTTTTCAAAAATAGCTGTTCACAGCATGCCTGTCAAAAGAAAAGCTTCTTTCAAAATAAAAGACAAGTCCAACATGAGAAACATTAAGTATTTATATTTTATCACTGGTTTAGATGACACGAGATGGGATGAGTTTTGGTGACATTGAATAAAATAAATGGAGATATATTAGATGAGATGGTATAAATCATTTTCTGATAGAAAAAAGTCTGTAATACTATAAAAGTGATAGGGATATCTACATATGCATGAATACATCACTGCCATGTAAATAATGTGTTTTTTGGTGGGTTTTGTTTTGAACCTAAAACATATAAAAACAAAATAAAACACAATATTACCACCTGCTTTGCTGCTAACATATAAACTACAATAAACCCTTAAAAGAGTGCTGTGATATCTGACAATGTGGGACATGAGCAGCAAACATTTTCAATGTTGATGTTGTAAGTCTTGGTGTAAATAAATGCAGAGATTATGTCGTAGGCTGATTTAAAATGATTAAACCTTTCCTCATGACCACATAGGCCAAATACAGATGTCATATTTTACAGGATATCTGAAATTGTATTTCTTTAGACTCATCGCATCTCAAATGTCCTCATGATCAATTGAAATATTTTTTGTTAAAAAAGAAAAATAACCAAAGTGCTTTACAGAATTAATCCACAAAAATCACAATTTCTGTATTATGTAAAAATTCCAATTTCAAAAAGAACTATAAAACATTTCCTCACCATATGTTTATTTGAGCTAAATAAATATTTATTAGCAGCTATCTCATACACTGGTAATTTGACTGGTGTTAAATTTTAAGATGAACAAATAAATGTGCTGACACAACGGACCAGATAATTACCATACCATTCAGTCTGGTCATGCCAACCAGTTGTAAAATCAAAGTTACAATATATTATTAATGTGTATACATTCAACATTTGGGGACCACATATACTCATGGAACAAATGTCACCTTCAGCCCATGCTCTGCTGTTATTCCTCTGCTGTCTAAATAATCTCCTGGAGAATGAATGTTCTCAGCACTGTACGAGGAGGATTATGCCTTTTAAAAGTGTCTATCTGAACCGTAGCTACTGTAGAATCCAGCAAACAGCAGAGCTCTCGCACAAGACCCGACCGCCAGCTCTTCAATCCGCAACCTGGCTCTGGAGCAGACAGATGTGCTGATATGCCATCTATAGCCGCAGGCCAATTCTGACTTCTAAAGCCTTCCGTTGTCAAAATGGGGCGCCTGGGAGCACATGACACAAAAGTTAAATGAAGGTTAAATGGAAGCACTTCAAAGTGGGGGATCTCCACTGAAAAATAACGCAGGAAAGGTTAATGCGTGTCTTGTTGGGACACCAGAGCAGCTTGTAGCTATTGGCCGCTTTGGTTTCAGGTCCAGTTTTGGGTCAGAATGCCTTGGGGCTGCCGTTTATTGGCTTCATATCATTGCTGTGTGGCGTAAGATAAGAGGGTTTAAAACTAAAGCTTTGAAAGCAGCTCCCTCTCAGGTTATATTTGTCTCTGATACTGCGACGCAGGCAAGGCAACACGCACTGGGGGATGATCATGCAGGTGTGCAAAAAAATTATTCTTTCTGCAGTTTATGTGTTTAAAGTGTGCTGCGTAATAACTTCTTTGTTTAGCGGTAACATGTGCTATCTCATTTCTATAGGTGACTGAAGAAGATGTTGGCTGTCAACCAGAATTTACTGAAGTAGCTTTTGTGAAAAATGTTCAATTATGAACAAAACTAGTTTATTTTAAAATGTGTGAGCTAAACTTTGAACTAGTTCATGTAAAGCAGGGGTGTCAAACTCATTTTAGTTCAGGGGCCGAATATAAAGTAGTTTGATCGTAAAGGTGCAGTCCGTAACTTTCAGATCCCTCTTTCCCCCTCCCTCTCTGCTGCTCTCTTGCCCTGCCTCCAAAGTCCCACCCTCAGAGGAGCTAACAAGCTAACGTTAGCCCGATAGTAACATCACAGTAATATAACATGCTCTGTTAAAAGCATATTACTGCAGCGCTTCTCTCTCTCAATGTGCACACACCACTCTATCAGCAGTAGTAGCAACAACACAGTGTCACTTACAGCAGCTCACGCAGAGGCTGCTGCGCACACACAAACAACACATGCACTACAGAGTTCTAGTGTAACAATTACAAATCAAACATGTTGTAAATCAAGCAGCAGTAATTACCTTTCAAGCAGAAAAGTCACTAATTCCATCTTCTGCTCCTCCAAATCATACACTGTAAAAAAGACGGCGCTGCAGGCACTACCTTGCTATGAGCATTGCTGTGTTTTGGCGACGGCAGAAAGGGGCGGGGACTGTGAGCAACAGCTGTCAGACAGTCCATCAAACACAATCCTGGTGTTATTTTGCTCGGTCGCGGTACATCCTGGATTTTATCCCGGGCCTTGAGTTTGAACTTTCCCAACACGAACCTGTTAATTATGTTATCATTTTAAATATGCAATAAATAACATCTTTAGAAATTCTTCAGTTCTACATTTTATTAATTTCTAGATTAAATAATAAATATTTAAAACATGATTTGTAGATGCCTGGATGGTTACTCTCTGTGGGCTAGACTGAAAAATCATAAATAAATGTACAGTATCTCATTCACAGGAGAAATGATGTAAAAAATAATAATAATAATGTTCCACCTTGTAGTTGGAAAGAGGGAAAAGGTAAATGTGGGCGAGTGAATGTAATAAGATTACCATTTTAATATGAAACCAGGCAAATGCTAACATCTCTACTGAGACTATCCTTCTGTGTTTATTCTATTTCCGAACCGTGTTTAGCTAATAGCTCATTTGCAACTGCTCAAAGCTCATCGAACAGAAACTCCAGCAGTTTGAGTTAAAGTGGAGTTAGACTCAGTTCCGAGGGTCGACTTCTTTACCATTACAAGCCTTCATCAGGTTTTCTCCTGTGACCCTGTGCCGGAGGTGCCCATTCTGCAGAGACGCCGGTCGTTGAGGAAGCTGTGAGGCACGTTGTTCTCCCTTTGCTCATTGACCCTCACCGGCCTATTAAAACCTCGCCTGAAACTCTGCCCGAGGGTCTCCAGTCGTCGTTAGCACGTGCATCCTAGCTGTAGCGTTGCATGCTAATGATAAGGAAGAGGAGTGGGTGGGTGCATGGCGTGGGCTGTAAGTGGTTACCAGGCAGAATTAATGACCGACTGATGCATGATTATTAGTGAGTTTAATGCTTCAGGAGCTACACGTAGAGAGTCCCATCCAGGTGATTGTGTGTGCTGACTGTTAATGAAAAGACTCACAGAGAGATGGTATTAATGACTGCACTGACTTACTGAAGGAGAATCATCTGTTGGATGGAGATTCTGCTTTATGGTTGTTTGATTGTAAACGTCTGTGTCAGCAGGATAGTGAAAACAAACCGGAACAGTTGACAGTTGGTGGTCAAACTAACTATGTGTTGACCATTAAGTCATATTGCACTGTGGGCACTGATGTACCAGCTCTAATTATCTGCTGTAGTGGATACATTAGACTCCAACTGTTAGGTGAGTTCTTTTAGTGCTTGTAGATTTTACTAATAGGAGAACTGTATAGAAACCCAGGATAATAATAATAATAATAATAATAATTATTATTATTATTATTATTATTATTATTATTATTATTATTACAATTTTGAGTCAATTATGAGATGCTAAGTCATAAATATGAGATAATAAGTCATAATTATGAGATACCATCTCATAATAATATGACTTAATTAAATCATACTATTATGAGATACTAAGTCATAATTATGAGATACTATCTAATAATTATGAGATACTATCTAATAATTATGAGATGCTAAGTCTATTATGAGATACTAAGTCTATTATGAGATACTAAGTCATAATTATGAGATACTATCTCATAATAGTATGACTTAATTAAGTCATGATTATGAAATGCTATCTCATAATTATGAGATACTAAGTCAATTGTGAGATACAAATCATACCTATGAGATACTAAGTCATACCTATGAGATACTATCTTATAACAGTATGACTTAATTAAGTCATGATTATGATATACTAAGTCATAATTATGAGATACATACTAAGTCATAATTATAAGACAGCACTCATAACTATGACTAAGAATCTCATAATTATGACTCAATTAAGCCAGACTTTTATGAGATAGTGTCTCATAATTATGACTTAGATTTTTTTTTATTACTATCATTTTACTTTTCCTTGTTATTCGGTTAAATTTTTTCTTTTAGCTGAATCACTGTTTTAAATGTGTGTATTTGAATTTACCAGTGATTCTTTGACAAAGTGTAATGTTACATTTTAAAATCACACCTTGCTCGTGGCTTGCCATGGAAATAACAAGCTAATTGTTCATGGGTATCTTTTGTATAGGACAGGCGTTATTGTATTTTGCCATTTTATTGTCTTCGCTAAAAATGTAAACAAAATTAAAATTCAGTCAAGGTCATGGAAACAGAACCCAAGATTAGTGATGATAGTTTGGAATAAGGGCTTTTTTGTGTGTCAGTGCTAGAGATGGGAATCGATTGATATTTCCCAAATCAATTTATTTTAAATTAATTTATAATTGTAATTGATTTGATTTGAGTCACGATTTAATTTGGTTATGTCACTAAGTCACTAAAAGTCACTACTGTAACTCAGTGCAGTATTAGAAATCTTAATGTTTACATTAACAATTGAGCCCACAGGACTGCATTGCACACGGTTGAGCAGTCGTTAAAAAATAATCTATTTTAGGATTTTATGAATCAATATCTGGCCATTCAATGGAAAATTGATGAATAGATTTTTTATAACCCAGCCGTGGTCAATGTGGTCTTGTTGACACCAAATATGCTGTGAGCTGAATGACCCTGAAGATCCAGACACATAGAACGTGTGCAAGAGTTTAAACACTTTAAAAAACATAGGGGTCACCAACACGGTGCTTGCAGCCCCCAGGTAGCCCGCATGGACCATGTGAGGGGCCCTCAGGGGCTCTGGTCATCAAAGAGCTCCATCTAAATATGACTGATTTACTTTCCAGGACTCAAACTCACAAAGATGAATATACATAAGAGAGATGTAGTTAAATATTGATAATGTTTTACTGTGAAATTAACAATCATTAAATGTTTATTTTCACTGAAACAACGTGACAGTGTTGCAGATTTAGTGTATGTGTTGTGGTATGTTGTATATAATATGATATATAAACAAGAGAGACTTTTGTTTCATTTATTGGCTTATTTAACAGGGGCAGTGTACATTAATATCAATAGCGAAAATATACCAGAATTAGCCAAAAGGCTATTTTTCATCTGCAGTCCCTGGACAGAATGATTTTAATAAAATATGACATAATTGTTACATTTTTTAGGATTTGTTAAAAGTTGCTTGTTAGTAGCTATTAAAATAGGAAGATGATGATTTTCTATGAAAATGAAACAATTGCATATTGAGGAGAAATAAAGTGTTACATTTCCTACCTTTTTAAGTTACTGCTAGACTATTATTATCTATTACCCTCTAATTAAAGTAAAACCATGAACATTTGCTCTTTAAAAAGTCTTTTTCTATCTTTAGACTATAAGCAGGGTTGGGGTCAATTATTTTTTTCAATTACAATTATGTCGTCAATTATTCATGTTCAATTACAACTAAATTATGAGTACGTGATCAGCATTTCTTCCAATTACAATTAAAAATAGAATTATTAAGTTCCATTGAAAGTCAATTACAATTTTGTTCTCCATTACAAAATCTCAGTTCCAATTAATCATAATTACTGAACCTGAAATTAATAACCCTATAGAACAAACTCAAATATTGAGTTTGATCTCAAGTGGGCCACAGATTTTAGGTGCGGGGAAAAAGAGCAATTTCAACATTTCGTACTTTAGTTTTCAATATCTTCACCTCAAAAATTATTGATTTTGTAACCAATTTTTGTGGAATTTTGTGGAATATTTTGTGAGAAATTTGGATTATTTTTTTTCCCCTCCCCATTATTTGGGATTTTTTTAAAAAAAAAAAATAATTGCATTCATGTGATATAAGTGCGGAAAAATTTCGAGCCCCTAAAAACATTGCGGAGTTTTAATTGAATTTGTGAATTTGAGATATCTACAACTAAATTTACACAATAATTCACGTTTTTTCTGTTATTTTCACTGTTTTCTGTGAGCCGAATTAGATGCTCTAAAGCAGTGGTTCCCAATCTTTTTTGTCCCATGTACCCCCTTTGCATTTTGGTGAACCACGTGTAACTATTCTTCATATCATAAGTACCCTCTCCATAATTTGATATGTTTTATTATGGGTTAGGGTAGGGTTAGGCGTAATCTACAAATTCAAAACAATTGAATGTAATTTGAAGTGGAATGTATTTTTCTTTAAAATACCATGCAACTTTTATGTGATTACTTCAATAGTAAGCAAATAGCTCATTATTGTCTCATATTGTCAGTAATGCATAGAACAATCCCAAAATAAACAGTAAATGAGGCTCCGTCATTCAATAATTTCAAGCTTTAACCCAGGTTTAAGCAAAAGTGCAACAGCAACTTCACAGTAGCTACAATTTTCTATTAAGAAATCAGATAATTACATATTCTATAAGATTACAATTAAAAATAATAGTAAACTCTTGTGCCTGTGGCACACATGTAGCCTTCTCAAAGGGTAAACAAAGAGGGGGCTGGCTCACATAGCGCTACGGTTACCCACAAGGACGGAACGCGAAAAAGTCAGAAAAAAATGTGGTGGGAAAAAAAAAAAAAAAATTAAAACTCAAATTTGCAAAATAAAAATTGTTTTTATCAACAAATTTGTTTAACCGATTAAATAGATTTTTTTGTCCAGCCCTACGATGGTGTAATAGTTTGTGGTGAATTTGTTAAAAAAATAGCCTAAAAAAGAACTAGGATTATTTCAGGATAATTTCTAAATTAATTGTTAAATCTTTCCAAGTACCCCCCGCAATTTGCTTCTGTACCCCTAGGGGTACACGCATCACTGTTTGGGAACTACTGCTCCCAAGGGCCGGATTTAGCCCACGGGCTATATAACCATACCCTTCCCCTTGTGTTAGCTTTCTGTTAGCATCTTTTATGATAATGGGTCAGTTTTGTCTTAGATCAGCTGTAAAATACACAAAATATAATGATCTTTCATCCAATTTGTTTTTCATCTCTTGGTTACCATGTTAGGCTTTCTCATCCATAAAAGTATTGATATTAATGTCTTTGGTGTGGGCGTCTGAGCCGTTTTTTTCTGTCAGTATACTCCTAGATTTTACTTCATTTTTTATTTGTTTTAAAAAGAAGATCCTCGTTCTCAGACTAGTCTTTCCTCCATCTGCAGCTGTACGTCATAAAAGTGTCGGCCTCTGGCTCCAGTTCTTCGACATACATACAACATGTGTTGCTTTCTCTCTTTGTGTCCAAGCTAAGGCTAATTTAGTTAACATATGGTGTCTGAAAACCCTGTGAAAGATACTGTATTTGCGCTTCTCGCCTCTTTTTCCTCCGAGTATGAGTATGAGTTGACCCCCGATGCTCTCACAGGGCCTCTGTCTCTGGTTGTCCTGTTTTTTTTGATTCTGCTTGTTTTAATAAACTTTGCATTATTTTGCAAGTCAGTTTCAATGAAGACCTTTTTTCCACACTGCACCTTTTTTACCATCTACATCATCACCTGGGGGAGTCAGGACACAATGAAATGAAACTCAGGAGAACTGAAATGTAGTATTTTAATGATTGCCTACACATGTGTAAGCCATAAAACTCAAAACATGGTTCCCCAGGTTTGCGTTTGAGTAAAATTGTAGTTTTTATTGCATTTTCATGCCAATTACAATTACAAAGTCAATTATCAATTACAACTACAGTTGACCCCAACCCTATGAAGTAGCTCACAGGTTGAGAAAGGTTGGTGACCCCTGATCTTACATGTTCTCATCAAAACACACAAAAAGACACCAGACATTAGACTTGATTTTGATGTGCGCTTTATTTTAGCTTGTGTGTTTGGGGATGTATTGATTTTACAGTTACAAAAGCAGCAGTCACTTTTCTTCAACCCGTGTGGTTGTTTACCTCACTCTGGCAGGACGGCTGCAGAGGTAGTGAAAAGGCGAACACGATCTGGCGGCACACATTGCCATAATACAGTAAAGTTGCCCTGATGAAAAGCACACAGTGTGTCTGCTAGTGGAAGGACAGCAGCTGTCCCTACAAGTGTCACACAAAGTGTAGCATTCTAGACTAGAGCTCTAAAAACACACTACGCTGCCAATGATGTCACACAGACGTGGTAGAAGAAGTGTGGATAGAGTGAAACACGTTCTGTGAGTGGAAAAGGTGGTTGTAGCAGTAGCTCAGTGGATTGTTGACAGGAAGCTATAGTCAAATGTGATTTGTAAACATACATACATACAGCACAGACAGGAACACGTATGGATTCAAAGCGTGGTTGAATTGACCCCGTGTTTCACATTCAGAGAAGTGAGCAAAGCACAATAAGGCACAGTTAGCTCTACGTCCTCATTTTCACTCTGAAAGCTACATAATAATAAAGCATCATCATGATTAATGAATGAATGAAGTAGTTGTTAACCCTATATGTTAATCACTGTATTAATTAAAATGTATAATAAAATATAAACTTTATCTCTCACTATATATCTATATTATTAAAAAAGCAATGCCATTATTATTTCAATGAAACAGTTACTGTAAATTAGAATATATATATAACTCTTGAATAAGCTCATTTTAGTGTTAAAACTAGAGCTAAGTTTTGCAGCATTAGAATAAGTACATTCATTCTTAGAATATAGAAGTGGTTTCCTGCTGGCGTGTATATTTTATTATAGCAGCCATTTCCGCTTCTGTACTGAAGTCGGCAAAGACAGGTTTTTAATTCAGCTCGTGTTGACCTCTCCTCTCCTCCAGACAACTTCACTTGTACTCCACAATAAGCACAACATTGTTTTTGTTCACAAAGGGGAATAAAGCGCACAAGGGTAAAAATGTTAATGTTACATCACAGTGAGTTCTGGCCGTTAAGAGGCCGCAAAGTGTATTAATGTAACTTCTAAAGAGTGTTTATATGATCTTTGATGAGGTCAGTACATGTTATTTGAAAGTCTAAAGCAAAGATGGGCGACTTCAATCACAGTGGGGGCCACAAAAATGTGATGTCAGCATTTACAATAATAACCAATCTGATTATTAATGCAGGGAAGAAAAGAGGTATTTGTATATTTCTGTTGTCATTGTGTATAATTTCCTGTTAATGTTTTGTGTGTTTTTGTGTTTTATATGTATTGTTGTCGTTGTGTATATATTTCTTTCATTTTCTGTGTTTTTGTTGTTGTTGTGTTTTTGGAGTCAAATTGTTTTATTTTGTGTATTTTTGTGTGTGACGAGTAACTTTTTTTTGCATCTTTTTGTTCTCATATATATCTTGTGTATTTTTTTTTAGCAGTTTTATAAGTTAATTTTGGGGGCCACACAAAATTAAACAATGTGGGCCCCTGCACCATCACTTGCCCATTTCTGACCATTAGTGTTATGATAATGCTTTGACTTTGATGATAAGCATCAAAAATATGTATTTTTTATGTCTTGTTTTTATTTTGAATTACAAATAAATATTAATCAATAATTAATAACTATCTTTTTTTTAAAGAAGTATTTCCCTAATAGTTTATTATGTTACTTCTGGGACCCTGATTTACCACAGCAATGAACAAGTTAAAGTACGACTGCAACATTACTAATTAAACATAATTCAAATCTATACAGGCATAAATGCATTGGTGTTTTCCTATTAGCTCCATTTGAAAGCAATATAACATCTTTACAGTTGCACAGAGAGAAGAGTGAGGTCTCTATTTCTATTTAGTACCTGAATTTGTGAACGTGAGGTTTACTGGAGTATGCATCCTGGAGGAAACCATCTATGTGGTTTATTACCAGCAGGGGGCAGTGTTACTTGTAGAAAGTGATTGTACGGCAGTCTTCAGAGAATCATAGTGAGTGTATTGGATTGCAGCAGCAGCTTCTCCCCTAATAATTCACTTAAGTGCAGGCAGGATTCTCAAAGCTACCATGTCATTTAATTGTCAGTGTTATATAAGTGGGAGGTGGCTGGCCCACCAGAATAGAACTGCTTACTGCAATGACTTTAAAACAATGCTGCAGAATAATTATCTGCATATTAATACAAAGAGACACCAAGTCCTGAAACAAAGAAAAAAAAATATATATCTGGGAATCATCATTCAAACAATAATGAAGCTAATACATGCACACATTTGTTCAGAACTGCTTTAAAGGCAAATTAAATTGTTTGTGATGACTCCATTTGGTCAGCCTTTTAGTTGAAGACAAATAAAAGAAAAAGTATATCAGCTCTGCAGGGTGAAAATCATACAAATCGACATATGGAATGGCTAAAACATGAATGAATGTTGATATAATTACACTAAAGGACACTTTTACATGAACATGTTATTTTTTTTTTCACTGTTCAGTACATATGTAGACGTGATATAAACATTCATGAGTTAGTATAATATCCCTTCAGATACGTATGTTATAGTGTGAATTTTAGTGAGTTCAGGAATTAACAGTACATGGAACACAATCACTTAAAGCTGACATTCCAATACACACAGAGCAGATGACTTAGTTTCTAATGATCGGGGTGAAAGAAAAAAAAAAAAAACGTGGCTCTTATTCACCACAAAGGTTTAACAATGTCCTATAAGTAACGCTATCTGTACTGCACCATTTCCCTGCAATCATTACATTCAGGGGCAGTGTAGGGCAATATGGAATAGCAAAGAATATTGCTGGCTTTGGGTGTAAAAATCTCTCTTATACGCAGATGGTTTTTAGTCATTAAAACCTTATGACGCCCCAAAGAGAGAGAGAGAGAGAGAGATTACATTCAACAATAATTAAATTCACTGAATTCTCTCTCTTTTATAAACCTTGAATAGAGAGGGAACATGTGTTTCCTTTACTGCAGTATACTCTATTTGATTACAAAACAATAAGGCCCAAGACATTTATTGCAGCATTTTATGACTCGACCAATCCGGGTAAATTGGGACTTTAGTGGAGAGTTTTACTACACAGTGAGCCAGAGCTCAGGTGTGCAGCATGAGACGTGTGCTCCGACGCTGCCGGCAGTTTAAACATCTGCTCTTTATTTATTAAAGCTGGGATTTTTGGATGCCCACTTATCAAATGAAACTTGATATCACCCCTTTAAGCAATATAGTACTATATATAGACATTGTTTGAAGAAAGGACATCATAATCAGTCTTAAAGAAGACATCACTAATTGCATACACTGGTAGTTTTCATCAATAATTCCCCGTTTGAAATGTCTTTTTAATAAATTACCCATTCTTTCGTTTGCATGCACCTCCTATACCTTCATTGTTAACTATGTTGTAAAGGTTGGTAAAATGTGGTATTACTTTGCTGGTGCATGTGACAACACTGCTGTTGCATTACATTGGATAAAGTGGCAGGAAAGACCAAATGATATTTGGCGCTACAGCTTAGAAAATTTTAACTCTAAACAAATTTGGGAAGAAATCAGGGCAGAATATTCCGATATGGCTGATTGTCGTGCGACAAATGAAACAAACGCGTTGCATGCACTGATTTCCGGCTATGGTTTTCATGGTCTGACTTCGACAGGTCAGAAATAAAAACGTGTGTTTTTATTCACAATGCCTCGTTTATCGGGGAAGGAAGTTTGCCCCTCAGTTGCAAAAGGTAACCCAAACAGAATGCAGCAAAACATGTAGTACATGCATATATATGATCTTCCACGTTACTTTCGGGTTAATATTTCCTCTACAATCACAGATCAACATATAAGTCTGACATTCTGCTACAACACAGGTGTTACTTTGGCATTTATTTTTTAGAGAAGTGCAGAGGACCCCACACAGAGCCTGGTGGAACACTGGAGGCACCTCTTGGCTGTGGAGATCTGTTTGATCATTTCAGCTGCACATGTTGAATTGGTAGGTATCGGAACATTTTAGAGGTTTGTTTCCCGCTGCATGGGTTCCTCTGTCTTCTCATCTTTGTTAACGAACCCGTCGGAGGCCTGGGCCTCGACACCAGCCTCCTTTAGAGCCCGAGTGTGGTCTGGATCTTCAGTTTCAGCCTGCTTATACATCTGTGCCTGCTTCTTCTCACGGTCCAAAAGTCTGTAGTTGATGAAGTTCCCGATAAAGAGCCAAATACTTGCCAGAATCACAATTGATCCACAGCAAAAGTACATGTACTTGTAATTTTTGGTGACATCAACCAGTTTACCTGCAAAGAAGAGCAAAAGTGTAACTAAATCAAATCAAAACTCAAACAATAAACATAAGAAATGTACCTGCTAATGGTGGACCGATAAGAACTGGACAACACTCCACAATGGTGGTGAGACCCACAGCGCTGGAGAACCTTTCTGCTCCGACCAGGTCCATCAGAGTCTCAAACAATACAGAGCTGACCATTCCAAAGGCAAACCCAAAGAACACTGAGTAGATTACCAAGCCTTTGTAGTCCTCAGCCAGTGGACAGAGCATATGGCACACCCCATTGTAGAGCACAGCTAAACTGAAGAAGTACTGTATCCTTGGACGGACCCATCGTGAGTTGGCAAGTAGTCCCATTGACGGCCTAGCAAACATGTCAACAAAAGCCAGGATGGAGAGCAGGAAAGCAGCAGAGTACTCATCCACGCCCATGTCCTTGGCATAGGCAGCGAGGAAAACAATCGGAGCAAAAAACCCCACAAACATGATTACATTGCCTGATAAGTAGATAAGGAAACCTCGATGCTTGAAGAGAGACAAGTCCAGATACTTGTTAATGGTTTTCCAGAAACTGCGCTTCTCATTCGTCGTAGTGGTGATGTTGGCCAATTCTTCCTTTTTAACTTTGCCTGGTGGTGGACCCAGAGGCCTCATGAGACAACCGGCCACGCAACAATTGAGCAACAAGCCGCCGAGGATGAGGAAGCTGCCCCTCCAGCCAAAGTTATTGAAGAGGAACTGGTTGAGAGGAGCCAGGGTACTGAGGAAGACTGGACTGCCTGCCATTGCCAGTCCGTTTGCAATGGGTCTCTTCTTAAAGAAGTACTTGCCGATCATTGTCAGTGCAGGCTGCAGGTTAAATGCCAGTCCAAGACCTTTGATAACAGAATTATATCATTCATGATGTAACAGTGTTACAAGGAGTAATGTAACAGCCATTAGTATTAGCAAGGCAGTACCAACAGTTTCTCAATCTTTAGATGAAAATATTTACATGAATTGTACATTTTCAAAACTTGTCAAAGGTTGAGATGTATTACTCAGAATGGATACAAATAACTAAAGTTATTCAACAATACTGAGACCTATTTAAGCTGTTCAAGAGCTACAACTACTAATCAGGGGTGGACTGGCCATCTGGCATACTGGGCATCGTCCCGGTGGGCCATCAAACCAAAGTGGGCCTGTCTGGTCCGCTATGTTTTGGGTTGTATTGACGAGCGAGTGGAGGCAGACATGGTAACAGGTGGCCAAAAATGGCCCAAAAGTTGCAAAAATGTGGCAATAAAAGAATGAAAATTGACTAAAATGGGCCAAAAACAGTCAAGAGTGGTCAAAAATGAGCAATTAAAAAGGAACCAGGTGGTATGTAATGGCAAAGGGTAGCTTAAAAGGACAAAATGTGGCATGCGATAGTGAAAAAGGCCAAACATGTGGAACAAAAAGAGGCAAAATGAAGGGAAAAAGGAAACAAGTGGTATTGATTGGGCAAAAGTTAGCTTATTTGGATGAAACTCAATAAAAGTGTCAAAAGACAAAAAATAGACAAAAGAGATATTTATTGGCAAACAGGAAGCTAAAAAAAGTGTCAAAACTTTTTGAAAAGGGGCTAAAATTGGAAAAGGAAGTTACAAAATGGCCAAAGGAAATACAAAAAGCAGTTCAAATTAAAACATAAAAAGCCACATGTTGATCATCACTGACTTGTGTCCTCTGATAATGTAGTGAGCTGGTCTGGACAGAAAATGCCATAGTTGAATTTTTGTCCCAGTCCACCCCTGGTACTAATGTAGTAAATGTACCAGCTTGATTTAATCAAGACAATACACTGTATTATTCCTTTATCTCAATTTTTTTATGAATTAATGTTATATTCCCAGTAATGTATGTGAAAATCAAGGAACACAATAAAATGCTTAATCCATCTATTTTTAACAGAACTACTACTACAAGAATATAATCCAGTTAACTCCAAATTAATTTAGGAAGACTTAGATGGACTTACCGCCTATAACCCCTACGCAGATATAAAGCTGCATCACGTTGTTGCAGAAAGAAGCTAAGATCATACCAATGGAACACAGGCAGCCCCCCATAATCACGATGGGTCTGCAGCCATATGTGTTGACCAGTATACTGCTGATCGGACCTGCAACGGACAGAAAAACACACATAGTAGAAGCAACAGTGTTTTCAATGCCCAATCGTATTAAATTAACAAAACCAAGGTGAGATAAACTAGTAACAAATTGCCAAATGTTCTTTTTCATTTTAAATTGTTAGTAAAATGTTACACTTAGATTGGTGCTATGCAGATTTTTTAGCACAAAGCAATAATTTAATACTTGAAATTAAAAAAGGTCATATCTGACTTTTAAAAGATATAGATGATCAATCCAAGTAAATCATTATAAATATTGCATGGTACACCTTAGGTACAGTTGTGTGCGAAAGTCAGGGCACCCCTTTAAAAACAGCATATTTTATATATTTAAAAAGTTATATTCATATTTACTGTCTCTCTGGTATATGGGAAAAAAAGACAATATTGTCAGGAAACATTAATGCATAGTTACATTTTATTTTATAAATTGAACAAAATTACAAAAATGAAAAACATAATTTTGGCATGTGCAAAAGTCGGGGCACCCTACAGCATCAGTACCTTCAGTACTTAGTAACACCCCCTCTGGCAGATATCACAGCTTGTAAACGCTTCTTATAGCCAACAACAAGTCTCTGGATTTTATTATTTGGGATTTTTCCCCATTCTTCCTTGCAAAAGGCTTCCATTTCTGCAATATTCTTAGGACGTCTTGCATGCACAGCTCTTTTAAGATCTACCCACAGATTTTTGATAATGTTTAAGTCGGGAGACTGTGAAGGCCATTCCAAAACCTTCAGCTTGCGTTTCTTGAAGTAGTCCATGGTGGATTTGGAGGTATGTTTAGGATCATTATCCTGTTGTAGAAGCCATCCTCTTTTCAGCTTTAGCTTTTTTACAGATGCTGTGATATTTGCCTCCAGAATTTGCTGGTATTTAATTGAATCCATTCTTCCCTCCACCCGAGCAATGTTTCCTGTCCCACTGGCTGCAACACAACCCCAAAGCATGATGGATCCACCCCCATATTTAACAGTTGGCAAGGTGTTCTTTTCATGAAATGCTGCTCCTTTTTTTCTCCAAACATATCTTTGCTTATTGTGGCCAAAGAGTTCTATTTTAACTTCATCAGTCCACAGCACTTGTTTCCAAAAGTCATCAGGCTTCTGTAGATGTTCTGTTGCATATTTTTGACGTTGTATTTTATGATGAGGTCGTAGATAAGGTTTTTTTCTACAGACTCTTCCATGAAGGTCTCGTTTGTGCAAGTATCGGCGCACAGTGGAAGGGTGCACCACCACTCCTGAGTCTGCTAAATCTTCCTGGAGGTCTTTTGAAGTCAAATGTGGGTTTTGGTTTACCTTTCTGACCAGACTACGAGCTGTTCTCTCCGAGAGTTTCCTTGGTCTTCCAGATCTCTTCTTGACCTCCACAGTTCCCCTCACCTGCCATCTCTTAAATATGCCTCGCACTGTGGAAACTGCAAGCTGAAAACGCTTTGCTATCTTCTTGTAGCCCTCCCCGGCATTGTGGGCATCAATTACTTTCATTTTTTCTGTCTTACACAGCTTCTTAGAGGAACCCATGGTTGCTGAGTGTTTGTACAAGGTTTGTGGAGTCGCCGTATTTAAGAAACCCTCAAATTGGCACCAGCTGGCACTCCCTAATGACAATTGTTGACACATGCTTCAGGACCAATGAGCTGGTAGAGGTCTGAGCTTGTAAAAAGAATCTGACACTTTGAAACTCTCAGGGTGCCCCGACTTTTGCACATGCCAAAATTATGTTTTTCATTTTTGTAATTTTGTTCAATTTATAAAATAAAATGTAACTATGCATTAATGTTTCCTGACAATATTGTCTTTTTTTTCACATATACCAGAGAGACAGTAAATATGAATATGACTTTTTAAATATATAAAATATGCTGTTTTTAAAGGGGTGCCCTGACTTTCGCACACAACTGTAGGTCAGAGGCATCAAGTTGCTAGGCTATGTAGTCACTGACTTAATTAAAATCTTGATTTTGTTTGCTCACTGGCCTCATCAAGCTGAATAAAAAGTGAAAGAGAAAAGCTGAAAAAGCCAAATGTAATGCAAAGAGTGGGAATGGGTGACTCAGACTTGGATTTTAGACAATCAACCAACCATGAACCAATGTTGCAATATTCTTACATTTGTTGTAGACCAGAGAGGTCCAACTCATCTTCGTTTAGTCATATCTGTAGTTGGCACTTTTGCCCTCATGCAATCTTAGCAATATTGTCACGTGTGCACGTAATATTAACTGTAAATGTTTCTTAAGGTGTAAAGCATACAGTTGCATCTGGAACTGAGGTATTTGGTCATTTACATAATAACTAACACATGTTAAAATGTACATTAATCTGTAGTCAATTTCTGGCCCATCATAGCATCTAGTTTTTCTAATTGAATATAAAAATGCTTAGATTATTGTGATTTGGTCATAACAACAAACATTACACTCCTGGACTAAAAAAACTGTATTAAAATTAGGGCTGGGAATTGAACATGTCAATTGCAATGAATTAATTACAGAAAAATAACGCATTATCTAGCATCATCTGACCCAAGTTAGCTCCTTATGAACTGCGATGCAGAAAGACAATTTCAAACAAAATTTGTCCGCTTCATCATTCATTTATATATTTCATGCAACAGATATTCTAACTATTTTGCACTGTTCAGTTTCCATTTCTTTTTATTTTAATACATAAAAAACACATTTGTTTTCGAAAGTATACAAAAAATCCAGAAAAGCATGAATATGCTTTTTTAATCAAGTCCCAACTTTAATTAAAATGCTTCTAAATGGTAAATATAATTTCCACTTTGAGCCAAATTATTCAAATCAAATTGAGTTTGGCACCCCTGTTCAATTATTCTGGAAGGCTGGTCTTTTTGACACACCTGGTCTAGAAAAATATATAAATTTGGAAATTAACAGGCCATATTAATTATTTAACAAAGTTCAGATAAATAACTTAGTTAAATTAGAAATAAAGTGTCTATTTGTACGGTTGCCGTATGGACAACCCCCCGTGCTATTGGTACGGTTACTGAAGTACTGTACATGTACGTAGCGTTTTAGGGTTAAGATTAGGATTAGGTTTGGGGTTAGGGTTAAGTTATAATTCAATAGCTCAACAATGTTTAGGGTTAGAGTTAGGGTTAGGTTTAGGGTAAGGTTTAGTCTTAGTCACGTGACCTAAACTGGCCAAATAGGGGCGCTGCGTACAGATAGAATGTCGGTATATTGAAACTGGTGTTTCCTTTGTTCTATTTGGTGGAAGCTGTCATAGGTTTTTCTTATTTATCACCATTTAATGCAGAAGGAGGCATTTTTATTCCCATTTCTGCAGTCTGATAATTGACCGCGTCTCCTGTGGTATAGTTGACTTTATAGCACATGAGGTGAAAATTGAACAGGAAAAGAGAAAAGTAATGAAAGAGGAGTGGAGAGATGAAATTAAAAAAATAATAATACTCTCATTACTAACCGAAAGATGTATCAAACGTCTGCTGGGCCTAGTGCAATTTAAAAAGCCACAACGGGTGAGGAGTCATTCCACTTAATTTGCTCTGGATTAATCTTTTTATGACCTTGAGGAAAGTTCCTTCATTTACTTCCCCAGCAGTGTTGGCTAATCCCCGAGGGTTGTTGGGACCTGAATTGTACTAGACTAGGGAGACCCCGAGCATGCACATTACTAAACTGTCAAAAAGGCTCATTGGGCAAAATGCACTTCAAATAAATATAACCATGTACAGTACATACAGCACCAGAAGAGGATCAGGGGGAGCATTGGCCCCCTAGTGGTCAAAGGTTTTCATTACAGTTTTCCCAAATTCATTTGACTCTTAACATAATGCACACAATATACAATAAAAGTGCCATAAAACACAATGACTGTACAAAATATATATGAATTGTTTTGTTGTTCTTTTAAAAATACAAGTTATTTTTTGGCGCTCAAGTTATGTGACTTGGTTCTTCTTCTGTTACGCAATTCTTCTTCACAATGTAACTGGTGAAGCGACACTGCGCCCAACAGTTCATGTATGATACTGCAGCAAAAATGAAGCAGGAAGCAGTCGTCGGCCTGATTTTATCACACATTTACCACAATCTAAAAAAGAGGGTTTTAAATGACACAGTCAGGCTCACAGAGCTAAAAGATTTTGAGACCACTTTTGATGGAATACAGTGTATATGGATTCAATAAGACATGGCATTGTTTTAAAAGTGAGGAGTGCTTGCTTGTTTATGTCGCCAGTTTTTTCTCCAGTTTGACAAAATAATTGACTGTGTTTGCTGTGATGGTTGTGTCTTAGAATGGTTTATTCAGTTAAAAACAGGAGATTCTAAGCTTTTAAACGGTATATGCTACTTGTGATGTGCGGCTGTATTTGAGAAACATTTAATCCCGTAATAGCGTGAATGAGTGAGAACATGTATTTTGAACTGGACGGTGGACGTTACGACGCGTCAACGCAAATTTTTTTGAAAGTGTCTATTTGTATGGTTGCCATACGGACAACCCCCAGTGCTATTGGCATGGTTACCGAAGTACAAGTACCTAGCGTATTAGGTTTAAGGTTAGGGTTAGGGTTAGTCTTAGTCACACGACCTAAACTGGCCAATGACTGACCTATCACGTGACCTAAACTGGCCAAATAGGGGAGCTGCGTACGGATAGAATATCGATATATTGATACAGCAACCGTACAGATAGCCACTGCCAATTTTTTTTGTCATTATCAATTATGTTACCAATCATTTTTGTATTATTGTATATGTTAAACACATAGTGGTTGGGGCGAATCTCGACACGGTCAATATATTTTATTCTATTTTTAATTTTGCCTATGTGTACGAGGTCCTCTATTGTAGATTATATTTTGCTTAATCGAAACTAGCTAAAAATGGGATGATGACTAGTTCAACAAAAACAGTTTGACAATCGCCAAAATCTGAAAAATGCAGAAGTTTTCAAGAGGTTGGACATTAATTTGCTCAACTGTGTGTAAATAAAACTAAAATAAATACTCAAAACTAAAAAATGTAGAATACTTCACCACTATCCCCAATGGTCACGATGGGTAGGAGGACATGTTTCTTTAAAACACTTAGAGAAGCAGCCACAGTTAGAGTTGATCATAGTTCAAAATGTTCCACATATATTGAAGACATCCATTTCTGAGTGTTTCTCTTGTTTTTTTTTTTGACTGACAGCGATCGTTTTCCTATTTGAGGCCAGTTCCTTCTCTCTTCTGGATTAGTGACACTGATCCTAAGCAGACACTTGGCCTAAATACTTCACCACGGTTCAACGCTGGCTGAGAGGATGAGGGATAGTTTTTCCACAGATTTTTGATGTAATGCTTTGACCAGTTCTGCACAGCTCACACTCATATTTGCACCTAGTGTAATAGTCAAATTTAATTGCTGTTCCCTTCTTTCATAAAATATTAGAAGCCGTTGTTCCCATGTCGGGAAAATGAAACTTATCCAAATGACATCCAGCTTAGTATATGCTAGGTAGATCTTCTAATCCAGGTCTTACAAGTGAGAACATGTCCAGGTTGCCTTATAATGCAGTATTCAGAATAAGTATAGGAAGTTCTGACGTATGAACAATCAGAAATTCACTTGTACCTTGTAGTTTTGCCTGCAGGGGTTTCAAATGACATTTAAACAAGTTCAGCTACGTTCACCAGCTCTGGGGCCATAAAAGGTAGGAGGATACTTTTACTTTAAACTGATGTTTAATCATTCTGCCATCAATTGTAGGAAATCCAATGAAGTATTCAAATGTACTGTAAATCTACACACAGGGTCCTTTAGGTTATTACGGGGCCATAATAAACAATAACACTAATTGGTTGAATGATATCCTGGACCAGTGGTTCTCAAGCTTTTTTGGCTCCAGTACCTCCTTTCTCTAACTTTTGAATCAAAGTCTTGATCAATACATAATATTGGCGACGAGGATGGAGTTTTTTCCCGTTTCGCCGCTTTCTCCATTCCTCGCTTTGCCGGGCGAGCCGCCGATCCCATGGCCCCGTTGGATTGAGTCTTTTGAGACGTTTATCGCCGCTGCCGGGTTAGCTGATGCTACCGACGCTACGCTAAAGGCCCTGCTCATCCACAGCCCATCCGCACGCTCGGGCCCGCGGAGAAGTTTCGGGACTGTGTTGCCTTGCTGGCTGGACATTTCGCTGCTACACAGAGTGTCATTGTCCGACGGATCATCTTTAGACAGCGCCAACAGAGGCCCGGTGAGTCCGTCCATCAGTACGTCACGGACCTCTGATGCTTAGCTCAGGTTTGCAAATTTGAACACATGGAAGACAAGTTTATTAGGGATCAGTTAGCCGAACACACAGCTGATCACAAACTGCGTGAGAGACTGCTTATGGCACCGGACGATACAACTTTGTCTCAGGCAGTGGAAATGGCGTTTCAGCTTGAGTCGGCTGCTCAGCTAGCTTCGCGGCTAACAGCCACAGGCCCGACTCACTCTCTCTCCACTCCGCTGGCACAGGTTGTGGCCCCGGCAGACCAGGCTCCCGGCCCCACTTATCCTAACAACGAGCTCGAGGTTAACATCGCGGGACACCAGGGTGCCTCAGCACGCCGGCCATGCGGGAACTGTGGCTCATCCTCCCACGCCACACGTGCGCAGGCCTGCCCAGCCACGGGACAGAGATGTCGGCGCTGTGGTAGACTTTGCTAACGTGTGCCGCTCAGCACCTGCTTCCACAAGAGCCCAGCGCCGCTCATCCCGCCCTCAAGCCCAACTACCATTCACTCTGTGGGTGCCAACAATAAACTTTTCACCTGGTGCACGGTGGAGCTGGATGACGTGTGTTTACCACTGCTGCTGGACATGGCTGCCTCCAGGTCTCTTCTCAGAGAGTCCACAGTCCGGCAACTCTTTCCTTGACGCACTATCAGGGCGGGAGCAGAGGAGCTGTACGGGTATGGACACACTAAAATTAATATGATTGGAACAGCTACCTTTTCCGTTCGTTACGGCTCCAGGGTCCTCCCAGCATTTACGTTCCAGGTGTCCCGACATGGTGCCAACCTCCTGGGATTCGACCTGTTCTGTGCCCTGGGTTTCTCTATCACTGACAACCTGGGTTCCGCCATCCTGACCGTGACCACGCCATGGCAGCAGCGCTGTCCTTCACTTTTCACTGGGCTGGGCTGCCTCACCGCCTTCAACCACCAACCGCTCATCGACCCAGCCGCGAAAACTGTCATCCAACCTCTGCGTAGACTGCCCCTCACTTTGCGTGATGACGTCACTGGCGAGCTGCAGAAACTGCTGGATGCCGGCATCATTGAACGAGTCGACACCTCACCCTGGATCTCCAATCTGGTGGTGGCAAAGAAGAAGACCGGCGGCCTCCGTCCCTGTGTTGACCTCAGACATGTAAACAAAGCAGTGGTATGGGACAGATACCCACTACCAACAGCGGAGGAGCTCTCTGCACAGTTTCACGGCTCAACAGTCTTCTCAAAGCTCGATCTTCGCCAGGGCTACCTGCAGGTTCGCCTACACCCTGATAGCCGCAACCTCACCGCCTTTGTGACCCACATGGGGGTCTTTCGTTACACCCGGATGCCCTTTGGACTCAGCTCAGTGCCCAGCTGCTTTCAGAAAATCATGGCCACCATCTTTGCAGGCATCCCCGGAGCAGTCGTGTACCTGGACGACATCGTGGTGCACGGAGCAACGTCCCTCCTGCATGACGACCGTCTCGCCAGGGTGCTGGACATGCTCGCTGGTCACCACCTCACGCTGAATGGGGAGAAGTGCATCTTTGCAGCTCCGGTGATTGAATTTGTGGGATTCCGCCTGACCGCTGAGGGCCTCAGCCCACTGCACTCGAACGTCGGTCCTATGCCTGCCTGAACCCTCTTGCCCGGCGCAACTATCATCGTTTCTGGGGATGACTGCTTATTACTTACGTTTCCTTCCCTTCTACTCTGAAACTACGGCGCCGCTGCGTGCCCTCCTGAAACAAGATGCACCCTGGGTCTGGTCTCCTGCATGCTCTGCGGCGGTCCGCCGGCTCAAGTCTCAGCTGACCTCCCCATCTGTACTTGCCCACTTTGACCTTGTGACGCCTCCAACACTGCGGTCGGCGCAGTCCTCTCTCAATCTCACCAGGGGACTGAGCGTCCGGTGGCATTAGCTTCCAGGGCTCTCACTCCAACGGAGCAAAAGTACTCTGTGGGGGGAAGGGAGGCGCTGGCCTGCGTCTGGGCATGTGAGCGGTGGCACATGTACCGCTACGTTCGACACTTCACTCTACGGACCAACCACCAGGCCCTCACAGCCCTCCTGGTCACAACCGGATCGGGCCACAAACCGCTGCGCCTTTATCGGTGGTCTGAGAGGCTACAGGCATACAACCTCACCACACAGTTTACCCCAGGCAGAGAGAATGTTGTGGCAGATCTCCTCTCCAGAGCCACACCCACCTATGCACCAGACACCAACCAGGACTCCTCGGAACCAGAATTGATCCTCCTGCTCCACACGCCCCTCAGGGCAGCTGTTTCCCTGAAAGACCTTCAGTCGGCCTCTGCACAGGACCCTGTTCTCGCTCAGCTTTGCACCTTCATTCGTAACGGCTGGCCTGCCAAGGTTCCTGAGGAACTAGTACCATATCACCGGGTCAGAAGGGACCTCTCCTGCTGGAATGAAGTTTGTGTGGCGAGAGGGCTGTGCACGGTGGTACCAAGCGCTTTGAGGGAACGGGTCCTGGCCATGGTCCACGACGGCATTGTAAGAGTCAAGCAACGCTGCAGGGGCCTGGTCTGGTGGCCGGTATCGACAGAGACATTGAAGATCTAGTCAGGGACTGTGTGGCCTGCCTCACCAGCGGTAAAACTGGCTCTCCTCCACAACCACCCTTACAGCCCGTGCCATGGCCTCGGGCTCCATGGACTCACATACAGGTGGACATATGTGGTGAACTTCACGGCACCCTCCAACATCAGCGCTTCCTCCTGGTGGCATACGATCTCCACTCCAAATGGCCGGAGGTGCTTCCCACAGGGTCTGTCACCACTGCAGTGGTCATCGACTTCCTCTCCTCTTTGTTCGCCCACTGGGGTGTTCCTGATGCCATTACCACCGATAACGGGCCTCAGTTTGTCTCAGCTGATTTCGCGGCTTTTGCAGAGGGGAGGGGGATAAAACACATTAGGACAGCCTTTTACCACCCACAGGCCAATGGAGGCGTGGAGAGGTTTAATCAGACCCTTAAGAACGGGCTCAGAGCACACATGGCAGACGGTCTCTCATTCTCAACATCACTGCAGAGCACCCTACTGCACTACAGAGCAACATCCCACACTACCACTGGCAGCTGTCTAGCCCTACTGATGCTAGGGCGCGAACTACAACTTCCCTTCGACCGGCTACGCCCTCCAGCAAGAGACACTACGGCAGCGACGCCCTCCCCAGGCGACAGAGTGGCACAGCAACAACATGGCAGAAAACACCACGTGAAACCGCCTGCACTAACCGTATCTGACTGGGTTTGAGTCTGCCGACCCACTCGATCTCACAAGCTCAATCAATCAATCAATCAATCTTTATTTGTATAGCGCCAAATCATAACCAATGGTATCTCAAGGCACTTTACAGTAGAGCAGTCTTAAGGACGGACTCTTCATTTTATGGATACACACATATGCATATATACGTATATACACATACATATGTATCCCACACCCAACATGAATTCATCATGGCAGCAAGGAAAACCTTCTGTTAAGCAGCAGGAACCTTGTGTGGATCCCATTCCTATGATGAACAGCCATCCACGTTATGCTGTGTTGGGTGTGTGCAGAGAAAAGGGTGGAGACAGAGCCGCTGAGTCTCTGTAACTCCACACTGAGGATCCCACGGACCTGCAAGACAAAAGCCAGAAGGAGTACAGGAGCAAACACACAAGGGAAGAAGCAGACATAGAGGGAGTGTTTGAAAGAGGAATGGGACCCTCTCCGGTCCCTCTCTAACCTAAATGACCTCTCTCTTAACGCCCTCTCCAACCTCTCTCCAACCGAGCATGCCAGACCCCCCCCCCGGCAGTCTATGCCTATTGCATCTTAATTATGAGCTATGAGCTGGTTCCTAACTAAAAGCTTTATCAAAGAGGAATGTTTTGAGCCTAACCTTAAAGGTAGAGAGGGTGTCTGCCCCCCGAACCGTGGTTGGTAGATGGTTCCAGAGAAGTGGGGCCTGATAACTGAAAGCTCTTCCTCCTATACTACTTTTAGAGATGAATGGAACAACGAGTAGTCCAGCATTTTGAGAGCGTAGTGTTCTGGGGGGATTGTATGGCACTACAAGCTCCTTGAGATAGACTGGTGCCTGTCCATTTAGGGCTTTATAAGTGAGAAGAAGAATCTTGAATTCTATTCTATATTTTATGGGAAGCCAATGCAGAGAGGCTAATACAGGAGTAATGTGATCTCTTCTCCTAGTTTTAGTCAGTACACGTGCTGCAGCATTTTGAACCAGCTGAAGTGTCTTAAGCGACTTGCTCGGGCAGCCTGCTAAAAGAGAATTACAATAATCCAGTCTAGAGGTAACAAAAGCATGGACTAGTTTTTCGGCGTCGCCCTGAGACAGGATAGATCTGATTTTAGCAATGTTACGGAGATGAAAGAAGGCAGTTCTTGAAGTTTGTTTTATGTGAGAGTTGAAGGATAAGTCCTGATCAAATAGAACCCCAAGGTTTCTAACAGTTGTGCTTTGTGCCAGAGTAATGCCATCTAGGGCAGTTAGGCTAGCATAGGTTTCTCTAAGGTGTCGCGGGCCCAGTACAATGACCTCAGTCTTGTCTGAGTTGAGAAGAAGAAAATTTTGGTCCATCCAGGCCCTAATGTCCTTTAGACAGGCCTCAAGTTTAGATAGCTGATTTGTCTCACCTGGCTTCATTGATACATACAGTTGGGTATCATCAGCATAGCAGTGGAAGTTAACAGAGTATTTTCTCATAACATTACCAAGGGGGATCATATAGATACAGAAGAGGATTGGACCTAGCACAGAGCCCTGAGGAACCCCGTAGCTTACTTTACAAGCTGCTTTCTTTCTGGTCTGCACCAACACAGATCACAGCACAACTGGGGCCGTTTGACTGATGGTTCACGCTGGCATATCAGCCGCCTCCGGCGAGTGAAGCAACCTTCTGTTTCAACCCAGCAAGCCGCGGCTGATCCACGCTGCACCGATGGGGTCTGGGACGATCTAGACACACGGGCGGAGACCCTGGCTAGACCAGATGTGCAGGTTGAACCCGTCCGGTCCGGGCCCGTCAGAGGCCCTTTTACCTCAACGACTATCTGACTGACTTTTGATGCACTAGCGTAGCGTATAGCCTGTGATGTGGCAGAATAACTCACAGGGCTATACGGGTAAACCGGCAGTCTACTCGGTTTATCTAGTCAGGTTGGCCGTTCGGCCTTGATGTTGTTTTCATGCACTTGGGAGGGAGGGCTCTTAGTTTATGACCATTGTTCGGACGTTTTAAGAAGGGGAGGTAAATGCTATGTACCACAGCGACCTGTGTGTGTGTTACGACAGTGTGACGTATGACTGTTGTAAAGCGTTACTGCTGTTGGTTAACGGGAGTCCGGGCTCCCGAGGCATTCTGGGTAATACAAAAATAAATAAAGCTATTCTCATGAGGCACACAGTCGCCGTCTTCTTGATCTATACATAATACAGAGGTCTCGTTGAAAGTATCCTAACCAGCGGAACACCACACTGGCTGAGAAGAAGAAGCTGCAGCGGGTTGTCAAAACTGCAGGCCTCTGAGCATTAGCACTCACAGGGCCCGCTTCCACAACAGCTTTTTCCCAGCTGCTGCCAGGCTCGTGGCACAGGACATTAAAGAGGGCAGATACCACAGTACTCTTCCATTGAGAGCTGGACAATTTTATCTCGCTCTCCTATGTCCAGTATGTAAATTAAACTTAGGTTATATGTATTTATTTATCTTTTTGTTGAGTATACTTATGTCCATTCCTTATTTTTACACCTTTACTTATACAGTACTGTCTTGGCTGATTAATTGTTGTTTGTTAAAATATATATATATATATATATATATATATATATATATATATATATATATATATATATATATATATATACTGTATATATCTGACTCTGGGACATGCACAAGAAATCCGTTGTTCTTTTTTGGCATATGCATATGGCAATAAACTTTGTTCTATTCTATTCTCTATTCTATTCTCTATTCTATTCTCTATTCTATTCTCTATTCTCTCTATTTTGAGTGATTGAAATTTTTAACTAAAAAATAAACATTATCACACCCTAAATTCTTAATGCTTTCATTTGTCCTGCACAGATAGAACAATATTCAGACAAGCTTTAAAATAGTTTATGCTTGTGCTCCATAGGCAACATGACCTAAGAAGCCATTTTCACACATTTGGATCCACTGTAGTATTTTACCCTGAGTGTCTGAGCCAAGCATGTTTGCTCATTACGGAGCAGTTTCAGTGTAATGAGACAGCCGAGTTAACACCAACACAAACAAACAAGCAGCAGTGAGCAATTAGAGAGGCGTTAAACATTTAAACAGTGATTGAACAATCAACATAAGAGGCGGAACAAGCAGGTGTAATGAATAGCTGATGACTCTGATCAATATGAATGAATACACTAGTGCGGCTCGCTTAGCAACTGCACGCCTCTATGTAGTGACCCCGTGCAGAAGGGTTGGTTGTTTTTCTGGGTACAGATAAATCCAAATGATAAGAAATCCTTGGAAAACACTGATTGTTTGTAATGAAAATCAAATCAAGAAGATAATACATGTTACCGTAATTACCAAACTTTAATCCTGCGGCTTAAACAATGATGCGGCTAAATTGTGGATTTTTCCCGGTTTTATAAGCTTCATGCTGCCACAAAATTGAGCTGTGTTACATTAAACCAGGTGGAACAATGAAATTGTTAACATTAAATCGTTTTTGTTCGCACTGAATCATTCTGATCACTCATTTTGTTATGATGCACACTGCCTCGTCATAGCAACGAAATGTTGTCAGAGAGAGAGAAAGAGAGAGCGAGCGCTGCAGCAGCAGCAGCAGCAACATGGATGAAGTAAAAGTCAGCCAGTTTGTAATAGAAGGATAAACAGCATAAAAATGTTCTATCACCACGTTGGATTTGTCCAGAAGCGATAGCGTCTGTATTCTGACTCAGAGTCCGACTCGCTGTGATCGCTACGCGGTAGTTGACGGTAAGAAGAGTGAACGAAGCGGTGTATCAGTCTGGTTCCAGTAAAAAGTGACCATAAATAGTTGTAAATGGACTGATATGTAGACGTGGGGCAGTGAGGAGGTGACTTTATGTAGTAAAGGAAACTTATCAGTTGAAACATGGACATTTCCGTGAAACGTAACTTGAGTACAGCAGCCCGCCTACCTGCCCGTTCTGATCGGCGGAGTTGTCTGAAGAGCACCCTTATCATCCAATAGGGTGCGGCCTTTGTTAGGCTGTGGCATTTGTGTGGATTTTTCTTAGAAAATTGCTAGATTATTGTAATGCAGCCAATAAAACAATGCGCTTTATAGCCCGGAAAGTACTGCACTAGTTTTTTTTTTTGTCATTTTCCACCAACTATGAGCTTTAGGGCCACCAGCATCCACACTATACAGCTACTGGAAAACAAAGTATAGACATAGCATGAACACTGTCTTCATTTTAATCCTCAGATACTTATGATATTTCATTCAGTTACACAATCGGCCAGAATGTGGCTTTTGCCTGCAAACTGCTGTGATCTGAGTCCGATTAAGCCTCTTCAGGTGCTGGATGAATGAGTCAGATTCATTTACACTACTTAAAAGATAAACAGCTAATGTCTTGCTGACAAACATGAAGAACATCTTACAAAATCTAGTCAAGTCTATTGTTTGGTCTTTTATAGGAGCTGGTGAGGATTTATCAGAGGGGGTATAAACTGTAAAACAGCCTTGATTGAATAATTCTTCTTTGAAATATATGTTAAGGTTTTGTTTATTCAGACAAGGTTTTTCAGGAAATGTTTATCTCCTGTCAACTGTCAGTCTTCCTCAGAGGTGATAGCTTTGATGTAACCCTATGAGTTCTCTTATAAGGTAAGCGTCAAAGCACCTTCTGATGGCTTTCATGTGTTCTTTCTAGGCGCGGCTAAACTGAGAGTTCGGATTGGCTAATCTCGGCCAGTTTGTTTTTCAAATGGGTTTAGTTTTACTGGGGATGCATCAAAGCAATCACCTCTGAGGAAGACTGGCAGTTGACAGTCGAAACGTGTCAGGGGATAAAAAAAAAATTCTGAAAAACCTTGTTTCAGTAGGACAGGAGTGGGCATTCAAACACACACAGTAATACTACTAACATTTACCTTAATCTCCTTCACATTGCTTTAGCTTCAGGCTAACTAGCGAACATTTACTTGAGGTTAACAGGCTATCTGATGTTAGCCTGAAGGGAACTGCTTCAGGCTGACTAGGGTTACTGAATATTACTTAACTGGACTACTGTTCACAAGACAGTGCTGACAAGTGAAAAAGCATGCTTATTCTTTGGGCAAAGGGCTACGCTAACATGGCAGCTACCAATGAAGGCATGATGAATCATTCAAAACTAACTCCATTTCCATAATAGTGATTAGGACAAAGCCAGGAAAAACAATCTAATAGCGTAAAAAATTCTGAGTGAAATTAATGTAGGGTTTTATACAGTAACTCTCTCAGGTACAATATTTTTATGTGACAATATAATCTCCTTTGCATACAAAACATGATTTTTCTGCTCACATTTACTCTTAATCCAACAGGGTTTTTTTAATCAGATAGCACTCAAAAATAACATCTGTCTGTTAGATATCTGCTACTAGAGCTTATAGACATTAGCAAAGCTGTCATGACAGAAAGTTCATTAACATTTCAAACACTTTAAACTGATTAATCAAGGATGCTAAATAGACTATTTAATAGGTCTGTGAATGAGCAGCTTCTGTCTTCTCTGTCTGTCTATTGCTTCTTCACTTTTTCCGTTCAACAATGTGTCGGCGTTTGAGGCATCTCACATCTGATAGAGACGGTTATTCCAGACCTAAACTTTAAACAAAATTCACCAAATTATCACGTACACAGCCTCCTTTGGAAACCAGAGATGGGCAACTTTTAACACAGCGGAGGCCACAATAATGTGATTGTCTGTTGTTGCTTTTCTCCAAGTCATGTCTTATTTATCATAAAAATGAAAAGTATGTTCTTTAATCATTCGTGTTAACTGACTTATTTTACTTTATTCCTACTTAATTTAATATATTATGAAAAATTCTAATTATATCTCACAATATCATCTCAAAAAAAGACAAATGAGGGCCATAGAGACAGGCCTTTAAAAAACAGACTGACATATGCTAATGATGGGGGTATGTGTAGGTGCATGTGCCTTTCTGATGCATCGTATGCTGAGGCGACTTTCAGAGGCTATGAAGGTACTCCAAAAGAAGAAGAACTTTTCGTTTGGAGAGTTGGAGGAACATAAACAACGACTGGAAAAGAAAGCTCAAGGAGATATGGAAAAAAAGGACAGTGAGGAGGAGTAACAACAGGAGCAATGACTGCAGACGAGAACACATCACATGAAAAAGGACAAAAAAAAAAAACGTTAATGAAAAGATGAAATTATGAAGAAGATGAGAATGTTTGACTAGGGAAGAAACGGAGTTTGATCTAAAATTATCTGTGTTCAAATCAGGGGACAGATCTGGATAAGCAAAATGCTTTTTTCCGTCGCCCTTTCCGGCATGCAAAAGGACAAAAAAAAACAAAAAACAATGATGTGATTTTGCTCTGAATGTCAAAATGAATTTCTGTGATTGCAACCATGTCGGAAATGAACTGAATAAATAAAAAATAAATAAATAAATATGCACAGCTGCTTGTTGAATCACAAATTCACTCACACTAATTTTCATGACTGAAAGTCTTCTGAACACCTTCACGACCTCAAACACATTTTTTATCGTTTCATGAATTTCTTCACAGATTGAAAGTGCACTGAGTTGCTTGATCCAAGCGGTGCTACACGGCTTGGATCATCAGCTGCCGTTCAGAAAAGAGAGTGATTACAAGATAGAGTGACAGGAGGATTACAGTGTGGACAGATGGCTGGCTGTAGCACTGCCAGAATATGGAGGGGATGCAGGGTTGAAACTGGAGAAGGCAATACAGCAGGTGAGAAGGGATTGACGCACTGAAAACACGTAACAATGATTCAAAAGGTCAATGATAGTTTTCTAAAAAGAGCTTTGTGTATCTCTAATATTTGGTAATAAATCATATAGATTTTTATATGCTGCATAAAAGCTTCAACTTTTCCAAAACTATCTACCTCCACCCCTCATTCTTTGAAGTAGCGAGTCGGACAATACGGATACCACATGTTGTTATGTTTTATGAAACTGACTCTGTGAATAATAGCTGGTCTGTGTTGGTAGTCAGAAGGTTCAGAGTGTGACAGAATCCTGTGATACTGTGTGCTTTTAAATGTAGGTCACTATCTGATGGAACAGCTTTAGCCACCATTCAATCTATTATTATCTTTGTGGAGAAACTGAGGTGTGTTAGAGCAGCGAGGCCTCCGGTTGTTGGTAAACCTTTGCAGCAGTCATTCAGTGTTGCACTTTAGGTGCTGCTTGATTTTCTTTTTTAACAACACTCATGTATCAGACTCATTTTCTGTTACCCTGTTTCTTTCATTGTTCCTATGATGGATGCCACTAGTAAGTGCCCCATGTTTTGTCAAAGGTATTTAACTAAAATGGCCTTCAAGAAAGAAAACAAAGAAAACTTGAAAATAAAACCAGAGCACTCAGCGAAAACCTCCGGCAAGCACCAATATCCTCTTTGACAGATATTGGCAGTTATCTGAATCAGTGATCCTGATCATGGTACCATGGTCATTCACACATTAAAGTCTTGGAAGAAATGTATATCCCCATTAATAATGATACAGTAGGTCCAAATATTTGGGCACCCCAATCTTTTTGTAAAATCCTGATAAAACGCGATCTGATTCCGATTAAACTTGGTCGGGTAATCAAGAAATCAACCCAACATAAAGGAGTCAAATTTCATAAAGAATGGTCAATGGCGAACCAAGATATTAATTTTTGACTTTTTAGTGTCTTGATCAGGATCCTCTCCAAATTTTAATGGAATTTTCCATGGCGCAAGGTCTATCTTTGGTTAATATTTGGTCAAAAACACAGGTAAATACCTTCTTGATGGACATAAAAAGGTTATCAAACAGTAGCTGAGTTTGATATGCAATTCACCATTGGATAGATGAATGAATGGATCCAAGGACTCACCTGCAGCATACATAACAGCAAGCATGATGGAGGAGATCCAAGCAATCTGACTGTAGGAGGCATCAAAGATGATCTGGATGTCTTTGAAGTAGACCGTAATGGCCTTTGGGAAAGCGTAGGAGAATCCTATGGAGATGAAACATCCAAGCACCACCACCCAACCCCACCCGCCGTCTGGAGGGGGGACGGCGGGGGGACTTGCGGCTGGGGGTGGCATCACAGGCCCACGTAACTGCTGATTAGTAACTGTAATGACAAAAGGAAAAATAATCGATTAGAAATCATAACGTTTAACTTTGTTTAAAGCTGCTGGCGACGATAATGTTTTCACAGTTAGCAAAAGTGAACAAGTTGTTCTGATCCACAACTAATGCCAGTGTGCACTCAAAAACACTGCCAAGTTAATCAAACAAGTGGATGTTTATGTTGTGGCTTAAACTTCAAAACTCGTTGGTAGCCAAAGTGGAATGTGTCGTCAAAAAATAAAGTTAAAAACCCACTTCTTTGGCTGTGTTCAAAATGGCACACTAACGTTCTACTCATACTAAGTTTGACGTCAAAAGTAGTATGCGGTGTGTTCACATTAGATCATAGGAAAAGATTGAGTAGGCGAAAAATACCTCGATGTATACTATATCGGGACATTTTTGAAGTATGCACGGTAGGCACACTAGTCATACTCAACCAACCCAAGACGCATCGCAAGCGGAACGTAAAATCATCCTGGAACCAGCTTCAAGCTAATACTCAAACATCCCCTTTTCAAAACAAAAGCTTCTCTTCTTATCTTCCATTACGCTTTTGTAAAAAGGGCTCTTGTTTTGAAGTTAACTGGAAGTTTTGTCAGTAGCACAATGGTGGGTCTCCGAAAATCTCCAAAATGTCGGAAGGAAATGTGTGTACGCAAGTTTTATGGGTCAAATGACCCCATGTTGTTGTTCTACTTGGTTGCTGTCTCATTTTAAAATGGGTGGGAACCGTCATCATCCTAATCATACGTATATTATATAGTAGACAGTAAATACTCAAGTTTGTAGTGTATATTACGGAGTGTTCCATTTCGAGCACAGCCTTTGTATCTGTTTGCCAGACTAAACATCCCACAATGCATTGCATCAAACTTTTCCAAAGTTCAAGTGCCATGACCATGCGTCAACTAACACAATGTTTAAGGTGTAGACGAAAACAGGATTTGAGCGGCAATTTCAAACTTTGATGTTTGTTTGTGCATCAATGATCCTTGAATTATCGATCTACAAGGCCTCCATTGTTTTTTTTGACCAATCACAACCCTTCTTTCTTTCTTGAATCTTCTTTGGAAAAGTTCAAACTAAAATTCCTTCACCAGCTGTTTATAGGAAAATGCCACAGATCATTAGACAAAGAATGCTGCAATAAAATCACTGATGCATATTATCTACACACCTTGACGGTCATAAATCCTGTCCTTCATTCAGCTACAGAGACAGGACGTATGAGGTTTGTAGCCTGGAAAAAGAACCTACACAAACATGCACTCCCATCTATTGTAGGGCCTACACACACTACCTGGGAGGAGAAACCTTCCTCGCCCAGATCTCGCCTTACGCCCTTCCCCCTGCACTTGGCAGCGGTTGAAGGTGGGTGGATGCTGTGTCAAGATAGCTTAAAATCAGGTTATGTGTACAAAGCAAACACGCCCTAACCACACACAGAAAGACGAAGAAAATACACATACTGTCCACAATGTCCTCAGCCTACGTGTGGTACAAGCTACAGTGTGTTTGAGCATTGTTAGCTTCACTTTCCTAATCAGCCAGGGATGATTTACTTACACATGCAAATGTAGCTTTTGATTCAGAAAGAGACTAAAGCAAATAGCTTATTTTCATGAGCAGCCTGTAGAAGAATCCATGTTTATTCATGTTTACAGTGCAGAATCACAAGTTAGTAATAAGACAAGATTAACACAGCAGTAAGTTTTTTCAGGCTGGCTGGGAAACACCTGTGACCATTGTTTAGAGCCTATACAGTATATGAACAGGTTAAAAAGATAAGGGATGAGACCACCTACAATCTAATTCACCCTTAAAAATGGTCCTAAAAAACCTAAAAAGTTTGGTCCATAAAAGCCTTTGTTAAATATGAGACACGTTGTTGACTTCTCACTCCAAGCCTTGCCCAAATCAAGACTATTTCAATACTTTGCAAGATTCTGCATAGATTGATAGGATGAATAATTGCTGATGGAAGTGCTCACGTCCACAAATACCCAATTACACATCGAAAACATGTTGTTTTTTCACTACCAAACCACACAGCATTTAGTAGCGACTAAGTAGGCTACCGGTAAGTCTTTTGTCTGCCTTGTTTGTGCCTTGATGTGCGCCTTCACATAGGTCAAAGTGGTCACACAAAGTCAGTGAATCATTGTCATGCTTGGAAAGTTGCCCAAACCTCATGGAAAATTCCAGGATTATATCAGCAGAATCACAAAAGAAATACATGACATAAATCAGAAAAGTTTATACCCAATGCTTCCAGATACTCTCAGTGTCATCAACCAGCTAGA
This sequence comes from Gouania willdenowi, assembly GCF_900634775.1. Classification (NCBI taxonomy): domain Eukaryota; kingdom Metazoa; phylum Chordata; class Actinopteri; order Blenniiformes; family Gobiesocidae; genus Gouania; species Gouania willdenowi. The sequence goes on along the minus strand of NC_041049.1, from coordinate 20,537,162 downwards.
GAAAGAACGTGTTCAAAATGCTTCCAAATATGAATTGAAAACAGAACCCTAAAAACTGAATTCTACACGTCAATTTCTTTTCTGTCATTGCTCTCATGGCAGTCAACAGTTTTTTTCCACACTTATCTTTAAGCACCATTATCTCCAACAGACAAGCCTCACCCAGCCGGAACTCATCTGTTCCAGGAAGTCCCTGTCACTTGTGATTCTTAATTATTACCCCACGCGCTTAATTGATGCTTCGTAAAAAAACATGAAAAAAAGGTGAATTTAGCCTTTTCAGAGCCAGCACTGGAGGGGCTGTTAGCTTTATTGAAAACCATCCAAGTGTCACCAGGGAAGTGCACGCCTTGAGTGTGAGTAAAGGACATGTCAGCATTTGTAAATTATGTCCCTCTCGCTCTGTGCACAACAGATCAGGTTGCAAAGATGCATGTCTTGCATTAGGAATCATCAGTGGGATGAGAGACATGGCAGACCCTTAGTTTGATTTGATATTCCTATGTTTGGAATTGTTTAATTTGCCTGTAAATCCAAGGTTGGGGATTAAATTACCCTCTACAAATAAAATATATTTACTGTCTTTTTCATTGTTATTTCTAAACATAAAACTGTCAAAGTAAACATTGATTGGAACTTTTTTTTTTATTACTTTATATATCAACTTTTATCTGTTGATTCCATTCCTTACGGCTTGTAACCGTAAGGTCACCGGTTTCAATCCACCGTGTGCTTTAACCCTAAATGTTCCCCGGGCGCTACACCGTGGCTGCCCACTGCACCTCAGGGATGGGTTAAAAACTTGTTTGTACCTGTACATCCATGAAAATAAATAAAGTTTCCCAAACTTTATTGCACAAGATGCACAATATAATATTTTCTGCAAAAACTAAACATAGATTCCGTAGATTCCGAGAAAATGTTAAAACTATAGCGGTAACGGTTTGGATAAGAGGAGAAATATATTAGTGTCACATTTCATGGGAACCATCAGGTTTAGCAATATGACACAAAAATCATTGACAATCTTTCTTTACCAGAAAGAAGATTCTACTAGGTTAAAGTAACTGCTGCAAAATGCTACATAGGCACTTTTATTAACAGCTAGCTGCACAATATTGGTGTGAGTCAGCACTTTTGGCTTTTTCTCTCATGATGGACAGCACATGTGAGTGAGGGACTCAAACGGCACGAGGCAGTACAAAAAGGAGAACAATTGTGTGTGTCATAATGCAAATTTGGTAGATGGTTTTATGTTTTGAAAATTATATTATTGGCTGTTGGATGGATTTCTGAGTGCATCCTAACCCGAACTTTCATCTAAACAAGCCACACTACAGAGCTCATTCACACATGCATTGTTCAACTGTTTGTTAATAAATGTGCCTGTATGGCATTTTGCACCAGCAAATTTCACCCTGTATTGTCTTTCTGGTCAGACTTCATTTGAATTAAAATGATTGAGATTTATATTGTATATCGGCATTTTGAGAAAAACATATTGAGCTATGAGTTTTGTCCATATCTCCCAGCCCTATTCCTGTCTGTCTTCACACACTGTCTTGTCTGTATGAATGTGCGTGAGATTTTGGGTGGCTTTATTTTGGATTTGTACTCTGGCCTCCGTCTCCGCAACTTCGTCCTCCAAAACCTCCACAACCTTGACGGTGGGAAGCAGAGGGGAGAAATCGGAAAAGTAGCGACTTCTAAAATGAGTATTGAAGTGAAAAACCAGCTAAAGCTTCACAGACAAAATTTTGCCTCAACCGATATATTGGGCATGACGAAATATTCTATATATTGCTGTATTCTTACATTTCCCATTCCTAATATCCATTGAGTCGTATAACCAAAAAATATCCAACTTGTGCAACAATCAATTTGCCAGAAGCAAATATATAATCCTCTGAGTCTATCCCCCTTGTATTGCTTCTATAATCAAAGTTAGAGATTATGCTGTTTTTCCATAGATCCCAGAATGGTTCTAATCCACGCTAATCAGATTACAGGCTGTTGACTGCAGCACTCACTAGAGAAACTACTTTTGATTGATCGAATGTGACCACAATGTGCGAAGGGTCTTCAGCTTCCATAAGCAGCTTAAATTGATGAGTCCCAATATGAGGTGACCTTAAAAGAGCAGCCCTCGGGTGGAAAAGGAGGAAAACATCTACACGGGCTTGACGGATCTGGTTTATGATCAACCAAGTAACTGTGTAAAAAAAAAAAAAAGTCAAACAAAGCAAAGTCATTGTACAGTCACTCCAATGTCAACACTGTGACTGCAGAAGCAGCTGACGACTCAACTTAATAGTAGAGAGAGATGACAATATCTCATGAAAGAATGAATGAAAAGAAGAGGTTGGTTGGAGTACAACTACAATCACTTGACTGTAACTCTAGAATCATTAGGCCTTGGGAATAATGTGTATACATCACATAGTTAAAAGACAACATTGTCAGTGAAATCAGATTAGAGGTATTAGGCGGATGTATTTTTCCATCCAGTGCCTGAGACAGTCTGGACCAAACAGCCTCTAGTGGACACCAAAGACAGAGATATTGATTTTAAATCTCTCTCCAAGTTTTTCACATGGTTCTTGAATCTCACAGTCCCCAGTGTGACATGCTGGTTGGACCGCAGAATATTTCAGCTTCGAACCTCTTCCTACAAAGTATTGCTATGGGAACTCTGTCCTGCCCACTGCAATAATAACATAAAAAGACGTCCTGCTATGCAAGGAGTGAAGATCGACGCTCAGCGCAGCAATGCAATATTCTAAATTACCTTTGTCTCTGAGTACATGCTCCTGATTCTACTTTAATTAGTCATCAATACATGTTGTTTAGAGCCCGACCAATATGGGATTTTTGTGGCCGATGCTGATATTGGGGACTTTAAAAAATATGATATTCAATATATTCGCCAATAACCGATATATCGGCCGATGTATGAAAAAAGAACATTGACATATACAGGATTTACTGTACATAAACACATGTTCTTATAATCCCAAAATAAGATTCAAGACGAATAAGCAAAGCACTACTGAATTAACACAATAAGTAACACTTAGGACAGGGCAGCTCTGTGGTGCGTTGCAGTGAGTGCAGTGTGGGGTGTCGGTGTAGGCCAGGGTTGGGGTCAATTATAATTGTAATTGCGTAATTTTTTTAATCTACTGCTGTCGTAATCATAAATTGTAATTGAGTTTCAATAATTGACTTTATAATTGTAATTGTCGTGAAAATTCGATAAAAATTGTCAATTATAATTCAACGCACAACTGGGGAACCATGTTACACTTCTATGTACAGTTCTACACATACGTAATTAACAATTATTAAAATATGTCTCATATCAAGCTTTCCCACATTTTACCATTTTAAAAATATTGCCCACACCAAAAATATTAAAAACCTTTATTTTCATTGATTAGGAAGCCTAATAAGGTAACCAATAGATAGGAAAGAAATTAGATGATAGATATGTGTTTTAGTGTATTTTACAGCTGATTTAGGACCTGCTATCAAAAGAGATGCTAACAGAAGGCTAACACAAGAGGAAGGTTTAACTTTTATTAGGTTATTTATTTCAGGCACAGTCATTGTGATGAAGTATAATCAAACTTTAGTAATTGAGAATGTAATTGTATATGACATTCTGAGAATAAAAAACAATTGTAATTTACTTGTAAATGGGGGGTAAAAAATGCCTGTCACTGCAATCGTATTTGAATTGTAATTGCACATAGGTAATTGAAAACATAATTGTAATTAAGTAACTAAAGTAATATTTTGTAGTGTCTGTACTTTCCTTGAGTATTATATTTGGGAGACATTTTTTACTTTCACTCAACTATTAAATAAACAATACAAGTGGGTAGGACTACTAAAGTTTTACACTTTTCCTTACCCCTTTTGAACATGAGTATCCTTAGTGAGAAGATTATCAAATACGCTTTTATTTATTATTATTATTGTTATTATTATTATTTTTATTATTATTATTATTATTCAGCTATATCACACCCATTCTTTGAAAATTTAAGTCAAACACCCTTATTTTATGTATTTCAAGGAATAAAACGTTCAATATATAAAAATCAGAGTAAAAATAATTTTCAAATGATCATTTGTAACATCGGTAAAGCAGCCATTTCTCATCAGAATTGAAGTTTTTAAAATACGCAAATATATGTTTAACTTCTAAATACTCAGATCAGTAAGAGTATTTGTCCAACCCAATCACTAGTACTAATACTGAAGTATCATTGTAAATGGTGCTTTTTTCCTTATATTTGCAGCCACGGCAACCGCGTTCCATTTGATGGTGACGTAATCAACCCGTTTCCTGTATTGTACATACATGCAGTCAGTGTTGATAAATGATGAAGTAAATATACTTGGACTATAGGCAACAGCAGATCTCCAACTCTCTCATAGTTGAAGCTATCCTCAGCTTCGGGGCTAACTCCCTCGATTCACAGTGGTCATTGAGTATGACACTGGTTTAACTCAACAGCTGCAACGTTTATTTTGCCAATCACTCAAACACAGCATACAGTTTATAATCAATCTGCTCCGTTCTCACACTATCCCTATCAGCACATTCATTCGCAGTTAAAGGGCCACACACACACACACACACACACACTCTGACAATATGTTTTGTCCAATCCTGCAAGGAAATTCCATAAAACAACCTGAATTCATATAATGGGATCGGTAATCTTTTTTTTTTTTAAACTCAATGATCTGTGATCCAAAAACCCTGATTGTGTAAAGCGTGGTCCAGTCAAAGTTCTCCTTTTGAATTATAAAAATAACTTGTAAAGATGCATCAGAATTCCTCGCCTGCAGGCGTAAAAAGTAGCTTTTAGGTGTGGACCAGTGTGCAGGTGTGGTGTCACGTGTTAATATAACGCCTTGCTTTCATCCGCCTTTTTACAGGACACCACAGGTTATAGACTGATGACACCCATCCAGGAAGCACCACGTCACATTTAGTTGAAAAACAACTGCAGAAAAAAACCCCAAGTGCATCTTTGTTGGTTTGTTAAGCACTTTTTTTGGGAACCTCCAGCCTGATGCAATAAGCTGAAATTCTCTCTGCAGCCTAATTTATGCAGAATTATCAAACTTATGGGGCTTTAATTTTAACCAATGAATTTATTTATCTGGTTTGAAAATGTATTTATGATATAAAAATAAAAAAAAACAACAAGTGCAAACATGTGCAATAAATAACTTTTAAAAAAAAACATTTAACGAGTTATAGCTATTGTGTATTGTTTTCTTTTTATTGTTTTTAATTAATTATGTTATGGTTTTTACTTATATCTGAATTGGTACAAAATCTCCAGTATAATCCGGTTTTTATATTTATATTTTTAGTTTGATGTTAACCAAATTTAACAGGCCATTTTTATTAGTAGTCTTTTCAAGGTGTTTTTTCTAAAACACCTTGGAATATAAACCTGGAATATATATATATATATATATATATATATATATATATATATATATATGCATACATACATAGTTTATATGTATATCATATATTTTAAAATATTTTTATTGATGAGGATTTGTTCCCTAATCAATAAGCTTCACAATTCTCGTCAATCTTCAGTATAATCAGATTTTTATATTTATTTATGTTTTTGTTTGATATTAACCAAATTTAACAGAGCATTTTTATTGGTCTTTTCAAGGTGTTTTTTAATATATATATATATATATATAATTTATTTTAAAATGTTTTTATTGATGGGGATTTGTTTCCTGATCAACAATCTGCACAACTCTCGTCACTTTTTGCCATGTTAAGTTTGGTGTAAAATATGTAAAAGAGAAAGCTGACTCACTGCAAGGTCAATCAACCTGTGGTTAACAATAAAGTTACCTTGGCCTATGCAGTGACCCCGTGTTTACTTCTTTCAATCCCTTTCTCAGTCCTTGGCGCGTGTGGTGGGTATTATTCATACAGCACACAGCTCTGAGTGAACAAAAGCTACAAGATGATCAGAGGCCAGAAACCAAAATAGCGCTTCTGTAATCAAATCATCCTGCTGGCAAAAACTCATCAGGCCCTTGTGTGTGTGTGTGTGTGTGTGTGTGTGTGTGTGTGTGTGTGTGTGTGTGTGTGTGTGTGTGTGTGTGTGTGTGTGTGTGTGTGTGTGTGTGTGTGTGTGTGTGTGTGTGCGTGTGTGTGTGTGTGTGCGTGTGTGTGTGCGTGTGTGTGTGTGTGTGTCCACATCTTGGCAGACAGACAAAAATACAACAAACTTTATCATTACTACGAACACTAAATCTTACGTTGGATTAACTCCAAGGGTCAGGCTGATCCCTGGGTGTTGGATTTCATGTAACCTTTGGTGAAAGAGGTGACCGAGGCCATCCTGGTGGGAGGTGCACAGTGCACACGGGTCATGTAAGGGTTACTCTGGATCATCGCTCCATCCAGCCCCACAAAACATCACAAATGAACCGAACAGCACGGACAAGCAGGAATGATCTTTCCACTGTTTCTGTTTCTCAACGTCAGCTCATTCCCACATGCAGCTGTTGTGCGTAAAACTGACAGTTAACACCTACCTATCAAACGTTTGTGCTACATAGCAAAACACAAATTATGTTACTGTATGTGTAAAATCATTTAAGAAATAATATTTTAAACCTGTGAACATCAGCTGATTGGAAACTGATGTACAGATGTACCGTGCACTGCTACCAGCCCCCTGTCTGGTAAAAACACAGATGTTTAAAAACTGTTTATGCAAGTGAAAACTAGCACTCCATCTGCAATCTGCGCCAGACCCTGCCTGCTGACTGCAATGTCTTTTCTGAAACAAAGTCTGTCTTCTAATACCTTAAAGCGCCTGGTGTGATGTGGGTTCTGATTTTGAGGGAAACACCTGCAACAGCACAGAGAGCAAAAAGCTCATTTGAACAAGCAGGTGCTGAAGACTTTAGATCACAGAAATAAGAGCCTATGCATACGTGGAGTTTGTGGGGGCCAGGGGGAGCATTGCCCCCACCCCAGTGGTCAAATGTTTTCTTTACAGTTTTCCCAAATTCATTTCAAAAAATTATTTTCTATAACAGTTTTCTGCTGCTTTGATTCCGAAATATTACTGCTAGCTTCATGGCACAGATGTTAGTTCTAACTCAGGTGTGTCATATACACTACCGGTCAAAGGTTTTAGAACACCCTAATTTTTTCCAGTTATTAATTGTAATTCAAGTGGTGCAAGTCAAATTAATAGCTTGAAATGGTACAAAGGTTAGTACTGAACAGCCAGAGGTTAAAAAAAAGGTTTGGTTACCCAAAACTGAAAAATAATGTACATTTCAGAATTATACAAATAGGCCTTTTTTCAGGGAACACAAAGTGGGTTAACAATTTAAAGCTGTTCTGCAGCAATGAAGGTTGAATCAGCCTTGAAAGCTGGTGCTACTAATAGGGATGTCCCGATACAACTTTTTCACTTCCGATACGATACCGATAATGCAGCCTTGATTATTGGCCGGTATTGGTCCAATACGATATCAGCACGAATCATACATACTTTTATTAATTATTTTGTAGTGTGGAATGTTAGAAAAGGCTTGATCAAGTGATGTTACTCAAACAGAGAACAATATTCAACAATTCAAGTTCACTTTAGTTATTTTATACTGTCAGTATATGGTGGGAACGACTAAGCGCAGGGACAAAAACAACAAAAACTTATAGGAACACATATATCTGAGATTTTAGATGCAGTCCGATAAAATCTGATATTCGTTTTCTGGCTGATATCGGACCGATTTACAATATCAATATCAGATCGGGACACCCCTAATTTCTACAGGTGTTACTTACAACCCCCTCTGTCTGTATAAAAGCAGTGTTGGAACACACTGGTATCAGACCCTCATGGGCATCAGGTGAACAGAATTGTTCATGAATTCCATGATTTGTTTTTCCAACTAAAATTGCTAATTTGTTCTTTGCTTTCATTTCAGAGTGCAATGACACAATAAACAATAATTTTCAGTAAAAAACTGGAAAAAGTGTGGTGTAACACTTTTCAGTGAAATGGTCCCAAACCTTTGAGACTTTAGGTTGGTTCTTCTTCTGTTTTCACAATTCTTCTTCACAATGTAAATTATCCAAAAAGCACTAGAACACTACTTTGTACAAACAGAGGTAGTCAAGCTTGTGATGACGCACATGGGTTCCCTGAAAATGAGGTTCTCAGTAGCGGATATTACCACCAAATGACAAAGGTTTGAGAAGGGAATTATGGCAGTGTGCACAATATCGGTGGTTCTGTTTGTGGCTGCGATGAACCTCCTACTCAAGGCCGTGGGATCAAAATGTAGAGGGCCCATAGCAGACGACAGCTTGCAGAGCCTTCATGGACAATATTACAGTGGCAACCCCTTCAATTCTTGGAACAAAATGGATCTTAAGCGCTCTGGAGAAGATGGCATATTGGGCACGAATGGTGTTCAAACCTGGAATATCCAGGAGCTTGTGTATAGTCAAGGGGAAGCTGACAAGTAATACCTTCTCCATTCAAAGGGTGGAGATTCCAACTATACAGAGCCAGGAGATCCGGTGTCTAAGAAAAACCTATGACAGTTCTTTAAATGACTGCAGAAACCGACAAGAGTCTAATGTGCAACTGAACAATTGGCTCAAGGCAATAAACGACAGCCACCTGCTAGGCAAGTTCAAGGTGTGGTGCTTCCAGTACAGCATCATACCCCGCCTTGTGTGCCAAGGACGACTATGCCTCGGTCATTACAAGACCATAAGATGGTACAAAGTCAACAACCAGAGCAAATGAGATCTTGTGGTGTAGAGGGTAAGAAAAACAGCCGAAGAAGATCGGTGTCTGAAAGCGGTGGGCCTCGCCTCCCAGGGCTAGTGGACACAAAGGGACCAGTGCTCGAGTGCTCACTATCCTAGAAAGAACTTTGGAGTACCGACCATGGCAGACTCTCTTTCCTTCTTTGCTCAGTAGCAGATCTCTTGCCAACACCAAAGAACCTTAAAGTCTGGGGTAAAGAAGAGGACTCATCCTGTAGAAAGTGCAGCAAAGACCTGTGCACCCTAAACCACATTCTAACCACCTGCCCAAAAGCTTTGGGCGAGGGGCGCTACAGGTGGAGGCATGATAAAGTCCTCTCTGTTATCGCCAAGTGGGCAGAGAATCAATGAGTGAGAGCAAATGCCCGCCAAGCAGCAAAAACAAAGATTGGTTTAGAAACAAGAGCGATGAAGAAGGCCTTGGAAGAGATTGCCTCTGCAGCTGAGTAAAGCTCAAGATGGCTGTGGCTAGCAAAAGATCACGGCTGGAACCCCTCTGCAGGTGAAGTTTAGTCTTTGCTGCCCCACTCAGGTGATGCGTACAGGTTTAGGGGTGAAACGCTTGTGATCCTGAGACACCTGCTGATGATGCAGAGGGGTACCCCTTCACAGCCACAAGAGCAATTGTCTATCTAAGCAACGTGTGCCCTGTCCAAACTGCTAGAACGTTTGCTGCTTGTAGCATAGCATCTGTGATGTTCATTGTAATTGTTGTTGGCACAAATCTCGAGACGGTCTATATATTTAATTCCATTTTTTCTTTTACCCCCCTGGCAAGAATGTCCAACTCCGCCTATGGGCCTATCATCTTTAAATTAATTTATTTTGGTTTGAAAAATGGTAAATTTCAACATACTTCCACCCATAAAAACAATGGCAAAACTTTTGCCAGCACATGGAATTTGCTAAGATTTTGTACCTATCAATGCTTTGTTTCATGTAACTCCACCTGTGTGGACACAATAGCAGGTGGGAAAGCCTTCTTTTTTTCCATGTGGGCTGCAATCTCCCTTATTCATCATCCAATTATAAGCTCATCCTCCCCTACACACCTCTAGTCACGTGATCAAAGTCACACTGAAAGAATTCTCTTTGTGTTTACAACGTAAACTGCAGGTAGTAGAAATAAATCAGGCGTAACGAGCAGTCAAGGTTTACAGTCAACACTGAGTGGGGTTTGTTTTACAATAGTAGGATTGGACTTTCCACCCCTTACCCAGCATGTTTAAGGTACTATTGGGCATTAGTTCTCAACTCATGATACAAAAATAGGATGTATACTCATTCTCAGTGGGTCCATAGAATTTTCTTCGAGAAAAATGTTTTTACACTTAAAGGGTTTTCTTTATGCTGCAGTGCCATCTATTCACACATACAGCAATAGGTGGCATTGATTCAGTACTTTTTTTTTTTTTACAATGATTTAGAATTTTGTCACTTATTTAAAATAAAATTGAATTGTTTTACCTTTTAATTGCACTTTTTACCCCTATTTGGCTTTTAATTAAAGGTAAAGTAATTTATATTGTCCTTGATTTTGTTTTTGGTGTTTTTTTTTTGTTTTTTTTAAGAGTGAAGCCAAATTCAATGATTACCACTTTTGTAGAGCTTACTCACATTGAGGAAGTATATTTGAAGTATATGTTTCAACATAAAAAAATCCTCTTTGGGGATTAATGAAGTATAGGCATGTGTATATGTGAAAATAAAAATTGTGTATCATGCTCTAATTTCAATGTGTCATTTCTGCGCCCAGCTAAAATATTTAAGAATGGACAATGGCACCGACAATGAAACCTGATCTCACCCTCAATTTGTCTCACCAACATGTACTTAACCTTAAACTTTACACAGGGACACATTCATCTCCCTCAGAACAAAAGTGATTAGTCATCCTGCAGTTTGCATAAAACATGAAAACAAAAGAGATGAAGGAGGAAACAAGCCGTAAAGCGCTGGTCATTTCATCTCCTCAATTTTCAATTCTTTTGAGACATATTTAATGGTCAGAACTGAACAAGAACTGTTCTCCACGGCACTTAAAACAAGGTTTCCCTCATTCCAAGAAAAGCTTACATAAGTGTGTCAAGGGGAGCCGGTTTTATGGGTATGATAATTAGAGGTCGACCGATATGGGATTTTCAAAGGCTGATGCCGATACCAATTTTTAAAAGAAAAATTCAGTCGATAACTGATATGTAAAGCCGAATTTGGAAGCCGATATTTGAGGCCGATATCCTTTTTTTTTTTTTTAAAGCACATTGAATATGAAAGACAATTGAAACACTCATATGACATAAATTTATATATTAGAAATTAAATTAAATACACCAATAGATCTCTTAACATTTATTGAATTTTAAATACACACAACCAAATAAAACAAAAAGTACAGGACGGGTATGTAGCAATAAAGCATGACAATAATATACAGTGTGCAAGTAGTGGGTTTAAACTAAATACCTGTTTTAGGTTTAACCACTCACTCCTTCCCTCTGTTCACAGCCACCACCATTACACCTAAGCTTCACACTTGTCACCGTATGCACAACTACAACTTCACATCTCGCTCACTTTAAAATAATCAACTCTTCCTCACTCTTTCCATTTCCTCCCTTGAGTCTCTCCTCCCTGTTCCCTTCCCCTCACTTAGGTGTAACACTGCCCTCTCTTTTTATATCCTCCCTATAATAAAGTGTTTCTTATCCTTCCTTAGGGAGGGCTGGTGATAGTAAAAAAAAAAAAAAATACATTTAAATATTTTTGGGGGTTTTTTTGTTGAAAAAAGTCCATATATCGGCCCGATACATCGGTCGAACTCTAATGGTAATGAATATCAAAAAAAGCTTCCAAAACAACTTTTGTCACTTGAGTAACAATATCTGCATCTCAGTCGGCCAAGAAAAAAGATCTTCATAATCATTCTGCCCACAATTTTTGGTGTGGCAGCTTTTTTTGTCACAAGAAGAAATATAAACAAACCTGTATGTAGTATCGACCAAAGCCTGTTTAGTCTACCTCCAGAGTAAACACCAAATCAGACAGCAACACTTCAAACAGAGACAAAGTAAATGATGGTCAAAAATATCTTAATGGGAAAGGATAATTAGTGCAGGGCTGACAAAGAGTCATTTAAAAACAAGAAAAATAATACTTTTTTTTATTATAAAATAGATACCAGTTGAATATTTGGTATTAATATTGTTTTACACAGGCATTTACTACATTTTTTATTTTATTTTTTTAAATGTATGATTCATGCTGATATCAGATCAATATCAGTATCGGCCGATACGTGAAGCTGCAATATCGGTATCATGTAGGAAATGAAAAAAATATATAAATAAATAAATGCATTATATTGACCTAATTAAATGTCTTTACCAAAGACTGGGCGGCCATCTGTTTTCAATTTCACATTTAAACTCAATGCTTGAATTTCGTTACTCTAACTTTATAGATGCATCACAATGTATTTGCTTCCACCATCACCATGATGGATGCCAAACGAGAAAAGCAAATATCACTGGACAAATATAACTGAACACCAAAACCGCTGGATTTATCTTTGTCAGTTGCTGGGTTTCCATCACAGTATAATGCTAAGAAATGTCTCGGTCTCCTCTTCTGTTTACACGCCCCGCGCCATGTTTTCTCGGAGAGAAGTGGTCATGTGTTCTGTCACGTGTATTCGCGGAAAGAGTTTTTCCATAGCGCTTTTGCGACACATTTAAAGTTTCCATTACCAGTTTTTATTGCGCTGCTTACATTTTGCGCATTTCCAAAGATAATAGAAACACAGCTAGTGTCTTCATTTGTCCAAACTGATACCACACACACACACACACACACAATATCACATCTAAAGGTAGGGATACATCTTGCTGCTGTCAGCTAGTTGCCTGTAAAAAAAAATAAGCCAACTACTAACCTTCAAATATCTAAAAGACCAAAGACTGACTCTCTGTCTAATGTCTGTATACGTTAGCATGCTAGCACATTGCGCTGTTAGCAGCATATCTACTCTTATCTCTCCAAGGGCTACACCAACTCCCTTTAAACCCACTAGCTACTCAGGTTAGCATGTCATCAGCTGTGAAGCCTAAATAAACAGGCATGATACTTGAGCTCCTGTGTGTTGTGCGAGAAGTGCCTGCGCTAATGTTTTTATGATCCTTACCACATCGTCTTTACACTAAACACCATCGTAAATAACTTTAAAGACCTTTGGTTCTCTACGTAACACAAACATCTTTCCCAACTCAAATACACTAATCTCGTGTTACAGCTGAATGCTCTATTGAGGAAATATGAAAAATCACAACATTTTGGTTTGTTCAAGCAATTTTGTAGGTTTTAAGATTTAAAAAAACAAAAACAGAAGCAATCATTGAAATACACAGTAAAACTTTTACAGTCAATTTAAACTCCAATGAACCCATACGTCTCTCAAGCAAGCGTGTCTTTTCAACTACAGCAGACATTAGAGCTGGGCAATATACTGAGATTCAAGATATATCGCCTACATTGATATATATATCTTTTATTTTCTAATTTACAAGTGCTGTGCCCACAGGAAGTATGTATTGTTATAGAAAAGTGGGAGGTTAAGTAGCTTTTTCATGGATGTTTAGGTTTGTTGTGAAATGTATAAAGTGATATTGTATTTTCATATATTTTGGCTTTTAGCAAGGACACTGTAGGGAGTTGAACCCCATCTATTCCAATTTGTTTGTTGTCCTTGCAGATCCATATTTCCTCAGACCGGAACAGACTCGTTTAGTGTCATTAATCCACAACAGTCAGTTTAGATGCACGCGGAATTTTTAAAGCATTTATAAAATAATTTATTAACGGTATCATAGCAGTACAAACAAATTCGACGTCGCACACCCTTGAACCAAGCAGCAGCCATGTTGAAACTCTCAGGTCAGTTTGATCCTGATCCGCTGAGATATTTGAGGAACACATACACAGACAGACAGAGTTTCCTTGCTTTTATAGATAGATAGCTGCCTCTGGAAAGCACTTTTTAACATGTGTTTATTATTATTGTGATTATTATTATTATTATTATTATTATTATTATTATTATTATTATTATTATTATTATTATTCATTATTATTATTATTATTCATGGTTTACATCCCCCCAGTATAATACAATAAAGACACAGAATCATTAACATATGCACCATTGAAAAGATTACAGCGAGACTGCAATTTAAGTTGGAAAAATTTGGGGGTCCAATTTTGAGGCCCTAGACTCCTCCTCTTCTATTTAGATGTGTGTGTGTGTGTGTGTGTGTTATTTTTGTTGTTGTTGTTGTTGTTATTATAATTTTTGCTTGATGTATGTATAATTTTTTTGTGTATGTTTTTTAAAAAATTTTAATTAACCTCTATTTGTCCTTGTCTTTATGTGCAGTACATCTCACTGTTCTGTTTTGAATGAAAAATGTTCTGAATAAAGTATAAATCCAAATAAATATTTAACATGTCTGCAATGTGATTTTTGGCCACAGGGGTCACTGTTTAACATAAACACGCTCTACAACCCTTTAAATATAACTACAATGTACAGTGAATAATAATAATAATAATAATAATAATAATAATAATAATAATAATAATATAATATAATAATAACAATACTAATAATAATAATAATAATGTAAAATATATTTTGGTGTATTTTCAATAGGTTGCTTGATTATTTTCTAAATTAGCCAACGGTGTGTGTGTGTGTGTGTTTTTTTTTTTTTTTTTGTTTGTATTTTTTCATAGAGAGCACAATGTAACAGGTGAGGTTTTTTTTTTTTTTTTTACTGCTCTTATGGGTTACCAAAAGTGTATCATATCCTTGTGCCAAACCTACTTTAGGGGTGAAAATGACATGAATAAACTGACTGCCTCCTTCTAGGAAAAGCCAAATAAAACCTGAACCCTCCATAATTAGAAGCACTGGAACTGAAGAGGTGATGTAAGCGTGTTTCATCTGAGCTGCGGCTCAGTCATGATGCTGCTGCTGCTGCTGCTGCTGCTGATGTAAGGACGGGGAGTCAGGGACCGGATGAAGCCAGTCTTAATACTAAGGGCCTGTCCGAGCCCAACCAGCGGCTTTAAACCCCAATATCTCATCTATTTACAGAGAAAACCAAGCACCGCACTGTCCTGCCACAACCGAGCCTCATACATGTCGGATTTCCAGCGTTCTCCGAAGGTACCTGAACGCGTCATAAAACACCGTCTACTACTAAAAAGCACGCGGCACGCGCACTGACAGTCTCATTCATAGCAGCACAGACTGTATCCACTGACACACACGGAAACTTTACCTTGGAGGGCGTTTGAGCGTGCAGGACTGTCGGTTCTGTCCGTGACCTTGAAGCGGGAGATGCGTGTGTACCATGTATGTGTGTGTGTGTATGTATGTACGTGTGTGTGTGTGTATGTGTGTGTGTGTGTGTGTGTGTGTATGTGTTATGCGCTGCGGAGGGCGGCGCTGCCTGCCTCCAGCTCTATTTTAGACTAGAGCAGCTCCTGTACTAAACACTCACACGCACACACACACACACACACACACACTGCTGAGCATCCAGTGCCAACAAATACAGCAGCCTTCAGTACATCATGTCACCTATCTGTATATAGAATGAAGGGATTATTCTTTCACTCCACACTTAGTGGTGGTAAGCTACTGTTGTAGCCACAGGTGCCCTGGGGCAGACTGATGGAAGCAAGGCTGTCAAAGTGCGCCATTGGCCACCACCAACACTCACTCACACACTTGCCCAAGGACACAATGACAGATACCACTGGGGTGACTGCCACCCCACTGTGGCACCTGGAATTCTCAGTGGTCTCCCATCCACCTACGAACCAGGCCCGAGCTTCCGAGATCTAACGGGATCGGGCAATAACAGGCTGGTATGGCCTATAGCAGGGGTCTGCAACCTGCGGCTCTGGAGCCTCATGTGGCTCTTTGACTCTTATGCAATGGCTCCCTATATCTTTTTTAAAAAAAACTATTGAAATAAATATATATATATATATTTACAGAGGCTATTAATTAGTAATGACAAATAAAATCAAGATATAACAATTTGTCAACCTAAAATAAATCACGTTGTGCAATGACTCAGCACCTTCCTACTTCACCTCCTGCAACATTTACAGACCATCAACTTTCCCGCACCTGTGGCTAACCTTAAGTCTTTAATCCCTGATAAGATAACTAAACCAACAAAAACACTATTCTGGAAAAAAAAAATGGAGATTTTAATTGTGTGGGAACAGATTCATTTAACCGCCAATGAGCAGGTTAAACATGCATGCTAAATACATTAACTAAAAGAAAATCTTCTTTATACAACATTGTGTTCATGTAAACTGAGATGCATACGAATTTGATGCAAGATATTATTTTATTTCTTGATGTCAATTTATTTTATTTTAACCTGTTATTAAGTTTCCATTTACATGATGCCTATAGTGATTGCATGCACTTAGACATGTGTGTCTAAATAGTTACGGATTTTAACTTGGTGAGTCTAATGACATGTAAAATGGATGCAGACTGTACGTATTACAATGGGTGGGACCATAGCCAGAGTTCACAATAACATTTTATTGCTGGCGATTAGGGATGCATCGATTGCAATTTTCTGGACGATCGCCGATTTTTTAAAAGCCTGACCTGCTGATCCAGATTTTTTTTTATTTTTATTTTTTTTAACGACAGACCATATGCCTTGAATGTTCCCATCTTATTTTACTGTAAAACATTGAACAACCGTGAAACAACCAATCATGTTGTTTTAACTGCACATGAGTTAGTTATTTCAAATGTACGGAGTCCGCTAGGGGACATCACGGGGAAATTAATTATTGCATTATTTTGCAATAATTTGCAATAAAACGCAATAACTATTTTAAAATAATGCAATACTATTGCAAAATAATGCAATATTAATTGCAAAAAAACGCAATAAGAATTGCAAAATAATGCAATAATTCATATCTTTCTTAGAAAGCAGTGTGCGGAATTTTGGATGTCATTGCTTGGTGATCTTCGAGGTAACAGATCGTTCAATGGTGGTTTTCTGGACAAAAACCTTCTGCAGTTTTGCTTTATGAGTTTATTACAGGTGAGTGAATTAACTGTTGTTAGAAATGTAACCCTGTTTTTATGTTGGCAGTGGCTATCGTACATAGCCTTAGCAATATACCGATATTCTAGCCGAACGTAGCGCCTCTCATTGGGTATTTTAGGTCACATCAGAGTAATTTCCTGTATGAGCATTACAACAACTAATGACAATCAACAAAAGAACTGAATGCGACTCATCACACTTTGTCTGACTCGACCTGTTTTGGATTTCTTCGTTCCCAGTGTTCCCAGAAAATAAAATCCAACTGCCTTTTGGCATCAACGCACAGCAGGCTTGTCCATGCTTGTCCCCTGTAGTATGTTTCCATTAGGACATGTATTTCTTACCTTTATTTTAGTCATATGGATGATAATGAAGCCTGGTTCAGTAGAAAAGGTTTTGGCAGAAACTGATGTTTTTCTCTTTCTTTTCTAAACCAACAATGCCTTCTGATCCTAAGATTAGAGTCTTTAGAGTTTAGGTAATCACCTGATTATTTCACTAAACTGAGGTATATGCCAAGAGCAACAAATATAAATGCAGAAAGTTCTTTTTAGATTTTTTTTTAAAAAACACAAGTTTGTCAACATGCCTAGGTTTCAGAGCACTTCTTTGTGCAGTTACAATGTCTCCTGCAGTGGAAAAGACTTTCCTGGTTAAATAAAGGTAAAAAAAAAAATGAAAAAAAAAAAATGAAAAAAAAAAAAAAAAAAAACCGATATGGATGCATTTCAAATCGATCCGAGAATTACGTGACATAATATCGCTGAATTGATTTTTTTCAACACCCTTAGTTGCTAGGGTCATGTTTTAATTCCAAATGGACACTACTTATTTTTAATTTTCTGCAGGGATATCAGCTCTCTTTTATCCCACCAAGTATAGATTGTTTTCACTGGATAATAATATATACAAAAGCGCTATATAAAATCGATAAATTATTATTATTATTATTATTATTTTTATTGTTACAAATTATGACACATTTTGGCTAAAAACATTTGAGAATATTTACAGTGCTCTTTTTGAACTTGAACAACTTGATCCAAAACTAATTCAGACGTAAAAACAAATAATTCTTCTGTAAAAAAGAACATATTAACCAAAAGAAGAACTGCACTCTCCCGTGTCTGATTATTTGTTATGAGGACATAAACTGACGACAAGGTGTGTTCTTGTGGAAGTTTGTTGTTTTTGGAAGAAAAGTCCATGCAAGAAGCAACTTTTGCGCGAGAGTACAGAACCCGGAAGTGAGTAGCGTAGCAACAGAGACGCTACAAACACAGCATGGAGGACAGCACAACTGCGGGTGGAGGAGGTGGATTCTCCGGTGGAGAGCAAACAACTACATGGTGGAAGGAGCTTCACTTGGTGCTAGTATAAACACAATATATAGGACCTGGAGGAGTTTATCGTTTCGTATTTGTGACGTAAAAGGAACCGATAAGCGGAATTGAAATACAAGCAAACAAACGATTCCTAGGAATCGGATTACTGGAAAGAACCGGTTTTCGATTCCCATCCCTAATCATAAACTAATGTTTAATTTCTAAGTTGATATTGTTGCCTCCATAAAGAAGAATCAATGAGTCATTAAATGAGGAACATAATGTTATACTGTCTGGAAGGAAGTATAAAATCTGAAATTCATGAATGAATAAATGTATATTTACCACTATATACCTGATTTATTAAGAAATATCCAAATCAATACAAAGCATATGCATAAATCTACAGAATTTGGCCCAAAGATGCTTAGAACAAAGGGAAGTTAGGACTATATTTAGTTGTGGATTAATACATAATCTATGCACTAAAGGCAGCAGAACACAGCCTGTTGCTTTGATTTGCTTTTTGTTTATTTATCTCTATTTTTTTTTTTAAACTGTTATTGTTATTCTAGGAGTGTGTTTAGTGCAACAGCCACATTATTAACCACGCCTGTATGACACTGTTCAAACATGTTGGTATACATTTCATAGTTGGCAGATAACAATGGAGTGTGCTTTTGTGTAAGGATGGCATTTGATCACTGTGATTACTGTTGTTTCACTGTAGTTTAATACAGACTAAAGATCATCACTACACACTGGGGAGTGTTACAGAATGTGGGAAAAAGTCCAGAGTAAAGCAGCTAAATTGCTGAAGT
The DNA here is from genome assembly GCF_900634775.1 of Gouania willdenowi. Taxonomy (NCBI): domain Eukaryota; kingdom Metazoa; phylum Chordata; class Actinopteri; order Blenniiformes; family Gobiesocidae; genus Gouania; species Gouania willdenowi. The sequence goes on along the minus strand of NC_041049.1, from coordinate 20,517,994 downwards.
TAAGGGCTTCCATATTTGCATTTGTACATGGCGTGCGAAGAGAGAAGGATTTATGAGGCTTACACAAGAGTCCAAGCCTGTGGTAGCAAAAAAAAAAAGAAAAAGATTCAGTGTTGTCTGTGAAGATCATAAAATAGTAAATAGAAAATCATTAAGTGCTTTTAGAATAAAGCCCTTAAAAAAGCCCTAGTTTACCCTTACACGTATCAATAACATGTATGGCTCCGATAATATCCAAGCAATAAGTGACAGATATCAGACCCTGCAGGATCCTCACTTAAATGTCCTTGATTTCTTTGACCAATTTTATCGCATAATTTGAGAAAAATTTACTTTTTTCAATAATTTGTGATTCAAAATTACTCCCATCATGTGTTATGAGCAGGAGAAAACTGTGAACCCTGCAAATATTGTGGAGTTTTAATGAATTTATATATTTCAAGGGCCTAACTTATCTTTGACTAAATTAGTTGCTAATTTACATAGTCATTTGTGTTTTCTCTGTCATTTTTACTTTCTCCTGTGGGCTGATTTGGATGCTCTAAAGGGCCGGACTTGGCCCCCGGGCCTTGGGTTTGACACAAGTGATGTAGTCCAAGCAGCTAGGCTATATTTTGTTACCTTATCAGTAAATCAAGTGTTTCTGTGGCAATAATGTTCGCTGATTATTTGATACGTCTATGTTGCCCCCTAGTGGCTTGCACCAGTACAGATAATTAGATTATTTGCTGACAAATCTAAATAGATGATGATTGAAAATGAAATTATTTAAATAATAATAATAATGATAAAGTATTACATACAGTTTATATGATACTTTTTAACTGCAATCTCTACTTCATAGGCTAGTGGTATGTGCTAGGTCTAGGAAGATTCTGACCCTTGTGTTATTGTAGTTGCACACCTCTGCTGTATGTACGTAATGCCATGTTTTAAAACCTTGGGGTCATGACCCCATATGCTGCCACCTGAAATGTTGAATAACTGGTAAAAGAACCAAAACTTCACTGATTAAAACGTTTTTTTTATTTGATTTGATTTTTTTATAATTATCTTTTTTTGAACTAACACATCACACGCAATAAATATCCAACAACTGTATTGTATACTTAAACTCTTTTAAATATTGCAACATTATCAAAAACTAATTCTGGAAATGTGTGATTTCAAAATAAGATCACGACCTGAAAAAGGTTGTGAACCACTGCTGTAATGGGTCATAGAGGTTTGATAACATATAATGGTTAAGGAGCCATGAAACAGCAGTAGAAATGAATACATATCACATTGCTTGTTTTCTATAATCCAACACTGCCAGGCTGTTTGCTAAGCTCCTCCTGATCCTCGCTGTTTGTTACCGTTAACAACATGCCTTGAGGTTTGAAGGGTCATTTCTTTCTTGAATCCCAGCAGTCTTCACATCCAAGGAGAAACCCAAAGCAAGCTCTCACTGTGAATTCCAAGGTGCGCCTGGCATTGTTAGCCAAAAGCAATATGTTCCTAGTGTCACCTTTCCCACCATATTCAGCAGAGATCTGCAAACGCGCTTTGGAAATCATTGTGCTTTATTTGAGTTAACTTAGCATTTCCCTTCTCTCATATGTTCAAACGTCCCCCGTGTGTTGAGGACCAATAGTAGCTCATGCTAACAGCAAACGAACAGGAATCAGACACAGATTATTTGTGAGTCAGATGGTAACTGAGGGACTGGTTTGACTGGTCAATGTGATAAATGGTGAAGGGAGACTTGACACTTCTCTTTATATCTTCAATTGTGAGAGATTGATGGCATTACCTGTTTAAATAGATTTGTTCAGACCTCGGTCAGACAAAGCCAACTGCTTCCAGGACACAGTGGAGGAAGAGAATGAGACTCTCCTGGTAAAATGAAGGTTCAGATAAAATATAATTCAAATAAACATATATTTGCTGAAGCCTATAGCATACTTAGGCCATGGTTAAGGGACACCCTGGACTGGTTTCCAGTCAGCGCAGCACCAAAGAGTCAAAACCCTAGCAAACACCCAACATCATTTAGATGTAGATGTTTTTAGGCTAAATCTGGTCAGTTCATTTTAAGCCTAAATTTAGCCCAAAAACAGTCATTGAAATTGGGTATTTTTTTTTGGGAAAGTCAAAAATGGTCGAAATTTAGTACCAATAAAGTCGTTGACATTAGGTTATTATTGGACTGTCCAAAGTAGTCATTGAAATTGGGGGTTTCCTTTACTGTCAAAATTGGTCCAAATTTAGCCCCAATATAGTTGTTGAAATTTAGTTGTCATTGGATCGTCCAACTTGGTCCAGTTTTAGCCCAATTATAGTTGTTGAAATTGGGTTGTTAATAAACCGTCCATTGTAGTTAAATTTTAGTCCAAATATAGTCGTAGAAGCTGAGTTGCTATTGGGCCATCCAACTACGTCTAAATGTTTCCCCAATATAGTTGTTGGAATTGGGTTGCTGTCCAACTTGGTCCAAATTCAGTAGATTTGGTCCAAGTATGTCCCAAAAATAGTCATTGGAAATGGGACTTCTCATATGGGGTAAGTAGCTGATCTTTAACTTTAACCCCTTTATCTCGGCTAACTCCCACCAAATTAGCCAAATAATAATAAGAAAATGTATTGTAACAACTTCAAACATAACAGCTCACAAATATAATCAAAAATACAAATCTGATCCTGGTACAAGTTGACTACAAAGGTTCCCACAATTAGATGTTACATTTTGAGAAGGTAAGAAATAACACTTATAATTCAGCTTTTCACCTTTCACTTTTCTATCAAATTTAGACTATAATAACACGTCTTAATAAAGATGTTTTTTCAAAAACATCTTTATTTTTATCTCTCTAGTGTGAGATATTACATTTTGAGAAGGTAAGAAATAACACTTATAATTCAATCAAATTTAGACTATAATAACACGTCTTAATAAAGATGTTTTTTCAAAAACCTACAGTAAACAACACATTCTGATGTTGTTTAGATGTATGACAATTCAATGGCTTTTCAACCATATGTTGCTGGGTGGGACAGAGCAATCAAGACTTGCACATTCAATCTGCTTCCTCTGTCTTTGATGTAAGTAAAGTTTGGATCTTCAAATTTCCATCTAGTGTGAGTTTTACTTGGTACTTGAGATGAGATTTAAGTAAATGTGTCAAACTCAGTAAATCTGAAAGTTTCAGGAGTTTCGACATCATCTGTTAATCCATGACACCCTCTGATGGTGTTTTACAGTTCAGATGGCAGACAAGGACATTTTACAAATGGCTTTCACATGTTTCCAGTAGAGGGCAGTGTGGTAACTTCATACAAAAGGTCAGAAGGAATATTTGACAGAATTTCGAATGAAAGAATTAAATAGAAAACACTTGGATATGTTATCTGAATTCTTTACTGTTCATTTCAAATTATCGTATTCATAGAGCAAAAACATAGAACACATCTAATGGCAACTATCATATCAAATAAATATTTAATTGAAGAAAGCATTTCCTTCAAAAGAGAGCATTGGTGATGATGAAAAAGGAAAAACTGCCTTTTAACAAGAAGACATCTCCACCAAAACCAGAAGTGACTGATTGGCATTAGGAGAACAAAATAGAAAAAATAGCCTATTACAGTGGTTTCCAAGCTTTTCACAGTTCTGTACACCTTCAGACATTTAACCTGAAGCCATGTACCCCCTACTCCTGCTCACTTAAAAACAGAATCATGTAATGTCATATACAACATAGCCCTACAGCACAAATCTGGCCCTTTAGACCATCAAATTCGGTTTGCAGGAGAAAAACATTAATTATTGTCCAGATTACCAAATAACTCAGTTGTAGATAAATCAGGTAGGATATCTCAGATTTCTATATACACAAATTCAATGTATGTTCCACAATATTTGGAGAATCGCAATTTCCCCATGCTTTTTTCCCCATGACTGTAGTCATTTAAAATTAAAAATTGTTCAAAAAAGTCAATTTTCCTGCAATTATTTAACACATTTTCAACAAATTAAATAAAAATTGGTCACAAAATTGATGAAATATGAAAGAGCAAATCCTGCAGGAAATGATGTGTCACACTTATTGGTTAGATATTGTTGGCACCTCACATACTTTATGTATGATTTATACGTTGAGTAAAGTACAAACTTAGGTACATTAATCGATGTTTTTTTTTTTTTTTTTAATTTCTATTAACGTACACCCTATGACAATTTGTGTACCCCTGGGGGTACCCGTACCCAACTTTGGGTACCTAGGGCCTATTACAAGCCGGTCAAAACAAAGGAAAGTGAAACATGGTTATAGAATAAACATTTAAAAAACTTTGGAGTAAAGATAAAGAGCTGCTCATGTGCCAGAAAAGGTTCAGTTTAACCTACAGCAGCATAACTACAAAAAGGCTCAGGATTACCTGGACTGGAACTGGGAGTTGGTTCCATAAGTGAAGGATCTTCATAGGGTTCTAGTAGGAGAAATGTGCACTATCCTGTTTAGGCCTGTTCGTACTCTAGCTGCAGCATTTTGGATCTAGTCTGTTTAAAAAATGTGTGAATTTGCTTATTTTGTTTGCAATTAATTTTTTTTCCATGTATGGGCATTTGTTTTTGATTTAGACTGTTCTATAATTTCCGTCTGCTGTCTTGACAATTTGTAAAAATGATCATTGACACTTTAAAGGTTTGTATCACAGACATACATATACACATTCTAATAATTTTTTTTATTTCAAATTTAAAAAAATATATTCTCATGGTGTATTACTTTAACAGCTGTTTCATCAAAGAGAAAACGCATTGTTTTTAATCCAAGCTCTGTTTATACAGTTTTTTTCAGACAGCGATAGAAACGGTGGTGACTCTGAGCCGAGATGTTCCTGATTTTAGAGATATTATGAATGTGGAAGAACGCTGTCCTTGAGAGTTGCTTAATGTAAACATACAGTGAATTTCAATTGCAAGCTTGATATCATACTAGTGGTTTAGTTGGGTAATTTTCTTTATTAAAAGTAGATTATTGTAGTTTTAGAGCAGCCAGGAGTAAAAAAAAAAAACAATGTAAGAAGAATTTTTTTTGTCAAACTGAATTAACCATATGGGATTAATATAATTTTCTGATTCTGGTTCTGAGTCTAATATGTAAATAGCTGATGGAAAAATCCTCAGTTAAACTCTGTGAAGTAATTGTACTGAGTTTGTAGAACCGGCTTCAGAAGAACAAAAAATCTAAGGCTTGGCAGTGACTGGACATCAGGAACTGGTTTTGCAAAAAAATTCCCGGACTGTTACTGGGCGCGGTTGGTTTCTCGTACCTTATAAATGTGTGCCTCATAATCACTCAAGTCAGTGTAACTGTACCTTTGCTGTGTACAGTATGTATCCTCACTGCAAATTCATCTATTCAGAATTTTTCTAACAATATTGCAGCTGTGGCTGCTCCGATGTACAACAAGAGCTCACAATTAATGGCTTCACACGCGTTAGAAGTAGCTCCAACACCTAATGTTGTCCGTAGTAATAGATAAAACTGTACAAAAGGAAAATGCAAAAAAAGCATGACAAAAACTTAAAAAAGGGGGGAAATCTAAGAAATCAGGTAGGAGCCAATGTAAAGACTACACAGGAATCAACAAATTGATGTTATTTCAGGCCGAATATAGCTGCATCATAAATAACATCTACAGTAAGTGTTTCACTGTGGTGTTGGGTAATAGAGTAATGCCATACATAGTTCCTTATTATTTGTCTCTGAGATGTTTTGGGCCACTGGCGTCCAGGGTCTTCCCCCATCTTAACGCCCATTGTGAGCCGAAATAGGCACTGGAAGACCCCCCCCCCGACCCTGAAAACAGGAACAAGCGGGTCTTAAAATGGATGGATGGATGTTTTGGGCCAAATAAAATCACGTCTGTCTTTTCCATAGTTGGGAAAGTAACAACTCATCCAAGATTTTATGTCTTCAAGATATAGAGTTTCAGTAACTGATGTAATTCTTCTGATGTCATAGATAGAGAGCTGTGTCATCTGGGTAATAGTGGACATTTATACTGTGCTTCATGATGATATTTGAAGTTGTTTCTCCAAAACATTTCAATCCACAACTGAATTTTTCCACAAACAAAAAAGTAGCAACCACCTGTGTGGAGATCCGACACTCGCGCTTTCATAAAAACAAAAATTATATCCCCTCACTTTTTACAGAGGGATTCATTGATAAAAAAAAAAAAAAAATAACATATTGGTCCAGTTAGATTGATTGAATGGTGATCAAGCCAATCACAGCCAGCCACTTGACAAAGCCGCCGTTCCGAGAAGCTAAACAAAGAGTTAACAGCGATGAAAAAAGTTTAAATAATGTGACAAAAAATGGTTCAAAAAGTGGCAAAAACGATGCAAGAAAAGGGTGAAAAGTGACTAAAAATGACCAAAAGATTGACAGAAAAAGTAGGAGAGATGTCGCTCAAATGAGCAAAAATGTGGAACAAAATGAAGGAAAATGTAGGAAAAAAGAAAACAAGCATTATTTATTGGGCAAAGGGTGGCTCACTTGGATGAAAAGTTGCAAAAAAATGTTTAAGGAATCGACAAAAATTGGATAAATGTGTCAAAAAGAACTTGCAAAAATTGACAAAAATTAGTAAAAAAAAAGCTATTTATTGACAAAAGGAAGCTAAAATCTAAAAAAACAAAAGTGTCCAATTTTTGGGAAAAGGGGCAAAAATGGTAAAAAGGAAGTTGCAAAATGGCCAAAGAAAAAGGAAAAAAGGGGGGTAAAAAGCTTTCCCATTTAAGGTTTTCTGGGGGAATAATAATTAAAAATGAGACATTAAGTGCCACATGTTGAGTATCACAGACTTAATAACAGCTTTATCATGTCTTTAGTAAATTAATCTAATTAAAACTAAATTGGAAGTCCATGGTTGCCCTACCCTTAGAACACCCTCTTTTAGAACTGCTTCTGCACTCTTGGGAGCAACTATGACAGATTTGAAACAAGGAACTCAAAAAGAAGGAATCACAACTGTTCACCTTCTCCTCCATTGCCTGAACCTCCAGTGGTCCCCGAGTGCCCAACAGCACCTCAGAACAATAGAGGTGAAGCAGTCCAAAGCTCTCACATCATCACGTCACCTCTCACTTCATTATGGCTCCCCTATCCTATGCAATGTTTGTTCCAGCTCCTGATTTAAAGCTGCATCCAACCCACGCTGGATGCCATGAGTGATGAGACCACCGAAGGAAGAGCCTCTTTCCACACCTTGATGTTTACATTTCCTGTCAGCTTGTTTCCACAAAGGCGGGGGGTGCCTGGTTGTTGGAGGCAATGCAGCTGGAGGGAGGATTCTCACCTCAACACCTTCTTTTTAGGGTGAAGTTGGAGATGCAGGGAAGACACCCAGCAGCTGGAGATTTAAACCTTATGCAGACACAAAACTGTCTGGCAGCTTATTCAGTTTAAATCAGTTTTGTTCAATTTATATTCTAAATATTACATTTAATTGAAAATATCATTTGAACCAAAACAAGTTGTTTAAGAATGTTCTAAGGGTAGGGCAAGCGTTGACTCCCGATTCAGTTTGAATTAGATTAATTTACTAAAACCATGATAAAGCTGCTATTAAGTCTGTGATACTCAAAGTGTGGCTCTTTATACCTTTTTAATTATTATCATTTTAATTATTATTCCTTCAGAAAACCTTAAAAGGGGGAAACTTTTTAACCATTTTTTACCTTCTTTTGGACCCTTTTGCAACTTCCTTTGTCCCCTTTTTTGTTTCCTTTTGCCAATCAATATCCCTTTGTCCAAATTTTTGTCCATTTAGGCAAGTTCTTTTTGACACTTTTATTCAATTTTTGTCTATTCTTTAACCATTTTTTGACACTCGACTGCTTTTGACCCATTTTAGTCACTCTTTTCTTGCCACGTTTTTGCCACCTTTGAACCATTTTTTGCCACTTACACTTTACTCATCGCTGTTAACTCTTTGTTTAGCTTCACGGAACGGAAGCTTTGGTCAAATGGCTGGCTGTGATTGGCTTGATCACCATTCAATCAATCTAACTGGACCAATATGTTTTCAACAATAAAGTGAGAAGGAAGAATTTTTGTTTTGACCTTATTTCCCGACAGCACTTTTGAGGTCTTTCTATTATACGGTGATGTGAAAGAGTGTTTGCCCCCTTCCTGATTTCTTACTTTTTTGCTTGTTTTCCACATTTAAAGGTTCCAGATCACCAAACAAATGTATACATTAGTCAAATATAACACAAGTAAACACAAAATGTAGTTTTTAAAATATAGGGTTTAATAAATGAGGAAGAAAAAAAATCCAAAGCTACATAGCCCTGTGTGAGAAAGTGTTTGCCCCTAAACCTAATAACTGGTTGGGCCACCCTTAACAGCAACTACTGCAATCAAATGAGTTTTTTACAACGCTGTGGAGGAATTTTAACCTTGCCTGCAAAGTACATTCTCCTGGTGTTAACAAACACCAGAATCCATCTTGTGCTGTTCCCGCCTTTGCCTTTCGAAAAGAGAACCGAACGGATTTGAACCAATCATGAGGCAGTCTTGTGGTTGAGGGCGGGTGTGACAAAGGCAGAAGTGCTGAAGCAAAACTGGCGCATGTGCAATTGCGGTGAGAGGAACAAGCTGGGCTACCGCTATTAGCATAGCTCCGAATCAAAACAAAAAGATGTCAACGCAGGAGGATGGTTAACGTGCCCTTAACTCACATACTCGTGTTGCAAAAATGGCAAAAGTCACTCTACGACACAATGACCACAGCATCACTATCCCAAAAGAACATTTTCATCAGCAGAGCCTAGTTGTTGTCGTAGCAGCGTCTCTGTGGCGCATGCTGACATCATCATTTGTTACCGTGTGATGGGCTAAAACAAATCATGGTGGACAAGCGCTTCACCCAATCAGCTTCAAGCATTTTGTTCATGTCCCCCCTGGTTCAGAAAGGATTCACCAGACACAGATCGATGTGGAGAACTGGAGTTAGAGGGAGGGGCTACACATCAATCTGGCTCTTGCCAGGTTATGGGAATTCTGGCCCACTCATCTTCGCAGAATTGTTGTAATTCAGCCACATTGGAGGGTTTTTGAGCATGAACCGCCTTTTTAAGGTCCTGCCACAGCATCTCAATAGGATTGAGGTCAGGACTTTGACTAGGCCACTCCAAAGTCTTCATTTTGTTTTTCTTCAGCCATTCAGAGGTGGACTTGCTGGTGTGTTTTGGGTCATTGTCCTGCTTATAAAACGCAAGTTCGCTTCAGATTGAGGTTGCGAACAGATGGCCGGACATGTCTGGTGATGTCTGCAGTCCTTTAGATGTTGTTGTGGGGTCTTTTGTCACCTCTTGGATGAGTCATTGCTGCGCTGTCGGGGTAATTTCGGTTTGTCGGCCAATCCTGGGAAAGTTCACCACTGTTGCGTGTTTTCGCCATTTGACTGATATATTTCAATTACTTTTTTTCTCATTTGTTCCTGAATTTCTTTGGATCTCAGCATGATGTCTATAGGTTTTGAGGATCTTTTGGTGTGCTTCACTTTGTCAGGTAGGTCATATTAAAGCGATTTCTAGATTGAGAAGAGGTGTGCAGTAATCAGGCCTGGGTGTGGCTACAGAAATTGAACTCAGGTGTGATCAACCACAGTTGTGTTTTAACAGGAGCTGGGGGGCAAACACGTTTTCACACAGGGCCATGTAGCTTTGGATTTTTGTCTTCCTCATGAATAAAGTCCTTCATTTAACTGCATTTTATGTTTACGTGTGTTATCTTTGACTAATGTTTAAATTTGTTTGATGATTTGAAACATGTCAGTGTGGAAAACGTGCAAAAAAGTCAGAAATCAGGATGGGGCAAACACTTTTTCATACCACTGTAGTTGGTCACATAATTTATTTTGAAAGCCAACAGGACGATGAACTGGAAACAGAAAAGGTGCTTCTCACCTCAAAATTGCAGATCTTATAACAGGGCTTTAAACGTTTTAGTACAGAGAAAATAGAAACACGTCTCGTGAAAAGAGATGTTGATTGTAAAAGCACAGGCCACATCGGACACATTTGTCGTAACGAAAACGTGGCTTGTAAAACTTTATTGCTTCTGAAAATGTGAAAAAAGGGTTTTAAAATCTCACTATGAATGTGAACCTCCACAGAAAGGATTTTCGGAATGCAACTGCATCAGAGGCTTATATGTTAAGGTTTTGTTTATTCAGACAAGCTTTTTCAGAACCTTTTCTGAATAATTAAAAACCTTAATATATGTTTCAAAAAAGAAGACATATATATATATATATATATATATATATATATATATAGAAACACACACAAAATTATGAAATACAAAAATAACAGACATTTACAAAACGACAAGAAAAATACACAAAATGACTCAACATAAAATTACAGAAAAATACACAAAAGGACAACAAACATAAACAAAAATAACCCAATAGAAATCTGAAATGTGAACAGAAACACACAAAATTACCCAAAAGTTGGCCAAGACGACCGAAAACACACAGAAATAACAGAGTGATCTATGAATTGACAATAAAAAGTACACAAAATGATATGAAAAAACATACAAAATTAAGGAGAAAACATCAAAATAGCAAAAAAAATATATAAAATGTGAACAGAAATACACAAAGTCATATGACAGGTGCACAAGATGACTAGAAATACACAAAAATAACAGGGAAATGTATGAATTGACAACAATTAAATCACAAAATGCCTGAAAGATGCATACAAAATGAATTACTAATTTATATATATATATATATATATATATATATATATATATATATATATATAATTTTTTAAAATGAAATTATTGTTATCAGCAAATTATTTCTAAAATTAAAACACGACACACAAAACTTTCATAAATGTAAATCTAGTTCAAATAAATTACAGTCTAAGAATATCTAAGCTACTCATGATCAAAAAAAAAATAATTTCAGAAAAAAAAGGTCTTTGGGGTCGCCGGAAAGGTGTGATATCTTATTGGGGTCACGATCCAAAAAGCGTCAGGAACCACTGCTGTAATGGGTCATAGAGGTTTGGTAACATGGTTACGGATCAATAAAACATCAGTAGAGAATCAGTACATTTCACATTGCTTGTTTTTTTCATAATCAGTAAAACTCTATCATTTTATTTTGAAAAAATCTGCAATAAATAAATAAACTATAATAAAGAATAAAGGCAATCAAGTAACACTTATCAAACATTGTGTCACAGTGTTCTGGGCACATGAGGGACTGATGGGAATGATTGACTACGCACTTGTTTTCTGCTGTTGTTGAAACAAAAAGCAAAAACCCCCCACTAAATGTGAAAGCTTTGCATCGTCAGTCAGCAAACAAAGGTTAATGATGGAGTAACTGAGCAGGTGAAAGGAGGAGGGCCAGCATTCAGGAGCCAAGCTGCAGGAGGCCTGTGGGGGAGAAACTGAATCCTGAAGAGACTGGAAGAAAGCACCGTCACTGCCACCTACCGATGTTCACAAACACAACTATTACATGGGTATGTAAAGGGGTTACCAACATTTTTTGTTTAAGTGAATAGTATCTTATGAACATTCATAGTGATAAACAACTGTAGGGATCACATACCTTGAATGCTTTCCTCTGTTATCTCACTGTTAATCACAGTGCATTGTTTTCAGCTCTGCTCCCTTTAATCCATCACTGATCTGACAGCTGTGTGCTTCTCTCCGGTCTTTAAATGCAAATGCAATGATCCCAGCACACAGTGAATGTGACCTGGAGTGCAGGATGATTACACTTTATGTTGTGTTAGTGTTGGAATGGCAAAGCAAATAATACAGTCATCCCTTTTGTCTTACTGAGCGATCACAATTAAACGTTTTTCCCTTGAAAACTTGTGTTCTTGTATGAAAATTTTGTGACAAAATGTGTTAGCCAATCCATTTTTAATTCCTGACAATTCAAACTAAATATATTTTCACTCAACTATAATTTTCACCTTGTATTTCATGGTAAACCTTGAGATATTTCTATTTACCTGTGTCTTGAAAAACACAAACATGAACCTATCGTGCTGGCTTTTATTTTGAAATGTGTTAGTGCAGTGATTCTCAACTGGCGGGTCGGGATCCAAAAGTGGGTCGCGGACTTGTACAGAATGGGTCGGAAACAGCTGGTCAAAAATAAATACTTAATCATAATAGACTTGTCTTTTATTTTGAAAGACACTTTTCTTTTGACAGGAACATGTTGCACAGAAAAATATATGGATTTATGTTTAAAAAAAACTTTATTTTTATTATTTTATTTTTTTTACTCAGTTTATTTCCGACATGGTTGCATTCACAGAAGTTTTGTTATTCCTTTTTTTTTGTTTTGTTTTGTTTTGTACATGCCGAAAAAGGAGACGATAGAAGCAGTTTGCTTATCTAGGTCCCGTCTCCTGTTAAATGTCCCCTGTTATATGTTAAATACTTTGGCTGGTTGAATTCTAAAAAAAAAAAAAAAAAGTAAAAAAAGGTGGGTTACGATTTCATGACCGTCGCAAAATGTGGGTCCCAGTTGAGAACCCCTGTGTTTGTGCATTCCTTTCAAAACACACATTAACATTTTCTGTTAATGGAAATGTTGTGTAGCCTATTTTAGCAATGCTGCCTTCATCCAGAATTTTTTTTTTAGCATTAAATCCTCTTTGGCTTGTAAGCCCTTTTTCTGAGTGTAGTTTGCATGTTCTCACTGACAGAGACCAGTGTATCTTTTTGTAGATCCTCAAAATCACATTTTATAGTAGCCACAAACTGGAAATCTGACATCCGTGTTGATTAGGCCATGAGTCAGCTCCCCCGCTGCAGGCCGCTAACTGTTTAAACAGCTGGAGGTTCTTTATCACGGCTGGTGGACCCACTGCTGATGCCTCCAGGTGGGTGAGGTGAATGTGTGATGGTTGGGGGGTCTCAGGGGTGGGAGGCACAGAACAGGAAGGAGGTGTATATGCCTTTAGGGTGTGCCTTGTTTAGCCAAGACTTCACCAACAGTTATTCATTGTTGTGATTAACGTGTGATGCAGTAGTAACACAGCTGTCTGAGATGGAAAAAGTCCGATCTGTGCCAGTGAAGTCATGTCAATCTTCACATTTTCACTGATACACACACAGGTATTGACATTAGTGGGGGTTTTTTTTCTTTCCTGTAAATCATAACCATGTCAGGAATCATTTGTTCCAACATCAACTCAGTATATGTATATATTTATATATTAGTATAAAAGGAACATCTGTCATTGTTTCCACTTTTGTTATTCTATTGGTGTCATGAATCACTTTTGCAGCAGTAACCAGAAATGGCAGTGAGTCGTCCAAATCAAAAAGAAGTTAGCAGTTTCAATCCCACTTCATTAGGCGTTGTTGCGTCCTTGGGCAAATCACTTCAACAACATTACCCTATGCACGTGTCAATGTGAACAAATGAATGGATTTAGGCATAAAATGGGACGCAAATAAAATGTATAAAAATAGACATTTTTGCAAAGAGAAAAATAACAAAAATAATAATATTTTAAAAAAAGAAAAGAAAAACAACACATAAAATAAGCACCCAGCTTCATTTCAGAGTACAGGGGTACACTGAATTGCAGCTAGAGAAACATGAAAATTAATTAAAATCTTGTCTGCTTTTAAAAGTTGAGTTTTTACCTCCACCACGGTGGTCATTTTTTCACCGGGTTTTATTTATGTATTTATTAGTTTATTTATTTGTTTGTCTGTTAGCAGGATGTCAAATGATAAACTTACCTATAAGAGAAACACTAAGAGAAATGTCATTCACGTCAATAGTTTGTCACAAATTTTGGCAAATATTTAACCCAAGATAGACCTTAGACCATGTACGATTACATTACATTAAGGAAGGGAATCCAGATCAATATATTGATTCTGGATCAGTAATAGAAATCATAAAATCCCTATCGCTCATCATTGACAAAATTTCAAATATGTATATCTTGGTTCATAATTGACCGATTTTTTTTTTTATATTCAGTTATGTCAGGATGCTTCCTCAGTTACCCCAGTAAGTTTCATCCGGATCGAATTCGGATTTCAGATTTCTGTTTGTGTTGTTTTCTGGGATCTTAGCTACAAATAACATGGGACAATCATCTAATCTTCCTTAGATAACATTTGCATCCTCCAATAAGACTCCAAAAGCTACAAATATTAGGTACAACTTTATTTACAAATAATAAACCAATCTTAGAATATTGTTGGGCAACATAACATGCACCAGTAGTCACATCTTTTTACAATGTATTAGATTGCAACAAGATTTGGTACAACTCAGACTGGCTACAAAGGCGTACTGTATATGGAAACACAATTATGTTCCCACTCATCAACTCAATGATGCACACCAGTTATTTTAATAGAGCCTTAGATGCTTATGATTTTTTTAAATTATTAACTCAATAAGTTTTTTTTTTTTTTTTATCAGCCTGGTTTGCTGATAGTGGTTTCTATCTATCTTTCTGTGGAATTACTCACATATATCAACATTTAAAACACGAATGCACACTAAGTAGGTTTAGTGCAAGTTTGTGTTTTGAAAAAATTGTCAGCGAGGCGATGTGTGAAAGGTTGATTGGGATTTGAAATTAGATATTGAGCTGGTGTGTCTGCACGCAGGATGGTGCGGGAATGCGGAGCACAGACTAATACCAGCAAACAAATACGTGACAATCGGGTTGCAAATGAGCAACAATTCCACCTCAGGGTGAAAGATAATTACAATCAATAGGAGCTTTAGGCCGTATACTCTGACCTTCCTCTAAGGTGAAAGCTGAATTTCCTTCACTTTTTGATAAATGGTATTGATAGCAGTAATGATCTCTACATTAAGAGTGAAATTTTCCTTCACTCCGGTGTCAAGAGCGAAAGAGTAAACTTAAGGATTAGCAACCTGCTCAAAGGCAAAGCCCTTGTCTGGTTTCTGTGACACCATGTGTGTTTTAGGGAGGTGAAATTATGGGGTGTTGGAAAGCTTGTTGACAAATCATATGGCCATCAGTCTGAGCCACCACACTCCTTGCCAAAGTCAGTCGTCCCATTAATTATAAGAGGCAGGCTTTCTCCTCCATCTCTGCACATTGGCCTTATTTGTTCCCTCTGACCAGTTCACAAAGCACACATTTTGCATTGGGCTGTGAGGCTTGTAATTGGTGGCGGCCACACAACGCAGACCTTAACGTTTGACCACTTTGGAACCTCTCAACCACCCGTCAACTTCAACCTCACAGAGGGTTGGCTCGGACAACACATGCACTGTTCTGACGTGTAAATGCTCCTGTGTTTGGCACCGAGAACGGGAACATGCAGGCTCGACACCTGGAATGAGTCCTTATGTTGCAGAGTCTGCTAAAAACATACCAATAACACATGTGCGTCATGTCATAATAAAGTCAAAGCTGCTGGGGATGAAACTGTTTTATCAGATAAACACATAGTGTAGGCTTCATTGATTAAGAAATTGAAGATAATTTGCTCCAAAAAAAAATATGTACACGGTTGAAATTGGTATGGTGGCAGTGGTGACGTAACAGTTAGGGGAGCAGGTTTGTAATCAGAGGGTCACTGGTTTGAATCCAACCTGGTCCATCACATTGGGATGTTGAGCAAGTCTCTTCACTCTTAGTTGAGAATCGCGTCAGTTCAGGAAGGCACGGAAGTTAAGCTAGCCCAGCCACATCAGCTGACAGTAGCTGTTAACAACCGATAACATCCATCGTCATCTTGCATGCTTCCAATTGGTTACAGTCAGTTGTATTTAAACAACAGCAACACAACCTTGCAACCCACCCACATCTAACGTCTGCGCTTCTGTTCCATGGGATCCTGCTGACCGCTCTCTCTGCTTATGCCTTTCCATGTAGCTCATGTAAGAGCTAGGGGGACCTCACACAGCTGCATTGAAGGGCATAGAGGTCCCAGAACAGAGCCAAATCTGAACTGCATGCTAATAAACCATTTGACGAAAAGGATCCTAACTGAACTTCTTGTGTTGTACGTCGTTTTGGATAAGTGTCCAAAAGAAATTATAATCTTGTAATATGAACAAGCACACAATAAAATAATTTGTTCTCAAATCAAAAAGTATTTAGTCTGAACCTACAAGAGTGTTTTCAGTGGAGAACAAACAAACTTGGAAAGGGAAAATTTTGACCTTTTGCATCTTCTTTTCAAGCAAATGACCTGCTTGCTCTATGACTTGCTTTATGTCTTTATCTGGTAAAAAACAAAAAACAAACAGATAATCTACAGCAGCTTTAAGACAATTTTTTTTTAGCTAGCCCAAGCATTTTCATGAAAGTGAATCAATTTCAAATTTCCAAAAAACAAGGCTTTATGATACTGCAAGCTGAAAAATGTCAATATTAAAACTGGAGAATACAATTAATTTAGCAATCTTCCCCGTGGGTCCTGCTAGCAAATAAAAAACAAAAACAGTACCAACAACTACAAACATTCATAACCCAAACCACCATAGAAACCTCATGGTTCTTGGAATGAAGTGCAGCTCCAATAACTTCATTGCTATGCAACAATATTTTGAGCAAATTTTGGCTGGAAATTTCCAACCTGCCTACTTTGTGACCACCTGCAGTGCTCGCTGCCAAAACAAGCCCCTGTACCTGTAAGGTTTGGTACATGGGACAAAGATGCAGATATTTTTGATGCAAATGTTACAGAAAGCAGAGTTTAGAGGTTAGGACAAAACAAACAGTACGTCACTATGTTCCCAGAACAGTCTTGTGCCTGATATGATTAGTGACAGTGTGTGGTTGACACAATATCATCCGACCAGCAGCAAAAAGGGGCATTTTGGTTTGTAAGCGGGTACACCCCCTTCAAAGGCAGAAACACCCCCTTCTTCTTATTCGCTTCTGAATTGTAACTTAACGTACGGCCTTGATTGGTATTTCAAAATAAGATGTTGTAATCTGGAATCGTATTGTTACATTTAATGTAGGGTTAGGCTTAGGGGATATTACATTTATTCAAACCCTTTCTGATTGGTTGGTGAAAAGGTAACGCAACCCCCACCAAGGCGGTTTTGTAGCCCATCCAAAATGACCCCATAGCTGGCCCAACCCTCCTAGCTTGACAGTAAGTCATGAGCTAAAAGATACCTCTAACAAACATTTAAAAACCCTTATTGGAGAACACTGCTCTCTGTAGGCCAGGTAGAGAACACCTCACAGGTGTGAGTAATTAAAGCTTAGTGTGAGGCCGGGTAGAGGATTGGTCTGACTGCTGCATGTTTTGGTAATGTGGTTTCCAGTTTGCCCAGTTTGCTTTGGAGCTATTGCTGAAGAGGGGAAGTCAGTTCACCATGCCTTTCTTTGTGCTACAGTAGAGCCACTTATCATCTCCTTCACCAGCAAGCTCACAGTTTAATACAGACTTACAGTAACTATCGATATTGTTACTGTTAATACTGTTTTATATTGTTCCAAAGAGCTATTACTGGTAGTAATTTGCATGTCTACTCTATGTTTGGGGCAACTATGGCTCAAGTTGTAGAGGTCATCTTCAGATGGAGATTGGAGGTTTGATCGTCCATGTGTCGGAGAGGCCTTGGACAAAACACTAGATTAAAACCTTTCATGGCAGCTCTGTATCATTGGTATGTGAGTGTGAATGGGTGAATATGGCTGATATTAAAGGGCCTAAGGACTAATTCAAAGATAAGTGTTATATAAATCAAGTCAATTTGCCATGTTGCCAAATTTTCCCATTGTGGGTCTAATAAAGTATTGTTTTGAACCTACTGAGCAAATGAATATTTGTTTCCTGGCCTATGTGCCAGTATCTGTGACAATGATAAAGTGATCTTTTTCTACACTGTAGTTGCATGCACTGTGGTTTGAAGTGTGGCGCACAGTGACCTTAGAAGTGTAGACTAACTCTATCTCAGGGGTTTTAGTTTTAGTTCAGGGGCCAGATACAAAGCAGTTCATCTGAAGTGGGCTGCAGGATTTAAGCAGGAAGTTAGTAATTTACTCATTATTGTGCTCTAGTTTGCACTTCCACATATGAATAAATGATACAATATGCAATAAGTGAAAGATTTCAGTCCCTGCAGGATCTTCACTTCAAATGTATTTGATTTTGTGGCCATTTTGTGGTCATTTGCACAAAGAATTATTTTAACAATTTCAGTTTAAGAATGACTGCCATCATGTGCTATAAGCATGGGGAAAATGAGAGCCCTGCTAATATTGTAGAGTTTCATTGAATTTGTGTATTATTTAGGAAATATCTAGAACTGAAACTTACCAACTTTGTTGGTAAGTTTCTTCTGCGGGCCAAATTGGATCCTCTAAAGGGCAGGATTTGAGTTTGACACGTGCTCTATCTGATTACAGTGACAGTTATATAGTAGAACTCATGGCGCGCACACACAGTGACCCAGTGACGTGCCGTGACCACTCAGGTTGGGTAGGCACGTTGCAAATCGAGACCGCCAATGATAATTTCAAGTTTCTGCAGGGAAGTGTTAATCAAACAAAATAAACATCGTAAAACACCATTAAAGAAACATAAACAATTATTTAATATAGCCTCCATACTCTCCCAACAAGATATATCTCATGACATGGCAGCACATTCGTTGTTTGTGTTGGAAACACAGAAACATGGAGAAAATGACAACAACAACAACTCGGAACAGTGTCAGTGAGGCGCATCCACAAAGCCAATCATTCTTTTCACTGTAGAAAATATGAACAATTTTCTGACCTTACCTTTGCTGAAGGTCTGGTAGCTCAGGTGTTGGTCTCCCATCTTTTAAAAGCTGACGTTTTTTTCCTCAAAAAAAGTTTCTTTATCGTCCCTAGCGCTGTCATCCTGCCTGTAGTGTTATCCCGCCCGCTAACTAGAGAATGTAACAGCAGCCACACTGTATCAATTCACTAATGCACTGTGAAATTACTTATAGCATTTAGCATAGCGCGGTTACATCCAAAGGCAGCGTAGAGAGCTGCCTTTTTATGTAAATGGTTTTTTATCTTGGGGAACTGACTGCGCATGGGGCCAGAGGCAGGGTAGCAATGTGCTTTTAGAAGAGGGTGTGGCCTCCTCCTGCCTTACAGCGGAGTGAGACCTTTCAGCTGTTTAGTCATTTGGTCTATGAAATGCACAAAATGCTGACACTTTCAAACTTATTATTATAATTAAAATAAATAAAATTTCAATTCACCCTTGGGTAGGCACTGCCTACCTTGCCGACCCTGACTACATGTCACTGCAGTGACCTCTGAGTTTGCGATACCATCTCATGGCAGTAATGCCTTAGTGGGTATTCTCACTATTTACTAATATTGTGAAATGGAAGCCATTTTATTTTGAACTTATGAAGCTGAATCTCTCCATTCTCCATTTATCACTCACCAATTATGTTTGAACTGAACTAACGCCCCTGGCTTTCCATGAATCTGTTTGTGTCTGGGTGGGCTAGGTGTTTTTTGGCGGTTGGGTGTATGTAGGGACATTTCTCCCATTTTGTATAAACAAAGTTGGATTTGGTTTTCATCACTAAAGGTTGTTCACCTGCACAAAGCATTGCATTACTTGCGTTCATTTGAGTAGAATGCGAATGGGTGATATTGGATGATATGGCTACAGATGTATTTCACTCTTGCTATATGGGATGTCAATGAATAAGGGGGTAAGCAAAGAAAAGTGTGTTATAAATTGACTCCCATCTTTTCCAAAATATTTAAATCGTTGTCTTGCACTGTTGTGCAATATTACCAGGGAAATAAAATGCTGGAATCTGCCCAGTTCTTCTGCTGAAGAAGCTTTTTTATTGCAGCTAACCACTTTAATAACAAGTTATACATTCAAACTATTAATACATGGCAGACCACAAATGGTGAGAGATGAGCAGGAATGAAGACACCAAAGCCCTGGTCAGAGAATTACCTGCTAATCTTCAGGGAATTTGTTACACAAAAACAACTCTGTTGAAATTCCACAGTGAGTCTCATCTATCAACAACTATCACACAAGGGAAAATAACTGCTGCTTGCAAAGTTTTCAGCACTATTTGGCTCATTTATTCAAGCCATTTACTTGGAAAGCTCACATGCACACTCATGCTGTCATACCTTTCCAACCACTCCACCCTTCAACTGTGTGTTGTTACTGGCAGGGAGGGATACCTGGAGCTAAGCATGCTGGGTAGACATTTTTCACCACCGTTACTATTTTCAGTGTAATGTCTGGCTTCCCGCCATGCACGGCATTAGCAGCTCGCTGCAAACATCTGCAGAGGCTCTGACACAGTCGACAGTCGCTCAACTGATTAACAGACTTTTTCACAGGTCTGCATACCTCCGAACTGTCTGACGGAGGAGGGTGAGGTGTTTCACAGCCAGAAAAACATCTATCATGCAGGCGCCGCGGTGACCAAACAAATCAGGGGCGGCTAGAAAATATGATTTCACCAGGCAAGGAATGTGAGCGCGAAGGCACGCTTCAGGGGTAGTGTACACTATATGTCTGTACGAGGAAAAAAACGCATGATTTGATCAGTGAGGAGGATTCTAGGGGCCTGCAGCTGGTCAGACTTGATGTGAAAAGAGCCTCTGAGGCCTCTGGGGAGTCTGGCCTGATGTTTGCTCGTATGTTCTTTTAGTTTGGAACTTAAAATTGACAAAATAGAAGTCCCCAAAATACTCTTGCATATTAAAAGTAGAAGTAGCATTTTCTCATCATATGTTAAATGACTTGTCAAGCTTGGGGGAGGTGTTGGTGTTGCCTGGTGTTGGCTTTCCTGTATGAGGCCTCTTAAGAAGAAGCCATGAGGAAACAATCAGCGGAAAAAAGACTGGAGCCTGGTGGGACCGTCTGATCCGTTCTGCTCTCCTGAGGCCCGCAGGAGTCCATGGAGATCCAATCAATCAACACAAGCAGCCAAAAATCCCCACATGTGCCATTGCTGTTGCATATCCCTGTAAACGTTGTGTTTTTGTTAGTTTTTTCCCACTGAGAAGTCTCTGAGAGCTAATTCTATAAGGAAAAAAGTGAGTTATCGTCGAAAGCGATGAAGAGTGTGGTTAATTACACTCACAGAGATGATATAATTTCATTATATTCACATCATTTTATCAAAGAACAGCAAATCCAATTAGGTCATAGGCTTCATAATTCAACTTTAATCGTTCATTTGAATTAAATCTCTCCACGCAAAAAGTGCTTTAAATTATTGATGAAATGTGTTGAAAATCAAGTTTTCATTATTTTTCCTGAAAACAGCGTTAGATCACCAGGCTATAACATCAGTCCTTGAGGAGCTGGATCAATACTCTCCTCAGCCGCCCACATTCCTTTCTAGCACAATCCGATTTATTGACACATTTTAATTTCAACGTGACTGAAGTGGATCCCAACTGGAGCACATGGGGGAAAATCAGCATGCACTGTTTTGCCAATAGCAAGCATTTAATCAATGACAATAAAAGGCACAAACACATATATATAAAAGGTCTGATTAAATCTTTGTAATGGGTATAAACATGGCTCATTGAGTGAAGGACTGTGATTCCTCTGCAGATAAATCAGTCAGTTTTATGGCAGGGCTCTGGCTCCATTTGCCCTTTTATGTGAAGCTTTACAACAGGACTGGTTTCTCACTTCTGGACAGCTGTTAGAGGGTCAATACAGTCTTTCACAAGGAAACCAACATAAAAACCCAAATACAATGCATATCATCAATCACCTGTATTGTGAAATAAACAAAATCCGTTCCACTAAACAGAACCAGAAGGCGGGTCTAGGAATGTTTTCTGGGAAAGTCAGCCTCATTTGGGCCGAACACGCAACCCAAGTCTATAGTGCATCAAAGAAGCAAATCTTACTCTGACTCATGATTCGTACTAAAGACGTCTATGGCTTTGGAGGCTCAGGTAGCACTGAAATGGCTCCGTGACACACTGAGGAGAAGCGAGTGAGGGAGTCACAAGCTGGGTTTCCATTACCCTTAGAAATGCGCACAATCTAAATAGCGCAATGAAATAAGGCTTTCATGAGGAGGAATTTCAGATGTTTCAATATTGAAATGTATCGCAAAAGCACTATAGAAACACTTTTTTCACAAATACAAGTCACATGACGTGACGTACCTGGTCACATGACCACTTCTCTCCGAGTAAACATGGCGTGGTACGTGTAGACCGAGGGTCTGCCACCTGCAGCTCTGGAGCCTCATGTGGCTCTTTGACTCTTATGCGATGGTTCCCTATTGAAATAAATAGTTGTTTTTCTGAAATGAAAAAGTGAAATAAAGATATGACAATTTGTTGACCTAAAAATGAATCACGCTGTACTTCACCTCCTGCAACATCTACAGACCATCAACTTTCCTGCACCTGTGGCTAAACTTAAGTTTTAAATCCCTGGTAAGATAACTAAACCAACAAAAACACTATTCTGGAAGAAAATAAAGATTTTAATTGTGTGGGAACAGATTCATTTAATCACCAATGTGCCAGTTAAATATGGATGTTTTGTGTGGCAAGAAATGAGCAATTAGCATGTGTTGATCACATGATCATGCGTTATCAAATTCAAGTTAC
Source organism: Gouania willdenowi (assembly GCF_900634775.1). Classification (NCBI taxonomy): domain Eukaryota; kingdom Metazoa; phylum Chordata; class Actinopteri; order Blenniiformes; family Gobiesocidae; genus Gouania; species Gouania willdenowi. The sequence goes on along the minus strand of NC_041049.1, from coordinate 20,495,343 downwards.
TTTTTGTAGCCTTTCAAATACATTAACTAAAAAAATATCTTCTTTATATTACATTGTGTTCATGTAAACTGAGATGTGTAAGAATTTGCAGATGCAAGATACTGTTTTATTTCTTGGTGTCAATTTTTATGCATATTTTTTTTATTTTAAACAGTTTTTAAGTTGCCATTTGTGGGCACAAACTGAGCCAAATCAAGGTGCTAAAATTACCCGCTGTTCTCTGACAATTCGGCCCAAATCCAGATCTATCCTTATGTGAATGTTCCTTCAGAATGCAGTCACTGCGGTGTAAATAATATGGGCTACATATTCATATTTGGTTGATTTTCTCTGATTGTTCTGAGCTGCAAAGCGTCTGTGCCCATGCTGTAAACAAATTGCTGTAAAGTTGGTTTGCATGCGTGTCCTGTCTGGAAGATTAACCAGAGTCCACTGCTATGGTCCACACTACGGCCAAATGAGCTGCGCTCTCCCAGGAAATTAAAACCCTGACGCAATGAAAGTAATTTTTAGGAGCGCTGGTGTGAACGCTGCCTAACTGATTAGCTCCAGTAAGGACTACTTCTCTAAAGTTCACTTAAAGTCTAATGTGAGACAAAGATAACCTTAATTAGTCCCACAAAGGGGAAATGTGCACGGTTTCAGCAGCAGATAAGTAAAATAAAACAGCATAGTCAAAAGATAGAAGATATATACACATGTGGGCCTACAAAGTACAGAGAGAAAGGGTAAAGAAGTGGCAAGAAAGGACATTGCACTTTAACCAGAGACCACTGATTTTAATTTAAAAAAATTAACTTTTGAGCACAGTAAAACATGTTATTAGTTCACTTCAGTACCTCATGGTTAAATCGTGTCTGTGAAACAAGTTATTAAAAATAATTCAACCGCAAAGAAATGTGGACCTCTTTAAAGGGGACATATCATGCTAAATCCACTTTTTTAGCCCTTAAATGCATTTTGTTGTATATTTAGAGTGTTTAGAAATAAAGAAAAGTTCAAATTAGTCTCTTCAGGTGCTCCGTAGATATCTTTATATTCTGTTTTGGTCATATTTTTCAATCTGTTTCGATTTTTCTATTCTCTATTACGTTTTTTGAACAATAACGTCACAGTATTTGGAGCTGAACTGCCAAATTAAGACATTGACTCCAGGTCCAACACTTCGAGCAATCCGCCATTTTTATTTCTCGCTTTTATTTTGTAGTCCAAGCTTGAGGATGCCGAAGTTACTAGAGGATGTTGGATTGTTGGATGTAGTAACCAACACGCTTCATTACACCGTCTCCCAGCATCAGAACCTTTTCAAAGTGCCTGGTTGAGTTTTATTTTTCACAGAAATGTACCCACATCTGTGGGTAAGGTCATTTTTGTGTGCGTGAAGCACTTTAAGGATGACTGCTTCTGCAACCTCCACCAGTATAAAGAAGGATTTGTCGAAACACTTTGTCTGATTGAGGGTTCAATTCCTTCTATCTTTGGAGACGACGAACAGAGCACTTCGGTAAGCTGTGAATAACGCTAAAAAGTGTGATGATAAGACGTCCCTGTCATTGTTTTGTTAGCATTAGCAGTTGCACCGTCTTCATATGTTAGCGCTGTGTGCTCGTTTTAGATCCTTGATGATATGGCCTACGTGATTTAATTTAAGTCTAAAGTTTTCATTAGTCATTTCATTTTGCCGTTTTTGTCTCCGAAAAGACTGTATTAAAATGCATTTTGTGACGTTAGCTTGGCGCTAGCGTTAGCCCGGTGCTTGTGTTAGCTCACTTGTTAGGGTTCTGCAGGTTCATCATCTTCATTTTCATCTCGCTCCGCTGGGTCCGACTCTGGCTGGAACATGTAAAGCTGGATAGACAAGTCTTCTGTTGTTGACATTTTGTAAATAACGTGTGAATAAACATTTTCTGCCGCTAAATAATCGTATCTCTTCTATCAAACTACAAAAATGGCCGAACAGGGTGGAGTTGAACCGAGTGTCACCTGAAGAGGGGGCGGGGTATGAAGTGTCTCATTTGCATTTAAAGAGACGGCACCAAAACGAGTTGCTCTCAGAAGCACATCAGAAAAGGGGTAGAAAAGGGGCCTGTGGAGCTATAATAATGAGGAATTCAGACCCAAGTATTGCAGTTCAGCTTTATATAGACCACAACTGTATGATTTATATGTAAAAAGGAAGGATTTAAAACCATGATATGTCCCCTTTAAGTAATGAGTTATAAATATGAAATATATTTGTAAAATCCAGGTTGAAAATTATGCTACAATGGTCGATATGTAAGCAGCAGTTTATCCCACGAAAAGTAACAAATAAAAATTCTATTTGCCCCCCCCAACCCAAATATATATATATATAAGTAGGTGCAGTTACTGCCTTTGGTTTCATTATTTTTTCAAACTGTATCCAAAGAATGTTGTTTAATAATGTTTTGATTTGCGAATACAGCTGTCACAATCAAAAAACATGGAAATCTGGCATATAAACATCTAGACCATGTGAAATTAAACCCATAGTTTTCTTCATAAGAGCCAGCATTGCAACTCTCTGATTCAACGAGTGGTCATACAGTCCAGCTTAATATGATATTAACATTAATATCAAACAAATATCTCAGTCTGAGATTCTACTTTGAATTGGCACACGCTCTCTGCTGTAACAAAATGAGTTGTTTCACCTCTAAGGAAGCAACAGATATTTCATATTTCACGCCATTGAAGTGACTTTCTTTGACTTTCATCTGTGTGTCTGCAGATAAATGAGTTAGTGTCCTTGTTGAACCTAGAATGTGTCAGTGGACTCTGAATATGTGACCTTGGTCAACAGGATGCTGTTAAACTTTTTGCCCGAGGGGAACCTGACACATCTGCCTGGCCATGAATATCCCATGAAGAGCCCCATTAATGTGAAAATTATAAAAGACCGCACCTTTTCAACTGAGAATTAGAAAGAAAAAAAGAATAAAAAAACAGTCAGCTGTCTTTGTGAGACTTTACTCGTAAGAAAAGGATTTTTTCAGTCTTTCAACATAGGAAAATATGGACTTGGAATTGATTAACACCAAACATGAATCCTGTCCTAATTGCTTCCTGCTGTTGGAATAAAATGGTCTTTGCACTTGAAAAGGAACATTTTTTTTTCCGTTAGGAAATGCAAACTAAAACTCAGTTTTAGTCATAAATCTGCTTTTAACAAATATGTGACTTTATTTTTCATTACTGATGGGCAACAGTTGGCTTTAACTGCCTTTTCTATCAGACAAACAAGCAATAAAATCTAATCAAAACAAAATGATGAACAAAAACAAAAAAAAAAAAACTGTTTTATGACTCGAAGCTGAATAAATAACGTGGTAAAATACACATATTTGTGATTTCATGACTGCAAATAGTAAATCTTAAATTCTACATATCTGCAACTAAAAAAGGCAATTCTTTGAATAGATGCTCAAAAATGAAATAATTGATAAACATTCATTACAATCAGGAATAAGCCATTTATAAGTGTCCACATTTCAACTCATATGTCAAATGTTCACACTTCCCTTCTTATCTACATCATTTTTTTCTAGAACATTTTTTATTCTTTATTTTATTTGGAAATGTACTTTCTTCTGTCTTTCTATCTGTACTATGTCCAGACCCATGTGTGTGTATATATTCTATTTTTTACTATGCTGTTTTTCTTTTTTCTTTTTCTTTTTTTTATCTGCTGCACGAACTGTGCAAATTTCCCCTTTTGGGGCAATTAAAGGTTATTTTATCTTATCTTATCTTTTCCTATCAGACTTAATATGAGTGGCCTTTCTTGATGAGGATATAGTAATTTCTACTGTATTTACTCATCACCAAATTACAAAGAAGTCATCTCAAGGCACATAATGAAGTTGTGTTTTAAAGAGAAAACCCAACATTTCCACATGAACAATCCAACAGTGACGATAGAAAGAAAAAAACCTCCCTTTGAACAAGAGGCGTCGTAGACTGGAAGAGAAGAACAGAACAGGACAGAGAAAGAACATCAGGTCAAACTGTGAACCACAGATTACAAAGTGTCAGCTCCAATGCCAGGATTCCTCGAGAGATGAAGAAAAGAGAGAGGAGAACCCACAGAAACATGGTTAAAGCATCAATATTTAAAGAATGTGAAGTAAAAATAAAAAGTTGCTCGTGTGCAAGAAAAGCGTCTCCAGCAGCTGAAACTGAAGCAGCACAACTCGGAGAAGGCTCAGGATTACCTGAACAAGCCCAGTCCACCACTGGTGGCCTAGTGGTGGGCAGTGGTGGCCTAGTGGTTAAGGAAGCGAGCTTGTCATCGGAGGGTCACTGGTTAGAGTCTCAACTGGGCCATCACTGTGGGATGTTGAGCAAGTTCCCTAACCCTAACTGCTCCCCGGGCGCTACACTGTGGCTGCCCACTGCTCCTCAAGGATGGGTTAAATGCAGAAATTTCAATTGCCCCCAGGGGACAAATAAAGTTTCAGAAAAAAAAACATAAAATAGGCCCTAACTGTCTGCTTTTTAAGCAAGGAGCCTGATAGCTGAATATCCAATAAACCAGCAGACTGGGATCAAAGTATTCTGCTGGGACAATAGGACACTAACAGGTCTTTAAGATATACTGGATCTTGATCATAGCATAGCATACAGATATGGGCCACATCTTGCAATGATCCGGAACTTTTGGCATTCTCCTCACCCATCCAAAATAGAAGTGAGCCAAAATTGCCTCACATTTGAAACTGCAAATGTGGGCTAGATATCTTGAAACCAACCTGGGCCAATTTTGGGTAAATTATGACAAGTTAGCGTTGACTAATCTGGATTTGAGCCAATAGTAGCCCATACAGTATACAAGGTACTATATCTATTTTGTTCATCCTTGGTTGACATAATTCCATGCAGACTGTGCGCCAGATAAACATGCCAGGTGTGGGCCCACTGGGCCAGATATGGATCTGGGTATAGGAGCTTTTTATGCTAACCAGATAATGTTAAATTCTAGTCTAGATTTTACAGGAAGTCAATGAAGGGAATCCCATACTGTAGAGATCTGCTCTCTCCTGCTTGTACCTGTTAGTACTTTATAGTATTCGGGATGAACTGGAGACATTTTAAGGAGCTAGTGGGACATCCTGAGAGTAAAGAGTTAAATTAGTTGAGATGTGAAAAATGCGTGAACATGTTTTTCATTGTCACTCTGAGCCAAGAGTGAGATATTATAAAGGTGGAAGAAGGCAGTCAATAGCTGGGTTTCCATTACAGATTGTCGCAAAATAAAAGCGACATTTCTAAATTATGGACAAAGCATAATTGTGCTTTGAACGTGTTTCCACTGAAGGTTGTTTTGGGCAGGAGCCTTGTAACGTCAGTGAAATCTCTTCCTGCAAGACTTCGCCGCAGGAAGACGAAGACACTCCAAACTTCCTTATAACACTCCGTATTCCTTTGTTGTTTCACGTCTAATGTGGCAGTAATAATATTTGTTTATTTATTTGTTAATTATTTGCGCTATTTCGGGCTGTTGCGCATTTCCAAGGGTAATGGAAATGCAGCTAGTGTTTCTATAGAGCTTTCTATAGAGCTTTTGCGACACATTTCAAAACGTCTGAAATACCTCCTCATGAAAGCGTCAACACTTTTTAGTGATATTTGAGTGGTTTTTTTTCAAATTCCAGTTTTTATTGCGCTATTTAGATTTTGCGCATTTCCAAGGGTAATGGAAACACAACCGAGACATGGTTAATATGAGAGTTAAAGCAGGGGTTCTCAAATGGTCTCACCCTAGGACCCGCATTTTGCCACGGTCCTTAAATCGCGACTCACTTTTTTTTAGAATTCAAATTTAGTTTTTCAAAAATAGCTGTTCTATGTATTTTTCTGTGCAAAATGCATTAGACAGCACGCCTGTCAAAAGAAAAGTTTATTTCAAAATAAAAGACAAGTCCAACATGAGAGACATTAAGTATTTATTTATTTGTGACCAGCTGTCCGCAACCCACCCAGTACAGGACCACGATCCACTTTTGGGTCCTGACCCACCAGTTGAGAATCGCTGACTTAAAGGATAAGTTGTTCTCAAATATAATTAATAGTTTTTTGGTTTTTTTTGTTTTTTTTACTGTGGTACTGTGTGTCAGAGACACATGGTAATAAAAAAAATGAATTTTCAAACCTTACATAGTTACTTACTTACCTCCTATAATGCATTATTGTTTTACAACTAAATCTGATTGCGCACCCATTTTTTAGCGGGTCACGGTAAAAAAAGAAACATACTAATAAGTGTTTGCTCTTATTTTGACAGCTATTCATACCCTGACAGCAAAACTTTGATTGAAATACACAAGATTTTATGTACTAGAGATAAAATCTGAATTTGTTTATTTGTCTTGACTGTAAAATATGACTATTGCTTTTTTGTTGCCCAGATGTGATGTTAGGTATACACTGCTCCATATTTTTGTTGATGTTAAACCATGGTACAATGATCAGGATCACCGATCCAGATAACTGTCAATTTGTTGCAAAGAGGATATTTGGCACTTGGTGGCTTGTTTTATTGTCTCTTTTATTTTTTGTATTCAGTTTGGAAATTGTAAAGCTCATGCAGAGTTCAAAGTCCTATTTAAATCTAAATTTGAAAATAATAACAAATACATTTTTTTTTTTTTTTTTTTTAATGGTCATTTGGGAGGACAACAACATGAAGATTAAGGTTGCACCATTGGTATATCATGATGCTTCTAATAGTGAATACTGCTGTCACAGTGAAGCGACAGACAGTGGAGAGAGTATGAGGGACAACAAATATGGAGGTAGATTTGTGTCTTCATTATTCAATCAAAATAAAACAACTTTTCAATCAAAAAAGTTTACTCCAATAAAAAAAAATACATATTTTCAATCAGAGAAAAAAGTGTTCAAATGCAAAAAAATATTTGAGACCCAAATAATTGCATTTGAACACTTTTTTCTTTGATTGAAAATATATATATATTTTTTTATTGAATTAAACTTTTTTGAATAATAAAAAGTAAAGACACAAATCTACCTCCATAAACATCCCACTGCTACATAATCACCGAAAAATACACAAAACAACAAAAATACAATAAATTACTCCAAAAACACACAAGATTACGAGAAACTCAGAAAAGGAAAACAAACATATAACCTTTGTTTTTTTCTGCTCTGATCGCTCATTATTATTATTAAGGCTGAAATGAACGTTAATAATGTGGCTCTTAAATCACACAATCACATTTGTTTGGCCCCTGCACTGATAAAAGTTACCCATCTCAGCTAGAGTGTGGATTTAGATTTGTCTTTTTTATTATTCAATCAAAAAACATTTTCAATAAAAAAAAGTTTACTAAATCAAAAATAAATAATTTTAATAAAAGAAAAAAATCTTCAAATGCAAAAAATATATATATTTGAGACCCAAATAATTGCATTTTTTTTCTTTGATTGAGTTTTTTTTTTTTTTTTTTGGTTGAAAGGTTTTTTTAATTGAAGTAAACTTTTCATTTTTCCTTTTTATTTTTATTTTTGAGTAATAAAGACACAAATCTAGCTCCATATATAGATTATATTCTTTCGGCTAGTTTTGAAACGTCCCTGAGTTTGGACTACATTTCCCATGGGCCCTTTAGGCCCCGCCCCTCACATACCTCCGCTGTGCGCTCACGCTGCGCTTTGGGGATCCTGAGCTGAAAACACAAGTTTCCCCAAACAGCGACTCAGAAAGTTTCTCCTCAGGAATGGACAAGTCTGAAAAAGACGCTTTTCTTCCCCAACTCACTTATTCTATTCAGAGAACGTCAACAGATTGGATTTAAGGATCGACTTGGCTTTCAAACACCACCAGAGTTGGGATTTTTCTGGGTTGTTTTTACGCGTTTGGATTTGATTGCGCCTCACTTGGACATAAAAAAAAAGGGTGAAGAGTGTTCTTTGTGTGGCTGGAGGAGAAAAGATGCGTTCCTTCACGCAGTCTCACTGTTTGGTGAGACTTGCTGTGGTTTTGCTGCTCTTTGGGGGACTGGAGAGTGGAGCTGGTGTGCGGACGTGTCCCCCTCCCTGTGCGTGTTTTGGGGACCTTGTGGACTGCAGTCGGCTGAGAAGAGGGAAAATGCTGGACTTCTTTCCCGAATGGACAGTACAGTTGTAAGTTCATTAACAATTTATTTTATTATTTAAAAAAAAAAAATAAATAAAAATAGTAGGTTACATATAGATGTTTTGTTGTGATTTATCTGACATGTGTCACTTCTGTGCGTTTGTAAAGTGTTACTTACTTTTTCCCTTACAGTGAAATCAGAGGAGCTTAATCCCACATAAAGAGCATAGTTATGTAGCGGGAAAATGTTTACTTTAATTATATTTTTTTATTTTTTTTAACTGTGTTTTGAATCCAAAACAAAAGTATGAAAAGGGTCATAAACTTTAAAAAAAAAAAAAAAAAACAGTTTTAACACCTAATCCTTAATAAATGAATGTGTTTTTACAAGAGGCTGCACTTTGTCTAAAGTTTTTTTTAAGGTTAAGGTACCAGAAGGTTTTCATATATTTGAGTATTTAATGTGTTTACATACCACTACATTTACCCATGGATATATCACTTGAGATCTGTTAATGTTTTTTGGTCAAAATTGAATTAAAAATAACAATTTCAATCTGACAGAATTATTTACAAGTAACCTTTTATAGGTTAGAAATACTTCCAGGTAGTCTTTATAGTTAAAATAATTAATTTACTGTACTATAAACAAGTTCTGGATGCTAAAGTAGTTCAAGGTAATCACAAATATTTCTTAATACTGTTGTATCTGTCACTCATATGCCACAGAAATAATTAAAAGCAGCTTTATAGTAAGATTTATTGTTGTTGATGATATGGTATATATGTACAGTATTTATAAATATTTCTAGCTACTCGTATAGCATATTAACAGCAATTGTAGGTTATTTTGTAGTGTAGAGATAGTTCCAGGAAGTTTTATTGTGTATATTACTCTTATAACAGTTAATAGTCATACTAAAAGTTATAGCGGTTGACTTAGCGACTTATTTAGTAAGTCTGTTAAATTAATTGGCAGGCTTGATTTGTAAAAATGTTGCTAATAAAAGCCACCTTGAGTGTTTCCACTGGTGTGAAAGTGTGTGTTAGCACTGACTGCAGAGCTTTCACTAGATTTATAGGACTTCATGCTTTAAAGTTCCCTGCAGCCTTTAAAGCCAAAAGAAGCATAAATCATATGCAGCTTTGTAGGTTTGATAGATAGCCAGCATGCTAGGTAAATAATGTTCCAGGGTCACATTGAGTCAAATCATCCCCACTCTCCTTTTTTGTGTCAGCTTCTCCTCTGTGTTTACGTACAGGTCAGAGTTTTTTTTTTTTTTTTTATTACCTTTGATTGCTCTGTGTCGATCTGGAGCTTTTGATTTCATCTATTGATACATTGCTTTTCACTTTCTCTCCTTAAATGAGCTTCACTGGATAGTTGACATTGCCAGAGAGAACAGGCCTCATGACCAACAACTATTCCACTGAAGGAAAAAAAAAAAAATAAATCCACATAGGGGGAAATTCTTTTCACTCTGGCATGTTAATTTATGATTGGCTCTCCTGCACATCTTTAAAGCCCTAAAACTGGCCCAGTCTTTGTTTTCCAGCACCCCATTATTTCTGCTGAGTTAGCAGAATGGGGCTGATTAAGGTAAGGGTGTGAAAACTCCCCAAAGGAGGTGGGGTGGGGGGGTCACACTCATCATGCTGATCATTTTAACCACTTTTAACTAGGGATGTAACGATTCACTCAACTCCCGATTCGATTCACGGTACTGGGTTCACGATACGATTCTCTCACGATTCATTTTACAAAATGGGACTGTATATAAATGACTGAAAAATATTCCTTTATTTTTTTTTGGGAAAATACGATACTGTTTTTCATTGTCAAAAGAATCCCTTGATAAACTATTCAAAACAATGCAATTTAACTAAAAATAAATCTTGAATGAAATAAATAAAGGAATGATACAAATGAAGAAGAAGCTTATTATTTAAATTCGGGTTCTATAGTAAACAATACAAAACTGCATAATAGTTTTTTTTCTTTTTAAAAGTGCAACTGAAAATGTATTTTGTGCCTTAACAATTGGACTTAAAAAAAAAAAAGTCAGATATTTGTTTGAACCAGCAGAGGGCGCTGGTAACACCGTGGTCGGTTGGCATGCAGATATTTTGCAGTGAAGAAGAGATGCTATGCTAGCAGACAGAGCTAATAGAAAAACGTGACTTTTACAGATATTCACGTAATATTACAGATATTCTTTCGGTGCTAAAGGGGTAAGGAATCATTTATGAATATGTTTAAGAGTAGAAGATGGCCAGAAAGAAAGTATTAGCAGATTTCGCTCGCCGCCAACACTTCTGGGTAAAAAAAGTACTGCGATTCAATTTTCACAGCATCGATGTGAATCGTGATACCTATGAATCGATTTTTAACTGCCTTACGATTAATCGTTACATCCCTACTTTTAACAGTTTAAAACTTTTTGTAATGGTGTATTATGTTTCATGGGGTTAACAACTACTTCTAATAATGTACTACTTGAGACAAAGATGGGAATGGACATTTTAGAGAAGCACAGAAGTTAGCTTGATATGAAAGTAAATGATTTGGTCCTTCCCTCACTATTTACCGCCTCATTCAATGAAAAAGTTTTCACTTTTATTGTTGTTTCTCTGTGTCTGTTTTGGCTGCAAAACACACTTAACTCTTATTATTAAAAAAAAAACAAAAAACTATAATTTCACCTGTAAAGAAATCAAATAAAACCTGGCAGCTTGTTAGCTAACTTGCTAATAACATGCTACTTTGCGAAATTCCCAGCAAGCTAGTTATTGCAGTGTGTTGCTAATTACCAAAATTTGTGGAATTACAATTGATTAGTGAGATTTTTTGAGATTTTAAGTGATTCTCGTTTTAAACCAAAGTGTAAACTCAGGGGCTTTCACACCGGTTTAACCCCGGACCCGGACTCGTTCTGGTGCTAAATTATCACCTGTCCTCCAATGGGTGATAATATTATCACCTTGGTTTAGCTCTGTTTGCATTCAGAGAGCAACTTCTGATCTGCTCCAAACAGCCTCTAGTGCAGTTGCATGAGCGACATTACTCAGGCCGACAAAATGGAAACCCGAAGAGACTCTCATCGTTGGGTCAAAGCGAGCACTTAAAGTCCGTGTAAAGCAGAAATACAGTAAATGTGTTATGAGTTTGTCGCGCCACGTAAACGTGTCATTGACCACTGAGCCAAATTTGAAAGAAGTATATAAAATAAGGTCTCAAAATCATGGGGAAAAAGCACTTCTCTCTGCTCTGAGATGCTGGAGGCGTGTCAGTTAGAAGCACTGGAAACACGCCCACGTGCGGGAAGGGCGCCGCCTTTGTGACCTGTGTCTATGGGAGAGAGCAGTGTGAAAGTGGCTCCAGCGTCGAAAGTGCTCTCCCATTAGTTTTCCAAAAGTGCTTGGATCGGGCCAAACAAGGTGTCAGCCGAATATGTGCATATCGCCCGGGTAGAGTCAGAACTGAGCCCGCTAGAGGCGAAAAACTCGATTGCGGTGCAAAAAAAGTGCTTATTTCAAGGAAAATGTAGCCCCAGCGGACACGTTTTATTACCCCCAAGTCCGAATATGTGGTTTGCGCTCGCTGGAGGCTGCTGAAGTTTGGTGTGCCTCAGCAGCAGGGTCGGGTTTATGCTAATGATGGCTTCGTTACATAACCCGCCCACTAAATCCTGAACACAGAAATTTGAAACACAGTTTGTGAAGCCTAGCTCCATTATTAAATTATAAATGGTTGAATGGCTTTTTACATGCTTTAAGGAATACATTTATGACCTATTTAATGTGTTGAGAAGAAAATGGCTGAATTTGCTTTACACAGACTTTAAGAGTGCGCAGAAACTTCTGCCTCCTCCGTTTGTTTTTTACAGTATTCAACAATGGAGCAGCAACCAGTTGCAGGGTTTTAAAGCCATGTTTTGTGCCCTCGCCGTCTCTACTGATCCCCCACAATGTCATGCGCTCTACGTCATTGCCAATACTTCCTGTGTTTGAGCCGCTCTGAGAGCAGCTGTGTTGACTGCGCTCCTAATTGCTCTAGGATTCGATTGGAAACGCTCCGAGACCGACAGAAACAATCGCCCTTGGATTGGCCTGTTTGATCCGCTCTAGCCTTAGATTGCGTATTCACACCGCCCAAATGAGGCAGACTATCCAAGCAAATGAATCCTATAGCGTTTTAACCGCTCTAGGATTTGTCGGTGTAACTGTACCCCTAGTCTTTTATATTTTCTTCAAGCCTTTAGGTTAGCATCTGAAAATCCTTAAATATATTCTCGAGTGTCTTTAGTAGTTATCCAAACAACCTAGTGAGGCCGAAACAAAGCTAAATTTTAAAGGGTTTTATTTAAGACTCTCTTATAACAACTGTTGCTACATACAAAGAACAGTAGTAATATTAGTTGAGTATTGGATGTTATTTAAAAGTTATTGACAATAGTGTCTTGTTAAACCTAGGATATTTGTCCATCAATGCTGTAAACTACTGAGGAGCTCATCAAATCACTTTTCATTGCCTGATAAAGTATTTTCCACACAGACGGGCTGTTAGCGGCACTATGGGTTATCTTGCTGCACTCAGAGCCTGCTTTGTAAGGAAATAGAAGTGTCAGAGCTACTTAAATTTTATCTTTGGGAGTGTGATAGCACACCTATCCTATACAGTATGATCCACTCTGTCAGCGCAATAACAATACACAGCTGCATGACTGGAAAGGAAAAAAAAAGAGAGGGAATGGTTCAGGTTGACATTATGTAGTCGAATAAAACACAGGTTGGGAAGTTCATGAAAACTTCTGCAGAACAAAAACAGACCCCCTGAAATTTAATTTGGAGTGTTTCAGACATGAAATGCGTTCCTCTCATCTGGCATTGTGAATACATTACCAGTTGTAGGATTCTTCCCCCTTGCTCCTCCTTCTCCGAGTTTCTTGATGGATTCCAGATGAGGGAGGGAAGGGGGAGGTGTAAAAAAAAAAAAGTGTCTGGCACCATAACGTTGATCGTGCGCAGCATCGTCAATAACTCCACCGCTTTATGTTGCACAAGGCTCTGTGGGCCAGGTTTCTTGTGCTGTTTTGTTTTTTTTTTCTTCTAAAAAAATGTCAGCAAGAACAATTCCTACCACCAGTGAGTTTCAGTCAAAAATGTGTTGGACACAGCCATGGCTGATTTCTTAGAAATTTCAAGAAATTAAATAGGCAAACAAAAAACATTACATTTTTTAAGACTTCAAGTTTTGTGAAGTTCTTATAGGCTATGCACTTTTACAAAGTTATTTTAATTAAAATATTTACCAAAGAGGTTATGAGCAATGAGGTCAAATCAGTAATGTGAGTATTATAAGTTGGGACACTAGGAAAGAGTTCTGGATCCGGACTTGGCAGTTTCCAAAGTCCTGCTGACTTCACTTGCCAGTTTTTGGCTTCATATCGGAACAATAAGAACATGGCCTCCGGTATGACTTATCAGCTTGTCTGTTTTGGATCGGATTCAGTGCTGAGGCTTGGATATATACTGAGCTGTTTTGGCATTGCTTCTGTGGAAGACACGCCAAAACCAGGCCTGTAGTTCTTAAGGCTTTTAAAGGAGGGGTAGGAACCTTCAGAGTTTGTTTTGGAAATATCTCAGTCACTTGTAGATGATACTGCCAGAAAGTCCATTTGGACGAAAGTAAAAACTTAACAACCGTACACTGACAGCACACTTTTTAATGGCTAATTTTAGAGGCCTAAAGTCTATTTATTCTCAGTGTAAGACTTTTTCTTCAAGTTTTTTCCATTTGAATAAATGAAAATTTAGTATCAGTCTCTCTTATCAGGAACTTTGCTGATATACATTTTTCAACAATTAAGTGTTGTATACTTACTCACCATACGTCTAGTGATTTTGAGACATTGTTCATGATTTGCTTCCACTTATACCATTTAGGCACATTAACGTCAGGTACTTGAACCAGATTAGATCAATGTGCGAACCTTGATTAGGACCTTTAAATTTCTGTTAAAAAATTTCCGAAATTCAGTTTCATTGTACTTCCGCGTCACGCTCGCGTGACTTTACAGTTTTACATTTTTTACCCTGTTTAATTGATTTACTAGATATTACACTTCCTAAAATTGTACCCAACATGTTAAACGGGGTTTTGAATTTAACATCGTATATGCTTCAGAGTATTTGCGGGATGGAAATGCTGAAATCATGCAAGATTACATTGCTTGGGCAACATTACATCGCTATGGCAACATTACAACGCTAAGCCGATATTATTCAGAATCAGAATTGTTTTATTTGTCAAGTAGAGTTTTAAAGCGATGCAAGGAATGTGACTTGGTGGAATTGGTGGATAATCTTAGTGGATTATGGGTGGAATTGGACATATTTGTCCTTTTCTCACACATTCTAGATATGCAGTCACCCGTTTGCTGGTGAAAAATAGCATGTAAATACGTGATGTTGTCCCAAAACATGCATTCTATACTACATATACAATGCTTTTCCTAACATAACTATTTTTTATGACACAGAGATTTGAGCCACAACAAGCTACAGCGACTTGACAGCGACTTGTTTTCCAACCTACCACATCTGACTGAAATGTAAGTGTGCCTTCTGGTTTTCTGGTGCTCTCTAGACTGAGTAAACATAGTCTACATGTGTTGACTCTTTTTTAACTTACCGTTTCTCTTTTACAGAAAGCTAAACCACAATGAACTGGAGGTGATTCCAGATTTAGGTGCTCACGCTTCAAACGTTACAACGGTCATCTTGTAAGTAAACCTTTTTCTCGACTCTGTTTCTCTGATTTCTCACAAGCAAGGAAAAGTGTGCCCTCTTTTATTCCCTTTAAAGAGTCCATCCCATTTGGCAGAGCTGATTCCCAGACGAGGCAGAGTCAGACATGGTTGTCGACTACAGACTTGGTCACGTGCTAGAAGACAAATGCCCCCAGCACAAATGGAATATTTTTGTTTGTTAGCTTTTGCTGCTGTTGATGTATTTTTAACCAAGTGGTGGTGACTCGAATTTTGAAAGTAAGAAAATCTTGAGTATAGATCATACAGTGAAGAAAATTGCTGCCAATCTTAATGCAAGTCACTGTAAAGCATTACAGTGCTGCTTTGATCCTTCTAATGTTTATTTAAACCCACTCTTAGGCTGTAAAAATACTCAAGAATTTCTTTTTTATCTTACTTTCAATGAATACCCTTTAAGTTGTCAGATTTCATCAACCTCAGACTTTAGCCAGAACATGCTCTGGAGCCTTGTTTTGCAGTACGTGCTTCCATCAAAACACCAGATATTAGTGTGTGTGAAACCTCAACAATTTAACTCCTCTCCATGGCATGTCTCTCCAAAGCAACCAATGTGAAGTTATAGTGGAAGAATGTGCCCGACTCTAAACTAGATGAGGTGTATTCCTCATCAAGCCCCAACAAGACACGCTGCGGCCGCCGCGGGGCACACAGACCTCTTTCAGTCAATCAACAATTTGTTAGCAGGTTTAAGGCAGGAGTGTCACCTCCAGCTGTAAGTTCCCAACATTAGCTCCATAGATGCTGTTTTTACTACTTCTTTTAAGGGGCACTTTGTTTGGATTTTATATGATCACTGTTCTGTTTTTTAAATATTTTTTCTCCCAAGTGTTGGCATGTGAATGGCGACATTGTTAAAAGGTTTTTAAAGAGGTCACAGGTTTTGACTCTCTGTTGCTGTTGAAGCGTACCAAGTACCTTTGCAGAGACTGGGTTAAAATTTGCAAAACTGTTATTCAAGTCAAAATTGGATTATTTGATTGTTTTAGTGGCTATTAATCATTAGATAACCTTTCCAGGCTCCACACCAATATCAAGGTATTTAAGCTAAGCAAACATTTCATTGATTTCAATGATGCAAAAAGAAGAACTGAAAAAAAGTCAAATTCTATCAATTAATTTCGGCTATATCCACAGGGGTGGTCTTCTCATCGAGAAGTTATGGGTTCAATTCCAATGCTATACAAGTCTGTGTCGAAGTGTGGGCAAGACACTGAACCCTATGTTGCTCCCAATGGCCGAATAGCGCCTTGCATGGCAGCTCAGTCCCATTGGTTTGTGAGAGTGAATGGGTGAGTGAGCTGATATTGTAAAGTGCCTTGATACTACATTGGTGGGCATAAAGTGATACATAAATAAAGTCCATTTACCATTCTCTGCATGCTAATGTGGAGTTCTGTGGATAAGCTTGGAATATTACCTTGTATCATGTCTAATACTTGTCCATTCAGCCTACTCAATCCATGCATTACCCATTTGTCACTTTAGATCTGGAGTATTTAGCTATTTTGAGTGGAACTGTACCATGCTTTACTGGCAGATCACAGTTTGAAAAGGCTTGCTTGAGCATGGTTTGTTTTGTCACGTTAGTACACCTTTGCGTACGAAACGTGATAATGACATGATATGTACTGTGGGACTATCCTTTCACAACAATGATAGTAATGGTGACATTAAAGAGGTCACATTATTCTGATGAAGAGGTAGAGTGTTTGGACAGAGGATGATACCTAGCAAAAACTTGACAACACGCATAGAAGTTCTGAAGTTTTTGACTTCATCTGCTAAATAATGACATTGGTATGTCATATATCAACATGACGTGTGTGTCGGAGGTACACTTCGACTGAAGGAGGTAGTGTGAGTACATGACGACAGAGGAAAAGTGCTGGTC
Source organism: Gouania willdenowi (assembly GCF_900634775.1). Classification (NCBI taxonomy): domain Eukaryota; kingdom Metazoa; phylum Chordata; class Actinopteri; order Blenniiformes; family Gobiesocidae; genus Gouania; species Gouania willdenowi. Next base: position 20,478,497 of record NC_041049.1, on the reverse strand, counting down.
TGTGGACCATTTGGTGCCAGGTGTAAAGTTTGGAAAAAAGTTTATTAGTATTTGTATGTACAGTATCTTCCGATACTTTTATTTTTTAAATTGAGATTTCTGCTTTTGCTCTCATCTTCTTTATTGACTGAACTTAAATGGACTAAGTGTGGAAGCGAGGCGCGCAGACACTGCCAGGGAACGTATTTACTGTGTATAGGCTGGCACAAGATAAACTAACGTACAATTTCAGTTTCAATCTCTAAAGCTTTCTTAATGTAGGAAAATAAGAGCACCACTGTAGAAATCCTCACAGGTAATTATTTACACAAATGATTTTCTGTGTAAATCCCACTTATCCTCCCTCAGTCATACTGTATCTCTGATGGTTACCCAGACATTCTTTGGTTTTTTTTATCCAGTGGAACCTTTTTCCAAAGCTTCTATCCTCTTTTTTTTAACTTTCTCCATGCTTGGAAGGTTGCAAAGAGAGGGAAAAAAGAACTCAGGGTATCAAATACCACTTATTCAAACAGCAAGTCAGACATAGCGGCAGCACTTGACGACTTCTTTGACCTCGCGGCTCAGAGTAAAAACGAACGGCAATAACCCTACAGCTGGTAGTTATTGAGTCATGATCATCCTAATTAATTGAACAATTTCCCAGGAATTTATGGAGGGGCGAAACCCCTCCACCACCTAATCCCTCTGCCTGTGTTCAGGGAGGGTTTGACAAATGACCGTAGAGATTTCAGGTCTGATTAGGTGTACAAGGAGGTAAACCTCAAGGTATGTTCGTAGAGGCAGGAAGCTTGTTGAAGATGAGTCTTTGAATCCTGGCTTTTTCAACAAAGCTGTGTGCAAAGGGGCTCCAAGTACAGCTGTTGTTAATAAAACCGTTCATCATTCATGTGCCTGCTGGTATTTATCCATTGGTTTTTAATTTGTTCCTCAGTTAGAATGTTAAGTCTTTTCCGCAACTAACACAAACCCAATGATAAAAGATAATTCGACCTTTTGTGGAACAAAATCCTCATTTATGTGAAATAGCACTTTGTTTAATTTAAAAATAACAGGTTGTATAAAATTCCATGACAAAAAGGGCCTCAAAGCTCTTTTAGGTCCATTTGTTTATTGTGGTCTGGACAAGGTACAACGTATTTATTCACTAATCGCCTAACGTGACACAAATGTAATTGAATATGACGTAGTGTTGTTGAGAATTATTCTTAAACTCTTGACGTTTCAGTCAAAGTATTTCAATTTGGCATATTTTTTTGTAAAAAAGCGACCTTGTAATCAGAGGGTCATTAGTTCCAATCCAACCTGGACAATCACTGTGGGATGTTGAGCAAGTCCTTTAACCCTAACTACTTGTGTTGTACGTCCGTTTAGATGAAGCCTCTGCTAAATGAAATTGTATCCTTTTATCTGTTGTGCCTATGAATGTTCATCTGTAAAATAAAGAAGTACAGAGTTGTTTAAGATGGAATGCCAAAAGTGTTTTTGCAAAGTGACTAATAACTCCCAAAATCAATTACTGTTTTCATCCTTTCCACCAAAAGTTCTGGATCAAAGCAAAACTCATCTTTTTTTTTTTTTTTAATACAATCATATATCTAACTGGATTCAGAAATTTTGAATAGTTTCTTAATATATTTTCATAGTTGTGTCACCGTTTGTCTAAATTTGAGGATTAATCAAGTCCTACATTTATAGCCAAATTAATCTACATGTTTTAAAATCAAAGGCTATTAAATGGATAGAAAATATGAACATTTGTAATTTACTTAAATGCTAGCACCTCATCTGGAGGTTTTTTTAAATTGTGCCTTAGAATGTAAAGTTATAAACACATGGAGAAGGAAAGCAGCCTGTGTGTTCAACGATATACAGTATTACTGTTGTAAAGTTTGTGGTAAATAATTTGCAAGCTTAGAGTATTGTGTCGACAAAATACCAAAAACGACTCATCAAAGGAGGATAATTACAACCTTAAGGAAGAACGCGGATTCGTTATTAGGTCTTGTGTAACTGTGTGATCTGTGCTTTTCTCTGATGTGTCACGACTGCTTGAGTGGGATTTGTGCATTTCTCAGTTCAATGCGGCGTCTCCAACAGCAAACGCGGCGCTGGGTTTCATTATGGGCGCCTCTGCAGAGAGAGAGTCGTGAGACCGTCCAAAAAACTCTGTTCTTTTTCCAGGAGCAAATGCCACACACACACACACACACACACACACACACAAGCCAAGACACAACATATGAGCGAGACAGTTTATGAAAAAAAAGCTACTTTCCGTTTCATGATTTTCCACTAGTAACAGTGTTATTTCTACTCAGTTGAGTAATATGAGTTAACATCCAAATCAGCACCAACGGAGGGAGAATTAACCCTTTTGACTCCACAGTTGGTGTCGAAATTAGAATGAGTAAAAACACAAAGATTTGAAAGGGAAGCAAAGTGAATACATCAATGATTCGTAGAATGGCCCAGGGGCTCACAGTGATGATTGGGGTGTTAAGCTTGTACATTAGACGAATGTATGGGATATACAGCATGATGGTAAATCAATAAACATGAGTTGAAGTTTCACTATTTAGGGTAAAGCCTACATCCGGGACTTTTGTTTTAAAGGACTAGAAAAGAAAGTCTGTCGTCATTTTGCTGCACTAAAAGAGTTGAGCTTTAAAATTGTTATAATCCGATAAAGACATATTGTAGTCAATAAATCAAAGTTGATTTGCTTAAAAGAAGAAGAGGTTTGTTTTCATCTCCACCGAAAACGTTGGTTGACATTTTCATTGTATTGTGGGATGTGGAGTCCTGTAGACAGATGTATAGAAGTGTTTTTACTTCATTCTTCCTATGATTTCATGTGTTTCTTTGCCAGAGAAGGAGGACAACCACACCGTTTTTTATTCTAGGTTGCTCCACGTAGTCCTCCTGATATCGAAATGAAGTAAAAACACTCATATCCATCTGTCTTCAATGTCTACCTTTTACATCTTTGATATATTGATTTATGAGGCCTACTAAAGTTTGCTTTATTTGTATTTCTGATTCCCTATTGTACCAATAATCAGGAAGTAGCAGTTCTTGGTTAAAAAGGGCAAAAAATGCTTGCCTCATATTCTTTTACAAGCAATTACTAAAGCATTAGGTAACTTAAATCAATCTTGGATTTTAATCAGTACTAACTTACGAGTTGCACAGAATGACTTAAGATGATTGTAGCTGCTTTGACATTGGCTGTCCCCTTCTGCTCACTTCAATAAGGTCTTACACTTGTAAAGTTTTAAAGCTCCATAATGCACACCTCCCTTTCCTGTCTGGGGGTGTGCAATGTGCATCCCCCCTTAAAAATGAAACTGGAAAGACGGGTTCAGTCCCAGTGCGCAGCCTTCCTCCTCTCAGCGATCAGTCAGTGGAACATGAAAACTGAGATACAGGTGGTGTGCAGCACCTTTTGTTTGGGAGCTGAGGGCTGTGGTGCACGGAGAGCCTTTTGCAAATCTCCAAACAAAAGGGCTGCCTGTGCATTTTTTTAACGTAGACAATGAGCTAATGTGTTTTACTACCATCCATAGTCATTGAAAACCAGGCTTCTTTGCAATTTAGTGATATTCATGGAAACCAGTAAGCAACCGGGTTTTCCTAGAAAGTTGCGTGTTGTAATGTCTGAAGTTCCAATTTAAAAATCTGTTAATGAGTGACAAGAGATTCATTATGAAGTGTCTCATCAGACTAAATCAGTTAGACGTGAGCAGTGACTTTATTCCCATTAGCAACTCCAGCCGACTGAATATCTGTAGTGTAAAGTTTACCTCAAACCTCCGAAACGCAGTCCTGCCAAAATTTCCCAGCCATCTTGTCTCTTTGTTAACTAATGCACGATGAGATCACTACACGGCCTTGCACTTCTACCATTTCCTTGGAATTATTCACACTGAGGGAAAACACAAGAAATCACAGCAAGAATAAAGTTAAAGGTCCATTATGATGCTTTTTTTTCACCCATCTCCATTTGTTCTAATAACTCCAACAACATAGTATTTGAGGTTTTTTCCCCCCAAAGTCTTAGCCCTCTGAAAAGCCACTTTCAGAGCAATTCTCAAAATGGGCTGATTCGTGGCCTACTTGTGCATATTCATGAGTAGGCGTGTCTGTAGACTCTGACTCCACACACAACAGTTGATCACTAGCGATTATCTTTTGCTATGCACACACTCTTGTTATTGTTTTCAACCAAAAAACTGCACATTACAGTAAAATACATGGCAGTTTAAGCAGCTATTGTGATTTGGAGTCCAGTCGTGCAGTTTGCATTTACATATATTATAAAGTATAATTTATATTCTATATTAAACCGCAGTGTTTATTTTAGCTGTTAGATAGTTTGAGAGGGAGGAGCTCACATTCTAGGAGGCATGTATTATGTCCATGTTAGGAGGAGACAGGATTGTTAGTCTATGCATCTATGCATCCGTCTATGGGACTTCACATCCCACAATGCAATGCATGAAACTTTTCCGACATGTCAATAAAATCAACAAACTTTTGAGCAACAATTTCAAGCTCTTAAATAATTTTTTTGAGCAAATGATCTTCGATTTATTGATCTATGAAGCTAATACAAAAAGCAGCTTTAATTAAAGTTTTGACCTTACCTCTATTTAGTAAGGGTTTAATGATTGATTGATCAATGATTTAGTCAAATTTTTGAAATTGTATCGTGACAGGCTTTGTGTCATTGGCAAATATTGAATGGTTGTTCTAATAATCTGCATCGTATCGTATCGGAATGAAGCAGGTGATTTACTGTTCATTTCTACTATTTGGCATCATTCAGTGTTGCTATGAGGTCCTATGATGGGTTTCTTTACTGGTGGGGAAACGGGAAGTGCCAGACAAAGCAGACAAGCACATGGAGAACATGCAATCTCCCAACAGAATTAACTTCACGTCCTCCACCATCAATTGTAAATTATATTTAAAAGTTGTATTTTTCTTTTAAAAGTACTGCAACATGAGCATGCTTAGGAAATAATAATACAAAAACAGTCCTTTTGAAGAATTATAATTACCAAAATGGTCAAAAGGTAAAGACAATGCAGAATAATAAAGCTATAATTTTAATGTGCATGTGTTTTTAAGTTTCCTCCCATCTAAAGGTGTGTCAATGGCAGCGACAGACACTGTTCTTCTTCTTTTTCTGTGTGTGTGTGTGTGTGTGTAAAGGGCATGAGCGTATTTAGCATAAAAGGCTTGTTCTGCTCAGTGCAGGCCAAACAAACCGGTTGGCATACAGTATGTGCTTCATCTATCAGATTTATTCAAATCTCTCACTTGATAAAACCCAAAGCTTATCTTATTTTCTTGTTTATGTTGCTGCGCATTGCTTAGCGACGAGTTATTTACCTCTACTCACTGTAAGGTCCTGTGCATCAGAACGTAAGATCTACAGTATGTTGGTGTATCTCTCATCTTGTATAATACATACATTAGATGAACCCAATTCAACTCTGCATTAGTTGGTTAACACCAGAGGTGACAAGTAACAATACAAATACAATTTTTTCTGTTATCTGTACTTTATTTGAGTATTTTTTCATTTATTTTTTGGTGACTTTTTACTTTTACTCCTTACTTTTTTTAAACAAATATCTGTACCTTCTACTCCTTACATTTTAAAAATGAGCTGGTTACTTTTCAGACCTTTGAAGATGACTTCACAACGTAAAAAGACACAAATCAACAACCTCTTGTGCTGCTCATGAATTGGTTTCCAGCAGCACGACTCACTTTCAGACCAAAAAGGGCACGTCACCATTCCAGAAACCTGGAGAACATGATTCTCTTGAAAAATGTTGGTAGTTTGAGCTTTTCCTCTGTTAGGAAGGTCGCTTAGTTCCCTGGGTTTAATTGAGCATTTGCCTTTTTTTTTTACTTGAAACATTTTATCTACAAATGTGATCTATTATGAGGGCTGAATTCTCCAGGTGTTCATAAAGACTAACAGATTTAATGTGTTTCCATGTACATGTTTTTTACAAGTTCTTGGTCAAGTAAGGGAGCAACAACATCAGAACAAATCACACATACTTTTATTACTTAGTTTGTAGTGTGTAATGTTAGAAAAGGCTTGATTATAAAGAAAAAAAGACAGACCCATTTATTATAAACCAATGGATTACATATAATTAAACTTAGAATATTCTATGATTGAATAAAATAGATTAAAAAATAAAATAGAAGATATTGAAACAATAAATCCAAAAAAGATCGGAGATTTCAGATGCAGTCCAAAAAAATCCGATATTCCTTTTCTGGCTGATATCGGACCGATATCAATATTGGATCGTGACACCTCTACTTTTACTTGAGGACTAAAGACTAGTACTTTTGCCACCTCTGGTTAACACCTGCTACTATAATGCTCAGTTGAATGGCGGACCCCATTATTTACTTATTAATGTTGCCTCACTATAAAACTGTCCTGTGTGTATTTCTTCAACAGCTACTGGAATCAGAAAAACGAACTTTTCTCTGCTCGGCCAGGTGAGGGTGGGGGGGGGGGGGGGGGGGGGGGGGGGGGGGGGTGGCATTAGAATCAATGCAATGAATACTGAAAACGAGGCCTGTAGTCTGGTGCACTGGAGGGAATCCCCTCCTCCCCTGTACTCTCTCTCCAACACTGAGTCTCATACACAAAGAGGGCACTGTACAGGCTCTGTTTATAACTAAGCAGTCCCTGCACTGCAATTTAGGAGGCGTGCAGCTCAGGAAATTGCTGGCCTCTGCCGAGGCATGCTTTCACTGAGGGAATGGTATTCATCAGCCAAGTAATTGGCAGGTTACTTTTTTAAATACCTTGTTGGTAATTACCTTATAAACAAAATAACACATCACTAAACCAAAAAGCTGTTTGCTGCGAGGTGCAGGGACATGAATAATTTGTTGGCCTTTATGAAATATGCACACGGCATCAGTATTACAACGACTGTCTGCACGTTGGGTGGTGAGCCTGGTCTTTACAAGCGTGTCAGAGTTTGTCATTTTTAATACTGCGGACTTGTTTAGAGACTTGACTGTTTGTGTGTCTGGGAACGTGAAACTTGCACTCATTGGTGGCCAAATACACACTTTTTTTTCGTCACTTATTGGAGCAACTGTGTCTCTATTTTCAGAGCAAACAACAGGATCAGCAGGATCTCCGAGGAGCAGCTCAGACCTTTCCTCAGTCTGGAAACGCTGGACTTTAGCAACAACAACATTGTGGAACTAAAGGCCAACTCATTCCCTGCTTTGCCACTCAAGAACTTGTGAGTTGGACTCATCAGTTGTTCTATTGTGATATATATTACCATTATGTCATTATGTTGTAGCATCTTTCTGGTTTCATAGACTAATGCATTACCTAGTGCATTTCTAGAGAATTTGTGCCTCCACGTTCTTGTAAATTCCATTATAGCCTTAAGTCTGTGACATCTGCTGATTCCTTCCATCTTTTTATTTTAGGTTCCTCAACAATAATCGTATCACATCCCTGGAGAGCGGCTGTTTCACTAACCTGTCCAGCTCGCTGCAGGTTCTTCGTCTAAATCGGAACCGCCTTTCTACCATTCCAGCCAAGATCTTCCAGCTCCCCCACCTCCAGCATCTGTACGCCTTTATTAAATACTTAAAATATGGGTCATTTTACATATATTACAAATGGCAGTGCTTTTTTTTTTTACCTCTGCCAAAGAGGTCATATTTTCACCAGTGTTTATTTGTTTGTTTGTTTTGTTTCATTTATTAAAAACCCTACTATTCCTCCTGTTTGTTGTTGGCACTATGTGTCAAAAGTACTTGACAGATTTTGCCAAAAATTTGACCAAAGATAATGGATAAGGAATCTGGATAAATATACTGATACTGTTTTTTAAAAAAATCAAAAAATCTCTCTCTCATTATTTGCTAAATTTAAAAAATGCATATCTCAGTTCGTAATTGACCCATCTTTAAATTTTTTTCCTGAGTTACAGTATGTCAGCGTGTTCACTCAATTACACCACCGAGTTTCATCCAAATCAGATCCGGATTGGGCTTTTCATTGCAATCTTTCTGAAAAATTGGGGGTGCCAATACATTTGAACCAACTGTATCATAATTAATGGGCATATACCGTACATTTCTGACAAGTCTTTAAATTGTGAATGATCATAGTGTCATTAACAGGATCACTAATCCAGATATCTGGCAAAGAGGATTTTTGTCTCTTTGTGTAGGTTTTTTCCTCATTTTGATTCAGTGTTTTTGTCATTTTATGTGTTTTTGAAGTCATTTTGTGTATTTTTATTTTCCTTTTGTGTATTAATCTGAAAATGTGTGTGTTGTTAGAGCCTTTTTGTGTATTTTTGTTTTGTGTTTTGGAATAATTTCGTGGAATTGTGTTGCCCCTTTGTGTATTTGTGTTTTTGGACTCTTTTTTTTTTTTTGTGTATGCTTGTTTTGTTTTTTGGGATTTTTGCCATTCTAAGTCATTTATTACTCAATGTGGAGCCTAATATTTAGTGACAAGACTGTAAAGTCTACTGAACAGCTTCTCTATGTTTTAGTGAGCTGAGCCGAAACCGAGTTCGGAGGGTTGAAGGCTTAACGTTCCATGGCCTGCACGCTCTTCGTTCCCTGAAGATGCAGAGAAACGGCCTGAGCCGCCTCATGGACGGGGCTTTCTGGGGCCTCAGCAACATGGAAGTCCTGTAAGCTGTTTGCACATGAGACTCTGCTGCTTGTGCTACTACAATGTGACATGATGGAGCATGATTTTTCTCTATGTCTGTGTGTGTGCCTGCAGCCAGCTGGACTATAACAACCTGACGGAGGTGAGTAAAGGCTGGCTCTATGGCCTGCTGACTCTGCAGCAGCTCCACCTCGGCCACAACGCCATCAGCAGGATCCGACCCCAAGCCTGGGAGTTCTGCCAAAAACTCAGCCAACTGTAAGACCCATGTTTTTTCCTACTATCCCCCCTTTTCCCCTCTCTCTGGACTGCCTTTGTGCTGCTCTGCACCCTCCCCCTCTCATTAACCCCCCCACCCCGTCTCACTTTCTATTCACACTATGAACTCCCAACACTTGTCGGTGTTGCCCTCTTCTCCTCTCTTGCTCTCCTGCTCGCCCTTCTTCACACTGCGTCTCCTCCTATCACTGATCCTCACTCAAAAGCACAAACTAAAAAAAAAACACGCTGCTTCCAAAATGTTACACAACAGCTTTGCTTTTTTTCCCCCCTTCAGCAAAGCATGTCTAAATGGAACTTTTTCTACTTGCTGCCCCCACCTCTGCTGAAATACCCACAAACTTCAGGGAAACCATCAAGACTCTCTCTTTACTGCACATTATAAGTCGTCTGTTGTGGCTCTTGTTTACAGCAGTGGCCCACTCTGGGTTTGCCATATCTGGAGTGTTTTTCATAGATTGCTTGTTGTGGCTTTTTTCTCTCCCTTGGCCTCTCTTTCGCTCTTATCTCATGAACTTGAGAGTAAACAAGCTGCCTGTGGGCCATGAACGTGTCCAGATATCTGATTTGCTCTCAATCTGAGTTTACTCTTTGGAAAAATGGGTGTCAGAGGAAGGTTTCTCACTTTTGAAAATATTGTTTCTGGCCATAAAGGATGAAAAACAACTGAAATGGTGGGAAAGATAGTCATTTGTTGTCGTTTGTGATGTGAAAAAGAGCCATTAAGATCCCAAATGAAAGAGTGTACATGTGCTGCACGGCCGAGGAGAGTGACACACCAATATGAAATGTTGGAGGTGAATTGGTTTATTCTTGAACTACAGAAAATGTTTAAACACAGAGATATTTTACCCAATTTTATTAATTCAGAGTTTAGAATTTACTCGCCTGACATTGATATATGAGGTACAGTGAAAATCGGTCTTGTTTTCATTACATTTTGCAAAAATTATTATTTCTTGGCTGATTTAGACAAAGGTTGGGTGGAGTGAATGGTCTGTACGGTTTTGTGCTTCAGAAACGGCTTTGTGAAATACTTCCAACACAAAACTGGGAAGAATAAAAGTTTCCAAAAAAAAAGAACATGAAACAACACAAAAAAAAGTATAAGCAGGAGAAACACATTATTAGAGGCAGTCTGTGTGAAAGTATTGTAGGGAAAACAAAAAGAAATGGCAGCCGGCACATTTATGTTGTACATTGAAATAAAGTCATATTATTTTGATATTTTTGCTATGATTAACAACTGTTGATGGGTGCGTATTGGCTTTTAGCTGTTATTATTTCATGATTTATTGATATTTATTATTTATTTTTAACATTTCAGACAAAAAAAATACATGTAAATACATTTGTTTTTAAATAAGAAATAAATTATGTCAAGAAAAGAAGGCAAGAAACAAGAAGAAAAAGGGGGAAATGGTTCATACATGTTTTTATTTTTTTTTGTTTAATTCATTCAAAAATGTTGGCTCAAGTAAGAATATTTTCCCTCTCTGTTTAATTTTATTGTCATCTCTCATTCATGTTAGCAGCCGTCACACATAAAGCTGACCTTTAACACCTGCCTGTCAGACGAGCTAAATAACTTGCAAATAAGTTGCTCTGTAGTAAATCACAGTTTGTGCTAAATTAACCAATTAGCGTTTCATTCTCCAAATATTTAACGTGTCACGGCTGATCCTCTAAGATTGCATATTCATTAAAGGAAAGGCAAACAGACTAAATGGATAGCATGTGGTGTTTTGCATGTTTTATGCACTCCTGATTGCGTGGGGTCAGTAGATCACCTACAACGTGATCCATCTGTTAGCAGTGAACTGACGTTTTTGCACCCACATACCCCAAGTGTTAAAAAGTCTGTGCCCAGCTCTTATATCCTGTGTGTCTCTCACCATAGGAACCTTTCATCCAATCACCTGACCAGGCTAGAGGAATCCAGCTTTGTTGGACTGAATTTGCTGGATGAGCTTCACATCGGCAGCAACCGTGTGAGCTTTATCGCTGATGGAGCTTTTCGTGGCCTCTTCAACTTGCAGATGCTGTGAGTAGTATTTTACATCATCCATGCTCAACCCCGTTTGTGGCGTTTAAGGCAGTTGTCTATCTATGAAATGTTGTCAAATCTTTGCTTTTCTGAGTTTTTATCAAGTCTCCAAAGCAACAATTCTCAATTGGTGGGTTGGGACCCAAAAGTGGGTCACGGACCTGTACCGGGCGGGTCGTGGACAGCTGGTCAACACTTAATGGCTCTTATGTTGGATTTGTCTTTTATTTTGAAAGAAACTTTTTTTTTTTAACAAGCATGCTGTGAAATACATGTTGCACAGGAAAATATATAGATTATATATGTGTGTATTTTCAACAGCTATTTTTGAAAAACTAAATTTGGTTGGTTGAATTAAAAAAAAAAAGAAAAAGTGGGTCGTGATTTAATGAACGTGGCAAAATGTGAGTCCCAGGGTGAGACCAGTTGAGAACCCATGTTCTCAAGGTACTGTTTGCTAAGTTTGATGTCTTGCCACCTTTGTGCACTAGTTGGCGATGGTGAGCTGCTATGTTTTTTATTAGTTTCTGACTCGGCACACCATATTGTGGTGCAAAATGGTTCTTTTAAATGGATAGTCTATAGCTAGCTGAATAGCTTGCCAGCTACTGTTGATAGTAGTGTAGCATGACAGTCAAAACTTTAAGAGATTACGTCCTTAATGGCTTTAGTCTGTTTGTAGTCAAGTTGTAGTCAAAGTTGTCCCCTTTAAACCCACCCAATCCTGTGCCTGAGAGGAATTATGCGGCCTGATTTGTTTGGGGATGTGACATAAATGACTGTCTCTACACACATAAAGATCCCTCAAAGAAGCAACCTCAACAATTTCCCCCATCTCCGTGCCCTTCCTTTGCCCAACCCCCGCCCATCATTCACCCTTCCTCCTGATTCCCACAGAAAGTCACCGTAGCCCACCCATCCCACCACATGGTTGGGACCTCTTAACTGAAACCAAATGTGAGTTGTGCTGCTGAGGTCATCGAAGGGCAGGTGTGCACATAGGTGGACGTGGATTGCTTCAGGGCTTCAAACACACGAACACCAACCCCTTCCCCCCTTTCCGTCATTTCACTCAGCCATGGCCAGGCAAGAAATGAGCATCTGAGGGATCAAAGGAGGTCATTTCTCTGGGAAATGCTGGGCTTTTCTTAAAGTGTATACTCATTGGAACACTCCAGTATACACTTTTCTCTCTCAAAGTGAGTTTAGGTTTATATTAAAACATTTAAGTCTGGTTTAGGAAATTACCAATCTCCTGCAATGAAAGAGCAATAATGTTATGGGAAGTGTTTGTGAAGGTCCTCAGTCATCCAGGTCAGGTTGATTCTGGTAGTTTAGTTGAGGCTCTGGACTTGGAAGTTTCTCTCAATCAAAGATGTTTCACATCTGATCCAAGAGGCTTCTTTGGATCTGAAACTTGATGAGTTGGGAGTCCTGGTTCTTGTGTGAGGTGTTGGTATTTCAGTGAGCTTGGGATCAAAGAGAGTTAAATCCACTGAAATAATGGTTAACAGTTGTAAAATCTCATCTGAGTCATCATATAACTTTTCATATTTTTATACTTAGGTTATTAGATTATTAAGATCAAAGTTAGCCGACAAGACTGACACAGTCAGCACTTTATAGCACGGAGAATACTATAAGCAACAGGTACACATTTTTGTTGGCTTTGTGAGGTCCAACCATTACTGTGGGTTAGTTTTAGTAACGAGCTTACTTTTAAAGCTGTTGCAAAGATGTTTTCTTAAGAAATAAAAACATAGTGTAGCCCTCAACATATGTAGAATGTAGAAATTGCCACTCAATCTCTACATTGTTGATAATGTCTCCATTATCAACAAACGGGTTGGTAACAAATGGTCATGTGACTCGAACTTTGGAAGTTTCGCACATTGCATTGTGTCCCGTAGAAGAATGCAACAAGGGGGCAAAAGCACAACACTTTCGTTAAGAATTGACTAAGAAGAACTCCGATTGTATTTGTCATTGGTGATTCTGGTAAAACCCAAACTATCAACATCTGCGGTTGTTTTGGTTTGGTTTCAATCCGTGAAAACACCAGGAATGCTACTTTGCCAGTGTGGTTGGGGGTACACTGGCATCAGTAGTGAATGATAGTCCAGTATAGTTTAAAAAAACGTATTTATCATTGCAGCAGATTTTACATTTACCACATCAGGCCATTCTATATCAGCTGGGTTTTTTTCTTTTAGCAGGATAATGTACTTTACCATGAAGCAGAATTACTTCAGATAAAGAATTATCAACCAGTTTAAAGTGATATTGTTTCTTATTTTTTGTCCAATTTCTGTTTTTCTTTTTTGCTCTTTTGGCAATTTAAGTGTCCACAGAACACACGTATGTTGCGTGAAATATTTGTTTTCCCATATTAGAAGAAACCACCTTACAATTAGAGACAATTACATTGCATTATGGGAAATTTAGTTCATGAGAAACTGGCAAAAGAGTTTACCAGGCTGCAATTAAAAAACTTAAAATGATGTTTCACAAATCAACCGCTGTATATTTGACTTGCATTCCCAGTATTTATACATATGTATATAATAGATATTTATACCTTCAAATGAAGTTTAAAGGGTTGTACATATGTTACATTGCTGCCTTCTTGTAAAACTTTTTCCCCATTTAGTGCGGAAAAGCCATCACAAGCTTTTAAAAGTATCATAAAGTCTGGGATGTGACTTCCTCTTGAGGCTAAAAGCTTCTTTGAAAATAAATTTAATGTCTCAAAGCATTTTCCTCCCTCACTCATGAAATGTAAAGCCACATAGTTTTATTAACATCAACAGTGCAGTTGTTTTCTGGGTGGAGTTTGTTTTTTTGTTTTTTTTTTAACAGTATGGTGTTTTCTTTGTTGTTGTTGTTTTTTTCTTTAAGGGATCTCCAAAGTAATGACATCTCCTGGACGATCGAGGACATGAACGGCCCTTTCTCAGCTCTTGACAAGCTTAAAAGACTGTGAGTTTGTGATCTTCAAATGTAACACAATGGGATGTGTGGACTAAATAATGTCTATGACTAAATGTGTCCTTTCTCCCACAGATTTCTTCAGGGAAACCAGATCCGCTCGGTGACCAAAAAGTCTTTCTCTGGTCTGGATGCTCTGCAGCACCTGTGAGTCGGCCCTGCATTTCTCTTTTTGAAAGTCTGGAGCTGTAAACTAAGCAGAGTGAATCACACCAAGTCACAGAGGTTGTTCATTAGAGCCATACACAGAAACTGCATCCTACACTTTGATGTGGAACCAGGAAAAATAAACCCTGCACTCGGTATCTATTTGTGTGTGCCAGACGATATCGATCATCAAGGCAAGCGGAGGGAGCTTAGTGTGCGTGTATGTGCGAGTGGAACGACAGCATTTGATTCTAATTAAAGCTCTTTCCCAGCAGTTGCCAGAGCTCAAAGCGGCCTAAAGCTGGGCCTCTCTTGATTAACACAGCAAACGGCTGCCCAGAGTTTTTATTGTTCTGCAACCCAGGCCTTCTTTTTCTTCACTCAATTTAAGTTTTTGCAGTTTTTCCTTTCTTTTCTTTTTTTCTATCCTCTGAAAGTCCTAATTTCTTTTCTTTCTTAACCCTCCACAGAGATTTGAGCAACAACGCGATCATGTCAATCCAAGCAAACGCCTTCTCTCAGATGAAGAGCCTACTAGAGCTGTAAGTGCCACCATGCTCATGGAGAGCTTTGTACGGATAAGCATTACATTTCAAAACTGTTTGTGTAAATCTACACCAAAGTCTCTATCCTTTACTTGTGTTTTGCTGAAAGTCACGGACACACTAGATATTTGTCAAAGGAGTAAACATGATTTAGATTTATTACCTCCACCAAGGTGGTAATAATTTCGCCAGCATTTTTTTATGTATTTGTTTGTTTGTCTGTTAGCAGGAGGTCGTCAAAACTACTTAACAGATTTTGACAAAATTGTCACCAAAGATAGACCTAACACTTTGGAGGATTTCATTGCTTTTTGAGGGGATCCGGATCAATATTGATACCGATTCTGGATCAGTTTAAAAAAAACAAAAAATCTCCATCTGTCAGCATTGGTGAAATTTCTAAAATGTATTTCTCAGTTTGTAATTGACTGATCTTTATGAAATCAGACTGTTATGTCGGATTGGTTCCTCAATTACCCCACCGAGTTTCATCAGGATCGGATCCGGATTACGTATTTTATTGCATTTTTTGGACAAAAAGGGTGTCTATACATTTGGACCTACTGCATGGTTATTAATGAAGTTAGAAATTATTCCAAGCCTTTAAAGCGTGAATGATCGTGGTGCCATGATCAGGATCGATGATCCAGATAACTGCCAATATCTGGAAAAGAGGATGTCCTTTGACTCTTGTCACAATATCAAACCCTTTCCTTAAAGTTAGAAAGTTATTGGACAAAAGTACTTGTGATTGTGAGTGTTTCTGCCTTTTTTTTTTAATTCAGTCTTTGTATTTTGGACATTAAACAGTGACGACCAACTTGACATTGGAGCAGTTACACCACGAGTGTGCTTTTCGTAACGTTAAGCTCCAATTTAGAGTCCACGTGTAGCCTCTCACAGCA
The DNA here is from genome assembly GCF_900634775.1 of Gouania willdenowi. Lineage (NCBI taxonomy): Eukaryota > Metazoa > Chordata > Actinopteri > Blenniiformes > Gobiesocidae > Gouania > Gouania willdenowi. The sequence continues at coordinate 20,462,879 of NC_041049.1, read as the reverse complement.
GAAACTCCCTGTTGTTGTCTCATAGTCTTGTTTTCTGTGCTCTACCCTCCCTTTTCGTTGGCTGTTTGCTACATACTGTATGTTGGCAGTTGGCTCGGCTCTCGCTCCACATTACCGGGTGCATCCTGAAATTAATTCCAACTTGTCTGAATGACCTGATCAAGGTTGGGTCAAGTCAGAACAAAAAGACTGATGTATAATTTGCCCAACTGGGAGTCATTGTGATTGGGGGGAATATTCATTGAATGTTCAAATTAAACCACTACAAGTTGTTCTAAAAGTATTTTGTTTTTAAACCAGAAAAAATGTCTTAATAAGAAACAGAATGAAATAAAGTGTTGTAATCTGTTCCTATGTAGTGCAATGAAGCCATTCACACACATAAAGCTTGTGTGTGCCACGGCTTTTTAAGCAGAAGTAACCAGCCAAAAACATGACGGAGTATTATACACTTGAATTAATAGGATCTTTGCAGGATTTCTTTCCACACAAAAAAATGCTAGTAGTTCAAACTACTATGTTGTTCAATATTTTTGTATTTTTTTTTCCATACTAAAGTAGATGCATTTCTGGAGGATGTTCAAGCGATACAATGCTAGTCAATCAGAGTAAAATGTGTGCACCTGAGATCTTTAACCTATCTATTTTACCACTCAAACCACTTAAATGCATGATTCTACTTTTCTGAAAAGTCTCTTGAGATGGTTTCACCTGCATAAATAGCATGAGAAACTGCAGAGCACACCAAATGTTTTTAATATACAGTACTTCCTACGGAGCAAATGAAGAGTTTTTGGTATCTTCTCCTCTGGCAGGCGTCTCAACACCTCCAGCCTCCTGTGCGACTGCCAGCTGAAGTGGCTTCCCGTCTGGGTGGCAGAACAAACCTTCCAGTCCTGCCTGAATGCCAGCTGCGCCCACCCGCAGATGCTGAAGGGCAGGAGCGTGTTTGCTGTCAGCCAGGAGGAGTTTGTGTGTGGTGAGCCATGAATTCACTTCTACACACACACGTCTCTAAAAAATTCTTTACTCAGGAGCCTTTCCATTTCCAAACTGGCCTAGATTGTTCCAGAATTCCCTCCCTGACTGCTTAACAAGCTAATGATTCACAGAAGGGAATAACATTGAAAAGTTCTAGGTCTTAAAGCTTTCTGTGATTTACAGTAAAAACTCTCTAAAAGAAATCTAAGGTTGATCAAATAGATTGTTATACCGTATGCTTTTGTATTTTTCACCCAGATGACTTCCCAAAGCCTCAGATCACTGTGCAGCCAGAGACGCAGTCGGCGCTCAAAGGCTCCAACGTTACGTTCGTGTGCTCGGCGGCCAGTTCAAGTGACTCTCCTATGACGTTTGCCTGGAAAAAAGACAACGAAGTCCTCAACGATGCAGAGATCCACAACCAGGCCCACCTAAGGGTACAGGAAGGAGCAGGTGGGGAGACGGAGGTGACGGAGTACACCACCACTCTGCAGCTTCGTAATGTAGAATTCTCCAGCGAGGGGAAGTACCAGTGTGTCATCTCCAACCATTTTGGATCCTCGTATTCCACCAAGGCCCGGCTCACTGTCAACAGTAAGTTAAAGTGATCAACATCATTGTCTTTGTTCTGAAGAAAAGTCTTTGAAATTATGTCATTTCCTGTCTTTTATTGTCTAGTGCTTCCGTCCTTCACTAAGATGCCCATGGATTTGAGTATCCGTGCTGGAGCGACGGCGAGGTTGGAGTGTGCCGCTATTGGCCATCCTTCCCCGCAGATCGCGTGGCAGAAAGACGGGGGCACCGACTTTCCTGCCGCCCGCGAACGCCGCATGCACGTCATGCCGGAAGATGATGTGTTTTTCATCGTGGATGTCAAAACTGAAGACATCGGCGTATACAGCTGCACAGCTCAAAACACGGCTGGGGCTATCTCTGCTAATGCTACGCTTACTGTTCTAGGTAAGAAAGTTACGTTTCTATCAGGAATGGATTAAAGCAGGTGGAGATAATTGTTTTCTATCGGATACAGACAGTGTGGGCCTCATAGATCAATTACTCAGATAATTTACTTAATTAAGGTTCAAATGAAGGAAAAACATTTTTATGCATCTGTATAAGGGACTCCATATCCCACAATGCAATGCTCAAAACATATCTGACAATGTCAATAAACAGTGTTTACAGTAGAGATGAAAACAAACTTTCAAGCTTCAATTTCAACCTGTTACCTCTTGTTTTTGAGCAAATTATATTCTATTCATTGATCTATGAGTCCTACACCATGGATGTGCTGAAATTGCATACTAACGTACTACTGTTACTAAGTCTGACGTCAAAATTAGTATGTAGTGAGTTCCAATTAGATAGTATGCAAAGTATGTAGAAAAATACCAGTCCCGGATGTATACTATATCAGGACATTTCCTAAGTATGCACGGTGGGCACGCTACTCATACTCAACTGCCCCATGATGCATTGCAAGCGGAATGTAAAGTCGCCCTGGGACCGTCTTCAAGCTAAACGCCAAACATCCCCTTTTCTAAACGCTTTTATAAATAAGGCTCTTGTTTTGAAGTTAACCGGAAGTTAAGTCAGTTGCACAATCTCCGAAATGTCGACATGAAATGGGTTTCTGCAAGTTTTATGCATCAAATGACCACATGTTGATATTCTACTTGGTCACTTTCTTGTCTCTAATGCTTTCAGAAGTTTCAAAGTTGGCAAATTAATGGAAATATTTAACCTCAGTGTGCTTCAGGTTTTTGTTGTTGTAGGTTCAAAATGCATCTTTTTTTTTTTTTTTTTTTTTTTTTTTTTTTTTTTTTTTTTTTTTTTTTTTTTTTTTTACCTTGTCTGCACATGCTTTCGAAGGTTAACACTACAAGAAGTGCAATCTTTTGACAGCAATGCATATTTTATTATTGCAATTAAATAAATTTATTTATTTCATTGCATAATTGTGACCGTCACCAGCCCTCCCTAGGGAAGGGTAAGAAATACTTTATTAAAGGGAGGATGTAAAAAAGAGAGGGCAGTGTTACACCAAGGTGAGGGGTTGGAGGGGGGTGGGGAAGTTAGCAGGGAAGAGGGATACAAGATAGGATATGGAATGGGTGAGGAATAGTTTTAAGTGATGCGATGTGAAATTGTGGTTGTGTATATTGTGTTTATTGTTGTGTTGTCAAGCCAGTTTGGTGACCAGTGTGTGGTTTAGGAATAATGGTGGTGGCTGTGAACAGAGGAAGAGGTGAGTGGAAATTCCATAAAACAGGTATTTGGGAACAACGTGTCTAAGGTTGAGCCCAGTATGAGTGTTATCCCACAGCCCAAGGCCAGTGCATCCATGACAAATGTATTTCCAAGTACCGCCACTGCAAAACCCAAGAGCCGCCCCCCGGGCCCGAAGAGGCAGTCAGGCCAGCAGCAAGAGCAGGCAGCCTAAGGGCCCCCGGCGACCACCCCACGGCCAAGCAGTCCCCCGAACGCCCCCAAGATCCCAAGCCGAGAGGCAGCCATCGCCCCCCCATACACACCCGAGAAAGCCCCAAGGAGCCAAGGACCCAGCGCACCACGCCACCGATCCCACCCCCAACCCCCAGACCCCCCACCCCATCGACCCCCCCCACCCCCCCACCCCACCCCCGCGCCTAACCCCCCGAGGGGAGGGCCCAGAGAACTCCCTGCCCGAGGCCCCAGCGGAGGAGCCGAAGCCCACACCCAGCAGACGACCAGAACTGGTCGTCTCCTCTGTTCAAAATGCATCTTGGGTAACTTGGAAGTATACTTCAGTGGACCGGTCATCATCCTAAACAAACACTAATAGTATATAGTAGACAGTCAATACTTATTGAGTGTGTAGTACGTTAGTATGCGATTTTGAACACACCCTATGTCTTTATCTGATAAAAAATGTTAGTCTCCAGCGGCTTTGCCTTTCTAACAATATGGAATACTTTGAACAGAAACACCGTCCTTCTTGCGGCCCCTCATGGATCGTACAGTGGCTAAAGGCGAGACTGCAGTCCTCCAGTGCATCGCTGGAGGCAGCCCACCTCCGAGGCTTAACTGGACCAAAGACGACAGCCCCCTGGTGGTCACTGAGCGCCACTTCTTTGCAGCTGCCAACCAGCTCCTCATCATTGTCGATGCTGCTGAAGTGGACGCAGGAATGTACACGTGCGAGATGTCCAACACACTCGGTACTGAAAGAGGCAACGTTCGGCTGTCGGTCTTACCCAATCCCAACTGCGACTCTGGAGGGCAGGGTGGTGTTGGCGTGGGCATGGTGAGCGGATCAGGATCTGATGATGATGGGTGGACCACGGTGGGCATCGTTATCATAGCGGTGGTGTGCTGCGTGGTTGGCACCTCGTTAGTTTGGGTGGTCATCATCTACCACACCCGTAGGCGAAATGAAGATTGCAGCGTCACCAACACAGGTTGGTCCATTGTTCTCCTGGTGTTTTTTACTCATCTCTAATGGACTGTGTTATATAACTACCTGTGTGTGCTCCAGATGAGACCAACCTGCCTGCAGACATCCCCAGCTACTTGTCCTCCCAGGGAACATTAGCGGACCGACAGGATGGTTATATCCCCTCTGAGAGTGGCAGCAGCCATCAGTACATGACTCCATCCATTAGTGGCTTCTATCTGCAACCTAAAGACATGAACGGTGAGTTACCTGTTCCTTTATGTGTTCTTATGGATTTTTGGTATTTCTTTTCTTACTTACTTTCTTACTTACATTCTGTCAAATGGATACAGGAAGTGAAACCGACCTGGAGGCAGCTATTGATCCTCTACTCTGCCATTACCAAGGTCCTATTGGGTCATTGCTCCGCCGTGATAACATGTACTCCACAGACCTGTCAGAGGTTTTTCCAGGTTTGTGGAAGGATTTATTCTTATTTAAGTCTTTCTGGGTTATAATGATAATAATCTCCAACCCTCCCTCACATTTCCTTCATTCAGGCTGTCCCATAGACCAAAGGCCCATCTGTATTGACTCCTGCAGCACCCTCCCAAAGAAGAGGGACCTTTTTATGTCCGACCATTATGACCTCTGCTCCTCAAACGTCCTGATGCAGCTACCCAACGCCAGCCTGTATCACAGCTTGCCTCGCCAACCCACAGAATGTCATACGTCCATGGAGGACGCAGAAGTGATGGATTACAGCAGACCAAGGGAATGTCTCACTCCTTGCAGCACCTTCATGGGTAGGTCTTATAACTCCAGGCCTTGGATAACCACTGTGTGGTGATTTGACTTGGCCACTTTAATTCTGAATAGTTTAAATCTGAATAGTTACTTCTGAATTAAAAAACATCTTGTAACCGTGGCCATTGTGTCTTTTTCAATCAGGAACATTTGGGAAAAGTCCCTGGAGACCTCAGCAGGACTCGTATCCAGCTTTCAGAACGCTATCTGTGACTCATAATGGAATGACTCTGCACGAGAACCCCTTCACAGCTCCGGATGCTGATTTCGACAATGACAGCAACAAAAACAAGGACTCGTCATCGAAACAGAGCGACAGCGTGTATGAACAGCCCTTCGACAGCAGTCGGACAGATCCATCCTCACAGCGCAGGTTGAGCACTTAGCTCCGCCCTGCCTCTCTCTGCTCTTGTTTACCATGAAGAGTACGACCAAAAAAAAAAAAAACATTTCTACCTCACTGAATGGAAACCTTTGCAATAAAAGACTCTTCAAATGTGCAACGAGTGAATGTATGGGACCTGTCGATGGACCATTTTGAACAGCTGATCTTTAAAGCTACAGATTTTAGATAGAGCTATACATTTTATATAAAGTTAATTATATTTTGTAAATTGTACATAAAGAGATTTCAATATTTTTGCTTACAGTTTTTGTCGGAGTATTTTTGCAGCCTCCAATTATTCCAGCTTTGAATGAAGCATTGTTTTGCACATGTGTAAACGATTAAAAAAAACACACTGACGTGTGCTGCTACATTCAACTCAAGTGTTACGAGTCATTTCTGATCATGTTACAGATTGAGTGTGTGTTTTACTGGATGGGTTTTTTAGCAGTGGTCTTTAAAAGAAGAAGAACCACAGACTGCCAAGGACACAGACATGCCATCAGTAGACCTCACGCAGTCTGAGACAGAGAGGATATTTAACTACTTAGTATCATCATGTAAACTTGGGCATTCTGGCTGTTCATTTCTTTGACAGTTGATCATGTTCCTATGACTGAGATGAGAAGACTAAATTTCAGCTGACGCTATCTTTTATATCTTGGATAACTCTCATCCAGGTGCTTTGGTATAGCTACTGTATACGTGTCGACCTATGTATGATTATTGACATGAAAAAAACATTGGGTTGTTGATGGTTTTGCAAAGATAATCACACACCTACCCATGAGTTCTTAAGGCCCTAAAATGGGCCTCATCTAACCAACACACCACCAGGATAGTCTTAGGCTGCTCCAAAATGACAGGATGCTCTATAACTCCGATCGTACAGTGTGGATATGATTGTCAGCAGTTAAAAGCAGAAAAAACAACAAGGTGAAGGTAAAGCACGTCGGTGACTGCTTCACTTGCTGCTTCTCAGCGTGTCACAGCCTGTTGTCCCTGCAGGCAGCACTCAGGGAAAACTGTTGCTAAAACATTGTTTTCCACCGAGTTCCCTCAAACATCCACACACGCCTGCCTTTATTCACTGCTTTCTGTCTGTATATGTGTCACTTTTTAATGCTTAATCTTGCGCTGCTGCAGCTATCGGTCGGCTCGCTGTGAGAGGTGTGAACTCTATTGGAAACGTCAATGTCCAAAACAAACATTCTCGAATTTGCTTGCCTGATCCGCACCAGACTCCGTTTTCGTGTTCACATCGATCCAAAACGAAGCAAACCTTCCAGGCCAACGAATCCTACAGTGGTTAGAAATGCTACAGGATTTGCGTGAGTGAACACAGAGGACACCTGGAAATTCCGGTCACACACACACAGTCACTCTATTTAATGTAGCATTGCTATTATTCCACATTGAGGAAACCAGCGTAATAATGCAAGAAAAACAGACCAACACTAAAAGATTTGGGTCCAAGTGATTTAAACATGTTTTCATTATTTCAGTGGACACAATTCCTGTCCTAATAGTTGCAACAAGTGACCACATATCGTTCACTGTGAGAGGTGTTATATGGTGAACATAAGCAACTGTAGAACTAGTTTAGAAAAATGTTAAAATGAGAAAAAGAGAAATGTAATTTGTGCCTTATACTGTAGGCTATGCAAAATTAGTGTTGCATTCTCCCTGATAAGCACAGCTCTGATATAAATCTAGGATTAAGTGTATACGGCCTATACTATTCAAATTTTAGGTGGGCGTGCGTGCGTGCAAAGCAAGGTTTTTTATATTGGCTACCTTGATGACATTAGAAGATTTCTTTCACTAATGTTACTAATGAATGTGGTTTGTTAAATTGGGATACTACTGAAGAGCATATTAGTGAATTAAACACATGCTTTAAATGATATTGGATCTGTTTTTTGGTTGAATTTGCTCTTTTCCCATATTATGATGAATGAATGAATGAATGAATGAATGAATACATTTTATTTGGTTGTCCATTCAACGCGCAGAACATTGACAAATACTACATTCACCAAATACATCAACCAAAAAGGGATTGGGCTGAAGCATTATATGCTTATATGAGCCCATCCAGACATTACAAATTAACAATTGAAACTATTCAAACATAACAACCATTCTCAATTCAATTGGATACATTCATAATTTCCAACTCAAAATACATTTTCTTTAATATCTTATTTTCCTGATTTTTTTTCTTCTTTTTTTTTTTTTACTTTTATGACAACAGTGTACGTATATGCGTTAATCATTTCATATTTCAAAGTATTTTTAAATGTAGATAGTGTGTTAATTGATTTGAGTTGATCATTAAGATCGTTCCAGATTTTTAATCCAATAACAGATACACTTCGTTGTCTAATTATAGTTCTTGCTTTTTTGTTTCCAATTGAAGAAAATCTCTAAGATCATAGCGACTGTTTCTTAATTTGAAGAATGCTTGAATACCTATGGGAAGATCTTTGTTTACAACTCGAAACACAATTTCTAGTATTTCTAACTATATCAATACATTTTAATATATTTGATTTAATAAAAAAAAGTTCACGATGATGTAGCAATATGTAATGTAATGTATTGGTCTGAAAGTACTTGAGTTTCTCAAGTTTGGTGATGAAGAATTCTCAGGATCTTGAGTTGCCAACTACTCGTTTTATCAGTCTTGCTACCTTCCACACCATCCATCATTAGCTTGGCTCCACTGGTCTGAATTGCTAACAGATAAGCATGGATGAGTCACAAATGACTTGACCATGAATGAAGTTGTTATTTTGTCACTTTGCCTTTTTAACCTAATAGGAACAGGGCCCCACAAACACAGGGTTAATCCTAAACAAAGGACCTTTAGTGAACACTTAAAACCATTGCAAGAACTGCTATCATGAGTAATGAGTCTATCAATAACAGATTTAAATACGGCTTAAAATAATTATGTGTAATTTGCGTTAAGCCCCCAAATTGCTTTCAGAACAGAATGGCACAATACATATCAACCCACACTTGATTCTCTGTTTACTGTATGACTCATCCTCTTCCCTGATCCCCCGGCCGTTCTCACACGGTGGTTTGTTGTTTCAGGCCTCTCCTACCCAACATGATAAAAAAGGTGTTCTTGTGCAGCAGCTAGCTGTTTAAACTTGCACTTAGTTGGAACTTGTCTTGTGACTCCCTGGCTGCCACGGTGAAGCCGTGTTTATGAAATGGCAGATTGGGCATGGCGGTACCAGCAGTTTAAAGGGGATACAATCAACCCTCTATTCAAAAAGGAGTTGCTTCAGACCAGCATTCAATCTCAAATTTGAGAAATTGTCTGGCAGAAAGTTGCGTGTTTGATTCATTGTGCTGAACTCATTTACAATATAAAGCTGAGTGTTTATATGGAAAAGCTAGTGATGAGTTTTGCTTTCTGTAGCTGACTAACGTTAAAGTACACCTGGCTGTTGGCTGTGAAAACTGCTCCGGTTTGTGAGTTTTTACACCACTGAAAAGGAATGACGCGGTTTGTTGGAAGTCTTGCCAGTTCTTCGAGGAGGCTACGATTAGGACAAGATGGTGGAGCCACACACATCCAAACACCTGGGAACCAGCTGCTGTGCTGCAGCTGAGCTATTATTCAAAGGCCAGTCCATTTTTTGTCCATTAGCCTTTAATTCAGAGAAGAGCCGAACCTGGAGAAGAAATTCCAGAAAACAAGACAAAGGGGAAATAGAAAGATAAATGTCGGATTTTGATTGTACTTTTGTTGAACTGGCTTTAGTAAAATTTACTGATGTTTTCTTCACAACTTTATGTGATCTCAGTAATATATGATCAGCATAAATGTCCAAACAGAGGAACAATGAAAAGCAGCTGCCGATAAAACATTGGAATCTTGTAACAATTCATCAGCAGAAATTTCTTACCACTCAAGATGAGGGCCTAAAATAACATTTGCAACATTTTACAGGAAAAAATGTCAACACATTTTCTGTTTTTTTTTTTTGGAAATCATATATATATATATTGGGATATATTTTAGATGACTTCTACATTGTGATTATAATATTTTGTTTTTGTAAGTTTTATAGAATACATGGGCGTATCATTATTGCTGGAACAATCTACCTGCCGAGCTGAAAACCCTCAGAGATCTGAACCTGTTCAACAGCAAAGTAAAGCGCTGGTTAAAGTTAAACCAAGCCTGCAATCACTAAAATCATATCAAAAGTCTGTAAATTATTATATTTTAGCATGTTCTATGTATAACTATGTATCACTGTTAGCCTTTGTCTGTTTTATGTTGGGGACCGGGTCTGCAAATTAGCCTTTGGCGAGATGGCCCATGGACATAGCTTTGGTTGCTCTGTTCTGTTCCTCCTAAATAAACTAATAAATAAAAATGCAATGACATAAATGCAAAACATTCTTACTAATTTACGTAAGAAATGTCTTTTGAGTTCTTTATTGATATCTTTAGTCTTCAAACACATGTAATATCCTTTTATATGTAGGCATCGCTTTTTTGGAGATTTTAGTCAGTCAGTACGTATTTGAATATCATGTTATTGTAACGTCCGATTGAAATAGCATTCCGTGGAACAATGGGGTAGAAGGAAAGCAGACTCGATGTTTCTTCAAATCCACGTTCTTCAGCTAAAAACTACTTCTTCGTCTAAAGTTGCATGATAAAAACAATCGCTAACCTTTGTTGTATGAGCAATAGTTAGTTCACATTAAAAACAAGGTTTCTTAAAGAGTAACGAAACCCCAAAACCCCCTTTTGTTCTGCTGAAAACAAATGTATTTGGGTAAGAATAAGTGCTGTTATTTAATCCTAGTCCAACTCTTGACATTTTAGTCATTTTGTTGAAAAATGTAAGAGTGACTGCCCTCTGTGGGTTGAAACTCTGCTATTACAATCAAATTAGCTATTCGCTGAGGCTTTTGTGTCACGAACGACCACCACACTTGCCAACCTTGAGACCTCAAAATTAGGGAGATTTTCAAAAGACAACAAATTGTCTTCCTAAAGGTTGTTAGCATAGCCTCAAACAACACAACAGGTGCTAGTGATAGACATTTGAAGAAAAGCATTTTTACTTTACTTTTTTAGATCATTGATGTTGACATAATAATTGATAAAAGATCTGTTACTGAAAAGCAATGGAAAATAGTGACGTATGAAACTACAAACTTAATCCCAAAGACAAATCTACATAAGGGGCCTTACGATAACAAATATGTTATTATGAAGAGCTCCGACTGTCTCTTATGTGTTCATTCAGAACAGATAGCATGGTTAACTTCAGTATGAAAACACTGACAGATTCTGACTGTAAGTGGATCGGGGAATTTTGGCCAAGGTCATTGAACAGCAATAGAAGTAAGAGTGCCCCATTGACAGTACTAGCCCCCCTTCTTTTTTTACTCCACTAAGTACCTGATTGTGTCCAAATCTCTCCTCAACATCATCCAATCCTTCTTAAAATCAAAGTTTTACACTTAAATCATGCATGTCATCGTTCAATGAGAAACAAATGATGACTTGACATGCGAGTAACACATGGAGGTCTGGCACTTTTTAAAGATGCAGTCTACTGTTGAGTGTAACATCAATGACTGCTGTGGGGGGAAAACGTTGGCCAGATTGTTGAAAAATTCCCCTCTTTATTCTAAACTGAGACAGGAAGTTGACTATTGTTCCAGACCACCAATGACTGGCAGACAGGCGACGAGCCATGCTAACCCAGGTCGGAGATCTGGGTCTGATTTCCACTTTCTGACCTTGCTGTGTTCACATGGCTTTCAGACATTGATCCACGTGGAGCTCCTCGGGTCATCTCAGCGCTCTGCGCCCCGGTGACTGGGCCAAATGAATTTAGCATGCCGGGGCCTTATCTCATTGCCAGACACTCAGAATTTTGTAGTTAATTTGCTTTTATTGTTGCCAGATGTGGTGACATGCAGACAGATGTTTATTAAATGAAATAGCTACAGGCGGCTAGAAATGTTGATTATCCCTCTGTTATGGAGCTCAGGAAATCTGCAGAGGGACTTACAGTATGTCTGAATTGTATGAGCATTGTGCTCATTTCAACATTAGATATGCTTTGTCAGGGAGTGTGTGCAGATGTTAAAAAAAAAAAAAAAAGCAAAGAAAGAGCAGACCCCTGATTATTATGTGAGGCCATGTGTCTGCCTTCCCAGATGTTTCGTCTTGTGAGTCTGTAAGATTTGGCTTGTGTCATTCACTATTACCGATCAGGTTTGAATGCATCAGATTGCAGAAATAGCAACGAAACCTTTAGTGAAATTCAGATGTAGCTGAATTCTGTTTTCCAATATCGAGCAAAAGGAATCTAACTCATATAAGTTACGATCAGAGTGAATCCCTGCAAGAACTCCATTAAACCCCATTAGAGTGTTTCTTTTTAAATCTCCAACCCAGACACAGCTCTTTGTGTGAGTAGAAGCATAAACGAGAGCCCTGCGCCTTGCAGATGTTACCATAAATCACTCTTTGGCTTTGCCTCTACAACTGGCTGACTGACAAATGCTCCACAATAACTGCATCCCCCACCCCACCCTTCCAGTAAAAGGGAGGAAAAAAGAGGGGGTAAAAGAAAGAAGAAAAAAACAGCCCTGGAATTTCTACACGGCTGCTTGTTACTCTTTCAGGACTATTGTAAAATATCAGCCATGCCAGCACAGGTGGAAACCTGAAGGGTCGTAAAAGCAGAAAGCAAAGAGGCACCGCCCAGCCCAGGCTTTCTCCTTCCCCACCACGTCTTAAACTCCCTGCTGTCTCGACCAGCCCTCCACTGTGACTAATCCCACACAAGTCTAAAGAGCTAAATCAGTCGGTCCGCCTGCAAGTCTGTGGATGGCAGTAACCAACACCCCCAGGCCTGTAAAAGACACCAAAATAATGGCTGAGAAGCCGGCCTGACGGTGAATCACAGAAGATGTTGGCAAAAGGCAACTTCGATAGCTTCAATCTTCAACCCACTCTGCTTCTGTAAAGAAAGTTCGACAGATACGGACTCAACAAGCTCTTATCGGTTGCTGTTATCTATACTCTTGTTGATTGGACAAGATTCATGAATCATTAATTGAATGAGTCACAGTTGACAGGGTTTAAAGCATTTTTACCATAGCAATAGAATAGCCCTTAGGTCATTGGAAGCGTCTTTCAATTTTATGTCTTGAGAAATGATTGTTTGAGTTGTCTTCCTGCGCCAACATGCCTGATTTAAATAAATGAGTTGATTTAAGGCTTCAGGAGACTGTTCTTCACTTTTTCGTAGATGGCTTTAATCTTCATGACTGATCTCTGGTTATCTACACATACATAATCCAATCTCACAGCTACGTAATGACTTTGGCCTCAGGTCACTGATAAAGCTCAGGCCACGGTCTGTAGTGTTTTATTGTGTGAATTTTGGAGGTGAGGGGTGAGGTTACAGGGCTGCTCATGGAAATTAGAGAGGAGTTTTATAAGGGAGACACTGACAACAAATTACCGGAGGCTGAACTGTTTCCTTGCACCTGGGTTGTAGTCAGGGCTTTAAATTAACTTTTTAGATCACCAGCCAGTATGGCTAGTAGATTCTTTAAGTTACCAGCCAATCAGATTTTCCACCAGCCAAATTTTTTCAAATGAAAATAAACTACATTATGAGTGCCACAGAATAGATTGAAGCGTTCATGTTTCTATAAATAATTTTTTATTTTAATTGATTGCAGAAATACATTAAAATGATAATAAAAAAAAAAATATATAAACAATGTTGTAACAATGCCTAAAAGGTGCAATATAAAACTTTGGGTGTGTTGGAGAAGTGAACCTTTTATAAAGTATATTCTCATAACTTAATAATCAAATTTAACTCAGATGAAAATTGGATCCCTGGAACAATGTTTGAAGTTAGAAAGAATAGTAGTAATCAGTACTAAGAATTACATGCACTGTAGGGAAAAAAATGTTTACATGCATGCTCTTCAAATGTAAACAAATCCCACTCCCCACACACTGTATAGTGCACATTTTAAAGGTGAACAAATGGTCGAATACCAGACCCGACATCCATTTAGTAATAAAACTCCTCAATTTCTTCTTCTTTTCAGATCCTCTTTCATCTTCATTTTCCCCTGTGTCGGCAGCAGCCTTAATTTTTTGCACTTCAGGTTTTTCAACACCCGATAAATATCTCCACGTTTTCTTGTTTTTTCTTAACTCATTTTACAACTACATTTCAGCTCCTATTGTTTGTTTGGCGCCGTTCTGTTTGTCGTCTCCGATACCAAATGTAGCATGTACGCTATCCTATTTAAAGTACAGTTTATGTACTAACAGATAGTGATACAGTGACGATTTGGGCTAGATTCAAAAGACTAGGTTTGACTGTAGACGTGGAGAATGAGACACTGAACACGGTTTAGATTTTAGTGATACCATATATTATAAAAGTGAAAACAACCAACAATAAACATTAACCACAATAGACATAATAAGAATACAAATGGCCATTCATAAAGTAACACAGTATGTGCAATTCATTTTGTCATTGGACATTGCAGTGCACATATGGTCCATAAATACCCAAAAAAGAGTTCAAGTTCCACCTGTAATGGCAAGGCACAACCACAGTTTAACAGCCCAACAGTTGACTGTCCATAGGAGGAAAAAAGAAGTCCATGTATTGGGAGGGGAATGTGTGTAGTGAGTGTGTGGGCCGTTAATGAGTTGCGAGGAGGCAAAACCAAGGAAGAGGACAAAAGAGCCTCCTACCAGCTCGACCAGAGCAGTGGAGCTTCAGTTGGTTTGGTCCCAGGTTCAATGAAATATCTGGTGTGTGCACACATCATCAAACCCATTCAGAAATACCAGTGCTCAATAACACGAGCTGCATTACAGATAGCAGTATTTCAATTTCAGTAATCCAATATTGTATAATATAATCAGTTCATAATGTATAAATATGATTAGAGTAATTAATATAACATGTGTTATATATATGCATTCATTACAGCGCTCAAGTATCAAGAAGCTTCCACAAATAAAGTGCATATAAGTCCAGTGATTAACTGGACTGCATTAAAGTGCATTGGATACTAATACAAAGAAACTGGCTTTAAAGTGTTTAAATTGCATTCCCATTATCACAAAGATGATATACAGTCATAAAAATAAGTTAGAATGCTAACGTTTCATTCAGCAGATAATTAGTCAGAGAAACTGGGCATACAAGGCGCTATTAACCGCACCAAACAATCAACAGCTCCGTTTCAGACGCTCGGCAGCTCTGGTAGTTGGCTCCTACAGTTCGACATTTATTGCATTTAGTTTTGGGACATTTACTGTTAAATTAAGTGAACAATAATACAACTTATTTACAGCAAACATTTCCCAAGCGTGACACTCTTGCTACTGCCAGTGTAGTGTAGAATAAACCTACCGTGAAAATGACCTACGGTAGACAATGGGCATGTGCACCTGGCGAACTGCTCATGCGTGTCCGTCATGTTGAAAAAAGGTAAGAATCTTTCCTTTAATTTTTAGGGTTAGGCGTTAGGGGTCAGGTTAGGGTTACAATGAGGGTTTATCATTGTAGGAAAATGTAAGGTAGCAAAATATTGTACATATACGTGTAAATAATTACTACGCTATTAGTGCGCATGCATCTGTGGGAGGCTTTCATGCATAGGATTATTTTCACTACACCGGCAGCCAGCCACAGTTGTGTTTATGTTACCGTGATTGGGTGCGCTCTGTCACATGACGGCGTAGTGGCGTGACGTGACGACGCACAACGTAATCACGCTAATGTGAGCATGTAGCCAATTGTTGTATGACGCGTCACTGCATAGTGTTCATGGGAAATGTAGGATTAGTACAACCAGTTTCCAGGCTGGTGAAGAACGAAAAAAATAACACTGCGGCTCGTAACACTATAATGAAACCTGCCAAAGTTTTATTTTACCCACAATTGGTGGGTTGGCCGGTGTTAATTTAAAGCCCTGGTTGTAGTCATTTATACTACCTGTATATACCAGGTTTAGAGCGTTGACTTTTAATGCAAACAATGCTTTTCTCAGGAATGCTTGCTGTAACATATTACAAATGCCAATCTCATAGACTGTATACATGTGGAAAAAAAACAACATCCAGGAATCCTTGGTAAATTGGGAACTAATTACCATTTAACAAGTGACTGTTCTTCAGGTCAAAGGCTTTCGTCTTGAGCAGTCCTTTATGGACCCCCAGGGTTCAGCAAGCCACAGCAGGAGACAAATGAGGATAGGTGACCTTGTGAGTTTAATTTGAGTTTCCTCTCATCTTTTCAACACCATCTGACGCCACGTTTCCTCTTAATGTAAAGAAGGCTGCAATCTGCCAGCTATACATGGAGCTCTTCCCTGTCAACAACAGACATCTAACAGCATTAAATCTTGAAAATAGCCTCCCAAAAAACAAATGCCTAACCTGGATATGCACAATCAATGTTTGTCAAGCTGTATTATTCATATTTTTATTTGTTCTAGTTTTTCATTTAATTCAGGTCAAGAGAAGGTAGGAAGCACACAAGTTAAACCAATTAGTCCATTACAGATCTCAGTTACATTTCTAACCAAACTAAGTGTGCCCTTATATATTGTCTACTCTTCCTTGATTGATTTGACAGCTTGGAAGAATTTAGTCCATGTCCTTGCATTCAACATCCATTTTTTTGATCTGATGACAAATCCACCAATCATATGTCTCACCTCTTGAACAGAAGTTCAATTTCAGAAGTTTGACTCTTACAGGCTTTCAGGCCATTTCTTGGATTAGGCAGATTTAAAGGGGACATATCATGGTTTTAAATACTTCCTTTTTACATATAAATCATACAGTTGTGGTCTATATAAAGCGGAACTGCAATGCTTGGGTCTGAATTCCTCATTATTATAGCTCCACAGACCCCTTTTCTACCCCTTTTCTGATGTGCTTCTGAGAGCAACTCGTTTTGGTGCTGTCTCTTTAAATGCAAATGAGACACTTCATACCCCGCCCCCTCCTCAGGTGACACTCGGTTCAACTCCACCCTACTCGGCCTTTTTTGTAGTTTGATAGAAGAGATACGATTATCTAGTGGCGCAGAAACTTTTTATTCACACGTTATTTACAAAATGTCAACAACAGAAGACTTGTCCATCCAGCTTTACATGTTCCAGCCAGAGTCGGACCCGGCGGAGCGAGATGAAAATGAAGATGATGAACCTGCAGAACCCTAACAAGTGAGCTAACACAAGTGCCGAGCTAACGCTAGCGCCGAGCTAACGCTAGCGCCAAGCTAACGTCACAAAATGCATTTTAATACAGTCTTTTCAGAGACAAAAACGGCAAAATGAAATGACTAATGAAAACTTTAGACTTAAATTAAATCACGCAGGTCATATCATCAAGGATCTAAAACGAGCACACAGCGCTAACATATGAAGACGGTGCAACTGCTAATGCTAACAAAACAATGACAGGGACGTCTTATCATCACACTTTTTAGCGTTATTTACAGTTTACCGAAGCGAGAAATAAAAATGGCGGATTGCTCGAAGTGTCCTAATTTGGCAGTTCCGCTGCAAATACTGTGACGTAATTGTTCAAAAAACGTAATAGAGAATAGAAAAATCGAAACAGATTGAAAAATATGACCAAAACACAATATAAAGATATCAACGGAGCACCTGAACAGACTAATTTGAACTTTTCTTTATTTCTAAACATTCTAAATATACAACAAAATGCATTTAAGGGGTAAAAAAGTGGATTTAGCATGATATGTCCCCTTTAAATAAACTTTTAGTGTAAAGACAAAGTAAAATTTATAATATTGCTCCAACATCATTTAGAAATTGACTTCAATAGCAAATCCTCGTTTTGTATCACTCTGCTTCTAGTTAACACAACACGCTAGCTTTCTCGCTATTGTACAAAAGGAATTGTCATATAGGTGACAACATCTTATTAAAAAAGATTAATGGCTTCATTCTTATAGTGGAGGATTGCATTCAGTGACAGTCAAAGATGGGTTTACTCCCACAGCCCAAAATCAAGTATGTTGGTTTAATTTGGGATTTAAAATTGTCTTTAGATTTATGTGTATAGTGCCTAGGCACTCTGAATTAGCTGAGATTGGACGCTGCGCCTCAAGCCTCAACAGGATCAGTTTGTTCAAGTGATGGATATGTAATCTTTTTTTAAGTATGCACACAACATAAAGATCAGTAAATAAAGCTGTTAAGCACTCTCTCTGAACTTTAACCTCGTAGAGAATCAACACTTCAGACATTCTTGGGTCAAACAGTGATCGAGTGTGTGCTTGACCCCTGCTCATGAACCAAGAGAGAGTTAATCCACAAATAAACTTCAAATTTGCAACTTTGTGGTACTTTTGTACATAGAAACTCACTCGGGCCTGTATGCTACTAGATTGTATGGATAGTTGTTCATCAAATGAATTGGTGAGCTTTTTGCTAGCTCTGCTCCTCCCAGCACAACAGTTTGAGTTTTTGAAGTAGTGATCGTATTGCTGAGTTTACATTAAGGAAGGACACTCTGCTCGCCACTGAATGCTCAAAAAATACATTTTCAGTTTGTTTGATTATTAAACATCTTTGATCTTTTCCAACTTTTATCAATTAAATTGTAAATGACCAATTTTTGAAAATGCTTATACTAGCAAACATACAATAAAATCTATAAAACCAATCTAAAATATTTCCATATTGTCCTCTTAATGACATAATTACACTTACATTAAATTGAATGATGGCTTCCCTTCTCTCTGAATGCCATTGACTCTCCTAAAAAGCACTCTCCTAAAGGCATGACTGATGTTGTCTCAGAAAGTGATGGGAAAAGCCTCACGTTGACAATGAGCAAACAAACACTAAAGGTTTTTAATTTCAGGCCGACCCCGCTGTCGACAGCTCAAACAAATGAAAGCAAAGGAAAGAATGAAGACGGGGGTGGGAGGAAAGAGAAAAACCAACACGACTCAGTGCTAATCGCGCCTCTTTCTTTAAAGGAAGAAATATCTCTCCCTTTTGTTGCTGCTGAGAGCTCTTTGTATAGGGACCTCAGTTGATAAGAGGGCGTGAGTGTTTTCAAAAGTTAACCTGTTCACTATTTACTGAGACTCAGAGTCGGCAAATGGTGTTTGTGAAAGCTGCTGTGCTACATTGAGTCTCACCGAGGGAGATAAAACACTTCTAAGCAAAGGTTTTCATCTTGTCCTGTTTATTGGTCTAACATCTCCAATGATTTTCAAGAGCTTAACTTGAAGCAAATGTTTGGACTGCTGAAGTTTATGTGTTGACTGGAATACCACAGTAATTAACTGATACCTTTTTTGTGTCTGCCAATAGGGTAAACTAGGGCAACCATTCTCACATGTGATCAATTGATACTTGGATGGATGCTTGCTAGATCAAGAGAGAATAAAAAAAAAAAAAAAAACATGCACAGACATCCAAGTTTAAATCATGCCAATGAAAAAAGGTCTCAAGGGTTTCAAAGGTGTGTGGAACAATACCATCCCACCCAGTGAAGCCCGGATACATGTTCTGACAGGCTCGTTATCTGGCATACAACGCAGCTTTTTAAAGCAACTGTGCAGTCGAATATTTACTGTTTGGTTAGGGTTTCTGAGAGAAGTTATGACATCAGTCATTGGACCAATTCAGTAAAGAGGAGTGGGTGGAAGAGGGACTTTCCCACTTTTTCCCAAAACCAGACCTGGCTGTGTCGAACTATACACGGATTCATCCAGAATTCAGAATGACTATATGATGGAATAAAGAATAGGTCTTTTACTGTTTCAGTTTGAATCACAAGAAGGTTTGAATACATTCTTATATTTCAAATATTTAAAAATAAGAACTTGGACTCATGCTCAAGCATATATTAAAGGCTTTTATTAAAAAAAAATGCATTGACATTATGAATTCATAACTCATTATGTCATCACTTTTGAACAACTTTGTCTCTGTTAGACACCATTAATGAAAATTAAGTAGGGAATCAATGTGGTTTTACTTTAGCAAAAGCTTCTCTTTTTAATAATCATGGACCCTCACTAAATTAATTAAAATGCACCTAGGATGAACTTTATTTTACAATCACTTTTAATTGCTAGGATGAGCGATGATACACCACAGTGAGGTGATTAAAAAATAGGGGAGACATGCATTATCGTACAGAGACGTAAATTAGCATACAGAAATGGGCCTTGTCTGGAATTTGTGATTATCAAAAAGAATAGACTGTTGTCCTTCTTTGTGAAGAAAAGTCATGACAAACTGCCATCTATTATATAGCATCAGTTCTCTAATATGAGTCTCAACAGGACAGATTGTCTGACCATGTAGCCATGTGCACCCTTAAATTATGAGTAAGTGGGACCACTTTTATACCGCAAGAGAATCTCTGACAAGCTGGAATATGTACCCCCAGAGGAGTTGACTGTCTTAAAGGAATCTAAAGAGAAGTCCAAAGATCTTAAAAAACCCACAAAAAAGCAGTGGCCTGGAGGTTGGGCGAGGTGGGTGATCCAGCCTGGTCCCTCCCCTAGTGGTTAAGTAACAAGGACTCCAAATTTTCCATGATTGTGGAAAACGGACAGAAAAAAAGGAATTAACGTTCTAAAATGGAAAAATCAAATTGACACAAAAAAGCAATCTGACCTGTTCTTTTTTTCTTTCTCTCTTTATTTAAATTTGTGCCCCAACACAACACGGAAATGCATCACAATCATGTTTTGGGACAATATTGAGCATTTACATGCTATTTTTCACGAGAAAAAGGGTGATGGAATGTCTAGAAAGTGTGGCAAACAGTAAAATATGCCCAATTACGCTGATAATCGTGTTCAATATCTTGCGGTACGTGCGTAGTGATCATGTGATCACCAAAACGAAAACATCTATATTGTTTAGTGCGTGGCAGCACGTTGCACGTTTTTGGCAGGTTTGTTGTGCTGCAAGAGATGTTTTTTTTATTCGTGGTGAAACAAATGAATTGTTTGTCTTCTGCATGAAGTATGTTCAAGCTGATATATTTAAATCAGAAGTTGTTCCCCTAACCATAACTCTTAACCTAATCCTGACCACAACCCATAAAGGTTGGTGAGCGGTCTAGTATCCCTGATATAATTCCCTTCCTGACAAATAATATTTTTAGGCTATATTACACATTTCCATTGTATTTTCCTCATTAAACTAGTGGCTGGGGGTCACTCTTGTGGTGTGATTTCAGCATAATTAACCCGATTGTGTAATATTATTTGCCAAACCTTGTATATACAGTACCAAAGATGTTTGAAATGCTATAAGGAGATGCCTGGAAATGACTAGTGTGAGGGAGGGAATTATGGCATATAAAATGTGCAGTTAATAACAGTAGTTGACTCTATTGTCCGTATTTAGCATGTTTGGTACAAATACAGGAAGTTTAATAGCCAGTAAAGTCATCCAGACAGGGAAAGATGATGATTTGGAAACAAAACAGAAAAAATGTAAAGTGAGGCGAACATAACCCTGAAACGAAATTTTGGAAATTTTGAAATGAAAAATCAGAGTCCCTAAAAGTGGTACACCACCCAAAACAAGAGCCCCACCCCGAGATGCATCGCACCAGAATTTAACCAATGTTAGCCCCAGGAGGGCTACCCAGCACAAATTGGGAGGGCTCCACTAGACATGGTATTAGTAACCAAAGTATCCAACGCTACTGTGTTATATTTTGGATTCGTATACCTTACTGTACATCCCTACTATATATGCTCCTTCCTAAACAGAATATCAAACATTCATATCATTCTAAAAAGCTTTTGATGTAAGTTTTTAATATTACTTTATATCGTTGAACAATGTGTTTGGAAACAAGAGTTTTGTCTCTGCTATTGTGTATTTGATTTTTCATAACCTGCATTTCATAAAGTAGTAGCACTAAAAAACTAAAAAAAATTCTCAAACTATATGCTGATGATGTACTACCTTATTTTTCATTCATCTTCCGACCCGCTTCTTCCTGTTCAGGGTCGCAGGGCTCTGCTTGTGCCTATCTCTAGCTTTCAACAGGCGCTAGGCGGGGGGTAAACCCTGGGCAGGGCGCACACCCTGGGCAGGGTGCCAGTTCATCGCAGATTCCACAACAGCTGATAAGTTTATTAAAATTTACTTAAAATATTTTCAAAATCCATGAGACATTTTAGATCTAATCTCTCCAATCTTTATAATTTCAGATTAGATTGCATTTTATTTATACACAGTTTATATTTTCTAATATGATGAACAGTAGTTAACGTTCATATTCCAAATGCTTTATAGCATTTTCTAAACTAATGAAAAGAACATTGTAAAGAATTGCAGTCTTGCATTCTCTTTTAAATAATTGTATTATATTTGAAAGAAAACTGTCAAAACATCTGCACGAGAGAAAAATAATCTGAAAACGTGTATTCATTTCACAGCAGAATCGTTTTAACTGAACTTTAATGGCCCATATATCAGTCCGATCGTCCTGTAAAGGAAACTGCTGAGAGATACAAAAATAATCCCTCCCAGACTTTAAATCTCATGTGCTTTCAGGCCCACCCAGAAGAGTGACTGCAGCCAATCGTATTTTTTTCATAAGACATTTTATCATCTGCACTGTTGTGCTGAAAGCATACACACGTCCTCCCACGCTGAATAAGCGAGCTCCAGATGGAAAATGGAGCTGTCTCTCCTCTGGCATTTTGACACTCTTTTCATAACAAAGATTTTCTGTAGTTTTCCAGACATTATGGCAGCAGCCACTCTGTGCCAACTCCATCTGCATCCTGGATAATCTGTGTCTGTACATGTGTGCTTGTCTTGGTGTGTCTGATGAGAATAATGTGTGTCGGAGGGAGTCACTTTAGATAGTTTGTCAGGCCGAGGAGATCAAATACAGCCGTGGTTGGTTGCCCACACAACAGTTCTTCCATATCAAAGTCGTTAAAAGGAAATTTGAGTATTTTTGTACTTAAAATATCTTTAATCTTACATTTAAAAATATTTATTTCCTTTCTTTGTCTTTTTTATGAGGATTTGTTTTTTGGGGTTTTTTTTTAAATGAAGTTTTAGAAA
The DNA here is from genome assembly GCF_900634775.1 of Gouania willdenowi. Taxonomy (NCBI): domain Eukaryota; kingdom Metazoa; phylum Chordata; class Actinopteri; order Blenniiformes; family Gobiesocidae; genus Gouania; species Gouania willdenowi. The sequence continues at coordinate 20,440,131 of NC_041049.1, read as the reverse complement.
TTCTCATGTTCACACGAAGGACCAAGAAATGTACAAAGTGCTGCAGTGAGTATTCCACACCTGTATGTGGCGCTGTGGTGGGGCCACAAAAAAATGCACTAAAGTGGAAAAGAAGATGTTTGAGTTGAGAGTACAATGACTGGACAGTGTTACTAAACCTGTTTTCCTATGGTCAGTGGAATAAGAGTAAGAAGACTTTGACTTTGTCTTGTGTATCGAGTGTATTTTCTAATAAAAATGTTTGGATTTATTCTACTTGGACTTTGTCATGTTCAAAGAAAGTAAGTGGATGGTGTAACAAGTCTCTCCATCTTGAGTTACATACTAACTAAACCCTGAGGTTTCAACTGACGTGCGTGGTTAGAAATTCAAAAAAATGCCTATAGGCAGGGCTCCTGGAGCAGCTAAGACGTACATTTTCACTCCTTTTTCGGAGCGATTGGAGCATCCCCATGCAGCACAGCAAACCATGGTGGCAACTACATGCAAGGACACCACTTATGAAAGGCACAGACAAACTGCATGACAACTTATTTGTGTTTTTGACATTTATTCAATGAATTCATCTTGATCCTTAAGTGCATAGTAAAAATCTAATGTCTATTTTTTATATATATGTATGAACATATTGAATATGTTTCCAATGTGTCCTGTCTGGATGTGGTGTGTTTTTTTTATTGACCCTTTTTTCAAATTTTTGCACATGCAAGCTAAAGATATGTTTCTGCCTTTTGCAAAACAAAAAGTAGACTGTGAAGTTATTCTGAATTTGTAAATATTATGTATTCATGTATACAGTATATAGTGTTATGAAGGGCAGGGTTGCATACAAATTGTAAACAGAAAGATTTAATTCAAGGGTATCTGAAATATATAGATAGCTGAAAGTCAAATTGCAGATTGCATTAAATCATTAAGATTACATAGGCCCTTAATTAACATGGAATTACTGAAATGGAAAAAAATAAACTACTAGGAATTTTTAAACTCCCCTCCTTCGAAATAGAAGTTGGGTGTATGCATAAAAGTTGTATGGCTATTAGTATGTCAATAAACATTGGGATGTGATTGCTCTTAATATCATACAAGTTTAAGAACATTAAAGAAAATTCAAAGCAATAAATCCTGTATACAATGCGACACGTTTTTCAACCAAATTAATGTTGGACTTAACTACGTCAAAAAAAGCAGGTAGCTAGCTGTTTACACTAATCTTTAAAACTAATTTACATTAGAAAAAAAATATTTATGGAACTACATAAAAATATATTTTATATACACATACAAATGATGGTGTACTGTATAAATATTGTAAATCAATGCAGTTATCGACGACAAATTACCGAAAATCCCAGTTATGTCACTCGAAATCAATGGATTTGAATTGCCCGCCAATAACTTCCAGGAACAAATTGAGTTTACATAAATCACATGACGGTCAAGCATTTCAAACTTCCATTGTCACAACTCTTTCTCTCTCTAAATGGCCCTGGCCCAGTCTATACTATATAATCTACAAAGAACAGTCTATGCTATGCTAACTACCTACTCAATACTTGTGCTACCTCTCTATTTGAATTATCCCACATACTTGCCACAGATTGCAGAGTCGACAGGTTTTTATAAGAGGGGTGGGGTCAACAGTGTTGGTTCGTGACATAAGAAATTGCCAAAAAGTCACAAACCACCATTCTCAACCAATAGCCAAATTTGATTGTAAAAGCCAGGTTTCAACCCCAAGAGGGAAGTCACACTTACATGTTTACAACAAAACACACCAAATTTTATTACCTTGGCTAAAATGTCAAGAGTTGGACAAGTATCAATGCACAACACTACTTCATACCAAATAGTAAACTTGTTTTCAGCAGAAGAAAAGTGGTTTGTGGCTAAGTTATTCTTGAGTTTATACTTTGATACTTTGTTCACTTGTCTCATTTTGACCAATAAATCACATGTGTCATAACTACAGAGAAAAAGTGTATAAATATGGTGAGTGCAACAAGTTAGAGTTCAGGAATCAGTTGATAATACACTATCCATAGTTCTTTATCTCATGTGTACCCAACATTACAGGTAGCCTAATCCCAATTCATTTCCAACTTCTGCTGACGATTATTTTGAACCGCCGTACCAAATAAAAATCAAACAAAGAATTAAATATAAGTACAAGAGGCTTGTTTGATATCCACAAGATTTCCAGCATTAAATGCTATGTTACTGAAATGTGAAAAGGTGACAGATTTAAGAAAATGGAATGACATTAAGGGTAAGTTTGGGAAATTGACGGAAAGAGAAAAAGGAGAGATGGCCTTCAGAGGGTAACATCTCTCCTAGCTTGAATTACTATCATTATTGTAATGACTCTGTAATGTTTTCTTTCCTGGACCAGTAATTGTTACCAAGCCTGCTGCTCTGAAGTGCAGGTGGACAAATTGCCAACGAGCATTACTTTCCATTATAGTGAGGGAAACATAATGATTTCCATCATCCAGACGGCAAACAGGATTTTTCAGTCTCAGTCAAAATACTGCAAGAGTTCAAATTTCGCTCCTACACAAACCCTAGCGTTACGCTATATTCTCAGTGCATATTGTGTTGACTCACACCTCTCACTTTGTTGTTGCTAAATATAAGAAAATGGAAGGAATGCTGCCTTTTCCTGTTTTTCATGCAATCACTGCTTTCTCCAGCCCTTTACATGCATGAGGCTGACTCTAGTCGTTTCTGCATCTATTGACCCTTTTAAATCTCCATGCTCCATATAGCCCACATGGACCCCACCCACCACCACCACCTGCGGCAAACTGTCCATGACTCTTAAAACCAGACAGATGTTACGCATTTGGGATCCCTGTGTTGTTTCAGGGCAAAGGTTGATGCAATTTGGCTCCATGAGGTGAATGCTATTGAGAAATTGATTAAATGTAAGGCTGCTTGTCTTTATTTAATACACAGAAAGGTTCTGTTGCACTCAATTTTTGAAGTACCTTGAATGACTTCAAGTCTGACTCAAACTTTCCAAGAGAACAAGTCCAGACTTGCTGATCATGTCAATTTGAGAAAATAGGGGAGAAAGTGACAGTTTGACTGTGACAGACAATTTGTCATTTAAAAACAAAAGAAATTGAGGTTCTCTTTCCCTATGACTTTTATGAGTTTTCTTGCTTTATAGTTGAATTGTATTCAACTTTTCTTCAATGAGGAAAGGAACTTTGTCTTCAGGTATAAAAGTAGACAAAATCCCACTATTTATCAAATGCCTTACCATAACCTAATAATAATAATAATAATAATAATAATAATAATAATAATAATAATAATAATAATAATCATTTAGACTGGGATTTTGTACATTTGAAAAGAGTAACAAAAGAAAGGTGCATTTCAGTTCATATGGAACAATCTAAAGTAATGTGAAATGTATTGAGACAGAGGTGTGACTATATTATGGTTTCAAATTAGATTTAACAATGACTGCATTGCAAAAAAAATGAAATAAAGATTTTCTTCGTTCCTTTGTTCTCATTTCTGTCAGGACATAAAGAAAATTTCAACCTAAAACTTAAAAAGTGTGTCTGGAGAAAATTACCTACCCTACCTTTAAAGCTGATATCCGGAGGATGAAAAGAAAGAGAAAATTCAAAAGTGAACGTCTTGATATCATGTCCCTCCCTAAAATGGTTCACTTCCTCCCTCTTCCTCTGCCAATCTACCAAAAGCCACGCCTCTACTTTTAGTGAACGCACATCGTGGAACATAACAAGGTCGCATCAGGTCGCATTGATATAGGTTTATGGGTCAATCGTTATTCTTTCGGTCATGGACATTTCTGAGGTAAGAGCCATAATCGTATTAACCTGTTTGCTGTTGTGATGCGTGGCCTTGTTTCCGAACACAGTTCCGCATTCGCTTTGATTGACAGAGTCTGCTACAGGAAGTCGTAGCCTATTGGCTGGGCGATTTATAGGACGAAGGCGGGACTTATATACATTGACATATATGAATGACCACCGGCAGTAGACCATAGTACAGGACTAGTTAGGCATTTTTTGCATTTCAAAACACATAAACAATAAAAATAGATTCCTCAGAAACTCCGGACATCAGCTTTAAACAACACAATGCAACCGCAAGTCAATTACACTTCTGGGAAATCAAACATGTCCATGGAAACAACACTGATTGCGAATCAATTTCACCTGCTGTTGTTCCAACACAAACAGACCACAGGTGGAAATGAGAGGCGATTAGTGAGACACCCCCTATAAAGGAATGGTTCTGCAGGTGGTGACCATACGTCCTCATCCTTTCTGGCAGATTCTTGGTCACGTTTACATTTTTTCCTGTACGCTCACCATTAGAGTTAGCATGAGGTGGTGTTTATAACCCACATAAGTTGTTTTGGTGCAGTGTTTGCTGTATCTGACAGCACAGTGTCTAGACTAGTATGACTATAGATTTTCAACTGGAATTCCTTCATTTAAAATCTAGTACGTGCTGTTTATGTGTTCCCTTTATTAATTTGTTTTAGCAGTGTATGCATTTATTCATAATACATTTATATTCAATGAATATGATTGAGATCTTACTTGTAGCAACGTAATGAAATTCCACCTGAGCAGTGCCACAGGTTGATCACCTCTATGCTACTTTAATGCAGTAATTCATGCAACAGGAGGCGCAACCATAAATTGAGTGCATAGAAATGAACGTTTTACAGAAGTCTGGCATTTCTGTTTAAAATATCCTTTTTTAAAATTGATCTTAATTATTATTCTAATTCTCCACGACACTGAATTTTGGGTTTTCCTTATCATGATGTGAAGAAATATTTCACTCTGTCTGCATATGGGTTTCACTTTCTGCAATGAATGACAAATTTAACTTTTTCATGATGTCCTAATTTTTTTTAGATGTACCTGTACATTCGCATTTAATTTTCAGACGTTAATGTGACACTTTCGACTTCTTTCTGTCCGTCAGCCACTTTCCTTTGAGGCCAAGATGTGTTTTTTTTTTTTTTTTTTTGCAGGGTGCTCTAAATTCTTTGCAGGCCAGCCGACATCAAAAGGCACATCTTCTGAAAGTGTTGTAATTACCAGCACGAATGCAACACACATGTGACACACTGCATCAATCACACTGTAACACCTGATTCTAATCAGCTCGCCATGGTAGCAGCAATCGTTGTGACAACCACAAAATGGCCCAGTGTAAAAAGAATATCAAAAACACCATACAGTTTTCAGAAAGAGAAACATTTGACAGACAATGGCTTTTTATGTTTTCACGAGAAGAAAATGTCCAATAACCACCAAGAACAAATGGAAATTATATTATGTGCTTAATTTGGCATTTTTAGTTCTAGTTTTTAACTGAAACTATTATAATTTTAGTACACAGTGAGGATTTATTTTTTTATTTATTTATTGTGATCAGATCCATGGTTTTATAGAAACCATGGATCTGCCAAGCATCCAAATGTTGTAATGGAACACCACTTTTAAAGTCTTTAGGTTTTGTACATTAAATTTGTATATTTTAATTTGTAATTATTATTTGTAAATAGGCTGTATATTATAAATTAATAATATTGTTATTACCTCCTCATAGGAGTTAATTACTGACATTTGTTTGTTTGTCTGTTAGCAGAATTATGTCACAAGTAATGGATTAACACAGAATTTTAGGCAAAACCTTACACTATGGAAGATTCCATTCCACACTAAATCCATATCTCAGTTTGTAATAGACTGATCTTTATGAATTTTGACTTAATTATGTCAGGTTGGTTCCTCAAAATTCCTCAATCCACTGATTTTCATCCAAATGCATTTCGTTGCAATTTTTCGAAAACGTGTCAGTGCCCATACATTTGTACCTACTGTATTGTTATTAATGGGGATGAAAATGTCTTCCAAGCCTTTAAAGTGTGCATGATCATGGCACCATGATCAGGATCAATAATCCAGATAACTATATAATATACTGAATATCTGGAAAATAGGATATTTGGTGCTCGGAAGAGATTTTTGCTCTCTGGAGCTTGTGTTTTCAGATGTTAATAAAAATCTATGTATATATATATATATATATATATATATATATATATTATATATATATATATATATATATATAATGTTTCAGATTAGTACTTTCCATGCTTTTTTATGTTAATAAATAGTATATGTAAATGCATCTGAACCCTTTGCTTTGTCTATAAAGGCAAAGGTAACTATGCATTAAAACCATTTACTCCCACATCCCATGTTTTCTCATTATTTGGCTACATTGGCATCAGCTATTATTCTGTCACTAAGTTGGTCCACAATTTATTGTCAGCCAGGTGGAACCATTTTTGGGGTGCACTAAAATAGGCTAAAAGGAGTGGGGAAAATTACACCTTATTACCTGGGAAAATGATGTTAAATGATCACATGTGCGTCCTGTAATGTGCTTATGTGTTCTGGAGGTACACATATAGCTCTGATTGATATTCAATGCACAAAAGCCTGCACCTCTGCATTATTCTGAAATTATTCTGCAGTGCATGCTTAAAAGAAATGCAAACTCAGCATAGAAAAGAGTTTGAAGACACAACCTTCTTACCGTAAGCACCACCAGAGGTGTAAAGAGTACTGATACAGTATATCCTATTCAAGTAGAAGTACTGTTACTTGATTGAAATTGTAGAAGTAAGTCATACATAAATTACTCAAGTGCAAGTAAAGCATAGCGCAATCAAATAGTACTCGAAGTAAAAGTTACTAGTTACTTTTATTCCCCCCATGTTTATTTTTCATAATAAATCTTGCCGGTTCTCTTACATACATACATATCATGTATAAACTTTAAAAAAGTAGAGACGAGATCTTGCACAATTGGACCAACTTATTTTCCGCAAAGGATTCTGTAGCATGATAAATTATTGCTTTTTTTGGTTTTTTATTAAGTAAAATAGAAAGTGTCTTTTTGTATGGTTGCGGACAACACCCGGTGCTATTGGTACGGTTCCCAAAGTACAAGTACGTAGCATCTTAGGGTTAGGTCGTAACCCAATATCGCAACATTTTTTAGGGTTAGGTTTAGGATAAGATTTAGTCTTAGTCGCGTGACCTAGACTGGCCAAATAGGGTCGCTGCGTAAGGATTGAATGTCGATATATTGATACGGCAACCATACGGATAGCCACTGCCAATAAAACAACACAAATGAATTCAATGCAAAATTAAAAAGTATAGCTAAATTTATGAATTCTAAAACTAAGAAAATAACCGGCATTCAATGCTGTTTGGTTACGTTTAATCTGGTTGGTCAGCTATGATGTGATGCATTTTGATTGTTATTTCATTTTTTGTAGTTTCACAATGTCCGCTGATCATTTTAAAACAAAAAAATAATAATTTACCCAGTAGCGGTTGGGTGTAGAAATTACTTTACTTAAGTACAAGTAAAATTACTGATTTAGAAATAGACTCAAAAAAGTACAAGCAACCATAAAAGCTCCTCAGTAACAGTAACATGAGTACTTGTGATCCGTTATTTTCACCTCTGAGCACCACCCACCACTTTAGCCAAGTAGATGATAGAATTATTGTACTTTTATAATAATTTATTTCATCACATCTGAGAGCAGCCCACGTGTATTAGTCAATACACCCCCCTGCAGGCACATTGTCTTTGGTCCTCTATACCAGTGGTTCTCAACCTTTTCAGCCCATGACCCCCAAAATAAAGGTTGTGACTGGGGACCCCCAATGTACCTGAAAGTGGTTGAACACAGACATGATAATTGAAGAACAGTGATGTGGAGACAGGGCCATCTATAAGGGGGGATAAAGGGGAGAGCTTTTTGGGGCCCACCGGTTAAGTCAGCAAAAATCATGTTCCATTGTTCTATGAATCTGTGAAAAACATATTTATTTATTTATCTGAATAATATATCCACTGTTATCCAGATAGTTTATTATTAATTGCGCCATAGTATATAGTCATCTTAAAGATGTAAATCCTTGTTTTAATCAGAAATAAAATGGGTTAAAAGTGACCAAAATTGAGGGAAACGTTGTGTGAGATTTTAAAAACCACAGGCAAATTAAAATGGCCAAAAACAGAAAGAAAAAGTGGTGAAAAGGATTGAAAGTCTCAATTTTGATTTAAAAGTGGGAGAAACCAATAGGAAGAATTAGTTTAAACTGGCAAATAATGGGGATGACACATTGTGAATGTGGTTAAAATGACAAAAATAAGCATTAAATATGGTTTTTTTTCTGATTCTGATTCTAAAAAGTAAAAAAAATGTGCAGAAAAGGCATTGAAAATGTGGCAGAAATGGAGCAATAATGTATTAGAAGGAGCAAACACATGGCAAGAAAAAGTGATGAAAACAGTTTAAAATATGGCAAGTTTGGTGCAGGTGCAGAAAAAGGGTCAAAATAAGCTAAAATGGGCTCAAATTGTTGAGAAAATATTCTGTTTCTTCGAGTCATCTGGCGACCCCTTGAGAACCCCTGCTCTATACATAGCGTAGATCACCAAGGATGGCATGGGGCTAATATGTTCCCAGTCAGGGATTCATGCATGCATGTTGCCCCATGTGAAGCCACAGTGCTGGGCTGCTGTGTAAGTCTGCCAGAGGCCTGTGGGACTGTCAGATCGTGCTTTCCAAGCAGTTTCCACGCTCTCACAGAGAATCAAACTTGCAAACAGCTGTGTTTTCCATCAGATGTGGCTTCCTGCTCCTGAGGCGAATGCTAGGATCAGAGGGGGGGCTGTGCTGCAGATATATAAAGTGAGCTGTGCCTCTCTCTGAGTGCTACAGTCCATGCACACCTAAAGAATGGTGGAGGAGACTCTGATTTACTCCTGGAGGAGATCATTTGTAAAAGGTCTCCACGGCCTGTTGAGCGAAACCAATCTGAATATTTTCCTCACTGATCAACTTAAACTAATATTTCGGGAATTATGCTTGCAGTTAGAAATGGCAACTTAGTCTGACTTTAGTGTGTGTCGTGCAGTTTATTAAGTAGAAGAAAAGATTTTAAAGGTAAACAGCATTTGTGTGTGTGTGTGTGTGTGTGTGTTTGTTCGTTGTGTAAGTGTGCATAGGTTGTGTTTACCCTGTAGGATCTTTGTCGAGCTCTGAGGTTCATTTTTTCATTGGTGGTGTTGTGGAGAGAGGAAAAATAAATCTCAAGTGAGACTAGAGGCTGTATCAGAGCGCCCCCTCGTGGCTTCTAGTGCAATTCCTGCAATGGTTCTTAGAAGGAAATCCAATTCTCAGAGGTTTGCTGTGGTTGTTCAGTATACATAAATATAAATACACAACTATAGACCACTAAATTTATGAGGAAGCTGAATGAATCCAATAGAAAAAGTAGGCGTTATCACATTTTTCACACATGAATGATGTCAGTGGATGGGGAGGTTAAAGACCGGCTTGTGATTGGATCGTCTCTGGGGAAATCTAACTGTTGACCAAATGGCAATCAACTGTAGTACAGCTGCCCTTGAGCAAGACGCTCAATCAATTGAAGTACTTCTTACTTTGCCATTTTGAAATATACTAAGTTAATGGTTTGAAAGGTGCATAAAAGGAAACCAATAGTGTCCAATGATATGGAACCATAAACATTTGAAAGTTCCGCCATTTGAACAAAATTATTTGCAGTTTTGCATTATTGCACGACAGGGGTACGACTAGCTAGCTTGGTGAAGCCACACCCACTTCCTTACTTTTTGTAAGAAAGTAATCGCCTGCAATAAACATTGAATAATAAAAGATTAGGATGGATTCCAGGCTAACAACTAGCACATTTTAAAACCAATGTTCATATAAAGTGAACTTTTGTTTTAAAGTGCTCAGCAAAGTTTGTGCTCCTCTTTTTCTGACAAACAATTAAAGCACCTGATTAACCTTTGAAATATATAATAAATTGCTCTAATAAGTTTGTTTAGAGTGTTTATTTCAGTCTTAACCTCGCTCTATTGTTTAGGTCCTCAGAGTCTACCTGATGATCAATGCATTCTCTGAAGTGCAGTGAGTTCATGACATATTCTGTGTCTTTTCATTTTGTTTACTTCTTAATTGCCGCTGCCTGAGACAGAGCAAAGTGCCTGAGCCTGTGGCTGATCAATAGTGTGTGGAGCGTGCTGGTAAAAGTTGGACACCATGCAGTGACTAATGAGTGTGACGTGCAGTCAAGATACAGGGTCAGGGTCACCCTCATCTTCTTGAATAATGAACTCATGCAGAGTTGTAGTGCATGTTAAGTCTGGGGAACGATAATAAGAGCGAACGCTGCAGAGGGAGATACAATGCACTGCAGTGCCTTAGCGATAAATGCTAATGCTAGGATGTTCACTCTTGTTTTTCTGATGACACTAAATAAATTCAACTTGATGAAAATTTCCAACTTTTAAAGGAAAATGACCTTTTAGATATTTGTGCTTATTTCCAACGACACATGGCCCACGACCCCTGGTGGACCCTGGAGGTATTGTAGAAAAGGCGTGATATGTCAGTTGTGGGTGTAATTATATAATTTTTTTTTTTTTTTTTCTTTTTTCACAAAATTCTGAATACACGATATGAGACGATACATGACACTGGGCTCACGATAATAACACAAAATACTTTTGGAAAGGAAAAATAAACAATGCTATTTTTCACCATCTCCATTTGTTATAAGAACCCCAACAACAGAGCATTAGACATTTATTTTCCCAATCTTGCCTGTTTTCTGGAGTTTTAACCCTCTGAAAAGTCGCTTTCAGAGCGCTCCTAAAAACAGGCTGTTTTTGGGCATTCTTACATATGCATGAGTTGGCGCTACTTCAGTATGTGTGTTTATCGCAGCAGCAGCAGCAGCAGTAACTAATTAACAGTCTTCCTTCTCCTCCTTACTCGTCTGACCACAGAAATAGTCAGTTTAAGATGATACTTCATTATTTTGTCCAACCGCTGCGTCGCATTGGGTCAAACACGTCAGATCATCCCATAAAAGCGATACGGGGAGGCGGTATAACAGCTACCAAAATTGGAACTGATTGTAACCGCTCGCTCTTTCTTCTCCTCTTCACCTTTTCTGGTCACAGAACTAGTCCATTTAAGATAGTCCATTGTTTTGTCCAAACGCTGCGTCGCATTGGGTCACAAAGTTGTTAGATCATTCCATAAAGGTGATAAAAGGTGGTATAATGGCTACTAAAAGTGAAACTGTTGTGACCGGTCTTCGGTTTATCTATATTCATTAACCGTAATACATGCTTTCGCTATGTTTGTTTTCGCTGTGAGGTCGTTTGAGAGGGAGGAGCTCACAGTCGTATAGGGTAGGAGGAGCCAGGAATGTCAGGACGAGGAGTTTCCGCTAGGTGACATCACAACTCAAGAAAAATCCAACTCGCCCGTTTGGAGCTGACTTTTTACAAAATGTGGAATAACAAGGGAGGAAGGAAACAGAAGTTTCCACGTTTACCCTCTGTATGAGGCTAAAGGGATGTATATCACTGTAGCAATTTTTCATAATACTGCCCCTTTAACTCTGGGCATACACATATATATATATATATATATATATATATATATATATGTATTAAGTCAATAGGAATATTATTCCAATCAATTGAAATATTTAATGTAAAACAAACAATGGCTGTTTAGAGTGCTAAATTTGCCACTCTGCAAATACATTGCAAAAACAGAGACTGAAAATGAATGGCAGTCTAAAATTAAAAGCAAATCATATCATGGCATTCTTCCAAAAAAATGTTCCTATCTTTGCATGAACTTTGTGTAAGAAGTTTTTAAAAATATCAAACTCGAACAGTCTTACACCTCTTAGATTTAAGACTTGTTCTTGTTCATGCTCTTTTTCAACAATATTAGCATGGCTACATTTTCTGGCAGCAATTGAAACCTTTGGACATATACTATACATGTCTCCTGCAGTTGAAAAGACTTGCTGGCTTGGGAAAAATGTAGTAGGGATGGAAGGGTATGCTTTATCCCCCCCACCACCCACCACCCCAATTGTACCAACGACAGCATATCTTGTCATGTTTTAATATTGCGATATTTTGTTTCACAATATATTGTCCCACCCTTTGTCATTTGCAATATGTGCATAAAAAGAAGGGCTGGGACAATATGCTTTTGTCCTGATTCAATTATGTTACAATACTTGGATGCCAATCCATTTATATTGCAATTCGGTTTATTAAGCATTGCAATGTGATAATAACAATTATTGCAATTTTCATTTGATTTAATTCCATTTCTATATTTCATTATCTTCATCCAAAAACAAAAGTTGGATCATACACCTCCACAAACAATATCTGAGTCATAGTTCCAAAAATAAACACATCACATGTCAGTCAGTCTATTTTAACTGCACATGAATGTGCACTACACTATATATAACATGTTGACATATATAGACATGGTAAATAAAATTGAAATTTTGGGGAGATATATACATAAATTTTTAACATCGCCACCAAAAACAAATCACGATATATCGTGAAACGTTACTTTATTATCCCACACTTAAAAAATATATTTTCATGTTTTTTTTAGCTCCCTGTTTTTTGTTTTGTTTTTGTTTTTTTAAAGAACCATGCTAATTTCAGGGACTATACACGTGACTTCAATGACAGTGAGGCTAGTCTGTGTGTAATAAGCTTATCTATTGGCGTAACTCCTGTCCGCTTCATAAAACATAACAGCAAAAATAAAAGGTGAGCAGTACTTTGTCTCTCCTGTTAGAGACATGCAGGCTCAGCAGCTCTGCTCGCTGCCAAAGCCTGACCACATAACTGTGACAAAGCCTCCTGTTTGGAGGACACTTATCTGGACTTACAGCACAGGAGACGACAGGAGGTCGGACCCAATGGTTCCACTGGAGAGCCCAGTCCAAGCTGCAGGCGATCTCTCACTCCTCCCATCGATGGGTTGGAGGTCCCACTGGCCGGCCGCTTAGCTCTGCTCTGCTAGTGGGACAGTAGAGGACAGCACAGGCCTACCTCCATGTCCTTGGAGTTTCACATCACAGAATAATGAAAGGCCAGAAAGCCTTTGGCTGGGAATCAGTTGGAGTATTAATATTACCTCTCCAGTGGAACCAGAGCTGTTTTTAGCTTTATACAACATACTTTTGGGGGTAACCTAGTTTAGATAACTGCATGACCAGATCCCTAATCCATTAAATGGTCCACAAAGTGCTGAATGATGGGCTGCCTGCCAATCTTTTCCATTATACTGTCTGCTGATGTGACACACGGCAAACATTTGGGGCCAAGAGTTTTGACTAAATTATGCCTCAAAAGCACAAGACACAGCTTTCTATAGTGTTTTCTTTTGTTCTTATGTCCTAGTTTTGTCTTTAAGCATGTTAGGAATAAAGACATTAACATTTCATTCAACTGAGATAATGCCTAGGACTTTGCTTTGGGACCCCTAGTGGCTCATTGGGCCCTATGACACTGCATAGTCTGCCTATAGCCAGAAACACCACTAAAATTTATCATTTTGACTGAATCAACAGCTGCTTAACAAGCTGTGGTTTTATCATTCCATCCACCCATCCATCCATCCATCCATCCATTCATCCATCCACCACTTTGGTCAAATCATTTGTGATGATACAGTATGAAAAAATTTAATGAAGATTTCAATACATTTGAAAGGGTGGTAACTGTTGATGTTTGCATTACTGTGTATGGCTGTGAAATAGAAAATAGTCAAATCATTACAGCAAATCAGTCTCATCAACCCAAGTAAACATAGGTTCTGCTAATCCACGTCATAGTATACTGTATCTGGTTAACTGGCAACTGGACTGAGTTCCTGAGGAAGATGTTTCACTTTCCATCCAAAATGATGATGAAATTTGGTAGAATATAAAAAACAAAATTATATATTTTTAAATATTCTTTTTTTTTTATTATTATTATTATTATTATTATTATTATTATTATTATTATTATTATTATTATTATTTGTTTTGTTTGTTTCACACATTTTAAAATGTATTTATTTATTTATTTGTTGCAGACATTTCTGAGTTTTCCGCTCTGCATCGCAGCAATTCTCAAGGTTAGCAGAGTTTGCTGGCATACTGGGATTTATTAATGAGCTTCTGGTTTCAGGGAGAGGTAATAAAATGAAGGGGGAAAAAAAACATCCCTGCACTTACTCTGGGACACTGTCCAGAGGTTGTTATGGTAATCACTTAAGCCTAATTAATATTGTGCATATTATTAGCAAAATGAGGATTTAAATGCCAGCATGTGTTAATTACTCCTATAAGTCTTCCAGCCTTATTTTTTTTTTCCAGTGAATGTTAACAGGCTGTTAGCCTCAGTCTACCTGATAGGCCATGGGTCCAAAATCACTATCTTTTATTTACTTTTGTGATCTATTACTGGGACATACAATATGTCTAACCCTAACTTTTGCATAATAGTTTAGAAAAACAGCTTGTATTTTCAGATCTCTCTCTGAACCACACCAAACATGACGGATTGTCACAAAGTCAAAAGTATGTTGTTTTATGACACTAGTAGGACAAATTTCATCCCTTGTGTACACATAAAGGGTTAGGACTGTAGAGTAGGTTGTACCGCCCACTATATTTCACCAGTCCAAAACTGCAGGATATTAGATTATTGGTGTGTGTATACAACTTTTTCACTTGCGATACGATACCGATATTGCAACTTTGGGTATTGGCCTATACCGCTATTGATCCGATACAATATCAGTGCAAATCATGCATTTTATTGCTTATTTTGTAGTGTGGAATGTTCAAAAAGCCTTGATTACATGATATTACTCAGAGAACAACAATAGGCATGAGAAAAATGGACCCTTTTATCAGAAGTGCTGGAGCGGAGTCTGGAATGGACTGCTTATATTGAATATTTTATTTAGGCTGCTGAAGTCTAGTTTACCCTTCCTTGGGGAGGGCTGGTGATGGTCATAATTATGCAATATGATAAATGGATTAATTTATTTCTTGCAAAAAAATAACAGCACAGTCTTATGGACTTGATCTCCATCCGTTCATTCCTGATAAGCCTTTGTGCCACAGATCTCTAGGGTTATTGTTGTCAACATTCAGAATATGTGGGAAAAGGACACTTAAATAAATCTTTTCAGACTTCCTTATTTGGCTGACGTCAAATAAGTAGCTAAGCAGAGGCTTAATATACTGTATGTTGGTTAGGTTATAGCATTTAGCACAACATGACACACCCCTACTGTAGCCTTAATACAATCCAAGATACATGCTTTCAACTTGTTGTTTAAGGCAGGAGTTCTCAACCTTGGGATCAGGACCCCCATTTGGCATTGAAAGACAGTGGGAGGGGGTCGCCAGATGCCTTCAAGAAACAAATTATTTATTTTGAATAATTTGAGCCATTTTTTGCTTATTTTTACCCTTTTTCTGTAACTACACCAAAAATGCCATATTTTAACCTTTAAATCCCTTTTTCTTGCCATATTTGTGCTCCTTTTAATGCATTTTTGCTACATTACTGTCACTTCTATTTCAAACTTCAATGCCTTTTCTGCACATTTTTTCCATTTTCAAGACATTTTTGGCACTTATAAACCCTTTGCACCACTTTTCCCAATGTCACATAAGTTCACGTTTAACCTCTTCTTACCATATTTAATGCTTGTTTTTGCCAATTTAACCACATTCAGGATTTGTCATGCCCAATATTTGCCAGTTTAAAGTAATTTTTCCTATATATTTATTCCTTATAAATCTTTGTTGCTTACTTTGTCTTTGGAGACATTTAGATCAACTTTTAGTCTTCAAACACACATAATATCCCTTTATTCATTGGCATCGCCATTTTGTTGATTTTAGCCTTATCCGAACCCTTTGCATGAGCATATTGTGGACATTTCAATGCAATGTTTTATCATTTAGCTGCATGTCATTCAGTTCCTTGGATGTTATGACATTATAAGAAGACCAGGATCATTTTGGTGGACAGATTTTGGATTTTGCACTTACCAGAAAATAAGAAATCGAACTTTGAAAATACCACTCATTTTGACGCCTCGAGACCATCTTACTTCAAAGCCACGCATGCCATCCAGCTGAAGAAGGATAACACCTTAAAATGTGAAAGTATTCTGCAGTTCATTACAGCATTTAGTTTTGATGACCCTACCTTTAACACGCACACACACAAGATAAAAAAAGTTGTCTTTAAATGACACAAAAGTGACAGAAATACGGCCCTGATCTTTTTCAACTTTAAACTGCTTCTTAATTAATCCTAAACTGGCACACCTAATTATTTAATTTACTTGCTCACCTCCCCCACAGCTGTCTCCCACTGTGCTCTCCTGCTGGGGGAGTTAATTGTCAGGTTAGACGATTTGCCTCCAGAGGGTTTGTGCTGGGAATTATAATGATTTCTTCTACTTTTTTTTTTTTTTTTGTACTGCCCGTTTATGCGTTTTCAGTCTAATGCATTCCATAAAGATCTTTATTAAGCATGGCACATGCTTTCTGTAGCCTGTAATGGGAACGATTGGTCAGCAAGGAATTTAAACCTAAAGTGGATGAAGACGTGGAGAAGTTTTCTTTAATTGGTATTTTAGTGCTAACATAACACTAGCATTGTTGGTGACAATCATAGGCAAAGTAATACAGTGGTCAAATGTAGGTTGAAATCAGACCTGTGGCCATTTCTGTTTTGGGTTAATATGTTGTCTTTATGTCTATGTGGGTTTGCATTGACTCTAGATTCTTCTGACACATGCAAAGCTTCATTCTAACACTCGAAACATGTTGCAATGTGGAACTGGTGCCAGACGCAGGTGTCGTTTGCTAGTTCTCTGCCAACATTTCTATTGTGTGCACATTTCTTGACAAGACTCCACAAACTTTCTTCTGCTTGTGTGAGTGGGGATGTACAAACTAGGTGTGGTTCAGCTTTTTCCATGTGTTTTTAACCACTGTGCCGGTGTAGTACTAGCCTATACAATAATGTGTTATTGAGAGTGTTCAGTGCTTCTAAATTGTCTGGCTTTGGGCCACACCATACAAAGACAGCTCAAGGTGCTGAATGACTATTGTATCATTTAAATAATAGGAATATGAGTCAATTTAGAAGCTGCATATGCAATAATAAAAAACAACTTTAAACACATGCTTGTGGAGGTTGATATGTTTGACAAATTGTGATGTAGAGGTTCCTAAAGGAAGTGCAGCGTTCATGTAACTCCAACTGGATTGATGAGCTTAAAGGCATCCGATGGATCCCATGGTGTTAAAGACTTACCTGTGCCTGTTTTAAGGTGTCTTCTTTGGAATAACGTCATAACGTCCAAGGAACTCGATGACGCCTAACCAAGCACTAAAACACCAGATTAAAATGCTATGTCACCATAGAGTTTCAATTTGAGCAGAAATACGAGAAATTATCTTGACATAACATCAACATGGTACGCAAACACTGATTGGCTAAAAACTCAGTTTTTCAAAGTTCACATAAATGACTCCAAAGACAAAATTAGTAATGAAGTGTTCTTATTCACCTATAGATCTTTCATCTAAAGAGCATTCATGTAATGGGTTGTATATCACTTTAACAGGCCAAAATCCACAGTAAAGAGTTATTAACCCTTGCTTTCTGCTGACCTGTCACTAGGAGGGAAATCCCAAAAAATGTCTTGATTATGGGCATTACTGCTGTAGCGGTAAGACACGCCCACTCAAGCAGCCCACACGAAGTACCCCTGACTGCAGTCCGCAGTTTAGGGCGGAGCTCAATGCTGCTCAACGTCGGCATGCTATTGGCTTTCAGTCTGCAATTTGGGGCGGAGCTCAATACGGCATGCTATTGTGCTGTGTGATTCTAATATAGTTAAAAATTAATCAACCTCAAAATAAATAAATTGTGGCATATAAATAATTTTATATGTTCCATAATTCTATAGGCATACAAAATAGATATGGGTTAGGGTTAGAGTAAGTCTGAACGTGATTGGTAAATTGAACGCTGAGCGCTGCCCCGAAAGTTGAGCGCCGCCCTGAACAGCAGGCTGCAGTCAGGGGCTTCTCGCCCACACCACTGTGCACAGAGACAGACGGTAATAGACACAATAATGTGTCTGCACACACACACACACAGCAAGTTCATAAACAGAGTTTTGTCAACACAACCACAGGCACACACAATCATGACGTGAAGCTCACACACAGCCTTACAGACACCACTCGGGGGCAAACAGCCCTGCTCTCCCACCACCTCGCGCACATAGCGATAATACGGACACACACGTCTGCGCACACGCAGAGACAGGCGGGAATACACATAGCATAGACGTGTCTGTAAATACGCACAGAGTCAAAAACGGCACCACTACATCGGCTGTTTCATACGGAACACTCAGTCGGACTCGGACGAGAACTGTGACATGGTTATTTATTTACTTGCCGTTCATGTGACTGTTTACTGCAAGACCTGTGCACATGCCTCTGCTTTCATCTGTGGAACCAAACAGTAGTTTAGTCCATCGTGCTTGTCTTTTTTCAGTTTCCAAACCGTCTTCTCCTCATTCTTTTTTATTTCCGGGATATTGGGACGCCTCTCCAAGCCGTCGAGAAAGCGCACCAGCATCATTTGATGCCACCGTCAGCGGAACCGTACTGCTGTTCGTACCCGTAACAGCAGTACAAAATGTATCACACAATCTTTTCAAGGCAATAGGTAGAAATTTGTGTGAATTCATTCTCTTTGGTTAAGAGCGCTTCATCACCCATTAGCATTAAAAAAAACTTAAAATGAATGTTTATTTTTTTTGCAAAACCTGTCCTATGCTCCTTTAAGTAATGGAAAAAGTGCCACATTTGTTTTTATTTTTGTCTCAAAAACAGCACTCATCAAGTTTGACCGATATCTATGTTGACCGATATTATGCTGAAGCTTTTATGCCGATAATATTGGAGGGCCAATACTATCGTCCATCTCTATTTGAAAACATTGTGCTCAGAAAAACACTTGTATGACATTTTTTCACCTGACAAATGCCTAAAACTGGACCAAATCCCAACGGATAAAATTCCATTCTCATGTATAAATATAAAGTAACATATCTTGTAACAAACATTTATGGTTATGGTTATGGTTATTGTTATAGTTATGGTTATGGTTATGGGTTTTCCCACGTTAAAAACATTTTCAGCGCCATTATCCAGCTTCTCCATGACCATCTTTAGACCTTCATTCTTGTCCTTGATCATCTCAACAAGATCATTCTCCTCAGGCTGCAAAACAGGCAGCTGCACTCAGGATTCTGTATTCTGTTCTGTTGGAGAGTTTTCTCCTGAGTGCTGAAGATGGACAAGGAACCAGCATGACCTAAGGATTTAACTATTTTAGTTTTTCTTTTCTTTTTTTGGAGGGGGGGTTTGTTACGCAATGTAACAGCCGCTTGAAAGTCCTCCGAGAACTAAAGAAATAAATGTACTTCTAAAATAGTTTTGTTTCCCTCAGACATAAAATCTGGGAAGATTTGATGTTTTCTGTACCCATTATTGCACATCATTCAGTGTTGTTAAATTATTGAGCAGTCTCTTTATCACTCTCACTCCCATGCAGTATAGACACGTTAAATTGTGCCCTCACTCCCTTCTCCAGCTCAATCTGACATTATTCTAATTAATGGGAGCAGGTCATTACTGCTCTTAGGGTTAATGTGTTGTCCTACAGCAGATTAGTGAAGGGATTTCACTGTTGTCGAGGCTTCCTAATTATATCACAGTGGGTGCTGCCTTCTTAAATAGATGGAATAATGAAAGTCGTCATTCTTCTTGGTGCTGGATTGGATTGCACCCTGTCTGTGCTCATAAAAGACTCTACTCTTAGCAGGAATGGTATAAAATGAAATGAAGCCAATTAGACAAATCAATAAAACAGTAACAACATTTTCTAGGTAAGTTTTTTAGGATACATGAGGTTTGGATGTGCTGATTTTAAATTGGTGGTTCAAAACTGCCACCTGTAGGTGGAACAGAGTACTGCACATAAAACTGCTGTAAAACAGACACTATGAAGTTATCAAAACAAAACACCAAATTATCTACACAAATGTATGTTTATTGATATTTTCCTGTTACACAATGAGATTTTCTAAACAGTGTAATGCTGTACTCTTCTAACTAAACCAACCTGATCGTGGGAATGCTGTTTATTGTTGCAATTTCCTTAGTGCAAAATTTTATTTATTTCTATTTTTTTCTTTAATGCAATATAGTTGGAGTACTAAAACTTCCTTTACAAACCTTTCACAAGACAAAGAAAAGGAAGATAACTTCAACTTCTATTATGTTTACTGTCTAAAAAATGCTTACATTTCTTTGTATGAAAGGACAATAATCACTATATTTCAAATAAATAAGTAAATAAATAAAAAAGAACTGACATCATTATTGATTTGCCACTTGCTAATTGACGCTAACCAACTCTTCAATCCCACAGGAAGTTGTGCCGACACTAAAATATAGTACTGTACCTCCAGAATAAGGCTTCAACTACGGTATGTCTTTTGTTAGTTAGAAATCCCATAATAATTAACTTTTTTTTGACATACTACGATGAATTTAAGAAATCACTGGCTTTAGGTTTAGTTCAATGCTATCTTACTGTATGTGTATATCAGCCTTTCAGTCTATTTAGTTAAAATAATTTAGTTAATCCTATCTTTAAACCTTATATCATTGTGTTTATTTATGTCTGTTTATATGTGTAGCTATAGTATGAAGGTTCTTGCTAGTGCTATACATTCTTACAGTTTTTATAGATTTTCTCTGAATTTGTCCTTTCTTCTTATTTCTGAATACTTATTGCTGCTTTGTTGACATAATTTCCCATTATGGAACTAATAACATGTTATCTTATATATATCAGTATATGTGTATAGGAAAGAGCGTGCATAGTCTACATGTCAGATTAAAAGCTAACTGTTTTTAAGCAGGACGTCAGTGGACGAAGCATCACACTGCCTCGGCCTACTTCCCATCATGCATCACGGTATGGTATCACAGTTTCCCCACAAACAGAAATCCAGGTAATGAGAGAGTGTAACAGTCTGAACAGTCCAGGGTCCATTTTTCAATTACAATTAGGTCTTCAATTATCCATGTTCAATTACAACTCAATTATGATTATGGTGACAGGCATTTTTCCAATTTCAATTAAAATTACAATTATGAGTTTTCCTCTGCAAGTCAATTACAATTATGTTCTCAATTACTAAAGTTCAAATACAATGACTCACAATTACTGAGCCTAAATGAAATAGCCTCATAAAACATTTTTAGGGTCTTATGATAGCCTTATCTCAGAAAACAAGTTCAATTTGTTTTCCGTTTCTATGACTTATTATAGCCTTACCTCTGAAATGTGGCTGTTTTTCACATTTTTCATGCCTTACTGCATTTTCACCCTTTCATTTTCATGCCATGATACTGACAGTTTTTATATCATCTCCATGACAATTACAAAGTCAATTATCTGCACTCAATCACAACTTAATTATTATTACAACAGCAAGAGATTTTTTCAAATACAATTACATTTACAATTGAATTGAATTAACACTTGCCAGCAGAAACATATGGAATTGCCATTGGTGTTGTAATTGGTGGTCTCGATTTGCAACGCCCTGCCTACCCAACCCTACTGCTCATGGCACGTCACTGGTTGAAAGAGAAGTTAGTCGGTATTTTCAAAAGCTTGTAATACTTGATTGTACAATTGTAGAATTAGTTGTTCCTAATGACGTCTTCATTTAGTATCAATAATCATCATGTAAATCCACAGCCTTGTTTGGAACATCTAATTATCTCAAATGCGTTTACTTGATGCTATGTCATTGCGAATAATTCCAACATGAATTCTGTGTTATTGAATGATTTCTTCATTTAGCTTGCTTAAGTGTGTGACTTTGCACCAATCCAAATATCCTTTCTGTCTTGTATTTGCATGCCATTAATCCTCAAAGCTGTTTTCACAATTTTCCTTGTTAATCTTGGAAAATAACTAAATCTCCTTTTGCACATCCTCCTCCTTCCCACGTACTCTCCTTGTTCAAGCTTGTGCTTGTTTTGTTGTTTTATAAGTGGACAACGCACACAGTGTCATGTTACGACTCTGACTTTGAGATTACGATGCAGCAGCTGTTGTCTTTGAGATTCGCAGACAAGAAGAAGATATATAGGCAACGAAGGGAGCTGGGATTATGAGGCTAATTCCCCGAAAACCTTTTTCCCTCATTAATCTCTGAGGAGGGATACGAGAGTTTTTAAAATGCTAATGTCCAATAAAGATGTCAGCAATGACATTTTACAGCGGCTGCACAGATGTGAACAAAGTTGGCTGTGTCGTCATGAAAGAACTTTTTTCAGCTTCCCTTCCTCGTCTCACATGGAAATGAATAGAATCCTCTTTGAGGATTAGACATAAAGTGGAATCATCGGCAGCACTTATCCTGCTCTGGGAGTATCAGAAATTTTACATAAGCACAGATCAAGGACGAAACTCAACAGGCAAATCTCGCCCTCGGAATCAACTTTGAGATCTTAGTTGAAGTTAGCTATAGCGGGCTTTACTTTGTACCCTTCAGTCTACAGCACTCCCTGCATTTGTATGTGTGTAAATGAAAGACTGCAGTGGTGGAAGACAGTCGTGATGCTGAGTGGGATTTGGGCGACTAACAGAGAAGGCCTGACTAGAGGAACTTAAAACAGTTTTTACTCTTCTGCAACACAAACAATTGCCAACTAAAATAGATTGGACAAGAAAGGGATAAAATGGTCTTCATCAAAATAAGTCAACAAACCCTAATAATAATAATAATAATAATAATAATACATCAAATTTACTCAAAGCCGCTTTACATAAGACAAACACAAATAAAGAAAATAAAGAAAAAAAGAGGTTAAGGAAAAGCAAGTTTGAACAGGTGGACTTCAAGAAGTTCTGTGATGAGTCTGTGTTCTTGATGGGATGTGGGAGTGAGTTCAATCCGTGTGTCATTCGTTCATTCGTTTTTCATTATGTAACAAAAACATGAAAAATGAAAAAAACACTCATTTGTTATTTGTTTCCAAAACCAAAATGAAAAAAACATAAAACACCTTGTTTTTCAAATTCAAGCTCTTTTGCTTAAACGAAAAACGGAAAACGAACACCTTTATTCGTTTTCTCCATTACCGATTTGCCAAAGGACGTGACCCGGAAGTGAAGCGTTACACATTCCGAGATATCTTTAACTCTGCAACACTTAAGAGTCTCAAAATCCTCCCAAATATCCATAAGGAGGTTCTGTGCCCAACACCAGCTAAAGCGAACAGGACACGTTTCGGATGCACAGTTGGAAACAGCAACCTTTTCATGCCGCACTGCCGTTAGCATAGCCGTTAGCGTCAGATGAGAGTACACTTCTGGGCCACTGAGAATTCCAGGTGCCGCAGTGGGGGACAGTCGTTTCATTGTGTCCTTGGGCAAGGCACTTCACCCACATTGCCTATGAATGTAGTGTGTGAGTGAGTGTTGGTGGTGGTGGTGGCAGCCTCGCCTCTGTCAGTCTACCCCAGGGCAGCAGTGTCTACGATAAAGTGATATATAAAATTGATGTATTATAGAACAATAGTCATCAACATACGTATGACAATATGAGGAAAAAACTGACCCATTTATTATCAACCAATGGGTTACATACATTTTAACCTTAGCATAAGAATATTCTACAAATGAATACAATAAATACAAATTAAGAGAACCCAAAAAATAAACTCAAATGAAAATTCATTAAAAACAATGTACTGTATAATTCAGAGGTTCCCAACCTTTCTCAGGTTGTGGCCCCATTTTGATATCACAAATGTCCAGCTACCCCAGAGACATTTAGGTTTTCTAGAATTAGTTTCCGTTCACGTTAATAACGCGTTTCAAATACATAGTAGCCAGGATTAGTGCACAAAGTGACAAGACGCACCACCTCAGATATTTTAATACTGCATTAATTTTAACTAGATATTTGAGAAAGTTTAAGTATAGAATACAGTTATTTAATATTTATGGTGTGTGTAACATGTTTTGTTTTTACCTGTTTTTTTTTTTTTTTTAATTTCTAGACATTTCAGGCGACCCCAAGGTTGAAAAACACTGGTATATTGGATCTGAGATTTTTGATGCAGGCCATTGTAATCAGAACACCCACAGGAAGTGATATAATTAGTACCTACAATCAAGGATGAACACTTTATCAGCTACACAAACAACAAAAGGAACCTTGTGTTCAGTATTAGATTTATCATTGAAGGTATGAGTGGCATTGCCAGTGTTTGATCTACGCCACTAATTGGACCGGTATGGTTTTTTTTTTGTTATTCTTTTGAGTTGAAAAGGTCATACCCAGAGTATGTCAGTATGTCCACAGTTACAGTCAAATAAATGCTTGGTTATTTTTCCAAATGTAATTTTTATTTGGTCTTTTTTCCCTTTCCAAAAACACTGTATTGATATTGTGAGCCCATAATTGCATATCGTATGATGAGCTCAGTGTATCGTCCCATTGATATTCAGTCCTAAGACATTCTGACATTTAGAGAAACACAGCATAACCAATGACTGAATCATCACATTGATCCTGAAGCTGTTTAAGAAGCTCAACATGTCACTTGGAGGTGCATCTCACTTTATTAAAATATCTAACAAAAAATTTGAATATTCAAACATATGAATTTTAATATCTTAGGCAGCACCTTTAAAAATGAATTATGCAAAAACTCAACACAAACAAACGAGATTAAATAGAATCAAAATTTAATTCAAACTTTTTCTCTCAGCACAATCACACGTATTTACAATAAACGCATGACAATTAATGTGGCAAGGCTAAAGAAAGCCAGTGAGGAAAAAAAAGATTAATAAACACATAAATACAGAAAGAAATGTTTCTTTTTTTTTTCCAAGCACCAACTGATAATTTAAAAATGAACAACACTTTAGTATCAGTGACAAGATACTTTCCATACAGATTTAGTGTCCAAAAGAGTACAAAGTGAAATGTACTGAGGGCACTTTGTTTCCACTTCCAAGTGCAAATCACTCCCTAGGAAAACCTTCTGACTCGCCAACATCCACAGGAACCTTTAGGAGATCAGAATGTCACATCAGAGGTTTGCATGATATCGATCTCGGTTCATATAATCCCTGTAGGCAAACTTGGCGTCCTTCTTGCTGTGCGGGATTCGTCCGAACGGCGAATGGTCGTTAAAGCACGAGTCGAAGACGTCGTCCACTATTTTCTCCGCTTCCTCTCGGCTGATTTTCCTCACAGCCAGGATGGAGCGCAGGGCTCGACCTCGGACGCACTTCTGCACAACGACCACAGAAACACAATGTTTTTTTATTCGCATTAGTTTTACCTAGGGACCACTTGTAATAAATAAATGACCCCCCCAACATCTGCTTTTTATGTGGCGCATTCGCAAGGGATAAATTAAGCCTAAGATTTGACTGAAATTTACAGACATCTGAAAACGTGAAACAGTGTGTGAGCTAAGAGAGTAAAAGAGCAGTAGAAATACAAAAAGTGAAACAGACTGAGGGTTTAAACTATGCTGAAGCAGTGAAAAGGGTGCCAAGGAAGAGTGAAGAAAGCCCAAAGGTGGAGAGAATCGTACAGACAATGCTTGTGGAAGTTGCTCTCAGATTAAAAAAAGGACACATTGATTGTGGATAAGAAAAGCTTTGTACTCTTCATGGTAGAGGTCATAAACTGTTCGGCTCAAGCTGCCAAGAAAACTGAAAAGATTAAGATAATTGTGAAATCGGCTGAGAAATTCCTGGGGATCTCGGATGGATCTGGGTTGGGAAGAAGTTGGACATTTGTTACAACAAGAAGTTATGAATGGCCAGTCTCAGTCAGAGGCTGGAGAACACTCTGTTCAGTCATTATAGTTAGTTTGTTCTGGTTTGATTTGGTTTTAGGACACAGTAGAGTAATACCTTTTAGTAGGGATGTAACGATTCACTCAACTCCCGATGCGATTCGATTCACGATACTGGGTTCACGGTACGATTCTCTCACGATTTATTTTACAAAATGGGACTGTAGAAAAATGATGACTGAAAAATATTCCTTTATTTTTTGGGGGGGAAAAAAAACTACAAAAAACTATACTGTTTTCCTTTTATTTTTCATTGTCAAAAGAATCCCTTGATAAACTATTTAAAACAATGCAATTTACCTATAAATAAATCTTGAATGAAATAAATAAAGGAATAATACAAATGAAGAAAAAGCCTATTCATTTAAATTCTGGTTCTATAGTAAACAACGCAAAACTGCATAATGTATAAACTGAAAATGTATTTTGTGCCCTAACAATTGGACTTTAAAAAAAAAGGAATTTCACAGTATTTAGGTCAGATATCTGTTTGGACCAGCAGAGGGCGCTGGTAACCCAGTGGTTGGTTGGCATGCAGATATCTTGCAGTGATCGTGCAGAGATGCTATGCTAGCAGACAGAGCTAATAGAAAAACGTGACTTTTACAAATATTCACATAATATTACAGATATTCTTTGGTGCTAAAGGGGTAAGGAATCATTTATGAACATGTTTAAAAGTAGAAGGCAGCCAGAAAGAAAGTATTAGCAGATTCCACCCGCCGCCAACACTTCTAAATAGCGACCTCTGCTGGTTTAAAAAAAGTACTGCGATTCAATTTTCACAGTATCGATGTGAATTGTGATACCTATGAATCGATTTTTAACTGCCTTACAATTAATCGTTACATCCCTACCTTTTAGGTTACAAAAATACAAATGCTAAAGTAAATAGCAGTCTCCCGTAGGTGGTGATATGCACCTGATAAGTCATGATTGTAACCTGAAGAAGAAGGAGGAGGAGGAGGAGGTTACGTGCCGATAAGGTTTTGCTGGCCTGGGACCCAAAAGGTTTTCTAAACACTCCAATGCAGCCTCCATTCTTTGCCAAAAGTAAATAAACATGCGTCCCAGTGTCACAGTCTGAGTTTACCTCCCGCCCATATCTGTCCAAATCACAGAGATGCCTATTCGCATTGGATTAGTATTATTACAGGACCTCGGAGTTCAGCAAAATGTAGTCGGTAATTTGCGGGGGAATTTTTAGTTTACAAATTACTGACATGACTGATTCGCACGGGATTAACATCACAGACATTCTCTGATGATTATTACAAATCACATGTGGTCCCTAAGTAAAACCAATTCCATGCGAATAGGGCTTAAGTCTGAGATACACACCTGGTGATGCTCTTTAAGGCCAAAGTTGAATCTGGCGAGTTCATTATGAAAGGAACAGTCTCCGCTAAGGTTAGCAGCACGGATCTGAAACAGACACACACGCTGGATTTTAAACAGGCCACGTACACACAAAAACATGACTTTTTTTAATCACTGTGAATTTAATCTGAAAGACATTCCAGAACTGTCAAAAATCAGGTACTTTCAGATTTAATGCATCTCAATTTTGTTTTGAGAAAAAAGTCATTTCAACACATTTTCAGGACAAATTTTTTTTTCGGATTTCAAGAGACTGTCACACAAGAACCAATGCATACTGTATATCCGACTAGTCATTAGTGATCTGAACAGTCTATAAGTCATCAGCATCCAATGTGAACACTTTTAAATCCAAGTCATGCATTTTTTCCCACTGACAACGGCTGAGCAATGTGATGGAAATGTCAATTATGACTGAGTTCACCTCCTGAAAGGGAATTCGCTTTAAGACACGTACTGACACATTATATTAAGCAATCCTTGTTGCAATGTTAGCAAACAAACAGACATCAAATCTCGCCCAAAATTTTGCTTGGTTTCAGTGCGAGCATTCAGTACAAATACAGTGGAGGAATATGAAATTAATATCAGTAAATACTGTACCTCAATTAACCATATTAAGCACGTTTGGGAAGTTTAAATGTCAGTAGTGACATCTGATTAGGGATAGATGAGGAAACAGAAACAACTGAGGAGGAAAGGGGTAAAATGAAACAAAATTGGGAAAGTTTTGAACAGAAAATCAGAGCCTTTACTTTGAAATGTGTTTAAAATATTAAACAGTTCAATGTTTCCTTTTTATTTATAAATCTAAATGTCTGTTAAAGCAGAACTATGTAACTTTTTCACCTTAATAAATCTTTCTCTTAGTCCATGTGAGGGCAATACAAGTGTTTATGAGGTGATTGGGGGGGGGGGGTCTTTCATCACCCCCTGCTGTCTCTGGCCAGAAAACAGCAACTTTCCTGCCTCTGACCCGGTGGCAAGATATACTGGTTTACAGCAGCCCAATACAAACTGATGCTAGATTATCACCAGCCCCGTGGCTGCACATGGTTGTCAATAAATTCACTTTTCTCAAACTTATATCATGGTGGAGCCAGCAAAAAAAAGGCAGAGAAGACCTTTATCCAAGGAACGGAGCAACAGGCATGCATGCACACACACTCACAACCCAGCGCTCCATCAGGCAGCACACACACAAATATCCATCTATCCATCCATCCATTTCAGAGCTGCTTTGTCAGCACACAAACACATCACACACATTTCCACATTCCCTTCCATATTACTCCCACATCATTCATTTATTTTACTTGTCTCTCTTCCTCATACTGTTCACATGGTCACATGGGACTATATGTGTGAAAGCACCCTTCGTGTCACTGTTGTATTAGGATTTTTCAGTGATTGGTTGCTACCATCTTGGGAGAGCAAAGGTACGTATGTAGCTGTGGGGTGGGGTGGGGTAGTGGGCGGGGGGTGCAGAGTTTTTACAATAGTGACATAAGCAAAAGGGACCTTTTGCTAAGCGCAAGTTACTTAGTTCTGCTTTAATGTTACAAATTCGGTTTTTTTTTTACAGATTTCACTGGAAACAAAACCATAAAAAAATTAGGAGGAAACTGCATTAATTTATCTAAAAAAAAAAATATGCTGTTAAGTAAAAACATCCAGGGTTGAGGAGTGTAGCTCACCTCAGAACAGGCCAGATGTCTGTAGTTATTGAACCAATCCACGTGTGCTCTGCAGTGGTCAAAGGCATGGATGAGCTCATGCGTGACCACTCGGTTCATGTGAGACTGCTGGTGAATGTTGTTCTGACATAACACAATCTGGAAACAAAACGTTACTGTGATGAACTCAGTCAGCTTCACTTTAATGAGATGTTCTTACTGTTATTACCTGTGAAGAGGCTGCGTCAAAGCCACCACTGACCGTCCCATCACAGTCTTCACAGGCGAAATGTCGATCTTTATATATATTACTGCAGAAACAAAAGATAGGTTTAAGCTGCACATTTAAAGCTGATAAAGGACATAGCGTAGGCCTCGAAATTAGATGCAAAAGGTTTAGCTTTCAACATCGACATACTGTTTTTAAAATCACTTTATTCTGTGAAATATTTTGTTTTATTTTATGTATTTTTAAATTATATAATTTTACATTATATAATATATAAATACATTACCATGGCAATGCACAATAGCATATTTGCAGACATTAATTAGTTTTCAACCAATTTTGGATGAAACATTATTTTGGTAGTTGCATTGTTGAGTTAGATGAAATAATAAAGACATGATTGTAATTACCACTTTGTAAATGTATTGTAATTACAGAAATAAAAGACACTATAAATGCATGTTTGTAATGAACTTGCTGGATAATGTTTTATTCTGAAAGGTCACGCACCATCCGGAGCTCTTCATGGCGCTGAGCAGCAGTTTGGCGTACGGACCTGAAGTAGACAGACAGACAGACAGACAGACACAGACAGACAGGTGTTAGCTACAGACTCACATACTGTAGCTCGGGTGTGCTAGCTTCGTTAGCTCAGCACTGCTCTACGCTACACTACAAACACACATTGAATGCTAATGGTTAGCCGTGGCTAGCTTGTAGCACTCACTGGTCTCCATGGCCAACTGTAGCATGACCCGACACTTGTGGTTGAAGGTGAACAGGCTCTGTTTGAGGGTAGATTTACGCTGCTGTCCCTGGCTTCTCTCTGGGAACAGGTCGTATCCATAGTCCTCCTCCTGTTTGCTCTGATCCATGGTGCTGATGAGACACCTTTACACTATTAATACTAGTTATTATCAGAGCAGGTCATTACTGTCCACCCGGATCACGTGGACACTGATGTAGGTCAAAGGTAGCGCACACACTATAACATCCTGTATGTTATTAACGATACGGTTAGAATAAAGCTACTCTAAATATCTGGATACAAAAAACAAAACACCCGCTTTGTTCTAACCAAATGTTCCGTTTTAACAAGGCAATGACATTACAAAGATCGTCTATAACACACAGTGAAGTGATATTTGCAAAGAGTACGGCGAAACAACAACCAATCAGCAACGTGTTATGATTGCGCATGCGCAACGATGGAAGACGTGGAAAAAAATAAAGCGAAAATTTTATTTCTCGTATAGAAACATTGCCTTAGCAGTTTATAGAATCAACCAAAGAAAGAATTTTGGTTGGTTTGGTTAAAAAATTGACTCGTTGAGTGCATCATTTCAGTTATTTATTTATTTATATATTTTTTATTTATTTATTTATTTTTCAGTATAGTATTATTACTTTATATCTAAGTATTTAATTGAGATAGTACTTCATCGCTGCTGGTAAACAGACAAATCCATCAGACAAACATGTCATTTGGCATTTTTAAATTACAGACAGTGGACATAGATAAATATTTCTTATTAATCTTTTATTTATACTTGGCCAAATCCTGTTTTCCAAGCATTTATTTCATAATTCAAATACTGTACGACTTTTCATCAAGTGCTCAGAAAACAACAAAGCTTTAAAAACTTTTCAAATAATACATACAAATCTATTCAATGTGTGTTGGTAGTTACACACATCAGTATATGAAGTATTTGTGCCACCAGGGGAAGCTGTTACCCTATAACAAATCACTCATCTTACTGTGGTTTTTCCCTTTTGTCTTTTTTTTTACATTAGAAATTAAAAACACCACAAAAACAGTTACATATTTACATATCTACTATAACAATATTGAACAAATGTCGTATGGTTGGTTTAAATTCAAATATCACGTCCCATGAGCTCAGTCGTAAGGATTGCGAGTGAAGGAAGTGACGTATGTCGTATGACGTAAGTGTAGAAAGGATCGGGTAGTGACAAGTCATGTTAGCCTCATTTTTCTAGACGATCTTTGTTACGTCGTGCGCAGCCGCAAAGGCTGCTGGTCTAACGCTGTCATGGCTGCGATTGTAAACACAAACCATTGAGCGACACGTTTTCTGTGAGCGTTTAGGCACAAAACTGCGTGTATAACGCATTTTGACTAATCGGAAACCAGAAGAGAGGTAGGTTACAGCGTTTGAACTTCAACAGAAATGTCAGCTTTTATAAACGGGGAGGTGCTAGCCTGCTAACTGCTAGCTGTGAATGCGTGACTGTGTAAATTTTGTGTTTCGTTCTTAACTCTTTTACATACATAACTAACATCCAACCGCTATTCATAATAGAAAAAAGAGGCATCAGACTGATGCATAACACATGATACAGAGAACACACAAGTGGGTTATTCTTAAAAACACATAATTTAAAACTCAGATGTCAGAACTCATCCAACTCAAAACCGACCAAATTATATAGCGGAGGTGTAGGCTATCCGTACGTAGCTGTGCGGACAACCCCTGTGCTATTTTAGGTTTAGTAGTCCATAACGTAGAAAGGAATCTACGTGTTAATAGCAAACAGAAGTACTAGCCAATGAGGGGCGCTCACGTGACCTAAACTGGCCAATGAGGGGCGCTACGTCAGACATGGCTACGTACGGATAGTCACTGCCATGATATAAAGCAAGTAAAGGTTCACTTCCAAAATGGTTGCAGAAAATATTTTCAGAAAGAAGAGGAGAGTATATTTTAAGAGAACAACTACATTTCAAGATACAATATGATAGAACAACACTGAAAATGAGTATAACAATAGCAGGGGTTAAATTATGGAACTGCCTAAATGAAATAAAAACACAGCACCAACATAACCAGTTTAAAAACCTTTTTAAGACACATTTCATGAGTAAGTATAAGAAAGAAGAGCACCAATTTGACCCTAGGATGACAATAATATGTATAAAAGGATTATATTGTGATAGAGAATATTATTAATGTATTTATTGCCACTCTAAATGTAATTAATGAAATTTGTGTTGTCGAGATGAAATAGTATAATATTAATATTATGTACTTTCACAGTATGTGTGTACGTATATGTATATATGTATAATGTGCATGTATAAACTGTATCTATTAAACTCGTGCAGAATATATATTGAATGTATATTGTAAAAATAGTAATATGTTAAAAAAATAATAATAATAATTGTGTGTTGTGTTATCTAGAGAACCTTGTTTTGTTTTGTCTTGTGATGGAGTAGGTGTGTGTAAGCAGTTTACACCCTTTCGGCTGAAGAATTAGAAAATTGAAAGTTGTTTGTTCTGTTTTTGTTTTTCTGAAGACTGCCGAAATAAATTCACATTCAAATTCAGAAATACAAGAACAAGTGTTTGCTTCCAGTCCGAGACATGTCCGGAGGAAACAAAGCTGTGGAGCTACAGCTTCAATTGCGACAAAACGCGGAGGATGTTCACAGCTTTATGAGGGAGCTGGAGAGCTGGGAGGAGGACATCAAGAAGAAGGATGAGCAGCTGAGAATGGGGGAAGATCAGAGGCTTCAGGTTTGCACCTACTGCTAACGTCAGTACAGAAGCACTGGATTGATTCATTTGCTTTTACACACTTTATGTATGTATCTATAAAAGCCTCTTACAAAGCTTTGTGTACATCTGAGAATTATGATCATTTTTTATAAAAGCACAGTTTTAATTTCACTATTGTTAGACAAGATGGTCTCGTCTTTCCACACCCAGTTTGGTAGAAAAATAAGGGTTCTTATAAATAATTCCCACCAAGTTGGGAGCACAAAACTGTTCAAAAGGCCTTCAAATAATTAGACATTTTAAAGCCACACTGCAGACTTTGTGACCTAAAGAACTGACCCATATGAGTTATTTTAAAGGATTCCTCGGGCTAATATACAGCGCTTGACAATATCAATGCCCCGAGCGGGGCTTCCCTCTTGAAATACCGCCCATGTAAGTTTGGAGGAGACGCACCGTCGTTGGCTAGGTCATGTGACCTGGAGAATGCCCTGGAGAACTTAACGGCAGTCACGTGACCATAGGCTCAGATATACTCATGGAGCTAAGGCTTTTGCTACTATTTTTCTGCCTGATCAACTCTTTGTCATGGCCGAGGCCAGTAAAAAGTCTAAAACTGCTTCTGAGGAGGCACTTCAATCGCCCCTGATGAGTCGCTTGAACATAGTAGTGCTTTTTGGTCACTTCATCGGGTCATTGCTCCACTGACAAGATGACCAGAGAACAGCGTATGTGGGTATAGAAGCGGTGACAGGAGAGGTCTGATAACTTTTCTTTCTTTTCCGACCGTATGTTTACAGCACTTATCATAGATAGCTCCGCTTTTACGGTTTAAATGATCAATTTACAGAGTTACTAAAGGATGAGTTCACTCAGAATGTAGGCTTATTTAAGAAGTTAACTGCTTTATTTTTGCCCCGGTAAATTGAGGAAGTGTAGTACAGCCCTCCGCTGCAACCGTCTGCACTATAGTGGGAGGGGCTGCTGCCGCGGCTCTACAGACAGTGAAGGACGGGAGAGTTGTTGCTTGAAGTTGAAGTCCAATTTTTGAAATTTCCCTTTAATTCCTGTTAATTCCCAAGGAAAGTCTCCAACTTCGAGAATTCACTGAATTTCTGCAACTCTAGTTGAATTATCATGTTTTTTGAATTGTATTATTTTTTAATGGATGCTGATATTTATGTTTAGACATGATACAGTTTTACTGGTTAATTCCTATTAATAATAATATAGTAATTAATAATTCTGTGTGTGCGTGTGTAGAGAACTCTCCCGCCTGTACGGAACAAGAACTACAAATCAAAGATGAGGAGGAAGAAAAAGAAGGACGGTAAAGGCTTGGCTAACACAGAAGCAGAGGATGCTGAAAAAACAGCAAGAATAAAAGGATACGACTATCGGTCGTGGGACAAGTTTGATGTGGTACCAAATTAACATTCAGGAAGAATCTGAAGTTTTCCTAAAGCTCTCTCTACTAGTAAAAATGTTTTCTTCTTCTGGTGTTTAGGATAAAGCTCTGGCAGAGGTGGATAAGGAGGAATGTCCTGCAGAGTCCAATGAATCTGATTCAGAAGAAGCTGCTGGAGAACAGGAGAAAGCTGTGGCTGAGAAGGAGAAGGTAAAGAGAAATGATGTGCAGCAGACACACAGTGTGAATACCAACACTCAGGTCATTGGATTTACGTTTACATTTCCAGGGTAATGCCTTATTTAAGGAGGGAAAGTATGACGATGCTATTGAATGCTACACCAGAGGAATGGGGGCTGATCCTTATAATCCTGTGCTGCCAACAAACAGAGCCACAGCCTTCCTCAGACTCAAAAAGTAAGACTCGATGTGGCCTTTTTAAAATATTTCAATAATTTCAAGCTATATCACAATATAAGATATATATTTCAATAATTTGCCTTTGCCTTGAGATGATATTTTGATGAATACGATTGAACCAGAATGCTCAGAATACTCAAGATTGATGTTTTCTCTGTGACGCAATTGGGGTTTCCCCCAAACTATTATAGTATAGCGTACCTGTTAGTGTTTTTCAGATGCAAACGCTTAAAATGAGGTAAGTCAGTTAAAGCCACATGCTAAATGTCACACAGAGACCTTTATTAACAGAGGTGTAGAGAACAATAACAACATTTAGAATACAAATTG
The DNA here is from genome assembly GCF_900634775.1 of Gouania willdenowi. Lineage (NCBI taxonomy): Eukaryota > Metazoa > Chordata > Actinopteri > Blenniiformes > Gobiesocidae > Gouania > Gouania willdenowi. The sequence continues at coordinate 20,405,164 of NC_041049.1, read as the reverse complement.
TGTAAAAATGTGCACATTTTAAAAACAACTTCAGCTGACCACAGTGCTGTACAGTATTTTTAAATTATTAGAATTACTATCAATTATTTATTTCTTCTTACTGTCAATTGTGAATTCATCAGATACTATTATCCAAAGTGACATACAGAATATATAATCTGTTACCACTACTAACACACACACAAAAAACTGGACGGGCCATTTATTAATAGTTAATTTTATTTTATTTTATTATTTTTTTTAATTTTAAAAAACCGAGTTTGCCCTTTATATCAATGTTGCCATGGTAACATACTCAGAGAAGAACATACCTCGCGTTTAGGAATGGGATACTCAGAGTTTCCCTAATTTGAGCCTGAACATACTCAGTTTGAACATAATCCGCTTTATCGAACACTTCTCTGGTGGTGATCCCCGGTCAACAATAGTTTTGAGTCGTATTGAATGCAGCATGAAAACGGTGACTTCCTGGTGACGATGCAGCCTGTAGGCTTTCATTCAAAAATTCACAGAAAGAGAATCAGTTTTTAAAATCGGCACCCAAAAAGTCACATTAAATCATAAAATCTTTTCATTTTCCCCACCCTTAATAAATGTTATCTTTAATCGTATTTAAAAACCTATTCTTCTTTGGAGCACCAGGCTGAATGTGTTCCTGTGTGGGTAAAAACATTCTGCCTCTCACCAGGTTTGCCGTCGCTGAGTCCGACTGTAATCTGGCCATCGCACTCGACGGAAACTACCTCAAAGCGTTCGCTCGAAGAGCAGCAGCTCGGTTTGCTCTAAAGAAGTACGAGGAAGCACTGGAAGGTGAGAAGAAGCCTGAAGAACAAGACGGTGTGTTTAAACTGGAAGAATCATACATGATGATGCTCTATGTCTCCCTCTGAACAGACTATGAGATGGTTCTCCAGCTGGACCCTGAGAACACAGAAGCTCAGAAAGAAGTGATGAACCTTAAAGCAGTGAGGATGCTCAGTGTTCTACATATCACACACATACAGTATGTATCTGTCTCACTTTGATGACTAACTTGTCTTGGGGCTCACTCAGGTCCTGGGTCATCAGGGTCTACCAAACCCAGATCAACCCAAGCCTGTAGATGAGGCTCCTCCTGTGGATTGTGATGAGGAGAACAGGCTGGTGGAGCAGCAGAGGAAACAGGAGGCGGTCGTTCAAAAGGACAGGGTCAGTCGGGCGGTTTATTTTATTATTTTAAATGACTGTAGTCAGGGTTGGGCGCAATCATAATTGTGATCGTGTAACTGATCATTCATTACAAATATGACGAAATTGTAATTGTAACTGAAAAAAATCTGTTGCTGTTGTAATCATAATTTAATTGTAATTGAGTTCAGATGATTCATTAAAAAAAAAAATGTATTTTAGAGTAAAGGCTAACAAATAAACACTGAGGAAAACAAAATACACAATTCAACTTTGATATGTGGTGAAAAATAATATATAAACAAAGTAAACAAACATCAATATCAAAAGACAAATGAAAATATTGAACAAATGAATTGAAAATCAAAAATTAAATACAAACTTAAAACATATATACATAAACAGTACATACATACATACACACATGCAAATACAAACATACATGTTGCACATGGATTGTAATCATGGTGGCATAGAGTAGTAGTAGTAAAGTGAGACGTTCTAATTGTCATGGAATTTATATAAAAACTGTCATTTACAGTTTAATTAAATGCTAAACTAGGGAACCACCTTACATTTCTATGGCTTCCACATATGTACTGTAATTAACAAAAAAGTAAATGGGTGATATACGGACAGAAAATAGGCTTATACACCCACACCAAAAACAATAAAACCAATATTTTCATTGATCAGGAAGCCTGACAAGGAAGGAAACCAAGAGATGAGAAACAAATTAGTGGATAGGTAATGTTTTAGTGTATTTTACAGCTGATTTAAGATATGGGTCAAAACTGACCCGTTATCATAAGAGATGCTAACAGAAAGCTAACACAAGAGGAAGGATACGTTTCATGGGATCATTTAATGAAGGCTTGTGATTAATTGTAATTGAACCTTAGTAGGTGAGAATGTAATTGTAATTGACTTTCAGGAGGAAAATAATAATTGTAATTGGGAAAAAAATGTGGGTTAACGTAATCAGAATTATGTTGTAATTGGACATGGATAGTGGAAGATGTAATTGAAATTAAAAAATGTAATTGACCCAAACCCTGACTGTAGTTCTAAATGATGTAATGGTTGTGTGTGACTTTCAGGGGAACGCTTACTTCAAAGATGGAAAGTATGAAGCAGCAGTGGAGTGTTACAGCTCAGGCATGGAGGCAGACTGCACTAATGTCCTCCTGCCTGCCAACAGAGCCATGGCTTACCTCAAGCTGGGCCGGTAAGGCCCCTCCATCACTCACACACCGTTAGCAGACTAGTGTGAACGGGCCTGTGCAATGTTTCTTCTCCCACTGCAGATACAAAGAGGCGGAGGAGGACTGCACCACAGCCGTCTCCCTGGACAGCACTTATTCTAAAGCTCTGGCTCGCCGGGCCACAGCCAGGGTGGCTCTGGGAAAAGTAGAGGAGGCCAAAAAAGGTGCAGCACGGATGAAGAAACTCTTCGTCTGATTGTTCTGCTCCCACGCCTCACCTTCATTTATGTTTCACAGACTTTCTGAAGGTGTTGGAACTGGAACCAGGAAACAAGCAGGCCCTGAATGAACTCCACAAACTGCAGATTGTGAGTGTGGATCCACAAACAGCTAGCAAACAGGTGCGTTCATCACTTTATCTAAACCAGTGCTTCTCAAAGTGTGGGGTGTGACCCCCTTCATTGACAATAAATATCATTAACACTAAACAAAACGCCTACACACAAAGAAAGTAATAATGGGAAGCCTAAAACTGTAGCAGAAACTAAAAAGCATTAAATTATTAGACAGCATTAGATATGCGACCAAGGAAAAAATGTGACGTGGAACTAAAGTGCAAAAATAATGATTTACGTCCACATGTGAAATGGAGCGGAAAATATGAAGGCAATCTGTCCTGGCGTCTGTTATTTAAGAGTTTTGGCACAGATTCAAACAATATTTGGTTATTTCATGTATTTTTAACTACTGCACTTTTACATTTGTTTTTTATGCAGGTAATTATTTTAATTTAGTTTGTGATTTTTATTTATTTATTGTGATGTTACTTGTTCCCTAATAGTTCAATAAAGTTGAAAATGTGTGACGGCAAGTACACCAATTCAAGACAAAGTATTAAATGTATTCAATATTATTGAACCACTCGGATCAATATGTTTCCATCTGAAAATAATATCAGTTTAATATGTGTTAAGTAGATATCCAGTGTTGGCTGCTCTGTTTGCTTTATGGTGAAGTAGGGGGACCATACGTCTGGATTGACCCGGACATGCCCTCTTTTCACGTCTCGTCCAGCCAGATTTTATAAATACATGAAAATGTCCGGGTTTCCCAGGGACCCTGAAGGGATCTTGGAGAACAGTTTATTTTAAAAGACTGTAACTCTGCCAATAACTCCTCTATCTGAGAAATTCCAGCAGTTTCTGAAAACTAAAGAGTTGCTCTTTACAGCCTCAATATTGAGCCATTACGGTAATTTTACTTGCACTTAGTGGAATCATCAAAGATTCTGCTTTGTTTTGATGAAATCGTCACACACGCAGCAGAGAGAAGAGAAAGACTGGTGGGTTTAATTTTAAAAATGTAAGCAGGAAAACCCCCCTGGATGATAAAACCTCCATGGACATTCAGATAATTGTATCCTATAGAAAGTTAAGGTCAAAGGTGTTCATTAGTTTATATTTTAATGTTCTATAAGCCTTCAGGTTTTTTTGTCGGTTTTAGTTTCTAGGAGGAGATTTTTATAATTTTTTCAATGATTCAAACATTTTAATGTTTATATGACATTTTTCAAGGACAGATTATAATAATGTATAATAAAAGTGATTAACTTGAGTCACCACTGAGTTGAAATTGTTTTTAAGTTTTTGTTATGAAGAGAGAAATTCATTTTTTAACCACAATAACAACGTATTTATCTACTATATTGTATTTTGCCGTTGCAAGGTAGAACCAATAAATTGCGGAGTACTGCCGCGTTACGCCCAAGTGTCCTTTCTTTTTTTAGAAATGAAAATAGGGTCACCCTAGGATAAAGGGTCAACAAATGGTTTATAGATAAAGTTTAAAGCATTGGTGTTGTTATAAAACATAGTTTTTTTTTCCCATCCTGTTCTGGTGTAGGATGGAGGCTCAGCTGGGATTCTTCAGAGTGAGGACGGCTTAAAGAGACGAACAGTGCAACCAATATTAAAACCAGTTCATCTACAATCAACAGTAAGTTCCCAATAACACGTCTATGTGCAGGGATTTCTTCTGCTTCCTGCTTCTTTACAGCATCTGAGTGAAGTGTGAACGCAAAAGGGATGCACTTTTATTTGTGATAAGATTTTACCTTGAAAAAGTAGGAGTCACGCTGCCTCCTCCGTCTCCTTTCAGAAACCTCTGAGGAGGATCAACATCCAGGAAGTCAGTGAGAAGGTGACGGTGGACAACGAGACTGAGAGGTTCGAAGCTCTTGTCCGAGAAGAGCAGAGAAAAGCAGAGGATGCTTCATCTCCACTGTCCACGTCACCGAGCGCCAAGATGATCAAGATTGAGGAGATTTCAGATTTCCCCACATGCACATCAGAAAAGTGATTCCTAGTTTTTTTTCCCACACATTTTCAAACCTTTATTTATTAGAATCTGTGTTGAACTTGTTCTTTCCTGTGTCACTCCTGTTTTTACTCACCAGACTCACTTCAAGCAGAGAAAAGAAGATGCAGGAAGTAAGCGTTCCTCCCCTTGAACCACAAACCGCACCCCCCTCCACAGAACCGGACCTTCCTCCTCCACCCACCCACAGCTTCCAGCTGGAGGCCGACCTCCGCAGGATCAGAAACCATCCTGACCTGGTTTACAGATATCTGAAGGTGAATTCAAAGCCCATCTGTGAGATCACTGTGACACTAAGTAGTTTAAAGTAGGATGGAGGAGTTCATACGTTTATTTTTGTTTGCAGCGAATCCAACCTGAGTCGTACATTAAGATCTTCCACAACTCTCTAGAATCTGACACCCTGAACCAGATTCTGAGGATTCTGTATGACTTTTACATAAAGTAAGTCAAACTGGAGAACTGATCAGTCTTTTCAAACAAACCTTTACACTCATTTTAGTCAAAGTATTTATATTTTTGTGTATTTTGTTAGAAAAATGTAAGCGCTACTGCCCTCTATGGGTTGAAACCTGGTTATTACAATCACGTTTTTCTATTTGCTGAGAATGGTGGTTAAAGATGTTTTGGTGTCTTCAGATGGTTCATTTTGTTGACATTTTTTTTGTTGTATTCAACATTTATTTAAGTGATAATATTGATGTGATGACTGATTTTTATTTTATTTTTTTTCTAATACATGTGAACGAAAACGATACAAAAATATATTGATATTGATATTTTTGTCAACTGATAAACTACATTGGACGAAATCCAATCAGAACTCATGTGATCATGTGGTTTTTACACATTGATCACATTAAAACTGTCTGTGTGTGTGTAATGACAAACATTAGTACCGTTAATGCGAGCGTCACTCCGGCACTTGGTAACCATGAAAACAGTCTAATCTACTCCTCCTGTGAACCCGGTGCTGTAGATCAGGCTGCTACGGCACGAGACACCAGCACTATGGATGAAGTGTCAAACAGCAGCACACAGAGAGCTATTTCTGGGTTCCGTAGTCGTCCGCCAAGGCTTAAAATCCCCATTCACACGTACATAGCGGAGGAGAGGTGCACATATACCCTGCTGTGTGCACCAACCCACTAAAAAAGAGAGAAATGTCCTTTATTGAACAGTAAGTCACTCTGATAAATATTAAAATAGCTGGCTGTTTAAAATAAATAGCCAGCAATAGAACGCTTCATTTGTGGAAATGACACAATGTTTGTTGCTGTGAGGTTCTGTCCGTCTTTGCTGTGTGACGCGCTGCACGTACACTGAGCCTGTGAAAGAGGGTAACTATCAACCCCAATGTCTACTACAGTGCCTGCACTGTAAAACACATGCACTCACACCAATGCGGCCAGATTAAAGTCTTACTCACACGCTGAATAAAAACTTATGCGACCATTTTGGTTGCAGTCTTGAGCCCTGCCTAAAACCTTAGCACATTAGGCTATTTTGGACAATTTCATACTCTTAAATTTGTTGAATCAGTTTGGGATTGACCCCAGTGTTTTTCCAACCTGTCGTGAAACCAGTGCGGGAATAAAATGGAAAGACATGTTTTGGTGGGGAAAAAAAAACATTTGACTGTCCTGCATCTGATAGATGCCTTTGTAGATGTGACGTGGAACACTTTGTCATTAATTACATTTTGTAGCTAAGAAGTCATTGAGATTGATGAAAAACTGTTATTGATCATAACCAGTGACGTGTCGTTGGTGTAGGCAGAGCCTTCCCAAGGGTGAATTGATTGTTTGATTAACTTGTTTTAATTATAATATAATAGATTATTTTTCAATTTCCGATAGCCTACAGTACCTATATGTTTGAAAGTGTCAGCATTTTGTGCTTTTCATAGCCCAAATGACTAAACGCCACTATTTCCTGGTACGGCAGGAGGAGGCCACACCCTCTTCCAAAAGCACATTGCTGCTCTGGCCTCATAGTGTTTTTTTGTGTTTGTGTATGCGCAGTCAATTCCCCAAGATGAAAACCATTTTTCGTAAAAATTAAGCTCTCTATGCTGCCTTTGGACGTAACCGTGCTATGCTAAACGCTATACTTACGTTCACAGTGCATTAGTGAATTGATACAGCGTGGCCGCTGTACGTTCTCTAGCTAGTGGGCGGGTTTATGCCACTACAGGCAGGATGACAGCGCTAGAGACGATAAAGAAACTTTTTTTTGAGGGAAAATTACAACTTTTAAAAGATGGGAGACCAACACCTGAGCTACCAGACCTTCAGCAAAGGAAAGGTCAGAATATTGTTTGTATTTTTCAGTGAATGGTACAAAAGGAAGGTGTCATTTTCTCCATGTTTCTGTGTTTCCAACACAAACAACGAATGCACTGCCGCGTCATGAGATATATCTTGTTGGGAGAGTATGGAGGCTGCAATTGAATAATTGTTTTTGTTTGTTCAAAGGTGTTTTATGATGTTTGTGCGATTTTGTGAGATTAACACTTGCCAGCAGAAACATATGAAATTGCCATTGGTGTTGACATTGGTGGTCTCGATTTGCAACGCCCTGCCTACCCTACCCTAGTGTTCACGTCACTGATAATAACACCCTAAATATGTGGTTTGGTGAGGGGACATTACCAACCTTATCAGACAACACTGCTCTTATCAGTCAACCTATACGTTTTTGTTGACTTCTAATAGTAATTCAGTAATTATAAGACACCTAATATCCTATCTATGTGTGTGTGTGTTAAGCAATAGCATCTTTGTTCATGTGCAGGAATGAAGATCCAGCCCTCACACTGAAGACCCTCAGCTGTTTGTCCACTGTGAGACGTTTCGACATGGCTGTTATGTTCATGTCGTCCACAGAGAAGAAAGGTGCTGACTAGAGTTCTCCTTCCTCATGTTTTGATAAATGTTGTGTAACCGTCACATGTCATTGTTTTGTTTCTCCACAGTGCTGAAAGATCTGTTTGACTTCCTTCACCAAACCGAGCTGGACAAGTCTTCACTCTCCGCTTTACAGAGGAAGTATGGCGTGTGAAAGTTAGTTTAATGTGTGATTTCAAAGCAAACCAAAGTAGTTGTTTTCCAATTCAAGAAGAAGAAGATATCTCATTGGACACCTTTTAAAATAAAATAAAATAATGTCATTTTCCTGAACTTCTAAAATGTTGCAAAGACGCTCACGATTGTTACTGTTGCATTCCTCGTGCATATTGTTGTCAACCTGAATAAAATGAAAGGTGTATTTTCTCAGTAAAGTGTTGCTGTGTTTTTGTTACCTTTTGTTTTTCTGCCTCGTCCTGTTCAAAGTCTCCTCGCGTTTCAAGCTTGTCCCAGCATGCATTGTGTTTATACCGGGATTCAGCGCACCCAGGTTTCCAGTAAAATAAAGATGATGTTTCTGTATAAAAAAAACACTATTTGGCTGACACATTATTGATGGTAAGCAGTGGGACGTCGTACCTTTAAAAGAATGAAATGACTAAAGAAAATCTGCAGTTACATGGACAAGAGGTAGTCAGATCAGCCACATTAAAGTCACACCATGTAGCCACATAAATCTGATTAAACACATCGGATTGGAATTAAATCAGAACAGTTGATAATGCCCAGCTTATGAACAGATTAGAGTTTTAATGAACTCATAGTTTAGTACACATTTAAACGGCTCTGCTGATTTTCAAATTCCAAGACAAAATAACTTTAATGAGGTTATTTTCAGTCTTTTATTAAAGTTAATTTGTGAAGCACATTTGTAAAAATCTACTAGACAAACCCTGGCCTTTGCAAAAACAAATATGACTTTTGATAACATAACAAGTATGTACGTAAACAAATGACACCTCACTAAAAGACCTCCAAAAACAGAGTTCAGTCTAAGTAAAACCGAGCTTAAAAAAACTAACACTAGTTCTACACTCTTAAGTCCCGATTTTCTCTTTCAAAATCTCACAAATTCTGTTTCAGCGTGCAACCATTTCCACGTCACTTTTCCTTTTCCTTTCTGTTTATCTTTCCCATTTTAGATGAATTTACTGGCTATTAAACTTCCTGAAATCATACCAAACATGCTGAATATGGTGAATAGAGTCGACTACTGTTACTCATTTTACATTACCTTAGATTTCAAACAGAGTTATAGGAGGAATTGGACATAATTGTTTGTCAAACTTTTTAGACATTCATCCTCTCTTTTTCCAGTGAACAGTAGTGTGTAAATGTGGGATCTTGTGCCAAAACATGCATGTGAGGGATTTCCATGTCATGTTGGGACCCAATTGTAAATAAAGAGAGAGAAACAGAGTAACGGTCCAGATAGATTTTTCCCTTTCAGAATGTGAATTCCGTTTTTTCCATCCGTGTTCCGCGATCACGGAAAATTGGTGGCCCAAATATATAGGAAAGTGTGTCCATAATCATATTTACTGTATGTAGCGCCTCCGGGAATAAGGTAGCTACATGAAAGTTCATGACAGAATGTAAAAATGTGGCAGATAAGAAAACAAATAACCTATTAACCGCTTTTGTTACAAATCTAAGCACTTCTTCACCCACTCACATTAAGTTTGGCCTTCATTGGCACTGCCTTGTCAGACCATAACAGGACACACATTTATTGATGATTCATGGCAGGGAGACTTGCCTATCACGAAAAGCATTTGTGTTATATAAAGGTTAAATTTTTGACTGTTATTTGGTGATTCGTAATGGCTCAATGTGCACACAGTACACACAACCTCAACACGTTCCTTTCTAATGTCCCTAAACTGACTCCACCTTTATTCAGCATGAAACACAGGAGATCACTGTTGGTGAGGACTTTGGTTCAACACAGATGGAAAACAAGTACACTGATCAATAAAATGATGTGAAAAATCTGATTTTTTTTCTTTTTTCCGTATACAACAATGCCACAGCGGTACAGTATGTGCTCGATCATAGAGTGAAGAAACCTGAATTGATAAATGCAACCAGCAGTCCAACCTGAGTTACCTCTAAGAAGGTCGCTCGGCTGCGATGGACTCCTAAACACACACAAAAAAAATAGTTAGACAAATCGTCTGCACATAACACTTCAATCCTCTTTGTGTTCGATCTACCTGCTACGCGCACAGTTTTGAAAACGGTGACTGTCAACCCTGAAGCAGTGTTTTGTGCCTCACACTTGATAGTGATTGATTTCAGTGGCTGATCCACTGTCATGTCGATCACGTTGCCTCTCACTGCATTACTGCCCACAGACGACACGTAGCGACACGGGGGGTGGCATCCGGTCGTACACACAAACTGGTACTCTTGGCCAATTTCAACAACGTCTGGGCCTTTGATCTGCACTTTGGACGGGCCCGCTGGGAGAAAAACAGCGAGGACACAAGACACGTAGATAAAATAGGCACTGACTATAAAAAGCCAACTTGAGTTTAGTAGGCTCAAACATTAAAGGTGCAGTGAGCAACTCTTATAAAAGTGACATTTTGTCATATTTGCTAAAGCTGTCACTATGTAAGGACAGCGTTACATCAAACTAGTAGTTTGTGTAAAAAAAAACAGGCTCATTGAGCCCCGCCCCCCTGCTGCTCCCGCAGCCTTTGGCAGATTGCCAGAATGCACCACGACCGAGCAAAAAGAGCCAATCAGAGCCAGGATTGTGTTTGATGGGCTGTCTGACAGCTGTTGCTCACAGGCCCCGCCCCTTTCCCAGAGCTAGAGCGCCGTCTTTTTTACAGTGTATGGTCTGGAGGAGCAGAAGATGGAATTGGTGACTTTTCTGCTTGAAAGGTAATTACTGCTGCTTGATTTACATTATGTCTGATTTGTAATTGTTACACTAGAACTCTGTGGTGCATGTGTTGTTCATGTGCACAGCAATCCCCGTGTGGGCTGCTGTAAGTGACACTGTGTTGTTGCTGCTGCTGCTGCTGAGGTGTGTGCACATAGAGAGAGAGAAGCACTGCAGTAATATGTTTTTAACAGAGCATGTTATATTACTGTGATGTTGCTGTCGGACTAACGTTAGCTTGTTAGCTCCTCTGAGGGAGGGACTTTGGAATGTTTGGAGGCAGGGCAAGAGATCAACGGCGAGAGAGGGATCTGAAAGTCGTGGATTGCACCTTTAATGGCAGAGTACATATAGTAGTTACAAAGACACAAAATGAGTTCAAACTGATCACAGAGCAGGCTTCTCATTAGGCTTAAAGAAAGTCAAATTCACCTCCTGTCATACACTTTCTCCAATGTAATCTAAATTTAAAGCTGCCAGCGATGATCGCTAAGATATTTTAAAACTGTATATTTTATCCAAAAATAGTTTCTATCCACCACTGATGCCAGTGTGCCCATAAAAACACTTTATAACACTTTTCTGATGTTTTCACGGGTTGAAAGTTGTGAACAAAAACCATGGCGAACATTGATTTTGTGATAAGACCAAAAAATGTTTTCCCTGTTTCCCTGTACAATCTGAAACTTGAAGTAAAAAGAGAAATACCACACACTGAGTGTTGGTCCTTACGCTAGCAATGAAGAAGTCACATAACAGGCATACTACTTTGGGCCGTACATGTGTATGAATGCATTTATATCTACACTTTCACTGATGAAAACTTTGTCAACCCTATTTTTAGCCCACAGCAGGGGTGGACTGGCATACCGGGCATCGTCCTGGTGGGCCGTCGACCCAAAGTGGGCTGGTCTGGTTTGGCTACATTTTTTAACAAGCCAGTGGAGGCAACCATAGTAACAGGTGGCCAAAAAATTGTCCAAAAATTGTCAAAAACATGGCTAGAACACAGTGTAAAGTGACTGAAATGGGCCAAACGCAGTCAAGAGTGTCCAAAAATGGGTAAATAAAAAGGAACTAGGTAATGTGTAATGGCAAAGGGTAGCTTTAATCTGCAAAATGTGGCAAACAATAGTGAAAAAGGGCAAAAACGTAGAACAAAAAAAGGCTAAATGTAGGGGAAAAAGGAAACAACTGGTATTTATTGGGCAAAAGTTAGCGCATTGGGATACAAAGTGTAAAAAAAAAAATATTAAAGAAAAGACAAAAATTTTATTAAAATGTCAAAAAGAACTTGCAAAAAGAGACAAAAAATAAGAAAAAGTGGGAATTTATTGGCAAAAGGAGCTAAAGACAAAAAAGTGTCTTTTTGAAAAGAGGCAAAAATGGACAAAGGAAGTTTCAAAATGATAAAAAAAAAGAAAAGGGTTAAAAAATTTCCCCCTTTTAAGGTTTTCTGGGGGAAAGACAATAAGAAATTAAGACATAAAAAGCCATATGTTGAGCATTACTAACTGATAATAGTGAGCTGGTCTGTCACAAAACCAGAGGAGACATGGTCCTTTAAAGCTGTTGCGCCCTTGACTCTGTGGAGACTTTAAAAAAGCAGCTACCAGAGCTAAAAAATATATGTTTTACTAATACTTATTACAGCAGCTCTTAAATATACTACTAAACTAACTAAATGGCTAAGACCTGATCCCCCAACATACAGTAACTGGACTGAGAAAGTATCGGAAAATTTACCAAATTCATGAAAAGACGGAACCCTTTCATTACATATTGATTTTAAGCTAAAGTTACTACATACTTTGCCTGTGAGAGTTAAGTCATACCTGCCTTGTTCTTATTTATTTATCTATTTTTCTGAGAAAAGCGCTACATGAATAAAGCTTACTTACTTACTTACTAACAGAAAATGCCAGGGCTGAATTTTTGTCCCAGTCCACCCTGACCTTATTTGTTATGAATGCATTATATCCTCACGTTCACCAATGAAAACTTTGTCTAGCCTATGTCTAGCCCACAGTATATAAGTCTTTTACAACTTTTGACTCACTTATCAGACCTATGCTTCGAGTCATGGTGACAAACAGCCCAGATACGGTGTTGGTGGCTTTGCAGGAGAGATTTTTGGTGTTTTCATTTCGAGGAGTGACAGAAATGACATTCCCTTGACCACGAAACCACGGGTCGTCATCCGTCTTCCACATGTAGAGGCAGGATGGCCGACAGTGGGCGTCACAGATGTAGGTGTAGCTGCCTCCGGAACTCATGAGATCAGGGCCTGAGATTGACACGTTGGCAGGTCCATCTAAAAGGAGGTAAACGTTAATATTGTAAATTTTGAGAGCAAATTTTCATTTAGTTTTGATCATAGTCTTTTGACTAAAATGCCACTTATTTTCTGGTCAAAATGTATTAATCTGGGCTGTTTTAGTAAATAGTTTTATTCAACAAAATGGCATTGAGAGTTTAGTAGAGTACATCTGTTAAAGATGTAGTTCATAATTTATGCATTTTTTAAAGATTCAATTGGCATTTATCAACCTGATAGGGCAGCCATGGTCAATTGGCGACCTGGGGGCCACATGCGGCCCTCTGTCTAATTTTAAGCGGTCCCCAAAGTAAAAGAATAATACAGTAATAAAAAAAATGACTCCAAAAAACACCAAACAACAGCAATAATACACAAAATGACTCAGGAAATATACAAAAAAATGACTCCCCAAACCTACAGTACTAACATACAAGCAAAACAACAATAGGAATACACAGCATGACTCCAAAAAACATACATTTTACAGGAAAATTACACAAAAGGACAACAGAAATGCACAAAATGCAATCATGTCAAGCGAGACAACAACACACGTACACAGAATGACAGAAAAACACAAAATTACTATAAGAACTCTTTGTTGTTTCTTGTGCTAATGCTCACATTGGTCAGTTTTCTAAATGCTGACATGAATGTTGATAATGTGGCCCTTCGATCAAACAAACACATTTTTGTGGCCCCGGCTGTGATAAAAGTTGTTCAGCTCTGTGATCTATTAGCTTTAATAATTAATGGCAGATTTGCGTAAGATCACATGAGTTCTGATTGGATTTCGTCCCATGTGATGAAATTATAATTTTGTTTTTATTAGTTGACGGACATATACATATGTTTTTGATATACAGTAGTTATCATCAACATTAATTTTTTTTACATAGTCATAGTCTAGTTATTGTCACTTCAAAAAATGCAGTAAACTATGACCAAAAACTTTCAGTTAACAACATGATTCTGAAGGCTTTTATTTCAGAATCAATCACAGGATATTTGAGTATCTATCCACATACTGTACCTAACACATGGTAAACAGGCCTTCCTCCTCATCTCTGACTGTGCACGTCACTGATAAATCCTCCACCCAGTTGTGAACAATGAACGTCAACCTGTTGGCCTGGCCTTGAGCGTTTAGTCCATCCACTGACATGGAGTACGTGCATCTGCTGCAGCTGGAAGCACACTCCATGCTGCTGGCCACGCCCACAGTCACATAGTTGGCAACGAGGATTTCTACTTTAAGGCTTCTGAGGTGTATTAACTGCTTAACATGATATCCATTTATGCTACGTACCTTTTCATCTAAAAGCTCAGTATAAGCCTTTTTCTGTGACTTAAGTACATGGGGTTTACTATCTTAACAGTTATCTTTGTGGCCCTGCTGTTTGCATGTGATATTGCCTTGTGACTCATCAGGCCATAAACTATCTAACTCCAGCCTTCATTCATTGTCATGTGAGGACAACCATAATGGACAGCTGTTGCTTCCTTTCTTTATCTTAAGGCTAAAGTCATAGACCCCACCCGTTGGTCTCAAGTCATGTATGCCTTTTTTGGCCGGTTTTATTCAGAGTAAATCTGACCCCGGCTGCTCTCACAGGGCTTCTGCCTCAGCCCTGTTCTTTTGATTCTGCTTGTGTTAATAAACTTTGTATTATTATGCGAGCCAGTTTCGTCAACGATCCCTTTTTTCCACACTACACCTTTTTCATCGTCCACATCATAACCTGGGGGAAACCACGACACTTCCTACAAGCATCACGTCAGTCACGATTACTATAGTCACTTCAGATATGTAACAGTATATACATTATGATTTAGGTTTAAAAATATAACAATAAAAAAAATCCCTTACCATTTGTGTTTCCCAGGTCCTTCTGCTCTTCATTTAAACACATCACAGGCCGACAGGCTGACAGGTGAGCAGATACCTTGTTAACATGTTGCAGGTACAAATAAATAAAGTCTTAAGCATAGCATTGGTTCAGGGTTTTATTATGGTGTGGAACCAGTTCATTTGGATATTTTACTGATCAGAAGTGATTTCATTGAATTTACTCATTTATAATCTGATGCTATTTGAACACTTGGTATCTTTATTCTCTTTGTGATCTACCACTTGTGGAGAGACTTTATGGTAATACTTTACTTGAAGTTTTATACATGAGGCTGACATTACGCTGTCATTAGCATGAATGATTTGACATTTATTTGTGGAAAGCCCTTTGAGATAAGGAGTCATCAAGGCTGCCATTAAAGCTGGGGTTTGTGGAATTGTGAGTCGCTCCACGCTCCCCCCTCCCCTCCTGGACGAAAGTTGCTTGCACGCACACACTGTGGAACTCTTTGTGATTGTTTTCTCCATGGAGACAAATGTAAGGACTTTATCTGGTGCTATTGGATAGTTTTCTGATCTTTTAGAGACATGAAAGCACGTATCAGTCACTGCTGTGAGGACAGTAATGCGTACACACCGGACGCGTCACGAAATGTTCCTGCGACCAGATTACACACAACGTCAATGGATAGATGCAGCCCAAATGCAAAATCTTTCCTGTTGGGCGGTGAGGTCCTAACCGCACGTCAGGGGCGTTGGCTGTGCGAGCACACTCCCGATTTTTGGTCATATTTGCACATTCGCAAGAGTTGAAAATACTGAACTGCTGCGACTGTTTCGCATGACGAAAGCCAATCAGACTAGACAAGACTCTGACAAGGACACCGGTCTGTTCACCCATTCAACCATGGAGTAGAAGCTGTGTGTGACCACCTGGAGCTGTATGACACGGCCTTTATAAACGGGACCGGACAAGGAAGGATTTGGAGTGGAGGAGAATCAGCGAGGAGGTGGTAGTAGCAGGTAAAAGTTATCTCTGTAGTTTTCATCTTAGAAAGTCTGCACTGAGCTAGGATAGCATCACACCGGCTTTTTTCACTGGTGGTTTATGTTAATGAGAGGAGAAAAAGGAGCGCAGCATGCAAGGCTCAGAGTCATAGCCACTCCTCAAACACAAGCAGCTGAGCTGCAGCCGATCTCAGCTGATCAAAGCAGACATACTCCGTCTACACTGCAGATTAATTGGGTCTGTTTTCCCCACCTTAGATAATTTTTAATAAGCTATTTATTATTATTTCGTCTGTTCTCACTCTCTCTCTGACTCAGGGCAGACTGCGCTGACTGAAAGCGGATCGCTCGCAGTTCGCTGCACACACACATTTTTGCCTTTATTCTGTTGCTACTCCACCTCGGTCTTTCTTTTTCTTCTTGCTTTGCCATGTAACCGCTGTGCCAAAAGCCACATTAGAGACTTCAGCTGGAATATAATGCCATGGGACTGTCCGTATTCTCAGTACTGGAATAGACTTGACGAGCTGCTCAAGCAGCCAATAGTAATGCTTAAAACAGCTCAAGGGATCACCCTGTTGGTAGAAAGATTTCGGATCTCTGATTGGCTGAAGTCTAGCATCACACTCCTGTATTTCTAAAGCTCATCTACAGGGCCAGGAGTAGGAGAAGAGATTCACTGTCCACTCAGATCATTTTGGATTACAATATGCAATATAATATAATAAGATGATTATGGATTTTTGACCAAATAAAACAAAACAAAAAAGTTACATACCCCAGCTTTAAGTGTCATTCGCTAAATTATGACACTTTTGAAGCTCCGTTGGCATTTTTTGGGTTAGGGGAAGGGATCTGGTGGGCTTAGGCAGGGTTAGGGTTAGGGGTTAAGGCAACAAAGCACATTTAATGACAGCCTTCATGACACCTTATTCATGCTAATGACAGGTGTCATGTCATAATAATGACAGCGTAATGTCAGCCTTTATGTATAAAACTTCAAGTTAAGTTTTACCAAGTTTATCAATGCAATTTCTATACACTCTTATCCTCACCTGCATTACACACCACCTGGGGCATTCCCATTATACACAAGAAAGAAGCCAATGTAGCGCTTTAGTCACCTTTAACACTCACAGTCACTATATGGGTTCAATGTGACTTATCCACTGAGTAGGCAGTGATTATTGTAGTCTTTCCCTTTGTACTGTGCAATGTAATGTTTACTGTGTGTATATTGACAGTAAGAATCAAGTTAGCACATTATCCGACCACACTTTGCAACTTCTAAAAGCAAAGCAGACAAAAAGTAAGTTCCCTACTTTTCAAACCTTACATTCTTTGAATACAAGTCAGTAAACATTCTCATTAGATTTATTTAATTGGCAGCAAAATATATATTATTGTCCTGTATTGACTTGATACAAGCCTTTGATTCATTCAAAACTATGGCAATGCTCATTGACTAACATTGAAATAGTGGCTTAAAGCTTATTTTAATTTTTACCTGCAAGAAACAGCAGCAATACAAGTCTGCTGAGAGCAGTTTGTCCTCTGTTTTCCTCCCCAGGGTAGGTGATGTCCATTGTCCTGTAGAAGGGTAAAGTACAGTATATGCCTGGCCACCAGGAAACACGTCTCTGACGCACTGAGTCTGTCAGTACTCACAGGAAAAATGGTCTGTTCAATAAGAGCTGATGACCTACTTAGTCTGAGAAAACACTCCTTTTTTTTCTGTTTACTGCACCAGGAAGAAGGAGAGCAGAGCGGCAGCACTTTGTTTGGTCATCCGGTTGAGTTCCAGTAAGAGGGAGTGTTTTGGACACTCGTACTTTGAGTGTGAGAGGGAAATAGTTTAGAGGCAGCCTAAAAAGGAAAAGTCGCATGATTGATCATGAGGAGAGGTTTTATTTTTATTTTTTATTGAAACCAACTGAATTTAAAATTTAAAAAAAATATGTATACAAATGAACCACTTAATGGCATACAAATCCACAACAATGCACAAATTTAGCATAGATTATACATAGATTTTTGTGGAGGGTTTTTCCCACTTTGTCCCCCCCAAACAAAATCTTTTTTTTTTTTTGTTAAACAAACAAACCAGCCTGGTTTCCAAACATAAAATATTTTTTTTAAAACAAACCAGCTTTGCTTCTAATTTATTTTAGGCTTAATATTTGTTTAGTGTGGGGCTAAGGAATAACAATTACAATGAGCACAAAATTAAAAATTAAAAAATTAAAAAAAACTTGTTTCATTTATTAACCTTACAATCTTATTAGACTATTCTGATCATCTCTTCTAAACACATTTGAAGTTAAACAAAACAATATTTTGTAGTAGTTTTGTGTTCATGCATAATCACATAAAAAAGCACATACTCCTGCACACAGTGGGGCGGATCTGTAAATAAAGGGTGGTAAACCAGTCCTTTGGTGACACAGTTTCCTCACCTGCTGCAAGGAATTAACTGAGATTGCAGCAATGATTAGTGCAGGTGCAGAAGTGGCGCAGACCACCCTATTTAAATGAGCATTTTGCTCGTTCAATGTGGGGAGGTGAGTGCACAGAAGCACGCAATGACATTTGTGAATTTGAGGAAGTTAAATTGGAGACAGATGGACTTCTCTGTCTGCTGCACAAACATTTAATAATGTAGAAAACTAAATAAACAAATATTTATTTTTATTTTTTTAAACAACTTTAAAACCTAATGATATTTTTCCCCCTAATTTAATGTGGCTTCTCCGTCAGGTCCTGTAACTTTGCTGTGATCAGTCCATGAAAAACAGGCAGGTTTGGACAGAAACCATCCAATTGATTTTTTTCTCTCCCTCAAACACACTTTACTCTGCATTTTTTTATTCCGTGGCTGTTAAATATTGACTATTGTCTTATTGAAATAGTTTTCTTACACTAAAAAGGTTAACGAGAGCATTTTTTCCTTTCCATCTCCGCTGTGTTTGTGTCAACATTTACTGCAGCGGATCTCTGCGTGTGTGTTTGCACCTGCTTGTCAGTCGTAATATGTTCCTGCGCTAATACAATGACCGCAAACATTTCCAGGTTTGATGAATTGCATTGCGCCTACTGCATTCATTTATTTGCATTTCCCCCTCCCATTTTTTTTGCTCCCCTCATGAGATCCGCCTCTTTTACATATTCATCAGAGGGAAACATGCTTAATGGATTGAGGGTGCATAGTGACGCGCAGAAGACGTGCAGTCCTGATTCCCTGGGGTTTATATGCCTTATTAGCGCATGGAGTGACCTTTGCGCATGTTTTAATACCCCTAAAGTTTTAGTGACTCCGTCCCAGTGTGGATGGGGTCATCCTCAGTGATAGGTGGATGTGAACGTGTCCATTACAGGGATGTCTCTCTGGAGTCTCTGGGTGGCCTGAAGGTCAGGATCTCTGTGAAAGTGTGACCTGTGAAAACACAAAGAAGAAGAATACCAATCATCTGTGAAGTGGGGGTTGAGTTTGAGTCTTTTCCATAAATCGCCAAGAAATAGGTTTGATGTAATGTGAAAATAATGTTTATTTCTTGTTTTTTAGAGCTGGATGTAGCAAAGAAATACACACTCTATATCACAGTGGTCGGAAAACGTTTTCTTGCACTCCTCCTTTTGAATAATAAAAAGTTTCATCCAACCTGTCCAGTGTAAATAAACATATTAACCTTCGACAAATAAGGTAAAAATTGTGACCATTCTTCTTCAAAACCAAACAAAAATTAAATAAAATGTGCAAAACACACTTAATATAAAAAAAAATCAGCGATTCTCAACTGGTGGGTCGGGACCCAAAAGTGGGTGGCAGACCTGTTCTGGGTGGGTCGCAGACAGCTGGTAAAAAATAACTAAATACTTAATGTCTCTCATGTTGGACATATCTTTTATTTTGAAAGAATCTTTTCTTTTGCTCGGCATGTTGTGAAATACATGTTGCACAGTAAAATATGTAGATTTATGTTTTAAATATGATTATGTATGTGTGTTTTCAAAAGCTATTTAAAAAAAATACATTTGGATGGTTGAATTCTTAAAAAGTGAGTTGCGATTTAATGATTGCGGCCCCAGGGTGAGACCGGTTGAGAACCTATGGTCTTAATAATAAAGTAAAATAAATAACAATAATGTTGTGATGTCA
Organism: Gouania willdenowi; assembly: GCF_900634775.1. Lineage (NCBI taxonomy): Eukaryota > Metazoa > Chordata > Actinopteri > Blenniiformes > Gobiesocidae > Gouania > Gouania willdenowi. Next base: position 20,385,275 of record NC_041049.1, on the reverse strand, counting down.
GGGGGTGGGGTACACCCCACAGTTTGAGAAACACTGCCCTATAGCGATCTGTCTGAGATTACAAACGTTGTTCTGACTCAGTGTTAGTTTGAACAATATGTTGAGGTTTCATTTATTCACCCATCCTTTTTTCAGGAAATTTGATGTCCTGACATGTTTCCATTCCCAAAGGTCCAACTCAACGGTATTTATGAAAGTGATCAGCAGTGGAAGTAGAAACATGTCAGGGGATCAAATTTCCTGAAGAAAAAAAAAATTGCCTGAATAAATGGATCCTTAACATATTTTTTCAAAAAAGAACACAAAATGAAGTTGCTGGATTAATATTCTGGTGTTTCGTTCTCTTACGTTTCCACTGCTCCAGAGGCAGGTCTGTGTTGTCCATGGTCTGATCGTAGGGCAGCGCCTCCGTCTCCTCCTCTACATCTCTAAACTCACTGAAGAAGGGCAGCTCCAGAGCCTCAGACGCACTCACTCTCCGCTCTGGGTCCAAAAGTAGCATTTTTTCTAGAACGCACACCGCTGGAGTACAGACAGATCAGTTGATGGACCAGTGGAAAGAAAACCGACCAGACAGTGCCATTTACATACGCTTGCTTACCATTTGAGCTGGCTTTGGAGAAAATGTTGTGTAAATCTTTCTTTGGCACCTTTGTTAGGCTTCTGATGTAGTTTTTGGCCTTTGGGAAGAAACATAGAAGAAATAGAATAAAGGTGAAAACAAGATTATTGCAGTTTTATCTGATATCAACTTGTTTCCTGACAGGTTTTTGTTTTACATTTCTACCACAGATATCCATGATTTATTTACACCAGTGGTTCCCAAACATGGGTATGTGTACCCCTGGGGGCACAGGAACACATTGCAGATTTACCAATACATTTAAAAGTAATCGGGAAATGTTTTTAGTTCCTTTTTTGGCTTTCTTTTGACAATTTCACCACAAACTAACAGTACTATCTCTGAATAAAATACTACATTTTCTTGTGATTTATGGAAACTGAATTATTTTATGCTGTAGAGGCCATTTCATCGCACTTCTGACAATAGGAGAAAATAATTAGCTACATTTTACATAGGAGACCGTATGTACTAATTTGTTTAGTAATCATATAAAAGTTAGAGTTTAACTGAATTCAGCTTGAATTTAGTTAAATTCATTGTTTTGAATTTGTAGATTAAGCCTTAGGGAACCAATATTTGGGACGTTAAGACACATTTAGAGGTTTAGAAGAAGTGCCCAACCAACAGTTTGTGATTATTCAAATTTCCAATCCCGTACGCCTCAACTAGATCCCATTGAAACGTTCCTCTCTCTCTATTGGGACCAGTGGAGATACGTGATCTTGCCAAAGGTATTTTCTACTAATGGACAAATGTGAGATTGACCTGCTCTGCCATCTGATCCAAAGCCATGTCACCATTTTTAGAAGAAACCTTTTATCTTTAGGCTCAATAGGTGTTTTATAAGTTATCATTAGCCCAGAGGTTTTGACTTACGTCTTGGCTCTGCAGCTTCACGACAAAGTCAGCGTTCGGAGTTCCTGTGATCTTCATGATTTCTCTCAGTTGATCCAAGTCTGACAGACACCTCTGTTAAGAAGCATCCATTAGGTTGATTTTCAAAGAGTCTCCTACGTGTGTTAACAAGCAATGTTTTTAAAACCTTTAATAAACCTACATAAAACCAAATTTATCCTCATTGTTCTAGACCACAGTCATCGCCACAAATTGTGCTGCACCGTTTCCATAGTAATGATTAATTACCTTTTTGCAGGGAACAGTAGAATAAACATGTAAGGAATCAGTCCTTTGCACCTCTGTGATTATAACATTTGATCATTAAAGCGCTAACAAAGTGTCGCTATCGATTAGCCACTTGCTAACTGCTACTGACCCAAGGGGCTCCATTATCAACATTCATCTCATCATTTGGACTAATGACGAAAACGGGCTTGCACGTTTCTGTTTTTTTCTGTCAATATGTTTTTATTGTGAATTTGTGTAACTTTTTTGTCGATTTACGTATGTTTCTGTCAATGAATGTATTTTTGCATGTTTTTGTTGTTATTTTGTGTATTTTTGTATGTTCTTGGAGTCATTTTGTGTATTTCTGTTATCGTTTTGTAACTTTTTTTGTCTTTTTGTTTATTTTCGTAAGCGTCTTGTGTAGTTTCAAACTATTTATGTGTATTTGTGTTGTCAATTTGTGTATTTTAGTTGGAATTTTGCTTTGTGTGTTTTTTGAGTCATTTTGCTTTCAATTTACCATATGTATAAAATACATAAATTCAAAATGTATGTGTTTTATTCAATTTTTTTGTATTTTTGTTGTTCTCTTGTCTAGTTTATTGTAATTTTGTATGTTTTAGGAGTCATTTTGCATATTTCTGTACTTTTGTGTATTTTTTTCATCATTCTGTGTATTTTTGATGTTCTTTTGTATATTTTATTGCAATTTTGTATGTTTTTGGAGACATTTTGTGTTTATTTTAAGTGCATTTACTTTTTGGGCTGCCAGTTGCCCATGTCTGCTGTATAGTAACAGTGAACAATGACGTACTGTATATGTCATCGCAGCAATAATGTTTGTAAATCAGAAACCATCTGTACAACTTTTATAATTAACAGTAATAAGATGTACTTAAAGGGGCATAAGGAATAGGAAGGTTATGAGGTTTGGTTATGTCATAATAAATAAAATGTTGTATTCAATTTACAAATCCAAAAAAACAGATCCAAAATGTTAATTTGAAAGTCAGAGGAAGTTATTAAATGGTCAAGCCGTCACTGTATATATTGAAGGATACGATCATTTCCTTTGAACAGCGGCTTTCCCAGCAACATCTCCGCCATGATACACCCTGCAGACCAGATATCCACTGCAACATGGAACAAAACATACATTCTGATGCGTTCTCAGTGCTAGTTAGTTACCACCCACTTGTTGTTATGAACAAAGGTTTTTACCAGTTTGTGTGTAGTGCATCCAGTTGAGGATAACTTCAGGAGCTCTGTACCAACGTGTCACCACGTACCCGGTCATTTCAGAGTCAGCCTGCCTCGCGAGGCCAAAATCAAGAATCTAAAACAGCACAGAACCAAGATCTTTAATGTGAGAAAAGTAAGTATACAAAAATACTGAAATACTGAAAACTTTATTTATGCAGTTGTCGGTTACCTTCAGTTCACAGTCGGGGTTAATTGCTAAGTTACCAGGTTTAAGATCCTACAAAAAGAGACAGACACATGGATGTTAAAGGTGCAGTCTGCAACTCTTATAAAAGTGACTTTTTGTCATATTTGCTAAAGCTGTCACTATATAAGGACAGTTTTACATCAAACTAGTAGTTTGTGTGAAAGAAACAGACTCATTGAGCTCCTGCTGCCTTTGGCAGATTGCCAGAATGCACCGCGACCGAGCAAAAAGAGCCAACCAGAGCCAGGACTGTGTTTGATGGGCTGTCTGACAGCTGTTGCTCACAGTCCCCGCCCCTTTCCCCGGCTGGAGTGCCGTCTTTTTTTTTACAGTGTATGGTCTGGAGGAGTAGAAGATGGAATTGGTGACTTTTCTGCTTGAAAGGTAATTACTGCCGCTTGATATACATTATGTTTGATTTGTAATTGTTACACTAGAACCCTGTAATGCATGTGTTGTTCATGGGCGCGCAGCAGCCTCCATGTGGGCTGCTGTAAGTGACACTGTGTTGTTGCTGCTGCTGCTGAGGTGTGTGCACATAGAGAGAGAGAAGCGCTGCAGTAATATGCTTTTAACAGAGCATGTTATATTACTGTGATGTTGCTGTCGGGCTAACGTTAGCTTGAGGGAGGGACTTTGGAAAGTTTGGAGGCAGGGAAAGAGAGCAGCGGGGAGGGAGGGGGAGAGAAGGATCTGAGAGTTGCAGACTGCACCTTTAAGGAAAAACAAACAAAAACAAAAAAAGCTCTGCGTTGTTGTTTGAGTCAGAAAAATACTTTAGAAACACAGCCAATTACCTTTATATGAGTTGTTTGCAACCTTTAGTGTCATTTGGCCAGTTATATAAAGCAACAAAGTTGCCACGACACATGGGAAGGTTTCAAAATAAAACCATGTGAAGTAAAAACAAACACTGACCCTCAAAACTATCTCACTGCCTGAGATTATCTGAGCTTTGACATACTTATAAAATAAAAAATAAAAAAATGCAATGAGTGCCAACCATCAGATTGGAAAACTATGTCCTTGGGCCTTATTTCTTTGGAATTAAAAATCTTCTTAGAACAAGTAAAAACGCTTTGATTAAAAGTGGACGACAGATAATATCAATACTGAATAACTGGAAAGACACAGCAACAGAAATTTATAGAATGGAAATAAATAACCATTTCACTATCATTTTACAACAATATGAAAAATGTGTAGAATATGTAAAGTGGATATAGTCTTTTATTCTATTTAAATAATGTCATTTTTAATATGAAATAAATCTGTCAAACGTATAATTTCTTGTTTTGTGTTTACACCATTCTGTTTGTTCTCTCTTGATCTTAAAAGTTACATCTCTATTTTTCATTTAATGTGTGATAGAAAATGAGAAAAACGACAAGAACCACCTGGCGATGAAGACAACATTTTCTTGTTTCTTTTATGTGTGTTTATATGCAGAAAAAAACATTTATTTGATGTCAGAATGGAAAGGAAAAGGTTCTATTTCTTGAAATATGTGTTTCATCTTAAACCTAGAGTGGGAAAGAATCTGTTTATGAAGTTATTGTCTGTAATACATGATTACATTAAATTGCAATGAAGAAATAATAATGGAACAGATTTTATTTTTTATTTTTTATTTTTTAAATCTCCCCATATTGCGAGGACTGACACTTTTGCAGCCCTCTTGTTCTTTTATTCTAACACCCAAGTGTTTGTGCAGCAAAAAGCCCTATTTTAGACTTAAATGGAAATGAATTAGTTTTATATCTTGTGGTGTGCTTAAAAGCAGCATTAATTATTCCAACAAGGAATTCTTGCAACAACACGTTTTTTAAAAAAAAGATTAAAAAATACTTTGCACAATAGTGACTTTTTCCAAATATAAATGAACAGAGAGTATAACAACACACACGCATAGACAAAGACACACACTAAAAGCTGGGTGTGTGGGATTGAAAGAGGAGGATGAATAGGACTCCATGTAAAAAGGAGAGAAGCCCCACCCCCCAAAGCTCATGGCCTCAAAGGTCAAAGTTCGCTCACCCTGTGGATGATCCCTGCAGAGTGGATATACTGTGGGAAGAGGAAGCACACACAGCATCAGCTCAGCTCAGCTCTAACTCAGCATCAGTGAGTCTCTACCTTGAGCCCTTTGAGCATCTGATAGACGAGGAACTGAACCCTCTCCTCTGACAGCCTCTCCATCTTCATCAGCTTCCCCAGGTCGGTGCCCATGAACGGCATCACTAAGTAGCTGCACAGGTTAAAGCACATGTGTCAAACTCATGGCCCGGGGGCCAAATCCGGCCCTTTGGGGGATCCAATTCGGCCCGTTGGAGCAAGTAAACATGACAGAGTAAACATGAACCACTGTGTCATTGAAACTCAACAATACTTGAAGGGGCTCATAGTTTTCCCAGTGCTTACATCGCTGTATCATTTTTAATGTCAAACCGTTGAAAAAGCCTCAAATTTCCTCCAAAATCTTTATACTTTCCACAAATTATTACAAAACATTTTCCTTAATTAAGTAGAAATTGATCACAAATCTAGTCAAATTAAAGTGAAGAACCTGTCAGGAGAGATATCTGTCACTTACTACTTAGATATTGTCAGTTTTCTTACATATTGTGTATTTTATGTATACGTACAGTGCAAACTATAGCACAATAACGTTGAAATGACTCGTTTTCCCGCATTAAAATCTGTGGACTGTGGCCCTCTTGTGCTGCTTGTTTGGCCCCTCAACTACAAAGCTGCTGGATCGAAATGCTACAAGCTTGTACAAACTTACAAATCTCGAAGCCGGTCTAATGAGATTTCAGCGGTGAAAACATCCAACAGCCCAATCACCTGGAGAAACAAAGCCGATCACAGTTAAATATGTATATTTACGCACATGTAAGTGTTTTACCCTCTCAAAGGTTTCTTACATTTTCATGCTTCATGTGTTTGAGAAGTCTCAGTTCTCTGTAGGCTCTTTTGGCAAACAGCTTGGTCTGAAAGGGCCGGTGCAGTTTCTTGATAGCCACCAGTGTCCCTGCCCGGCGGTCCCATGCTGAACTGAAGAACACACACAACAGAGAACGCCTTATTTTATAATCACGTTTTTCTTTAGTTCTATGCGTGAGGATCCTAAGATTCCTTTAAACTAATTTGCCAGCACATGAACTTCTCTCCATGATGAGATTGAAACTATCGTGCATTTTGCGTGGTTGACTAGGGGTCTTTGACTTTTCCAAACAATGAGCTTTGGGGGCTGGTTTTTCCTTTTGTCACCCCTCATCCACTCCTCACAATTCATCCTCAGCCCCTGCACAGAAGCAGCTGTGTAGAAGACACAGCTGAACAAAATGAATAAATGCACATTGAGCAACACATTTAGGAGCTGTGTTTCTGAACTGTTCTATCCCAACCTTAAATTAAAAAAATCATTTAAAAATAAAAAAGTCAGGGCCCAGATCAAGCAAAAATATGTTTAAATTCTTTGTGATGGAAACTTTTTAGCTTCTAGTAAAAGTCATCTTAAGAACTTAGACTCCAGATTGAGAAGAGAAATCCAGAATAATTCAAACAAAAAGTGCAGTAAAATATGAACAATGAAGAATACACATCAAATGTTCTACTGACTACCTTATCGTAAGCAAACATTGTATTTATTTAATTAATTTATTTCAGAGAGGAAACTACCACTTTTGGGTCCCAATCTATGAGTTTAAGTTTTGTTTTTTTTAAGACTTTAAGACCAAAACATGAATGAAGGATCCTTTTTTTTTTTCTCTTGTTGCAATAATAATAATATTAATAATAATTCATTTTATTTAAAAGCACCTTTCATGCCACTCAAGGACACTTTACATTAAAAACAGAGTAACAAAAACAATGCAATACATTCTAAAATAGAAGAATACAAAAACATATGCATAAGTTTAGTCATTTAATAGCAAAATGATGTATTTACTTTGATTATGATTTCCATTGTTTGTCCATAAAAGGACTGGAAAAAAGGAGCCTAATGATTGTGAAAGATACACAAAGAGACGCATCCTCACCACACGGTGCCATAAGCCCCGGTGCCGACCTGCTTCAGGTCCCGATACCTCTCCGGTACCTCCCACACGGTCCGGTTCACGTCCTGCCGGTAGAATCCCGTCCTGGCCCGCACAGCCATGTCCTACCAGCTGGTCCCACTTTAAACACTCACTTCACCCCCAACACACGCATTGTTGTGGTCGCCCAGGGCAGACACAGAGCAGAGGGTGTGTCTACATCACAATGTCTATAATGTGGAGCTAAAGGCTCCAACATCTGTCTACAACATCTGTCCATAGGTCACACTGAGCTCCACGCTGGGCCTCTGTGTAACAAAAACACCGCAACAACTCACACTCACTTAATCATGATACCATATTCTGCATTTTAAAATAACACGCTTATATAAAACACTATGGCAGACATTGGCAATTGGCGGCTCGGGGGCCACATGTGGCCCTCAGTCGAATTTTTTTGCGGCCCCCACAGCAAATGGCCAAAAATTGGAATATAAAGCCCAACATAAAACACAATTAAGTACACAAAAACACACAGATATTACAAAAATACACACAGTGATTCACAAGACACTGCAAAAATACAGAAAGTGACCCCAAAAATGCACAAATCGACAGACAACATACACAAAATTACACTATAAACGCACAAAAACACACAAATCGGCAGCAAAATGCACGAAGTAAACAAAAAAATACATGCACACAATGACATAAACATAAAATGACAGTGAAAACAGACACAACAACCACTTAAACAAACAAAATGACTAAAAAAACACACAAAACAAGCAACACATTACAGAATAGCTCCAAGGACACACAAAAATACACAAACTGACAGGAAAATACAGAAAACAACAACAAAAATACAGAAAGTGACCCACAAAACACACAAATCGACAACAAATACTGGAGAAAATGAGAAACAAATTACACAAAATTACATTAAGAAAACAAAAAATAACAAAAACACACACAACTCCAAAAACACACAAATCGGCAGCAAAATGCACAAAGTACGCAAAAAGTACACAAAATGACTCGTGAAACATAAAATGCAAAACGTGACCCCAAAAATGCACAAATCGACAACAGAAATCCAGAAAAATACACAAAATTACACTAACCACAAAAAATAACAAAATGACAAAAAAAAACTGACAAAACATCAAAACCACATGCAGACAAAGACCAACAAAAAAAGACAAAACACTTTCCCCCCTGTATTAATGCTAAGAATAGTCATTATTAAATGCTGACATGAATATTGATCATGTGGCCCCAGGATCAGATACAACCACATGTTTGTGGCCCCTGCTGTGATAGAGTGGCCCATCCCTGCACTATGGTGTTGTCTGACACCTAAATATTCTGTCCAACTGCATTTCTTCGAGTTAAAAAAAAAAAGGTTTAAATGTATAAAAAGATGCAAAATATGTAACTAATATAGTAATTTAGTATATGCACTCACTTTATTTTTTTAATACAACCTACTATATTACCTCTATAATTTATTCTGTTAATCAAAGTGTCAAAATATCATGTGGTGTGACTGTCTGGCCATGACGCTGTTTTGAAAAAAATCATTAAAATTACTCTAAATCTATTCAAATGTATTTTCTGTCCTATTTTAGTTATATTATATTCCTGTATAAGATTTTTAAGGTATTTCTATTTTTTTATTTTTATCATTGGGCAAACTTTGACCAGTGATGACCATTTTATGAGATATCATGCAGTGCAATCGTCATTGACCCATAAACTGTTCATGCTGCACTATACCTCACAGCAACATATAGCTGATGATACACTGATATCACAATACAATATATGAAATTGGTTTTCAGGATTGATATGATATAATATTGTGCAAAAAAAAACCACCAAAAAATTATAAATTTTTTCAAAAATTTGTGTTTATTATTACAATCAAATTTATTAAATTTAAATGTATTTGACTTTGAACTCAATGAGCTTTTCAAGTTTCAAACAGAATATAAATATAAAATACACGAACATAATAATAATAATAAAAATAATACATTTGATTTATAAGTTATTTTCAAAAACTCAAAGACACTTTACAGTTGTTAAAACAAATGCACACAAGTCAAAAAGGTGTGTATATATAGTATTTATTCAAATTATACATTTACAATGAGACTTTTTCACAAAAAAATAAAATAAAAAATCCAAAGTTTAATCTTGGAAATTATTCCTCCTCTTCTTGTTTGATGACAGGAGTTCCTAAAAAATAACAGAGTTTATTTCAATAAAATACATACAGTATTTAGTTCCACTAATTAAATATCAACCATGAAACCAAAGAGCATAAAAAAAGCTATTTCTACACGTGGGATTGGACAGTAAGCGTTTATCATTTAGTAAAAAATAATATACTAGAATAAATAAATGATGCGCTGTAAACAGTCATTTCATATTTAATGTTTCCTGTTTTAATGACTAATTACTATTTTATTCAAACAGTGTTAATTTTGACAGCAAATTTGGATTCAGTTTTAGTCATAGTCTTTTGACTAAAATACAATGTAGTTTTAGTCAAAAATTAATCATCAGAACTTTTTCAGTTATAGTAAAAAAAAAAAATTAAATGCGTAAAACCACATGATCACATGAGTTCTGATTGGATTTCAACCCAAGTGACGAATTTATAGTTTTATTTTTATTAGTCCATGAAAATATAAATATGTTTTAATATGGTTTTTATTATATAGTTGTCTTTTAAATTGGACATAGTTTAGCTGTTACTTAAAAATTTAGTCAACGAAAACTTTCAGTCGACAAAATTAACACTGATTTTAAAATAAGAACGTCTTTATCCTTATTTTTGGCTGAATGTGCTGATTTGTTGATTTGCTGTGAATTTTTAATGATATTGATGATGATTTAGATCACTGTCTGTCATTAATTTAAATAGCTACAAACCCTGTTTTATTATAATTGGATAACTTGTATATAACTCAAAGATTAGTGGTATGGGGCGCCGATTGTAAAGTTGCGCATGCTAAAATAAACAGCAACTTTTTGCAACATTTAACAACAAACCACGTTTGAAAAACTTATGTTCATTTTTTAATGTTACTTTTGACCAGATTTACAGCAATATTTGGGAAATTTGTGACATTTTTTTACTCGTAAAAATATAATGTTAATGTTAAATCTAAATGTTAAATATTAAATCTAAATGTTACATTTAAATCTAAATGTTACATTTAAATCTAAATGTTAAATCTAAATCTATGCTAAATATTAAATCTAAATGTCAATGTTGAATGTAAATGTTAAATGTTAAATGTTAAATGTTAAATGTTAAATCTAAATCTAAATGCAAAATGCTAAATGTTAAATGTTAAATCTAAATGTTAACAATTAAATAAAAATGTTAAATCTAAATGCTAAATATTAAATCTAAATCTAAATAATAAATGTTATATCTAAATGCAAAATGCTAAATATTAAATCCAAATATTAAATGTTAAATCTAAAAGCGAAATGCTAAATGTTAAATGTTAAATCTAAATGCTAAATATTAAATCTAAATCTAAATAATAAATGTTATATCTAAATGCTAAATGTTAAATCTAAAAGCAAAATGCTAAATGTTAAATCTAAAAGTTAACAATTAAATAAAAATGTTACATTTAAACATAAATGTTAAATATAAATGCTAAATTTTAAATGTTTCATCGAAATTGAAATGTTAACTGTTTCATCTAAATCTAAATGTTAAATCTAAATGTTAAATCTAAATGTTAAATCTAAATGTTAAATCTAAATGTTAAATCTAAATGTTAAATCTAAATTTTAACAAGATTTTATTTTGGTACTTTCAGTGAATTTGCATATTAGCTTAATATTTAGTTTCACTCGTGACATTCCGATTTAAATTTTAACATTTAGATTTAACATTGACTTTATATTTTTACGAGAAAAAGTATCATAAATTTCACGAATATTGCTGTAAATCTGGTCATAAGTAACATTAAAAAAATTCACATCAGTTTTTTTTAAAGGTGGTTTGTTGCTAAATGTTTCAAAAAGTTGTTGTTTATTTTAGCATGTGCAGCTTTACAATGGGCGCCCCATAGAGTTTGTGTTCTTTAATACTTACCGTCTAACTTCCTCAGATTAGGGAGCCTTTTCGTGGCTTCATCCATCCACGTTCCTTCTGTTGAACACTTTTCCTCCAGAGGGTTTCCAACAAACACCAGATCTACAAGGCATGGTAGGTCAGCCAGCCTCATGAACTCACCTACACAACATGAATACAAACACACACACATTTAGTTCTCACTGCTGACAAACCAACAACACGAAACACTAGACGAGAGGTTCTCAAACGTCTCATCAGCAAAGACTGGTAACAGGAAGTCCCTACCCCAGTCTTTGACCAGATTATGGGCCATATAGAGAACTTTCAGGTTCTTCATATAATTGACTCCTTTTAGTTTCTCAATCAGGTTATAGGAGATCCACAGTTCTTCTAATGTATCTCCTACTGCCTCCTGGAAACACGCAAACACATGTACAAAAATGAGGAACATTGCAGATACACGCTGTAACCACAAAGATGATGGTCACTGGACGTATCAAAAGGTTCATGACTATCTCACCAGACCAGCTAGTGACCTGATATTATTTCTTCCCACCGACAAAATCCTCAAGTTCTCTGGACAGAAAAAGAGACACATTAAAGTTATTTAACCACATACCGTAACTCACATCTTTAAAACCGTAACTGGACGTCATCCAAAAGTTGTACTCAAAAACAAATGTTGAATGTAGAAAATTGGTGCTCGAAAGTTGTTTTTTTTCTGGACTCCATCATAAACAATCCATTTGTTGCCAAATGATCACATGACTTGGACTTGGGAAAGCTTTGTGCATTGCATTATGGGATATTGGAGTCCTGTAGAGCAGTGGTTCCCAACCTTTCTTGTCTTGTGTACCCCTTGAGTCTTTTTGTCATACCATGAGTACCCCCTCACTCATACGTGTTCATGATTCTCCAAAAGTAGAACATAACACAACTGAATATTCAACGCAAGTCATTTTATTTCATCTTCATACATTGAACAATTAATGTTCATTATCTTCTTATTTAACACAAATTAAACATAAAATGATGTTGCCTTCAAGGCAATAAAAATGATAAATATAAGAAATAATATTATAGTAATCTTGTGTATTATTAATACTGTATTATTAATACTAATATATTATGATTACATTGTTATTAAAGAAAATTAATAAAGTTGAAATTAGAAAAAAATAAATAAATAAAAAGTAATATAAATAAATAAATACAAATCAAATAATTAAACTACCTGTGTTATATATAACTTTTATGACATTTACCACAATAGGAGCTTCTTTGAATCTGTCCCCTTTAAACAGGCATTTAAACTTTAAAAACAAGTCATAGCGCACACGTACCATTTTATTGACGGACTTATGAAATGACAATATTTTTTATCTTGGAAATAAATTCTTAATTTTTCCACGTACCCCCTGCAATGTACCCCTGGTTGGGAAACACTGCTGTAGAAGAATTAAAAGTTGGCACCCAAGCGGAAAACTTCCTTTAAGTCGTGTTTTTACTTCATTCCTCATGTTTATTTCTCACCAGACAGCGATTCACTTGAAACTGTTTTTGGTCTTGCTTCGTTTATCGTGTTCAGCGTGATATGACGTCACAAAAAATCCGCCTTTGTTTCGTCAACAACTTTCAATCCATGAAAACCCCAGGAATGTCACTTTGGCAGTGCTTTTGGATCATCAGCAGTGGATGACATACAGGTACGGTTTAAAAAAAAGAAAGTGTCTATTTGTACGGTTACGGAAGTACAAGTACATAGCTTCTTAGGGTTAAGTTTAGGTTATAACCCTATATTGCAACCATTTTTAGGGTTAGGGGTTAGGTTTAGTCTTAGTCACGTGACCTAAACTGGCCAAATAGGGGCGCTGCATATGGATAGAATGTTGGTATATTGATACGGCAACCGTATGGATAACCACTGGCTTAAAAAAATGTGATTCATGCGCTTAAGCAGATTTAGGTTTATTAGATTGCAAACTTGAGGTTGTGTTCACATGCATTAATGCAGTAGGTACTCACTCAGGCCATTCAGATTGGAAATTTTCTCAATGCAGTTGGTGGACAGAGACAGTTGTCTGTGGAGGAGGGGTGCACAAATCAACTATCAGAGATGGACAGATTTCACAGTAATCTTCAATAATTCTGTGCACATATCTGAGATCACGCAATAAATTGTATAATGTAATGAATATACAGTAGTATAGAAACAGCAGCTTAAAAGCTAAAGGTGTGTGGAGAAAAAAAACTGTGTGTTAGCTCCTGTGCTCAAAGCACAGGAATCATGAAGAAGTTGTGTGTTATTTTTTCAAACGTGTTGATTCCAGATGAATCCACAGGAGGACTCACTCGCAGTTGGTGAGCGTGGACAGAGCAGCGTCCATCTTTTCCAGTGGAGGAATCTGAGCGTATATTTTCACCTCCTTGGCCTCACTGGCTTTCTCTCCTGATTGCTCCTCCTGGCAAACAAACACACCCCATGATACACATACATCAGTAACTAAACCCTTAGGTTTCGGCTGGGAATTCAAAAAATTTATTGATTGTGGGCGTGGCTCCTGAAGCGGTTAAGACACGCCCAGTCTGTACGATAAAATGTCCAAACACCAATCTATGCTATGCTATGCTAACTACCTACTTAATACTCACTATACCTCTCTATTCACAATTCTCTCAATCCAACAGATTGCAGTCCACATTTTCATAGGAGAGGCGGAGCTAACGGTGCCTGTTAGTGATGTAAGAAGCCACCAAAATGTCACAAACTACCATTCTCACCCAATAGAAACATGAGTTTGTAATAGCTGGGTTTTTACCCTTAGAGGGCAGTAACTCTCACATTATTACAACAATATATCAAATTTAAATACTTTGACTGAATATAACAGTGTCATTTACTGTCTACTGTTTGTTTAAGTAATATACTTGCACAAAGTTTGTTATTTAAATGATCTAAATGTATTATGTGGAAGGTTTGATTTTTATTTTTTTCCGACAAATGTACTATAGAGGAATAAATCAAAAACACAACTTCATAACAATAGAGGTAGATTTAAAAAAAATAATAATAATAACTTAAAGAAAAAAAAAAAACTTTTCAATCAAAAATAAAGAATTTCAATCAAAGGAAAAAAGTGTTTAATGCAACAACAAAAAAAACAAAACAAAAAAAAAACAACCCTTTTTTACTTTAAATGAAAATGTTTATTTATTTATTTTAATTTTGAATAATAAAGACACAAATATACCTCCATACATAACCAAATACATTTGCTTTCAGCAGAAGAAAAAAAAAGTTTTGGAGATTTAGTTTCTCTTAAATTTAAATTAGACTATTTTTACTTTTATTGGAGTAGTTTTTGACAAGGACTATCTGTACTTATTCTAAAATAATTAAGTTGGTTACTTTGTCTACCTCTGACTACTATAAACATTTAACAGATTGTGCATCATTGTTCGCAATTATTATGATTATGAAAATTATGTTGGAGATTTTTAATTACTTTCCATTCAATTATGCTGTGTGTGTGTGTGTGTGTGTGTGTGTGTGTGTGTGTGTGTGTGTGTGTGTGTGTGTGTGTGTGTGTGTGTGTGTGTGTGCGTGTGTGTGTGTGTCTGTGTGTGTGTGTGTGTGTGTGTGTGTGTGCCTCTCACCCATTTGACCAGAGCTTCCTTCACAGTCGTTGCTTTAGACTGAAAACAGACAGACAAACAGACAGACAGACAGACAAACAGACAGACAGACAGACAGACAGACGCTAGATTACATAGTTAGTAGTAACAGTAGGGACATGTTCACAGTATATGATGATTTATCTGCTTTTTTCCATTCTGCAAGTGCACAAACATCTTAAAACCTCGCGATAACAAACATCATCATTAAACTTTACCAATCTTTTAAATATATCACACAACAAGCTCCTACATAAACACAATACAGTTACAGTAAAAGTCACCAAATAAAAACAAAACAAAACACTGTCACACCAAAAAAAGACAAACACTCACCATGTTGGAGTATACAGCTGGTTGCCACGGCAACGACAGCAGCTTGCTGCGCATGCGCAGTGTGACGCCGATTTTTTTTTTTTTTTTTTTTAATGCGAGAAAGGGATTTTGATATTAAGGGTTTCCCTTCATTTTTTGATGATAATTATTTTGATTTCTATTTATTTATTGTAGGTCAATCCTATTTAAACATTTCAGGGTTTTGTTTTTAATTGCAGAGCAGGTTTTTTTTTTTTTTTTTTTTTTTTTACCTCGGGGTCGGGACCTCATGTGGGGTCACCTGGAATTAAACTTAATTAAACTCACTTAACTAAAATGTCTAGTACTTAGTTAAAAAAAAAATTGATATTGAAATTAAGTTTATTATTATTATTCAAATTAAAACATCACACACACAATATCAAACAACTGTATTATATACTTAAAGTTTCTCAAATATAAATGTAGTTAAAAAAAAAATGCTGTGTAAAAATATATTGTCACTTTGTGCACTATTTCTGGCTACTCTGTATTTAACACACTTTAATAAACATGATTCAAAAAAACTCATTCTAGGAAGAAAAAAATGTCTTTGGGCTGGCCAGAAATTTGTATATAATATTATAATATAATGTGTGTATATATATATATATATATAGGTACAGTTAATAATAAAAATAAATATAAAATCATCTTGATTTTATTCGGTTGAAGAAATGTAAAAATGAATGTGAATTATTATCAATTTATATTGCCTTTTTAAGATGTTCCTTAATGTTTCATTTTCTATAGATTACTACACCATATATTCTTACGGTAACACTTTACAATAAGGGTCCCTTAATTATTGCTAGTTAAAGCATTATTTAACAGTTTATTAATATGTTATAAATCATTATAATCTATTCATTAACACATACGTTAATGCATTAATAAGCTGACATAAACCTTAATAGATGCATAAGAGTGCCTCATAAGTGTTAGTTAACCATCAGTAATTGCTTTTAGGTTCCTAATGTTACTTAACACCTTATGTAATAAACACCATACGTAAATGATTAACGTTATTACGTTTCACTAATATATTAATTAATGCATATTAAATATGCATACATAAGGATGAATAATTACATGATGTAACTTTTATTCATGCTTAATAATTTTGTGCAGTAAACATTAATGAACAGCTTATTAATGCATGAACAGATATGTTCATTAATATTAGGTAATACATTAGAATGAGTAATAACTTATTATTAAATTGTAAATTAATGATTTGCAATGTATTAACTAACGTTAATTAAGGGACCATTACTGTAAAGTGTTACCAGTATTGCGTCATATACCATATTTATATGTAATAACTTGAATTGAATGTGTTAATCAAAGCTTTATGAAGCAACCAATCACATGATGCCATTCCTTTCCTATAGTACAACATGTGACACAGAGAGCTCAGTGGCAAAAAGAAAAGCGGTTTACTGTGTGGAACTCACGTTATCGTTGGATAAACGAGGACAATCGACTGAACCCAACGCAAAGTCACAGGTCATATTCATTGTAGGGATTGATTTCATCTACTGCTGAGATACATGCCAACATGTATTAGAAAGTCACGTCTACTTGTCACATACATAGAGCTTACATATACATTCAGTTTGCAGTTCATATTCAAATCAGTCACATGTACAATATCCAAATAATCACTTAACACGTTTTCAGAGCTCGAACACACAGACACAGCGACTGGATTAATCCAACATTTTCCATCCAGTGTTTGCACAAAGGCTACCTGCAGAACTCACAGGTCAGGGCAGATTAGAACAGTCAAAAAATAAAATAAAAAATAAACTACAACAGAGTTTGTTTTACCCATTTTACACATGGCAAGCATTCAATTATTAGTAAGGCTCCTCTAGTCATACTGAATGTCCTTTTCTGGTATGTTAAACAAACTTCAGCATCATAGTGGTTTGACTTTACATGAGATTTCAATCATTTTCATTTATCCTTATGTGCTGTGTCATTTACAAAAAAAACAAACTATGAACTGCAGCATCGCTGAAACCCTGGAGTTGATGAGCCCTACAGTGCTTTCATACTAATGTCCTAACGTGTTGCTAAAACAGTCTGTAAAGCTTTCCTTTTGTAGTTATCTACTTCAAGGCGTAAACAAAGAAGAAGCTTGGCTAGAGTTGAAGATGAATAATGAGCCACCTATTGCTGCGAGTTGCCAAATGTGGCTGCTTGTATGGCTCAACAGACTAAGATGAAGCTGATAAATAAATAACAGGGTTTTTTTTCTCAGCTTTGTTGCCCCCATCTGGACACTGTTTGGCTGTGGACAACATATTTGGAGGATTGATTATTGTAAACACTGTAAAAGACTCAGCAGAGGAGCTCGGAAACCTGACAGTTTGCATCCAACAGTGAAACAACCACCGGTAGAGACTGTAGATCAATGGGATGTTGCACTGTAAACACTGGAGGCCACTCCTGCTTTGGCATGTATTAACTACACCATGGTTAATAATAACACATGTAGGTTGTGTTAACTGCTCTACAAGCGATGTTAGTAATATTTAAAGCCATAGAGGAAGAGTCACTTTTGTGTCATTGAGAATGAAAGTTGGTCATACTGGCGTTAATGGCGGCAGCAGACGTACTGAACGATGATAATAACAATACAGTACCTGTAATTGTGCAGTGCACACAAGTCATGCATTAGTAAATTGCAAGCAGGCAACAGTAAGGCAGTTGAATGACTTATAGATTTTATATGATAGTATGGACCAGGGGTGGACTGGGACAAAAATTCCTCCCTGGCATTTTCTGTCCAGACCAGCCCACTACATTATGAGGACACTATGTTGGAGTCGTTATTAAAGGGGGCGTATTAAGTAAAATCGACTCTTTCAAGATTTATATCATGTTACTATGTCATTCCCTCATTAAAAAACATGTCTGGAGTGTTGCCTTGGCTCATTCATGTATGTTTGAAAAATCTTTAAAAACTCTGACGGCAGCCATTTTAGGTGTAAATACACCTGAGTCCTCCTAGGAACGCCCCCACCTCCAAGAGACACCTCTGACCTTTCGTCAAGTTACCGCCCACCGCAAAGCCCCTCCCCCTTCTATGTTCTCTTCCTTAGTTCAGCAAAAAGCACCCACCTCCGCATATATAGCTTTTCATTTACTTATTTTAAATACAAGTTTTTTTTAAATATTTGCTGCATTTTCCTAAAAAGTTTGGGTAGCATAGTTATTTGAGTGTGCTACAGAATAGTACTACACCCCCTCCCCCTTTAAGTCAGTGATGCTTAACATGTAGCTCATTGTGTCCTAATTTCTAATAAAGTATTATTCCCGCAGAAAACCTTAAAAACAAGAAACTTTTTAACCCCTTTTTACCTATTTTCTTTGGCCTTTGCCCTTTTTCAAAAAGTTCTGACACTTTTTCAGACTTTAGCTACTTCTTGCCAATAAATATCCCCTTTTCCTTATTTTTTGTCCATTTTTGCAAGTTCTTTTTGACACTTGTCCAATTTTTTTGGCCAAGTTTCATCCAAATAAGCTAGCTTTGCTTTTCCTTTTTACACTACATTTTGCCTCTTTTTGTTCCACATTTTTGCCCTTTTTGACTATTGTTTACCACATTTTGCATACCACCTGCTTCCTCTTTATTTGCCAAGGTTTTGGCAACTCTTGACCTGCTTTTGGCCAAATTTAGTCATTTTACACTCTTTTCTTGCCACGCTTTGCCACTTTTAGCAAAGTGACGATGCCCAGTCCACCTCTGGTATAGACTGTGATGTTGATTTGAATGAAGAAAAGATAAAGTTCCTATTGTTGCTTTGGAAATCCTAGTGTGCATTGTCTTTTCCCGTGACAGACCCTCACTTGAGTAGCAAAAGCAGGACTGTTACTTAAAGTCCTGTTGTTTTCTGTGTTCCCTGATGTAACAAAGGTTCCAAGTTTGACTCTCAGATAGAAAAAAAAGAGCAACATTCATCACAGGAGGGAGTTCTTTCGTTTGGACCCCCCTGTATTTGCAATGTGTGGGTCTCCTCCAACACAATTCAGTTAAGTCTTTGGAGGATGAGGTGGAGCAGGAGCAGCATTACTGCTCCACCTGAAGGCTGTTCTTCTTACTGCCAGAAGCTGTGAAGCTGTTGACCTCTTCAAATACCAGCTCTGAGGAGAAATTAGAAAAGGAAACAAAGATTATGAGCACAGGGTGTACGGAAGAGGCTCAGGGCCACTTAAAAAAAAAATATAAAAAAAAACAGAGCCAGTAGTGGATGAAAAAAATTAGTGAAAAGAAAAAAAAAAAAAAACAGGGACAAGAAAGAAGAAGAAAAAAAACAGAGCGAGTAGTGGAAGTAATTTTATTTATTTATTTATTTTTTTAAATAATTAATTTTTTTTAGTCTTGATGTTTTTATTTTTTAGTCCTGTTTTTTTTTTTGTTGTTTTTTATATTGGGACGCTTGCAAGCTCCTCCCACATAAAAAAACAGGTGGAGACGGGCAGTGTGTTTCTGAGTGGCTGGAGGAAGAAAATGAGTGAAAAAGACCAAATTTTCGGATTTCCAGAGGAATGTACGAACCCCTCGCTCATGGAGAAAATCCGAAAATTTGGTCATTTTCACTCGTTTTCTTCAAAAAAAAAAAAATCAAGTCTAAAAATAACAATATTAATAATAATAAAATTAAAAAAAAGATTACTTCCACAACTCAACCTACTTCTCTCGTCTCCTTTTTCGGCATGTACAAAAAAAAAAAAAAAAGAGAGAAAAAGAAAACTTCTGTGAATGCAACCATCTCGGAAATAAACTGAATAAATAAAATTAAAAAAAATACTCGCTCGGTTTTTGTTCCTGTTTTTTTTTCACTACTGGCTGTTTTTTTTTTAGTTTTTTTTTTAGTGGACCTAATCCTCTTCCGTACAGGGTGAGATAAAAAAAGTAGAAATGTACAATAGTATTGTCAGCCATTCCACTGATATGTTATATTATATTATATACTGATAATAGAGTTTTGTTTGCTCTATGACTCACATTTCCCATTGAGACACATGGAAAAATGAAGTGTTTTGATGATTGCTATAATGTGGTTTAGTGAGTTTTGAAATCTTCATCATTGCCTAATCCAAAATGTGTTGCTAGCGGAAGAAAGTGTTCCTGCTTTCACTTCCTTTAATTTGAATTCAGGGCGTTAACAGTTTAATAGATGTAACATCTGAACACATTGAGTCTCCATACATCCTTTAGAGAAATAAAGAAAAAAAAAACAATTTATTTTTTTGTGTTACTGCCTCTTCGCAACAGAAATGTAGAATTCATGAAAATATTGCTATTACATATTTAAATATAATTTAAATTCAATGACATATCCACGTCAGTGAAAAACCAAATGGTTTTGCTGAAGATTATCCTACAGACACTCCAACTAATAAATAAATACATCAATAAATAAATGAATAAAAACAAATACCAAATCCTTGAAAATTGAGATTCTTAATGTTTAACTTTAATGCCAGATATATTCTATTTAGAAAAACGTATAACTACCTTAAAATAACAATATTGTAATGTTTGTTTTTCATTGACATTTTTCTGGGATCTACATTTAGTCTCAGCACCAAAACTTTTTAACTCATGAGATGTCACGGAAACAACCAGCTTATGTAATATTAAAAAGAAATAATAATCCATTGGATTTCATAGACACTCAAAGAACAACAAAAACAAACAAACAAATCTAAAACTAGAAATTATTATGTTGGAAAATGTTTGTTATTGAATATTTTGTAACACTTTACTTGAAGTTTTATGCATGAGGCTGCAGTTTTTAGATGAACTTTTTAGATCAGCAGCCAGCATGGATAGTAGATTCTTAAAGTTACCAGCCACAGAATAGATTGAAGCGTTGTTTTTTCTAATTTCGTTGATTGCGGAAATACATTAAAATGGTAAAAATATATACATTTAATTTAAAAACAATGTTGTAACAATGCCTAAAAGGTGCAATATGGAACTTTTGGTGTGTAGGAGAGCATTTTATAAAGTATATTCTCATAACTTAACAAACAAACTTAACTCAGATTAAAATTGAAGTAATCAGTACTAACTTCTTTTCAGATTCTCTTTTATCTTAATTTTCCCCTGTGTCGGCAGCAGCCTTCCTTTTTTGCAGTTTAGGATTTTCAACACCCGATAAATATATCCACGTGTTTGTTTGTTCCTAACTAATTTTACATCATCATTCCGTCTGACTTCTCTGATAACAAACCATAACAGTCACGCTAACGTAAGCACGTAGCCAATTGTTGTCTGACACGTCACAACATAGTGTTCATGGGAAATGTAGGATTAGTACAACCAGCAGTGTTGCCAGATATACATTACGTTTTAAAGTCTAAACACACACATTTCTTGGTGGAAAACAGCCCAATCTGCTAAAAATGTTGCAACATTGTTTCTGCAGCCTGTCGATTCAAACTTCACCAGCCAAAATGGCTAGTAACGCTACAATGCTACCCGCCAAAGTTCATTTTTACCCGCATTTGGCGGGTGTTCATTTAAAGCCCTGGCTGTCTTTATCTGTCATTAGCATGAATAAAGTGTCCTGAAGGCTGTAATTGTCGTTGGCTAAATTATGATAAAATGATGGGATCTAGTGGGGTTAGGTACGGTTAGGGTTAGTGTAACGAGGGGTTAGTAGAACCTTATAAAATCCGCGTTAACGGAATCGAGGACGGAATCGACCAATGAAAACGGTTAAATGCGGAAATGGACAAAATCAGCATGAAACGGCGTCACCGTGGGGCAAGGAACATTTTTTTTATGAGGAAATGTTTCCGGGTACTGCTGATTAGGTGTCCCTCTTTCTGTCCTGGTTGCATTAAACTCATATTAAACCACCCCAAACACCCTCTGAAACAACGCGAATCATCACTGACTCCTAAATAAAGAGTCACCATTGCCCGTTTAACTTTGCTGCGCCCGTAAAGCAGCGGTGCTCGTGAAAACGTGATCAGCTTTAATCATCTTCCCCTGCTCAGTGTTTGAACTGTTGTGTCTGGCTAACTAAGAATAACTCAGTCCGTGCGATCCTTTAGTTCTTTTTATTCCAGCTTTTTGTCCGTGCCTTGTAGCTACACAACCGTTTCAGTGGGAACTTCCGGCTTTACAAAATAAAAGTCTGTTGGAGCAACGTTATTAGAATGTTACATTCTAACAACATCTCATCAGAGCTACAGAAGTTAGTATAATTTAAATTAGTTTGATTTAAACTAAGTTGATCAAAACTTAATCATTAAACCTGATCAGATTCAGTCAACCATTGATTCCTGAGAGGAAATATGGTGACATTAATGCTCTTCTCATACATCTTTAAGTGACATATAAATAATTCAAAAGGAGCAGTCAGAATAATCCATGTCACGACAACTTTTATCTACATTTTATTTGTATCTAACTTTAGTTTTTACATACATTTTTGTTTAATTATGAGTTTTTTTTTTAATTTATTTTGTTTCCTCACGGGAGTTAAAAACTAATATTTTCTTAAAAAAATTATAAAATATTTCTAAAAAAAATGGAATTAAAAAAATTAAAGTGGAAAAAACGGAATTTGGGAAAAATAAAATGGATTTTATAGAGCCTTATATTAGGGGTTAGAGTAATGAAAGGTTAGGGTAACTAACAACACTTAATGACAGCCTTCATCACATCTTATTCATGCTAATGACAGGTCTCATGTCATAATAATGACAGCGTAATGTCAGCCTTTATGTATAAAACTTCAACTTAAGTGTTACCAAATATATTACACAAGATAAGATTTGGGGAAATAATTTGGTTGGGGGGGGGGGTGGGGGGTTTGTCCCAAAGAAGTCATTATAACTTCAAGGATTTTCAGGGGCATAAGAAGGTAATGGTTGACATCAGTTTTACCTTTCCATTCTTCCAGAGTTCTGTCTTTGCTCTCCAGTGTTTGGTCGTAGGGTGGGGCCTCTGGCTCATCATCGGGATCATGATACTGTGAGAAGTACGGGTGGGAGAGAGCCTCACTGGCAGAGATCCTCTCATCACAGTCTAGGACCAGCATACGCTTCAGTAGATCAACAGCTGACATGAAGGCAGAAGCCCATAGAAGGATCATTAAATGAGCTCAGCAAAGAGAGGAGACTTAATGATATGTTTGCTCATAAAACGGTAAAACTCTACGTGAATTTCAATTTGACACTATGAAGAGAGCAACTCGAGCCTTGGCAGATCATCGATGTTGCCTTATTGAATTTTCCATTGTATAATCCAATCTGTGGTGCACCACCCACCTAGTGGATTTGCTCCTCTGAAGATCTTTTCCAGGTCTTGTTGAGGCATGAAGGGCAGAGATTGGATGTATTTCTGTGCCTGCACAAAGATACCACCATTCATTCCATCTATTAGCATGTGTCAGATAACTGTAGTCATCATTCAATCGCCCTCACACTCACACAATGTCCAGGAAACACTGACTAATCACAAAGGCTTCTTTCAACACAAACACTGTTCATTATTTCCTCACATGCTCAGAGCAGATCTTCTTTAACAGATCTGGTGTTGGCGTCCCAACAACCTCCATGATTCTCTTCAGCTGGTCAATATCTGGGAGCAGCACCAGTCAAGGACCCGTTAACCAGTTAAGAGAATAAAAGTGTTATTTAATATCATCCGATTACAGAAAGTCAGCAGTTTTTTTCCTCTAAACGTCCAAAGATCAGTTAATCAAATTAGATGTCGAGTTGCTTTTAGACCCTCAATACAACCACAGAGTTAATTCAGCCTTTAGAGACCACTTCCATCCACTCCTGAAAGCCTGTCTCAGATAATACAAGTCCCTCTCCAACCAGTCTAGCATTGGGATCTACTCTATTTCGGGGTAATGCAAAAACACTTTAGAGCAGCAAAGGGAAGTTTACCACAGAGAGAAGAACATGTTGTAAAACTGGACTCATGCAATGATGGAAGGATACAGTCAGTCCCAGGAAACAGGACTTTCCCTTTCAGCAGCTCTCCCATTATGCATCCCACTGACCAAATATCAACTGTAACAGAAACACCACAAGAGGAATCAGAAGATGTGAAAAACTCAACATTAATATCAACAGTTTGACTATATTTCCTAGAGTGTCCCAATCCAATATCGATATCCGTCCGATATCAGCCTGAAAACAAATATCGGATTCAAGTTTCAGATTTTTTCCAATTCATTTTTAATTTATTGTATTCAATTGCAGAATACTGTAGATATTATGTTGAAGGTTGAAATGTATGTAACAAATTGGTTAATAATAAATGGGTCAGTTTTTCTCATACCCACTGTTGCTGACTATTGTTCTCTGTTTGAGTGACATCACATGATCAAGTCTTTTCTAACATTCCACACTACAAAATAAGTCATTATTATTATTTTTCTATAAAAGGAAAAAAAAAGTAATAAAAGTATGTATGATTCATGCTGATATCCGATCAATATCGGCCGATTCGCAAGGTTGCAATATTGGCATCGTATCGGAAATGAAAAAGTTGTATCAGGACATCCCTAATATTTCCCACCGTTCTGATTGTAGTGCATCCAGTTCAGCATGATCTCTGGTGCCCGATACCAGCGAGTCGCCACATATCCCGTCATCTCATCGTCTGTCTGTCGGGCCAGGCCAAAGTCAAGTATCTGGGGGGGAGGAGTCAATGTCTAAGTAATGTTTCCAGGAAAATATAACTTTGCACATGAATAGAATGAACTTCTGTATTTACCCTTAACTCACAGTCTTCATTCACTGCAACGTTACTTGGTTTGAGATCCTGGAAGAAGTCAACCAAACGCATGTCCCAACAAAGTAATTACTGTTTATTTTCTACATTTTTAGGGTTAGCATGAGGGTTGGGGTCAATTATACTTGTAATTGCGGAATTGATAATTAATTACAAGTGTGGCGCAATTACAATTTAACAAATCTGTTGCTGTCGTATTTGTAATTAAATTGTAATTGAGTTCAGAAAATTGACTTTACAATTGTTAATGCCATGACAATTCATTAAAAACTCTCAATTATAATTTAACGCAAAACCGGGGAACCATGTTACAGTTCTATGTACAGTTCTACACATGTGTAGCTAACAATTATTAAAATATGTTTCATATCAAGCTTTCCCACATTTTACCATTTAAAAAAAAATTGAAATCGAGGGGTATAGTGACACAAAGAAGGCTCAGACGCCCAAACAAAAAATATTAAAGCCTATATTTTCATTGATTAGGAAACCTAACAAGGTAACCAATAGATAGGAAAGAATCAAGATCATAGATATTTGTTTTTAGTGTGTTTTACAGCTGATTTAGGACCTGCTATCATAACAGATGTTAACAGAAAGCTAACACAAGAGAAAGGTTAACTTTTATTAGGTTATTTATTTCACGCTCAGTAATTGTAATTGAACTTTAGTAATTAAGAACGTGATTGTAATTGAGGATAAAAAAATATTGTAATTTATTGTAATTGGAAAATATGCTTGTCGCTGTAATTGTAATTGAATTATAATCAAACATGGATAATTAAAAACATAATAGCAACTGAAAAATGTAATTGACCCCAACCCTGGTTAGCATCACTTAAAGGTGCAGTCTGCAACACTTAGAAAAGTGACTTTTTGTCATATTTGCTAAAGCTGTCTCTATGTGAGGACAGCTTTACATGAAACTAGTAGTTTGTGTGATAAAAACAGACTCATTGAGCCCCGCCCCACCGCTGCTCCTGCTGCCTTTGGCAGATTGCCAGAATGCACCACGACCGAGCAAAAAAAACCAATCAGAACCAGGATTGTGTTTGATGGGCTGTCTGACAACTGTTGCTTACAGGCCCCGCCCCTTTCCCGGAGCTAGAGCACCATCTTTTTTACAGTGTATGGTCTGGAGGAGTAGAAGATGGAATTGGTGACTTTTCTGCTTGAAAGTTAATTACTGCTGCTTGATTTACAACATGTTTGATTTGTAATTGTTACACTAGAACTCTGTGGTGCATGTGTTGTTTATGTGCACGCAGCAGCCTCCGTGTGGGCTGCTGTAAGTGACACTGTGTTGTTGCTGCTGCTGCTGAGGTGTGTGCACATTGAGAGAGAGAGAGAGAAGTGCTGCAGTAATATGCTTTTAACAGAGCATGTTATATTACTGTGATGTTGCTGTCTGGCTAACGTTAGCTTTTTAGCTCCTCTGGGGGAGGGACTTTGGAAAGTTTGGAGGCAGGGCAAGAGAGCAGCGGGGAAGGAGGGAGAGAGAGGGATCTGAAAGTTGCGGACTGCACCTTTAATGGACTATTCTTGTTTAATGTATTCTTTGTTCTTTTTTTTACCATTACTAAATATACAGTACAAATGAGAAAACACATTCATGGACTAAAGACATTCTCCTCATAAAGCAACGGGAAACCACAATACATTTTAGCATTTTTGCATTTTTGCACTTTGTATATTAGATGTAGTTTGTATTTTTGTTATCAGAGGTCAGTGGAACATAAAGAGACACTGGACTCACTCTGTGGATCAATCCAGCTGAATGGATGTACTGTGGAACAGGCCATAGTATGGTGGGACAGGAGAGTGCGGGGAGGAGAGAGAGAGGACAGAGGTCAACAGAGCAGTTCACCACATTAGCTCCTGATTACAAAGAGAGGCTGCTTTGGTTACATCCATGGTAACCATGGCGGGCCGATCAGCCAAGCTGTTAAACTGTGGAGGAGTCAGCTGGTGATCTCATGGAGCGATTTGTGTCATAGAGAAATTCTGCCAGACAATTATTATTCAGCAACATGTATGTTTGCTTAATTTTGATGAGACAGACTTCATTAAGAAACAACAAAAAAAACACAGATGAAGCAGCAACTATCCACAATTAAAATATCATGAAATAAAAATAAATAAATAATAGAAGTAATAGTAATAGAAGTAGAATCAAAATCAAGGTATTCTGAAAAACCTAATCACTAGTATAATAAAATAAAGAAATATAAGAATACTGCACTATAAACCAAATTAAAATTATACTAAATAACACAGATTGTGTGTTTACATCATATGTTTTTTATTAATGTTCTAAACCAGCAATTCTCAACTGGTGGGTCGGGACCCAAAAGTGGGTCGCAGACCTGTACTGGGTGGGTCTCCAACAGCTGGTCAAAAATGAATAAATACTTAATGCCTCTCATGTTGGACTTGCCTTTTATTTTGAAATAAACTTTTCTTTCGACAGGCATGCTGTGAACGGCATGTTGCACAGGAAAATATATAGATTCATGATTTAAAAAAGACTGTACATGTGTTTTCAACAGCTATATTTCAAACACTAAATTTTGTTGCTTGAATTCTAAAAAAAAAAGTGGGTCACAATTTAATGACCGTGGAAAAATGTGGGTCCCAGGGTGAAACCAGTTGAGAACCCCTGTTCTAAACCACAGGTCCCCAAACCCCTGGCCGTGGACCAGTACTGGTTGTTGGACGATTTGGCCGCAAAAAAGAATAAAAAAATTATTTTAAAAAATGAAATGCATTTTATTTTCATTAGTGTTCCGGTTGTTTTATTTTGGGAAAAAAAAAAATGCCACTACAGTTTTTGCGAGCATCACTCCTTCGCTCATTGTCCTTGTGCAGTGGGATCGTGGTAGTTTTTGGGTGCAGGGTACGTAGAATAAATGTTAATAACATGAAGCTATTGGGAACTACTAAAAAAAACAACATCTGCTTCATAAATAATCTGTTTAATTAAATCTTGACTGCGGCTTGCTCTCAGTCAAAGATCAAGTGAAAATACACAACTAAATAAAAAACTAAAATGTACTTAATCCCTATTTCATTAATAGTCTTTTATTTAATTGTGTACACTACATTTTATTTTTTATTTTATTTCTTTTCTATGTTATAGTGTTTCTTCTTTTCATTCATCTGTAAAAAAAAAAAATTGCTATTTCCCCTGGGATAAATAAAGTATAACTGATTCTGATACGTTTGAGACATGTAGTAAACACACAGAAGGGCTGATTGTGATTTACCTTAAGGCCGCGGAGAAGCTGGTAAATTAAAAACTGCACGTGTTCGTCAGACAGCCTCTGGAATTTAACAATGTTGTTGAGGTCTGCACCCATCAGGTTAGTCACCAGGTAGCTGGAAAAAAAACAAAAGTGCAATTCAGTTGAAGTAAAAAGGGATGGGGGATGATAATATATTGCTGCCATGGCAACCATTGCACATCTCAACCAGCATGTAATCCCCCCCAGGATCCTCTCCAAAGCCATCACCATCTTATTAAGGACAAATTATTATTTTCTTGTGGAAAAAAAAACAAACTGTTGGTGAGAGCAAGGTAAGTGAAAGAAAGTAAATATATACTCACAGTTCGTTGAAGTTTTCTAAGGTAGCAGCGGGTGAGAAAACATCCAGCAGTCCAATTACCTGCAGAGACAAAGATCAATAAGAGAACAGAAACATGCAGAGAGCTGCGTCTCACTGTCTCTGGGAGTTTATAGTTTGCCAGCACTAACATTCTCATGTTTCATGTGCTTGAGCAGCCTCAGCTCTCGGTACGAGCGACGACTATGAATCAGAGCCTGGAAAGGCCTGGAAAGTTTCTTCACCGCAACCTTTTGCCGTAAGACGACATCGTAGGCCGAACTGTGGAGAGATAACAGACGGGAAGAAACAAAAACACCAAGATGAGACGTGCAGCTGAGCTCCTTTATAAATGAATATCAGCTCGCTGTGAGGATTCTGTATCACAAGGAGAGAAAAGAGAGAGAGAGAGATTTTTTTGATTTTACAAAAACACTTTATTTTCACAGGTTTAGTTTTCACAATTCAATCCAATAAAAGTGCTAATGCATTAAAAACCCAGTATGTTTTTTGGTTTTGTTTTTTAAAAAAAAGACAGTTTAAGCCATAAAAACATGCGGAAAAGCCAACTCATCATCAACAACTGAACAAACATTATTGTTAAAACACCATCGCTGTTTAAAAGCGTCCAAGTCTCCAATGTGTTTATAAAATCTCAAATCTAGCCAGATTCTCGCCCTTATATTGACCAGCCATATTGCCTCAGCCTCTTGTCCTTCTCTGTTCTCTACCCTGTTCTTTCTGCTTATATAAATGGCCATTTTAGCTTCACCTGAGAGGTAATTGAGGAGCTGCCACTTTTCTTTTTGTTCTTTTTTGTACTTAGTTCCCATGATAAAAACCCTCTCAGTAAAAACCACATCAAAGAGACTAAAAACCAATGTTAAAAGAGAGAAGAAACTCGTGAGTCTCTTACACTCTGTAAAAACATGGTAAACAGTCTCTCGAAGGCAACAAAAAGGACAGGTATTAAGAACAGCAGAATTAAAAACAGAAATAAAAGCATTGGAGGCATTGGAAGATCCCGCCACAGGGGGGGGGGTACCCCCCGGTCAGGCGGAGCTGGATCCCCCCGCCTCGGACAGGCATTCACGGTGTGTCCCTCCTCATTACAACCGAAACATTTCATAGCCGATGAGGTGGCAAATATCACGTAGTCATAATCATCTACTTTAACACGGAAGCAGAGGTTGAGGTCCGCATCCCAGTTGTTAAGTATCACAAACAGCTGTCTACGGTGAGACACTACGTGTTTCAGCAGTGGAGATCTACATCCAGACAGAATCTTTTTGATGGGTGACACCACCTTCCCATGTCTGGAGAGCTCTCTGCTCAGAAACTCATCGGTTATGAAAGGAGGGACGTTTGACAGGATGACCCTGGTGGACGGCTGTGTCAGCGGGGCCACCTGTACAAACATTTCATTCACCGTGATGCCTGACTCGACTACGCGGTTCACCTTCTCCACCTGATCCAGGAAGATGACCACGGCACTGTTCATCCGAGCGGCCGACCTCACACTGTCGTGCCCAACCTTCTCTTCCACAGCAAGCCCAATGTCCTCCACACTACACGGAAAGCTGGTGTTGATTTTAATGCCATGCTTTCGCGTGAGGTGGGTAAACGTGACTCCATTTACCATGGCGTCTTTAAACGCCGACCGGTAAAACCCCGGCAGGAGAGAAAAGAAAAGCAAACACACACACTAACAATAAACTTAAAGTGACAACTACAAACAATAAACCACATTAAATTTAAACTATATTAAACACACTCACTCAGCGTCTCACTCCACGCCACTCACTCACTCATGCATGCGCACAGAGAGAGAGAGAGACTGAAGAGAAAGTAATGGAACAAGGAAGGATAGGATGTCTGGGCCTGAAAAAGGAGCCGCTGTTCTTTATCAGCTGCCTCTTTTGAAATGGAAATGTCACTTTTAGTTTTTACAGTGAACAGTGAGTACTGCTGCTGCTGCTGCTGCTGTTATTACTCAGTGGTCCTACTTTCATTGCAGCTGTGCAAGTCCCCTACTAACAACAACCAACACATAATATCAATAATCATTAATAGATCAGCAATGCATTGGTGGAACAGGAAGTCAACAATAAAAACCCGACTTATTACATTCTATTTATCGCGAGGTTTCGTTCAGCGGTATGCTATCGATTCACTGGCGCCAAATATTGATTTTTTTTTTCTTTTCCCCTTATTACACAAGTTAAGTATAGGGCCCTATAAAATCCATGTTAAAGGGGGGTATCATGTTTTTTTTTCAGGCACATAGTACCATTTCATAGCATACTCAAATAACTATGCTACCCACATTTTTTGGGAGAATGCAGCAAATATTTTTTAAAAATCTTAAAAAAAAAAAAATTCACCTCTGTCTCTTTAAGAACCTCCAAGCTTGTCTGATGCATCCATGAACACTCCTTCAGTACTCATAAAAACACGCATGGATGTTGTTTACTTCTGTTTTTCTGTGCGCTGTATCTGGCTACTTTCTACATTTTTGAATGGTTATGAAAGTGAGGAATGCTAACATACGGTCGGAGGAAAAGTGATCTCTCCCCTGCCACTGGTGCATCTTTGGAATGTAGTTCATTCCAAAGATGAACTACAACCATTGTTGACCAATTGTTTCATCCAAAAGAGGGCTGTTTTCTTCTAATCAACACGCAGTTATCTCTCAGCTGTTTGCTGTGACTGCAGCTGTTTTTGACTGAGCTGGAAGCGGGAAGGGGTGCAAGCTTAATTTACATTTTTATTTCATTTTTTATTTCAATGCGTGCATTAATGAGTACAGACAACATAAGCCTAGGGTTTCTTACAAAAGTATTTAAAATAAGTAAATCAAAAGCTAAATCTGCAGAGGCGGGTGCTGTGGGCTGAACTAAGGAAGTGAACTTAGGAGGGGCCTCGTCCCCAAGGCGGAGCCTCGTCCCTCAAGCAAAACAGCAGGAAAATGGCTGCAGGCAGGAGATTTAAAGATTACTCAAAAAATATGTGAATCAATCTGAGAAACAATGGAGGTATGTTTTTCAGAAGGGAATGACACTAAAATGCTTGAAAAAGTGTTTTTTACGATACCATCCTTTAACGGAATCATGCACTGAATCAAATGGACAGAGTCGGCATGAAATGCATCACCGTGAGACAAGATTTTTTTTTTTATGGGGTAATTTTTCTGGGGAGGGCTTTCCAGGGTGCACCACCCTCCCTCTCCCATCTTAGCTGCATTAAATACCACCTAAACCACCTGAAACACCATTTAAATTGCCAAAAAACTACACAAATCATCACTGACTCCTAGATACTGTAGTATATTGTATTCCTACTGAAGTGTACACAGAGGAGGTGATGGAGGAAATGTAGGAGGTCATGGAGGTGAAAAATGAAGCTGTTCGAAAATAAATAAGAGGAAATACAGGAAAAAATACAAGTGAAACAGTGAGGAAAGGAGTGCAAAGGTTGCAAACAGATAAAAGAAGAAACATTAGTGGATATAAACGATTTCATACTATTCATGGTAGATGTAATAAACTGCTCTGCTTAAACTGAAAAGATCAAAATAATCATAAAGCCAGCAGAAAAATTCTTGGGATTTAAGAGTTTAGGGTTTGCAAGAAGTAGGGGAATCATTACATGGAGGAGTGATGAGTGTCCAGTCTCAGTCTGTGACTGAGGAGCGCTCTTTGTGGTCATAGTTAAAACTCAAGGCACAGAACTGGGATAGCACAGCGTAAACAGCACATAGATATAGACTACATGAGGGGAAACACAGGACCTGTGGAGGGCAGCAATACTCCTTTGATGCGTCTGCCGACCAGTGCCTGCTTAACTTTGCTGTGTCTGTAAAACTCCATCCGTTTCTCGTCAAGAGCAGCGACGCTCTGGGCAGCTTCACCTGCTTTTGATCCACATCTCATCAGAGCTACCCAGACAGCATGCATACGTCTCACTGATATCGGCCTCAGATCCTGCGTCAGCATTCTACTCCTAATGCGTCATTGCGTGTGTTTTTTTCCCCCCAAATTGGTGATACCACTTATAAAATAGTAGAACTGTAAAATGTCACTTCCATGAAGTGACATTGCTATGCTGCTGAAAATACATTTATGATCATGAACTGTGTTTCTCTTTATTTTGTCCACACATAATAAGCTATTTAGTATATTGTTTTTGTTGTTGTTGTTGTTGTGATATTGCCATATTCCTATCAGATTTAAGTAAATACTCGACTATGGATATGGAGATATTTATACTAATTGAATGAGCCGAGCTAAATAAAGGTTAATATAAGCTGTAGAGAGGCCGCACTGAGCATCTTTAATCCATCGTCCAAACGCTGATGTCTCCGCGACGTCTGCCCAATAAACAAACGCTCTCCATAATACGTCTCGATGATGCAACTTCATTCATCGTGCCGACGTCGGCGAGATGTATGTGTGATATCAGGGTACAGAAGATCCGTGGGAAAGGTTGCTTGTCATTGTGGACGAGGCCATCGATACCAGGGTAATGCACTGACTGAAATGTTTATTTTTCATATGCAGTGAAATTATCCAGTTTTCATAAAACAAGTTCATTCAGCATTGATATGTGTCCATGTTTACAGATAAGTTGATAATACTAGCACTGAAATTAGTTTTTTTCTGCATTCATTTTGTTTCGAATGATTTAATGCTAATTTGCACAAACATCATTAAGAATATTTTGGTGAAACATTATTTTGTATCAGAAAGACTTAAACATAACACCAGGACATTGGACTAGTTGTGGTCAGTGTTAAGAAGAGCCACTGTACAGTATACACTTTGTTTTACTTGGCTGTCATTCCTGTGAAATGGATTCAGTGCAGTCAATAAAATCTGAATTCCTTCAGTGACACAGATATCGTAATGTATCGTGGATGAATTTTCCCTGTGATATATTGTATCGTGATAATATCTTTATCATGGGCAAAAATATTGCGATATATCGTATCGTGAGGTACCTGGCGATACCCAGCCCTACTATTGACAAATAACTACTAATGAGTATTTGCTATTGAATCATTAGCCTGTAAATCATGCACTCAGCAATCTCCATAGTAACACTTGACTATTCTTTAGTATGCAGTGCTTTCAACAAATAGTACCACAAGCTATTTGGGTGCAAACAAAGAAACAGCATTACACTGTCGGGGGTTATGATATAAGAACTGATCAACATAACTCTCATACCTTTATTAGTGAACTCTCAGTTGTTATTTAATTGTTCTCAAGCTAAGGACAAAATATTATAAGTGGATTTGTTCAGGGTTTCGCAAGTTATAATGAAATGGTCATAGTTTAACTGTATTCAAGAAAATACTTAAATTAATATTAGAGCTCGACTTTTAAAAAAAGTGATAACTGATCTGATACATTTCCCGATACATGAAATAAGAACATTGACATACTGATATTAAAATATTTATATAACATACACAGTATATACTGTACATCAACACAAATTATTATAATACCCAAAATATGATTCAAGTCAAAACTACTCAATTAAAACACGATACTTTAATTACTGTTAACAAAAGGACTGTAAATCCACTGATAAGAAAAGGCAAATATGCAAAGTTAATCGTGCAAAGAGCCCAAATCATTGGCTGCACTGATTCATCAGCTGGGCTCTAGTTAATATATATTTATATACATCATATATCCAAATAACTATTTAAGGTTTATTGTGTTCTGCATCTGTCGTTAAATAATCAACAAACAAAAAAATACTGATAATGTTTTGATCGTGGAGCGTTCAGAGATCTTGAGCTGAACGTTTTGTAAACGTTTTGTTCTCTTTTCAAGTATGTCGACTTCCTCTATGAATTATCTTTACTTCTAACAGCGTAAAGCCATGTAGTTTTTTTTCTTTATTTAAATAAACCTATACAATTTATTATTCTTATGTCTGTGATTGTCCTTGTCTGAGGTTTATACAGTAACTCTGACACCAAGATTGGATGGATGGATGGATGGATGGATGGATGGATGGATGGATGGATGGATGGATACCAACAGCTACTGAATAACTGGTGACATGCTGCATGCTGTGCCGTCCCTTCAATTAAAGTGACTGCAGCAGGAATAAAAGGACTCAGAAAGTCTCACCAACACAACCCACTATTACGCAACCTTGTTACAAAACCAGTCTGAAAGAGACTTTTTAAAAAGCCATTATGAATGTGTGTGAGCACTGAGTACATGTTGTTCTTCAGACACCTGGTAGCTTCAAAATGTGCTACATTTTGTTTCCAACAACACAAAAACTCGGACAATGCTTGACTTCAGATGGAAAAAAAAAAAAAAAGAAACCAAAGTGCAAAACAAACGATGGACGAATCCTGTTAACCAACCATAAATATTATGGTAACACTGGCGACATGTAATGCTCACATGCTTGAGTAAGTTGCACTCTGGCAGAGTTGAGTGCATCCACATGGCCTGGGTTCTGAAATCACCTGCTGCCTGTCCACATGTCCCTGCTGGGCTTCAGCCAGCTCCCTGTAGGCGACCTAAAGCAGGCTTCAGTGCCTCAGCCAGATCATCTACCATACGCAC
Organism: Gouania willdenowi; assembly: GCF_900634775.1. NCBI lineage: Eukaryota > Metazoa > Chordata > Actinopteri > Blenniiformes > Gobiesocidae > Gouania > Gouania willdenowi. The sequence goes on along the minus strand of NC_041049.1, from coordinate 20,349,900 downwards.
TGCTATCACTTCTCACAGCCAATAGGACATTGATTTCTCACATCTCCTTCGCCTCAGTTTCTATGCAGTTGATAAATGATCTCCATGCAGCCAGAGTTTAAAAAAGAAGTTATAAAGTAGAGCTGTACAATTAATAACGATTTTGATTAAATTAACCTGATTGTCTTTGATTTTTATATTCAAAATGTAAAAGCCTTTTCTTTATACGCTGTATCTGTTTTAGTAGTTGCACTCAGAGTCTGTAACAGTGTATTTATATAGTTAGCCCATAGGAAATTTTACATTATTGGGTACATTTTTATTTATTTTTTTTGTATTTATTATTATTCTCGTTTAAAGCTTTTATTTTGCAGTCTAAACTGTTCACATATTTTGGGGTCAAAGGTACTAGCAGATGTTTTCCCTAACCATGATGAATAATTGCGATTAATAATCGTGACTACAATACTGATCCAAATAATCGCGAATATCATTTTGGCCATAATCGCGCAGCTCTAATATACATTGTGTTTATACCTGATTAACCAAATTAAACTAGGGTTGTCCCGATCCGATATCAACATCGGATATCGGCCCGATATCAGACTGAAAACGAATATCGGATATCGGATTCAAAATTTCAGATTTGTTTTTTTTTTTTTTTTGCAATTCATTTTTTATATATTTTATTCAATTGTAGAATACTGTAGATATTATGTTGAAGGTTAAAATGTATGTAACCAATTGGTTAATAATAAATGGGTCAGTTTTTCTCATCCCTATTTCTCATGACTATTGTTCTCTGGTTTTAAATACCTACAAATTCCCAACAAAAAAAAGTCATAGATCTCTTAGTTTTTAATTCATCTCTTTGTTTCAAAATCAAATTCCACTCTAAAAAAAGAGTCCTGAGCCCACGGATGTCTCGTGATAACCCTGGTGCGTACAAATACAATCAGCTCAGGGCGCTATCAACATCCCTTCATCCTATTTCCAATCGAAATCTCTGAAAAGAGACTCAATATTTGAAACGGGAGAAAATGAAGCAGCGTGTCATGTTTTATTCATAGCTATCATAGCAAATGAGAGGCTTCATGCCAAAGTTGTGTTTAAGTGAACAGATGCTATGCTACATATGCTGACATGAGATGAAAGCAAGCTTGATCAGCGTAAAACACGTCCTCTCTCCAGATGTTGTTTCAGCCAAACAACATTAAGTTGGCCCAGTTCAGAATGGGGGAAAAAAAGATGGTTTACAGTTCGATTTGGACTTTATAAGCCCTTCAAAATTTGTCTTTTGAGTAAAAGTCATGAGAAGTGCCTGTTCAATTATTAAATTAGGTTCTGTACTCAGATGCTAAATGCTCCAGTGTCTGCACTTTGCCTCTTCATTCTCTAATAGCTGCTATACACTTACGCCTAATGTGCTAGTCCTTTTCCTGATCTTCACCCTGCCCATAATAGATGGCATGAGCTTGTAAAAACCTTGATACAATGTCCCTTGAAATTGTGTTTGGGAAAACAAGCTGCTCAAGAGTGAGGTTTATTGTGAATCCCAGGGGATATAACAGATTTCAGGACTAACCTAACCCCCCATTTCCAATCTAAAGACAACCCTTACAGATGTCACACACTTGACACCCATCCCCCTAACCATGAGAAAGTCACACAAAGGCTGGAGATCAAAAATAACAATGCAAGGCGGCACTCGATGGGGTCCATAGGAATTCTGTTGGTGTATAATTTTGTTAACTCTAGGGCTGTAGTCAACCAAGAAAATGATTGGTCGACCAAGACTATGGCACACGTCGCAATTAGTCGACCAAAAAAAAAAAAAATTGGAGAATGAATGATCAGGTGCAGAGGAGGACGAGGAGAAAGAAAAAGAGAGACAAATATTTAGTTTTGTCTTTTTGTGGTGGTGATTTCCTTTAAACACAGACCATTTATGATGTGAACCTTATTCAAGCTTTGACCAGAATCCAACAAAGCAAAAGTGAAACCTACAGTTCTGACAGACATTAAGTATTTATATCAGAGCCCGACCTGAAACTGACAATTAAAACCTATTTTTTCCTCATACAAATGACATATTTATGTTTTTTTTAGTGGTAAACCTGCGCAACACTCACTCACACAGCTGTGTCTGGACATAGAATCAATTTTAGGAATTAAATAAAATATATTTGATATTTAATCCTTATCACCTATATAAGCGCATTGCATTGCACGGTATTGAAACTGATAATGTTGCTGGTCGACCAATGAAAATCTTAGTCGACCACGACGGCATCGACCAATTAGTCGACTAAATGACCAAAGTTTGCATCCCTTGTTAACTCTATCTTTTTTTATCTGTATTTATTGAGAGATTATTTCATAAATTAAATGCAAAGAAGAAAATAAGAAGAAATTAATTGAATAAAAACCTAAACGTAAAACAAAGTAGTAATGTGCCCTTCACATAAAGGTGAGACAGTGTTAAATATAAACAAAAACGTAAGGTAGTATTTTGTAGTAATAAATATATACAATATTGATGCAATACATGCCTTTTGAAAGGATCTTTACCTCCATCAATGAGGTCATATTTTCGACAGTGTTTATTTCTTTGTTAGTTAGTAAGCAGGGTTATGTCAAATAGGAGTATGACGATATCGCAATACGGCGATATATCGCGATATTTTTTTGCACGATCGATTATCGATATGCTTGCACTAAGTATGGATTTATTTATTTTTTTCACTAAAATGTGCAGGTAGGTCTTCACAGAAATGTTGTCACTGTTTGTTGAAGGAACCAATATATTGTTTACTGGAATATTGCACTATAGTGGTGTCACTGGTAAGAAAGACCCTATTTTTTGTTTACAGAAAGAACTATTGGAGATACCTATTCATTTACATTGGTATGTTGACACTTATTTACAGAAATGTTGCACTTAAATAGTGTCACTGTTCATAGGACACTTTTTCAATTTGTTGTCTTTCAGAGATATTAAATAAAAATTGCATCTTTTAACTTAATCTGTTTTTTTTTTCTTGTTATGTCATATATTATTGTAGATTGATTTCTAACCAATATATCGACAATCGTGGTACCGTCATATTGTGAGATAATCGTTATCGTGAGCTTTGTATCGCGTATCATATCGTATCGTGAGGTACCCAGAGGTTCCCACCCCTAATGTCAAAGTGATTATGATCTATACACTGACTCTGGATCAGTTTAAAAAATCTCTTATCATTGGCGAAATTTCCAAACTTCAAGTCTCGGTTTGTATTGACTGATCTTAATGAAATTTAACTCAGTTATTGGGTTGGTTCCTCAATTACCCAATCAAGTTTCATCCAGATCAGATCCGGATTGCTCAATTAATCATGATTTTTCTGGAACAAAATGGGTGTGTCCATACATTTGGACCTGCTGTATCGTTATTAATGGGGAATAGACATTTCTTCCAAGCCTTTAAAGTGTGAATGATCACTGAACCATAATCCGGATCACTGATCCAGATAACTGCAAATATCTAGCAAATAGGTTATTTGTGCTTGGCGGAGATTTGCGCTCTCAAACTGGTGAGTTCCTGATTCTTTCTAATACTTACTTCCTTAATAATGCCTCAAAATAGGAAACGTCCCTTTCCAACAATGACTTTATTAAGTAGAATTTTTTTCTCTTTAAATAGACTCATGTCAAAATGTTATGTTAATATCTAATTACTTAATTATTACACTTTTATACACTTTTCATTTGTACTGGGAGATCTTTTCACTCAATTTCATGTCACTGGGTGCTGTTTTGTATTTGTTGCTGAGACATTATGGTCTCTTGAGTGTTTCACAATGAATAATTCTCCTGTAGATATGATTATGGTTACAGCTTCCTGTGTGAGTAAGTGAGTAAGTGCCAAATTAATAATGACTCTAGTACTTTCTCAAATACAGTTGTAGAACCAAGGCTCCTTGTTCTTAATCTATGTAGTGACAGGAAGTTGCAACCCAAATAGAGGAAGTAGCATTCTTAAGAATAAGATGGAGAAAAACAAGATGAGTTCTCGCCACTGAAGGGCCAAACAACTGGTATTTTAGAAAGACTGCTGACTCAGCTGCTGTCTAGCAGTATGTTGACCGCTCCTTTTAAAGTGCATTTACACAGTTCTACAAACTAAGCATCCCTCCATTAATCCTTTTATTATAAGGATGCATGTCCTAACAAGGGGGAGAGAGTTTCTACCTTGCTTTTATGAGCTCCACAACGCTAAAAATAAACCATTTAGTTATAAAACAGAATGTACAGTATATTATCCAACTATATGTGCCAAACTCTATAGGTTTCACTAATGAGCATTGCTCAGTTTACATGAAATCCAACGGTACATTAAAAACTGGTATGTCCACGCTCATAGAAATGAGTGTAAAACAAGTTTTCCTCAACAGATTTGAAATATTCTTAGTAAACGTGAGCAGAGGTGTCCACAGTGGGCTTAAAGGACAGTGTAGTATTGATTCCAGGATCAGTGCAGATTATCTTAAACCTAGCTTTGACAAAGACTCATTAAAGAGGCCATGTTATGATGGGGATGCACTCATCATGGTTTGTGAGATTTATTTTTTTTAATTTGGTATATTGTGGTAGAAGACAATTATGTTTAATTTACACTGTATTATTCTCACTGACAACATCCAATTTAGCTTCACCATTGCAATCATGTTCTTGAAATTTTGACGAGCCCCATGGGAATTGTCGCACAAACCATCCATTGTCTTGTGTAATCATCAGCTTGCCATTAACAGCTTAATTAATATTGTTAGAGTGTCAGAAGAGGTTATCCCCCCACCCCCCAGCCCCCCATGACACGTTGCCATGGCAATGACATCCTGCCTTTAATGCGCTTGCAACAAAACTGTACAGGCTTGCATGCAATGAAGTAGGGGGGGTCATTTCTGAATGCATGGCATAATTAGACAGGAAGTAGACTGTGGGCGAAGGCGTGAGTTGTCTCTGCAGAATTGAGAGAAAGTCTCAAAGTTCTAGTGAGGTTGATAGCAGCAGATGAGGACAAACATCAGGGGCCAGGGCTCAGATACACAGAACATGACTGTTGTTGAGAAATGCCTTCTTTTTTTGACCAGGTCTTGTTCTTAGATTCCCTGACACACATAGTGTAGCTGTAGAGCAGCACAAGATGAAAACCAGCTCTGTCATCCTACACCAGTTCTCTCTTTATTAAACAATGACATGAAGGCAGCAGATCACATGATGTTTATAGGATGAAAGGCTTCATCCTGCACTTCATACAAGCTCAGTGCAACACTAATGCACATGTGATGCATCATGGACAGCGTTAGGTATAGATGTTAGTGGCTGTGCAGTGTGCAGCCTCGCCCCTCTACACACACGCGCACACACACACACACACACACACACGCGCACACGTACTCACCATACTGATCCATAAGCTCCCGAGCCCACCGGCGTCAGGTTCTGGTACCGCTCAGGGACCTCCCACACAGTCTTGTTCAGCTCCTGCCGGTAAAATCCCGGTCTAGCAGACATGTTCCTCCTCTACAGCAGCAGGAAACAAAGAGAAGAAGAGAGAGAAGGAAGGTTTGGAGACGGAGAATGTTCAGCTGTGTGCTGTCTGAGACTGCTGCACTACTACTACTCTCTCTCTCTCTCTCTCTCTCTCTCTCTCTCTCTCTCTCTCTCTCTCTCTTTCTCTCTCTTCTCAATTCAAAACAGCTTTATTGGTATGAGAAACAAGTTTACTTTGCCAAAGCAAATGTGACATAGAACGATGTAGACACAAAGAGATTAAGTGTAAAAATAAAAATAAAAATAGGCTTTCTCTATATATATGTAGAACAAAATTTACAATTAAGTAGAGCTGGGCGATTTTGCCTAAAAAAAAAAAAATTTTTGATTTTTTTTTTTTTTTTTAAAGAAAAATTCGAGTTTCGATTTTTTTATTATTTTTTTTTTTCTTCAATGCACTTAAAGCTGCTATCCGGTGTTTCTGAGAGAACATCTCGATATCCCGCCCTAAACAGCTCCACTTCCTCCCACTGCCTCTGCCAATCTACCAGAAGCCACGCTTCTACTTTTCCGCACACGCATCGCGGAACATAACAAGGTCGCATCGGGTCACATTGATATATGTCTATGGATCATATTTACCTATTTGCTGTTGTGACGCGCGACCTTGTTTCCGTGCACAGTTCCACATTCACTTTGATTGACAGTCTCAAAAACACGAAGTCGAAGCCTATTGGCTGGGCGATCGTTTCCATTTGTATAGGGGTCTATAGGACGAAGGAGGATCAAAGAGTAGATCAAAGTAAAAGACTTGTTAGGTATTTTTATGAACTCAAAAGAATCATACATGAACATAGAATTCTCAGAAACTCCAGATTTCAGCTTTAAAAATGACTGCTGACATCACATACATCTCGCCAACGTCGGCACGATGAATGAAGTTGCATTGGCGAGACGTATTATGGAGAGCGTTTGCTCATTGGGTAGACGTCGCGGAGACAGCTTCACGGAAGTGACATTTTACAGTTCTACAATTTTATAAGCGATATCACCAATTTGGGGGTGGGAAACACACAAAATGACGCATTAGGAGTAGAATGCTGATGCACGATCTGAGGCCGACATCAGCGAGACTTACAGTATGCGTGCTATCTTAGAATGAGGCTCCGTCATTCAACAATATCAAGCTTTAACCCAGGTTTAAGCAAAAGTGCAACAGCAACTTCACAGTAGCTTCAGTTTTCTGATTAAGAAATCAGATAACTACATATTCTATAACATAACATTACGATTAAAAAAATAATAAACTCTTCCCGTAGCATCTCAGCATAGATAAATAAAACATGCCTGTGGCACACATATAGCCTACTCAAAGGGTAAACACATGTAAACAAAGAGAGGGCTGGCTCACATCACGCTACGGTAACCCACAAGGACAGAACTCAAAAAAGTCTGAAAAAACTGTGGTGGAAAAAAATTAAAAGAAATTGTTATTTTATTTTATTTTTTTACTCGAATTTTCAAATTAAAAATAGTTTTTTATCTACAAATTCTGATGTTGTCCAGATGTTTGCTTCGTAGATCCTGGTTAAGCTCCTTTCCTCTGATAACTTTTGACTTTGTTCTCCCTGATTTCTTATAACTTTGGGCAGTCTATAAAACTCCAAATGTTTTTCACGGTCTGACCGATTGGTACAGCCAAAAACATGTCAATATTTCACCATTCACATTCTTTCGACGTTAGGGTTCTGCTTGGATCTGCATTTTGTTTCCCTGCTGAGTACCTCCAATATGGTGACTTCCAGTTTGATGACATGCCGTGAAAACCCTCTATAGGGTCTAAGGGGGCTGGGGGTTGTCAGAGTTCCTTTTCCTGTCACAGCAGTCAATGAATGTTGCTGCCATGTTTGCACATTGCTGGATTTCCCCGAGAAGGTAGGGGAGTTTTTGGACGTCAGACAGGTTCTGAAAGTCTTTGTGGGTGTGTGTGATCAAGGGGAAGTAAATGTCTCTGAGGTCCTGGTAGCGGGGGCGGGAGGTCAGGAAGTGCAGCTCGGTCATAAGGTGCTCATAAAATTTGATCGCTCTTTTCTGGATTTGAATAATTACAGGTTATTGTCCTAATTCTGCTCTGCATGCATTGTTTGGTGTTTTCTGCTGGACATGGCGGATGGATTTGCTCAATTCTGCATGCAGAGTCTCAATTTGGTGTTTATCCCATTTGTTAAAGTCTTGGTTAGCGAGTGGACCCCAGACTTCGCAACCATAGAGAGAAATGGGTTCTATAACAGAGTTTAATATTTTAATCCAAATTTTAATTTAATGTTCTTTTTGATAGCGTAGAACACTCTTCTGGCCTTGTCCCTCAGGTCTTTCACAGCTTTGTTGAAGTTCCCTGTGGAGCTGATGTTCTGGTGTCCTTTTTGGAATATCATTATTTAGTTTTCTCTCTTAAATGTAGATGTAAATCTAATTATTAAAAGTAAATCTAAATTGAATCTAAAGCTAAATGTTAAATTGGTCGCCAAGTGTAATGCTAAATGTTTAGAAATGATACAAAGTGGGCTGGTCAGCGCCTGTCGATCACGAGGCCCCGCCCAGTGTGTGGAGTGCAGCTTTACACTTGGCGACCGATTATAATTTAGATTTAAATTTTACATTTACACTTTTATATTTATATTTATATTTAACATTTACATTCAGATTGATTTTTCATGTTTACACAGATATATAACATGCTGTTTTACATAAATGTGTCTTCAATTAAAGAAAAATGTGCTAAATGTGAGGAAAGTGAGTTAAATGCTCAAAATATGTTGGCTATGAAACAGTGACCAAGTTTTTACATTTGGCACCCTATACTCTGTATGTGTATGTGTGCATGTGCTTGTGCAGCATATTGGACATGTATATGTGTGTTTGTTCTATTCCTATAAGAAGTCTGAACTATTCAATCCTGTTGTAAACAATTTTTTTTAGTTCCTCTGTAGAACTAAAACAGGTAGCAAGTAAGACTCACCACTTCTCTCTTAAACTTCAAAATAAAAAAATGTGCACAAAATATAAAATGTCACGTAATGCAGGGTTCTCAACCTTGAGGTCGCGAGACACTGGGAGGCAGTCACCAGATGCCTTGAAAAAACTAAGAATATTTTTTGAACAATTTGAGCCAGTTTATACGAATTGTTCCTACTTTTTTCTGCTACTTTAAAGCAATTTATATTGACACTTTTTTACCACTTTTTCTGTCTCTTTTTAGCCACTCTAATTTTCAACTTTTAACCAATTCCTGTGGTTTTCAGTCCCATTTCACCACCTTTTCCACAATTTTTTGGTCACTTTTAACCCATTTTCTTTCTGATTAAAACAGGGATTTACATATTTAAGATGACTATATACTATGGCCTAAATAATAAACTAATATTTTGAATAAATATTTTGCTGACTTCATGGATGGGCCCCAAATAGCTCTCCCCTTTATTCCCCCTTATAGATGGCCCTGTCTCCACATTACTGTTCTTCAATGTTCATGTCTGTGTTCAATCACCTTCAGGTGCAGTGGGGGTCCCTGCTTGGTCTCTGGAACTTTTATTTTGGGGGTCGTGGGCTTGAGGTTGAGAACCACTCAGTTTAATGGTGTGCCTTAGCCTCCTGGTGGACAGCAGTAAAACTGCAGTACATAAAATGCAAGAATAAAGATTTCCTTTAAGGACTGATTAAAAGCTGTTGGCCCTGTACCATAAATATTCAATGGCACTGTTTATAATGAATGCCCTAGTTAAATTTTCTGTGCAGGTTTGTTAAACTGCCCATTTGTATTGAAGGAACCGAGGAGCAGTATTACAAATCATTCCTTCCTGCTGCTGACTGTCAGACTATTCAACATACAGAGCCACACACACACACACACACACACACACACACACACTATGGTTGCCACTATTATGTCGACTATTAAACAGTCAACGCGTTGGGTTTTTTTTTTTTGTTTTTCTGTCAAAACTGCTGTGGCACCAGACACACACACTGAACTATTTAAGGAGTGGTGGCCTAGTGGTCAGTGAAGACAGCATGGAGGACCAAAGGGTCCACGTTCAATTGCAGCAGAGAACAAACATGGGTCCCTGAGCAAGACCCTTTACTCCCAAGCACCCACAATGCTGTGGCAGCCCACTGCTACAAGGGAAATGAGTGAAATGCAGAGGAAATAATTTCACTGTGTTGTAATCAATATTATTTTCATTATTACGAGTCTTCTATGTGGTAAAACACAAATGTTTAAAAACCAGTTTAAGTAGGTGAAAACTAGCATTGTGTCTACAATTTGCACTGGACCCTTCATGTGATGTAAAACACCTTTTTTTCCTGAAGCAAAGTCAGTTTTCTAATCCCTCATGGTAGCAAATGGAGCACCATGCTGTCCTCCAGTCTTACTGAGCTGCTGAATCTCAACAAAACGCCTGGTTTTTAGTTGTCAGCGGGGAGCAAAGTGCTAATTTAACAAATCAGATGCTGTGATTAAAATGCAGCACAAAGCTGAACTTCAAGTCTGGTGAAAATATTGAGCTTTAGAGACATTTAAAAGTTTAGCTTTAACCTGTTTTAACTGTAGGGTTAGTGAGAAGAAATACTGATAATACTGAATACTAATACTGAGAAGATGAAAAAATGTATGGAAGGAAAGTGTAACAGTAATATATTTGTTAAGGACAATATTCTTACAATATTTATAAACAGGAAGTATAACTTCATTGTGTTTTTAGGGAGCTTTTATTTTACATCTTTATTTTTTCAATGTTATTTTCATAGATCTATAGATAAATCACCTGTATTGTCACATATGCACATACATGAAAAGTGTTCTATGCATTTAACCCATCGCTGAGGAGCAGTGAACAGCCACAGTGTAGCGCCCAGGTGAGATTCGAACCGGTGACCCTCCGATTGCAAGCCTGCGTGACGCCTGATTTTGGCCCATGTAGATTTGATTTAGATCTGGCTTTGTACTTTTGTGTTTTGTAATTTCTGTACTATAAGACTAATAATATATAGATTTATATAAAAAATATCACCCATATTTTTGTCCCATATTTGTATGACAGACTGACAGCAAGTCATTTAGGGGAGTACTGGTGCTTTTTCCCCCATTTAAAGCACTGAACAAGATTATTATTTGATTTAAATTCCTTTAAGGTATACAGCTATGCTCCTACTTTGGCTTTTTTTTATGACAAAAGGAGAGTACATGAAACCAAATATTTGGTATGTGTGTGAGTTTTATTGTTTGGTTGTAGTTACATTATCTAAACCTGCATCTTTATGTGTGTGTTTTGTTTTGGTTTTTTCCTTTTATATCATGATATTCTAACTTTTTTCTGATTGCTGTTGCCTATCATGGCATAACCTCATGTGTATAGATCTAAATCTCTCTCTCTCTCTATATATATATATATATATATTTTTTTTTTTAAACTTTGCATTATTAAACAAATTATATAGCCAGATACACTATGAACAAATAAAGTATTTCCCTGTCCGTCCATCCGTTCTCTGATTCCTTCTCCTTCTATTGTCACATATTGTAACATGGTGTAATGTTGTGCTCCAGCTTTATATACACTGGCTAGTTTTATGTTTATGAGATGAATCTTTAAGCTTTTTAAGAAAAGTGGTTGATCATTGGTTGATAGATAATCAGACTACAATGTTTAATACTATATGTTAATAATAAATATACTGTTTTACCTAACATATCAGTTAATGTATTAAGAAACAGTTAATTAATGTCTATGGGACAGAGTTAATTAAAACATTATTAAGCATTAAAGTTGCATAATGTAATTAGTTATCCTTGTATATGCATTACTTATTATTAATTAATGAATTAGTGAAATGTAATAACATCTCTAGTAATCCTTTACTTATGGTGTTTAATAAGTACGGTGTTACATATATAAAATATATAAATATATTTACTTAACCATGAGTGATACAGCGTTTCCTTCAGATTAACAAATGATACCTTTGAATGTTAATTATGCAGCACATTGTTTCTTATTCATTGTTTGGAAAATCTCTGATATCAGATATTGAAGCGCTGAGCTTTGCTGTGACTGAAGTGAAACCTGAAAGTTGTTTGAATGTTTGATTCTTCATCAGTATGAGCCATTTAATCAGTGGGATGTAGGAAACAGGAGAACGCTGTTCGTCTGTGTCCTTTATGTGTTCAAGTGAGTTACAAAGTGTGAAATCAGATTTTAAGTTAAATATCAGAAATGAACAAAAGCCCATTATTTTTGAATGTCTACTTACAATATTTTAAAACAACAAACTACCTTGCATGCATTTACATGTTTATGTACATATATTTACAATATAAGATGCAGGGGACATAGAAGTCAGCATCTACTCCTCCCTAGTGGACCACGGCTCATCCCATTGTGCATGGATGTTGAAATGTTGTCTGTAAAACACCAACATGCTAACTTTGGCTCTGCAGAAGATCTTGCAAGGAGCTGATTTGTTTCTGAAGTGGGTTTATTTGAGCCTGGGAGTCCATATAGACATTGTTGTTCTCTGAAACCTGCACCTGCTTCTTCAAAGCTCCCATCCTTCTGCTCCATTGCCCATTACAGTCAGCCATCTTTAATTGAGCAGATGTTTTTAACTGGTCAATCATCTTGTCCCGGTCCTGAAGCTGTTTTGATGCTTCTGCAGCATCTTTCTGCTGGACGTGTAGGGCACTGTTTCTCAGTCATGTTCTTCTCCGATTCAACGTTCTTGTCACTGAGGGCTTGGTCGGCCTTTTTTAAAGTGAGGATTTCACTGTCCTTCTCTTCCTGATCCATCAAATCCCCCCAATCCATCTTCATCTCCATGATGTTGAGGTCAGTGAGCCTACTGGTTTCTTGAAAGAACATGTTTATTTTTGAAAACCAACGTTCATGGTGTTTAAAGTTACTTTTATGAAATAAATGAATAAAATAAAATAAAATAATACAGATACACAGAAAAGCCTTCTAACGCACATATAAACAGCTTTATTCAGCTGTGTATGTTTAGACTACAAGAGAAAAAAAAAGTTAAATAATGAACCACATTAACACAGTGTCACATAGTCATTTATTAACCAAATATCTACATTTTAAGTTTGGTCATTAAGCTTAGAGATCCCATACAGTAACAGCATTATTTGGTAATAAGGGAGCAGAGAGAGGTATAACGTAACTATTTTTTTCTCTAAATATAATAAATATCTAAATAATTATAGTGAATTATACATTGAATACTGTAATGGTATGAAAAAGTTACAAAATATATTATTTTTAACTTTTAGTATTTTTTTTATTGTGATCTTAACATGATTTTACAAAGTAAAAGTGAAAGGGAAAAACTTTATCATCATGTAAAACACAATATTTTAAACATCAGAGAATTGTTCATAATCATTTGCATGGATGTAGCAAAACATTTGAAACTTTTTCCTCTTTTTTTTTTTTTTTTTTTTAAAAAAATGAGAAACAGCTTTTTTAATCTGCACAAGTGACACAATGATATGAAGATTGAACAAGTAGTTTTGATGATTTTAATTTTGATCTGATAAATGCACCAACACGACTAATAAAAACTGTAGAAGCATCTTGTGTTTACAGTATGTTTGTATAGCGGAAAGTAGTGAATAAGTTGTGTACTACTTTGTCCACAGGGTGGCAGTATGGTCATCATGCAGAGTTTATCCTTCCACTCCATCTAGTCAAAGCACTCACATTTATTAGGAAGTGTAGGACAAATACATCAGTAACACGTGCCTGATCATCAGGTCACAGTCACACATCTGCATAAACTAATCATAAGAATGTGGATAATAAATATGCTTTTGGATATTCTTGTGCATTTTACACCACCATAAACCCTGTTCAAGCTAAGTGGGCTTTTGAATCAATAGTGCATTGTGTTAAGTTAGCTTTACATTAATAATCCTTTCAGTAATTGATCTGCTGGGTAGAGATCTATACAGCATATTTACGAACTTATATTTCCATTTATTATTTTGCTCATTTTAATATTTACCCTCACATTCTACCTTTAATGACCAAATTCTGAATGGTGGACTCTTATAGTAAGGGTGTCCCATCCTGATGCAACATTGTTATGGTATTGGAAGTGAATGAGTTGTAACCTTGAGTATTGGCTTATTTTGTCGTGTGGAATGTTAGAAAAGCCTTGATCAAGTGATATTACTCAAACAGAGAACAATAGTCAGCAACAGTAATAATAATAATAATAATAATAATAATAATACATCAATTTTATATAGCGCTTTTTTTAAACTCAAAGTCGCTTTACAGAATTAAGGGATTATTCTTTCACTCCACACTTAGTAGGTATGAGTAAAACTGACCAGTTTATTAGAAGTTCTGAACCAGAGTCTGGAATGGACTGCTTACATCACAATGCTTGTATCAACAATTTAAAATACAAGCCAATCTTATCCGATACTTGTTTTTTGTTTTTGTTTTTGCTGATATCGGACCGATATCTGACGTCAGGACATCCCTATCTTATATGCATATGTACATATGTTGTTCTAGTTATGTTCTTGGTATAAATTTCATTGTGTTTTGACATAACTGTAATATTGTTAACAAAGTAAATTGATATTAAAAAAAAAAAAAATCTAATGTAAATTGTATTGTTTTGGTACACCTGAAAAAGAAGTTGACGCATTGAAATAAGAAAACAAGAGTGCTCTATATTTGCTTCACTGGATTATGTAATAGGTCAGGTCCCATAACTGAATTTAACTAAATATATTGTTGCCTTCCCTTTTTCTATTTGGCATAATGAATTACTGTCTGATCCTTGACTGCATGAAATGGCCTATAAGAAATGATTTCCTCTGCTTTCCTTTCTCGTCTGTACTATCAGGTGTAAGATAAGATAAAATAAGATACAACTTTATTCATCTCACAGTATAGAAATCTGATTTGTACAGCAGCAGAAGAATAAGGAAAAGCAACGTTACACAATGGAAATAAATACAAAAAAAATTAATAGGATAATTTACATTATATATATATATACAACTAATATATATGTATATAATATATTTATACATACAGTATATATAAATGAAGAATGTCGACATAGATAGTTTTGTGTGTGTGTGTGTGTTTATAAAATTATTTCAGTGTGCAGAGTAGAGCACTATCTCCATACCAATAAACAAAAACTCCAGTGTGTAGCGGCTCAGTGAAGGTGGTGTGGACTCTATGAAGGAGAGTTATTGTGTCAGAGACGCTGTAGAAGGACAGAATACCTGCTGTGTGATCCACGTACACTCCTATTATGGAGGACTGAGGACCTGACACTGGAGACTTGATGTTGTTGTGATAAAATGTGTAACTGTTTGGAGACCAGCTTAACCTCCATGATTTGTCATTAAATCCAAATACACAATCCTTCCCTCCCCCTGCTCTGGCGATACTCTTGTATGCAACTGATACACCAACTACTTTCCCTCTCACCTCCACCTCCCAGTAACAACGACCCGTCAGACTCTCTCTGCTCAGGACCTGAACGCATCCAGTGAACCTGTCTGGATGATCAGGATGATGTTGATCTCCTTTCATTCTTGTTACTTTTCTGTTTCCTTCTGATAATCCGAGGTATGTGTGAGCTGTGTTTGGATCCAGAGTGATTTCCTGTGAATACTTTAAGAATCCATCTCTGCTCGTCGGCTCTGATGGTAAAACATCCACTCTCTCCACAGTGTGACAGACTTTGGTCCAGTCCTCCATCAGGACTTTGTGGAGATGTTCTCTGAGCACTGACACAGCTGCTGTCACCTCCTCAATGCAGCTCCCAGGACCTCTGTGGGTGACAGAGGAGTGTGTGGACACACTGAGCGCTGACAGGGAGCTGTAGCTGAGGACAAACTGGATGTTGTCCTCAGTGGTGGAGATCTGCTGCAGCTCAGCGTCTCTCTTCTTGAGCTCACTAATCTCCTGCTCCAGCTTCTCCTGAAGAGCTCTGATTGCACTCACTTCAGTCTGCTGCTTGGATCTGACCTCCTTCTCCTGCTCAGAGCTTCTTCTGTGGAGGAGACTGATCAGCTCAGTGAAGACCTGCTTGCTGTGCTCCACTGTCTGATCAGCGGAGAAGTTGATGGTTTGCTCCTGCTCTTTAAGCAGCTCCACATCTTTCTCTCTGTCCTGGATGTTCTTGTGGATGTCAGCTCGACTCTCCTGCAGCTCTCTCTGTTTGTCGGTCCTTTCTGTTGCAGCTGAAACCGTGTCGTGGTCTTTATGTTCCTCCATGGAGCAGAGAAAACAGATACACTGCTGATCAGTGCGGCAGAACATCTTCATCACCTCATCATGACGAGAGCAGATCATCTCCTGGATCTTCGTGGAGGGATCCACCAGTTCGTGTCTCTTGAATACAGCAGATACATGATGAGGCTGAAGGTGTTTTTCACAATAAGAGGCCACACAGTTCAAACAGGACTTGAAGGCTTTCAGTTTTTTCCCAGTGCAGAAATCACAGGCCACGTCTTCTGCTGCGGCAAATCTTTGATCATCAGGATCTTCTTGAAGTCTGTTGTTCTTCAGCTCCTCCACTAACTCTGCTAACATGATGTTTTTCCCCAGAGCAGGCCTCCTTATGAACGTCTCTCTGCACTGAGGACAGGTGTAGATGCGCTTCTCCTCCTCTGCATCCCAGTGGTTGCTGATACACGTCCTGCAGTAGCTGTGTCCACAGGAAGTGGTCACCGGCTCCTTCAGGAGGTCCAGACAAATGGAACAGGACAAGGTTTCTGTCTGTAGCTCAGCTCTTTGCTGCTCCATTTCAGCAGTGTGTCACTGTCACTCCCTGAAACCAGTCTGAGTGCAGAGGTACTTTACAGCATGTGTCAGCGCTCAGCACTTCCTTGTTACACCCACGCACACACTGTAGGTCTGAAAGAGGAACAAAGAGCTGTGAGCTCAGAGCCAAGGAATCCAGGAGGTGAACACATACACACAAACACCTGCACTGACATGAGAACACACACACACACACACACACACACACACACACGCACACGCACACGCACAAAACACCATGACTATCTATGTCGACACTCTTCATATATATATATATATATATATATATATATAAATATATTTACATATATATATTTAAATATATATATATTTTGCTGTACAATCAGATTTCTATACTTTGAGATGTCAAAACACAATGAAATTTATATCAAAAACATAAATAGAACAACATATGTACATATGCATATAAGATTGTCCTGATTCAATATTGATATCAGATATTGGTCCGATATCAACAAAACCAAAAACAAAAAACAAGCATTGGATAAGATTGACCTGTATTTTAAATTTTAAATTTTAAACAAGCGTTTTGATATACTGTAAGCAGTCCATTCCAGACTCTTGTCCAGAACTTCTAATAAATTGGTCAGTTTTACTCATACCTACTAAGTGTGGAGTGAAATAATAATTCTGTAAAGCGACTTTGAGTTCAAAAAAAGTGCTATATAAAATTGATGTATCATTATTAGGGGGCCAAGCCCGCGTGGCCAGGGAACCGCGTATGTGAGCATACGCGGTTCCTAGGACCACTATATTATTATATATATTATTATATTTATTATGTTTCCCTCGGTAAAAGTAGTGCTGCAGGCTAAACCGTGCAAGGTAGGGCGGAGCCCTTTAAGGGTTGGGTCCAGACCACCCCGTGTACCTTGGACGCAAAAATTCACATATGTCCGCCAGCAGGTGGCACTATAACAAAGGTCAAGGCGTTTTGGCCAATATCTCCCACACCGTTTGTTGCAAATTTTAAAACTTCATATCCACAGATTCCTTGAATAGCACTGAATCACCTGGGCTAGGCCACGCCCATTTCCGCCTAAACTTTTCTCGGAGCAAAATCGCAAAAACTGGAAAACCTACTTTTTCGAACTCCTCCTTGGGGTTTTGTCCAATCAGCGTGAAACTTGGCACGTAGAGTCTTCAGTTGGACGTAATCTCCAGTTAACCCTATGAGTTTGTTTGGGTAAATTATGCACAAATTATTAGCGAGTAAAGTTTTCTAGCTAGCTATAAAAATGCAAACTGGTGCATATCTCGGTCAAAATAAATGCTAACAACACCAAATCTGAGATCCTTAGTTGGCATGTGACTGTGAGTGTATGCGCCAAATTTGAATAATGTAGGCCACTAGGGGGCGCTACAAATAACGAATATTTATATCTCTTATTATATCCCTTGAGTATGAAATGCGCTATATAAATAAATTTGCCTTGCCTTGCCTTGCCTTGCCTTGCCTCTTAATTGGCACAACCAATTGTTACCAAATTTGGAGGGTATGATGTTGGGTCCCTCCTGAGGCGATATCTCAAAGCAATTCACGATTGGTCAAAGTGGGCGTGGCTAATGACATAATAACTCATAAATAAACAAACAATTATTTCTGCTGAATTATTATGTTGAGGGCTGTAAAATTTACAGGGTAGATATAGAAAACCACACAGACCACCCATACCAAAAATTGCCCCACTAGGTCGCGCTGTAATTGCAAAAAACATTTTGGCCTTTACCTTTCACAATTTAATTCACATCTTTAAAAACTTCATATCCACATGTTCCCTACATAAAGTCGCATCTTCTGACATAGGCCACGCCCACTCCCACAGCACATTGCTCTTTGTAAGTCACGACATATCAAAATCCTACTTTTTCAAATTACTCCTTGGGGTTTTGTCTAATCGGCATGAAACTTGGCACGTAGAGTCTTCAGTTGGACCTGATTCAAAGTTGATAAAATAATTTTGTTGGCTCAAAATATGCGCGAATAATTACTGAGTACATTTTTCTAGCTAGCTATAAAAATGCATAACTGTTGCATATCTCGGTCAAAATAAATGCTAACAACACCAAATCTGAGATCCTTGGTTGGCATGTGACTGTAAGGGTATAAGCAAAATCTTACTAATTTACGCCACTAGGGGGCGCTGCAAATATGGGAAATGTATATCTCATAAATGGCAAGACCGATTTTTACCAAATTTGGTGGATATGACCTTGGTACGCTCCTGGGACCGTATCTCAAAGTGAATCGCGATTGGTTAAAGTGGGCGTGTCTTATTACTACATAACTTATAAATAAACCTTTGTTTCAGCTGAAGTGATTTGTTGAGGGATGTGAAATTTACAGGGTAATTATAGAGGAGCACACAGATCACCCATACCAAAAAGTGTACCACTAGGTGGCGCTATAATGGGTGCAAACGCATTTTGGTCTGAAACTTTCACACTTTTAATCACATCTTCCAAAACTTCACATCCACCTGTTCACAGCAAATGGCACGTTGGCTTGTGTCCTGACGCTCGCCACGAGCCCGTCATCCTTCGTGACGTATTTCCACGGGCTCCGCGAAACCCACGGGCCGAGTCGCGCTGGAAGGCTTGGCCCCCTTTCATAACTGCTTGCAGTTCTAGTTATTATTATTATTATTATTATTATTATTATTATTATTATTATTATTATTACTGTTGCTGACTATTGTTCTCTGTTTGAGTAATATCACTTGATCAAGGCTTTTCTAACATTCCACACGACAAAATAAGCCAATACTCAAGGTTGCAAAATTGTTATGGTTTTGGAAGTAAGTTGTATCAGGATGGGACACCCCTAATATAAGAGTCCACCATTCAGAATTTGGTCATTAAAGGTAGAATGTGAGGGTAAATATTAAAATGAGCAAAATAATAAATGGAAATATAAGTTAATATAAGTAAATATGCTAAATAAATCTCTACCCAGCAGATCAATTATTGAAAGGATTATTAATGTAAAGCTAACTTAACACAATGCACTATTGATTCAAAAGCCCACTTAGCTTGAACAGGGTTTATGGTGGTGTAAAATGCACAAGAATATCCAAAAGCATATTTATTATCCACATTCTTATGATTAGTTTATGCAGATGTGTGACTGTGACCTGGTGATCAGGCACGTGTTACTGATGTATTTGTCCTACACTTCCTAATAAATGTGAGTGCTTTGACTATGGAGTGGAAGGATAAACTCTACATGATGACCATACTGCCACCCTGTGGACAAAGTAGTACACAACTTACTCACTACTTTCCGCTATACAAATATACTGTAAACACAAGATGCTTTTACAGTTTTTATTAGTCGTGTTGGTGCATTTATCAGATCAAAATTAAAATCATCAAAACTACTTGTTCAATTTTCATATCATTGTGTCACTTGTGCAGATTAAAAAAACTGTTTCTCATTTCTAAAAATAAAAAAAAAGAGGAAAAAGTTTCAAATGTTTTGCTACATCCATGCAAATGATTATGAACAATTCTCTGATGTTTCCTACATTATTTGTATATAATTTATTGTCATTTTGATCAAATATTTATTATGAACAATGTGATATATGATTCTCACTCTCCACAACATTTGGGCATTAGATCATCTCATCAATTACATGCAAAATGTTTGAACATGTCATAATATTTCAAGCATTATTCTATAAATTTCCATCAGACTTTTTTCTAAATCTGTCCTGAAGTGATAATTTGCTCTAAGGTGAATATTGACTTCTTCTAACAAAGGGAAATGTGTGAAACATTAGTTTTAAATCAAAACTCATCCAAAGTGAAAAGTATTTAGTAACATTTATTGGGATTGAAATATTGTGTTTTACATGATGATAAAGTTTTTCCCTTTCACTTTTACTTTGTAAAATCATGTTAAGATCACAATAAAAAAATACTAAAAGTTAAAAATAATATATTTTTAACTTTTTGAACAATATATTTTTAACTTTTTCATACCGTTACAGTTTTCAATGTATAATTCACCATTATTATTTAGATATTTATTATATTTAGAGAAAAAAAAGTTACTTTATACCTCTCTCTGCTCCCTTATTACCAAATAATGCTGTTACTGTATAGGATTTCTAAGCTTAATGATCAAACTTAAAATGTAGATATTTGGTTAATAAATGTATCAGGATTCAGAATTTGATCATTAAAGGTAAAATGTGAGGGTAAATATTAAAATTAGCACAATAATATATGGAAATATCTGAAGGGAAATACAGTTCAAAAGATACATTTGTTGTGTTTTTATCATTAAATTATTCTAAAAAAATAAATAAAAAATTGTTGAGAAAGTATTACATTTTGTACTTTAATTTAAAAATGTGGGAAGCTTTGGATTTGTGGATTTTTAAGGTTAATAACAAACAATTAATTAACATTGAAAAAAAATATTAACTTCAGTTTTTCAATAACGATATCATAACTGTTAACATAAATTTTCAAATCTTTCGTATCGTTTGTAGGAAAAATAAATTTCTATCATCAGAAAAATGTAACAAGTAGAAACTAATTAGACACTGTGTGAATCTTTCTCGAAACATCCTGAACATTAGCATAACAGTAAACAATTTTTACAAATAAAAAAACATCCTGGATCACTGGAAAAAGCCAGACTCTGTATTGTGTTGTGATCAGTCTTTGTGTATGTTCTTAATTATTATTATTATTATTATTATTATTATTATTATTATTATTATTATTATTATTATTATTATTATTATTATTTTTACAAAAAAGAATAATAGTAATGTGTGTATATATATATATATATATTTGTATATTTTTTAAAATAAATAAATAAATAATATGCCCACAGAGGCTAGAAGTGACGTAATGTAGCGCTGGATGCTGATTGGTGCGTTCAGTCTGCGCGTGAGAGCAGCTGCTTAGTTGTTAATGAGCAGCTGATGAAGGAGTCAGTGACAGAAAGTGAAGTCCACTGGATTCAAACTGCTACTGTGCAGAAATGTTTGACTTAAAGAAGAGAAACAGTCTAACTTTGAAAAGCAGCCGAGAGTCGGAGGAGTTCAGACGTGTTGCTGTGAGACGGAAAGTCGTGAGTGTGGTCGGAGACTGCAGCCAAGCCTCAGGTAATGCTAATGTGGTTTTAATTAGCTTAGCATTAAGACACCTACAATAATTAGGTTTTTGAGGGGATAGAAAACTTTTGAGCAAAATTCTTACATTTGGGATGCATGATGAAATGATCTTTAATGTTATGAACATAAATAACAGCCTGTGAGCCAACCAAACCACCTAATTTATGGCAAAATCAAAAATATTACAAATAGACATTGCTGATTAATTTGGTAAAGCTCTGTTATTATAATTTCCTCTTTTGCAAATTGTGTGCATTTCTAAAAAAGACATTTTTCCCCCATTGCAGCATTTGGTATAGGCTGTAACACACAAATCATCATCAGTTGTGAACTGAATTAATGCACATTTAGTTAAAGCAAAACAATTAAAGCCATTGACTTTTTGGATATAAATAAAATTGGCCGTGGCTATTGATAAAAATATATAAATAGACTGCCAGTCTATTCATACACATCGCTCCTCATTGGCCAGTTTAGGTGACGTGATAGATGCACCACGTGACTTAAAGTTCCGTCAGTTTTATTGTAGCTTATATTTATTTTTAGCTACCCTGCTAACCATTTTATTCTAACCCTATCCCTAACCCAGAAAATACCCTAAAATGTTTATTTCTTTCGTAGATGTATTTTTAACCCTATCCCTACCCCAGGAAAAAAACCCTAAATTGTTTAATTTCTTTGGATATGTATTTTTAAAGGTGGAATTTGCCATCTTAAATATGTTAAAATGAAAAATAAATAAATGGCAAAAGTGGGATTTGAACTCATGGCAGCGGAAGGAAGAATCCTTGAGTCAGGTGCCTATTAGACCACTTAGCCATCCTGACACAGTGAAAAAGCACAGGCACATTATGCTTATGTAGAAAAGGTCCAGAAAACATACCCTATTGATGTGTTTTTGTATCAGTAGACACTTCCTAAAATGTTTTGTCTAAAACCTCCAAACTAAAGACATTCACAGCACTCCTACTTTAGGACTTTTTAAGTCATTGTTTTTATAAAAAAAAGGAAGATAAACATTTTGAAAATGTTTGGCTCTCAACTCAAACTAATCATCTAACAGTTCTGTAGTTTACGCTCTGATATTTTCACCTTAAGAGTACATACTCTCTACCTAATGTGATTTTGTGATTTAACAAATAAAAAAGACTTGATTTTCTTTTTTTTAAATCTCAGTTCGATTATGGTAAACTACACCGTAAATTTTGAGGTTCACAGATTCCAAGGCTAATGTTGCGTTCATGCCATTTACAGTAGCTTCTGCAGGCCTGTGGAATGAATACCCTGTCTCTTTTCCTGAGCCTGGCTGTGCATTCACTGGAATTTATTAGAGCATTTTAGCTTGTTGGATTAGGGAAATCTCTTTTCACAGATTTCGTGTGGACTTTGAGTGTCTTGGGAACGTTGGCCAATTCCTCACACTCACAGACATAAAGCCTCACTGTTTCCTTACTGAAGTAGGGAGATTTGTGTTGGTAGTATTTGTGCCCCAATGGTACCGACAGCTGCAGTATGCAAACACTCAAATAGTATTTACATATAGGACCAAATGTACAGTTTTTTGTTTTGTTCACCATTTTTGTTTTTCTTTACAAGATGCATGCAAAACTTCTGTGTCATTTTAGACAATCGCTAAATGTGAATTTTGCAAACTTGGAATAGAGACAAAGGTTTATCTCTATTGGGAAATAAAGTGAAGAGAAAAAAGAGAAGTATTACACAGAGGAGAATAGGCTTTAGTTCTCTAGTCCACGTGACCTAAAAATCTGTCACACAGCACAAATCTGAGATTGGAATGGAAAGTTTTACAACGCGCAAATGTAAGCAAGGGCTAATCTTAGGTAAGTCTGAGAAAAGATGACTAATTATTACACAGTTTGATACTAAAAAGCTGCTGTTATGGACCAATAATTCATGCTATTCAGAGCACATTACTCCAGTTTTAAAGTCTTTACACTGGCTCCCAGTCAGCCTCAGAATAGACTTTAAAGTTTTGCTGCTGGTGTATAAATCTGTGAATGGGTTTGGTCCAGAATACATCAGTGACATGTTAGTCAGGTATGAACCCAGCAGGTCTCTCAGATCTATGGACACAGATCAGATAGTGGAGCCCAGAGTTCACAGTAAACATGGTGATGCTGCTTTTAGTTGTTATGCTGCAAAGAAGTGGAACAAACTGCCAGCGGAGCTGAAGTCAGCATCCAATGTGAACATTTTTAAATCAAAGTTAAAGGCACTTTTTTTCTCTACTGCATATGATTGAGAGAGAGATTTTTTGTCATGTTGTTGATGTAATGATGATTTTACTGATGATTTTAATTGATTTTACTGATGATTTTAATTGATTTTACAGATGATTTTAATTGATTTTACTGATGATTTTAATTGTTCTTATTGATTTAAATGTTCTTATTGATTTTAAACAATTGAATGTTTTATCATGTAAAGCACATTGAGTTGCCTTGAGTATGAAATGCGCTATATAAATAAATTTGCCTTGCCTTGCCTTGCCTATTGTATTAATCAGCAAATAATACTCCTATGATTGGTGGAGCTTTTTCTTTGTAATATCATATGAAAACAATGTTTGATGTATTGGTTTGTAGGCAGGCACTGGTTTCAAGAAAGAGTTGATGGTTTTTGGTCCTGGTATTAACTATGAGAGTAAATAAATACAACTAACCTGTGCACATTTTATCATAATGAAAAGTGTGATAATGTTAAATGGTTAATTCTTTCTGAGGATTCATGGATTAACCAATGAAATCAGTCTGTCAGTGTTGCAAAACAGTTGGATAAGGGTATTCAAACATTTTCAACCTGAACCTTAGAAAAAACATTTATGATGAGGTTTTAATGAATTATTGGGCCAATTACCAACAAATATACTCCAAAACATACATACATACATATATATATGTATGTATGTATGTGGCCTGGGGGACACTTGACCCTTGCTCTAATTTTATACAAATATACAAAATGTACTCCAACAACACAAAACAGCAAAAATACACAGAGTGGCAGAAAAATATACAAAATCACGACAAAAATGCACACAGACTTATTGTTCTTTCTTGTGAATATGTTCTGATTCGTCATCGTTTTACATGCTTACATGAATATTGATAATGTGGCCCTTGGATCATACAATCACATTTTTGCGGCTTCTGTTGTGACAAGCTGCCTGTCTCTGCTATAGAGTGAGAGGATAGATTTAACCCATTGAGTCACAGGAAAAGGAACAGAATCCTTTCATCAGCCTTTGAATGACTCAGTCAGGTCTTGTGCACTTTCCAATGGTTCAGCAAAATGTCTTTTTGAGCAAGTTCTGCTCCGACTTTGTTCCTTGAAACTAGGGATGTAATGTATCACTCAACTCCTGATACAATTCGATTCACGATACTGGGTTCACGATACGATTCTCTCGCGATATATTTTACAAAATAAGACTGTAGACAAATGATGACTGAAAATGAAAATACTCTACTATTTTCTTTTGTCTTTCATTGTCAAAAGAATCCCTTGATAAACTATGCAAAACAATGCAATTTAATTAAAAATAAATCCTGAATGAAATAAATAAAGAAATAATACAAATGAAGAGGAAGCCTGTTCATTTAAATTCTGGTTCTATAGTAAACTATGCAAAACTGCATAATAGTTCCTTTTTCTTTTTAAAAGTGAAACTGAAAATGTATTTTGTGCCTTAACAATTGGACTTTAAAACAAATCACATATCAAATCTCCCTTTCTCCTCTGTGCCCCGCTTACCTTGGATTTCACATGTTCTTTCTTTCTTGCTTCTTTCATTTTGTCTAGGGGAAGCCAAAATGCTTCCACACTTGATTTAAAACACGGTGGTAGCCCCCTCTGTTAAAAAAAAAAATATATATATATATATATATATATATATATATATATATATATATATATATATATATATATATATATATATTTAAAGTACTGCGATTCAATTTCAGTATCAATATGAACCGTGACACCTTTGAATCGATTTTTAACTGCCTCACGTTTAATGTTTACATCCCTCCTTGAAACACATGGTGTATTATTTTACATATATGTGTATTAAGTTTATTATTAGGTGTTGCTGTTGAGTGTGTGTTAATATACTGTATATACTCCTTTTTAGATATGATCTGTGGAGTGGGTGGCTCATACAACTATCGACATACTTGTGATAGACTCTCTGGATCAGAAACAAACTCCAACTTTAACAAAGATAAAAGCCCCTCAAAGAGGTCACCATTCAAACCTCAAGGTAAACTACATTCTACAAAGCCCCGAAAAAACACAACATTGATAAATTCAGTCATACTGAATGTAATGTAACTCTATTTTCACTCAGTGCCTCCTAAACCTGCTCATCTACAAAGCCCTCTGACGATTGGACACAACCAAACTTTAATTACTACTGTAGGAAATGATCAGCCTCCTTTTGTTAGAAAAAGTCTGGATCAGACTCCTAACCTTCGCCCAGTTCAGAGTTTTCAAGATTCCCACAGTTCGGTTAAAGAAATAAGAAGGCATTTTTTGAATGGAGAATCTGACGTCCACTGCAGCCCCCGCAGACCACCGCAGGAGATTCAAAAGCTCACAGGCAGTCCACGTTTGGGTTCCCCAAGTTTAGGGAAAAGGATCATTCAGAGCTGTAACCCACAAAGAGGAGGAGGCCAAAGCCCGACAAAGTTGTCTCCCAGAAACCCCAGTCCGCTCATGGGCAAAGCACAAAGCCCGAGTCCTGTTCAGAGGAGAATGCGCAGTTACAGCCCTGCCAAGAACTCCAAGTCCTGGCTGGGACTGCATCAAGTCCTTTATGACAAGGAGAGGCAGGAAAAGAGTGCAGCTAAGTCCTGTAGTGTGCCTGACCTGGTTATATACATGGATGAGAGCAGGTAGGACTGGTTTAGTTTTGTACTCTTGTAGCCTTTATTTGTGCTCAGTGGAATAACAAATACATTAGCGTTTAAATTTCTGTGATTTTGATTACTTTGTCTCTTCAGGAGTCCTGGTGAAAACGTTCAACGCTGTCCTTTAAGACCTTTACAATCACCAAACTGTAATGGCTCTCCTATCTTCAAAGCTGAACAACAAATGTACCATAACCGAAATGAAGGCAACATGTTGAGTATTAGCAAAGAGCTTTTTCCACAACACTTGACTGGTATGGGTGACAGAAATGAATTGGATGGCGTTAAAAAAGAAGGTGGCACTCCCACATGGCGTGCCTCTAGGTTTTCCTGCTCCTGGACTAAAGAAGTTGCAAAAGATGAGCACTTTAGCCAAGAGTGTAAGGAGGAACCAACTGAAGAAGAAAAGGGACCATCACAGCCAAAAGCTGAAGAAAAGTCAGAGCAAAAATTGTATCAGATAGCCAGTGAAATCCTGCAGACGGAGAGAGCCTACGTAGCACGCCTCTACCTGCTGGACCAGGTTAGCGCGCTCATTTCAAAGAAATAATCCATTAGCATCCTGCCTTATGGTTGCTGTCAAAAAAAAGCCCATTCTGCATTTCTAACTCTGTTCTTCAGGTGTTCTTTTCTCGTCTAACAGAGGAGGCAGGACGAGGCTCATTTCCTCTGGATGTGATCAGAAACATCTTCTCCAACGTGTCTTCAATCTACTCTTTTCACAGCCAGTTCCTGCTGCCTGATCTGGAAAACTGTATCTGTCACTGGTGGGTTTAGAAAAATGAGTGTTATGAACACGAAAGCTCTGTCTGATACACTTTTTAAGTTGTGTGTTAGGGGTTGAACAGACTAGTCAACTTTAGTGTTGTCTCGCGACTGTCTACTTGACGGCGACTAGTCGCAGTACCTGACTTTTGCCCAAGATGGCAGCGCAACACAGCAAACGAGGGTCCTAGTACCCCTGCACGGCAAGGCAGCACAACATCAAGCATTTTTTGTTTCTTCCTGGTTTGTGCTCAAACTGCAGCTGGTAGCCAGATACCACGGCTAATATACATGCTAATGTTAGCTGTAGTGGTAACGTGTATTAACCACATATTTTTTCGGGTGAAGGAATCCAAAGCTACCGTTAAAAAAAAAAAAAGCCCAAACAAAGTCTAAACTCTGAGGAAGCCCCGGGGCTTAACAGTTACCGTAGACTGACGGTAGACGAACCAGCAGTATTCCTGGGTTTATTTTTTTTTTATAGCGTGTCCCAGGTGCTTGCGGTGTTATGCCAAAATCTGTGACCGCTGCGGCTTCTCGGCGGTAGAGAAGAAGAGTGCTACGTCAACTGCATAAACCTCTTCGTAGCTATTTACTCCCCCTTAAACAAGTAAATTCGACGTCGACTCAACTAGTATGCACATTAAGTCGACCTATAAAATTATGAAGTCGTTCAACGCCTACTATGTGTGTGTTTCTGTATTTTCTTGAAAACTTTACTGCATTTCAAATACAATCTTTAGTGTCTCTTCTCATCATTGAAAACTTCTCTTCCGTCTTTGGTCTGATTTATTTCTAATTCCGGCTCAAAGATATTTTCTACTTTCTTAATATCATTTTTGTTATGAATATCTTAATATTTACTCTTTCTAGTTACTGCAGTTAATCAGCTGACCCATGTCATGATTACTTTCAGGAGTGAGAGTCCAGCTTTGGGTAAAGTTCTCCTCCAACACGCGCCCTTTCTGAGAATGTATGCCGACTATGTCAAAAACTTTGACCAAGCCATGGATCTGGTGAGGATGTGGACTGAGCGCTCCTCAGTCTTCAGGAATATAATCCAGGAAATACAGGTGCTCAACCCTCAGGGAGATTGTTACTGAAGAAAGATCAGTTTTACATTGTTTACCCATTGTCTTGTAGAGTCAGGAGATGTGTGGCAACCTTGCTTTGGAGCATCACATGCTTGAACCTGTACAGAGGGTTCCACGTTATGAGATGCTACTGAAGGATTACTTGAGGAAGCTGCCAGAGGACAACCCAGACTATGATTTTGCTCAGAGTAAAGAGTTCAATTTGAGCTTAATGATGATTGTGCTGTTTTTTTTTTTCTATTTTAAGTAACAATGACTAAACACAAATCTCTTTACTCTTCTACAGAATCTTTGCGGTCTATTTCCATGGCAGCTTCACACTCAAACAGCGCCATCCAAAAAGCAGTATGTTGCTATGAATCATTTCATTTTTCCTATATTTAAAAGTGTTCACCTCATAGATCACACATGTTAAACTCAAGGCCCGGGGGCCAAATCCGGCACTTTAGAGCACCCATTGTGGCCCGAAGGAGAAAGTAAAAATGAATCACGGTGTAAATTACCAGATAATTCAGTTGTAGATACCTCAGCCTCTCCAAATACACACATGAATTTGTGTATTTGGAGAGGAAAATAAAGTCAATGAAACTCCAGAATAGTTGCAGGCTCACAGTTTTCCCATAGCTTAAATCACATGATGGCAGTCATTTTTAATTTGAACTTGTTTAATGAACTCTCAATTTTTCCAAAATCCGGTCATGTGTCTTAATTTGTTTAACAAAATTTCCCCAAATTAAAAAGGATTCATCACAAAATGTGCATTAGATAAGTCACAAAACATTTATATTTGGAAGTGAAAACTGTGGCCCACTTGAGATCAAACTGGTCTGTATTTGGCCCCTGAACTAAAATGAGTTTGATGGTCCTTTTATAGATGATAGCCTTTTTGTCTCTGGTCTTGTTTTCTGGATATATCCTACTTAACACACCTAACTGCATTGAGTAATCTGTTTTCAGGCCTTCTGTGGTCTTCTGTTAATTTAAGAGATATTTATCTGATTTCTCAGTCAGTTCATTTATCCTGCTGTAATTCAGTGTGTGCTTTTTTAACCTTTATTTTGATGCAGGAGAGTCTAAAGCGGCTGCTGGCGATTTATGAGATGGTAGGAGAGGAGGAAGTGGTCAACCCAACCAACGAGTTCCTCAGAGAAGGTCGTCTGCTGAAGCTTGCTGCCAGGAACGCCTCGGCCATGGAGAGACACTTGTTTCTGGTCAGAAACCTGACACAGACTTACCCGGGGTTTCCACTGGATACGTCTCTGCTGCGCCACGGCACCGATCCGGTATTTCACCGCTGTCCGCCGTCCGGTAATTCACACCGGTTGCGTTTTGAGTGCGCCGCGGTGCGCTCCGGTTGAGCGAGTGTGACGTCACGAGACAGAGCAGTTCTCACAATATTTATATAATCGCGCGAGAACGCGGTTAAATGTATGTGTTATAAACACAACAATAAACAGATAAACAGGTCAGTGTTCCTAACGAAGGAGAACAAGAAGGTTGGACTCTCTGGATTTGTCATAGACACATTTTTTATCAACAGCCAACAGAGAAGAGATAAAACTGCACCAGTAAAACATGAACTAAATCAAAGTTGCTGCAGTTTACAGTGTCGTTACAGTATGAGAGGAATCAATATAGTGGATGTGAATTTGTTTTTACACATTGACGTTTTGGTGATGTATTTACTTGAAATATTATCTGAAGTGTTTTATTTTGAAAAGTAACCCGATATTTTATTGCGGAGTACGTGCTTAATTTCCTGTTTAGCGTCATTTGCTCTGTGCTGATTGATGCGTCGTGCTCCGGTGTCCCCCAGAAATAGAAGCCCTGCGTATATCTGGCGCAGGGCACTGGACTACCGCATCTGGGAAGGAGCTGACACGCACCGCAGCGGACCCGGTGGAAATTAACACATTGACTAAAATGGAAACCTATCAGCTCTGGTGACGCGGCGGTGACGTTCCGCAGCGGAGCCGCATCCAGTGGAAATTGGGGGTTAGACCAGACTTCAGTAGTCACTTAAAACAATAAAAAGACAAATTCAATAAAGGTTATTTTCACAAATTGTTTGTGTTAATGCAAACTTTTTCTTCAAAGTTCAACAACTTCCTGATGTGCTGCTCTCCGAGGTTCAGCCTGGTCGGGCAGCGTTACACCATGCGTTGCAGGATCGGAGTGGATGGCATGCAGGTGCATCAGACTACCAATGAGGATCACCTGTACACGTTTCAGATCTCAGGAAAAGAGAGGACCCTGGAGCTGCAGGCCAGGTGCACGTGCAATGTTAAACATGCTGTGAAAAAAAACTCTTATTTTCACACAAATCTGGTTCTCCTAACCTCAACTAGAAGAAATATTCTACCAATAGCAAAGGCAGATCAGCAGAATAGGTTTTAGTTGTAAAGCACTTAACATTGAACGCAATCTCAAAGTGCAACAGGTAAATAAAATAAAAACAAGTTCATTTTGTCTTCTTTTTGAATATGTTAAGGTTTAATTTATTCAGACAAACTTTTTCCAGGAAATTTACTTTGATCTCCTGACATGTTTTGACTGTCAACTGTTAGTCTTCATGGCTGAACGATCAGCAGACGCCTTTGAAGAAGACTGGCAGTTGACAGTCAAAACATGTTGGGAGATCAAAGTAAATTTTCTGGAAAACAATGTTTGTCTGAATTAATTAAACCTTAACGTATTCAAAATGAAGACACTTGTTTTTATTTTATTTACCTGTTGCACTTTGAGATTGCGTTCAATGTTAAGTGCTTAACAACTAAAACCTATTCTGCTGATCTGCCTTTGCTATTGGTAGAATATTTCTTCTAGTTGAGGTTAGGAGAACCAGATTTGTGTGAAAATAAGAGTTAACTGATTAGAATTCTCATTAATTTGATATTGATTTTGTGTGAGAATATTAACCTATGCTTACATTCCAGTTCTGAAGAAGACAGAGATGAATGGATAAAGGTGGGAAAACCTGACTGATACCGTACACTAGTGTTGGAGCATGTCTCGTCTGCACATGGTTTTATCTGAGGTGCGTTTTCTCCTCAGGTGATTCAGGAAGCAATCAATGTTTTTCAGAAGAAAAATAAAACCTTCAAATTAGCTTCGAAGGAGATAAATGGTGCAGAACAAGTAAGTGGTATCATCATTGCAGAGGACAAAATAAGGAAGTTGTAGTTATTCAGAAAATACAGTAATGTCCTAAAACATTGAAACCATGAGTTTAGCAGATGGAGGAGCTTGGTCGGCGAGCACCGCGCTGGATCAGGGACAACGAGGTGACCCTGTGCATGTCCTGCATGGAGCCTTTCAATGCTCTGACCAGGAGACGCCATCACTGCAGAGCCTGTGGATACGTGAGTGCTTCCACCCACACATAACAGCTAGATATTAGTGACAACGTGTCAAATGATTGCTGTGTCTGTCTGCTCCTTCAGGTGGTATGCTGGAGGTGTTCAGACTATAAAGTGGCTTTAGAATATGACGGTAACAAGTTAAACAAGGTGTGTAAAGCCTGTTACACCATCCTGAATGACCAGAAATCACAGCAGGCGGAGGCAAGGAAAACAACACACCAGGTGAGTTTCAATTTGGCTTAGTTTTGATTTCCTTTTTCCTAAATTGCTGTAATTCACCCAACATTACCACTGCTTTGTCATCCCAGCGTGAGGCTCCATTAGGATTGACTGACGGCGTAATGAGTGGCTTCCTGCAGTATGGGGACAATCATGTGACGTGGCAAAGGCGGTGGTCTGTGTTCACACGGACTCACCCTCCTGTTCTCTGTTTGTATGCAGCTCCCATGGTGAGGCTATGGTCCTTATTATTATTATTGTAGGGTCTCATGTTCTCAGGGGCAGAAAATATAACATGAGTTGATAGAAAAGAGCTGTGAAGAAACAAAAGGTTAAGATGGTAATATGAAATAGTTTTTAGATTGGCATCCCTGGAATTTTTCCAGAATATACACCATTTCTACCATAAATTGTTGCAATTACAAATGTTTTTGGTATACATGTGTTTATTTCCTTAATGTACATTGAAACAAGAAAGCACAAGAAAATCAAAAAGCTCTATCTTAGTCTCATTTATTGACAAAACATTCTCCCAGAAGGATGAAGGCTTACCCAGGTATACTTGTGCATTTTCATGTCTCGTCAGCAGTGGGTTCTCCTCGTTCTCCTGCCATAGCGCTGCTTCTCATTCAGATAACGACGTATGGTCCAAGCTGACATTCTTGCAGGACAGCCTGAATTTGAATAACTAAGGATGTTTATCCCCCATTCTAACTGTTCTATTCTTCCATCAATTTTTCTCTTGCATCCCTGTCCAGGCAGATTAGCCACAGTTCATGGATTATAAACTTCTTGATATTACGTCTCGTAACATTGAGATTGTTTATATTTTTTTCCGCAAATTTTGCTCCTGAAATCCTCAAACAGTTTTGGCTTCTTTATCTTCTCTGTGCTTGGTCTGACGCACACAACACAACTTTTACACATCGTAACTGGCTTCAGGTGTGATTTCTATATTGTCAGCACTAGGAGTGTGACAATATCTCGATGCGGTGATATATCGCAATATTTTTTTCGCACGATCGATTATCGATATGCTGGCACTAAGTATTGGTTTTTTTTTTTTGTTTTTTTTAATTAAGATGTATTTTATTATTTTCAACAATGTTCTGCTTTTTGTCACTGTTTGTTGAAGGAACCAATATATTGTATAATGGAATATTGCACTATAATGCATTATAGTGTCACTGGTAAGAAAGACCCTATTTTTTGTTTACAGAAAGCACTGTTGGAGATACTTATTTGTTTACATTGGTATGTTGACACTTATTTACAGAAATGTTGCACTAAAATAGTGTCACTGTTCATAGGACACTTTTTCAATTTATTGTCTTTCAGATACAAAATAAAAATTGTATTTTTCACTTAATCTTTTTTTTCTTATGTCATAGATTATCGTAGATCAATTTCTGACCGATATATCGATAATTGCAGTATTGTCATATCGTGAGATAATCGTTATCGTGTATCTTGAGGTACCCAGAGGTTTACACCCCTAGTCACCACCTGTTACTATCACATACTTGAAATAAAATGATTTACAGTTTTAAAAGGGTGCCAACAATTTTGTCCAGTACATATGTTAAAAATTTTCAATGCACATAAAGGAAATAAACACGTGTCTAAAAAAAAAATTTGTAATTGCAGCAGATTCTGGGAGAAAATTGTGTATTTTCTGGAAAAATTCCAGTAGTGCCAAAACTTTAGTCCATGACTGTATGTTGGTTTTGTTTACTGGTGAATTTCCAATGGGATTTTAAAAGCAGCTTTTTATCTTTTGCTGTAGGATCTAAAGCCCTTGTTGACCATTTCTTTGCTGGACTGCCACATTGAGGTTTCCCCTCAGGAGCTCCAGGGTCGACCCTGTTTCTGTCTGATCCAGTCCAAAACCACCCACACGTTCTCCTGTGACAGTGCGGAGCTCAGGCGGACCTGGCTGACTGCTCTGAAAACCGCGCTGATGAGCAGGAGGTCTGCCTGTTCCCTGACTGACAGTGGACCCACACCAGCATCCCATGAAGAAATCTGACATCAGGATTAACAAGGAAAATCATTCCTAAACTTGAAAATATACATAAACGCACCACACTTTTGTAATTAAGAGTTTAATCAAAGGTGAAATATAGGGACTTAAAGGCAGTTTAGCCACGTGTTGATAGTGTGAACATTTTTATTTTATTATTTACAAATGGTTGTGCACTTTATTTTGAGATGGTTTACAGCAGTAAATAAAGGTGTTTTAATGGGATTTGAAATATCGCTTATTCTCCAACATTGCCCGCCTAAGTTTGACACAGGTTGTCAATAAGGTGCGATGTGGTGGGTAAAAGTAATGTTCAAACTGTCAGAAATAAACGTCTCAAACGACGTGTGGGAATATAAATGGCTTTTAAAAGCCTCCCAGCTTTCACATTTAACAGCACATTGGTATTTACACTCAGCAGTTTACAGCTTAAGGACATAAATACTAATCAATAAAAGTATAAACATTTAGTTGTACATCATGGTGTGTGTCTCTAGAGCATTGTGCGCAGCTTTGCATATATCACACTTTAATATGTGATGACTGACTTGCAGAAAAGCTTTTACATTTTTAAATTAATCTAATTTCTGATCAACTCCACATAATCTGCAGTGATCAGCCTAAACATGAGCATTCTATTGCTTTCCTTTGATATACTATTATAGATTTTAGTGATTCTGTGTAAGATAATTTATGGGTTTTTTTTTTTTACAATACATATGACATAATTTTAAAAATATTAGATATTGCTCCATCAGTTTTTTGTTTTTGCTCCTGCAAAAAGCACCATTGCATCAATCCACTGCTACCGTTTGCACACAGAATAGTGTTCAAACCCAGTTCTTCTGATAGATCACTTCCAAAAGCATAAACATTGGATTTAAATGAGCTGAAATAAAAAGGGTTATAATATTTGTATGTGCAAATTAGCCATCCTAATGTGCCTCTGTTCAAAAAGACAACATTTTTGCTGTATTTGCTTCACCCATTACAAAATGGTGCTACATAGTGGGCTGCACTGCTTACTCACATGGCTTTAGAGATGAAGGCATTTGGACCAAAAATGCAAACAAAGCAGATCCTGAAGTGTAGCCACTGAATGTTTGCATCCAGAACTTTAGACAAGGAGCACAAAAGTTTCAGGATCGGACATAAAATAGCATACGTAAAATTAAGTTATTTACAAAATGTATTCTTCACATGTTTTTTTTTTAGAGTCTGAAGGTGAGCAATGCTCCAGCATTAGTCTCTCTAATGTGGTCAATACATATTCAACACAGAAATGACACAGTCGTGGCCGAACCACTGATTCATGTTGGCCAAGCCTACATATTGTTGCATTCCTAAAACTCTTTAGCAGGTCACTGTCTGTGTTCCCATGATGCTCACACTCAGCTGGTAAAGGAGCAGAATCACAGAGCAAATAAATGGACGGTGACATTTTTTCCTCAGCTTGAACAGAAATACTGTTAAAGCCAGAGGTGCAGCACTCGCAGTTGACTGAAGGCAAAAAACCAGCAGGAATTCAAAAGCTGAAAGGTCACCATGAGTCATCTCAGCTGCAGCAGAGCTGCTCTGACACCAGCAGAGTGTCATAGCCATAGGTCTCCAGCAGGTGAAGCAGGAACAGTCTGTCTCCATGAGGATCCAGACCCATGGCTCTCACACTCTCCTGGGTCACCATGGGGTCAGGACTACCTGCCACCTCACTTAATGTCTGGAAGATCCTGTTGTTCTGCTCCAGAAAAAACCTTGGAAAAGTAAAAAAAAATAAATAAAATACAACTTCAGACATTCCTTAAAATGTAAAAGAAACCGTTGGTACTCACAGAATGAAGAGGTCTTCTTCACTGGACACACAGTCTCCACTTTCCTCCTGAGAGTACAGCAACATTTGCCTGTGCACACAAATATATTTAGGGTAGTAGGAAGTTTTTCATCTTTCCCCAACTTTACCTCACAGAGCTTTTAGTACCATATACACCTTAAGATCCTTTTTTTTTTTTCAATTTTTTTTTGACGAGCAAGTGGAGGCAGACCTGGTAATGGGTGGCCAAAAATGGTCCAAAAGTAGCAAAAACATGGCAAGAAAAAAAGTGTAAAGTAACTAAAATGGGCCAAAAACTGCCAAGAGTGGCCAAAAAATGGGCAAATAAAGAGGAGCCAGTTGGTATTTAATGGCAAAGGATAGCTTTAATGGGCAATTTGTGGTAATAGTGAAAAAGTGTGAAACAAGTGGTATTTATTGATATTCATAGCTTATTTGGATGAAAAGTGGCCAAAAAAAATTGAGAACAAAAATGTCAAAAAGAACTTGCAAAAATGGACAAAAAAATTGATAAAAGTGTCAAAAATAACTAAAATATAGGCAAAAAGGGTTATCTATTGGCAAAAGGTAGTTAAAATCTGAAAAAAGTGTCAGAACTTGTTGAAAAAGGGAGAAAGGCAAAGTGGCCAAAGAGGTTAAAAAGTTTTCTTGGGGAATAATAATTAAAATTAAGACATAACCCCACCCTTCCTATTAAAGCTGTAGCGATTTGTATTTCACAGTTTCAGGGTGATAAATATGTTGTATTACTGCTATATGTTCAATCAACAAATGTTTGGTAGATTTACTTTTCCCAAACAAAAAAGATGCCAGTAGACTAACTGATTGAATAAGATGTTTTATTGTGTGTTTACAGATTATTATTATTCTTTTTTAATTAAATATTATTCCTCAGCAGGATGGGTAAAATTCTGATTCATGTCTGAAGGGGTACGGGAGTGTGAGAAGTTTGGGAACCACTGCCATATCCCAAATCCATCCCTCAAGGATCAATAAATCCTTTGAAACACCTGCTTTATGTGAACTTTCAATCAAGTCAGGCTTTTCCACAAATTTTAAATCTTATGTGCATAAAACAGTGGTTTGATTTACAATAGCTGGAACCTAAAACACAAAGTAATCAGTCATTCCATCCCCAAACAATTCTTTATTTTACCATCATTTTATAATAGCTGTTACTGACCTTTGTTCTGTCAGCTTACGATACTTCTCCTTGTCTGCGTTACTGAGGCGTAGCAGTGGCTTCAAACCTTCCCTGTAGGTCTTCACATTCTGATTATCTACATATACATCATATAGATCCTTCTTCTCCTCAAAGATCTTCTCAGTCGTACCTAAAACACAAAGAAAATGATCACGATACATCTTTGCAGACGTTTAAAAGTTGAAGCTCTTCATTCGTAACCTATTGCCTCACAAGCTACATAGGACAACTCATTTTCCAGGGCACTGATGTCGGCAACGTTGACGTAGAAGAAGGGCCGGAATTCAGGCACGGCCACGCCCACTCCAGGGATGGAGATGTTGGCTAAGCAACAGCAGCAGTACACTGATGGAGAAATCAGAAAAATCAAGGTTGGAGAAAAGCTTAAAAGAATAATTTTGTCTAATTTTTTTTAAATACATTTCATGCAGTGGTTTTCTGGAAGTTCCCCCACCCCTGTAGCAGACCACACCCACAGGTGGTGGAGAGAAGATGAGGATACGTCGGCGAAGGAGGGCCAGTTTCCACAGCACCATGATCTGCTCCCCAAAGAAGCGGATGAACTGAGACATGCAGCCAGCCGGGTGTGTGATCTGCCTCAGACAGGTTCCAAAACAGAGACGCAAAGCAACTGGACATGACACAAGTCAACCATAAACTAGAGATGCACGATATTATCGGCACAGTACCGGCCGATATTGGCTTCAAAATGAAGCTTTTAAATAATTAAACCATAAAATAACAGGCTTTGCTTCCTTGATCGACCCATAGACATCATATACATAGATGTCTCATTGCCCGTAGACGAGTGACTAAGTGCTACCATCTTGTGTGTGGCGAGCAGACTGCAGGAGTGTTTGTCGATCAATCAGGCACTCACTAATGTAAAAGTAGAATTATTCACCATTTAGAAACAGTTCATATTTTCACCTCATATATATAGCTCTGATACGGAATGTGTAAAACATGAAAAATATAGTTTTTACTGCTCAAATACAACATTTAAGTAGGTAATAACTGTTAATTAGGATAGGCTACAATTATCTCACTCATTTTGTTTAAGAACAAGTGTCATGATTAAATGGGACATGTTTTACACAACATAAGATGTATTTTTCTTATTTTGCACAAAGAATGATGACTGGTGTTGTGTCATCTTCAGCTTAGTTGTATGTCTATATTTGCCAGTGGGTCAACATGATCAAATAAAATAATATCTACAGAAACTAGATGATTTCTGCAATTACTTGAGGGGAAAATATTGGTTATCGGGAAAGTGAGATGTAAATCAAAAAACAGTACATTATACATAATACAAGAAAAGTGAGGTTGTTTGTGTTTAATCATCAGCAGCTGTAGTTTAGATGTACAATCTTCTCTTACGTGATTACACGCTACAACACAATAAGCACAATATGCAGAACTATAATATCACATTGCAAGCTCAACTTCAAAAAGTCGACTCCTCCCCCACCCCTTCCATTGTCCTACCCTGACTCCCTCTTCCCTGTTCCCTTCTCCCTTACGGAGGCGTAACACTGACCTCTCTTTTTATATCCTCCCGACAATAAAGTGTGTCTTTCCCTTCCTTGGGGAGGGCTGGTGATGGTAAATAAATGTATTTATTCATTTACAATAATAAAACATACATGTAGTGTTGACCTGTGACAGCATGTGCAGACAAGATTAAAAAAAAGAAGAATCTTCTCTCCCACCTTCATCTCCGGGTGCATGCAGTGATTGATTGCAGCTCCCCAGGCATTTGTTGGACATGCTGTGACCACATCTATTCCACTAGGGGGCAGAAAAGCCCTTTTGTCCTCATAGAAGGCCTCCAGGGGAGAGTAATGGCCTGGGGAATGAAGCTGAAGCCTGTGAAAGCAAGAATTTTAACAAAATCTGTAAAAAAAACAACAAAAAAATACACTAAAGTTTCATATTTATTTATAAATTCTAAAGAAAACCATTGTTAAAATAGTTTGTTTTTTTTTAATCATCCTACCCTGCTGATATAATCCTAATCAAACCAGCCTAATTGGTGTTAATTACAATCTGAATTTATCGTACAATAAATGCACAATCATAGCAGTCCGTGGTTGTAATTAATATGCAATCAGTTGAACAAGTGAAACAGTGAACCTTCAGCACACACACAGCGTGCGTGATGTAACACGTGTAAATGAGTCTGAGGATGAATCATCCTGGTGTTGATGCAGCTGCTGCTCAGACATGACGACAACCGCTTCATCACGTCTACGCAAAATGACTATAAAATCCAGTTCATGTGTCAATCATGGGACATTTGGACTCAAGGATGAAGAAACAACTGATTACTGCTGATTGAAGTAAACAATGGACTGGAGCACTTTACTACAATAATGGAAGTGCTGTTTCCTGGGAGTCTGTGCAGTATGTGGTGATGATGATACAGAGCACAGGAAGTGGACACCTCGTCTTCTAAAGAAAGTTAGAAATTCAGACAAACTTAAAGGTCCCATGCAATTTTTCACCCATCTCCATTTGTTCTAAGAACCCCAAAAACATAGTAATTGAGGTTTATTTTCCCAAACTCGCCTGTTTTCCTGAGTTTTAGCCTCTGAAAAGTCACTTTCTGATTAACTCTACACAAACAGGCTGATTTGCGGCCTACTATGCAAATTCATGAGTGGGTGTGTCTATAGACGGGACACTGACTTCCTCCTCCCCGCACGGTGACGTAGGGCCAGAGGACGGCCCGCCTTCCTCGCACCCACTCCGTAGTCCAACTCTATATACTCGCTTTATAAACACGAGAGAGTGTGGGGGCGGGGCGTTCGCTGGTACATACGTAGACTGCAGAAAATACATACATAGCACTGCGCGAAGGACGCTGAAATGTTCACCTTCGTGGGCGTGTCTGTTTACATGTCAATCACGGCAGAGAGCTTCCTGGAGGCGTGTCTTCTCCAGCTCAGTGCTGCGTCAAATTCATCATCAAAGTGGGAATGCGTCATCATCAAAGTGGAGCTTTAGGCATGTGTATGAAGCCCAAATAGCACATTTATCATGTTTAAAGCACAGAACAGTTGATTTAGCTTAACATGGACCCTTTAAGGGTGTTTTGTTGTTGCTTGTAATGCAAGGTATCATTTACACAACAGGAGGTCGTATTTTCACTGGCATTTATTTGTTTGCAGGTTTGTTTGTCTGTTAG
The DNA here is from genome assembly GCF_900634775.1 of Gouania willdenowi. NCBI lineage: Eukaryota > Metazoa > Chordata > Actinopteri > Blenniiformes > Gobiesocidae > Gouania > Gouania willdenowi. Next base: position 20,309,737 of record NC_041049.1, on the reverse strand, counting down.
CAGAATTACGTCAAAGGTTTTGACAAAATTTGAACCAAAAATAGACCTTATGCCATGGAAGCTTCCATTACATTTTAGAGGGGATCCAGATCAATATAGTGATTCTGGATCAGTTTCAAAAATAGAAAAATCTCCATCTCTCATCATTGGTGAAGTTTCTCAAATTCATATCTTGGTTCATAATTGACAGATTTTTATGAAATTTGACTCAGTTATGTGTATGTATCTATGTGTACTGTATGCATATGTATTTAGGTTCCTCCATTAGCCCACTGAGTTCCATCCACATCTGGATAGAACATTTATCATGATTTTTCAAATAAAAAGTGTGGGTGCCCATACAGTTAGTCCTACTGTATTGTTAATTAATAATGATAGAAATGTCTTCCAGGACTTTAAAGCAGTGGTTCCCAACCTTTTTTGGGTCGTGACCCTATTTTTATATCGCTAATTTCTGGGGACCCCAGAGACATTTATTTTTTTAACTAGAAATATATTTGAGAAAGTGAAAGTTTACAATATTTTTGTTTGAGATTGCGTGGTAAAGAATAATTCAATAACAATAACTAACAATAATGATAATAATAATAATAATAATAATAATAATACAAAAATGTAATTAATTATCAGTGAAAATTTTTTTTTTTTTACCAATTACTAGACATTTTAATTCCTGGTGACCCCACATGGGGTCACAACCCCAAGGTCGAAAAAAAAAAAAACTGCTTTAAAGTGTGAATGATCATGAGACCATAATCACTGATCCAGATACAGTAACTGATGCTGAACAATAAAGTAAAATGTACATTTTGGGCTGGTTTGCTTTTGACAACTGGCAAATGTTTTATATTCTAACATTAGGCTCTCAGTCATATTTTGACATAAAATAAAAAAGTATATTGCACTCGGATAACTTTACCTTCTTTATCTCCAGGGTTTAGTTCAGAATTGGAGCTTTTGCTGTTTTTTCCTCAGGGTTTAGTGTTGATGGGAATGTTTCTTCTAAAAGCACATTTATGAGGTCAGGCTGGGATGTTAAACCTCTGTTTACTCCAATACATCTCAAAGATGTATTACTGGATTAGGATCAGAAGCTGAAGGAAATTCACGTTACACGTCTCTACACCAGGCATGTCAAAGCCAAAGCCTGGAGGCCAATGCTAAGAAAAGTTTAGTTATGTTCCTTTTTAATTATTGCTGTTTTTTTCTCAGCATATGTTGATTTCATGTGAATTTGCACTTTCATATTTGATCTTGTGTACGGATGCAGGGGTCGGTTCAGTTGGTGCCTCTCTCTTATATTTTCATTAAGAAATCATTTTACAAAAAAAAAAAAAAAAAATACAGGAAGTCAGTGACTTTAAGTTTTTAGGGATAAATTTAGACCCAAAACTTAAAGGTGCAGTCTGCAACTCTTATAAAAGTAATTTCTTTGTCATATTTGCTCAAGCTATCACTATGTCAGGACAGTTGACATCATAATAGTAAAAAATAGGCTCATTTAGTCCCCACCTGCTGCTCCTGCAGCCTTTGGCAGATTGCCAGAATGCACCGCGAAAAAATAACCAATCAGAGCCAGGATTGTGTTTGATGGACTGTCTGACAGCTGCTGCTAACAGTCCCGCCCCCGGGACTTTGGAAACTTTGGAGGCAGGGCAAGAGAGCAGCGGGGAGGGAGGGGGAGAGAGGGACCTGAGAGTTGCGGACTGCACCTTTAAATTTGATAAACACAAAGTAAATGTGGTGATTGTGTGTGTATATGGTGTTGTTTTAGTATATTTACATTTTATGGCAATGATTATAATATCTTATGTTAAAAAAATCCCAACTAGGGACAAGAGTTGGAATTTAGTAATAGCTATAAACTCTCTGTACAAAACATCAGTTACTTTCACAGTATTATTGTATAAATAAATTATTATACCTGTTTAAATAAAATTCTATTCTATCCCAACTCTAACTCTTCTAACCTTTACCACCTGTATGGGTGTGAACATTCACTAACAGGTAGTGGATATTTTAATCATTAACTACATATGGGTAAGCCATAGATCTGGGACATGGTTCCTAAGTTTTGCATTAAATAAAATTATATATAGCAGATTTTATGGAATTTTCATGTCAATTCCAATTACAAAGTATCAATTACATTCAATTATGACTACAATGGCAGCAGATTTCTGAAATTACAATTATAATTACACCATAATTCTCATTAATTATCTAATTACCGGCTCTAACTAACAACGAGAACATGCAAACTCCACATAGAAATGGAAGGAATCCAACCCAAGGCCTTCTAGCTGTAAGTCCAAGTGTTTTGAAATCTATGTTGTAATTTTCAGAACATAATTCAGCTGAACAATAAGAACAACTAATAACCAACACAACGAAGGCTTTCTTTATGTCCCCCTGAACTGTTGTGGGTGATAGATGTAGCTTACCCCCCCCAATTCTTATATTTTCTAATAATGAGACAGCTACCTAAATTTAGGCCACTATTTGGCATGTCATTCTTTTTGTTGTGCTTGAGGCTGATTCTTTGTTTTTGTTTTAAAGGGTGTGATTAATTCAAGCGTAGCAGAAAGAAACTAATCATTCCTCTAATTAGTGTAGAAACTAATGGGCTCTTCAGGCTAAAAACCACAAAGGGGAAACACAAGGACTTTAAAAAATAATAAAACCAGACAGAAAAAAGATGAGTAAAGCCAAAGGTAAATGTTTTAGTAATTCCTCTTCCACTTAATCACCTTGTGACACAACAACGGGGCTCTTTCTTTGGGAACACACGACGTAGCGCAGCGGTCAGCAGATGGAGAGAAGGTGGAGCAATGTTACAAGAGCGATGATGAGTACGGAGCGTGACCGATGCATGACTGGAAGCCAGGGCAGACAGAGTGTGGGAACTGTGGGGGGGGGGGGGGGGGGGGGGGGTGGAGCTAAAGCTGTGTTTACAAAGCCACTGTGGAGTTATGGTGTCAGCTCTAATGGATGATGACTTAATAACTCCCAAACTAGCGGTAATCATTCCATCAGCTCCGACTGCAAGTACAGCATGCTGGCGTTGGTGTGCTAGATGTCGGTGCGTATTTCTCTAAGACAGTGTTTCTCAAATGGGGGTACGTGTACCCCTAGGGGTAGGCGATGGCACTACAGGGGGTACTTGAGAAAGAGAAAGAGAGAGAATGGAAAATAACAAATAAAGTGTCAGTCTTGGTCCCACCCCAGGCGTGAGATGACCAGAAATGATGAAAAAAAATATAGAAATAAACCTATTCAGTCGCCACTAAATCAGTGTTTTTCACCCTTGGGGTCGGGACCCCATGTGGGGTCGCCTGAAATTTCTGAAATATTAAAACAGACCTTCAAAATGTTTTCAGTCATTATTGTTAAACAAACATTATTGGAAGGGGACGCGGCATATGAGTCAGTTTTAAAAAATGACGACAGTGACGTAATGAGAATAGGAAAAGCTAATTTACAGAGAAAAGGACAAACAATCCATGGCTGTGCACACACGAGGAGCTCCTTACCTGACCTGGTGCTCCAGGAAGCTCATGTAGCGATAGAGCAGGGTGTATGACGTGGACAGGATCCCTACTGACTTCATCCTCGCTCCCCTCTCCACGGCGCTCTCCACCGCCATGTTGGCAAAGCAGGCCAGTCCAAAGTAACAGCCCTTCCTGAAGTATCTGTGGACGCAGAGGGCTACAGATGAAGCGTGAGTCATGAGGAGCAGAGGACGGGCCAGAGGGTGGGCCAGAGGGCAGGCCAGATGGCTGCTTCTTCATTTCGCTCCCTTAGCTCCATCAAAAAGGTGAACTATGTGTTATACACTTACATGAAGTCTGTGCTGACTCTGTGGGAACCACTGGCAATGGCTTTGAACTCCACTCCATCCAGGTCCATGTCTTTGGGCAGGCACCACTCCAACATGTTCCCTATCACAGCAAAGAAAGCTACACATTAGAAAACTACAGGGAACTCGGAGCATTTAGCAGCATGCATATGGAGCCTGCACTGGCCCAATGTGTTCACTCCTAAACTCACCATAAGCAGTTAGAGTCAGAGGGGAGCAGGAAAACAAAGGAGGCCACTCAGCCATTGTGGTTTTAGGAGCGATTGGACAAAATATGAGCCGGTGTGTAATTAAGCTGAGGCTGCAGGTAAACAGCCATCCACAGGGCTTTCAACACCTGCATAGATCCATTCACACTGCACTGCCACTGCAATAGCTCTATATTAAAGCGTCCAAATCACAGATGGGCAACTTTTATCACAGCAAGGGCCACAAAAATGTGCTTATTATCTGATCTGAGGGCCACATTATTAGAATCTGAGCATTAACAGAACAAAAACAAAGGTTTGTGTGTGTTTTATTTAGTTTCTGGCATATTTTTTCTCTTTTTTGTGTATTTTTTGAGTCATTTTGGGCTTTTTAATATTGTTTTGTACCTGGGTTTTTTTTCCAGCTTCATTTAATGTGTTTTTGTTGTCATTCTGTGTGTTTATGGAGTCATTAAGAGTATTTTTTGTTGTCATATTGCATTTCTGTGGTCATTTTGTGTATTTTTCTTAGCAGCGTGAGTTTTTTTCTTGATTGTGTGTTCTCTGCGTAATTTTGTGTATTTCTGTCTTTTTTGTGAATATTTGTCTGTAGTTTTTTCTATGTTGTAGTCTTCTTGCGTGTTTTGTGAGAACTTTTATGCATTTTTGTTGTCATTTTGTGCATGTGGATTTTTTTTTTTTTCACTTTTTGTCATAGTGTGTATTTTTGGAGTTGTTTTGTGTATTTTCCTGTCATTTTGAGTGTTTTTGAGGTCTTTTTTTTTGTTGCATTAACCAATTTATCATATCGGCTCAAAATATAGGAAATAATATAGTTGTCGACATTCAGGATGCTTTATATTTAATAATAAAAACACCATTACATGCACGTGCTCATAATCGATCTCAGTACGATGTAAACTCAGACCGTGACACCGGTGTAACCCCACGATGATTTCAAAATAAAATGTAAATAAACGTTTTGAAAAGTAATCACCAAATAAGTCCAAATTAACGGATGCACACCATGGGGCCATGCGCAAGCTGGTCAGAAAGTTTCAGGTCAAACAGACACCGCGTCGGGGAGAAATTTGCTCCTTTCTCCCCACAAACACACACACACACACAAACACACACACAGGCACGCAGAACTTCCTTGCTTTTATAGAGATAGAGATGGTTTCAGGCCTTGTCTACGTAAACTGGGAGATACTGTATGTAGAGAAAGTTATTTCCTCAAGGTTAAAAACATTTGACATTTGGAGTTACTAAAACTGAGATTTATCTTTATAATATTTCTTACAATCGTGTCTATGAGAGTTTTGAAAAGCCATTTAACAGTTTTTTTTTTTCCATGTGGACTGGGATAAAAATATACTTTTATGAGATTGACGTCAAAGTTTGAAAGACTGAATGAAAAAAAAAAAAAAAGTCTGTTCAGTTTAGCCGAAGCAATGTGTTCAGCTTTAGTAAGTGGATTTAGCATTTTCTCCTTCATTACATCCAGGCTTTCTCTGAACTTACCAGTTTTCACTGACACATCAATGCAAGTTTTAGGGCGTGTCTGAAAATAAGAATCATTTTCAGCCTGATTAGGGACTTACAGAGAACATATCCGTTTTATTCCTTTTGGCTGCTACTTCCTGATTATGGGTGGAACCTCCTGCAGTATCCTTTCACAGTAAGAGCACCCACAATAACCAGATAATTACTATATATCAACTATGACAAAAACAGATTACACAATTGTTTTGAAAACCGAATGACCACAATCTAACCATTTTTATAGAACATCTATGTACATATGCTTTAAAATGAAGTTAGATTGTGTTACCATGGTAATGGTGCACAGCTGGAAAATAAATGCATACAAATACTGAATCTATACTTCAACAGTTCATCTGTTTTGTTTCACTGTCTGAACCCTTTATATGAAAGTAAACTCAGTGTCAGCTGTTTAATAAATGTGATTCTTTCTGTAACCTTGTGCATGCATTTGCTCCACAATAGTCAATGGAATATTAATCTTGGCCCTGCATCCCTGCCTTTCTCCATGCTGCACTTAGACTTTGCAACCAAGTGCAATAAAAGGGTCTTTTTGCTGATTGCATCTACATACCTGTAAGAATATAAAGGAGAACTGGGATTACTGGGATGGTCTTACTTCTTGCTTTACTCGATGGCATTGGCTCACTACTGCAAAACCACAAAAAATAGCCCCCAGTGGGATAATTAAATGCTTATCTGCACTAAAACCACTTCCTTTAAAATCACTCTTGGCTGTAAATAATATTACGATGTGGGACAGTAGATAATTGGTGCAAATATGTCCAGTGTTAATGGTCATTAAATGGGGCAAGACTATAAATGCACATGGTGATAAATGATAGTGAGAACATGGTTTTTATTTATGTCTTAGAGAAACATTAGCCAAAGAAGAGCTCATTAGTGATCTGGAAATCCATGGTAACAGCATCGACTAGACAAAACAATAAAAATGTAGATAATCTGCACAAAACTCATTCTGTCCCAGTATGATTTATTGGGGAAAAAAGAAGGAAAAAAAGTATTTATAAGGGTGAAACAGGATCTGATCATCCCTCTCCTTTCTTCTCTCACCATCCTGCTGCAAAACCATAAAGTGATGGGCTCCACCCTTGGAGGAACCCTCCCAACCACAGCACTGGAAGCAGGTTTCCTCCATCATAATGAAACCTTAAATCTTATGTTTTCCAGTGAAATGAGTCCTCTGAGTGAATAACCTGCACAGCTAATAAGGACACCCACTGTGTGTGACATTAAAAATGCATGTGCAGGCTGTGCAAACCAGTAGCTGATTGATCCATCCCATCCCAGGCTCATCCTGGCTTTGTGTCATCATGTCTGCTCTGTGATCACCTCTCAAAACTTAACATCCACTCAGGGCCACACCTGTAACTGGAGGCTGTGCACATCTGCTGCAAACTTCACTTATATATATATATAGTGAACATCAGACCAAATGTTCGAACCAAGCATTGAAAGTGATGGCTCACCTGATCTGGTGTTGAACGTAACCACAAAGACAGACACAATCTGGTCCTTTTCCTCCCACTTCAGCATCCTGTCCTCCAGCGACACCTCCCCCGGTCCTGTGCCCGACACAAGCTCCTCAGGTTCGGGATGCAGGACATCATCCGTGCCCACCTGGGAGCCGGAGCTGTCTGGGCTGGAGATGGACTTGTCGGGAGCGCTCCGCCCTAACCCGGGCGCGGAGCATCCCAACGAGGCTCGGCTGTTGGAGGGGCTCGACACTCGCTCTTTGACCGGTGCCGGTGTTTCTCCTCCGGGCTTCTCCGTGGACGGAGCCTCCTCCCAGTCCAGCAGAGGCGCTCGGTCCGACCGCTCCACCATTCTGTCGGGGCTCCCGCCTCGGCAGTCTCCCCGCAGATTGTAAATGACGTCTCAGACGACCGGGGCTCAGAGCGTTATTAGTGTTTCGCTCTAAATGGTGACCAATTTAAGTGGTGTCTCACTTCCGGTTATGTCGCTGGATTAACCAATCTTTGAGCTGCATGTTCAGCCCTGTTTTAGTATATAGTAGCTGGGAAATAAATAAATAAATAAATAATATTCATACTATGCATTATATTATCACATAGATGTACCTATACAACATTGATAATAATTAAAAAAAAAAAAAAAAATCTCCTGTTGCTATTAGCAACGCAACCGGAATTCCGCCACCAGGTAAAAACAATAACCAGTTGACTTACTACACCAATTCTAATATTTTAACACCAATATTTAAATTTTACTGCTGGTTTAAAGCAAGACAAATTATGTACAACATTGTTGATTTATTATTATTATTTTTATTATTTAGGGGTGTTTTGTATCTGCGTGTCTGATTTGTTGGATGAGTTTATAAGAGGGTTGTTTAATGTGTACTCAGTTTCTTAATGTTGCCCTTGTGATGGTCATTGTTTTTCCAACACTGTATAATTCATTGATTTGTAATAAACCTATTTGATAGTAGAAATGTGGACGCTGTTGAGGGAACAGCCCCTTCTATCTAACGCAAGTTTAAAACTTGATGGCTAATGTACTTGTTTGGAACTCTCATTACAATCACTATTGAACAGGGATTCACAGGATCAGCCTTAATGCTTAAATGTGCGCAATTAACATCTCAGAATATAATGAAAACAACGTTGAAAATACAAATAGCTGACAGCGACAAAATAAACATTTGATTCATGTGCAGCACTTTCGACAAAATAAATAATTAAAACAAACCTCTCTTTTTAACATGTACATTTGTATTTCATGGTTTAAATTGAGTTAGTGTATTCTCTGATTGTGATATTTATTTTTTATATTCTGTAAAACATCTATTTGTTTTTTGGCGAATGTTATGCAGCAGAATGTTAAGATACACGACAACGTTGGGCAGCGACACGTCAACAGGACGGAACAAGCAGCCTGACGCTGTGCTGGATAAAAGCACTATTTAAATAAAATGGGTAAGTCATTTAGTTATAATATTTTAAAAAAAACATGACACTATTCTAATTACCTACGTGTACAACGATATGCTGCTGAAATATTCCGCGAGGCGTTAACATTGATTGAGACAACGTCAATACAACTGCTTCTAGCTAGCATGTAGGCTAACTACAGCTCTTTACAACGTGACGTTGTCATCTATGTGTTAATTCTAGACCCACTAACTCTGTGGGTTTTGTGCGATAAGTACAGGTTATTGAAGTTGGATGTGATTAAAGAATGGATGTTTTTTTTAATGTAGTATGGTTCCTGCGTTTTGCTAAGCCAGCACTAGTTCGATGACCATTGATCGCACAGGTGAATTGATTAACACAGTCTGGAAAATGATAGCATCTGTGTAAGAGCAAACTAAGTGGAGAAAGTCTAGATTATTTGTAACCTATGCTTTAAATGTTTTTTCTTTTTAAAGCTGTGTCCTTTGCCCTTAAATTCTGTTCCACATAGCTGTCAAATTATTTGTGTTTTAAAGTTACAGTAGTAGTTTTATTCCATATATGGAAAAGACAAATACATATATCAGCAAATGAACATATAGACAAAATGTAAGAAAAAAAACAACTTGCATAACAAAAGAAACAGGAAGGAATGATAAAATTAAATATAAAAAATAAAAACTAATACTGATGGTAAATACTTACGGAGTGGGAAGAAGTGTGCTGTAATTGCTGTTATTTAAAGATGACATTTAATCATAAATTATAATTGGCTATTAATAAATTGGCTTCCTGATAACTACCAGTCAATTCAATTCCATAGTAAATTTTTATGATGTAATACAAATAAACACTCCAACTAATGTATATATGTACATAATGTTTGTTAATAATAATAATTATTAGTGTTATTATTGATACACTGAGGACTGAAATTCATATTGTGCCCAATTTTCTTCATTTTATATTTTTTTTTTATATTTCAGAAATGATCCATGAAATGTATAGAGATGTCCCGATAAAACTTTTTCACTTCCGATACGATACCGATATTACAGCCTTGAGTAGTGGCTGATATGAACCATACATTCTTTTATTACTTATTTTGTAGTGTGGAATGTTAGAAAAGGCATGATCAAGTGATGTTACAATAATCAGCAACAGTAGGTATGAGGAAAAACTGACACATTTATTACTAACCAATTGGTTACATACATTTTAACATTCAACATAATATCTACAGTATTCCACAATTGAATACATATAATATATATAGATTGGAGATTTTAGTTGCGGTCCGATAAAATTCGATATTCATTTTCTGGCTGATATCAGACAGATATCAATTTCGGATCGGGACACCCCTAGAAATGTATTGTATGTCATAATACTCACAGTTGTTTATCAAAGCTTAGGTTTACTGTGCAAACAGCCTGGGGAAAAATAATAATCAGTGCTTTCTTCATTCCTCCAGAATAAGATTGTTGTTTAAATGAGTGACATTAATCAGTTGACACATGGTGTTTAATTTGTACGTACCGGTAATCATTGTCTGTTATTGTGTGTGTGTCTGATCTGCAGGGAGTTTTTTTAGTATGTTCCACAGCCTCTTTGGCACCAGGGAGATGAGGATTTTGATCCTGGGTTTGGATGGCGCTGGAAAAACCACCATTCTGTACAGGCTGCAAGTTGGAGAGGTGGTCACCACAATTCCCAGTATGTAATCATGTTTGCTTTTTCTTTAAAAAAAAAAAAAAAAAAACATCATTGTTGCACTCTACCTTGTTAGCTCATGGGGTGTATTTGCATTATATGCAACAAAGACTGTAATTACATTGTAAAGTCAATCTGCACATTTACAGAAATGTTCCTTGAATTAGTCAAAAAAAAAAAAAAGATCATGACAGAAGAAACCAGTTGCTAAGACAGGAAAGAAAATGAAATACTTTGATTCTGTTGAAAGAATCTCCATTTCTAGGTGAAAGAAGCTTCACTGGTTTTTAATCCGTTTAGTCCACATTGTTTCTAGACTGGTTTGACTGAAGAGCAGCAAAGCTGGTTGGGGCAAAAAACCAGTTCAACCAGCTGTTGACATTTTAAATAACTAAGCTGAGCAGACGTGATGGCATTTCTCTAAGGCAGTAGTTTTGTAATTCTTTGAATTGAATTTACCACATATTTGTTTTAACTTGCAGTGTTGTTATTATTATTGATAAAGAAGTAGACAAATTATGTTTGTATTTTACTAAGTTTAATTAGCCGGTTTCCTTCTATATCAAGAGAGCGCAGACGTGTTAGCTGCTGCTTTTTCTTCTAGCAAAGTATATATTGATGTTAGTTTTAGCATCTGCAGTGATGAAGGCTAACACATCTTAATCTAATTCTCTCCACAGCGATTGGCTTTAACGTTGAGACCGTCACCTATAAGAACCTCAAGTTCCAGGTGTGGGACCTGGGAGGACAGACCAGCATTAGGTCAGTGAACATGGCACAATGAGCGATGATGCCTTCAAAGACAAGCTGTTGCTAAATCAGTAACTTTGAGATTTGAAAAGTATTCAAATATTGACACTAAACATACTTGTTTAACGAGGCATCAGTGGCATTCCTTAGTCTGTCTGTCAGCCTTTGTGTGAACATGTTGCTCCTCCCACTCACTCACATCAGCCAACACTCCTTTCCTCCCCAGGCCGTACTGGAGGTGTTATTACTCCAACACAGACGCAGTCATCTATGTGGTGGACAGCAGCGACAGGGACAGGATGGGCATCTCCAAGTCTGAGCTGGTTGCCATGTTGGAGGTAAACCTGCTGTCATCTGAAGCATAGCAGCCAGAGCATCATCTTAGCTGGTGATGTTGTGACATGGAACGTTTGAGGTGCAGAGTGCAATATTTAAAAAATGATTATAGCTGCTGCGTAGCAAAGATCGGGCGATATTAGGGAAAAATGGAAATGTTGCATAAGCAAATGTTTGAACGCTTAATCTGCAACACAATAACATCCTTTGTCATTGGTTCTCAACCTGTGACCCCCAAAATAAAGGCCCCGGGGACCACCACTGTATCTGAAGGTGGTTGAACACAGACATGAACATTGAAGAATAGTCATGTGGAGGGTGAAAAACTCAAATTGGTTAAAAGTTGCAAATAAAAGTGGCCAAAATCAGACAGAAAAAGTGGTAAAAAGGGTTAAAAGTGGCAAAGTTGGCTTGTGTGGTGGAAAAAAGTTGGAAAAATTAGTTCAAACTGACAAATAATGGGCATGACAAATTGTAAATGTGGCTAAAATGGCAAAAATTATGGTGAAAAGAGGTCAAAAGTGACAATAATGGGTCAACATATGTGACATTAGGTGGAAAAAGTGTTGAAAAGGGTTTATAAGTGCTGAAAATGGAAAAAAAATTACAATATGGCAAGTTTGGTGTAGTTGCAGAAAAAATGAGCAGAAATGGGCTCAAATTGTTGAGAAAATATTTAGTTTCTTAAAGCCATCTGGTGACCTCCAATAGGGTCCCAACACTAAGGTTGAGAACCCCTGCTCCATGTCATTGAGTTAAAAATTCAGTTACTAAGACAATAACCTGAAAATACACATATTGCATCTATACAGCATGGAGATGTTAGAAATTAGTTTTTAACAGATTCATTGTCTTCATAAGTGAAAAATTGATTTTTTTTTTAAATGCCTTTTTTTGCATTGATCAAGGGTTTTTTTGGTGTTGGGGCTAAAAACAATTTGTGAAAGTTGTAAATCCGCAGCACATATGGTTGATTTGTTGTGAATTTTTAACTATCTGAACTTCATGCATGGGAAGTATATCATCTGGAGAAGAAGCAGTCTGTTCCCTAATAAACCTCATTTTGATCATAAAAGCACAAAGCTTGTGATTTATAGATTTAAAATGGTGTTTGAATACTATTGAGTGCATTTCACTGCTTTTTAGAATTTGGGAATGCAAAGTTTTCCAGAATGTCATAAAATAATAGCATGATTGTTATTTAGATGCTGAAATGGTTTAGTACATGCAACAGAAACCATTTTTAAACCATATTGTGAAAGAAATCCTATATGTAATAATTGAAGGTGATCCGTTTGTGTGTTCAGGAAGAGGAGCTGAAGAAGGCGATCCTGGTGGTATTTGCTAACAAACAGGACATGGAGCAGGCTATGACGCCCACTGAGGTGGCCACCGCTCTGGGCCTCCCTGCACTCAAAGACAGGAAGTGGCAGATCTTTAAGACGTCAGCCCTGAAGGGTCATGGCTTGGATGAAGGAATGGAGTGGTAGGATAATTTCCTACTTCCATCTACTAAACTAATAGTAATAGTTTAATGTCCTTACTGTATTTGTTCTGTCTCACAGGTTGGTCGAGTCCCTTAAGAGCAGACAGTAAAAGCCACACCCCTTTTGCACATACTCCTGACCTTTGACCCCGCCTGTCTCCATGTGCCACTTCCTTTGGACAAAAAAATATCACTCTTTTATTCAACCCGTCTGAATCCTTGGCCAACTCCTCAATGCCTTTCAAGCCTAGGACTAAGAAACGACAGCTGCAGTAACACCTGGGAGGACATGAAGAAGCTGAAGACTGCACTGACCCATGGGCAACACTGTGTACCACGTAGTTGAACCATAAAGATTTTCTGAATTTAAAAACCAGTATAAACAAGTGTCATGGATTAGAAGGTTTTAAGATGGCGTAGTCAGGGTTTGCCGAATGTTGCATCATTTACAAATGATTTTTTAGATACAGTAAACGGTGTTAAAGGTTGCTAAATGCAATTATAATTTCTGTTAAGACTCGTCAATGCAAGGTTAAGGATTCATTGGTGTATTTTTTTTTTTTTTAAAGGAATTCTAGCACTTAAGTTTCCATCTTCTCTTTTTGGACCAAGTGTTGTTGCAGCCTGGGCTCTTCTTACTGTGTGCTTTGTTTCTTTCTGTTGATTTGCATTGGATAATAATTTGGTGGTAGTTTTTTTTTTTTGTCTTTTCTCCCCCCCGCCCCCATATGCTCAAAGCGTTGTTTAATGACTTTGTTACTGAACTCTAAAAATGCTATGAATTGTTTGCATATTTATATCTGCGTATACAGTGGAAATTATCCTAAGTAAAGATATCGGTGATTGCACGGATGGACTTGGTTTGATTTTCACACTGGCAGACAGTAAAGGGTCAGTAAGTGTTTTAGATATTTTTAGTTACAAAAATGTTGTACAAGTCATTTAACTGCACATGGTAGAAATCTCTACGCAGTGCTAAAAATAATTCACAGAGAAAACTCCTGCTTGCTGTGTGAACAGTGTCACAGGACAGGAGTGGACCATCTCCCTGCAATAGAAGTCCTTTATAAACAGATTAATAGCTAATATATCACTGAACCATAGCCAGGTCTTTGAGTGCGTGGCTGCGGTGCTTCTTGGCTTTGTACGCCGGCCGTAAAAACTCAATCTTTCTCTTCTTGGCTTCGATTTTATTCTTGTGCTTCTTGAGTTTCTTCTTGGCTGCGATGTCAGGATTAGCCACGGCCTGGAGGAGCAGAGCACAAACACCGTGTGATGACCCACGCCCATCGCTGCGTCTCCATGTGTGGGTGTTTCTGCTGTCCGTCCTACCTGCATGACCCTGTGTCGTTTACGTGCTGCTCGCCTCTGAGAAAACTCCTTCTGCACAGCAGAGAACGCCAACGAGAACGTCTCCAGTCCAACTTGTTTCTTCAGAAGCTCGATCAGCTCCTGGGCCAAATTCTTCAAAGTAGGATCTACACCAGGAAACCAACAGAGATGGATAATCACATTTCTACTACAGTATTCTCCATTATTAAACAATAAAAGGTTGAATTTTATGGTAAAGGAAATTAAAATGGATTAGCAAAATGAAACAAAACATTGAATCATTAAATTCCATTGAATCACAGCTAAAATGTATAGTAGTTAGGGATGTCCCGATACAATGCCGATACTGCAGCCCTGAGTGTTGTCCGATATCGATCCGATATCAGCATGAATCATACATACTTTTATTACTTATTTTGTAGTGTGGAATGTTAGAAACTACTTGATCAAATGATGTTACTCAAACAGAGAACAATAGTCAGCAATTCAAGTTCACTTCAGTTATTTTTACTGTCCGCATGGTGGGAACAACTGAGGGCGGGGCAAAAAACAACTTATCAAAGCGCATATATCAGATTTTAGATGCAGTTCGAGAAAATACGATATTCGTTTTCTGGCTGATATCGGACCGATATCAATATCGGATCGGGACACACCTAGTAGAGGTACACACTTTGCAGATTTCATTGACCTTAAAAGCCACTTACACTACAATTGATGATCAAGCTATTTTTGATCAACCTTTAAACCAGTGATTCTCAACTGGTGGGTCACGGACCTGTACTGGGTGGGTTGGAAACAGCTGGTCAAAAATAAATACCTAATGTCTCATAATGGATTTTGACTGGCACATGTTGCACAGAAAAATATATGGCCGATATCGATCCGATCTGATATCAGCACAAATCATACATTCTTTTATTAATTATTTTGTAGTGTGGAATGTTAGAAAAGGTTTGATCAAATGATGTTACTCAAACAGAACAATAGTCAACAACAGTAGGTTTGAGAAAAACTGACCCATTATTAAACAATTGGTTCCATACATTTTAACCTTCAATATAATATCTACAGTATTCTACAATTGAATAAATATATATTTTAGATGCAATCCGTTATTTGTTTTCTGGCTGATATCGGATTGGGACACCTCTACCATCAGTAGTACATTAGTATGACATTTTGAACACAGCCAATGTTTGCTTCCATAGAAGCCCTTTGTGATGTAATGGGTCTGTTTTCAGCCATTAGTGTCGTTCTATTTGACTGTAGCACACGTTCCATTGTGTAAATTAAAGGTAAGGTAGGCCGGCTTCAGAAGCTAGCATGATTTTGAATGTAGCCTCCCCTCTGTGCTCCGTCTCACTCACATGCATGAGCACAGCTGCTGCAGAAGAGGAGCTCAGCTCGTCGCTTGTATTGTGTAGAAACTTCGTTATCTCATGTCTCATTCAGCAGTAAGTAAACAAACTATCATTATATATGTTAAACATGACATAAAATTTTCTCTGCGATGACGCGCTTTTCGTGTGAGCTCGTGCATGCGAGAGATCGAGAATGAGCAGAGAGACAGAGAGAAACGTGATTGGTTAAAAAAAAAAGGGTTCGTTTTCTTCCATTGGTTGAAGTTATTACAGATTTACAGCTGCTACAGATGATGGATTTTCTTTGTTCTTAGATCTTAATTTCTGTCAGGACAGACAATTTCAACCAAAAACTTAAAAAGTGTATCTGGAGAAAATCGCCTACCCTAGCTTTAAGTCTTGATTCGAGCAGCACCTTCAATATTGTATAGTGTAATTAAGATATCAGGAATCATCTGGTTTTTATTATAATTTGAACAATTTAATAATTGTTTTTTTTTTTAAATGTATGAATGATTCATAATAATCGTCAATAATAAAATCACAATTATTTGCGTATCGATCTAATGTGCAACGACTACTGTAACAAACAGCGTTGCTTACCTTGTTCTGCATATGTGCTGTCCAGCTCTCTGTACAGAGGAGTGATGATGACAGCTAAATAGGGGCGGAGCCTCTCCTTTCCGAGGTCCATGGCGATTGCACCAAGAAATTTAAACACACATGTCCTCTGGGGGAGGCGGGGTCACGTGATCAGTATGTAAAGTGATCAATGATGGAGTCATAAAAAAGTGTTTTTGTACCTTCAGAGGAACTTTAGGAGAATACGCTGCTTCTCTTTTTGCCATGAGAGACAATTTTTTCACCAGCCATAGAAGTGAAGGTGGTCGGTCATCCTGGTTCTTCTCCTCTTCTTCATCCTCCTCTTCTTTCTCTACTTTCTCCTCACCTTCATCCTCACTCTGCTGCTCCTCTTCATTATTCTCCTCTTCGTCAGGGGGAGGGACATCAGACTCGGGGGATATGAGATAGATCACCTTTCCCACAAACAGCAGGTTCTTGATCACCTGTGTGTTAAGCAGAGAGCATTAGGCGATCAATACATTCGGGGAGCAATGGGAGCCGTTAGAGGATGAGTTAATGGGTGGGATTAAAGCACCTGCTCTCCAGACGCTGCGTCCAGGTACTTGGACTGCAGCTGGTGACAGAACGATAACGCCAGCTCTCGCATCTACAAGTCACAGCCACAGGAGGAATAAGAAAGTCATTAAGATGACGTTACACAGAGCTTTCTGATGTTTGTGTGTAGTCTTTCAATCACTGAGTATTTTATATTTCATTATTTTGTATATTTACAGAATTATACATTATCACACAAGAGATGGATAAACAGTGCAGGAAAAGGCAGCTTATTTGAAGCCTTCATAGTAAAATTATAGAACTTAAACATAAATACGTATACGTTAAAAAACGAAAGATAACCCAAGATAAATGGTTAAAATGACTAAACATACAATAAGATGAAAATATACTCAAAAACAAGTGATTTGTTAATTAGTTGTTAATACCTCAGTGTAAAATCATTGAAACAGAACAAAATACAAAGCTAGTCACATGCAACCAAAAACTTCTTAAGACATCTCTTGTAGCATTTCAAAATCTTGTGGTTTTTTGCAAGGTGTGAATAATTATTCCATAATTTAGTGCACCTATATTTTATTACGTGGGCTTCTGCTTAATAGACATTTAGGAGGATTAGATCAAGAGCTTGACGAGTTGAATAAGAATGAATCTGTGAGTTTATTTTAAAGAGATTTCTAAAGTGCTCATGAATTTCATTTTTTGTATAATACGCAATAGATAATAATGCATACTTTAGACATATTTATATTATGTACAGTGTGTTCAGAATGTGTAGTTCATGAAATAAAGGAAGAGACGAGATGCACCGATCTGAGTGTGTTACCATCCTGACAAAGCAGAGTTTTCTGGAGTGCTGAAGGGAAAGTACTGGCCCAAAGTAAATTACAGATCAGATAAATCAGGCCCTAATAAAAAGTAAGGAGACATCTAGAATTGACAAGATGGGTAATCTTTTTAATTATACCCAACGATTTGTTAGTCTTTGAAAACAAATCAGTAAGTGTGCATGTGACATATGCTGTGTTCACACCAAATGGATCTTCTGCGGCACCGGACGCATCTTCCGCACAAAACGTACCGCAGGGTCCGCAGGATCAAATAATGTCCCCATTCGCTTCATATGCGCGTTTAAAGCGAAGCCCCGCCCACCAGCGACACATCCAACTCGGTGAGTTTCACTGCTTGTTGAAGTGAGGAGCTGCACTCCTTTTTCTCCTCTCATAAACATAAACCACCAGTGAAAAAAGCTGGTGTGATTAGCAGCTAATGCTATCCTAGCTCAGTGCTACAGAGATAACTTTTACCTGCTACTACCACCTCCTCGCTGATTCTCCTCCATGCCTAATCCTTCCTCGTCTGGTCCTGGTTATAAAGGCTGTGTCATACAGCTCCAGGTGGTCACACACAGCTTCTACTCTATGGTTGAATGGGTGAACAGACCGGTGTCTGTGTTGACGGCCTGGCTTTCGTCATGCGATACAGTCACAAGAGTTCAATATTTTAAACTCTTGCGAAATGTTGAAAAATTGGGAGCGTGCTCGCACGGCCAACGTTCTTAACATGCGTATCTGATCTATCCATTGACTTTGTATGTAATCTGGATGCAGGAACATTTTGTGACACATCCGGTGTGAACGCAGCATAAGGAGACATCTAGTGTTGACAAAACAGGTCATCTTTTTTTAATTCTACCCAAAAATTTGTTTATCTTTGAAAACACATCAGTAAGTGTGCATGTGACTAAGGTGTGATGTATGAGTGAGTTGTACCCGTTTGTCCAGGTTGCTGGTGATGAAGCTGATGGCCGTGGGCTGAGATGAAGCCCCGTCCCCCTCTCCTTTCCACATGGCGACCAGCTGCTCAGCCTGCTTAGCTGCAAACAGCTGCCCAAACAGCTGTGAGGCAGTGAGCCACACCCAGCAGTGAGGGTACCTCAGGTAGGCCTCGATGTAACCTGAAGAAGGTAAAGTCAACCATTAGAACCATTAGAACCAAGACCTGCAGGAAGAGTCTGTGGGATCATGTGTTGGATTTCTACCCCAGATGTGCTCCAGTGTTTGAGGAGGCTTGCTGAGTTCCAGCAGGCTGCAGTGTTTGCACAGTTTGGTGATCAAGGTGAGGTATCCGAACAGTAGCCGGTCGGCAGCCTGCTCCTCATGTTCCTCCTCAATCTGACACAGAACATCGTCATTAAACTGCTCCATAACACATCAAATTCTTGGAGGTAGTTTAAGTGGAAAACAATATGGAGATTTTTTCAAACAACAGAAATTGTCACTAAAAAGGGATCAACATACTCAAAAAAATGTTGAAGAAACTGTGGCAACCATACCATACTCACATTTTCTAGACATGTACAAAACTGGGACAATTTTGGGACAAGGTTTTTGAACCTCTTGAAAATATATTCCATCAAAATCTAGCTAAAGATCCTACAGTGGCAATGATGGGCTTAATAACCAGCAGGCATTGGTGGAAAATCTAGAAAATATCTCTTATAAATAATGACAACAGCAGCAATTAAATGCATTATAATGAATTGGCTAAAACCAAACCCCCCAACATACAATATGTGGACTGAGAAACTTATATACTAAAATACCACATGGAGATAATTACATATTCATTAAGTTATCTGACCCACCCACATATAACCACTTACTACAAACCAATCTTGTCAATCCCACATATCTGGGTCTTGTTTTGTTTGCGTTTTTATGCCCTTTCTTTTCCTTTTTCTTTGATTTATCTACACCTGGTTGCCTTCATGAATAACATCGCTTAATTAAAGTTATGTATTTGTGTCTGAAATATGTTAAAATCTGATTGTTACAATCTGTCAATCACAACACAATACAAATACAGCTGAAAGAATTTTAGAAAATGGAATAAATTTGAAAATTGTGTTTGAAAATGTACCACTTGTCTACTTCGAAATTAAAAAGTAAAAAAAACACAAAAACAAAAAAAAACTGCTTCATCTCCGTTCTTGGTGCCTTCAATGAGTTCACTCACGTCCTCGTAGTTTTCAGGGTTGATCCCTCGCTCCAGCAGAGGCAATAGGTCGTCAAGGCGACGGGTAAACGCATCCTCCTCCACTTCCACGAATAGCCCACTTATCTGAGCACCGAGACGGCGAAGTGAGGTCTGAGGAAGAATCAGACTGGGATGAGGACACAAAATGGTGAAAACCCTGAAATCCACAATGAATACTCATCAGCGTAATAAGGACCTTCTCTGAATGCAGCCAGGTGTTAACCAGAGCAAACAAAGAGTTCTGATGGTTCACATCCAGATGGGAAAGCAGGGTCTTGATGGTCATGGCGGCCATTTTTTTACAGCGTGCTGAGTCATCGTTTACCACGACGAGAGCCAGTGGGGCAAAGAAAAGGGTGCAGTGTTTTAACAGCAGCTTCTAGAAGACAGAAAAACACAAAAATAGACTCTGTTTAATAACTGAGTCAGTGCTCAAATAATGAGGTTCACTGTACACAAGATATTAGTCCAACTTCAGAGAACGTTCAATCATCACTTTAACCTGACAGCTTTTTTTCTTCTTGTATAGATCTGTATTATATTTAAATATTTGTATTATTAATACTTTTATCTTAATTTTTCTGCTGTAATATGTGCACTTGTATTTAATTAACAGTATTTTACTTAATTATGTACATTTTCTTTCTTTTTTTTTCCCAACAATGTCTATTATTTTTTGCTTTACAACACACAACAACAGTACAACCTCCCAGACACACACCCGTGCTTCTGCTTCTTCAAAAAGAATGTCATGTTACTGGAGTGTACAGAGACATCCATATTTCCAAGAAAAACAAAAACAAAATGAATATAAAACTCAAAAGGTATAGTCCCAAGTCCGATTAGTCTCATGAGTCCTCATTACGATCCTCGGATAGATTCTAACGTTCCACGTAGGTGATAAATGGCCTCCATATGGATTCAAACAAGTCACTTTTCCCTTTCAGAAGATATGTAATCCGTTCCAGTGGTAGAATTGTCAACATCTGTTTGGCCCATTGACCAATACTGGGAGCCCTACAGCTTTTCCAGTTCAGTGCAATCAGAAGCTTGGCTTGTAGTAAACCAATGTCAATAAGAATCCGTTCACATTTAGCGTATTTAGGATAGTTTGGAAAAATTCCCAAAATGAAAAAAGCAGGTTCTTGAGTTAAGCTTTTTGAGATGATGTCTTTTAAAGTTTGTGTAACTGCATTCCAAAAAGACTGAATTACCCTACATTCCCAAATGCAGTGAAAAAGTGTACCTTTTTCTTCATACATTTTCTTTCCTTCTTTGTTTAGGGTTTATTATCCCCGCCACATAGTGTGAAGGGAAATATACGTTATAGGTTTGAGCCCCGTCCTTCTGAGTTAAAGAGGACAGCTTTTCTCAGAAACTGTTTAAGATAGGATAACCAAATATGGTCTGTGGCTTCAGGGTATCAATACCTTGATGGAGTTCGAAAATGAGAAGTGCGCAATTATTTTTTCCGGAGTTATTGCCCGTTTTTTACTCTATTCGACGTATCTTCAAAGGGGACAGCTTTTCTCAGAAACTGCTTAAGATAGTTAGTCATTTTATATTCTGATGTGATCATATTTTCTTATGTATACATTTAACGTCTTAGATTTAGGACATTGAGGAAAAGGTTGTGAGTTATAATGACAAACTGTCTGGCGGGGGACGTTGATGACTATGTCTTCTTGTTCTTATTGTTATTTGTAATATTTCTGGAGTCTCTGTGACAAAAGTCATTTCCCCCTGGGATAATAAAGTAGTTCTGGTTGTGATTCTGAATCTCTCACCTTTGGGAACGTCTGGAAGATGTACGCCAGCATCTCCAGAGCCGACTCCCGGCCCGTGTCGTGCTCGTACTGCAGCTGGCTCACCACAAAGTCCAGGTTCTCTCGGAGCTTGCTCCCCAGAGGGTAGTCCAGCAGGTACTTCAGATAAATCTGAAACACACACATCAGCGTTCTGTCCCCAGCTGGACCCTGAACCCAGCTTTAGAAACAAGAGAGGAACGACGAGGGCTCACCTGTCGGCAGTGAGTTCTGATCATGCTGTTGCTGCCGGTGATGGACAGCTTGGCCACTTTCTTCATCACCTGCTCCATCTCAGGGACCACCAGCTTCCTGGATAGAATCGCCTGAAGGATGCACACAAGGGTTGGGCTCAATTACATTTTTACATTTCAACTATACTTTCAATTATCCATGTTTCATTTCAATTAAATTAAGACTATTTTTTTAAACCCCTGAAAGTCATTTACGTTCTAATACAATTAATCACAAATGCTGAGTCTATTTAACTTGATAAAATCTGTTTTTCCTCTTGTGTTAGCATCTCTGATGAAAAGTGGTCGCTTTTGACCCATGTCTTAAATCAGCTTTAAAATACACTAAAAACTATTATCTACCATCTAATTTGTTGATCAACTAATAATTAACTACGTATGTGTAAGCCAGTGGTTCCCAAACTGGGGTACGTGTACCCCTAGGGGTACTTGAACACCTCTCAGGAGGTACACAGATTTATTTTCTAACGTTATAAATTTTTTTACATGCACACTAGGGATGTAACAATTCCCTCAACTCCCGATACGATTCGATTCACGATACTGGGTTCACGATATGATTCTCTCACGATTTATTTTACAAAATGGGACTGTATATAAATGACTGAAAAATATTCCTTTATTTTTTTTGGGAAAATACTGTACAATTTTTCATTGTCAAAAGAATCCCTTGATAAACTATTCAAAACAATGCAATTTAACTAAAAGTAAATCTTGAATGAAATAAATAAAGGAATAATACAAATGAAGAAGAAGCTTATTATTTAAATTCTGGTTCTATAGTAAACAATACAAAACTGCATAATAGTTCTTTTTCTTTTTAAAAGTGCAACTGAAAATGTATTTTGTGCCTTAACAATTGGACTTACAAAAAAAAAAGTCATTTTACTGTATTTAGGTCAAATATTTGTTTGAACCAGCAGAGGGCGCTGGTAACCCAGTGGTTGGTTGGCATGCAGATATCTTGCAGTGAAGAAGAGATGCTATGCTAGCAGACAGAGCTAATAGAAAAACGTGACTTTTACAGAGATATTCGTGTAATATTACAGAACTTCTTTCGGTGCTAAAGGGGTAAGTAATCATTTATGAATATGTTTAAGAGTAGAAGGCGGCCAGAAAGAAAGTATTAGCAGATTTTTCCCGCCGCCAACACTCGCCCTCTGCTGGTTAAAAAAAGTACTGCGATTCATTTTTCACAGCATCGATGTGAACCTTGATACCTATGAATCGATTTTTAACTGCCTTACGATTAATCGTTACATACCTAATGCACACAGACTTTTTTTTTCATCTATCAATAATAAATTGTGGCACAACTCTTTAAAATACACCTAAAGGTGAAGTTCAAATTGTTAAACGAGCAAAACATCAGAAATAAATGAATAAAAAGGCCTAGATTTAAGGTTATTGTTGAACGAGACACAGGAAAGAGTTTAGACGAGCCTGCAGACACATAAATCACGTGTAACATGAGCTAAGGGGTACTTGTGATAAGAAATAAAAACTAAGGGGTACATGGGGAAATAAAGTTTGGGAAACTGTGGTGTAAGCCACAGAACTGTAACATGATTTCCCAATTTTGCATTTAATTAAATTATACTTGACAGTTTTTATTGAATTTTCACACCAATTACAATTACAAAGTCAATTTTCTGCACTCGGTTACAATTCAATTACGATTACAACAGCCACAGATTTTTTCAGTTACAATTACGTAATGATTGTAATTAATCATCAATTACGAGATTGCAGTTATAACTGACCCCAACCCTGATGCACACACAAGCAATGCAACATTTGGACCCAAACTAGGGCTGGGAAATATATCAAGATACAAGATATATTCAATTTTCTATTTTGGGGAAATAAAAAAGTACAATATCACCTACATTAATATCTATCTTTTTTTCATAGCTTACATATATATATATATAGCTTGTATTAAAATACTCATTTTGGATTTCTGAGTGTGCCTTACAGACACTACAGAACTCACTCACACATGCTGTCCCATACAGGAGAAAAATCCCAAAGTGTCATATTATGCAGCTGTTTGTTAATAAATGTCCCATTGCGTATTTTTTTTTTTACTCCTTTTGTGTATTTTGTTGTCTTAAGAATTTTTCTTTTTCTGTATATTTTTTTTAAGTCGTCTTGTATATTTTTTGGTATGCATGTTGTTCTTGGATTTTTACTGTCCCATTGTGTATTTTTCCTCCATCGAGTCTTTTGGTTTTTTTTTTTGTTTTTTTAATGTATTTCTGTTGTCCCATTGTGCATTTTGTGTCCTTTTGTGTGTGTTTGTTGCTCTTTTGTGTGTATTCCTCAGTTTGTTTATATAATCTTGTAGGGTTTTTTGTGTGTATTTTTGTTCTTTTTTGTATTTTTGTTGTCCCATTGTGCATTTTTGTTTCTCCTTTTGTGTAATTAATTTGTTGTCCTACTGAGTATTTGCGTTAGTTGGCCATGTTTGTGATACACGCACATTTTTATTTTTTTTACCAATCTTAAAGCACTTGTATTTTCTTTCTGGTAAAACTTTATTTGAATTAAAATGATAAAGTTTTATATCGTATATCACATTTTAGAGAAAAAATATTGAGAGATGAATGTTGGTCCATATCGCCCAGCCCTAACTCAAACTCCTCTGCCTACCTTTAGGAGCCCAAAAGCTGTGGCCTGACGTGACTGGTCATAGATGTCCTCCTCGGCGTATCCCAGCAGCACTTGCAGCTGAGTTTCGGAGATCTTGTTGCTTTTGATGTTCTTCACCATAATGGAGATGGCCTGAGAGACAGAGGTTTACATCCTCAGAGAAACAAACACACACATTCCTCACTTATTATCTGCACTCGATGGTACCTTGAAGCAGTTCTGCACCAGCTGATAGTTCTCCCCACGTGCTGCACCCGCCTTGGAGTAATCCTTCAGCAGGACGAAGAGCTGCTTGGTCAGCTGGCTGGCATTCTGCTCCACCGCTGGCAGAGGAAATTTCAGCAGGCAGGTGAAGGCCACCAGAGCCTCAGTGATCACCTGGGAGACAAAACACAGTAAAAAAGGGATGGTGGAGGTGAAGTGACGAAGCTACGTTCATCTGGAAACTCAGGTGTTCGTACTTTGACGTGCATGGAATCGAGGCAGTCGAGCAGCAGCAGTATGAATGGATCCAGCATCTCCAGAGCGGACTCCTCCGATGACGTGACTTTGTGTTTCTTCAGGCTCTGATGAAGCAGCTGAAAGCAATCAGACCAAAGTCAGATAAGTGTGTAAAACTCCAAGTCATGGCGTCTCAAAGGCTACTTTCACACAGTGGCAAATGCAACCCATATTTGATCTTTTTGCCCATATGTGACCTGTATCGATCTGTTTAACAGTCTGAACAACAACTCCAATTTTTTCAACTCAGGTCATTTTCATATGTGGTCTTAAATCTGATACGTATCTGATATTTTGCAATGCGACTGCAGTCTGGACGGCCGAGATGCTTTCTATCCGACACCTACGTTATCACCACTTGAAAACGTCATAATTCTGAGCAGGGAAAAAAGCTGCGTGGAAAACCAACAGCCATGGCGGAGGATGCAGCATAGAGTGGACAATGTGATGACTTCTGTTGGAACGTTTCTCAGCGTGGCACACAGTCCTACACTGGACACTTCCATATTTACTTCCATATACACCATACGTGAATGCGTGGTCATGTTAGGACCTCTTCTGCGCATGTGGGTCAATTCTGGGTCGCTTTCCGTTCATACTCCAAAGTGATTCAAAGACGCATTTAATAATCTGGTTTTTTGAAGAAAAAAAAAAAAAAAATCAAAGTTGTGCATTAAGACCTGAGAAAGAAACCTAAAAAGCAGATTAGAGCAAGTTGTGTGTGAACGGTATTACAATAGCTATTAAAAAGACCTTTTATGATGATGGTCGCCAGGGCAACCAAAGGATAAATTGTTTCTGAAAGTTTTTGGAAAAGAAATGTTTCTAATTCTCAAATTTGTTCACAACAAAGATTTGCAGTCTCATCTCGTGATGATATTTTTTTGTACTTTCAAATGATAGAAGGCAATAAAGTGAATATTAACAAAAAGTAAGAGGCAGTATAAATCCAACAACACAAGATAACAAAAAAGGGCATTTTATAATTGCAAAAAAATATATCAATGTACCTTCCTTTAAATAATATTACGTATAAAGTAATGCAGCACTTTTTGGCCTCCGATTGTTAAATAAGATGAGTGAATCAGGTGTGGTTCTTGTTGGTACCTTGAGGCCAGCGTCCACCAGGATGTGCATGTTGGTCCTAATGCTGACTGGAGCTCTGTGGCCTCCTCTCTTTGGGGTTGGTGGCAGCAGCAGGCAGCTGGGGGGAGGCAGGCGGGGGTCGGGGGGAGGCTGAGCTGATGCTTTTGCTCTAAACACACACACACAGACAGAGAGAGAGAGAGAGGATGAGGAGGAACATCCAGCCTGTGCAGGTGACTTTCTCCTCCTGTGGGCGGGGCTTACTTGTCCCTCTTGGTGAGCAGAGGCAGGCTCTGGCTGACCAGGCCGTGGCTGAGCAGCAGGACGTCCTGTGAGCCCATACCGCTGTTATTCAGCAGACCCAGGACCAGACGCCGCAGCACCGCAGAAACACGGTTACACACTTTATAGCTGGAGGAGGTCTCCAAGATCTGCGGGGAAAAATAAACACAATTAAAACTATAAAACAAACAAACAGAAAAACAACAGACAAAGGGAGTGTTTTGTAACAACTCAAACCATTCAATTCAAACTTTATCATATTTCATATTAATAATTTAGGAACTCTATAACATTAAGGACTAGGTAATATATCTTAGGTCTATGATGACATGTCTATACACACACTTTATGTAAGATCTCTAAAATATATTTAAATCCAAATGAGTCAAATCAATTAAACAGTATTTGCATATTATAAATAATTAATATCTTTACACAATGTTTATTCCTGCACACATTTTAGTTCCAAGAAATAAAAATGATCTGTTTACAACAAAATGTAGAATATATATATTTTAACCCTTACATTTTTTACATTATCAATAATTTTCTTTTCTATCAGTAGTAATAGGTAGTATTTATTTAGAGCAGCTATTAGTATCCTCTCACCTCCTTCAGTGGCAGGATGAGCTTTGTGATGCTCTCCTTGCTGCAGAACTGGGCCAGCAGCTCGTATGAGTCCATGCTCTTACTGTGTCTGGCCTCCATCAGCTTAGACACGATGCCCTTCACTTCCTTCTCCTCAGCGACGGCTCCGAACAGCTCGTTGTTGAAGATCTGACCAACGCAGGGGCCCAAAGACAGAGGAGAGGGTTAAAGGTGAACAATGATGAAGATTTTAACACCTGAAATGTGACTTACATCGATGAGCATGTTCATGCAGGGGTCCAGGTCTCCGCTCTTCAGGCTGGGACTGAGGACTGTTAGCAGTTGGTACACTGTGAACGTCAACACATGGACCTGATGGGAAGATACAAGAAACTCTTCAAACGAAATACATTTCTTTTTTTTTTGTTAGATTGAATTTTATGTCCCCAACTTTGTGAAAAAACTCCTGAGTGAGAGCACCTGGACAAGTAACTTTTTTATTTATTAACTTTATTTATCAGATAAAGATATGGTTTCACACATTGCATTGTGGGATGTGGAGTCCTGCAGACTGATGCATAGAAGTGTTTTTACTTCATTCTTACAGTTATTTCTTGTGTTTCGTTGCTAGACAAGGAGAGTACGGTAATACTCTTAACACCATTTATGTTCTAGTTTGTTCCCAGTATTCCCAGTGATATCACCTCACTCCATGAGAAATTCAACTTCAGACAGATTCAGGTATTTCCCTGTAAGCCCCAAAAGAAACATTCACCATTGTTTTTTCACAACTTTCTGTTCTTCAAAACACCAGAAGTGTGTTGGGAAGCCACTTTGGTAGATTTTTGGGGGCAGACACAATAATTCACAGTAAGAATGAAGTAAAAACATGTTTATGTGTCTGTGGGACTCCGCATCCCACAATGCAATATGAAAAACTTTTATGACAATGTCAACAAATGTGTTTAAATTGGAAATGAAAACAAACAAAGCAGCATTTTAAACTTTTTACATCTTTTTCGAGCAACGCTTTAAGTCTTCATCTGATTAAAAATGTCTTGTCCAGCAGCTTTAAGTATGGAGACACTATAAACCACACCCAACATCACTGCCTGATCTAAAAAATGCATTTCTAGAAGAATGGCCATCAATTTTCCAAAAGAGATGAAACATAAGTACAAAGCACCTCTACATTACACTAATTAAAATGAGCAGTGAACAAAGTAGATGCAAGACAACCAGCAACCCTGTCTGTTGTAACCCATGTCTGAATAGTGCACCAGAACCATTTACATGCACGTGTGCTGGTTTGCGTTGCTTCTTACCTGGTAGCCTTTAACCAGAATCCCCTGCATCTCTTTGAGCAGGAACTGTAGATACCTGCAGCCCAACGTCTCAATGATCTTCACCAGTGTTCCTCTGGCCACGTCGCGGATCTCCTGGAACCGGTTCCTCAGATGCACACAAACCTTGATCACAATCCTGGAACACACAGAGTGACATCATTTCCAAGTGCACAGTTAAATCTGCAGTTTCACCCATGAAGTGACATACCCAGGGAGGTTGACCTCCATGATGTGAGGGGGCAACGTCTGCATTAGTTTGACCATAGCAAAAGCTATGGGGACCCTCAGCACCTCCTCCTCCTTCACATCCTTAGACTTTACCGCTTTGTGCTCTTCATCCCGTGTCACCTACAGGAGCATCACACTCACCATCAGCTGATGTTAGAGTGCTGTGTTGTGCGTGTGCGTGTTGTCGTACCTTTGCAGTGAGACACTTGTGCAGACGAGGCAGCACGCTGTCATTGACCGTCTGATGGATGGCTTTGATCAGAGACTCCAGCTCCTCGCTGCTCTGAGGCAGACCACTGGACACCACCAGTTTAGGAGTCGCTGGTTTTGGTGTTTTAACGTTAGCGTTCTCTTTAGTCTCGTCTTTTTCTCCACCCGTTTGATCGGCTTCCATAAAAACTTCAGTCGAATCAACATTCTTCTCGATCTCCATTGGCTCCTCATCCTCACTGGCATCTACATCTTCATCCAAAGGTTCGTCACCATTGTCTAAGTCTGTCACAGCTCCCCCAGCTGCTCAAAGACACATGATATTTACTGACTTTTGGCCCACGGTATGTTTTTTCAGAATGGAGGAAACCAAAAATATGTCCTAAAATCTTTATAGTGAGCAGAACGTATGAGCGACTCACCTTCTCTGGCCTTGGCAGCCTCCATCTCTCTGCTGAGCGTCTGATGGTCAAAGTGGAACGCCTCGAGGACATTGACCAACAGACTGGGAAGAGCAAAAGTAAATTTTCATTTGATATAGCACAAAATTCTGTCAAGCGCCAACAATCTCTTTGTCACATATTTGCAAATACATGAAAATAAATTTCTATCTCATTAATAATAAAATTCTAACTGGAATGTATGGACACCCCCATTTTATTTTTATTAAATGTCACAATGAAATGCACAATCTGGATTCGATCAGAATGAAACTCAGGGGAATAATTGATTAAACAATTCCATAAAGATCCATTTCAAATTGAGATATGAGTTTTTTTTTATTTTACCAATGATGAGTCATAGGGATTTTTTTATTTTATTTAAACTGATCTAGAATTAGTATATTGTTCTGAATCCCCTCCAAAATTTAAATGAATCTTCTATAGCGTAAAGTCAAAGTTAGGTTAAAGTTTTGTCAAAATCCGTTAAGTCATTTTGACGTAATCCTACAAAAAGACAAACAAAAAAAAACTAAATTAAATAAATAATCCATGGTGGAGGTAATGAAGTGGAGAAAAAAAAAGAAACTAACATCACAGACCACAGAGTAATTACATAAATTCATATTTATTCATTTATATTTTTCTTTATCTTTTCCATTTTAAGGTATCATCAAATCATAACCACATTGACACTTTTGATACACTTGATACCATCAAATTTGACTGTATAATTTTTAGTGGACAACTTTAAATACAATATTCTAGAAAAAAAAAGCTATCTAATAAATATTTGGAATTAAGAGGAAATTCCATTATTGTAATTGTAACAAATGAACCCTACCTGACAGCCAGTTTCTGTTCGGCCTGTGCTGTCTGTAGGATGTGGACGAAGTGCTTCAGGTAGTAAAGGTATTTAGACCAAGTCAGCCGGCGGCACACAGCTCCAACCACCTCCACGCACGCTGACGTCATGCTTTCATGCTGCAGTATCAGCAAAAAAAACAAAACAAGAGTCAGACACAAAATAAAACACATGCTAAATAACAACACTAGGGTTGACCTCTAACCTTCAGCATCTTCTCATCCAGCAGTGCAGTGGTGGCATAGGGCATGATGTAATTCTGCAGGGAGCGCGGGGTCAGCATGACCGTGCCCTCAGTCAGCTGCTTGGCTAACCTCCTTAGAGCACGACCACGACGATGGATCTATACACACACACACACACACACACACACACACACACACACACACACGTGTCAAACCATCACAAAGAAGAGTAAAATGTTCCGTCTTCTCTCCTACCTGGATGTGCTTCATGTGCTCAAAGAAGTCAGACTCTGGGTCGTTGTAGTCAGTCAGCTGCACCAGATCTCTGAACTCTTTCTTGGAGGGGAAAGTCTTCACCAGGCAGGCCAGTACAGTGGTGTACTCGTGCTGCACACTCTGGTAGAAGGAGGAGTTAGAATACTTAGTATTCAGCAGTAAAATAGGCTTCAAATTAAGCATTTCATGGTGTAGTTGTACTTCTGTCTTGCTGCGGAGCCCCTTGTGTACAGCATCCAGGATTGTGTGCTGCACCACATCTTTATAAACCTGCTCTGAAGCTCCCACTGCTGCCAGCTGGGTTATAACAGCAGACAGACACACGGTGGCGTTGTCCCCCAGCGACATGTCACCAATCTGCCAAGAAAATGACATAAAGGATGAGTCACTGAGAGTTTTAGGTTGTAGTTTGTGCTTAATCACAGAGTGGCTCTCCTGACCTCATAGGTATGAAAACAGTTGTACATGACGGTGTTGATGTAGTCCAAGTCCAAAGTCTGCATGTCTTTGACTCGCCGAGAGGCTTCTTGGAACGCTGTCAGACGCACGTCAAAGTAGACCTCATCCAAGTGTCGACTGTCAAACGCGTTGAGCTGAAAGCACCAGGAAGACAAACTGTTCAATGTAGCCATTAGCTAAATATTACACACAACAAAAATTAGGCCATGTTCAGCCTTTGGTCTGAATATAATGTCTGATAACTGCCAAAAAAAATGCTGAATCAGCGTTCCGACAGGTAATGGTCTCACCTTTGCTGCTAAATCAGTGATGTAGGTGAGCGAGGGCTCCAGTTCCGACAGAGTCTGACCACAGAGAAGCACAAAGGATCAATTAAAACTATAATGCACTTTGATTGATTAACAGGACTAATCAAGTATTGTCTGCAGGATAGTACACATAGTTTAGCTCAATAGGAGGATTTTAACAATAAATAAAACGGTAGCACATTATAATAAGGGTCCCTTAATTTACATTATTTAATGTATTATTAAGCAGTAATTAACAATTTAATAATCTATATAATTTATTTATAGTACGAGTTATTACATTATCAAACATTAATAAAAGTTACATAATGTAATCACTTATCCTTATGTATGTATTACTTTTTATCAATTAATATATTAGTAAAACATAATGTCTAGTAATCATTTACTTATGGTGTTTATGAAGTAAGATGTTATCAGCATTACTTAACCATAGTTAATGCTTTTTGGACATTGTCAATGCTTAATCATAATGCTTTAATGAACTGCTTATTAATGCATTAACTGATATGTTAATTAATGTTAGGTAATACATTATATTGATTAATAACATTTTATTAAACTGTTAATTAATGCATTAACTCATGTTAATTGAGGGACCCTTATTGTAAAGTGTTACCGAATGAATTAAATATTTGAATTTTGAAAGACAAAAATAGATAATATGACATATAATCCATTATTTATAACTTTTGATTATGAACAGAAGAGGAGAACGTAGTGAGACCGTCTCTGTTACACACAGCTAAAGTCTGAGGCTGTACCTGAAAGACGTTGGTGAGAGCCTGGCGAGGCATCTTGCTGTGAATAATAGAAAAGAGTTTGCTGAGCGGCCGCAGGAAGGCAGACGGCTGCACGCACTGTCGCAGCAGGTTCTGTACGGTGGCCAGGATGTCTAACTCTGTTTCCTGAAACACACACAGATCTCTAATGAGCGAGTAATTTAACCAGAGTAATAATGCACCAAGATGTGTACAATTCTAGTTCTATAGTTCTATCTATATCTAGTTCTAGTTTAAGTGACAAATTTATCTTCCAACATTTTCGGAACCTTTGCTTTAAGCTAAAGGTTCCCCATTCTGCACTACTCAGGGAAATATAACGTGATGAACGTAATAGGCATGGTTAAAAAGATGAAATGTACCTGTGGATTGTTGGCTTTCTGGAGATAAGGAAGTAGAAGGCTGATGAGGATGGAACTCTGCTCCTTGTCGCTCACAAATCGACTCACCCTGAAGCATCAAAGATTTGGTAAAACTTTATTAGATTCAAATCTTAAAGATGTTGGAGACGGTCATTTTTGAAAATCAGATAAATACACAGTGTAGGCCTCATAGATCAATAAATCAAAGATGATTTTCTTGAAAAAAGGTTGAAGATGCTCCAAAGTTTGTTTTCATCACCACCTTAAATACTCTGAGTTTTGCGCATTGAATTGTGGGATGTGGGGTCCCGTAGATAGATGGACAGAAGTGTTTACTTACCGTGGTTTCTTGCATAATCCCTCAAAAATGCTGCAAAAGTGTCTTCTTAACACATTTTCGATGTTTTCATAGATTTAAAGTTGTGTCAAATCGATGGTGGATGTTTATTGTGGTGCTTATATAAAAAGATTTGAATCCGTTCAAAACTGATCATCTGTGTGAGATGATAAAACACCGGGAACAAACTAGAACAAAGATGGTATCAAGAAAATCACTGTCCTCTGTTACCAAGTTTCCCTGCATTTCTTTGCCAAACTATGAAGTAAAAACACTTCCATGCATCCGTTTATGTGACTCCACATCCCACAATGCAATGCATGACACATTTCCGACAATGTCCATAAGAGAGTTTACAATGGAGATCAAAAAAAACTTTCGAGCATCAATTTCAACCATTCCTGTTGAGCAAATGGTATTTGATTTATTGATCGATGAGGCCTAAACTATGCCTTTATCTGATGAAAAGATGATGATGGAGGTCTAAATGATGTTGGCTGTGACTTCATATTTTCCATCCAAAGCTAACATGAACTTACTTGGAGAGGATATTGAGCTCTTTGGTAACCTGTGCTCTGAACTTCCTCTTCCTGAGTCGGTCTGAGTTGCGTACGACTCCGCTGAGGTAGTGCAGCAGGGTGGAGATGTGAGGCAGCAGCAGACGGGAGCCCTCGGTCAGCGAGTCTGGATGGGATGAAGCAGCACATTCACCTTTATGGACCAACCCAGAGCTCATTGTCAGACATACGAGTCTTTGATCTACTGACCTGAAGTTACGAGAGCGCCCTCCTCAGGCTGAGGGTCCGCAATGTCACTGAAGCCGATCTTCGTCTCATTTTCTGACTCGACAAAGTCTTCTGCTGTGGCGAGAGACTCGGCTATATCCATTACCATGGCAATGGTTGCCGGGGAAGCTTTCTTAGCCGAGAGGAGGGCAAAGACGTTTTGAAGGACGCCGCTCTCCGGGTGGCCCAATCTCTGCTTGGCAAGGAGCGGAAAATACCTGCATGGAACAGGACAAAAATCTATCTAATTCTATATAAACGTACACATATGAAAGGATGACGATGCATTAAATGAGAAGAATGCAAACCTGGCATTTTTGCACCAAACGTAAATGAGTTTGAGCAGCGGTGTAGGGGAATACTGGCTCTCTATGGATAGACGGCACACCTGCATGGCAAAATGAACACGTGTGTAAAACCAAACAATGAAAAAGTTTTAACGTAGATATGTTGCAAAATAGGAGAGCTTGTAGAATGTGATGTGAAAACTTGAAGGGAAAAAAAAAGTTAACTTGTATGTAAAAATGTTTACTTGCATCATAAATCTACACACACGTCATAAAATGACATCTCGTAATCCAACATTTACTCACATGTATTTATCCTTTACAACCACAACTCTGTGGTTATAAATTCTCCAATCTGCTGATACAGATGCACAAACCACTTTCCTCGCATGAATCTGCGCTGCTTGACTTTTGCAACACATTTCGGCGAGATGTCTGTAGCAAAACAGATTTGTACCTGTAGAAATCCCCTCCCTGCTCTCCTGTGTGTGTGTATGTGTGTGTGTGTATGTGTGTGTGTGTGTGTGTGTGTGTGTGTGTGTGTGTGGAGGGTAAGGGTGCAACGATTAGTTGACATTGTATTTATGTTAACAAAAATACTAATGTCACTATTCAGCTGTCCCAACTTGTGAAACGCAATATATTTAATTATATTTCACGTGTTCACAGACAAAACTGATCCCATTAGACAGTAATGTAACTATTGTTATTATTACACCTAAATATCTTGAATGATTAAAATCATCAGCTTGATCTGGTTTAATTAAAGTAAATCAGTGAGATTATTATCAACCATAACTTTATGTAACTCATTAGATATAAACAAACTAGATTCAGCTGCAATGGTTTATATTAAACAGTAAATACACGAATTTGGTTATTTTTGCTTTTCATGTGCTTTTTGTTTTTTTTTTAGAAAATAATTTTGTTATTAATGAGGAAATAAAATAATTATATACAATAACATTAATGGAATGACCAAAATGCACAAACTTCTTAATGTGTAAATGCTATTACTGAAGGAGATTCTAGTGTTAATGTATTCAGTTTATTTTGTATTTGTAAAGAACCTGTTTACACTTTAAGTTGGGAATTGTTGTATTTATTTATTTATTGTTTTTATTTGTCGTAATTTGCCCCAAGCCAAATTTTAAAAGATTGTAGCAACATAGAGCAAATAAATGTACGATTTGTCATCGGATTAGTAGATTAATCGTTTCAATAATCGATGACTAGTCGACTAATAAAATAGTCGTTAGTTGCAGCCCTACTGTAGGGGGGATTGACCAATCAGAAAGGTTTCTACAGATATGAACTACAAAACTGTGGTTGTAAAGGATTATAGGCACGAGTAATAAAACAAACGTGCGTAAATGTTGGATTACAAGTCTGCAGATATCATTTTATTTGTGCAAATATCAGTATATGCATTTGTGAACATTTCTTCTGTGACTTGACATTCAGATGTGTCAATATTTTCTTTGGGTTTCCATTTTTTCCCACCATTTGTGACATGAAATTCATTTCACGTGTGTGGATTTATTAAATAAGTAAACATTTTTACATACAAGTTCACTTTTTTTCCCCTTTCAAGTTCTCACACCACATTCTACAAACTCTCCTATTTAGCAACAAATCTACCTTCACAAAAAGTGACAAAAAAAGACCTTTAAAGCTTCTAGATCGTACCTGAGGCCAGACAACAGCAGGGAACACAGCCTCACACTCAGATGGGCTGAAGCTGTAAGAGTCGAAGCTTTCAAAGAAGTCCTGAATCCGCAGGATGCCGAGTCGACGCAGGTTCTTCAGTGGATTGATGCAACCAGGTCGAAGCTGATGGAAAATAGAGGTTTTCAATTAATGTCTAGCAAGAAACTGAAGATCTCATCAATGCAAAGGTCTTTATCTTAAGTCTTTGAGGGATGTAGATTAGAAGGCGTCGCCATGTGGCTCTGCAGAAAGCTGGATTAATAGATGCTCTTAAAGACAAATACTTCACAGTCTTTCTAAATTAACTTTTTCCTCCAAATTGTAGCAAGTATTTTTTGCATCCTAACATCTGTCAACTTACTGCCAATTTTTGCTAAGAAATGTTTGGAGACATTACAGATGCAAACAATCACTGTCTTGGTTTGACATCCCTATAGTTGGCATTTTAATAATAGACACACTAAGATTGTAAATGACTGATTTAAATGAAAAACATTATATTTGAATTTGCTTCACATTGATGTAGATTACCTGATCTCTCTTCTCTAAGACAGCAGAGACAGAGGCGGTGAGGCAGAGAAGGATCTGCAGCACTTTGGGCAGGTACTTCAGGATGAGGTGACCCAGTTTATTGATGACTACGTTGATGAGGTTGATGAGGCTGTGCTGGCGGCCCAGAGGCAGAACAGCACCCAGGTTTGTTTCTGCTACTGCCTGATTTACTGTAGCCAGACAGTCTCCTGTGGACACGGAGGAGGCGTTTCAGGTTTAAAATGAACTACAGGATGAATGGGATTCTCAATTGTTCAACAGGTGGGGGTGGGGGGGGACCCCTCTTTTAAATAAAGATAAAACTAGATTCAGCAAAGATTTGTATTTATGTATATGTCAGTGCTACCTTGACTGTAATGGCTCACTGGCTCCAGTAGCAGGTCGATGAACATTCCCAGCTCCTCCTCCTGGCAGCCTGCCAGGAAGCGCAGGATGATGGAGGAGCGGGAGGCGGCGGAGGACTTCCCCTGGAACTTACTGCCAGCTTTGGTGCGCAGACGGCCAAACAGGATCCTGTCAGGGACGACACAGTTTTAGAAGCTGTTTAGAGTACTCTAAATGTGTGGTGTCATTTCATAATGGCTTGATAATGATCTACATAAATAAAAATATGCACATATGCTGCATCATATGATGACAGAATCTCAGATGCTCGACTTATATTCTGAGTCGTGACCATAAGTGATAAAAGAGATGCAGAATGATCCAAACTCAGCACTGCCTTAAACCCCAAAGCACGAGAAACTTCAGCAATAACTCTGAAAGATCATTTAAAAATTAGATAATTATATTAGTAATAGCTTAAGCTCAGTAGTAAATGAAATAAAATAAATTATAAAAAGTGCATTTTCTCTCAAGTGTGCAGTTGGCTGTGTATGATGAAGCAAATAGAGATGCTGAGCTTCCATCTTGTCCATTTAAACCACAAACAGAAGAAAGAAGGCTTTTTTCATGAATGCGATTTAGCCCAGTGGTCCCCAACCACTAGGCTGTGGATCGGTATTGGTCCGTGTGGACCATTTGATGCCAGGCCGCTAAGAGAAAATAAAGTTTAAAATTGTATTTCTTTATTTTTTAAATAAATTATTTTTATGTATGTTGTATTCTGAATATTTTATTTAGAAAAAATGTCACTTCAGCTTTTGTGCTCACCTCTCCTTTACCTGACTACATTTGATTAGACTCTGAAGCAAGGCCTGCAAAAGCCACGAGGAAACGTATTTACTGTGCGACACAGGCACTTTAACAATTCTGGTTTAGCTCTAGCATTACAAATCAAAATATATCAAGGAAAAAACTTCATCAGTAATAATTAAATCTTCTTTTTCTGGAAATCAACATAAAATATTACAACAAAAAGCTCAACTCTCACACATGTGCAGTACCTCATGAGCACAGGGACAAGTTTGTCTCTGTGGGAAG
The DNA here is from genome assembly GCF_900634775.1 of Gouania willdenowi. Classification (NCBI taxonomy): domain Eukaryota; kingdom Metazoa; phylum Chordata; class Actinopteri; order Blenniiformes; family Gobiesocidae; genus Gouania; species Gouania willdenowi. The sequence goes on along the minus strand of NC_041049.1, from coordinate 20,272,324 downwards.
CATCGACCACTCCCGTCTCATCCGAAATGTTAAAATGAACTATTTCTTCCTTGAAGTGTTTGTCATCCAGGATCCTCTCCAGATTCTCCCTGCACACACAAACACACACGGGTTAGGGACACGGTGACAAAAGCGCTTTGTCATGCTTCAGATTGGACGATCAGCTCATCTTCTCCCAAAATGCAGCCCTGATCAGGTGAACGGGATGTTAATGCTCATGTTGTGTGCAGAGTACAGTAGGTCAGTGTGACAGTGACCTGAGACAAAGCTCCATGTATGAAATGTAAAACTCTGCCCGGAAAGGAGCGTCTATCTGCAGCCAGGTGAAAGTGAGCTAAAGGGATAGCTTTGTAACAGACAGCAGAGGATGTAATGAGACACTGAGATCAGCATTCCTCCATTTGTAACCAAAGGAGGATGATAAAGAGGCCCTAAAATCATCCACAGTCAACCCAGTGAAGCAGACTACGGTACTTACTTATATGGGACTATGTTGGGGTCTTTGTAGGAGAAAACACACTCCAGAGCTACTCGCTGGATCTGCTGGTCCTGATGACAGAGCAACTGGAAGCAGAGAAGGTCAAATATGTCACAAAACAAAAGCTTTTGGAGGGACTGTGTTACATGCATTAAATAGAGGTCATTGTGTGTTCAATTTGGAAAAACATGAAGCCACATAAACACAGACACAAAGCAGTGAACAGCTACAGGTTAGCTAACAGCTGCATGTAAAAGGCAAGGATTGTGTCTGCAATAAAGCAGATAAAATGATGATAATCAGAAAAAATAGACAAGTGTGTGTGTGTGTGTGTGTGTGTGTGTGTGTGTGTGTTGTACCTGCTGATAGAGCTCGTAGAGGCTGCTCTCCATGTAAAGTGCTCGAGGGTTGGTGAATTTGGTAAATACCTGAAGGTGAGCAATAAGCTGCCTGGAAGAGAAAATAAGAACTAGAAGCAGCAGGAGGATGTTGACCTACAGTTAAACAGCATTTAGACACTCTTGTTTTTTTAAATTTATTTGATATATTTTGAAAGCACGCTTCTTATCCTTAAACCCTGAATATATACTGGCAGGCTTTTTCAGATACAATTTAGTTTGAAAGAAAGACTTATTAAAGCTGCAGTATGTAAGTTTATATGACATCATTTGGTCAAAAATCCACAATCATCTCTGAGCATATTGTACCGTAATCCAATGTGTTCTTTTCCTTCTCTTGACTCTGTATTCATTAGGGATGTAACGATTAATCGTAAGGCAGTTAAAAATCGATTCATAGGTACAACGATTCACATCAATGCTGTGAAAATTGAATCGCAGTACTTTTTTTAACCAGCAGAGGGCGCTACCCAGAAGTGTTGGCGGCGAGCGAAATCTGCTAATACTTTCTTTCTGGCCGCCTTCTACTCTTAAACATATTCATAAATGATTCATTACCCCTTTAGCACCAAAAGAATATCTGTAATATTACGTGAATATCTGTAAAAGTCAGGTTTTTCTATTAGCTCTGTCTGCTAGCATAGCATCTCTTCTTCACTGCAAAATATCTGCATGCCAACCGACCACTGGGTTACCAGTGCCCTCTGCTGGTTCAAACAAATATCTGACGTAAATACAGTAAAATGACTTTTGCTTGTTTTTTTGTTTTTTTAGTCCAATTGTTAGGGCACAAAATACATTTTCAGTTGCACTTTTAAAAAGAACTATTATGCAGTTTTGTATTGTTTATTATAGAACCAGAATTTAAATAATAAGCTTCTTCTTCATTTGTATTATTCCTTTTATTTATTTCATTCAAGATTTATTTTTAGTTAAATTGCATTGTTTTGAATAGTTTCTCAAGCGATTCTTTTGACAATGAAAAATAGTACAGTATTTTCCCAAAAAAAATAAAGGAATATTTTTCAGTCATTTATGTACAGTCCCATTTTGTAAAATAAATGGTGAGAGAATCGTATCGTGAACCCAGTATCGTGAATCGAATCGTATCGGGAGTTGAGTGAATCTTTACATCCCTAGTATTCATGCTTTAGAAATCTATGAGCATGACGCTGGATTTCAGCCAATCAAAGATCTTTCTACAAATAGAGTACTCCATGAACTGTTTTGGCTGTTAATATTGGCTACCAGACTGAAGTCATGGGCGTTCACGGACCATTAATGGTAAATGAGCAATGGCAGATGTACCAGTGAAAGTCCCAATCGCAGCGTAAAGCACAACAGTTACACGGCAAAGCACGCGGGAAAAAACAGACCGACGTGGGCTAAACAGACTCTGTCCGCACGCAGTCTGCCCCACATACAGAGTCTAAGGGAGAGTGAGAACAGATGGGATAAATCGCTTTTAAAATGAAGAGAAGCATGATTTGTTGGGTTTTTTACCTTTTATTGCGAATTATATATTTTGAAAGTGCTTTGAGATGATTTTTGTTGCAATTGGTGCTATATAAATAAAGTTGAATAGGATTCATAACAGGGAGGGGAGGGGGGAGTGTGGTTGTTTCTATACAATTCTACATACTGCAGCTTTAAAGGACATTTACTGCAGACAGAGTGACCCAATATTTGTTCAGCAGTCTCTTTGCAGACTTAAAAGAATAAAGCACAAAAACTACTAAAGTGACAATATAATATTATTGCTTTACATAATTTTCTTACAGAAAATATATGATCTCTTACTTGGCTGCACCTCTCCTTGAAAGTCCTTTTTTCTGTTGCCTGGTTTCTTGCTCATCCTCCTCCTCCTCCTCCTCCTTAGCAACCTCCATAGTCTCACCAGTCTCCTCTGGAGTCAAGTCACTCCTCTTCCTCAGGTCCTGTGTTGGTGCCACCAGCAGGTCGGTGGGATAAAACTCATTCCTGCCCACCATACAGCCGTTAGTATTTACATTTGACTTGAAACGATAAACGTAAATTTGTCTGCCTATACCTGATGAAGCGGAGCAGTAGCGGGCTGAGCTCACGGCTGCGCGGCTCCACCCTGTCAGCACACTGAGACATGGCGTTCCACAGCAGACTGCGGAAGTTTGGGAAGTCAGTCCTCTCGTTGGGGTTAAAGGTCGCCTTCAGCTGCTCTAGGAAGAGCACGCCGACGTCGCCGCTCTCAATGACGTCACAGCCAGGGTCACCATGGAGACCTGACGCTTCGGTATCATCATCATCGTCATCTGAATCGTCGTCCTGCACTTCCTTTTCTGTGGCAACCAAATAACACGCATACACATTATACATACATACCCATGTGTATATATATATACAGAATCTCAGATATATATATATATATATATATATATATATGGATGGGACAAAATCTCCCATGACAAGATCTCGCGATATTAAAACGTCACGACATGCCTCGTCGGGGGGTCATTTTTCCCCATTCACATTCTGACATGCTGACTCTCTCTACCCTCCACTGTTGTTCTTCTAGTCGACTAGATGCAGCAGAGGCATGTTGCTGCTGCCCCCACAGGTCAGCAAAAGAAGTGTGTGAGGAACATGAGCGGTCTAGAGTTTAGACCTGTGATTCCCAAACTTTTTTTGGCTCAAGTACACCCTTTTTCTTTTTTCTGAATCCATGTGCCCCCTTTGTCCGCCTACAACATTTTGCTCAGAATACTATGAAAAAATAACTATAGAGTATAATGATGGAATTAATGAGTGATAACACACATTTAAAATAATCTCATCTATCTATAAAGTAAGGAATCTCTGTCTCTCTCTCTGTGTGTGTGTCAGTCTGTGTGTGTGCCTGTCTGTGGCTCAAATATCTCTGCGGTTCAGGGACAGACAGAGAGCTCAGACTTTCAACATGGCTGCCTTTTGGTTCAAAGGTGTGCATTGTCAAATTCGTTTGAACTGCAATGGTACCATTGATTCATTATTTCATAAAATTGTCCACCTGAGCGAGTCACGTGTGCGCCAGAGCCAATCGCTGGAGAGTCCACCCCCACTTCCTGGTTTTGAACGGAGCAGCAATCCGCTGTGTATGTGTGTATAATTCTGAATACATTAGGAATTAAGTGTTTACAAGGTCAGTTTAAAGAGGATTTAACATTTATTCTGAATTGAAGAGGAATTAAAGCTCCCATGCAAACATGAGTGACTCAAAGTGTTTCTCCAGGCATAACTTCATGCTGGTGCGTTGCTTTTTCCAATGTATTCATTTAAATATACAGTATGAAAACACAATAGTTATCACTCTACACAACAAACCTAAATGTCTGACGTCTCACCTTCAAACTAAGGGCACTGCACTAGTTTTGTAAATAGGTGGAATTAAACAGTATCTAGTTACTCCTGAATAGATTTATTTCTATAGTTTTTATTATTTCCGGTCATCTCCCACACCCCGTATTTATAGTTCACGTTTTAATCAAGATTTTTCCATCATCATTATTATGATTATCATTTTTAACTAAAAATAAACATTATAAAACCCCATATTTGTAATGCTTTCATCTGTTAATTTTCCACTCCCTCTCTCTCTTTCATGTGCCATCGCGTACACATAGGGGTACACGCACCCCCATTTGAGAAACACTGGTTTAGACTGTGGATTTCTATTGAAGGACGTCATGATGATGGTGAGCATGTATTAGCTGCGTGCTTCTAGTTTCAGACTGGCAGGAATTATCAGTCTGACAGTTGCACTTTTAAAATAAAGTCTTATTCATGTTATTGTTTATTTATTTTAATAATCAGTTTGAAACTTGACAAGGTCATACAGCATTCAAAGTCAAATATTTTTTTATTTGATAAATATAATAATCATGAAACAAATAGAATAAGATACATTATTAGTATTTTGTCCCTTTTCAAAACATTATATTGTCTCATCCTGCAAAACAAACATTGTGTATCATCTCACAGCTCATTTTTATACCATAAATTAGCCGTTACAAACCGTTGTGAGTTCATTGTTACATTTATTTTTACACATATGGACCCTGTCCAAAAGATAGATCACTGTAGGCCTGTAGACTCCATGAATGTTATTTTTTTGTGCCAACTTTCTAATTGTGAATGCTAAACTGAAGTGTAAATACCTGTAATTAAAGACATAGGATTAGTCAGAGGTACATCTGAATTTTACTGTTTTACTTTCCCTCTCCTGTCTTTGACATAATACAACTAAGCTGGTGGTCTTACCAGCCAGCTCGGCAACCATCTCCAGATGCTCATGGTACACCTTCCAGAAGACCTTGTTGTCCATTCCTCTAGCATGAGTCCTGTAAATGATGATAGTTTAATTAAACTTGATGTAGGAGAAACCAATTTTCAACATACAGAGGTGGAAATGCCTTAAACTCACACAAGAAGTTCAGTGACTGGGTCCCACAGTGGCCTGAAGTTGACAAACAGCATAGCAATGAGGTACCTCAGAGGCACCTGGAATAAACACACACATCTTCTTTAATTTATTTTATTTTTTTTACTTTTTATTTTATGATTTTTCGAAGTTCAACATAGATCAAAACAAAAATAAATAAATAAATAAATAAATAAGTAAATAAATAAATAAATAAATAAATAAATAAATAAGTAAATACAGTCTGTGGGGTACTACAAAATAAAACTACAACTTGAAATTAGCTTTATAATGAGTCCACTTGAGCCAACATTTATTAAATTTACTAACTTTCAATCTCAGATGAAAGGTCATTTTTTCCATCACATAAATTTCCTCCACAATGTCTCTCCATTGATTCAGTGTCGGAGGGTGACTTTTTAACCAGGTTCTTGTTATAGCTTTCTTGCTAGCCATTAGCATTAATTTTAAACAAATATAAGTCCTCCTTTTGGACAGCACTCTCCGACATGTGATTTTATATGCAAAAACCTTTTCCATTTCGAGCACAACTTTTTGCCAGAAAGGTTGAATTTTTACACAATTCCAAAATACATGGGAATGATTGGCACTCCAACTGCCACAAAGTCTCCAGCACTGTTGAGGAATTTTCAATTGTTTACTTTTAATGTGTGGAGTGAGAAAGAATCTCATCAAGTTTTTCCATCCAAATTCTCTCCATTGTCTCGAACTGGTTGACGTGTGCTGTAATAGACATGCAGAATGCCAATCCTCCTCTGACAATTCAATTTTTAATTCCTTTTCCCATTTTTGTCTAACATACCACGAATTATTCTGGGGGGCATTTTGCAGGCATTTATACAGTTTAGAAACAATTTTAGAGGGTAAACATCTCTATGCTCCAATCATGATATCTATTATATCACTTCCCTCCTGTGAGATCTGATTTATAACTTCTGCATTAAAAAAATGTCTCAATTGGAAATATCTAAACAAGTCTGTTTTATCAAGATCAAATTCCCTCTGTAGTTTTTCCGAAGGGTTTAAAAACTTTTCCATCTGTTAGTGTACACATGGCTGTAATTCCTCTGTTAGTCCACTTTATAAATGTACTATCCAGTTGGCCACTTCTAAATTTTGGACTAAATGCTGGCCACACCAATAATTTACAGTCACCTTCAATTTTACGTTCACTCACTATTTTCCACCAGACTTTTAAAGTTGTTTCAATAATTACATTACCTTGATCACACGGTTTACTAGTTTTATCCCCCAATCTGGTCTGCGGGTGACATATTGAATAGTTCAGCTCAATACGTTTCCATTTGGAATCATATTCTGGTGAACACCATTGAACAATGTTTCTCAACTGGGCAGCTCAAAAATATTCTTTAAAATTAGGAAGAGTAAGCCATCTTCTTTATAAAGCAGCATCACAACTAACTCCATATTTGCTCCCATATGAAACAAATGCAGGCTGATGAGTCATTGTGTTTCCAACCTGCTGGAAGGTTCCAGGCAGGCCCAGAGGAAGGCTCCTGGGCACCAGGTCGTGTCTCAGCTTACGCAGGTGAAGGAGCTTCTCCCTGTAGTCCTGCACTGAGGCCGGAACCAGCTCCGCCTGCAGACAGATGGCAAACACCGGCTGCACCTCCACACTCTCCACACCCTACACCAAAAAAAGACACACGTACACACACAGCAGTGAGAAACAGTGTTGGTGTCAATTATCATTGTAATTACGTAATTGGGAATTGACTACAATTATGATGTAACTATAATTGTAATTGTCAAAAATATGTTGAAGTTGTAATTTTTTTTGGCACGATTTAATTAAACACAAAACTGGGGAAGCACGTTACAGTTCTGGCTTACACATACGCAGTTAATTATTAAAATATATTTCGTATCCAATTTACCCGTCAGTTCTCTTGAGGATAATTTCACCATTAAAACAATTGAAACAGACATATGTATATGTATACTGACAGAAAAAAGGCTGAGACGCCCATACCAAAATATTGATACCAATATTTGGTAACGTTTACATAGGGCGGACATTAAGCTGTCATTATTATGGCATGACACCTGTCAATAGCATGAATTATGTGTCAGGAATGCTGTCAATATGTGTCGCTAAGATACCCTAACCCCACAATCTAGTGGGGTTAGGGAACCTAAAGAATGCCAACATAGCTCCAAAGGTGTCATGACTTAGTGAACGACACTTAATGACAGCCTTCATGACACTTTATTCATGCTAATGACAGACTTATGTATAAAACTTCAAATAAAGTGTTATCAAATCATTCTGGATAAAGACGCCTAACAATGAAACTGAAATATGAGAAACAAACATTTTATTTTACGGCTGATTGGATCAAAACCCACATTATCATAACACAAGAGAAAGGTTACATTTTATGGGATTATTTATTAAAGGCTCAGTAATTGTGATTCACTGTAATTGAACTTTGGTAATTGAGAATTTAATTGCAATTGACTTTCAGGGGGAAAATAATAATCATAATTTTATTTGTAAATGGAAAAAATGTTGCTAATCGTAATGTATTTGTCACTGAACGTGGATAATTGAAGACGTAATTGTAATTTAAAAATGTAATTGACCCCAACCCTGTGTAGGAGTTGTTACCTCAGGCTGAGGAGGAAGCTCTGCCTCAAACTGCGAGAAGATCCTCAACGTAAGAAGTCGAATCTAAAAAGACGAATATTCTAAGTGAGAATCTGACACTCTTTTCAAGCTTGTTTTTAAGGAAGGTTTGTTTATGTGTCTTGAGGAAAAACCTTAGAAATGTTAGAGGAGAGGTTGGCGTGCAGTATCTTGAAGAGGTCCAGCAATGCACTGTGGGAAAGGTGTTCTGACACCCCACCAAGAGAAAGGCGGGTGTAGTACAAGTCTCCAAGAAGAAGGGCCGACAGGTCAGTGGGAAACTTCCTGCAACGATGACACAGACAATAACAAGCTCAGACACATCCTGCGTGAAGTCACTACACTGCAGAGAAAGGAGAGTCACAGCTTACTGCAGGATTGAGTTGATTTTATCAATGGTGACCATGAGGAAGATTTGGGCTGAGCCGTCTACAGCCAGCAGGCAGCTGAGTGCCTGTCGGGCTACGAACAGAGCAGCTGGAAAAAGGGAGGGGGGGGGTGGGGGGCAGAAGATAGAGGCTTTAGTTTAAATATCTGCTTTGAATACTACTCTAATACCCTATGTATCACTATGTACTCATTAGGTTTAGGGTCAATTATAATTACACCTTCAATTATTCATGTTCCATTCATTACAGGGGCTGCCATTTTTCTCAAATTTCAATTAAAATTGTGATTATTATTTTTCTTCTAAAATTTTCCTCTCAATTACATTACATTTTCAATTCCAATTATTCATAATTACTGATCCTTTAATTCATGGGTTCTCAACTGGTCTCACCCTGGGACACACAGTTTTCCGTGGTCATTAAATCGTGACCTACATTTTTTTTTTTTTAAAGAATTCAACCAACCAAATGTATTTTTTTTCAAAAATAGCTGTTGAAAATATACATACATAATCTTTTTTAAAACATTTATCTACATATTTTCCTGTGCAACATGTATTTCACAGCATAACTAACAAAAGAAAAGTTTCTTTCAAAATAAAAGATTAGTCTAACATGAGCAACATTATTTATTTATTATTAATAATAATAATAATAATAAGAATAATAATAATAATAATAATAATAATAATACATTTAATTTAAAATGCACTTTAAAAACACAAGATTTGACACTTAAAAGCTTTTCTAAATAAATATTTTAATAATTTATTTTTCACCAGCTGTCCGTGACCCACGCAGTACAGATCCGAGACCCACTTTTGGGTCCCAACCCACCAGTTGAGAATCGCTGCTTTAATAAATAACCCCATAACACTTAACCTTCCTCTTGTGCTAACTTTCTTTTAGCATCTGTTATGATTACGAGTCAGCTTTGAACCATGTCTTAAATCATCTGTAAAATACCATTTACAATTACAAAGTCAATTATCTGCACTCAATTACAAATGAATTACATTAACAACAGAAACCAATCATTTCAATTACACGATGACAATTATAATTGACCCCAACCCTGCCCACGACTATACACCTAAGGGAAGCTCCGATAGTGAACGTAAGAAAAATTTGATTTATCCATAAATCAAAGAAATGCACAAATACATAAAGTAATAAATAAATAAATAAGCTTTAAAATTGGTAACCTTTCTGTTTAGAAATAAAAAAGGAGTAAATGAACATTTGAAATGTTTATAATAACAAACCTTTGCCTTGTTTCTCCAACTCGATCTCATGGAGCAGATGGTTTAAGAAGGATGTCACAGCAGGAACGACACTGGTCACAGGTAAAGGTCTAGACAGATCAAAAAACAAACATAAAACAGATAAATAATCTACGTGTTGCACAAATATTAGCCTTCACTTAACAAAAATAGCAGAAATAAGTAAATAATAAAAAAACATGCATGTCAGTAGAGCGTATGAGTTGGTGGTACCTGAGGTGTGGCAGCAGTACGAGTGCGGCCCAGGGCAGCGACAGGTCAGTGTACGACTCCTTCACCTGGATCAGTGAGAGAACCAGTGGTGGCACGGCCTGTGGTTCTGATGACCCAGACTGATCACTGCAGGACGGACACACACTTTAGCTTCAACTGGGTCATCACAAAGCTGCAGAGGAGGAGTTTCTCACCATGAGGTGAAAAGCAACGGGTACGTCTCAAACGCCATGGATCCGTCTGTCGGGGGCGGGGCTTTGGCGAGGATCAGACTGACTAGTAACTCCAGGCTGCAGTGACGTGAGAGGGAATCACCGCTGGTGATCAGGGCAGAGAGGAAGTGAAGCAGGCTGGGCAGGAAGAGCTGGAGAGACAGAGGTCAGACGTCAAACTAAGAGGGAGACCCAAACATCACCTGGGAGAGAGCAAACCTGTTCAAAGTGTTTCATGGTGAACATTTCCTTGGTGAACTCCACAATCAGGTCTTCTTCCATTGAGCTGCTCAAAACCTGAGGAACAGAAGAAAAGGAACTCTACATGAGTATGGAATCACTAATTATTAAGTTCAAAGCACACACAACACACCAGGGTTATGATTGATCATGAATTACAATTATGATGTAAATATACTTGAAATCATCTGTTGCTGTTGTAATCATAATAGAATTGTAACTGAGTTTCAGATAATTGACTTTGTAATTGTTCTATAAAAACTGTCAATTACAATTTAATCAAACGCAAAACTGGTGAATCATGTTACAGTTCTATGGCTTATACATACTTAGTTAATAATTATTAAAATATGTTTCATATCAACTTCTCCCACCACCTGTCAGTTCTCTTGAGGGTCATTTTACCATTTAAACAAAATTGAAATGTAAGGGTGTAGTGACCAAAAAATGGCCCAAACTAAAAATATTAATACCAATAGTTTCATTGATTAGGAAGTCTAACAAGGTAACCAAGACATGAGAAACAAATTAGATGATAGATAATATGTTTTAGTGTATTTTACAGCTGATTTAAGATATGAGCCAAAACTGACCCGTTATAATCAGAGATGCTAACAGAAATAAGAATGGCCTTATTTATTAAAGGCCCAAATTGTGATTCATTGAATTTGAATTTTAGTAATTGAAAACATAATTGTAATTGACTTTCAGGGGGAAAATAGCAATTGTAATTTTATTTGTAATTGGAGAAAATGGCCATCACCGTAATCATAATTGAGTTGTAATTGAACATGGAAAATTGAAGATGAAATTGTAATAGAAACATGTAATTGAATCCACACACACTCAGACCTTTTGGATGATTTCCTGTATGAGGGCTTTGGGTAGACTGATGTTGTCCCCCAGGAGCAGAGAGGAGGTGATCTGAAGGATGAGACGCCCACAGGGAGCAGACAGAGACGAGCTCTGAATGAGGAGCGACATCATCTGAAAGCACAAACACAACATGTGACTCAAACCGTGTGATCCACGCTACCAGAGGAAGTCCAGCTTCATGTCAGAGGGAGTTTTCTCTTCACCTGACAGACGACTTCCGGCTTGGTGACCTTGTCTCCACCCTTGTGAGACACGAGGGTGTGAAGAATGTACAGCAACCTCTCCAATTGCTCCATGGCCAGGTTTGCACCTTCATCCTTCGCCTCTACGACGCTCAAGATCTGAGCCACAGCTGCCTGCATGATGCCACATAACCATTACACATGGAAACAACACACAGGTGACATCAGTGAAGAAACTGGCTGTAATTTTACCTGCAACGAATCCCATAAAACCAGGATGTGTTCTTTGTCCACGTTAGTCGCAGCAGCCTGGACCATGTGATCCAGAGCGTCTCTGACAGCGTCCCATGGTAAAGGGGGCCCTCGGCTGGTTGTGGGGCCGAGCTTTTGTAGAGCGACGGGAAAAGTCTGGAAAAATGGAGACAGAACCTCACACACACATCTTTCACTAGTGATGGTGAGATGAAGCCTCATAAGACATCATCGACAAATCGTTCATTTCTTGATGCGTCATGTGCCCACAAGACAACATGTATAACAGGCAGCTCGGATCTTAACCAGAACAAAGAGGTCAGAGCACATTACTCCAGTTTTAAAGTCTTTACACTGGCTCCCAGTCAGCCTCAGAATAGACTTTAAAGTTCTGCTGCTGTGTATAAATCTGTGAATGGGTTTGGTCCAGAATACATCAATGACATGTTAGTCAGGTATGAACCCAGCAGGTCTCTGAGATCTATGGACACAGGTCAGATAGTGGAGCCCAGAGCTCACAGTAAACATGGTGATGCTGCTTTTAGTTGTTATGCTGCAAAGAAATGGAACAAACTGCCAGCAGAGCTGAAGTCAGCATCTAATGTGAACATCTTTAAATCAAAGTTAAAGTCACTATTTTTCTCTACTGCGTATGATTGAGAAAGAGATTTTGGTCATGTTGTTGTTACTGTATGTGTTTGTTGATGATTTTAAATGATTTTACCAATGATGTAAAAAAAAAAAATTGTTTGTTTTTTTGCTGACTAATGTTCTTATAGATTTTAAGCTGTTGAATGTTTTCTGTTGCACTTTTGTAGGAAATGTGCTATACAAATAAATTGGCCTTGCCTTGCCTATATCAAAGCCACAAATGTGATTCATTTAAATTACTTTAGTTATGGCTCTTGGGAATGACTATAAATGACTAAAAATATATAGATAATATATTTATAATATATTTCTCTACATAAATAAATGTAAAATAAAAACAGTTTTGAACGTATTCTCAGTGAATACATTTTCCCAAAAGTGGCTCCCACTGGACTTCAAGAAAATTTGCTAGCAACATCCGTGATGAAGGGCTAAGGACGTGACACTCACTGCAGCAGCACAGGAGTGAAACATGTGTCGGACTCCTTTGCACATCTCAAACAGCAGCTGTCCGGCTCCCTCCGCCTTGTCCGGGTGCTCCTCCAGGTCTGAGAACACATGAGTCAGCACGGCATCCAGATCGGGCACCTGTGGGAGAGACAACAAGATAGCAGAAAAAAAGATGAGCAACCACTACTGCAGAAAACTGTTTACTTAATTAAACATCATATTTAATGGTGCAAACCTTTCTCATCAGAAACGAGAAACTCTCGGCTGCAAAATTGCGTATGTGTTCCTTTTTGTGTGCCAACAGTGTGCTGTATAAGCTGTAAAGAAAAAGAAGAAAAGACAAGAAAAATCAATGTAAAACATTTCACAGACATTTTACCTACAATGGTCAGGATGTTGGGCATACATTTAAGGGTGTTCCGATCGAATATTTGCATGTTTTTATTGGATTTGTTGAGGTCGTTTCTCATGGTTTTTCGTTTCTTCAATTATTTTATTTAATTGTAGAATATTCTTATGTTTAAGGTTAAAATTAGAGATGTAACGATTAATTGTAAGGCAGTTAAAAATGGATTCATAGGTATCACGGTTGATATTGATTTTCTGAAAATTGAATCGCAGTACTTTTTTTTAGCCAGCAGAGGGCGCTATCCACAAGTGTTGGCGGCGGGCGGAGTCTGCTAATACTTTCTTTCTGGCCGCCTTCTACTCTTAAATATGTTAATAAATGATTAATTACCCCTTTAGCACCAAAAGAATATCTGTAATATTACTTGAATATCTGTAAAAGTCACATTTTTCTATTAGCTCTGTCTGCTAGCATAGCATCTCTTCTTCACTGCAAGATATCTGCATGTCAACCGACCACTGTGTTACCAGCGCCCTCTGCTGGTCCAAACAAATATGACGTAAATCAGTGTAATGACGTTTTTTTTTTTTTTTTTAAAGTCCAATTGTTAAGGCACAAAATACATTTTCAGTTGCACTTTTAAAAGAAAAAGAACTATTATGCAGTTGTGCATTGTTTATTATAGAACCAGAATTTAAATTAATAGGCTTCATTTTCATTTGTATTATTCCTTCATTTATTTCATTCAAGATTTATTTTTAGTTAAATTGCATTGTTTTGAATTGTTTATCAAGGAATTCTTTTGACAATGAAAAATAAAATGAAAATAGTACAGTATTTCCATTTTGTAAAATAAATCGTGAGAGAATCGCATCGTGAACCCAGTATCGTGAATCGAATCGTATCGGGAGTTGAGTGAATCGTTACATCCCTAGTTAAAATGTATGTAACCCATTGGTTAATAATTAATGCGTCCGTTTTTCTCATATCTACTGTTGCAATATCACTGGATCAACTCTTTTCTAACAATTCACACAACAAAATAAGTAATAAAAGTAAAGTATGCATGACGCGTGCTGATATTGTATCAAATTGATAGTAAAAAGGTTTTATCGTGCTCATAAAAGGGAGAAAAAGTCCTTAATATGTGGACTCACGTGTAGATATTAGTCATGTCCTTGACCATGACCCTCCACAGGTACTTGTAGAGGTAGGACAAGCAGGTGAAGGCCCACTCTAGCAGCTCTGTGTCCTTAGAGTCCAGCAGCGAGGTGATCAGAAGGAAGAAGTCAGGGAAGTGAGGGTAGAAGTCAGTCTGCAGGTCTCTGGCCAGCTGCACCACCAGACTGAAACGTTAGACACAGTACACAAAGATTACCCAATGATGATTTATTTATCAAAGTGGCTATCCGTACGTAGATGTTACACGGACAACAGCCGGTCCTATTCGTACGTGGCCGATGACGTTACCGGAAGTCTTGAGACCATTGTGTACGAACAAAAAATGGCTGAACAAGCGATACACGTACGAATTCACTATGGCAAGAAATTCAAATCCACTTCAGAAAGTTAGGGTTAGTTAGTCCGTAACGTGATTTAGGTTTAGGGTTAGTTAGTCCGTAACGTGATTTAGGTTTAGGGTTAGTTAGTCGGTAACACGATTTAGATTTAGTTAGTCCGCAACGTGGTTTAGGTTTAGGGTTAGTCAGTCCGTAATGTGGTTTAGGTTTCGGGTTAGTTAGTCCGTAACGTGATTTAGGATTAGTTAGTCCGTAACGTAGTTTAGGTTTAGTTAGTCTGTAACGTAGTTTAAGGTTTAGGGTTAGTTAGTCCGTAACATGGTTTAGGTTTAGGGTTAGTTAGTCCGTCATATGGTATAGGTTTAAGGTTAGTTAGTCCGTAATGTGGTTTAGGTTTAGGGTTAGTTAGTCCGTAATGTAGTTTAGGTTTAGTTAGTCCGTAACGTAGTTTAGGTTTAGGGTTAGTTAGTCCGTAACGTAGTTTAGGTTTAGTTAGTCCGTAACGTAGTTTAGGTTTAGGGTTAGTTAGTCCGTAACGTAGTTTAGGTTTAGTTAGTCCGTAACGTAGTTTAGGGTTAGGTTTAGTTTGTCCGTAACGTAGTTTAGGGTTAGGGTTAGTTAGTCCGTAACGTAGTTTAGGTTTAGGGTTAGTTAGTCCGTAACATAGTTTAGGTTTAGGATTAAGGTTAGTTAGTCTGTAACATAGTTTAGGTTTAGGATTAAGGTTAGTTAGTCCGTAACGTAGTTTAGGTTTAGGGTTAGTTAGTCCGTAACATAGTTTAGGTTTAGGATTAAGGTTAGTTAGTCTGTAACATAGTTTAGGTTTAGGATTAGGGTTAGTTAGTCCGTAGCGTAGTTTAGGGTTAGTTAGTCCGTAATGTGGTTTAGGTTTAGTTAGTTCGTAGCGTACTTTAAGAATACGTATTAATAGCAAACAGAAGTACAAGTATGTAGCGTCTTGGTCACGTGACCTAAACTGGCCAATGAGGGGCGCTACGTACGGGTATAATGTCGGTATATTGATGCGTCTACGTGCGGATAGCCACTGCCTTTATTGATCTATCACACAGATTATTTACTCTATACATGTAGCAAACACTCACTCCAACAGAGGCTGATAGGCCAGACTGTCCTTCACAGCTAGGTGTGTTTTTAGACTTTCCACAATAGACTTCTGGTGGAAAACCAGCATGTTGAAGGACTGGCTCTTGTTGGACACCTCTTTTAAAAATGTAGCTGTAAAAGAAAACACATTGATAATTAAGCTGGTACTCCCATATATTGTTAATCACACTTAAAATGACTCATAATAAATGTGGCTTACTGAAGTGCTCTGTCAGGTTGAGATCTCTCCATTTTGTCAGACCTTCTGAAAAGTAGGTTTCTACCTCCTGCAATAGCAACAACAACAAAATGAAGTCTGCCTCCTCAATTAAAGGTGTGTTACTTATACAGATGTTTCTATGGAAACAGTAGAAACACAAACCTCATCATAAGATCCAGTCCTGTCAATCCTATGGATGACATCGATGTTGACGTTGGCAAGTCTTTCAACAAAAGTGAGAAACTGGGAGGAAAGAAAAAAAGTGACTTTAAAATCATCAGCTAAAGCTAAGACTTAAGACGGTCCTGTGCACAGTTTTCAAAATGTTCCTCTTATTTTACCTACATGTGATCGTTAACAGGTAAATAATTATCATATTTTAAGTAGTGAAGATGCTTTGGATCATATTCATTGTCTTTTTAACTCCATGCTGTCTGTGTGTGGATGTGGACTCACCCTGAACGTGTTCTCAGATTTGTGAAACGAAGACTTGGATTTTATCTTCATCTTCACCAAGTCGCTCAGTCAAAGGGTAAATTTAATCCAAATCGTTCATTCAAATAAAACCGCTCCTCAAAACGTTGTTTACTTTCTTTTCTCTGGTGTATTTACAGCTGTTTACACACACGCCGATCGACGGGCGCCGCCATGATGGATAGTGCATTGTGGGAATTTTTTTATCCGCGTGGAAACTAACAAAGATTGACGAAGTGAGAAGTTCCCGCTTGTACTTCCGGTTTTGCTTTTTTTTTTAGTCCGCTGAGAGAAAATTCATTGAAAAAACCCAAAGAAATAAAAACACTGACAGAGGTGCTTTATTAAAAAAATGTATTATTATTATTATTATTATTATTATTATTATTATTATTATTATTATTATTATTATTATTATTATTATTATTATAATACAGGCTTTGTAGCAGGAAGTTTCAGTAGCTAAATAGAAGAAAAAAACGAATAGAGCAGGTAAACTTAAATAAATTAAGACTTAATTTCATCAAAGGTAAGTTAGGTAACTAAATGCTTCAGTATTTATTCATTTATCACCCGTTTTTCAGCTAATGCAGGATCTTGTTGCTGAAAAGTACAACTGCTTAATATTGCACCACCTTTACTACCTACTCCCACAATTATTCAGCACAATTTGTCCTTTTTTAAATTGTCTAAAAAATAAAATAAAAAAATAAAAAACTTCACCCAGTAATTGGTAATAGTAAGTAGTAAAGTAGAACAATGGGATAAATCCCAGCTCGTTCCTCTTTTAAAACCTTTTACAGACGCTGAATCATCAACATCTCATTTTTTTCTTAGCATTCCTTATCTTTGACAAAAGTTACTGAGCTTATTGAAGTTCTGCAGTTTTGGGACAAATAGTACAGATATTTTCCCTCCCTTCTCTCCCTCCCTCACACACACACACACACACACACACACACACACACACACACACACACACACACACACACACACACACACACACACACACACACACACAAAAAAACAGAGTCAGTGGTCAGCTAAGCATTAGTAGAGCAGTTTATGTTGACCAGGATTCCCATTGATTCCCATTCATGATAGAACACTGTTTGATCCCTTTTTCATGAGTTTTATTTTATTCTCACCTATAACAAAGATGTCAGGTGACGCTCCTCTAAGAACCAGCTCCTTTGTGATGGCAGACTATGTGGTGTTTGCTCTCATGCTGGGGGTGTCTGCTGCTGTGGGGGTCTACTATGCCTGTGTGGACAAGAGCCCAGGAACCTCAGGAGAGTTTCTAACTGGGGGGCGCAGACTGACAGCTCTGCCTGTATCCCTGTCTCTGACTGCAAGCTTCATGTCAGCCATCACCGTGCTGTCCAACCCAGCAGAAGTAAGAACTTTTTTTTTTTTTCCATTTTAACTGATATTTTTGGATTTTGAAAAGCAACAAGTTAAAAAAAAAAGCCTCACTTTTCCACTATAGGTGTACCGCTATGGGGCCATCCTTGGATTTTATACTCTCTCCTATTTAGTGACAATGTTGGTCACATCTGAACTCTTTCTCCCAGTTTTCTACAAACTGGCCATCACCAGCACATATGAGGTACTATTATGTTTGTTTAACATCTGTATGGGAAACTACTTCTATCCCACTTTGTACATTAGCCAACATAATTATATTATTTACATGAATGTATTCACTGTGATATTTAGTGTATGTTCACAATTTACTTCATAGTACTACCAAATATCTTTTTATTATGGCAGCTTTTGCCCTCGACCTGATTTTCATTTTGTTTTTTTTAATTTTTTGCACAATTTTCTTTGTATCATATTTATTCTTTTTAAAATTCTTGTTGTTTGCACTGACTGAAGGGCTTGTGCAAATTTGTTGTACTTGGTGCAATGACGAAAAAAGTCTATTCTATTCAAATGAAAAGTTTTTGGTTAGTGGTACTGTATATTTTAATTGTATATTCAATAGTACTGTCATTGAAATTGAGCTGTTTGAATGTTGAATTAAAAATAGAGCTGGATAAATGCACATCTCATTCTTTATCTATGTGTAGGTAAGTGTTGATTATTATTATTATATTATTCTTGTATAAACAAATGTAGTAGGGGTGGGAAAATACACTGAGTTCACAATATGATTCGATGGATGATAATGGGCTCACGGTATCTGACCCCTTGCGAAACCACTTGTGCCGTCCTACCTTTAAAGCATTGAAGTATTATATTTACAAATATACTTTCTATATATACACAGTATAAATACATAACTTTATTTCAGACACACGATTGGTCCATAGATAAAAAAATAAAAAAGTATATCTATGAGCAGAGCTAACTTTCTGAATTCAATGGGACTAAAATGTGCTCTTACACAAAAAAAAAACACTAACATTTTTTATTTGCAAATGTAGAATATCGGGGACATAATGATGTTGCTTTGGTGCCCTAAACGTGTGTTTTTCTTCAGTATATCCCATGGTAAAATGCTATACCTTTCTCGTCTCTGTCTTGTTCAAGTATCTGGAGCTGCGCTTTAACAGGGCGACGCGTCTGCTGGGAACAATGCTCTTCATTGTTCAGACAGTGAGTAAAATGCACAAACACCAGCAGTATACTGTCATTTATCTGAGGTTAAACTACAGACATTTGGATGATTTCCACTATTTCCCCCTCAAAGATCCTCTACACTGGAATTGTCATCTACGCCCCTGCCCTCGCTTTAAACCAAGGTCTGTGGTCTCAGTCAGTTATTCCTGTAGGAGACACTTAAAGCCACTTGTTTCTGCTCAGTTGGTCGGACACATCTCTAAAGCTGGCCTGCTTTCTTACTACAGTGACTGGTATGAACCTGTGGGGAGCAGTCATTTCCACTGGTGTTGTTTGCACCTTTTACTGCACAGTGGTACGTCGTGTGTGTCTAAAACTATGTTTGATGAAGTTTGGCATCTGAGATTTGAGATTTGTGTTTGTGATGACAGGGTGGGCTGAAGGCAGTGGTGTGGACCGATGTGATTCAGGGGAGACACAAAAAAAACCCACAAAGAAAAACAATTCCAAGTGTTTGAATGACACATTATGACTGCAACAGGCCTTATTGTATGGTGATCTATGTGCTTACAGCTTGGTGTTATGATGGCAGGCTTCCTCTCTGTCATAGTGAGGTCTGTGGTCCTCCAGGGTGGAGTCATGCCCATTATTTCTGATTCTCAACGTGGAGGGAGACTTAACGTTTGGGAGTATGTATTACTCAAACACAATGACTCTTAAATAATGGGAAGGCAATACTCATTATCAGAATAAATGTCAACATTTAGAGTAATCACCAATCTGAGAATAAATACAGGAAAGAACAATGTTTTGAGTGTTTTTGTTTTGTGTGTTTATCTTATTTCATATTGGTTTTTTTAATAATCCTTTTGTGTGTTTTCTGTTACTTTGGTTGTTTTGTGTGTTACAGGGCATTTTGTGTATTTTTGTTGTTCTTCTATATTATAAAAATGTTTTTTTTATTTATTTGTTTGCTTGTCTGTTAGCAGGATTACGTCAAAAGTACTTAGGGATACACCTTCACTGAAGTGGATTTGTGTCTTTATTATTAAATTTAAAAAAACGTATCAATCAAAAAAGAAATCACTTCAATCAATGAAAAAAAATAAAAATTAACTCAAACAAAACATTTTTAATCAAAGAAAAAAAGTGTTCAAATGCAACTATTTGGGTCTCAAACACTTTTTTTTCTTTGATTGAAAATATTTATTTTTGATTGAAAAGGTTTTGTTTTGATTGAAATGATTTTTAAAGTTTATTTATTTATTTATTTATTTATTTATTTATTTATTTATTTATTTATTTATTCATTTCCATTCCATACACCTTTACACCATGTAAGATTCCATTAAATTTAGGAGGCATTTATATGTATTATTATTATATTTATATTGATTCTGGTTCATTTTCAAAAATATAAAAATCCCTCTATGTCATAAATTAACCGATCTTTATGAAAGTTACAGTATGTTGGCTTGGTTCATCAATTACCCCATTGAGTTTAATCCAGATTAGATATGGCTGCATATTCCATCACAATTAACAATAAATAAATAAAATAAAATAGGGGTACTTTACATTTGGATTTATTGTATAGTTATTAATGGGGATATACAGTATATGGCTAAGAAACCTTTAAAGTGTGAATGATTATTACACCATGGTCAGGATCATTGATCCAGATAACTGGCATTATCTGGCAAAGAAGATATTTTATTTACACTTGAATCAACCAATTTACATCGATCATGATTTATTCATTTATCCCACAAATAATATGTTGCTAAAAACTCTAAACCTGATTCCCCAGTTCATTCTGTAATCTGTTATAATGTCTATATCCTAAACAGGAGCTTCTTATACAGTATGTATAGATAGTGAAACATGAAACACTGAAAATAAAAAGTCAGACTAAAATGATGTTTCTGTCTCATCAGCTTTGATACCAATCCCCTGAGGAGACACACGTTTTGGACTGTGACCGTTGGTGGATCTTTTGTTTGGATCAGCATTTATGGGATTAACCAGGCCCAGGTTCAGAGATACATCTCCTGCAAGAGCCTCGCTCATGCCCGACTGTAAGTCTTTATTGTGGGATGTCGTTTCTCAGCTGAAAATATACCTGCATTCCTACAGAAAGCAGATACCAGTAGTGTAAAGCAAATGAGACTTTATCACCATGTGCTCGATCCTACTTAGAACATTGTGTTCTAGTGATAAGCAGCTCTAGTAACAGACATGCTAATAAATGTTTCAGCAGACATGAAATGAATCTGATTCTTGACATGTGACCTATCAGGGAAAGGCTTATTGTTAATTGTGCTCAGTGTTAGCCATGCGTTGACAAACATATCAGCAAAGAAAAGTCATTTACCCTGATTGTGTTCATTTCCCTACATGTTCTTTCTTTTTCTTTTTTTTTTTTTTTTTTTTTTTTTTTTTTTTTTTTTTTTTTTTTTTTTACCTTGTCTGCACATGCTTTCGAAGGTTAACACTACAAGAAGTGCAATCTTTTGACAGCAATGCATATTTTATTATTGCAATTAAATAAATTTATTTATTTCATTGCATAATTGTGACCGTCACCAGCCCTCCCTAGGGAAGGGTAAGAAATACTTTATTAAAGGGAGGATGTAAAAAAGAGAGGGCAGTGTTACACCAAGGTGAGGGGTTGGAGGGGGGTGGGGAAGTTAGCAGGGAAGAGGGATACAAGATAGGATATGGAATGGGTGAGGAATAGTTTTAAGTGATGCGATGTGAAATTGTGGTTGTGTATATTGTGTTTATTGTTGTGTTGTCAAGCCAGTTTGGTGACCAGTGTGTGGTTTAGGAATAATGGTGGTGGCTGTGAACAGAGGAAGAGGTGAGTGGAAATTCCATAAAACAGGTATTTGGGAACAACGTGTCTAAGGTTGAGCCCAGTATGAGTGTTATCCCACAGCCCAAGGCCAGTGCATCCATGACAAATGTATTTCCAAGTACCGCCACTGCAAAACCCAAGAGCCGCCCCCGGGCCCGAAGAAGCAGTCAGGCCAGCAGAAAGAGCAGGCAGCCTAAGGGCCCCCGGCGACCACCCCACGGCCAAGCAGTCCCCCGAACGCCCCCAAGATCCCAAGCCGAGAGGCAGCCATCGCCCCCCCATACACACCCGAGAAAGCCCCAAGGAGCCAAGGACCCAGCGCACCACGCCACCGATCCCACCCCCAACCCCCAGACCCCCCACCCCATCGACCCCCCCACCCCACCCCCGCGCCTAACCCCCCGAGGGGAGGGCCCAGAGAACTCCCTGCCCGAGGCCCCAGCGGAGGAGCCGAAGCCCACACCCAGCAGACGACCAGAACCGCGCCGAACAGGCAGCCAGTGGGCACCCGCCGGCGAGCCCAGAGCCAGCAGGGGCCCGACCCCAGGCCAGAAGGACCCGGAACGGATGCAGCACCAGGAGCAGCCCGCCCAGGGAGGACGACCACACCCCAAGCCGCATAAGGCACCAGGGGGCCGCTGGGAGTCTCCCCGCCGGCCCCCAGGCACCCCAACCTAGCCCCCCACGGCGCCCCAGATCACCCTTCACTGATGCCGCCCGCGCCACGAGCTTCAGTTCTTTTTTTTTTTTTTAAAGCCAGGGCCCCCTCCAAGGGCCAAGCCAGACCGCCCCGCCGGGATGTGGCCCCCTATTCCGGCCCCCGACACCCTACCTCACGGGGCACTGCCCAAGCAGGGGCCGTACCAGTAGGTACGCAAGGGCGCGGCACGCGCCACCCGCCCCGAAAGACCCCCGCCAGGACCGGCCCGGCCAGCAGGCCAAGCACCCCGGGCCCCAGGAGCACCCCCCGGGACCAGGACCCCCCAAGGGCAAGCCCCCGGGCCAAGCCCCCCGGGACGCATCCCCCACCCCCGCCCGGGACCCGGCCACGGCCCAGCAGGACCGCACAGCCCCGGACAGCCCACGGCCAGCAGCCCAGGGCCCGCCGCCCCCCGGACAGCGCCAGCCACGGAGCAGCGCCCCCCGCCGGCCCGCGAGCAACCGGCGATCCCCACCGCGGGGACGGAGGCACCCCAACGGCACACATCAAGTGCGGGACAGCAGCCCCCAGCCAAAGATGCCCCGGACCCACCCACCAGTCCGCAAACGGCAGGATAGACCCACCAGGCGGCCGACAGCAACCTCCACCACCGGAACAGCTAGCGCCGCCCCCCAGTAAACAGCATCACCCCGAGGCGCCAAGCAACCCCGCCCCAACCCCGGCGAGGACACCAACACCCCCCCAGCACACCCACCCCCCAAACCGGCGAGGCAGGCCGCCCCGGGCCCGCACACCGCGGGGCCCGCCCCCAGGGCCACCAGGAGACAAAGCAAGCACCAAGCCACACCCAAGGGGGAGAGGCACCCCCGCGCCCCACCCGGCCGACACAGCCCGGAAAGACCCCGCAAGGAGAGACCCCGGCAAAGCCCCCCCGAGACCCACCGCCACGCCCGACCGCACCATCTTGATGTGCTTTTGCTCTATGCAGTGGCCCAGCCACCAACAGAGGGGCCAGGCCCCCACCGGAGAGGCCCAAATATGTGTACCAACCCACCACCCTGTTATGGTGCCTCTCCATTCCCCAATGGAGAGGCACTTCCCGATCCCCTGTGTGAATGTGTGTGTTTGGTGAATGTATGGGGTGTAATTAAAAGAAGGGGGATGGAGGGGAGCGGTGCTCCCCCTCCAGCCTCTGTGGATTTATGTGTATGTGGTGTAATAGGCCGGAGGGTGTAAAAGATGATACACCCTCCGGGGGGTGACATGTTGAGATGCGATTAAAATTGGAGGGATTAGTAGGGCAACTAGAGGTGGGAGGGCCGCCCCCACGCCACTACATAGTAACACAGGTGGCGGCCCCCTCCACCCCCAGCCCCACCATCCAGCCCCCCAAGGGTTGGGTATTGGTGTGTGGTGCATTTTGTGAGTGAGCCAGACCAGCTGGGAGTGGGGTGAAGTGAACATGTAGGAGGCCTGTCCAGTGTGAGCCGGGCCCGTCCGCGTGGCGGGCCACGCGAGAGGGTAGATGGCGCAGACGGGCAAGTGGCACTGCGGGCCCCGGAACAGCACAGCCGGAGACCCCCCCCCACGGCACCCCCCAGACCGCGCCGGCCCCGCGGAGCACGGCGACACCCCCCACCCCCGGGCACAGCCAGGCACCAACAACATCCCCCGGCGCCCCAGGGGGCGACCCCCGCCGCCCGCCGGCCCGGAGCAACGCCACCCCGCCACCAAGGGGAGCGGCCGAGCGGGGGGGAGGCCCATGCCCGCACCAGGGCCAGCACAGGCCCACCCGGCGCCACGATACAACACTCTCCACCGGGAGGCGGCCCCGGCCCCCCCGACGAGAGAGGACGCCATCCACCGCCAAGCAGGGCCATCCCGCCAGCCACGGACCGGCAAGCCAGAGTACCGAAGCACCCCCAGCCCGGAACCGCCCCCCCACACCAACGGCGCCAGTAGAGCCCCCCCCCCCCCCCACGGAGGCAATCCCCGACGACCCACGCACCGGCACGAGACACCCCCCCGACGCCAGCACACCCCAAACAACAGCGGGCCCAAGGCCACCAGCCCCGCCCCGCCCAAGGCTGCGCAGCGCCGCCACGAGCCGCGGCCGGTCCCCGGGCAGATGGCCGGAGAGCACCTCCCCGGACACGTAGCCCAAGGATCCGCCCCCGGGGCACCCCCGCCCCGGAATCGCGCCCACGGCGCCCGGTGCACCCAGCCAGCAGACCAGCCAATCCCAACGCGGATCCACCGGGCCAGGAACCACGCGCCGCGCCCCCGCACACCCGCCCAATACGACCCCCGGGGAGGCCCCATAGCACCCCTCACCCCACCCCCTAGCCATAACGTCCACACCCCGGCCATTGCGGTCGTACAAAAAGCCCCCGAGGGGGCCCCGCCTAGCCCGTCGCGCAAGCGACATCCCTAGCAAAGGTGCGCCCCAGGGAGCCAAGCCAAGGACCCGCAAGGGCCGACGGAGCAACCCACAGCCACACCCCGCCACCCAGCAACCCAGGAGGCAATCGCCGACCCCGGGCAGCAGCCACCCCCAAAGCTACCCCCACCCCGGATCCCCCCGGACCGGAGCCAAGGACCCCACCACCCCAGGCCCCCCAACGAGACCACCCCCCAGCCAACCCACCCGGCACGGCACCGCCCGCCCCCCAGGCGGGAGCCACAGCCCCCCCACCAGCGCCCCAGGCCAACGGGAGCCCCCCAAACCCAACCCCACAGGATGGCGGGCGCAAGAGCAAAGGAGGAGGAGGGGGGGAGGACGAGACAGGGGGACAGGGAGCAAGGGGAAGGAGCGGCAGGGGAGCACGCAGGGCCCCAGCCCCAGAGACCAACCAGATGCGCATGCAAGGGGCAACGGCGCCAAATCAAACAGCCCCGGGACCCCGTGAACACCCAGAAGGAATGCACACCCGTGCTGAGGCAACAAGGCACCCCGGCAACCCACCCCAGCCATCCTGACCAAGACCACCCCAGAGGCCCAAGGCGGCCCCGGCCTACAGTTGGGCTAGTGCGTTAGTAAAGAGTGGTGCTGGCAGTCGCTTGCAGGCTAGATCATCAGGCTTTTAAAAATTTAGATTTAATGCAATTAAAAAAGGAGTCCAACGCTCCTCAAAGCACGTTATTTTTTTTTGTTTTCTGAGAGCAGACATCTTTTCCATGGAAATAAATTCTGTGAGGAGATTTTGCCATTGGTTTATGTTTAAGGATTTTTTGTCTTTCCAATTTAGTAATATTGTTTTTTTTGCTATGGCTAGTGCCGCAAGGATTGATTGTGATTGGTTTGCTGGAGGTTGAAGCATTGTCAGGTCTCCAATCAAACAAAGATTTGGAGATAAAGGAATTCTGTAGTCCAAAATGGAGGACAGTTTTTCAGTGATTAGAATCCAAAAGTGTTGAACTGGGGAGCAAAGCCATAAGGCATGTAAATAGGAATCCGCTGTATTCTGGGTGCACTGAGAGCAGATGTCTGTTGCTGAGAAGCCCATTTTATGCATTTTCTGTTGGGTAATGTGGGATCTGTGGAGGACCTTGTATTGAATTAGCTGAAGGTTTGTGTTTTTTGTCATCTT
The DNA here is from genome assembly GCF_900634775.1 of Gouania willdenowi. Classification (NCBI taxonomy): domain Eukaryota; kingdom Metazoa; phylum Chordata; class Actinopteri; order Blenniiformes; family Gobiesocidae; genus Gouania; species Gouania willdenowi. The sequence continues at coordinate 20,246,251 of NC_041049.1, read as the reverse complement.
AAAAGTATTACAACAAATTTCTGCCCAGAAATCAGTGCTCGGGGTGATTGAGAGTTCGGCCTCCCACTTCGCGATTGGTAAGTAATTACAGTTAGTGTTCGAAAGCGCTCTGTATATTTTTGAGAGTTTTTTTGATTTTGTTGAGATTTTTTTCATATATATAGCCAGTTCTGGAGGTTGTAACGTAGTTAAGTCTAGTGGAGTGGTTTTCTTTATTGTCTCTGTTACTTGTAAGTACTGTAGAAAGTTACTTTTATTTATATCGAATGCTTGGGTTAGATTGTTATATGACCTGATCTTGTCATTTTCAAAAAGGTCTTGGAGATGAGTGATTCCACTCTCTTCCCATGTCTTCAGATAGAGTGGTGTTTTTTTATTTTTAAAGTCGGGGTTGTGCCAGATTGGAGAGAGTATACTAGTTTTTAATTGGCCATTTGTGATGTCCAGGGCTTTCCACCATGCAGTCAGTGTGGAGGCAATTAGTGGGTTTTTAAAGCAGTTGTGATGTTTGAGGGTCGCAGTGATAAAAGGGAGATCAGAGAGTTTAATGTGTTTGCAGTCTAACTGTTCTATTTCTAGCCAGGTGTTGTAGTATTCTTTTGGATTTAGCCATTCTGTTAAATATAGTATTTGGTTTGCTAAGTAATAATGCATGAAATTAGGGGCTTCTAAACCACCCTCGTCTTTGTTTTTTTGAAGGGTAGAAAGGCTTATTTTAGGTTTTTTATTTCTAGTATAGAATTTTGTAGTTGTAGAATCTAATCTTTGAAACCATTGTTTTGGTGGTTTTAGTGGTATCATTGAGAACAAGTAGTTTATTTTTGGTAAGATTTTCATTTTAACTGAGGCTATCCTGCCAAGTAGTGAGATGGGGAGATTGTTCCATCTCCGCAGATCTTCTGTGACTTTGTCCAACATCGGATCATGATTTAGTTTAATTAATTCATTTAAGTTTGGTGATATATTTAAGCCTAGATATTTAATTGTATTTGTGGTGGAGGGGTGTTGTGGATTTTGGTGTGCAGGATTCCAAGAGTTTTTTGTCAAAGGGAGGATTGATGATTTTGTCCAGTTAATGGAATAGTCTGATAATTTAGAGAAGCTGTTTATTAGATTAAATACTTCCTCTAAAGAGGATTGCGGTTCTTCCAAATAGAGTAAAATGTCATCCGCGTAGAGATTAATTTTGTGTTCTGAGATGGATGAATGGATTCCTTTAATAACAGAGTTCTGACGTACAGCTGCTGCGAGAGGTTCAACGAATATTGCAAAAAGCAAAGGTGAGAGTGGACAGCCTTGTCTGGTTCCCCTCTGCAGTGTGAAGCTTTGGGATGTTATTTTGTTTGTGGTTACTGAGGCCTTAGGTTTATTGTACAGGGTGGAGATCCATTGTATGAATGATTCTCCGAAGCCAAATTTGCCAAGGACAGTTAGGAGGAATGACCAGTTTACTCTATCAAATGCTTTTTCTGCATCGAGTGACAAGATTATTGTTTTCTTTTTAGAGTTCTGTGCCATGTTGATCACATTAAACAGTCTTCTCACATTGTCTGTGGAGTGTCTATTTTTAATAAAACCTGTCTGGTCTTGGTGTATAATTGACTGTACTACTTTCTCTAACCTGGATGTGAGTGCTTTGGAAATAATTTTTAAGTCTGTGTTAATAAGTGAGATGGGACGATAGCTTGAGGGTAATATGGGGTTTTTGTCTGGTTTAAGTAACAATTTAATGTTCGCTGTATTCATGTGACCTCCTACATGCCCTTTATTTTTGATCTCTGTTACTACTCTGAAAAATAGTGGAGCCAGCATTGACCAGAAATGTTTAAGGAATTCAGCAGGGAACCCATCTGGACCTGGTGCTTTGCCTGTTGACATGCTATCTAAAGCATTTTGTAATTCTTGTAAGGTTAATGGTGAGTCTAAGGTGGTTTTCTGATCTATAGTGAGCTGTGGTAGGTTTAGTTTATTAAGAAAGGTTTTAATATCTTCAGGGTCAGGGTTTAAATTTGATGAGTATAAGTTTTGATAATAATCATGAAAGATGTTATTAATGTCCTGAGGTAAGTTTAAAGTTTGACCTGCGTTATCAGAAATTGCTGCTATAAAGGAATTTTCTTTACTATGTTTGAGCTGATTTGCTAAATATTTGCCTGATTTATTATTGTAGTCAAAGTTTTTGTATCGTAATTGTTGCAAAATGAAGTCGGTTTTTTTAGATAAGATGATATTCAGATTAAGTTTTGTATTTTGGAGTTTTTCCCATAAAAGTTCAGAAGGGTTAGCTGCGTATTCTTCCGTAAGTTTTTTGATCTTTTCTTCAGTTGTTTTTTCTGTTATCTGTTCCTGTTTTTTCTTAAAAGAAGAGTATGATATAATCTTCCCTCTAATGACAGCCTTGCCAGTTTCCCAGAGTAAGGACGGTGATATTTCCGGGGAGTCGTTTGTCAATAGAAAGTCCTCCCATTCTTTTCTTATAATTTTTTCAAATTTACTGTCATTAAGTAATGAAGTGTTAAAGCGCCATAGAGAGGATACTTTCTGATTAGAGTCACACTGCAGGGTGAGGGATATTGGGGCATGATCGCTAATAATTATAGGATGTATTTTAGAGGACATCTTATGTACGATGGAATTATTTGAAAGAAAAAAGTCAATTCGGGAGAAGGATTTATGCACAGGGGAGAAGAAGGTATATTCTTTTTTAGTTGGGTTATTCAGTCTCCATACATCTCCTATTCCAAGGTCTTCCATGTAATCCATTAATACTTTAGCAGATCGAGATGGTTTTGTATTTGAGCACTTACTAGATCTGTCCAATGATGTGTTGAGCGCCAGATTGAAGTCACCTCCGATGATTAGAGACGAGTCTGCAGAAAGGTCTGAAAGCTCTGAGAAAATTCTATGGAAAAAATCAGGGTCATCATTATTGGGGGCATATAGATTAAGAATTGTGAAACATTTATTATAGATTACTACTTTGATAATAATATATCTACCCTCTGGGTCTATGACGGAGTTGATTATGTTAACGGGTAACCTTTTGTTGAGAAGAACCGAGACTCCTCTTTGTCTGGAATTAAAACATGAATTATATATCTTGTTAAAATTTGAATCTGTCAGGGATTTTTCTTCTGATTTAAGTAAGTGAGTTTCTTGAAAGAAGACAATGTCTGCATTTAATCTTGATACATAGTCAAATATCTTAATCTTTTTAGCCTGTGAGCGAATGCCACGCACATTCCAAGAAGTTACTGTAAACTGATACATAGAATGAGGTGAGTGTTAGTCCATACAGGTGTTCTTTCTTTTTCAGCTCCTTGTACATCAACCTGTTTGGTCTTTGGTCCATCCTGCTTTGTTCAGTGTTTGCAGGAATGTGTCTTTATTCAGTCTACAAGCACTGTGACCCATGGAGCTCAGGTCAGGTGTCTGCCTCTGATCAGGTAGGAACGAGTTTGCTGCACCCGAGCACAAGAGAAACAAGACATCACGGAACCGTCCGTGGCCTAATTTATATTTAGGTTTAATTGATGACTTTTTTTTTTTTTTTTTGAGCACGTAAAACGACAAAAGAACAACAACTTAGAAAACAAAAATGAAAAACGATGAATCGCAGCAGCAGAAATAGGCCATTGATATGATCCATCAACACTTAACCTTCTCAATTTAAAAGTGCGAAAATGAGCAGGAAGAAATGATGTAATCCTACCCCTTTAATAACTAGAAATTTAGCTTATTTAAGTACACATAATAATACAGTTAATTACCCAAACATCATTAAACAAACAATCTACATATTCACAAATAGTCTAATCATCAAAACAGAAAACAAAACACAACAACTGGTGATCATTTTCATTCCAGTAAAGTGAAAATAATTTCTTTATACCTGTTTTTAAACTGAATTACGTTTGAACATGGTTTTTGCTCCACACTCAATCTGCTCCATCATTTTACTCCACAAATTGACAAATAAGAACTTTTCAAAATTGTTCGGACACTTAAAATCTTTAAAATGAACTTAAGGTTAATTCATTTCTGAATTCAGTGTTTACAAGCTCAGTTTCAAGAGGATTTAACTTTTATTCTGAATTAAAGGGGAATTAAAGCTCTCACGTACATGTGGCTAGTGGCTTTTCAAAAAGTTGAGGAACGTTCCTCATGAGATCACCAGAGAAACACACAGAACCACTTCAGAGTTGAACGATCCTGCAGGTCCTGAAGACCACTGAACATTTCTAGATGACTCATCAGAATGAGTGGTCAGGCAGGTCATGACCAAGAAAGAGCAATAAAAACAAGTGTTTAACAACGCAATAAAAGTAACTGCTTTTATTGCTCATCAATGGTTAAAGATTGATGAGCAGAAATGAGTTCAGATTATAGTGTGAACATGTACGATGGGGGGGTCCAAACTTTAATCATCTATTATGCATAGTTCTATGCTGAGAAGCCTTTTCTTCATTCCTCCAATTTGCAGCAATATATACTTGAGGGGATCTAAACATACAGTATATGGTGCTTATGAAGATTAGACATCAGATTTGAATGATTTTTCATCCTTTTGTGTCAAACCAAAACATCTGCTCTTCTGTAGCTGATGCCATATTTGGTGATGGACATTTTTAGAGCCTACCCTGGGCTTCCTGGTCTGTTTGTGGCAGCAGCCTACAGTGGTTCTCTGAGGTACATAACTGACAGAACACTATTCCTATCTGTGGGATGTGAAGCCATCACTCACTGTGGCTTTGCTGTTGTTTCAGCACAGTGTCCTCCAGCATCAATGCACTGGCTGCAGTAACAGTGGAGGACCTCATCAGGCCATACATTAGACTGTCAGAGAAACAGCTGTCCTGGATCTCCAAAGGAATGAGTGCGTAAATAATGCAGCACCGTACCATACCTCATACCTACGGGGCACTGATTGTAATGTTGCACATGCTAAAATAAACAGCAACTTTTCACAACATTTAGCAACAAACCACGTTTAAAAAATGTATGGCAATTCTTTTTTTTTTTAAATGTTACTTTTGACCAGATTTACAGCAATAATTGTGAAAGTTAAATCTAAATGTTAAATCTAAATCTTAAATCTAAATGTTACATTTAAACATAAATGTTGGATCTAAATCTAAATACTAAATGTTAAATCTATATGTTAAATGGTAAATGTTGAATCTAAATGTTAAATGCTAAATCTAAACGCTGAATTTGCATATTTGCTAAATATTTAGTTTCACCCGTGACATTTAGATGAAACATTTAGATAAAACATTTAGATGAAACATTTAGAAAAAAAACATTTAGATTTCAATTTAACATTTAGATTTAGATTGAAAATTTATATTTCAAATTTTGATTTAACATTAACATTATATTTTTACAAGAAAAAAAAATCGCAATTTCACAAATATTGCTGTAAATCTGGTCAAAAAAATTCACAAACATTTTTTAAAACCTGGTTTGTTGCTAAATGTCGCAAAAGGTTGCCGTTCATTTTAGGATGCGCAACTTTACAATCAGCGCCCAATACATACCATACCATTATACCATAGATAACAAGATTCTATATACTTTCTCTTTATTTGTTTGATTGTTTGTACATTCACCACACTCAAGTCTGAAATTTGAATCATGTTACATTTAGTTAGTGGATAGCTGAATTGAAGGTTGTTGTTGTTTTCACTCAAAAATCACATTTACAATATAATAATTTTATCTTAAAATTAAAAAATTAAAAAATTAATTAATAAATAAAAATAGAAATAATAATAATAAAAAAAAAATGTGTATGTCCCACCAGAAAGAATTAGGTAAGGTTATTTATGACATCAAATTCTTTTAAAATCAGGATTGTTTATTAGGGTTCTCAGTCACCCAAGCCATGGTAATTCTACTGAACTCAGGAAAAATGACTTATTCACTTATGTGAAAAAAACGTCACCTTTCATCCAGGAATGAAGATTCAGAGAGAAATTAAACATGCTTGAGATAAGCCAATAAGTCTAGAAAGATCTCTGATTCTTTCCCGATGATGTCTGCAGGTCTCTTGTATGGGTTTCTATGCATTGCAATGGCAGGACTGGCCTCATTAATGGGAGGAATTCTACAGGTAAACATCTAGTTATATGTTACTGCAATTCAACTCTATTAGTTTGTTTTAAAAAATATATGTTGAGTCCTTTGGTGTTGTGCTCCCCACAGGCAGCCATCAGTATATTTGGCATTATCGGTGGCCCTCTACTTGGTCTGTTTACATTGGGCATCCTCTGTCCATGGGCTAACTCTAAAGTAAGAATAGTTTCATGAAAACAGTAGTAAATACCCCGAGAAGTGAAGATGTTTCCAGACAAGTGTGTTTAAAATCAATGGTCTCCTTCATGATCTCCAGGGAGCGTTGTCAGGTCTGGTTTCAGGTCTGGTTGTGTCCCTTTGGGTGGGCATCGGAGCCCAGATTTACCCTCCCCCTCCTGAAATGACCCGCCCTCTGCCACTGTCCACAACTGGATGTAGCTTTAACTCAAGCAACTCCTTCAACTGGACATCGTTGGTCTTCCCAACACTACCAGTGTCCACCATTACCACTGCAAGCTTTGGAGATGATGACATCAGGTAATACAGTGACTGGGGGATTGGTTGTTGTTTACTGAACAACAGCAACAACAACCGAGGGCTGTTGGAAGAAATAAGAATCAGCTATACTGTTTATTTTTTTTATATTTACAATTAGAAAATAACAAAAACTACTCACATTAAAGACCTCATTATCATTAAACAAGTATTCTCTATCAGTCATTAATAAAAGATGGGTTATCTTGTTCCATCAGTGTGCTGTCACCTTGGTACTCTCTGTCCTACCTGTACTTCAGCCCACTTGGAACACTGATTTCTATCTGCATAGGATTGCTGGTCAGCGTGTTCACAGGTACAAAACATTTATATTCGGGTCAGAAAAGCAGAATATTCCAACTCGATGTTTCCTAAGCATTTGATCCACGTTATCTTTATAAGGAGGCTGTAAGACGGAAGTGGAATCAAGACTCATGCTGATGAAAACCGACACAGCTGTTTACTATTTACTAAAGGTTCTCAAAGACAAAGTGAGTAGCCTCTAAACTCATACATGCATACATACATACATACATACATACATACATACATACATACATACAGTATGTACAATATGTACAGCATGTACTGTACATACATACATACATACATACATACATACATACATACATACATACATACATACATACATACACACATACAGTACATACATACATACATACATACATACATACATACACACATACAGTACATACATACATACATACATACATACATACAGTATGTACCATGAGCACCGTACATACATACATACATACGTACATAAGTACGTACTGTACATACATATGTACATAAGTACGTACTGTACATACATATTTACATAAGTACGTACTGTACATACATATGTACATAAGTACGTACTTTACATACATATGTATATAAGTACGTACTTTACATACATATGTACATAAGTACGTGCCGTACATACATAGTAAAAGTGGGATGAAATATAATATGACAATATATCAGAATATTAAAATGTCACATACCTTACTACATCTGTCCCAAGCAAGTGTGTCTTTTCATCTGCAGGAGACATAGTCAATGTCCAAATGTAAAAAGTTCATGCTCAGATAGGAATATTTATTTTTGAAGAATGTCATGATCATGACATGATTTGGTTTTATTTTTAGACATAGTCTCTGTTTTTGTGTTCTATTTACTCCGTGGCACTTTTTGCACTTCACATAAGTGGCTTTTATTTAAGTTATAGTTCATTTAAATTTTTGCATTCCTATTGAGTTGAAAAAGGTTTTAGTCATAGTAAGTATAAAATGCCCAGAGTTGAAGTCAAATAAAAGCATGGGTGTAACAGATCTGTGTGATGGTGGGTCACTCAGTGGACAGAGACTCGCAGGCAGCAGGAATGTTTGGTGGATCCTTTATTTTCTTAATCTACATTTACCAGTGACAGTACCTTCACACAGCTAAAATGAATGATGGACACTCCTCGTCACATCATCTAACTTGTCTCTGTTTGTGGCACTGCTGTCTCCCAGCCACTCACTGCATGTAAATACACAGATAGAATGATTGAACGCCTCACCATACCTGCTTTAAACTATTCACCTGAGCTATTCCCCTAAAACCCTCCCTTGTCTCTCTCTACCTGCCAACACCTCCACAATGCGCTTTGTTAATACTGCAATTTTTCAGGTATTTTTCCCTTTCCAAAATAATGTATCGTTATCGTGAGCCCGATATCACCTATCGTATTGTATAGTGAACTCAGTTTATCGTCCCAACAACATTATTTTTTTTTTTATATAGAAAAGTAAATATGTGATGACTTGTGCATGGCGACATGCCCTGCTTGTCTCTATCCTGAGGTCTTTCTAATCTGGGATAGAACACATGGTAAACCTGTGCCATACAGATGGTAGATACAGTAAGGGAATGGAACGCTACAGTGTCTTACTCAGATAAAGGCACTTTCTCTAGAGCGACAGCAGATGGAGTTAGATTCAAGAAGTAAATTCCCACAAACGTAGATAGAAAAACTTGCACTCAGACACTTGATTGTAATGTCTTAAGTTCTTAACCTTTAATCAGTCACATGACCAACTCACAGAAATGCTCTCCTTTGTACTTTGTAGGTGATGCATTAGTAGAATTAGTCACTCTACTATATGATTTTGGTACATTATGTTTCAAAGTCATTTTTTTCTCTATTTAGGTCATGAAACGAAGGGGAAAGCTTGACCTCACCAAAGACAGAGAGAAGAAATCAGGCAACACCAATGCTGCTTTCTGTGCTGTTGAATTGGATTTAACGAAAACCTCTTAAAAGGCAACAAATGTTATTTTGTATTGACTAGTGGAACACGCTTGTTACGGATAATCCTTGGATGTTGAGATGTTTTTATATTCAAAATGGTAATGAGTAAAGTGGTAAGCAGTGTCAAAGAAATTGTGATGAAATGCACCATCCAGATTTTGATAAATCTTGAGGAACCAAGCAGACACAACTGAGTCAAATTTCATAAAGATCGGTCAGTTACAAACCCAGATGAGAATTTTTGAAATTTGTGTCGTATTTACAGCTATGTATATTGCATTCCTCTCGTTTCCTCTTGCAGAGTGGATAAATACTGTTAATATAGTCGTTTAATGGAGCAGTGTTTGCCAGGTGTGATGGTTTACTGTGTTTTTAAGACTGAAAACACATCTGGCTCAATGGAAGTCAACGAGCTGATGGTTGTTGACATGTCGTAAAGGTTCATTAACAGATAACTTTAACTGACGTACTTAAATACACCACATTTAAAAAAAGAAAACAGGGTAGATTGTTTCAGAAAGAATGGAAAACCACTCGCTAACTGCTTCTTCTATCATACAGAATGACCATGTGCCATTATACTAAAGTATTACCAGTTCAAAAGATGTGATATTAAATAAAAGCCTGTGTTTAGATGAAGCAGATGTTTTGTGGGTCATTTCACACACGGTGCATACCGGGACCTTTTCGTGCCCACCTTTCTCAAACTTCCTGAATATTCAGGGCTCAATAAGATAAACCTACCAGACTAAAGAAGTGAAAAGGAAGCAGGTGGTGTACTACAGAAAAAACTCATTCAGCCTTCTATCAAGGATAAACACAGTCAGCTGTGTTCACTGTCCGCCTGAGTTATCGGTACTGTACTTAGTGTGTGTTATGCAGCTGGTTAGGGAGAGTCGCTCAGTGTGTTGCAAAGTGCATTTTTTTTTTTAAATTTTATTTCTTTATTTATTTAAGTAGGGACAGTACATATTAATGAACATTCAAAAAAATTTAAACATGCCAGATTGTAGCCAACGGCTAATTTCCATCTGTTGTCCCGAGACAGGCTGATGTAATAAAATGTTACACTTAACAATGAGACATGGCGAGACACAAAACAATATACAAAAGGATTACATACAGGACAAAGAACATAGGGATCATAAAATACAGTCACTTTTCATGTAAATGGAACACTGGGACCAGAACAACTACACTCATGAGAATAGACAGGATTCTGTAGGTCAAAGAAATGAAGAAATGGACAGGGGAAAGAAAAGCAGTTCACTTCCACATACTCAGAGTTGGTCAGTCACAGCAGTGCATACAATAAATTTACATTATCATAATCATTTATTGAAAGTGCCACTGTGCATTGCAAATAGCCCTGAATTGTCTTTTAATAATAAATAAATAAATAAATAAATAAATAAATAAAATAATAAAAGTGTACATATATATGTACGTATATATATGTATGTATGTATGTATATAGGTGCACAATAGCACTTTAAATATGTATATATATACATATATATATACAGTATATGCATATATGTGCATTGCAAATAGCCCTAACGTGCTTCTTTTTCCAATTTTGTTTATTTACAGTACTATAGCGCATTGCACATAGCCCTAATGTGCTTTGTCTCTGAATTTTTTTAATTTAAAGTGCTATAGTGCATTGCACACAGCCCTAAGGTGCTACTTTCTCTCATTTTTTAATTAGAGAAATTAAAAAAATATATTTTTTTTTTAATTTAAAGTGCTATAGTGTTTGAGGTCTGTGCCTGTTTTACTGACTTGACGTGACCTGCATGTGAACACTAGCATTGTTTTTTACATCTCAGGCAAGGTCCAACGCAGATAGCAAACACCTACTTCCATGGTGCAAAGTCCGTTTTCTGGAGAACACGGTGTTCTCCAATTGAACAGGGAATGCTCAATCTCTATACCATGTCTGATTTCTAAGGACATATAATCATATAATCAATTGCTTGTGAAGGATGCTCAGATGTTCAGAAGTCACAGTCCTGAGACATTGATTCACATGAGAAGAGTGAAATTCCTTTGTCACATTGCATTGCTTTGTTAGTTTATGTCTGTAGCTCCATCCTGAATCAACATTCACACTGTTTTATATTGTTTTGTGAGCAGCCAGCCAATTACCTGCTTTATTCTGGGTTCGGCAGTCGTCCAGCCAAAAATAAATCTGTACTGCCGGTTGAATTGGTAAAGTCTTCTTCTGCTACAGCCTGCGAGCTATGGCTCCAACATGATTTCCTTGGAGATTGTATACCAGAATTCTCGTTGCTTGAATGTGGCTCCATGACACTTTGAATTTAGTTAATGTAGAACTGATTTAAAACTGGCTTTGTTCTTCGTAATTTCTGTACTATTAAAAAAAAATCTTATATAGATTGATAAGATAGATCTATATATAAATATCAACCATGTTTTTGTCCCATATTTGGATGACAGACTGACAGCAAGTCATTAAGGGGAGCACCGGCACCTCATTTTTCCCACTTAAAGCACTCTCAAGTCTCACACATTGAGTGTGAGACACATGCAATTCAATAGACTAATAAATATAAAAAAGATTAGTAATCTATTAATGAGCAGACAGTAGAGGAGATACAAGCTGAAGAACAGACATTGGAGAAGACCTTAGAAAGACAAAGGCCTAGTCCCTCCTATCTCCTTTCCTATCCACTTTTCCTTAACCCCATGGATGACATCATAGGTTTTAGGAAAGGTGTTAGGAGACTAGGAGTTAGGGAAAGGCCATCACGTTGTTTTGACAATCAGACACAGTTTCACTAGGTAGCGTAATAATCCGACAGTGTCTAAGTTTACATCTGCTGTGGTGAAAACATTTATAACACTTTCTCCTGTGCCTCTAACTGCTGATATAGTCTCAAATATTACAAGGTTTGAATGCAAATCAAAGGAAAAGAGGCTACCAGGCTACGAAGAACATCACATTGAGAACGGTTGCTCACACTCACCTTCAACTCAGAAATCAACGTTTATCCAAAATAAGTATGATGATGTATGAAATTATTACATTTATGCAAGATACAGGCCTACATAAAGTTGTAGGCATACAAATGTACAGCCGCACAAAGCACTGCTAGATGAGAGAAATATTGAATAAAACATAATGTGGCTAAAAATGTCTCTGGTCCCTTTTTCTTGAACAACAGAGTACTCTGTTTTCATTCATTTTGAGTTTCCGTAAATGGATGAGCGGGTCCCTTTAATTGCTGTCGCTGCAAGGAATTGTGGGGCAGCATTGTGTGGTCTTCTTCAAGACTAAAGGAGGTTATAAAGGAATAATTGAGCCTCTTTTCCTTAGCTTTCAGAGAATTGGAACGCTCCTTATCATGGCTGCCACTTAAACACTTGCGGGGGTTAAGGAAAAGTGGATAGGAAAGGAGATAGAAGGGACTATATTCGGTCACACCCAAAGGTCTTTAGTAGAACGGCCAGCTATAGGTGCACTTTTAAACGTGAATGGACTGAAAAGGCCATTGATACCAATAAGCTCCTCTTATTGGTGTTCAGTCTGCAAACAGGATAATTCCTGTGCACATCAAAGTGCATCAGATGTATAGAGGCATAATAAAAGCAGAGTCATCATGCTAAAGAACAGGTGCTGCAGTCCATATTAAGCAGCATCTCCCAATATTATGCCCCAGTTTCTGTCATTGGTTTGACAACACAAGAAGCAAAGATAGTATCCTGACTAATATATATATATATATATATATATATATATATATATATATATATATATATATATATATATATATATATATATATATATATATATATATTTAACATTTGGCAAATGCTTTTATCTAAAGCAATTACAACATGGACAGTTAGAGTTAAGGGACGTTAAGGGACCATGGTTTGATTCGATCCAGTAACCTTTCAATTAAAAGCCTGTGTCCTTAACCATAACTGCCTGTTCTTATAATTGAAACATTGATAAACCCTCATCTCAACCTCATTGTAAAAAAAAAAATCTGTGATAATCTTTTATTTTGTAAATGTTCTCCATCCAATATAATAATTACTATAAAGAGTGTGTGTTTTTTCAATCAAATCCTATACCTGCTGTTTAATAACCTAACTAAGTTTGTGTTGGGTGAAATGAGAAAACACATTAATATCATTTAAATGGCCCATATGATTGTTTGACAAAAAAAGCATTTCCTGAGATTATTTCTGTTGTTGCCTATATGTGAGATTGAATAGCTAGTGTGTGATATATGATATAATTCCTGAACTGAAATAAGTTTGACACCCCTGGCCTATTTTCCTGCTCATAGTCACATTCCTCACATTAAAAGAGATATAACCCTCAACCCTGAAGACAACACCGCCATCAAAGGACAGTGTTTGTTTTGGCAAGATAAGATCCCAACAATGCTGCTAAATGAATAATCAAACTACACAGTGGGTGGAAACCTAGCTTATCCACATGTGATTCCTCTTATTCATGAGTTTCCCACATTGTGACTGCACTTTGCTTGGAGCGAGACCTTCTATGGTGCTGTGAGAAACTGCAAAGATGCTTGAGCACTATGTGAAAGTGGGAAGCTTTACAGCAGCAGATATTGTGATCTTTTCCTTTGTGGTGGTCTTCTCTGCTGCCATTGGGATTTATTACGGATGGAGGGACAGAGGTCAAGGAAACGCCAGAGAGTTTCTGACTGGGAGTCACAAACTGAATGCCCTGCCAGTGTCCATGTCTCTGTCTGCCAGCTTTATGTCCTCAGTCACACTGTTGTCCGTCCCAGTTGAGGTAAGATGTCAGCAGTCTGAGGTAAACTCGGGAGCACTTTGTTTTAAGATTGTTCTTCTGCATGTTAAGGAAAAGGAATGAAACAATTCAGCACGATGCATTAGTTCATATCTCACACAAGCTCCATCACAGACTAACATATACACAGAATTAACCATCATGTTAAAAACCATTTTGTCATTTCTTTCTTCTCCTTTTCTATTGCTTGTTAAAACACACAATTAATATGTTACTAATTGTTATTACTTGAAAGGAAAGAAAGTGTTATAATTGTTGTTTTGTTTCATAGTGTTCTTCCAAATTACCCACTAAACCAACCCCTTCTTCTCTGCAGGTTTACTACTATGGTGCCATCTTTGGACTCATTTCCTTTTCTTATTTATTTGCCATTATGATCTCGTCTGAACTTTTCCTTCCAGTCTTTTACAGGTTAGACATTGCCAGCACTTATGAGGTAAGGGTGGATATGAGGACACGAGTAGTATCCGATATTCAAATTGAGTTTTGGTTATACCCAGAGTATGGTAAATATATCATTATGTCCAGAGTTAAAGTCAAATAAAAGCATGCAAACTTATATGGTCAGTTCAATTTAACCAGTTCAACCAGCTGCTTAAAAAACAACACATTGGAAAAAAGTGAACTAAAGTAAAAGTGCATATCAGTTTTTAAACAAACTCGTGAAACATAACGATAAATCAATAAAAGGAGAACAAACTTTGGTGCTTCGTTTGAAGTAGATACTGCCTGCTGGGGTAAATCCTATCTCTATTGTTAGAAGAAATATATGTGAATATTATATTTAAACCACAGTACAGTAGTGTTGTGGTTAGAATCATCTGCTCCAGAGGAAAGAAGGTTGTTGGTTCAAGTCCTGAGTTGTACACTTGGGTCCCTTCTTTGCGGGGCTTGCATGTTCTCCCTCACCGGTTTTCTCTAGGTACTCTGGCTTCTTTCCAAACTCTATAAACTTGACTGTTAGGTTGACAGCCATTCTCTTAGAGGCTAATGAGCGACAAAGACTACGTTCAAATGACTTTTAGCCCACATACCGCAACACTTCCAATGTATTTTTAAGGAAGCAGCTTGATAAGGGGGTCCGTGTCCTTGTGGTCGCTGTGTTAGCTGGCTGAGGAAACTTACAGTCCCACTGAAATGTAAGCAAATAATAAAAACCCGAATGATTTGAAATAATCAACAGTGCTCATATAAACCAGCTTTGAGGTGAGCACAGGGACAGAGAGATGTATATCGAGCTAAGTGTTGGAATGGTGAGAGTTGAATGACAAAGACAAATGAAAACATTTTTCTGTTTTGTGTTTTTTTTTTGTACAAAGTATCTGGAGCTGCGTTTCAACAAAGCGACCCGTCTGCTGGGCACAGTGCTCTTTATTTTTCAGACAGTGAGTATGAAGTTTGTTGACGTGATTTAAATATAGTCACTGCCTTTAATTTGCCATTTGCTGCCATTCTTTGTGTTTATAGGTCCTCCTAACTGGGGTCGTCACTTATGCTCCTGCTCTTGCTTTGAGCCAAGGTATTTGATGGTGATGATTGAAATTAAATAAATAAATAAATCATCCCAGTACTCACTTAGATGAAAGATACCAGAATTCAGGCAACACAGGGACCTAATCATTGTCTCCATTGTTTTCTTACAGTGGCTGATATGAACCTGTGGGCTGCAATCTCTTCAACTGCCCTCGTCTGCACTTTTTACTGCGCACTGGTTGGTGAAAATCTGTCATTGAAAATAAATCAAGTGTATGTATTGAACTAACATGGATTTAAAACTAGACATCGTCAACATATTAATTGATTTATTTAAAAGAAAATGGGTGAAGAATTGAAGCAAATGTAAAACATCCTGAAAGCAAACATTTGCAATCATTGTTGTTGATTTGAACATAATCCGGATTATGTTAAAGTGAATTAAGACTGTTTTGTGTTTATGTGTTGTGTTACAGGGAGGATTGAAAGCGGTTGTGTGGACTGATGTGTTCCAGGTCAGCTTTTTAAACAGATTCTGAGTTGACTTTGTATTACGACACAGCACTGATGTCATGTTTATGTCCCATCTATATATTACACAGTAATCACACCCTGTTCCATTGTTTCAGTCACTCTTCAATGTGCAATATATATTTATTCCCATTGCTGCTATAATGATATTGTACATTTTATTTTATTTCATATTTTTACTAGCTTACTGTGTTTTTTTTCATTATATACTCTTTTTTTCCTTTTCTTTATACTCTTGCACCACCAGAGTTGTCCTTTAATTTCGTTGTACATTGTGAATGATGACAATAAAAGCCTTCTGTTCTATTCTATTTTATTCTATTCTATTTTCCAGATAATCATCATGTTTGCCGGCAGCCTGTCCGTTATAATCAAGTCTGCGATCACTCAAGGAGGAATCTCAGTCATCATTTCAGACTCACAGGAGGGAGGTCGTCTCAACATCTGGGAGTATGTTTCCAATGGTTAATACAGCATCCTTGGAACGCATTTATTCCTTGACAATGTTTGCTATTGTGCTTTCACCAGCTTTGATATAAACCCTATGAGGAGACACACGTTTTGGACTGTGGTCATTGGAGGGGCAGTGGGCTGGACCTCAGTATATGGAATTAATCAGGCTCAGGTTCAAAGATACAACGCCTGCAAGAGCATGACTCAGGCCAGGATGTGAGTTTGACACCAACAGAGAATTTACAATTTTCTTGAATACAATCTAATCGCCAAATACTCCAGAATCTCCACAACGGTTTCTGCAGATATATGTTTAAAAAATCATTTTAGTAAAGTTCTCAAACATTTTTTATTTTCGTCTTTCCTGTACGAATAAAGTTTAAGAGCCTACAATAAATAGTTACTCATTTAACTTTTTTAAAGGAAATTGCAAAATATCCCACATGTCTTGGAGTTCTTACACATACCTCTATTTGGGAGTCATATATCTAGACAATTGAAAATATGGATAATCTAAAACTAACCATATTTTTGTTATTCCCAGTGCTCTGTACCTCAACTTTTTTGGTGTTTCTGCCATCCTGATCTCTTCTGTGATGGCTGGATTGTGTGCCTACTCAGTTTTAAAGTCATGTGACCCAAGGACAGTGGGAATGATTTCTGCCCCTGATCAGGTGGGAACAGCTCGAGGACCAAAGTAAAGTTTTATCTATAAATGTGTCAAACTCCTACATGTTTTTGCTTATCATTGTTTCCTGTAGTTGATGCCATTCTTGGTAATGAATATCACAAGAAGCAACCCTGGACTAATGGGGTTATTTTGTGCAGCTGTATACAGCGGCTCTTTAAGGTTCGCACACACCTATTATATTAGACTCTTACACAATCTGCCTGAGGAAACAAATTGTTGCTAACGTTTATTTTTCTCATCTCCACACAGCACTGTATCTTCTTGCATCAATGCACTTGCTGCAGTGACCGTAGAAGACTTGATTAAACCCTACATCCGCATGTCTGAAAGATGCTTGGCCATGACTTCCAAAGCTTTAAGTAAGTGACCCTGTGTTGTATTGGGGGTGAGGCCATTGTCAAACGGTTTCTTTGCATGGTTGAAAAATTCCCACACAGTGTGTCCACATAAGTGTGTTCTAATGAAAGAAAATGAATCACAGGGTTAGCTCTGGGGTTATGTGATTCAATCAATCGCAGAATTGACTACAAAATACTGCTACTACAGCTAAATGGTATAAGACCAACACATATCTGACCTCCTGCTCCGATATCAACCGCCCAGAGGTCCCAGGCTGTCTACTGGGACAAACCTACTTTATGTTCCCAGAACAAAAACAAAACACAAAGAAGTAGCGTTTAGTTTTTATGCTCCTCGTCTGTGGAACAAACTCCCAGAAAGCTACACGTTCGCCCAAACTCTCAACTCTTTTAAATTAAGGTTAAATACTTTTTTATTCAACACTGCTTTTAATTAAGGCAGTATCTATCCATACAGTTGCAGTATCAGCTGACCGACATTCTATCCGTACGCAGCACCCCTCTGTGGCCAGTTTAGGTCACGTGACTAAGACTAAACCTTACCCTTACCCTTACCCTTACCCTTACCCTAAACCTAAACCTAAACCTAATCCTAATCCTAACCCTAAACCTAACCCTGAGACACTACATACTTGTACTTCGGTAACCGTACCAATAGCACCGGGGGTTGTCCGTACGGCAACTGTACGAATAAACACTTTCTTTAATTCAAGCAGTCACAATATTGAATGTGATATTATCCTGTTTCATTGATTGATATTGTTCTACATGTTTTGATTCTTCCTTATTTTTCAAATGTAATTTTAGGGTATGCTCGCGCTACGGTGATGTTTGTTTTGTGTAAAGCACTTGGAATTGTCTTGTATATGAAAGGTGAAAGTTGAAAGGTGAAACAAACAGTAAATATGCACAACAGTTAAACAGCTAAATTTATTTGTTGCCCTAAGGCAGGTAAATGTGATCTAACATATCCAGTAATGCAGTTGAACAATAACATTTAACATACGGTTAGCAACGTCACGCAATGAGACAAACATTAAACTGACAGAATACATGATACCACATATACTATTTACAATAAAAAATAAAAATAAAAAAACAGTCAGGAGTTAAAAGAGCCCAAGAAAAAAGTACAATATTATCTATGGGTGCATGACTGCTTTGTTTTCAACCAATTTTTGAGAAGTGCTTTAAAGGTTGGGTAATTGCCACAGTTTCTAATGTTTTCTGGAAGTGTATTCCATTATTTTCTGCTTCCGATAGACACCACCGTTTGGCTAAATTTAGTAATTAACCCATACCTGCAGATTCATAGGCACAGGAAGGGAATCCACAGATGCAGCTGGGATTCTCAAATTTGTTTGCAAAAGGTGTAAGAATCTTTACATGTGCATACTGTAACCAACCTTATAAAACACAATGTTTCTATAATCATGTTCATACAGGCATTTTCTTTGGGATCTTATGCATTGCAATTGCTGGGCTGGCATCAGTTATGGGCAGTCATATGGCGCAGGTATTTTACAAACAAGAGTAATACAATTATTTTCCACATATTTTCAATATTTACTGCTGAATGTGATTTTTTTTACAAAGTGGTGCTAATGCTAAGCTGTTGTTGTGGTTTCTGTTCAACAGCTAACCAGCGTTATTAGTGCAATCACTGGAGGTCCTCTTCTTGCTCTGTTTGGTTTGGGAATTCTCTGTCCCTTTGCCAACGCCAAAGTAAGTCCAACCGCTAATACTTTCCTCAAAGTTTTATACATAAGGCAAACATTATACTAAATTATCTGTCATTAGCATGAATAAGGTGTCATGAAGGATGTCATTAAGTGTCGTTTGCTAAATTATGACACCTTTGGAGCTATGTTGGCATTTTTTGGATTAGGTGAAGGGATCTAGTGGGGTTAGGTATAGGTTTAAGGTTAGGGTTAGGGTATTGAACGACACTTAATAACAGCCTCTATAACACCTTATTCATGAGAATAACAGGTGTTGTAATGTCAGCCTTTATGTACTTATATCACTGTAATTGAGTTGCTTTTATTGGTACTGAATAGATTTGTAAATCACTAATTTGACTTGTACTTAAGTTTTAAACAAAGTAAAGTCATTCATTGATTACATTTCTACACCCAACCGTTACTGAGTAAATTATTAATTTTAATTGCGTTTCATGGCTTTAGAGTTCACAAATGTAGCTATAGTTAGAGCCTGATAATGTTTTTATTTTGAAATTGACTTCATTGGTGTTGTTTAAAAAAGTATGATACATTTTGACAAACCTAATTTTATACGTTATTTCGTCTCTTACTTGGCAAGATTTATTACCAAAAATAAAAGTTGGGGGGGGGGGGGGGGGTAGCTTGTAACTTTTACATTGAGTACTATTGAATTTAGCTACTTTTTACTTGTAT
Organism: Gouania willdenowi; assembly: GCF_900634775.1. Classification (NCBI taxonomy): domain Eukaryota; kingdom Metazoa; phylum Chordata; class Actinopteri; order Blenniiformes; family Gobiesocidae; genus Gouania; species Gouania willdenowi. The sequence goes on along the minus strand of NC_041049.1, from coordinate 20,226,597 downwards.
TTGAGTATTTTATGTATGAATTACTTGAGTATGATACAACAATACTCTTTACACCTCTGTTACTTGCTACATCTGTTCTTGTCTTTGCAGCACATTACAGCAAAAAAAAAAAAAAAAAAAAAAAACATATATATTTTTGCTTAATATTCAAGCGCAGTTATCATGTTCTCCCTGTGCTTGTTTGTGGTTACCATTAAATTATGCTTATAGGTCATGTCTGGGTTGAACAGATGTCATTCTTTTTTTGTATTTTTTTTTTTTTTCATTACAGGGGGTTTTGTCTGGTGTGGTGGTGGGCTTGATTTTGACCGTTTGGCTCACAGCTGGGGAGATAATATTTCCTTCGCCTCCTGAAATGACCCGACCTCTACTTCTGACCACTGATGGCTGCAACTTCAGCTCAAATGCCAATCTCAGCTTGACCTCCTCTGACCTGCCAACACTAATAAGCTCTCCAGCTCCTCTGCACGGCAGCAATAGCACGTAAGTGTTTAACAAACTTCATTTAATGATTACATCAACAAAGCGAATATTTAGAGCTTTTAAAAAAAAAGACATTTGAGGAAAGTTTAACTGTGATAAATGATTTAACCTCGGCTATACACTGCGCTCTCCAGAATTTGTGTAAACTTTCCTGCTGCTGACGTCATTTTTGCTTTAAGAAATTCACTAACCGGACACTGGCAGTCTCCCTCTTACCTTTACACTTGTACAATTGGAATGATCACATCATTGATCGTGGGACTGATCGTCAGCCTCTTGACTGGTAAAGTTTCTCATTGGTGAACATTAGTACTTAACAATGTTGTGTAATGACAGTGTTTTGTGTGCTTTTCACTGAACATTTCAGGTGGGAGAAATGAGAAGGTTCAGGCTGATCTAATGTTAATGAAAGAAGACACGCTTATGTTTCATCTCTATAAGTACACCAGAAACAAGGTGAGAGTTGTACATGCATCCATACCATCTGCTGATTTGTGATTGTTTCTAGTTTCTTCCAAAGGTCAAAGTCAAACCAAAACAGAAGGAGAGCTTGGAACTGACAGCAGAAATCATCAAGGCTACAAAGATTTAGTTTTCTCCTCCCAAACACATTCTGCACTCCATTGCTGTATAGGGACAACACACTGTTTCATATTCACACCTTTGATCAGTGTGGAGTATTTGTATTTCATGCTGACAATGTCAGTTTCTTGTTATCTTTCAAAATAAAAACCTAAATGAATGGCTTTTTTGTGTTTAATCACTGACCAGTGTTCTGACTTTAAAAGGTGTGTTAGGGTAACTGGAACCAATAATTTACCAGCATATCCTTCTATAAACAGGCTGGTTACTGGACTGTAGAGGTCAAATAAACATATTAAGGAGGTGGTTTTCCTCATATGTTGAAGGGACTAAAGATGGATGTTAGCTATTGGATATAATCTTGCATATTAACATGTATATGTTTATTAATATGCGTTGTTCCTGTTTTAAATCAAATAAATTCAAACTTTATATAGAACACTAGCCACACGAGCCAAAAGCTATCAGACGTTTGAAAAATAGAATGAATGAGCGTATGATAAGTGTTCTGGAAGTAAAAAAAAAAAAAAAACTACTTTCACACTGATGGCAAAGTCCAAGATTTCCCAGCATATCACACTCTCTTTGCTAGCATCTTTTTTTTTTATACATCAACGAGCCTTTTCGTTTTTTTTTTTTTTTTTTTTTATTTACCTTTATTTAACCAGTAAAGTCCTGGAAGCAATTAGCTTGAAGGGACTTGCTCAAGGTTTCACAGTGGATTCCAACTCGACCACCACTACTTTTTACCTTCTGTGGATGTTTAATAGACTTCTGCAAATCCGAAACCTTCAGTGTTAAAATTTGGGCCTCACTCAAATCAGCAACCTTGTTCATTTTTCATATCTTTATAAGACAAGAATGTAGGAGCTGCCAAATATTCAAACAAACACAAAATAAACAAGATGAAATGATCAGTGCATTAAAACAATGATAAACCCAGAAGGTAAGTCAAATTCTGGAAAACTATTTACTCTTGCACATGACATTATACTTTTACTGAACAATGAAGCAACCTAGTTGCCAATGCAACGCATTACAGCAGTAACGTACATTCACTTAACACTGAATGTATTTGTACATTTTCACATTGGTGTTTATTTTTATCCACAAATTATTTATTTTTTGTGCATCAGTCAGTGTGACACAAAAGAAACGATACAAACCAGTTTACTAGCAAATGTAAACTTGAATGCTTTGTGTTATTATTCAAATAGTCTCTACCTGAAACCTTTATGGCTCATGGGGTTTAAACAAAAACTCAAAGATCAGGGTTATGAACAAACATTGCCAGTTTGTAAAAGACCAAGAATTTCATCCTACAATAACACTCAAGGTCTTCATGTTTTTGTTTCGCTGACTATTTCTGAAGGTGGACGCTGTACACACATCAACAGATTATGGTTTCAAAACACTGGGTTTAGGTCAGACACACATCATCACTGTCTTAAATTAAGAAGAAAATATAAATCTGATGCATGATAATTAATAAGTGAGATTATATGTCCACAAGTGAGTTCAACTGGTCTGATTATATTGATCCCTTCCTTTAGCTGCATTATCAAACATTGATAGTTCTGCAGTGTTGGTGTGACAGTTAGTTAGTCGTCAGGTTCATAGTATCTCTTCTTCATGGTCCTGTACTTTCTGAGGAAGTAGAGAGCCTCCAGCTCCTTGATCACAAACTCTCCCCGAGCCACCAGCTTTCTGATCTGCTCTGGGTCTGTCACATCTTTGTTCTTCATGAAGGCTGACTTCAGACGATCCCTGAAATATGAAGAACCCTGAGGATACTCACGGCCAATATACAGCAGCTGGATAGACAACACAATAGAGGGGGGAATAAATCAATACAGAGCCTAAAGATAAAGTTTAGCCTTCACAGAGGACTTACTTACATTTTTATACAGCTTGATTACCTCACCCCTTATTGGGTTAGCCATGCCCGAGACGAAAATGGCATAAAATCCTTTAAAACATAGAAAGAAAGGACATTAACAAAACAATATTACTTTTGGGTTGCTAGGTTATGGCTAAAAAGTTGCTAAAGCTTTGCATTACGTCGTTAATCATGCTTGGGTTGCTACTAGCTTACTGCTAGTGATACATATTCATATATTAAATGTTTCTATTGCACATAAAACAGTATTTAGGAATGATTTGTCGCAGGAAAAAGCCAACCTGCCAAACCAACGATTAAAGTTTTCTCACATTTACTTCGTCCTTCCTTTAAAGTCGAGGAGACGGTTGTTTACACACTGCCGTAAATCTGGTTGTGGTGTCGTAAGTCGGTTTTGTGTGTCGCAAAGACAAACAGAGAGATGCGCATGCGTTTGAGTTTCTATGGTTACCAGGGCGCTGGGCAAGCTATATTTCCAACATGGTGAGATATCTCAATAACATCTTTATAAATGTTGTTACTTGTACTGTGTCGTAGCACGTGATGTTAGAAAGTGTCACTGACAATGATAAACAACAGCTTTGAAAGCCTTTGTTTACGTATTATATTAGTTTCATTGTAGCGACTTCTTTCTGATGAAGAGTAAGTTTCAGTCTGCCCCACCATGGCACTGCAAGGAGTCATTTAAATACATTTTCATAGTTAAAAATACACATTTGTTTAATGGGAAATTTGATTACATTTAATCCCAAACTCTTGATCTGATAATCAGCCCTGATAATACAATCATACTTTTTTTTTTTTTGAAAAGTAGTAGAAATCCTTGATTCTCTTTCAAAATATAAGATGCTTTATATTTACATGTACTCCAGCTATCATAATAATCCTTTACAATTACAGGACAAGCCAAGGTACTTTAAAAATGTGTCCATGCATTTATAATAAAACCGTTTAATCTATTTAAACTTGCAATCAGATTTTCTGACAATTAATGTCAATTTATATTTAAGAAAGTCAGTCATAATTCTGAAAAATAGTCATAATTATGACAAAGAAAGTCATAATTATGAGGAAGAAAGTCATAATTATGAGAAAATTATTTTCAATGTGAAACATACAACAAATGCGACAGAATCAATTTGCATGTGTTGAATTCTAAGAACTCAATAAACAGCCAAAATATGTTTTAAATGAATTACTATTCAAAGTGTATTTAAGGATGGTATCAGACTGCAGCAAATGCTCAGTTTGTATCTCATAATTAGGCCTTTCTTTCTCATAATTATGACTTTACTAACTCATTCTATTTCTGTACCATATTTGATTTTAAAAGCATGTCTGAACTTTCTCTTTCTATCTTTCTCCTGTGAGTAACAGGAACCAAAGAACAAGAAGGTATGATCCAGATGCAGTCAACACTTTGATTACATATATTTAAATTTATTTTTTTTTTTTTTTTTCAATGATCCTAGTCAACATCTCTTCCCTTTGTTAAAAGAACAGTTTCTTAATTAGTTCAAGTAAGATTTTCGATTTTGATTTACACATTTTAAAGTTATCACCAAGCATTTAAATTCCCTTTTCTCAGATATTTACGTAAGTGTTAAACAGGGAAAAAAAATGTGAGTAGTAAATACTAATTTATTACATGTTGATGGCTTAAAGTCTCTTAAAAAAGGAAGTAAGACGACCAAAGCTCAGAAGATCAAGCAGCAACAGGAGGACGAGGAGCAGAGGCTGCGGGAGGAAGGTGACCATGATGATCTCCCTCATTTATACTAAAGTGATATTGAAAGTCAAAGATTTGAAGATTTCTAAATTGAGTTTTCCTATGTGTGACAGAAGAAGCCAGGCTGCAAGATGAGAGAGAACAACAACAAAGACTGGAAAGAGAGAGAAAGGAGAAAGAGATAGAACGACTTGAGCTGAAGGTAAGAGAAAGACATTCTCTAAATTAGTGGTTTCAGCCCGCAACCCCCAAAATGAAGGTTCTAGAGACCCCCACTGTACCTGAAGGTGATTGAACACAGACATGAACATTGAAGAACAGTCATGTGGAGACAGGGCCATCTATGAGGGGAAATAAAGGGGAGAGCTTTTTGGGGCCCATCCATAAAGTCAGTAAAATGATGGTTCATTGTTCTATGAATCTGTGATAACCACATTTATTTATCTGAATAATATCCACTGTCCAGGAAATTTATTATTATTTGTGCCATGTATAATCATCTTAATGGCGTTTAATCCTTGTTTTAATCAGAAATGGAATGCGTTAAAAGTGACCAAAAATGGTGAAAGAGGTGATGTAATGTTGCAAATTTGAGTAGCCAAAAACAATTAGAAAACAATTCGTTTTAACATGCAAATAATGAGCATCTTGAATGGGATTAAATTGACAAAAACTAAGGTGAAAAGAGGTTAAAAGTGACAATAATGGGTCAACATATTGTATGAGACTGGTGGGAAAAGTGGTGAAAAAGGTTTATACAGTAAGTGCTGAAAATTTCTTGAAAGTGGAAAAAATGTGCAGAAAAGGTATTGGAGTTGCAAAAATGGGAGTAATGTAGCAAAAATGCATTGAAAAGAGCAAAAATATGGCAAGAAAAAGTGATGAAAATAGGTTAAAATATGGGAAGTTTGGTGGAGTGGCAGAAAAAGGGTAAAAATAAGCAAAAATGGGCTCATGTTAAAAAAATGATCTTAGTTTCTTAAAGGCATCTGATGACCCCCTCCCAGTGTCTCATGACCCCAAATGGGGTCCTGACTTTAAGGTTGAGATCCCTTGCTCTAAATAATCAGGTAGAATAATCCCTGACATACGAGAAGGCGTTACTTTCAGTATTGACGTGTTTGTCTTCTGCTCACAGGACCAAGAACGCAGAGAGGCTGAGCTCAATGAGCTGCACTATCTGCTGGAAGAAAACCATGCTGCAGTGACCAGATGGAAAAGTGAGGCTGTAGAGAAAGCCAAGGTGTGTGTTAGTTCATATTCATTATGATTGTAATATGTAATACATGCTTACACCATGGAATAATGGTGTCATTTGGTGACCTCTTCGTGTAAAGTGGGAAAGATACCTGCGTTGTGATGGTTGCCCAGACCCAGCAGTACAGAAGGACATCAACACATACATCAGCTTATGGAGAGACGACCATGAGGTCAACCTCACATCTGTGCTGGACCAGTTGAAGCTCTCACTGCAGGTCTGTAGATCTGTACAGATCAAGATCAGATATTTTCACTGGCATACATATTCACCACAGGTGTAAAGAGTACTGATATATCCTTCTCAAGTAGAAGTACTGTTACTTGTTAAATACTCAAGTACAAGTAAAAAGTAGCTCAATTAAATCGTACTCAAAGTAAAAGTTACTAGTTACTTTCACCCCCCACAGTATACATCTCATATATTAACTAAAAAAGGAAGAGGCCAAATCTTGCACAATTGGAACTTCATTTATTTTCCACAAAGGCATCGGTATGAAATAAAAGGTTTGTCAAAATGTACAATTATTTTTTTAATTAAAATAACACCAATGAATTCAATTCAAAATAAAAACAAATTATCAGGCTCTAAGTATAGTCAAATATATTAACTTTAAAAAAGTGCCATGTGGGTAACAACATAATAGGTCGAAACCACAAGCTGAACCATAGAAAGTGGCTAGGCTTTGATCAGAAATGGTATGACTAAGAATATATGGATTATTTGATTGTTCTCTGGTCATTGAATTTTTTGTAGTTTCACAATGTCTATTGATCATTTTAAAACAAAAAAAAATAAATAATTTACTCAGTAACAGTTGGGTGTAGAAATGTACCAAATTACTTTACTTCTTTTAAAACTTACTGGAGCACAAGTAAAATTACTAATTTAGAAATATACTCCAAAAAAGTACAAGTACCCATAAAAGCTGCTCATTTACAGTAATGTATGTACTTGTAATCAGTTACTTTCGCCTCTGATATTCACACACATCTGCTCACATGTTTTACAAGTGGAACACTTGAAGACAACCACCTCTTCCTGAGTAGAAGATGCAAACTTCTAACTGAAAGCAGCACATGAGCTGTTAGCTGAAAAGCAGTAGGGGAAAAACAGTGATTGCAGGTGCCTTGTGATGCATAAGCTGCTGTTTCCTTCAGCTGATGGAGGAGCTGGAAGATCATCTTAGTGAAGCTGCAGATCAACAAGTGAACCACAACCAACAGGAGACAATCTTGAACTTGCAAGAACTCATCCACACGAAACACCTCCTCATCACTGAAGACATCCTGAAGGTAACAGAAATCTGAATGTTTTTTGTTGGTTTTTTTTTTGGTGGTAAACCCATTTGAAACTAAAACTTGTATATTTGGGACTGGGGTCATAGAGAGCCAGTATGAACATCGACACTGAAACAGGAAACATGCAGACTGTGATCAGACATGACAAGCTCACTCTATGTCTCTGGGCTAACCTGAAGAAGAACCCAAGGCGAGTAGTTATAAAATTGGTCCACTTTGATACAGTAGAGGTCAGTTTCTTGTGTTGTGTTTTACTACACATTTAAAGGTTGTTTCCAGGTTTCAAAGCCTGAACTTTGAGGAGGTGGGGCTTGGTTTAGAGATCCCAAAGCAGCTGGTAGTGAGTGACATCGCTGTATGGATCCTGCACACACGTTACGACCACCTGTCTCTGCTAGCCAGGATGACCCATCTGACAACACACACACCCAGCCACAGGTATCAACCATTCACGGAACTGCTATATATATATATAGCAGAGACATATGTATATATACATATATATATGTCTCATTTCCTGAATGATGTGCTTCTTGGTTCAGGTCTGGGTTCAGGTCTTTTTCAGGGAATGAAGAAGTTCAAGAAGAGATTGAAATATCTGACAAGGATAAGACAAATGATGATGAGGAGGAGGTGAAGCAATGCAACAATGCAGAGCAGCACAGAATGGGATCAGACCTTAGTGTGTTGCAGAGTGCAGCCATTGGACAGGCAGAGAAAAGCAGTCCAAAGCCTGCAGAGGGTCAAAGCAGTCAGATAGAGACACAGATGGAGCACCTTGCAGGTAAGCCAGGCCAAAACACATCCAATAACACAACATGAAGTACACAAAAACCCAAAGAATAACCGCCCGTGGCCTATATATAGAATTAAAATCAGTAAAATTCAAGCTTTGTATCCACAGAACAAACTTCCACAAATGCAGCTGGCCATTAGCAAATGTTTATTGTGTACACACACAATTTTTGCATAAATTGTAAGTGTACAGTATTTGTGAATGTGCTGCTTTGAATGACAGTAAATAAATTATTAATAAATAACTACTCAACATCTTCACAAACGCTTACATCAGATAACAAGAATAATTTAACAATCAAAAAATAAAAAATATGAGGTTTTGTAATGTTTATTTTTAGTTAAATATAATATTCATAGTTAGGGGTGTTGAAAAAAATCGATTTGGCGATATATCGCAACATTACGTTGTGCGTTGCCGGATCGATTCCAAATGCATCCATATCGATTTCTTTTTCTTTTTAACCTTTATTTAACCAGAAAAGTATTTTCCACTGCAGGAGAAACTAACTGCACAAAGAAGTGCACTGAAACCTGGGCATGTTGCCCAGCTTGTGTTTTTTCAATAAAATCTAAAAGAAAGTACTAACTTTCTGCATTTAATTGTTGCTAGCATGTTAGCACCTCACTTAAGTTGCACTAAATTCAAAGTTGGTTTAAAAGCTACAGGCAGATTGTATGTTTTTTTTTTTTAATTTTATTTTAAGTTGTTGGCACATGGCATTAAAGCCAATGTTTTGAGTGTAAAATATGCCAATAAAATACATTTCATACATAATGTTCTCATGAAGGTGTACACATTAAATCATATATTAGTATTTTTTGTTGTTGCAATAATTGCCTTATTCTTTAACATCGGGATATATGGTATCGTTTCGTGACCTACAGTATGTATCGGGATACGAATCATATCGCCAGATGCCAGGCAATACACACCCCTAATCATAATGATGATGAAAATGATCTTGTTTAGAACATGAACTGAAAATACAAGGGTCAATCTTGCTCCCTCATCAGGAGGCACTAAATACTGTTTGATTTCACTTATTTACAATGGGATTCTTTTAAATGTGTGTTATCACTCGTTCATTCCATCATTATGCTCTATAGTTTCTTTTTTCTATAGAATTCTGAACAAAATGTTGAAGTTGGACAAAGGGTTTTAGAAATAAGAGAAAGGGGGAACTTGAGCCAAATAACTTGCATTAGACTTTGCAATTCAAGTTTTTAGCCCTTGTCTTTTTTCCATCTCTTCTCAGCAGAGGGAGGCTTGATTTCCCCACCGGCACGGCTCACTGTAAAAAAGAATGATCTGCAGGTTGTAGATCTGAGGCAGTACACGCCTCTCGGGGGGGTTTTCTACTATGATGTGTTTCACCTGCCGCCTCAAGCCCACCAGGTGAATGGATGGGAGATCAGACAGGTGAAGATAGAAAAGAGTAGAGCTTGGAAGTTCATCCAAATGTCAGAGTCATACATTTTGAACTTCTTTGAGTGTTTCTGCAGCTGATGGACACTGGGCTGCAGGTGTTCCCCTACCTGGCAGAGAAGCCCAGCTTAGAAGGTGATGATGTCATGTTTCAACCTGTTGAAGTGTCTGTGACTCGTCCCGACTCTGTCGTCTTCTTGGAGACCCCACAAGTGGCTTGCTGGGATGCTGCAGGTATAGAACAAACAGTAAATGTGAAAACAAGTTACTACTAAAGTATGTTCAAATTAAAGGACAAAACATTTAAATCATTTTGAAATATCCCCTTTAACATGCATGCATATATATATATATATGCTTTTTGTCATGTTGAGATAAGAGAAATACAGCAATATCTCCATACCAGGAAAAACACTAAGTAAAATAGTATATACAATATATAATATACCAGTGATTCTCAACTGGTGGGTCGGGACCCAAAAATGGGTTGCGGACCTGTACTGGGTGGGTTGCGTACAGCTGGTCAAAAATAAATAAATTCTTAATGTCTCTCTAGGCCTTTCATTTTGAAAGTAACTTTTTTTGACAAACATGCAGTGAAATGCATGTTGCACAGGAAAATATATTCATGTTTTCAACAGATATTTTTGAAAAACTAAATTTGGTTAGTTTAATTCTGAAACGAAAAAGTGGGTCACGATTTAATGCCCGTTGCAAAATGTGGGTCCCAGGGTGAGACCAGTCTGCCTCCAAATAATAAAGTAAATATGGGGTGATAAACCAAAAATACTTATTTACAATGTTTCAATCCCTTGAATGATTCCACTATTACAGGTCACAAAAGTTACTTAAAACACAAGTTATTCACCCCTCAGTTTTCATAAAAGCTGAATTTAACTTTAATCCTTAAAAAAGAATTGTTTTAACTTCTCCAGTTAAGCAGTGGATGTTTGATGGCATCATGGACGTCTCTTATAAAGAGAATGAAGCCAAGATATCCTTCAAGATGGACTCTTTCCAAGCCTTTACATTGATGCAGGAAACTTACATTAACTTTCCATTCAAGAGTTGGGAGCTCCGCCCTCTGGGACAGGACTGTGCAAACTTCACCATCAATGGGGCTCTTAAAGACCTCAGTATCACTATTAAAGTAAGAGCACATGGTCACTGAGGCACACTGTGACAGAAGGATTGACTGGTGTTCTGTGTGTGTGTCACTGTCAGGGCAGTCAGTGCATGTTGCTGCAGGCAGAACCAGAGGAAAACCTCTCTCACATTGTTGGACAGTGGATGAGCTTCTCAGCCCTGCAGAGGGCCATGATTAACACTGGGATCAACGTGTTTGTTAACCAACACACAGACACATTCGTCAGCACCTGTGGAAAGGTCTGCAGTCACTTTAAATATCAGATGAGAGATGCCTGTGTTGTGCTGATCTTGTGTATAAAAAGAGATGTGATGGTATTATTTAAAAGCCCAAATTATCATAGATTTATTTACATTCTTAGCTCAACACTTCAGTATAGGTAGGAATGTCCAAAAGTAAAATAGATACCCTGGAACCTGCAATACATAACGTCACTTCATCTGGTAACATTTACTGTATAAAGATGGTGCAGCAAACAAGTTAATTCAACAAAATAGCTAAAAACATTCATTTGGGCATTTTTGATACAGCAAGTTTAAGCAAGAATGCTGTTCTTAATTTCTTTGTAATTGCTCATTGTGTACTTTTTGCCTGGGCTTCACTGTTACCTGTAAATGCATTGAATCTTTACATTGGTAATAACAGTCTTTACTGTTGAAGTTTGGGTTGGAATTATGGAATAGGTCACCCTCAAGTGGAAAACCCATGTTCTCATGCCTAAAAAAAAATGTTCATTATTTTCTAAGATTTTTTAGAAAGTCTAAATACCGACATCAGGGATTGTCACAACTATCGATGCATTAAAAACATTGGTAGCACTTTATTTGAAGTTTTATACATAAGGCTGACATTAGTATGAACAAGGTGTTATGAATGAAGGCTGTCATTAAGTGTCGTTCGCTAAATGATGGCACCTTTGGAGCTATGCTGGCATTTTTTGGCTTAGGTGGAGGGATCTCGAGGAGTTAGGGTAACAAACACTTAATGACAGCCCTCATGACACCTTCATGCTAATGACAGGTGTCATGTCATAATGACAGCGTCATGTCAGCCTTTATGTATAAAACTGTAAGTATATTAAAAACATTATAGGAGAGAGAACTGGGAACTTGAGTTCTACAACTTGGTTGTGATTTCTGTTTTTCAGGACGCACTAACGGAACATGCAGTTTATGAACAGATGGCCCTCTTTGCTTCAGCCTGTGCCTTTTCATGGAGTGAGTGGAACGCCAGATGTGGTGCGGAACATCTGGTCTTGAAGGTATTTACACAGAAGTACAGAATGTAATGAGTATACAGTGATTAATTCATTTCAACCCTTTATCATGCTGGTGAGTAGTAGTATGTGCTTCAGATAATTACTAAGCAGTGACGGATATTTAGAGGTTTACATACTTTTCTGTTCTGCTCAATCAGCAAATTGGAGCCTCATTTAATGAACTCGTCACCAGTGTTTTGACTATTGATAACAGACATTAAACAAAATGGAAATGTATCTTTTGCCCTCATTTCTTCTCTCTGCCAGGCGTGTGAGCACAGTGACTCCACCCCTGTTCCAAAGCACTCATGGAGTCTGTACCTGCTGGGAGCACAGAGGAGTCAGATGCTGCAGAACCTGGAGAACAGTGAAGCTTTCTCTGCAGACCATCTTCATGGCAGTGAGTTTCACTCCACCTTCATCCACATGCTCCAGGACAACATGAGCCCTGATGGCATCGCCAGGACAAGACAGTCTCACTATCTGTTTGTAGACACGATCCAGAGCCTGCTGTGTGCCACCAGACCTTTGATGTATTCATAACTCCAAAACAGGAAGTCAAATGTGTAGAATTCACTAGTTTATTTGTGCAAAGATCCACATATCTTTGGAACATAAAAAAGGTGCAAGTTGAAAATGGTGACAACCACAGCAAGCGCTGGAAAATAAAGAGAATATTAAAACATGGTGTAAAGTACGTAACAATTCAGCATAAATTAATAAGCTATTCACATTTCCTCACTCCAAACAAATTAATAAATACATATTTTTCAAAAACTATTCAGAATTATGCTTTATTACCAGAATTTGTGCACTTAACATGTTAAAAAACGTTTTGCAAAACTATTTAAAAAGGCCAACAGTTAGCATGTTTCTGTCAATACGAATAATGTAGTTAAAACTTGTGTGGCACGATAGAGGCAACTGTTCAAAAAATTAACCAGCTGTGTCTGCAGAGAGAAAACTGGTCAGCTTAATGGGAGCCTTGAAGGCTACTGGACTTTAAAGTTTCTGAAACCTCTACAGGTCAAACATGTTGGACATCGTCACCCTCTTATGTAACCGTTTCTTTCTGTGAACACACACAAGGTTACAAACAGACTAATGAAGTAAATGTGACATGTGCAATCTTCAAGGTTGATTCTTGAGGCCTGGTCTGTGCTGTCGATGCACGTCATTCTTCACGTATTCACAGGCACTGTTTAAAAACTACCACCAACCTCTGCTCAGGACTAGTTCTACATTAAATTCCCTTCACCACAGAACTAGTGCACAGAACATGTCTACAGAGCGCCCACGGGCGGAAGCACCATCGACTGCAGGTCTTCTGTTAGACAGGGGGCTGTCCAGTGTGCCTGAGCCCCGTGTAGGGCCAGAGAAGCTGCTGGATGGTCATCCAGGAGTCTCCAGTCCCAACAGGAGCTGCATCCACCGCTGGCTGCATCACCAAGCTAGCCAACAGAGCCAGAAGACCTGCACAGAACAATACCTTTATCCACTCGATAATCCTACAATTGTCTGCACAAGAAAACTCGACCAAATTATAGATTTTAAACTTAGTGCTGATCAGAAGACAATCCTTGAAAAGAACATTCCTGATAAGGCTTGTGCTGCCCAGGAATTATGACTACAGTACCATCAACATAGTAACCTTTGTTTGCAATTTAAAGGCTAAATGATAATGTAAATAGTAGATTAGCTCAGTTTTTTTAGACACTATAACAGTGGCATTCAAGTCTTTAAAAACAAAAGTTTTCATAGCAACGCAGTGGTAATATACAAAGACCATAAGGCAAGGCATTGACTTAGATCTTAAAACTGTTTTTCCACACCTGCTTTTTCTACACACTCACTAGCCTTTATTTTGTCAGGAGAACCACATAAAGATTAATAAACTATTTTACAAGTGTGTCCTGGCAGCAGTACATAAAACAAGTTTCAAAACAACACAAAAATGTTCCTAAAACAAATAAATAACACAAGTACATGAAAAACAATAAAAAGTGCAGTCACAGAGTAAGAGCTCATTAAAAAGGTAAAACTATAAAAGCCACCAAATAGTTAAAAATAAATTAGCTACAATAAGAACATGGTGAGGTTTTTGTTACAGGTGCTGTTAAAGGGCCCTAAATTCTCCCAGTGAGACCAACTGTTCATGAAATGCTTTGCAGAAAGACTTAAAACTCACAGAGAAGAACACATGAAGGCTACAAAAAGTATGATCATCTCCTACCTCAGCCTTCATCCTACAGCAAACATTTGATGACATTTGAGCTTTCATGGTGGAGCTTGCTACAAGTCATGTTGCCTAAAATCTATTTGTTGATCTACTTTTATATCAAGTCACCACTGCTATGATGTGCCTGAATTTCTTTCCATCAGGACCATGAATATAACATATCAAAAGCGTAAGAGCATAATGAAAACGCCTGTATGTAATTAATATTTAAAGCCACGTGGTGCTTGAGTCATGGATCAGACACATACTGGTAATGAGGTTGTTAGTGGGCAGCACTTGCATGCACAAAATAAAAAAAATAAAAAATGTCAAGTAAAATGACAAATGCGCATAAAAAGTGATCGTAAAAGCCACACATTGCAAACTTTCAATGAGAAATGTATATTAATACCATCAGAAAAAAGCTTTTCTGTACTTTTGGTTTTTAAAAATATCTTAATTCTCAGCTTGGCCTCTAGATGGCAACATTGGTTTACTTTTAAAATATTTTCCACAGCCCACATTATTCTAATTTATATGGTTACTTACTACACAGCAAAAATAATAAAGACGACAACATGAAAGTGAACCCACAATCTACACTCTACAATTAAACAACATTGGATAAAATTGGAAGGTTCAAAAATTGTTTTTGATTATACATCACCCCCAAAAATATAAAAAAACGTGTACCTGCAAGTACCACTAAGATGGCTACCCAGAGCCAAGGCCCTCTGCTTCCTCTGGCTACAACTGCTTCTACCACCCGGGACGTGAGCAAGGACTGGGACAGGGAGCGGATGATTCCAGGCTCCGTCGACGTGGGGCTGGAGGAAGAGCTAGGACTGCAGAAAGTGGAACAAAGTGTTACCAAACAGGGAATGACTGAGCTAATGCCAGATGTGGAGGTAATTGAATTGATTATTTTCAGACAAAGCAGAGGAGCTGGTATAAGCTACCAAAAATGTTGAACAGGCAATCATCTGTAGTAAAGGCAAATGAGAAAGGTTTTCAGTCATTTGTGGTAACTTAGGTAAAGAAAGAGTTAATTAGATTGATGCAAGTATTCATCCACCATAGCAGTAGCAGAAACAATTTCTTCATGAGTATGACAAAAAAGATCTATCAGTTAACAGAAAGCATGGAGGTGGCTTTTAGCACCAACCTTTTAAAGGGGCAGCTGACAATTTTAGTTTTTGTTTTTTGACAGAAGGAATGCTGCTTACAATCATCATTTGATGACTGTAAGCAGCTGCAAGTGCCCTCCTATTTAATAAATACAGGCTCTTTGCATGCATATCTGACAAAGATACAATCGACACGCTATAGACGGGTTTTCAATGTTGTCACGAACCACCCACAATTTCATAGTCCTGACACCTTGCATGTCACCTTTTCATTGTTTACATCCTGACACGATACATATTTGTCCCCTGAAGCTTTCAAAATGATGACAAAACCAGATAAAAACAGTCAAAGGGAACAATCTACAGAGATCTGTACGAGATCGGGAAAGGACAATGGGTGTCCGACGTAGAGGCATTCCCAGCCATTGTAAACTATCTGGTGAACAGTGTAAGTGCCTACACATTGGATGAAATGAAGGCAGCATACAAGTCTTTGGAAGCATATAGCGACGGGAGTGTGTGGCCCTTTGACAAGCTAACAGGATCATTTTTGCTGGAATATTGTTTTTTTACCTGGTCAATATCAGGCTTCAAAGGTAAGACGACGTATTACTGTACTTCTTGATTGATTCAACAGAAGCATTGATAACTTTGGCTGTGGTTGTTGAATTGTTAAATGGTTTATATGGCTACAATCGCAAGAAACATAGCTTTCCAATGACGTGCAGCCTGAATGACAACTTAAACATACGAATTGTGTATTCATATGAAAACATAACATCTCTGCCGGGGGGCGACAACAGATCAGCATCTATAATTTATACACATGCTTGTGATGAAATAAACGCGACAAACTTTATAGTGCCGCTTTTCTGGGTCAGGTTGGAAACCTTTCCTGTTGATGATGGCGAGCCATTTGTTTCTCTGTTCCGTGGACAGACGTTCTGTTTGTTCTCCTTGACTAGTTATTTTAGGAATGCAATAAAACTGTCTTGTATTTTCCCTTGGCTTCGCTCTGTTTGAGCAACCCCACACAACGCATGTATGCGGCATGACACATGGCTAAAATCGGTCACTTGGGTTACCAGTAAAGGTTACAGTGACACAAGATGCAGTGGATCATGGGTAATTCGTAGGAGTGGAAACCCATCTATAGGAACGTCCAGCCATCTGGAGCAGCCATCTTGACGAAATAGAAAATGCTAAACCACCTGTGATACCACAGCTCGTTGCAGGATATTCCCATCATGCCTGTGCTCCAGGAACGGGAGCAGTGGCTCGATCTCGCAAATCTTTGACGGTGAAAGAAGTCACATCCTAGACATACCCATAGTCCCGGAGAAAATAATTTGCTCTGTGCTGGCCTACATGCAGCAATGATGTAAGGTTAAAAAGGATGACGAGGCCCCCCACCCGTCTTTCTCGGAAATTCTGCTTTCATGCGTGCACCCGAGGGCCATCCACGCCTCGCTACTGCGGTGCGGTGACGGCCGGGAGAGACGGACATGTTCTACTGGCCAAAGGCGCAACAAATGGAAGCAAAATCTGCCACAATAAGCAGTGCGGTGATCTATGATTCCTAATTCTTTTATCTTCCACTTGTAGATCTCTTTTTCTGATGCTAATAAGTGCAATGACATGACGTGACGCTGACAAATGTATTCTGTCAAAATGGCTGACACGCGGCTCGGGGTCACGTGACTGGGAGACCCTTATTGCTACTTTATGTTCTCCTCAACAACACACTTACAGCATTACTAAGAGCTCATCCCGGCTCCTGAGCCGTGTGGAGGGAGGAAAAGGAGAAGATAGTTCAGATTACAATAGAGGAAGCACCTCACACATTAGCAATGATACAGTAAATTACCATGTTAGTAAAAGACAGAAAAGTCAATGCGAGTGAAGACGAAATGGTTAATTATGCACAAGCAAATCTAAGCTTGAGATTCATGCACAAGATGTTAAAAAAAAAAACAAATAATTTGTAACATTGACACAGATTTAACTCAAGCCAGTAAACAGGCACCTTATGGACCCTTACAATGAAAACCACATGATTGAAAGCTGATGATTTGGAATGAGAGCCAATAATGAAAGAGTTTCATCACTTTGAGGTTCCAAAGCTTCACCCAACTTTGAGAGAACATGTTAAAAAGTGATGCTCTCATTAAATACAAAAGCGAGACTGTCAAATTTGCAGTTCAGCGAAGCGTTTCTTTCATTTAAGTGATTTTTGTTTCAATACAATAATGGCACTGATCACTTATCATAAACTAAAACTGATCATTAAACAATGTAGTCAAACTCCCTGAAATGATAGATGTACATGAAAATATAGCCTACTGCTTCTGGAACCTGGATGTATCTACATGATGAACTCTTTCACTATGAAGCCTGCCTCTCAGCGTTGCTGGCAGACTGTTGCTTGGGCAGCATCTGGTGGGACTAACGTCTTAGGGGGCAGAAGGAGGGAGGTGAGTTTGCTGCCTAGCTCACTGAGACTGGACCTCCTCCTCTCAACCACTGGTGACTCCTTCTGCTCATCCTCCGCTTGGCTGTCTATGCTGTTGGAGGCCGTCCTGTGGGCATGCACGGGTCAGGCATTCACAGACACACTGTTAAGTTGCACAGTTACAGACGAGCATCGGTAAATAAAAGACCACAGTGATTCCGTGCAGAAATCTGTTTTGCATGCACAACTTCAGACTTTCTGTTCAATCAGAAAAACAAAAACAAAGTTAAGATGGAATATTGTGCACTTTCCAGATAAAACCTTAGGAAACAAGCTGTATCAGCACGAGGCAACCGAGTAGTTCCACACAACCTTTCAGATATTTGGAGATGGTCACAAGTACCTAATTCTTAGTTTTCTTCCGAACAAAAAAGGTTCACATAAAAATGTCAACACACAATACTACAGCGTGCATGAAGATGTCCTTCTTTCCCACATGTCTGAAGGTTCTCAGTCTTCCAGGTCATGGTACATCTGGCAAACTTAAAAAAAAAACAACTCAAAGACTCCTGGAAATCTGGTAAAACATCCTTAAGCTTGACTGGGAGGTCATCCAATTGCCCTTACCAACATTCCCAAAAACACTTCCTCATGCAAAGCTGGGCAGACCAGATGCATTGAAGATGGCATTATGTCCTATGGATGAATTGGTTTCTTTACTGTAAGTTTGGTTTATGTAAATAGCTGCAGTTTTCTTTGCTCAAAAACAGCACTCAAGTGTGTGGGTTTGTTTTTTGTCACCAACAGAAAGTCACACATTTAAACAATGTGACAGGAATAAAAATCATCCATCTTCATTATTTCTTCATGATCTTTAGCGAAAATGTAAAGTACAGAGCTAATAATGCTGATGTCCCAAAGATAACTAGCCGGTTTAATGCATCTGGGGTCTGCAGCAAACAAACATGTGTGACACAGGCAGCATGAGTCCCCCGCCTTGTCTTACCCCTTCATCGTGACTGAAGGCTCTTCAGTTTCAACACAGGCAGCAGAGCTAACAAAGCGTTTGAGTGGGGGACGTGCTGAGCCCTTCTCTGCCATATTCCTGGAAACCATTGTTATCACATGAGGGAACAACAACAACAAGTGCCTTGCTTCGTTAGAGAGCAAACCCTGGTGGTTTCTACAGGTCAAATTCAGCTGAACATGGAGAAACCGATGATACAAAAGCTCAAAATTCAACACATGTAGTTTTACGGTACATACCATGGAGATCGCCTTGTTAACCTTTCCACTTCAGACTCCGCGCCTTCGGTCTTGGACTTGTGAGGGGAAAAAAAAGCCACTTTTTAGTTACATAACTAACTCTTTCCTGAATGCTGACTAAAATCGTTATTTTTTAAAATGAATTACAATGATAGAATAAAACTGAATATGTAATAAATGTAATTTCCATTATAAATCATTGTTTTGATTGAAGCAAACAAACTTCATGCCCTATAGCTTATATGAAGATAACTTTACACTGTAGTTTGGGAGTTCACTCAGGGGTACCTATACTAGTCATGTTTACATCACATGTTTTATGCATTTGCAATAAACCAAACTATATTCTAGTGATTCAAAGGAGGAAATTGTATGATGGCAGAACCAATGCAACTATCAGTTGGTGAAGGAGGTACAATGGCACCAACAGGGTCTTCTTGAGGACTCGTTACTTATGGCGCGTTTCCACTGGCGCTATCGGATCTACTCAGCTTGGTTTCACTCTTTAAATACCTCCTCCGTGGTACCTGGTGCTGCTTTTTTTTAGTACCTCCTTTGTTGAGGTTCCAAGAAAAGTAGCCCTGGTTTGAAATGTGATGTAGGCACCAAGCAGACACTTACTGGGTCTGAGAATCATAACAGAGTTGAGTCATCAACTCACGCACAAAGGAAACATTTGGCCACCATTGATTTTTGTTGTTGATCTTGTGAGGATGGCAGCAAAGAAGTGCAATCCATGGAGTCTGGCAGTTTCGCATGTATCAGGTCCCTAAAGTGAGGAGTGCGGAGCCGTGTAGAGCCGGTACCGCCAATGGAAATGCGCCATTGTTAAACTATTACGAAATTACAAGTTGGTGTAGGATTTTTTTCATATCCCTGAGAGCTACTAAAAACTTGCTTTAGACAGTTCTCATGGTGTACTTTGACTATCAGCCTGCTGGTTTTGTTTATTAAAACACTCGCTGCACAACGCATTTTATTTTTAGTAGGATTTGTGATTAAACCACAAACTACCTATCTATTGATGTAAACATGTTTCAAGCAAAACAGCAAACAACTCAATAATAATTGTTGATTAATGCAATTGTGTGATGATATTTTAGTGGTGGAATGAAGAATACATTACATCCAGACAATTGGACTGTCACGTCTCACCAAATCAAGGTGCATGTTGCCTCCAGCACCTCGTGGTATTGATGCAATGCTGACCCGACGAACAGAAGACTTTGAGGGCACCCATGGGGAAATGGAGAGAAAAAAGTTCAGTAATACACAATGATTCTATTTTAGTGCATGATGAAGTCACATATAACCCACTTTGTAGTACTGTGATGCAGATTGCTTCTTGCCACGGAACTCATCTGTGAAAAGAAACAAATCAGTTTTCTGAGTGCATTAGTATTCCAGTAAGGCACGTTTTAAATTAGGTTTTGGTGTGTGCATAACATCACTTTCATTTGGACATTACTAAATAGAAGTGTGAGTTATACATACTACTGTCAGAGTGGGATCCAAAGGACCTCTCGTTTTGCATCAATGTCTCTCTCAGCTCCAGCAGCTCAGCGTGCTCCGTTGTGTACAACCTCCTCAAGTTCTCCACATGCTGGATCATCACCTCCACAGCTCGGCCAATGCGACTCTCCTTTTATTCCCAAAACACGAGATGCCGCAAAATTAGACTCAGCCCCATGAAAGGGACTTATTGTCATATGAGGAAATAAACAACAACCAATGAGACGTCAACCCATAAAGGGGGGTTGGTAGTTGTCAGCTGACCTGGTGAATAGCTCCTAACATCTCAGAGCGACTGGACACCCTTGTCATTGACTGAATTAGGATATCTAAATTTTTCTGTAGCCTCTGTATGATCTCCATGGACTGGTTGTCATCCTCACACAGAGGAGTCAGAGCCTGAGAAGACAAGTGACGGGGTGGAAAACTGGGTTCAACATCGGAAAGTAAATACTTAAAAAACAAAAGAAAAAACAAGATGGCATCTCAATTGCCCCCTCATTTAAATACTACTATTTTCTCAACCTGCATTCTGTTTAAAACAAGCAGCATTGAAGGTAACTAAAAATGTCTAATTTCATTTGTAAACATATTCAAAAACATCAAGTATTATGACAACTTGTCAATTTAACCGGAAAACCTCTCTCCACGGTCTAATGGTAAATGACTAAAGGAAATGGCAGAGCACTGCTAAGTTTTACATATAGACCTGCAGCAAGCCTTGGCAGCTGGAGACTTCCCTGCGGACGTTCTCCTCAGCAAGGTCACGTGATCTCTCCTCCAGCCGGACCCTCTTCTCTAGAGTGAACATGTCACACTTGAAGCCTAGAGCCAGACGCTGGAACTCTGCCTGAAACAATAAGAATGTATTGTTATCGCCTCTGTGACCAGTTTCCTGGAATAGGTGCTGGTATCTAAGTATTTTTTTCTTTTCAAAGACAGAAATACCATTATCAGTAACATTATTACTCTTAACAGAATAAAAACAACTTAAACTTGTCTGCATATTTGAATTAGGATCACTTTGAAAAAGGAAAAATCCCAAAAAACCTCAGAAACAGTTCACTAGGTTCAAGAGTACACCAAATAGTTGTTTACATGACAAAAGTACAGGATATGATGGTAGGACATACCTCGATCTCCTTATCCGTGGCTGACAGGCTGGAGATAAGACAAGAATGTGGATTCTTGAATTGATATATTTGTGCAATTGAAGAGATTTTTTCAGAGGTGTTAGAAAGATCAGTTGTAATCTCACCTGTTTTTGTCCTCTTTGCTGTCAAAGGTGAGCAAAGTCTCAGCTGCAGTGAGACAAAAAAAATAAAATCAACAAATCTTTAAATGAGCCAAAGGCCCAGAAGTGTAATTTTCCTTAAACACACATTAAATAAAGAAGGAAAAAAATAGGTATAAAGCCAAGGTAATAAGCGTGCTACTTTCCAATGAATAAATAACACATACCAATCTTCCCAGGAGTGTTAGTCTCATTTTTGTCATCCTGATCCTTGTGCACCTCAGTTGCTTCAATGCTCCGTGCCAGCACCTGCAGAGTTCACACAAACAATATTTACTATTCATCATCCTTTTATTATAGGCTTCATAACTTTCTAGTATAATCTATCAATTCTCACTTTGTCTTCAACATCCATCCTGCTTTATTTCGGTTTTAAAGAAGTAAAACTGTCTTCTAAATTTGAACAACCTGATCCTGAGCAGAGCAAACAATGAAACCATGAACTTGGTCATCCTCTCGGCCATTGGGAGGCACACAATCACATAGCTGGAAAGACGACATTTCTCCAAAGGCTGCAACTTAGGTTTGCTTAGGTTGCAAGTCACAGGAACGCCATAAAATAGCATAATTTGAGAAAAAATGGTTTTTATCCAGAGTTATGTTCTGTATTAAATTAAAACGAATAGATGAGGGTTGAAAAAAAAAAAAAACAAGACATTCTGCCAATCATTTAAACAAAAAATAAATAAATCAAGATCTTCCACAATGACCCGCCCACCAGACATTAGTAGGATGAACTAAGATAATTTGCTTAAGCAAACAGAATTACTGATCAAACAAGTGCAAACTGGAATAAAGCAGGTGTTCTTTTTTATTTACCATGAAGGTTTAAGCCCTGCTTATTGTTACTTACGTCGATATGGCTGGGGTTGGAGGTCATGCCGCTCTCAGGCTGACTACTCTGTGTGACGGATGGGTCCGACTGAGCAGAGCTGCCATTAGTCGCCATGCTGCAGGTGAGCTGCTCAGTTCCTGCAAAGCAAAATCGTTGTGTAAGGGCAGTGTTTGGAAGAAAAACACACAGATGAATGATTACACAACCAACCACCAGCTTTGATATTTTAGGGTTGTTTCATATTCTGCGACACACACACACACACTGAGGAGCTTCTCTGCTTACCTTTGCTTACCACAGCAGTGGAAGTCTCAGCAGCACTCTCCTGCACACACTCCTCTTCCTCAACCACAACAGGTAGAAGCCTCAGACTGATGAAGTCATACAAAGCACAAAAATTGTTGTACTATTGCAATGAATAATTCTTTCGTTTCAGTTATAAGTGAGGCACTCACCCCTCCTCAGCTGCTGAGCTGTGTGCCGATTGGTCCTGTGTTAGAAACAAGGATGAAGTAGAAGAGAATGAGACAAGTGGAAATGGGTGTAGCCCTTTTAGGTTTTCAGTAGCAGTGACAAAATTGACACAGGTTTGCATAGATGTACAGCGCTATTGACAGAGCTAAAAGAGAAGGATAGGAGTAAATTCCTGCCATTAAGTAGAACTACACGAGAAGCACTGCAGCTTTGAGAGCATGTTTTTGCTGAGGTGGGAGCTCAGTTAACACTGGCACAGTGCTAAGTGGTGGAGGCGGACAGTGAGCACAGCATTGACTGATATCACACATACAGAGGAATAAGGTATGTGTTCACTCAGTGTAATGGGATGTTTGGAAATAGGAAGCTATAAACCTCATTTCATCAAAGAAAAAAAGGCAGACCCACTTTGACACATTTAAGTTCCCTCTTGGAGATTTCTAAGTGAATAGAGATAAAAATTGTGTAATGCAACAATTCTATTTATGCTTACTAATCATTTACAAGTCTGGATCATATCCTAACTTTTTTTTTTTTTAGTAAAATCAAAGAGGTAGTTTTAATATTCAAATGACTAAACAATAAATAAAGGCTTCTTTTAAGTCCGGCAGACAAATTATTAATAAACGTTCAATGAGAGTCATCTGATGCCAGCAAAAGTCGCATACGTCAAATTTGTTTTTGGATAATTTAATTACCTTAACTGCTGGGCAATGTGGCTTTAATTTCTGTGGAATAAATGATTGTTCAAGATTCTGGACAATAGTTTCCGTTACAAGTAGTCTAATATTTTAAAATGATCTATTTTTCGAAATATTCATAATAAAAATGTGCTCACTGATTGGTTCACTTAATGAAGTAAAGACTGACGAATAATGGCAGGATTTAACGCCCTTTTATGTTTTGTAATGCAACTACTAAAAACTAAAACTAACTAATCTGTTATAATTCAGCTACTTTTCCCCCTCTTTTTTAAGCTAGAGTGGCAGCTGAAGCTATATTTTTCAGTTTGGATAACCAAGAAGAACTGTGACGCATCCACCTACACAAACATTTTACCAGTTCTGTGAGCAAGTTTAAAAAAAGCAACATAACTGCAAAGTCTCTCGCGTTGAGTTACACTTTACTTACATACACACTAAATGTTAAATAAAGAATTTCAATGGTATTTTAAACTGATGCCAATTTCCCAAAAACTGTGTTGACATGTTGACTGATGGGCAAACCAAACTGAAGCTATTCTTGGGCCAATGCTTCCTTTTTTTTTTTTTCTCTTTTTTTGGGGCCAAAGCTTTCATAAGTGTAAAATATGGTAGGCTACTGAGGCATTACAATAACCCTTTAAATTCACCTTCACATCAAATGATAGAGTGGCTCAGGGAATAGCCTAGCATCAACTGGCATCTGGCCGTGATTTTATAGCACCACATACACCCACTTGGATAGACATTCAAAATACATGAAAATAAATCACTTTAAAAAAAAAGTACACTACAATGACTGTATTGACCAATTAAATAAAGAATACCCAGTCAATACAATTTAATGGACAAACTATTTTTCTATTTTGAAAAAAAAAAAAAAAACTGTTACTGGAGATGCTTGGTGGTTAATATATGGGTAAGTGGTTACAGTTCTGCAGCTCTGAAAACGTATCCAATAATTAGCCAGTCTCTTCAGTCAGATGCGCAAGAGCAGGGCAAAATCTAAACAATCTGAAACATGATTAAGCAAACCATACAGAATCACATGAAAACAGGCAAACTAGTAGTAGTCAATGCAGTAACTATCTGGTTACTGAGTAAACAGTGAGGACAGTTCAGAAAACAAACGTTCCCTTTATTTACTCCCTTGCCAAAAAAACCCTAAACAAATTAAATGCATAACCATCTGCAAAACCTACTTACTTTATCAAAACTAAAACTCCCATGAAGTGTTGAGCAGAGAAAGATAAGAGTCTGAATGAGGAAATAAAGGTGAGAACCTGCTAAAGAGCACAGCGGAAATTGAACCCTCAGCATTAAAACACTTCCTCATTGCTTCCATTGCTTGCACAGGGACAACAGTTTAAACTTAGCTCTGTTGCAAATACTGACATTTACAGAAATGTCCTCGTCAAATAAATTAAAAAAATGAAATGAATGAATCAACCTTGATTTGAATCATGTCTCCTGCAGTCAGGTTGTCTTTTCCTTCTCGTTCCTCGCGGTCGTCCCCGGTCCTCTGGTTGCTGACCACAAATAAAAGATAAAAAATATCAAGAGTTGAGCACTTTTACCTTTGTATTATTCTATTCTTTCATCTGATAGTTTAACAATTTTGCTGACACTATCACTGCTTATGAAGGAGAGCAAAATGAGAAAACTGTGCAATGTGCCTCTGCATTGCACAGTCATACAAACAACAATTAGCCTATGAGCCACTCCTACACTGAAGAATCACATATTTGACAGTCAAATGTGACTCCAGTCCAAATACTAGGACGACTGCAGCTGAGCCTGTGGCCA
This sequence comes from Gouania willdenowi, assembly GCF_900634775.1. Taxonomy (NCBI): domain Eukaryota; kingdom Metazoa; phylum Chordata; class Actinopteri; order Blenniiformes; family Gobiesocidae; genus Gouania; species Gouania willdenowi. Next base: position 20,201,030 of record NC_041049.1, on the reverse strand, counting down.
TCTCTAAAACCTCTAAAAAGATTATTTAGCAGAAGTAGCCTGTGCTGCTGTGAAAATCAGCCAGGATGTTGGGTAAAGCTGTGTTATAATGGTCTCTTGCTCACTGCAGTGGTGGTTTTTTCGTGGACCCCCGAAGATGTTTAATAATTCTAAGCGAACAGGTTTAGCCCGTTTGCTGTTTGTCAGTCCCAGGGGAAAGCTGTTTAAAAAAATGACAAACATTAGCTTTCGAATCATTTGGGATTTAGTTACACAGACACTACCAGAACTAAATAAACCTGTAATTTTAAAGCTGATATCCGGAGTTTCTGAGAGGACGTCTCGATGTCCCACCGTCAACAGCTCCAGTTCCTCCCCCTGCCTCTGCAATCTACCAGATTGCAGAGGCCTCTACTTTTCGGCACGTGCATCGCGGAACATAACAAGGTCGCCTTGATATAAGTTTATGGGTCAAGTCAGAGTCAATAACATATTTCCGTGCACAGTTCCGCATTCACTTTGATTGACAGTCTCAAAATCAGGAAGTTGAAGCCTATTGGCTGGGCGCACTCGGTGATCGTTTCCATTTGTATAGGGGTCTATAGGACGAAGGAGGGACTTATATACATTAATGTATATGAATGACCACCGGCAATAAACCATAGTAAAAGACTAGTTAGGTATTTCTTCGCATTTTAAAAGAATCATACATAAGCATAGATTTCTCAGAAGCTCTGGATATCAGCTTTGAGAATCATTGTATTAATATTCATTTTGCAATATGGTCAATTTACAACAAAGAATATTCATACATTTATTTTTCTCAAGTGTAACATATCATGGGAGGAAAATGAACCAAAAACCTGAACACTGTCAAAATGTGCAAGCGACTGTGTAGCCATATGCTAAAATTATAACGGATTGATTATTTGCATTTTGTCTACTTAGCACTTGGAAACTTTATATTATTAAAGCTGTTGTAGAAACTCTGTTGTTCATGAGGACTAGCACCAAAATTATGTGACAAGTTTGTGTTTGACTAGAACAATTTAATTTGTCTTCCCACCTCTCACTCTGCGTATTGGTGTCATCTGGGCCATCTGCTGTTCCGTTAGGACAAACCATGCTGACTGCTGCTGGAACAGTGTTTGTAGGTGTGATGGTTTGGTCCCGTTTAGTAGACTTGCTTGGAGACGTGTCACAGGGAGCCGACTCTAGACCCTCACAAACCTCTGTAGCTGCTGGGAGATAACGAACCACAACATACGCTATAATTCTCACACTAAAGTTTAGAATTAAAGGTCATCTCTCCTCAACCCCCCAAGGTAACACATGGAGATATGCACTGTATATACTGTTAAGTACTTTGGCATTCAAATCAATTGCAAAAACTAAAATATACATTTTTATCTATGTGTTTAAGTGTCCTTGGGCAATACACTGAACCTTAAGTAGCTCCCAATTGTTGACTAGATCCTTGCATTGCAGCTCTGCCCCATTGGTGTGTGAATGGATAAATGAGCCAATATTGTGCTTTGTGACTATCTCGGTGGACATAAAGCGCTATAAATCAAGTCCATTTACCATTTTATTGCATGCATTCTTCAAAAAACTTTGAAAAGATTTGGAGGAGACTCTTGATAAACATTCGTCTCACCTGCTGACATCGTCATACAACTTTTCGAGTTTTTAGTTACCGCCTAGCCACAGACTATAAAGATTTTACAAAGTCTGGCAGGGTCACTATTCACAAGACTTGGACAAGATTTATTTTGCAAATGTTACCCATCATGCAATTATAAATGAAAAACAAAAATAATGCACGGGACCTTCGACTTCGTTCATGCTGCTCTTGTTACCGTTTAACTGCCAAGTTTCCTGTGTCTGGTTTTGTTAGTGTTCCTCTATTGGTTGTCGATTGTATTATGTCAAGCAAAGACTTGAGATAATACCAAACACTTAATATTGACTTCAAGCTGCAATATGTATGTTTTTTTGGCATAATTTGATCAAAAATCCATAATCATATTTGAGCATATTGCAATCTGAGTGGACAGTGAATCTCTTCTCCTTCTCTTATCTTTATATTCAGGAATTACACACCGAATCAGAGGGAGAATGATAACAGACGGGATAAATGTGAAACTAAGACACATATCCAAGGTGGAGAGAACAGATGCACGTCATTTCCAGTCTGGACGTAGAGTGTCTGTCTGCAGCTGGGATCAGGAGGCAGAGGAGCAGCTGTGAGCTTCTTACTGTCCTCACAGCAGCGAGTGATACGTGCTTTCACGTCTATAAAATATCAGAAAACTCTCCAATAAGACCCAATATTCGTCACTAGTCTCTATTTAGAAAAAAGTCACTAAGAGCTCCGCAGTTGTGAAAGATCACAAGGATATTGGCAAGGGATGATAGGTTTCGAAACAGTGCAGATTAAAGAGAGCAAGAAGACTGATCCAAAATGTCTTAATCGGACGGGTGCATGCTTCATCTTAAGTCAGAGAAAGGATGGAGTCCTAGTGGAATCTTTGATGTCCAAGACTGTGACGATCGTAGGTGTAAGCCTAGCACTAGTGAGACAGGGCACCTCTATGCAACCCTGTCATTTAAGTAATCCTCCTATGATGTTAGAGGGACATTTAGAAATGTTAATGTATGAAATGTTGATCTGACGAGTCTTTGTCTTATCCTCTACAAACGTACACAATCCTGAGTCACATTGTGAGTCATCAGGTGAGCTTAAAAGACTAGCTGGCAGTGAAGTAAGAAGAGGTCTTACTGTTGTTCTCTGTGTGGGACTTATCAGGCAGAGCATCCGCTTCTTGTTGTCTAATGCCAGCAGCTTGCGCGTGGGTGTTTGATGGCACGGCTGTCTCCTGAAGACACAAATTAAAAAAATGTAAAAACAAAAAAGGTGAAGAGATCTGAAAAATAAAACACCCCATTTACCATATATTAATGTGGTGACATTTTAACTTTGAGAAATCAAATAAAACATCACCAGTTGTAATGCTGTTGAAAATACAGTTGAATGTCAGCGGTGTTTAAACCACCTTACAAGCATGGAATAATGAAACAGAGCAAAAGAAAGTAGGACTAGAGTGTAAAAAGCCATATCTTATGTCAGTTACCACAGTGCGATTCTAATGTTTCATCATTGTCATGCTATAATAGGAAATGGACAGCTTCAGTGAAAGCAAGCAGATTGCCATCTGTGAAAAGAGGCTGAGAATGATGACATGTAAAGAGATATTTGACAGGCAAACTAGGAGTAAGGAGAGAGAACTGACGCAAACAAGATCGAAAGGAAAAAGGTGGAACATTCATCATGTGTTTGAATTATACTAAGTTATATCAACATTTATGATGATCTTCCCAGAAATAGTGACAAAAGCTGCATGCCCTATGACCAGCCAACAGCACTAAGAAAGAACAGGTTTGATGCTCATTGTTTACTTTATGCAACACATGTAGCATAAGGATGTAAAATGTAAAAGTGAATGTAATAGTCTATTTTTTCTAATTTTATACAAGGCAGTAATAGAAAGAATTGAAATATTGAACAGCTACAATTGGTTAAACAGTAGTAAAATGTCTTATTTTTACAATTTAAACTTGCAAATTTGGTACTGTTTACATTTCATTTTTCGTTTTGTTTAAAGAGGTTTTGTAAAATGGCTTTGAACATTAAATACTTTGAATACTAGTCCAGCAGCCTTTGAAAATCACCAAGACAAATGTGTTAATCAGAACAAACCACCATCAGTGGTTCTAACATTTTTTGAAGCAAAGAAAATCATTGGCACTACAGGTACTTACCATAAATCTATTACTGTCAGGATAAAATCTTCCCTGTATAATAAACTTGGAATGCTTGTAATTCTAAATCATATTTTTGTGTTTAGATTGACAGTTTAATATACCTTTAAAGATGAGGAATTCCTCTTGTGCTCTGCCACAGTGCGGGATTCAGAATCTGTCATACAACAGAGAAGACAAACTGTAAGGAAAAAATAGCTTTGTTACATGGTTAAAAAAAGAATAGAAAGAAAAAAAACATACAGCAGCCAATCATAGCACTGAGCCATAATAAATGCATTGGGGCTAATGGCCATCAAAAAAGTAACCGCACCTTCACCTTACAAGGTCCGACTGTCCATTATGCAAGGAAGTGAGCTGAGGGAAGTGGAGAAGGGTTAAAATACCATGCATGGCTAAAGTGGCATTAATGACCACATTTGCACTCATGTTTTCAGTTTCTCTGCCTGCCAACCACTCATGCAGGCAGACGAACGGGGATTACTGAGCTCACATCGTGGACTCACAGCAGACTTCCACCTGGCCATAGAAGGACCTCGGGGAAAGAGACTCCTTGTATTGTGCCGACACACACACACATGCTCCCTCACGCAACCTTCAGAAGCCCAGGACAACAACGGCCATAGAAGGAAGGGGTTCACTTCAGTAAATTCTTGTCTCATGACACCAAATGTTTTAAGTCTCCGCTTCAAAAAGAAGAGAAAATTGCGAAACGTTTTGGTTTATTAAAGCTTCGAAGGTGGCGGCAGTTCGTCGGCACATGGGTTGGGAAACAGAGGGTTCAAGTCCCGGTGCGGACCAAAAAAATTGGAAGTTGTTCTGGTAGCTGGAGAGGTGCCATGGCACTTCTCAAGGACTGCCGAGGTGCCCTTGAGCAAGGCACCAAACCCCAACACTGCTCTCTTCATTGTAAAGTGACTTTGAGTACCCAGAAAAGCACTATACAAAATTGATGTACAGTATATTAATAATAATAAAACTAATTCCAGCCCGATATTAAACACTTGGTCTACAGCACACATGTACAGTACATGTAACTAAAATTTGTTCGGACAAAAATATTTTAACACTGCATAAAGGTTTTTTTGTTTTTTTTATCTAATATTTGCGTTGTATTATTACTCTCCAGCAAACATATTGGATGATCAATTAGTTCATGCTTTGATTCTCAAGGCCAGTTTCAAGATGTGTTTTAGTGGTAATAATTCAATCTATCTTTCATTTTTTGAATCTAGACTACAGATAAACCCTAGAACGCTGTACTTGATACCAGTAAAAAAGATCATTAGCTGGATTGTTTAATGCAGAGCTATGACCAGGGTGAGCACATTAGTTAAAGGCTCTTGAAATCTTCCTTAAAATACAGCCAAATAAAAATATGCATTAGTCATTTGTCTCTTAAAATCATGTCCCAACTCACATTTCCTCTCTGCTACGTCTTGCAGCAGCAGGGATTCCACAGAGACAGGAGACAGAGGGGTTGATGCGTCCCTCAGTTCTTCCTCCCCTGTTGTATCAACCACCATCCATCTCTCGTCCCCATCATCTTCTTCACCTCTGTCAGTTACTTTGTCAGTCGTTCGTAGGGTGGCACCGTCCCTGAGAACGTCCTGCACGTGGCAGTTCCTTTGTGCTTGCTCATTCTTCAGGAAGTCTTGGAGGGCAAACTCCTCATCCCAGTCCAGGTCTTCTCCAGGCTGAAGTTAAAAAATACAAAAAAACACCAAATGTTGGCAATTTATTTTAATAAGATATAAAAACAAAAACATATTCCAAGCACTGTTTATGCATAGATTTTGAAATTCGACTGTAAAAAAGGTTGCACGACTAAAATTCAGTTCTAACCTTGCTCTATTTGCAGTAAAAGTCAATGTGATGGAAAGATTCAAGCATGTACTCATGTATTTTTTTCATAGAGCAGTGTGTCAATGTTTATTTGCATTTGAGCAACACAAGTGTAGGTGTGCATGTCCACTATACCGCCAACTCACACTCAGCACTGTCAAAGCACAAACTGAAAACAGTATGAGGTTTGTCACTGCTTTGTGATTTATTTTGTTTTACTGCTGTTGTGACATATTTATTTTGAGTGTTTTGTGTAATATACCAGGCCAACTGAACAGAAAGGATGAGATGAGAAGTCAATACCCCTGGTTCAGGTGTCTGTGAGAAGGCTTCTCTGCTGTCTTGAGGGGTTTTTAGCTGCTCGATTTCCTCACACAGTTGCCGCTTCTGGTTTTCATGCTCCTGCACCCTGCACATAACATGCATGCAAAATGTTCATGTCACATTGAGGATGGTTGGATTTGAATCATTAAAATCATGAAAATAAACGCATTTCAAAGCATATCACATGCACAAAAATCCCCAAAAACAGCAACAGTGAACATACTGTACCCCATCCGCAGGCCCATGCAGTGTCCCATTCTGTTGCCCAGGGTGACCACCGCCAGTTCTCTGACTGGCCAAGTAAAGATTCCTTAACTTCAGCTTGTAAATCCAGCCCTCAACTCTACACAGACCCCAAATCTGGCCTACAATGAAATGTTGATCACACTATGTCTTAATCTCTGTGAATGTTCAATAGCATCTCCAGAGGAGGCAGGACCCTACCTACAGTAAGACCCTACCTACAGTAAGACTAGTTCAGCTTTCTCTTCTCCTTTAACAGCTCTAAAGGATCACCCTGGCAACAAAGCAACAGTAAAACCCAGCGGGACCGTTTTGACCGGTTCTCCGTCTTTGGTCGGATACGGCAACGTTCCTTTTATATATATCTAAAGGGGGGGTGGCTGTCTCCATGAGCACACATCCAAACAGACACGAGAAGCACAGGGCAAATCCTGCCATGCACTAAAATCCAGGAATATCCCAGTTCCAAACTTACTGAAGCAGCCCATGAGAGGTGATCGAGGTCAGGGTGATTAGCAAATCCCTCCCACATTCTGTACAACTGACCGGTCAACTGAGACAAAGTGCTGGCAAAAAGAGCCCAACTCACTGACACCTGCTAACACTGAAACTGTGCTGAAATATTAGAGTCAGAGGTAATGTGCTCCAAGTGACAAATTGTTTCATCTTTATAGTCAAGCCAGGTACATAAGCCTATAGTTTGCATTTTTATCAATCAATGAATCAAAACTCATTTGTATAGCACTTCTAATGCAGGTTATAAAACACAGTCTTTCACATTAAAGACAAAAGTGTTGGTATAGCAGATTTCATACACAAGGAAATGCAATGTCATTTGCATGACTAAAAAGTCAAAGTTTAAAAATTAATAAGAACATTAAAACATTTAATAAGGTTTAAAACCAACAGTAAAAACATTAAATCAGCAATAACATTATTATTAAAAAATCTCCACGTCAGTCATTGGCGGAAAAGAAAAGGAGTGTCTTTAATAAAAAATGTTAACATTGGTTGCTGACTTAATCTCTGCTTGCAAAAGGAACAAAAAAACGAACAAGAAAAAAATAAAAAAAATCATAATGTCCACACGACGCCAATGTTTGTAGTAGGTAGTATACGGTAAGTAAAACACAGCAAAATGTATTTAACATTTAAAAGATACTCCTAGTGTTCATCAGCATTTTGTTTCAATCTTAAGTGGTGCAACTTTACTGAAAAAATTAAATTTTTCTAGCTTCCCCCCCTCGACATCTGTTAAATAAGTTAACAATCAACGCATTTACAAAACATTAAAATTTCTTGTCCTTAAAAAAATGATATGTTAGAAATGAGCCACTGGGGGTTCTTTTGTACACAAACAAGGGTGGACATTAAAACCTACTCACCTGATGGAAAGGTGGAGGATCTCAGTGCGGGACCGTCTCATGTTACTGGCCATCTTGACCAGTTCTTTCTCCAATGAATCTGTGTACTGGGCCAGCTGGTCCAGGCTGAGGACCCAGTCTGCCCTCTTCGTGTCCAGCTCTGCCTGTACCGTCTGTGGCAAAACAAGGCCAAAAAGGTTAGCGCCTCGTTAAGAGAGAGGTCGTTTATTCCTCCACACCCAAGGTAGTGTCAACACCATCAAAAAGTTTTGACACCAAAATCCATGTTAGAGAAAGAAACAAATAGATGTGTAATGGTGGAGCATGAGTGCACTGATTATTTCTGTCTCATGTGTTTACTGCTGTACAGCAATACGTGGCTAATGAATGCAGAATGGTAACAATGTAGGAGGAGGGGGAAGGAGAAAGAAACAGTGAGCAGGACAGAGAGATGCAGAGAGTGAGGGAGGAGGGGAGTGTGTTGTCCTCATGGAACAACACATCGAAAACGCTCGGCCTGTTGGAGAGTTATGCAAGTGAGAGATCTTCAAAGAGGTGGGATAGTGGGTGGAAAGGAGAGCTATGGCATCTCGTGGAGGCAGAGGAAGGAAGAGTTCATGTTTTACAGTTAGATAATGCTCTGCATACTCTACCAATTACAGTGTGCAAATACACTACATTTTCAAAGCATGCCTGACCTGAATATTTGGGATAGCCTCAAGCTGCGTGTGGTCCTCCAACAAGCTTTGAATTGTCAACAAGACCGAGCTGGTTTCTTCATTGAAGTCCTTCTGCTGTGGAATGGAAAGAATATTCAGATAATTCAAAACAGAAAAAAATGTTCAGATTAAAATGTTTCAATAACTATTTCTTCCTGTTAAAAGGGAGTCGTTTCTTCCTACTGTTGCTAAATGCTTGTTCGTGTGGATCTCGTTGGGTTTTTTCCTTCTTATTATGAATATTATCTTTTGATAAGCGCACTGAGATGACTGTTGTAAATTGTGCTATACAAATAAAGTTGAATTGAATAGAATAATGACCATCAAATTCGAATTGATAATCTTTATGGCTGTGTCAGATGATAGTATTGTGAGATGGATTAATTCAAACAGTGAGTGAAAATTTAAAAAACACTCAAGTATGAATTTTTCCCAACAACTAATGTTTCTAGTTTAAGATGTAAAAAATGTAATTTACATAGAAACCTTGATTTCACAACCATTCAAACAACATCTGTACTTGGGGGTGTTGAAAATAGATGCATCACGACGCAGAAGGTGGACAACTGCATCTATGCAGGGACATGACATCACAGATTATAGCATTGTAATACTGCTTCATTTTCTGCTCGCAACAGGACAATGAAGTTGTAAAGTTCAAAATTACTTTCAGTTATTCTAAATGTACCTAGTATTTTAAAAACACATTTTGGATTTTATGAATGGAACAGAAGAATTCCGGGTTTCACTTCCTGTGGAAGATGCTGGGGCCACGGTAGGAGCCTTCATCACGTAGCTGCATGTAATGTAATTCCAGGTTAGGGCGTTAATCTAATGAAGAAGCAGAGGATGTAGATGATCCTAAAACATTGGTTCTTAACCTTATTGGAGGTACTGAACCCTGGAAGCTTTATCAGTGCATCGATAATTGGAAAAATAAAATATAATTTCTTCAAAACGTGGGTAGGTTTATATTTAATTTGGATACAAATGTGAGCCTGGGCTGATTTTTAATTTCAATGCTAAAAGATTAATAATTAAAAATAAAATATAATTGTTATTGTGATTTCTCTTTTAACAAACTATTGTATCATTTAATTGTATTTTGTGAAACACACTGTCTTGAACCTTGCCGAACCCCTGAGACTGATTCACTGAACCCCTGGGGTTTGCTTGAATCCAGGTAAATAACTACTGTGCTAAAACTTTAATATGCAAGTTTTTCTTTGAAGAAAGATTGATTTTCAGCCCCCATGACTATCATTTTTAAAAATGGATTCATTTTTATTTTTTATTGAATTGAATTTATTGTATTTTGATTGTTTTTCTTCAAGGCACATCAAAATAACAAAATGTGCAATCATCCATCTTGACATCTCGCGCACCGCCCCAGGGGGTGCACTGCTCTAATACACTACTTTGATGAAAGATGTATATTTGTGAGACATTTTCACACAAATATGTGCACAACAACAATGGAGTTCATACTTATCCAACCGCTTGTATTCACTGATGAAAAATAAAACTTGGGCCCTGGGCAGTGATGTATATTTCAAGGATGAAGTGGGATTGTGGAATTGAATCGAATTGTTGACGTGACCATTGTGATTGAATGGTGAGACCAGTGAAAATGCTCTAAGCCCTAAAAAATATGTTCTTTCATGCAAACGTTTGCAAAATACTAGTGAAATAGTTTACCTCTAACCAATTAAAAGTCAGCTTCACGTAAAGTCATTCAGTCTGATTACCATTTTGTTTAGAAGACTCTTAAAATCCAGAGACATCTGCTCAGGCGTGGGTCCCTGCAGCATCAGCAACACCTCCTTGTCCAATGTTTCATCCAATGGGGACACAAAACCCATTGTGGAAGGAAAATGGTCTATTCCATTAGGAACCTATAAGCATGGCCAGAACATATTAGATTAAACTGTGAGAATGGGAGGGAAACACTGAGTATGCTCAATACGTCTGTCTATCTCGGTGCATAATCACATACTATATACATCATGTATGTAAATGAAATGCTTAACCAAAGCTGTAATGTGAGAGGACTGTAATCTTTAGGAAATTAATATAAGAAGATTTTACCACCTGATATAAGTACATACACTTACTAAAAAGGAAAAAGTTTGAATTAGTTGTGTCAAAGACTGCTGCAAAATCAAAGACAAGCAGAAAGTGAGACAGACTGGAGGAGTGCTGACCTCCAGTGGTGACTGAGCCTGAGCCAGTTCTGCTTGAAGCGATCCTAAACTGCTTTGGTTCAACTTGTAGGCCAGCGACAGAGGCAGACTGGCCCTGTTAGAGAAAGATCACATCCAAACCAATCAACTTTTTCAGAAGTATAAACTTAAAGTTTAAAACATGGTGTTTTTAATCCACATACCCAGCAAGGTCTGGTAGGATCATCTGCAACTGGTTCTCCAACTTAGTCTTGTGCAATCTCAACAGCTGGAGTAAATAATAGATGAGCCAAGAAAGACTTATTTTATCATACAAGATACAAATCAGCTATGAGGTCATTTCTCTCCCACTATTAAACTGAATGAGTGAGGTCTAAAAAAAAAAAAAAAGAAGAAAGAAATGAAAAAGAAAGCAAACCACTATGTTTAACTATAGTGACAAAAATATCTCTTCTGAACCCAACATTTGAGATTTCTCTGAACTGTCTAGACCAGGGGTCGGTGACCTTTACTCTCAAAGGAAAAAATTTGCCTAATCTCACCTGGGTTTAAGTCCTTCCAGAGCAGATATAATATCGATTCATTTTATTAGTCAATGGATTTGAAAGGCAACAAAATATAACTTAAATTTGACAACACATGATCAGGTCGGTCAACATCATGCATATTAAGCAAGTGTCACGGTCTGAGTTTGCCTCCGTGCTGAGATGATAACCCTAACCCTAACATAATCCAATAAACAAATAAAAAATGTGTCCGTTCACTTTGAAAACAAAAATGAATTAATATTTTTTTAGTAAAAATTCATTTTTTGATAACGTGCATATACAATCTCAGTACGATGTGAACTCAGTACATGACACCGGCATATCTTTATCCCCACACAAATAAAATCTTCCAGAATAGTCTTTTTGTTGGTTTAGTTATCTTACCAGGGATTTAAAACTTAATGTTAGCCAGAAGTGCAAGGAGAGTTGATGGTCTGTAGATGTTTCTGGATGTGAAATAGGAAGGTGGCAGAGTTGTTGCACAATGTGTTTTATTTTTAGTCATTAATCGTCAATATCCTCTGTAAGAAATAGTTTATTTCTTAATTTATTTTTTTTTCAAGCTATAGGGAGCCATTGCAAAAGAGTCAAAGAGCCACATGAGGCTCCAGAGCCGCAGGTTACAGACCCCTAGTCTAGACTAATCATGCTCCTAATCTGTGGCAGAAATTGATTTATAAAAAAGGAAAATAGTGAGTGCTATTAATGCACACATGCAGAAGCTGAAAAAACACAAGCTGAGGTTGAACACACCAACCTCTGTGATGGAGGAGTATTCCTCCACTGCTGCCTTCAGCTCATCAATATGTCTGCTCTTCTACAAAGACAAGAAGGCAGAACAAATATAACTGAGGAGAGTTTGAACACACAGGCATCTTAATTCATGGGACCAACTGTTTTATTATGAACACATTTTAATTTATTTGCTAAAATTATCAGAAGACGTAGCACTGACCTCCAAAATCACAGCTTCTTTTTCACTAATGACTGCATCAAAAGAGTGAATCTGCAACTGTGGTCAGAGAAAGGTGTCATATTATGAAGAAAGCCCAGTTTAAAAGGGTTTAAATGAAAAGTGAACAAATTAATGAAAATGACACATGAAACAATAATAATGAGATGTCTAAAATAAAAGAAGAAAAATACATCTAAATGAAATACTTCATAGATAATAAATACACTTTTGGACGGACCTGGAGGTCAGCATTAATGTCACACAGCTCTGCTAATTTCCTCTGAAGCTCTTCCGTCTCCAATGTGACCTTGAAATTCTGAGGACCATCAGAGGGGAGTAGGTCATCCTATTAAACACTCAAACAAACTTGTGACAAAGTGATTTCCAAGGAATCTATAAAACTGGAAAAGATTAATAGCGGTAGCTGATTTTATTTAAAATAAAAATACTAAATTGAGTGGGATACCTCCTCCTGTAGAGAAGCAATCTTGGCTATTAGACTTTGATTTTCTCTCTCCTGAAAAGAGTTACAAAAAATATTAAGGATGCTGCTTTTAATGGAGTGTGTGTCATTATTATAAGTTAAAAGTTATTTGGACTGTGCAGAGAGACAGTGAGCTTAACAGCATTAATGTTGCTAATGTACAACACAATTAGTGCAGTGATATTTGCAGGTGATTTAATAAACTGGATACAATAAGGCAGTTCAAACACTCGATTATTTTTATTTATCTATTTATTTCTACAGTTGGCTAGTCCAGGATATGACAAGAAGCCACATGCACAGGGACACAATTGTGTGAGATTAAACGAGTAAGGAAACCCATTAATACCCAAGGAGAAAACTCTACCCAATAAGCCAGATATTCAGTTATCTGGATCATTCACACTTTAAAGGCTTGGAAGACTTTTATATCCCCTTAATACAGTGAGACTAAATGTGTGGGTACCCTTCAAGAAAATGCAATAAAATGTGAAATCTAAATTTGAGCCAGATGAAACCCGTTGGGTTAACTGAGGGACCAACCTAACAACACAATTTCATACAGATCAGTCAATTACAAAACGAGATGGTATTATTTTTATTTCAGCAATGATTAGAAATAGGGATTTGGAGATTTTTTAAACTAATCTAGAATCAGTATATTGGTCCTGATCCCCTCCAAAATTGTTATGGAATGTTCCATGGCATAAGGTTTATCTTTGGTTAAAATCCTTTAAGTACTTTTAGTGCAATCCTGCTCACAGGCAAACAAACTAATAAACGCCAGTGAAATTATTACCTACTTTTTAATTGAGATATTACCCTCTTTCTTTCTTTTACAGGATGCCATGATGATGATGAGCATATATTTGCTGTATGGTTCTAGTTTCAGACTGGCATTAACTGTCAGTTTGGCAGTAGAACTTTAAGTATTTGCACTTTGAAAAGAAAATGTGAAAAATATAAATAGGACAGCACTAAGACTTATATAAGAACAATGTAAATTCAGAGCTCATGATAAAAGTGTAACTGACCATATTTTTACTGTGCGCCGAGGCAAGAGCTCGACCTTCCTCTGTACAGGTCAGCGAGGCCTTCATCTCCTCCACTTCCTCCTTCAGCATTTTCTCCTTTTGTGTGAGCAGTTGGTTACTGTGTGTAAGGACATCGAAAGAGGTATCATCAAAGTGCCTGTAGCAGCGCAGTGTGTCCACACAACCAGTCTTACGCTTTGGCCTGACTGCGCAGTGCCTCGTTCTCCTCTGCCAGCTTCTGGTTGCTCTCCTCCATATTCTCCACGACCTGCTTCAGCTTCTTCACCTCGTCTTGGAGCTTGTGGTTGCTCATCTGCAGATCGGCCACGCAGTATACCAGCTCTGATGTTTCACTGAGGGGGAGAAAACACAAAAGCACAGTCACAAGAAAAGCACTTCAGTCTATTCAATCAAAGTGATAACATGTTAAAGGGTGCAATTTTATGATTCATCATAACCCCATGCATTTTCTATAACAGCAGGCCTATTCTAGAGACAATGATAGGAAAATGTTTTGCTTTCTAAACACACTACATCCACGTGTCTTACAACTCTGCCCTGGACGCCTCTCCCCCAAAGGCCTCCAAGCTCCCTGAAGTCATATTAAGCAGCTTAGACCTTTTAGCTGAAACAAATAAGGACAACCAATAAATATTTTTGAAAACTACCCAATTACATCACTATACCAAAAACTTTTGCATCTTTATTAATATAAAAAACTTTTACCTGCCAAGCCATCTTTTACCGGGTCTTGAGTGACATCATCAGTTGGCCCCTCACTAGGATCAAAGCAAGTTGGTTAAACTTCAAAAAGCTACAGATCCTATGCTCAGAAGTAGAAAGCAATCTGATATACTTGCAGTGACTGTAGAAAGCTACATACTGAATGCTGCTTGGTAAACTAACCAGCTTCTGATGGACGTTCTAGTCCAGTTAATTATTCATCGTGACAGTTGTGAGAGTGACAATGTAATGCAGGGCAAATAGAAGGACTAATAACAGTCAACTAATTTGCAAACATTAACTTGCTTAAAGCTGCTGGAGACATTTTTTTCTTATCAGTCCTCAAAGATCAATAAATTGAAGATAATTTGGTAAAAAAAATAAAAAACATGTAAGGCATCAATTGAAGCTTGAAAGTTTGTTTTGATCCCCAATGTAAAAACTCCATTTATCAACATTGTTGGAAAAGTCTCGCACATTGCATTGTGAGATGCAGATTCCTGTAGATGGATGCATAGAAGTGTATTTTACTCCACTCTCACATTGATTTCTTGAGTTTGCCCCTAAAAACTCTGCCAAAGAGGCTTTCCAACATTTTTCTTTTTTTATGGACTGAAAGTTGCGAGAAAAAAAAACAAAAAACAATGGCAGATGTTTTTTTTGAGGTTTACACAGAAAGATCCAAATCAGGCCAAAATGGAATGTTTCCAGGAGTGAGGTGATATCACAGGGAATATCAGGAACATAGAACAAAAAAAAGTCAAGGGAAGAAACAGGAAATCACAGTAAGAATGAAAGAAAAACACTTCCATGCATCCATCTACAGGACTCTCCATCCTACAATGCAAAGTGTGAAACTTTCTTAATAATGTCAATAAGAGACAGTTTACAGTGTAGATCAAAACAAACTTTTGAGTGACAATTTCAGCTTTTTACATCTTTTGAGCAAAAGATCTTTGATTTATTGATCTATAGAACTCACAGTGTCTTTATCAGATCAAAAAATATCACCCCAGCAGCTTTAATATATTTTTATGTGGGTGTAACAAACTTCACGTTTCACATATTTCATTGTAAATTCCTTAAAATGGCATTTTGAAAACTCTGCCAACAGCATTGACAATCATGCAAAAAGATTTATTTTTATCATCCTCTACTTTGGGGGTTATGGAAACATGCAACCCACACAAGGAGAGCTGGGATAAGTGGCTGGTTTTCTCTTGATCACTGTGAGGCAATAACAATAAAATATAACAATAGCTTCACAGCACAGTGAAGCCCACAGAGATTTAGTTTACCATTGAACAAAAAGCTAGTTATTGTCATAAAACCACACAAATTCATCTTTCAGTACCCATTATTACGGCAATCATCAATCCACTCCCGCATGACAGCATGATAGGTGTCCAAATCAATGGAGACATCTTTTTGTTCTGGGTCCAGCATGTTGCAAAGGTCCTCTAATCCACTGTCTCCTGAGCTGCGGCTGGTGGTATGCCGCAAATAGTCCACAATGTGAGAGACATACACTTTACCTGAAAGAGGAGAGCATCTCGGTTTTCAAGTATGAGCTTTCTTTCTCTGCTTACGAACTTTCATACTGTAAACACTGCTGCTGTGCAGCCTATCCTTTCCCAATGAAATATTTTCTTCTTCTCAACACCCACAGATATCTTGTTGCACACCATGGTTATAGGTGTAGGCAGCAAAAGCAGTAACCATAGTAACAAAGTCAAAGTGAACTTTTCAAATAGCCATTTTTCACACTTTTTTGTGATGACTTATTCTTCACACGGTTACTAAAATGGTAAATGGTTGGCTCTTTCTCATGACAGTGCTAGCTCATGGATTTCACTAAAAACATCATTGATACTAGTAGTCCCTCCAAATTTCCATGAAAATGGACAGAAAAAAAAAAAAAAACTTCATTTTCTTTGTTTCAAAATTGGGCCGTCCCCAGTATAACACAGAAATGCCTTACATGTATGTTTGTAGGTTCACATGCTATTTTTCCAGCAGAAAACAATTTGATAAATCTCCATTTTAATCTTGCTGGAAGGCAAATGAATGATGTGTGACTTCTAGCATACCTCTACGCTGGGTGTCACAAGCGTGAAAAATAGTGTCCAGTAGGTTCTCCTCACAAATGAGACTGATCTCTGCCATGTTCTCCTTTCTGTTGTCTGAAGCAAGTGAAGATCCTAAAAGACAGATGAACCAAACACATGGTGCATTGATGTATAAAAACCAGGCACATGATAATATTTTCTTCAGGCACAGTTGAAAACTCATAACCACAGTCAGTTGACCGGATAGGCTCTTCCATACATGTGACCTAAAACATTTTGAGTGTATGTTTTAGAACAGTGCTCTATAACAGGGGGCTCTAAGTAGCTCGCCAAGCAAATCCAAAATATAAATAAATAAAAGATAAAAAATGAAAAGAATCTACCCTATGCATAAACAAAACCTCACTCATAGCAAACTATCTACAACTTTCGATCTATCTAACCACCATCAGTACCCTATCACCCACCCCAAAATGAATATCGACCAATCATGTTTGAGTAACAATAAGGCAAGACGGGGGTTAATGCTAATATTCCTGAGCCGAACGTGAACGCAATTAAAGAACAAACATGGATTGTATTTTAACGGGACTGAAGCTAGCAAACAACTACACAATGAGTGAGGCAGGACCATCGAGAAAAAACAGAAGGCGTACCATTTCCATCAAGAGTGGGAGACTGAGTATTTCTTCACAAGTGTAAAAGACAGGTGTGTGCGCTTGATTTGCGGGACGAGTCGGGAAAAAAGGCAATGTGGAGCAGCACCTCAATACACTTCATAAGAAGTTTGACCGGGATTATCCTTCTGGCAGCCGCCAGCGGTCAGCTAAGGTGAGAGAGCAGAAAGTGGGATTGCAACGGCAATGGGGGAAATTTGGATTGCAGCAGCTCCAAAAAAAAAAAAAAAAAAAAAAAACAGAAACAGGAAAGTTGGAGACCCCTGGTTTAGAAGCAAGTCACAGTTGAGCCTCAAACATCAGGGTAGTGATATTTAGTCAAATTTGACAAAATATAATAAATAGATAGTAATTTTATGTTCCAAAATACTTTGTCTTTTATCCAATTCTGTATTTCTTGCAATGGATTTAGCAAAAAAGAGGAACTGAGTTCAATCTGTATTATTTTTTTTTAATGGCAATTGTTTGAAATTAAATGCTTGCTTTTAGTCCTAAACTACAATATTGTTTTTGCAGCCTTAAGGAGGCACAAGCCTGTGTTTGCCTTGTGCCGATCCCAAGCCCAGATAAATGCAAAGGGTTGTGTCGGGAATCAAATGTAAAACCTATGCCAAATTGAACATGCAAATCAAATGACTTCCATACTGGATTGTTTGAGGCCTGGGTTCTTCACACCCAACATCGGCACTGTTGACCTACAGCAGGGGTGGCCAATCCTGGTCCTCAAGAGCCACTGTCCAGCATGTTTTAGTCGTTTCCCTCTTTCAACACACCTGATTGAAATGACAAGGATCGTTATCAGGCTTCTGCAGAGCTTGATGATGAGTTAATAATTTGAATCAGGTGTGTTGGAAGAAGGAAACATCTAAAACACGCTAGATAGTGGCTCTTGAGGACAAGGATTGGCCACCCCTGACTAAGAGGGTACCAGTGGAAATCGGACTACTGTTGGCCAAAAAGTAGAAGAGAAAGGCGCATTCGGCAAAGAGAAGAGGAAAAGCAAGAGTCTGGGACTGAGAGTAGGGATGATGACAGGGAAACCTAAGAGAGTGGGTTGATGTTACAGAGGAGGAAGGTGGACATTCTGTGTCAAGGAGACCAGGTGGAAAGGTAGCAAGGCTAGGAGCCTCATCTCGGTCCTTATCTTGAAGGAGCAGTTTGTTAGGAATGTGTGATGTTTGAACCTAGAAATTGAAAGTTTGATGCCAAATGTTGTTGATGGTTATGCCCCACATGTCTGTGAGCTAGAAGAGAAGGAGAGGCCAGACGTGTGATAAAGTATTTTGGAGAGCTGATGAATGAGGAAAATGAAGAGTATGTGAGGGGATTGTTGTGCTGAAGGATAAGTAACACAGATTAGTAAAGCTGAAGTGAGGCAGGCATTAAAGAGGATGAAGAGTGGAAAGGCAGTTGATCCTGGTAAAATACCTGTGGAGGTATGGAAGTTTTAGGAGAGGTGGCAGTAGAGTTTTACAATGTTGTCCAACAAGGTCTTAGACAGAAGATGTCTGGGGAATGGAGGAAAAGAGGGCTGATGCTCATTTTTTAGAACAAAAGAGACGTGCAGAGTTGTGGCAACTACAGAGAAATAAAGTTGAGGAGTCATTCAATTATGTTATGGGAAAGAAGTTGAAGCTCGACGAACCCCCAATTCCCACTGGATGCAGCTCCGCTGCGTTACGTCACTGCCGCGTCACCGGAGCTGATAGGTTTCCACTTTAATCTGTTAATTTCCACCGGGTCCGCTGCAGTGTGTGTCTGCTCCTTCCCAGCTGCGTTAGTCCAGTGCCTTCCGCCCGATATACGCAGCGCTTCTATTTCTTGCGGACACCGGAGCACGACACATAAATCAGTACAGAGCAAAGGAAGCTAAACAGGAAATTAAGCTCGTATTCCGCAATGAAATATCAGATTACTTTTCAAAATAAAACACTTCAGAACGTCAAAATGTGTAAAAACAAAATCACATTCACTATATTATTTCTTCTCATACTGTAACTGCACTGTAAACTGCAGAAACTTTGATTTAGTTCATGTTTTAATGGTGCAGTTTTACCTTTTCTCTGTTGGCTGTTGCTAAAAAATGTGGCTATGACAAATCCAGAGTCCAACCTTCTTGTACTCCTTCGTTAGGAACACTGTTTATCTGTATATTGTTGCGTTCATAACACATACCTTTAACTGCGTTCTCGCATAATTATATAAATATCGTGAGAACTGCTCTGTCTCGTGACGTCACAGTCGTCCAACTGGAGTGCACCGTGGCGCACTGAAAACGCAACCGGTGGGGATTACGGCTGACAGCGGGGGAAAAACCAGATCTGTGCCGTGGCGCAGTGGAGACGTATCCAGTGGAAACCCCCAGTTAGGGTAGCAGTGAGCATTAGTGAGCAGCAGTATGGTTTTATGCCCAGAAAGAGTACAACAGATGCAGTGTTTGCTTTGAGGATATTGACAGAGAAGTACAGATAAGGTCAGAGGGAGCTACATTGTGTCTTTGTAGATCTAGAGAAAGCTTATGACAGAGTGCCCAGAGAGAGGAACTCTGTAGTAACAGAGAAGTATGTTAGAGTGGAGCAGGGCATGGATGAGCGCTATATAGTGGTGAGATGTGCTGTAGGTGTGACAGGAGTTCAAGGTGGAGGAGGGACTGCATCAAGGATCAGCTTTGGGCCCCTTCTTGTTGCGATGATGATGGACAGACTGACAGATGAGGTTAGACAGGACGCTCCATGGACTATGATGTTTGCAGATGACATTGTGATCTGTAGTTAGCGCAGGGAGCAGGTGGAGGAACCCAAGTGGAGCGGTGATGTTACAGGGACTGGAGTAGAGATAAAGACGGTGGAGGATTTTAAGTACTTGGGGTCAACAGTTCAAAACAATGAAGAGTGTGGAAAAGAGATGAAGGAACGGGGGAGAAAAGTGTTGGTGTGACGTGTGATTAAAGAGTATCAGCACGAATGAAAGGAAAGGTGTAGATGGTAGTCAGAGGAGCCATGTTGTATGGTTTAGAGCAGTCGTTCCCAAAATGCAGATTTATTTTGATCTTATTTTAATTTAATTCCATTTAATCCATTTTTCAAAACTCATAGAATGTTAATGCTTGTTTTGTGATAGTAACTGTAACATTAAAGCAAAGATAATTATGGTAACCCTGATGTTTTTTTCAATAAATCTTAGTGTTCTCTCTTCAGCTTCAAGAATTAGTGAAAGATGTTTGGATCCTACCTCCATCTTCCAACGACAGGCTTTTAACAACCAGAGCTGGGTAGGGCAGGTCCCACTCTGAGATTAATCCGTCTGCAGAGCAGAAATTCAGGTTGTATGACAACGTACTGCGACTTGGAGTGAAAGTACGAGACAGACGTGACTTGCCACTTGGCATCTTCTCGCTCTTCGGCTCCATTGACTGTAGTCCTTTTGTGAACGTGAAATATGGAGAGTCCTTTGGCTGACATGTGGGTGTCGAGCAATACCTCTGCCATGTTTTTGTTTGGCTTAAATCACTTCTCCCATCTGCACCTCTCCTCTCTCCTAGAGTGCTAGTGACAGTGTATGTGACATTCGCTGATGTGGTAGAGTTGCACACGGGAGTGGACACAATGGACGGAGGAGTTGAGGGACACAAGCTGCTCTTATGGGAAGTGGCAGACGCTGGCATTTCCATTCCCTTCTCCTTCCTTTGCTCCCCCTCCTCTCTGTACAAAGCCCCTTTCTTCAGAATGGCCTCCAGGTTGCGCCTGATTCCGCTCTGAGGGCTGTCGTAGCTGTTGGTACAGAGTTTGGGGATCCGGAAAGGTGAGTTGGGTTCTCGGTCACCCTGCCACTGGATAGTCTGTAGTTTTCGGCAGATGCTGTCTACAGGGTTGTGACGTCGGGAAGGCTGAGGCGTACAATAGTCCATGCTGCTGATGACGCTGTAGCAGTGCTGGCCTTGTGGTGAGAGGGAAGGCTGAAGTCTATGGCGAAAATAAGCAGAAATTGATTAATGATGAGTGGAGTTCACTCAAATACAGACAACAGAAACATTTTAAAATGGAAACACATGGACTTATTTCTCAATTGAGTGAAAATAGACATTTAAATTTAGAGATCAGTGTTTCTCTTTTGGGGGTACGCAATGGCACTACAGGAGATAAAGTGGAAAATTAACAAACAAAAACGTTAAAAATATGGGGTTTGTTTTAGTTAAAAAGCAATATAATGAATACAATGTTTTTTTTATTTGTTGTCAATGTCAGTTTTATTTTTTTAAGTGTCTATTGATACAGAAACGTATCAATAGCCTATAGGACAATCGGTACATTTTCCGAGTAGTCTAGGCCAATCCATCCGCTAACGTGGGTACGAATCCCACTGTTGTCATATATATTTTTTCATTTTAACATATTTAACATGGCAAATTCCACCTTTAAAAATAAATAAACAAAAAAAAAAACATTTTAGGGGATTTCCTGGGTTAGGGATAGGATTAGGGCTAAAATAAAAGGGTTAGCTTGGTAGCTTAAAATAAATATGAGCAAAAATAAAACTGACAAAACTTTAGGTCACGCGGTGCACCTATCACGTCACCTAAACTGGCCAATGAGGGGCGTTCCGTATGAATAGACTAGAAGTCTATTGATACGTTTCTGTATGAATAGCCACAGCCTTTATTTATCTAACACATCAAACATTAAAACAGCCAGTGGCACACCAAAGTGCTTGACAGTGAAGAGAGCAAATAACACCATAAAGCATAAAGACATTTAGCAACAATAAGACACCACCACTAAAACATTAAATGATTAAAAAAATTCTTTAAGCTCTGCCGAAGGCCAAGGTCAGCCAAAGCATGCAAGAACTAAAGCATGCATAGTGGTTGTAAAAGATAGTTAAACTCATCAGATGTTGAATGTTGACATCAATTACGTATTGGACTGTCACCAAGTCAGTTGAATCAGAAATACAGGGAGTACTTGAGAGAAAGAAAGTGGAAAATTAACAAACAAAAATGTTAAAAATATGGGGTTCTATAATGTTTATTTTTAGTTGAAAATTATTATCCTAACAATGATAAGAGAAATTATCTTGATTAAAACATGAACTGGAAATACAACGCTGAGTCTTTGTCCCTCACCAGGTGGAAGACAACCAGAAACGATAAAAAACTATAGTAATATATTCATTCAGGAGACAAATAGTAATGCGGTTTTATTCCACTTTTTTACAATAGGATTCTTTCAAATGTGTTTTGTCCCTAATTCATTCCATCATTATGGTATACAGTTCTTTTTTTAATAGAATTCTGAGCAAAATGTTGAAGTCAGACAAAGTGGTACTTGGATTCAAAAATAAGAGAAAGAGTTACTTGTGCCAAATAAGTTTGAGAACCACTGGTATTGATTAGGGATTGACCAATATGGGTTTTTTAGGGCCGATGCCGATACCGATTTTTTCCCATCAGCCTTAGCCGATGACCGATACGTACTGCCGCTTTTCTTGAGCCGATATTTGGAGCCGATGCTACTTTTGCTCCCTCGATTTACATCACAAAAATTACACAATGAGGAACATTTATTGAAATGAACAAAGGTGAGGTAGCATGACAACAAGTAAAAAACATTTAACAAATAATAAAAACAGATGATGTAGAACAAGTAAAAAATGTTTCTGCTTTCTGTAAATAATGTGGATCGGAGAACTTGCCAACACACGTAAAAAACTCAAAATTGGGCCGATGTATTGGTCCATCACTAGTATAGATAACGTTCATGATTCATCTCACAGTCTAAAAACAAAATGTGTACTGTTAAAATTACATATTAAAATTTGAAATGGGGGAATAGTTATTTTGTGACAGATTAGTGACCTTGTCAGGGTTCCCCCTTTGTTTTCTCCTGCTGTGATTACAGGTTACAAAAAGTTTAATATTATAAACATGGTTTTTCAGCATTTTCCCCCTTTTTTTTCCTCCCCTGTCAAGACTACTTATTTAAAGTATGCATGCAATAACCTGGAAAACAATGTAAAGTTCTTTGAGAAATTAAAAGAAAAATGTCAGATTAAAAATAAAAAAATAAATAAAACTCAAAGTCCCAAGTATTGTCAATGTTTTGTCAATCGTCTGCCTGCTCAACACACACCTGACTCTAATTAGTGGTAATCAACAACTTACCAAGTTGCATGCTTGAAATCATTCAGCAATAAAAAATAAAAAAAACAACAAAAAAGCCAAAATTTTCAGTTTTATTATATTGAGAAGTGAGGATAAACTTTGTCCAAAATTTATAAATCCTAAATTTAAAAACAGTTTTGTATTTTGACCAATTCTATATATTGTTTTTGTCAAGGCTTCTACGGGAATACCTTTGTGTTAATTCATTATTGCTTTAAAAGGAATATTAACCATAAAATTGCAAACAAACGTTGAAGCCAAGTCCACTCATTTAACACACACACTCTAGTGTACAAATTTGGCCATAATCTACAATTCACATACAGTTTAGGTGTTTTTATTACCTTATTTGTCCACCGAGCTGACGTTTGTTGAAAGTACCGGACACGGTATGTTAAAATGAGTGCACGAGGGACAACGTGTTTTAAATCCGTGAGAAGTTCACGTCCAAAGTGACGCAGCGGCTCCTCCTAGCGGCCGGAACGCCACACTGCACAGAGAATAATATTAAAGTCTGCTGCAGTTTTTCATGATGACGTGAACAAAAATGGAAATAAAATTACATTCATACATACATAATATATTTCACAAGAAAAACATTGATAGTTGAAATACAGTTTTAGTTAATATTTTACATTCGTGTAATAGATTCGTTTTTTTTTTTTTTCTGAACTTGTACCTAAAGTTTAAACTTTAACACAAATGTTTATTGTTAGATAAATAATGACTTTCGGCTCCGTCCTTGTTGTCCTTCCAGCTTTCTCACCTTAGAACAGTGTTTTTCAACCTTGGGATTATGACCCCATGTTGGGTCGCCTAAAATTTAAATGGTCAGTGCTTAATTTTTTTTTTTTTTAATTTATTTTTATTTTCAAAGTGAACGGGCACATGTTTTATTTGTTTATTGGATTAGGTTAGGGTTAGGGTTATAATCTCAGTATGGAGGTAAACTCAGTATGTGACACCGGGTGTTGTTTCGGGAAAAATGTCACGGGAATAATTTTTTTTAAAGCGCTTTTGCTCACTAAATGGGCCAAAAATATCACATGAACACAAACAACCAATCACCCTGAATGTTTAATAAAAGAACGATGACTCAGCATTAAGGAAGCGCAGACAATCGCCCGTCAGGGAGCACATCCAACTCTCACTCAGTGAGAGTGACAGCTGTCAAAATCTGCCATGTTTCAGCACCAAGGACAGCGCAAAACCAGCGCCAATTTAGCCACTCATCACAAAGGTAGGTGCACCCATAAGGCCATAACTCATCTAATGAATCAGCAGCACAGCAGAAAATGATAATACATTGTGTGCTTACCTTTTATTTCTAAACAGCAAAAAAAAAAAAAAAAAAAAAAAGAACAGCCATGGAGCCATTTGTAACCTCGCAACTTTTTTACATGGTTTTGAGGCTTGTAGGATTGCACTAGCTGTACACACGTCATGCTTTTGTTCTCAAACCTTATTCTTTACTGCCATGTCCCCATGACTGCCCCATTTAGAAGCTTGGTTTATAACCTCTGCTTGTTGGTGTGGTGAGTGGTGAGACAGCAGGCCTCACCCTGAGCAGCCCATAAGCAGTTTATTGAGCCATGTGTGAAGCTGCACCTGTCACTCGCATCCCTGCCATCCAGGCTCAGACGTCTCTCCTGCTCTGAAGGTAATTTACACCTCAATGATAAAACACAATGTGTTTTTAATCTGCCACTAAGTACACACAATAGACAATGTGGTCTACATAAAAGCATATGGATTAGTGATGCACATGGATTACATTGGATTGTCCTTTTCAGTTCTAAGTCAACGCTAAGGTCTGGGCATGTGCTGTTGTTACTCCTGTGGAATACTTTTATATTGTATTACGTTATTTGCAAGACAATTTTTTAGACAAAATATGTATTTATAGACAAATAATAACATGTACAATATCATAGATTTATTGAATGCAAAGGTACTTCCTTAGGCTAACTTTAATGGGTAACACTTTACTTGAAGTTTTATACAAAAGGCTGACATTACGCTGTCATTAGCTAGAATAAGGTGTCATGAAGGCTGTCATTAAGTGTTGTTCAGTAAATTTTGGCACCTTTGGAGCTATGTTGGCATTTTTTGGGTAAGGTACAGGGATCTAGTGAGGTTAGGAAGGGTTAGGGTAACTAAGTTTTAAGGTTAGGTTAACGAACAACACCTAATGACAGTCTTCATGACACCTTATTTATGTGTCAAGTCATAATAATGACAGCGTAATGTCAGCCTTCTGTAAAGTGTCACCCTTTAATACAAGTGGTTCAAATCATTTTGGAAAACTATTGTAAAAGGGTGCTTAATAAACTGTTCTCCATCATCCTATGCTTTCAATTTATCCAAATGTGTCTAAGAAAGCAGCTCGATGTCAACTTTCCCAATGAGTGAAACCAGCCCAAGCTTCAAGGTGATGAAATAAGTGTGTATGTGTCCCTGTGGTCTGTTCCATCAGCAACATACCCTCAGTAGTTGCTCCAACTGTAGCATCTTGGTGACTCCCTCGCTTCCCCACACCTAAAAATGCTTCTCGTTGCTCGACGTAGAAAGTATTCCAACACTCCTTGTCTTCATGTTCCCAAGAGAAACAGTGGCTGGCCTTCCTTTCAGCTTTCCTACTGTGACTTTAAGAGGCGTTGAATTACTAATCCCAGTAATACCTGAACCTGAAGAACAAAGTCTATACTTGAATGGAAAAGTTTTGCTTCAGTTGAACGTTATCTTGAAAACAATGGTGTCATCCCTGTGAGAGGTGGAGGTCAGAATGCTCATGCCAAGCTCCTGCAGCTTTGCTTGTTTTCTGACGTTGAACACTTGAACAGCAGGTAGCATGCTTTAAGGATTAAAAGAGTGAGCCACAACATTTGGAAAGCCCTATATTTATAAAGGAGAGAGGCAACACAGATTATATGTAACAGGACTGATTTAGTTTGGAAATGGAAATGCTTTGATTTAGAGCCCTATCACAACTGTTTTCTTGCCTATAACTAATCACATATTCACAAGAAGGCCTGTTTATATTTATAGCCTCCTAATCTCAGGCAAATACCACGTGAACAGTGTGTGAACTAAGAGAAGCAGGTGGGAGTGAATAAGATTTCAGTGGACTAAAATCTACGGCCCTGTACTGTAAATGTCCAAATTGTATACCTCTGAAAAAAACCATGATATATGTGAAAAATATGAAAAATGTGTGAAAATTATCAGAGTGCTGACATTACTTCATATTTAATAATGTGGCATCACAGAAAATAAAAAAAACAATTGCAAGTATAAAAAAATATGACTTTGATATGTATTTAAACTTCATTTAGACAAGAGTAATTATTAAGAAACAATGCACTTAAAAAGGAAATCTTAAATGCATCAAAAGTATAAAAACACATACTGTGTTATAATATCTGTGTAATAACTTCAATACTTGGATCCATACAGCCCATGTCTTTTGGAAACTCACCACTTTCCCAAGATTGTAATCTGGGATTATAGTGCAAGCAAACTTCACTACAAAGGAAGGGAAGAGATGAACTCACTGTCTAATCCTAGTCCTGTATAATCCCAGTCACTTCGCAGTTGTTGGTCAACGAGAGGTGTCCATTTAGGATGAAATTTCCATTATAGCTGTTGATAAAATACATTTCTTTTTCAAAATAATTTCCCAAATTTGTCATTAATTTAGCAAAAGTGTTTCGATAAACTGATACTGTGACACCACAGCTTTATTTGTTTATTTATTTGGACAATTTGCCGGGGTTGACCAGGAACCTGGGTTGGTTGGTTGGTTGGTTTGCCTGTTGATCTGTTGGATGGTTGGTTGGTCTGTTGTCTGCTGTTTGGTTGGTTGTTTGGTTGGTTGACTGGATGGTCTCCTGATCAGTTTGTTCATTGGTTGGTTGGCTTGTTGATCTGTTGGATGGTTGGTTGTTCTGTTGTTTGGGTAGTTGGCTGGCTGGCCTGCTGATCAGTTTGTTTGTTTGTTTGTTTGTTTGTTTGTTTGTTGGTTGGTTGGTTGGTTGGTTGGTTGGTTGGTTGGTTGACTAGCTGGCCTGCTGATCAGTTTGTTTGTTTGTTTGGTTGGTTGGTTGGTCTTTTGTTTGGGTGGTTGACTGGCTGGCCAGCTGATCAGTTTGTTTGTTTGTTTGTTTGTTTGTTTGTTGGTTGGTTGGTTGGTTGGTTGACTGGCTGGCCTGCTGATCAGTATGTTGGTTGTTTGGTTGATTGGTTGGTTGGCTTGTTGATCTGTTGGATGGTTGGTTGTTCTGTTGTTTGGGTAGTTGGCTGGCTGGCCTGCTGATCAGTTTGTTTGTTTGTTTGTTTGTTTGTTTGTTTGTTGGTTGGTTGGTTGGTTGGTTGGTTGGTTGGTTGGTTGACTAGCTGGCCTGCTGATCAGTTTGCTTGTTTGTTTGTTTGGTTGGTTGGTTGGTTGGTTGGTTGACTGGCTGGCCTGCTGATCAGTATGTTGGTTGTTTGGTTGATTGGTTGGTTGGCCTGTTGATTTGTTGGTTGGCCTGTTGATTTGTTGGTATATACAGTATATTTACAGATTGTTTTAAGAGGTTCACTTCACAGAAGTGATACAGAGCTCTCAGTACCAGAAAGGAGGTGTGATCACAAACAAGTATTTTCTCTCCTTTATTTATTTTTTAATTTATTCATTTGTGTATTTGGGCAGGCAGCTGATCTGCTTGTCCAGCTGTCCTCTTGCCTAAGCATAAAACCGGATGTGGCTGAGTTTGGGACCGTGTTCACTGACCACATGCTGGTCATAGAGTGGAGTCTGAACGAGGGCTGGAAGGCTCCACTCATCAAGCCCTTTGGGGACCTGTCCCTCCACCCTGCTTGCTCATCACTGCACTATGGCATACAGGTACATGAAACACACCATCGTCAGATTTAAAAAAAAAAAAAAAAAAAAAAAAAAATTCAATAGCCTCAGATAATAGTTTTAATATTTTCTTTAATCTTCTTTTACACTTTTTTACGACTTTTTGTAAATTAATCAAACCTAATACTCACATTTTAATATAGACATCAAAGAATAAAAGCAGTGTGGATTATTTCAATCTATAAGACATTGTTTTTTTTGTTTTTAACAAGATTATAAAAAGTTCCTCTTTCATGTTATTTTGTCTTTCTGCAAAGAGAGCTTGTCTCCCTGTGAGTGGTTAACGAATGAATGAAAACAATAATTTAATAAAAGGCTGTTTTTATTAAACTCCTCTTATCTGGCTTTGTTTGTCCGTCTCAATCCTGTAGGCCTTTGATAAGTCAGAGCTCCTAGAGTGTATCAGGAGGCTGATCGAGCTGGACCAGGACTGGGTTCCACACTCAGACTCAGCCAGTCTATATGTCAGACCAACATTTATAAGCACTGAGGTGAAGGAGTGTAAAGTGTTTAACAGCTGCTGTTGCAGGTTTAATCATTTTCAGCATAAATAATGTCTTATCTTGTGTGTCTTTACAAGCCCTCTCTGGGTGTGAAGAAGCCATCCCAAGCATTGCTGTATGTCCTTTTGTGCCAAGCTGGCTCCTACTTCAACACCAACACTGAGACACTCTCTCTGTGGGCTGATCCAAAGAACATCCGAGCCTGGAGAGGAGGCACAGGAGACTGTAAGATAGGAGGGTAGGAAGAATTAGGAGTTATTTTTTTATTTTTTATGTCTTTATCAATCTAGTGCACTCAGCAGTATTATATACAGCTCATAAGAATACAAACTAAAGTCATTTTTGTGTTTGAATTTTACAGAAACTACGGATGTTCTCTGTTTGCCCTGTATGAAGCAATGAATTATGGGTGTCAGCAGGTTCTTTGGCTGTATGGAGATGATAATCAGATTACTGAAGGTGGAACTATGAACATCTTCTTACATTGGATCAATGAAGATGGAGGTTTGTCTGTTATAATTATCAATTGGTAATTTAGTTAATTCTTTGACAAGCCTGACCTCTTCTGGCAGAACAGCTTCATTACAGTTTAAATATACTGAAAACTACTTCTCCATGATTAATACAATTATTTAAACATCTATTTTGTTCAGACGAAGAACTTGCAACTCCGCCTCTAGATGGTCTCATTCTTCCTGGTGTTACTCGACAGAGCATCCTAGAACTGACCACAGGATGGGTAAATCAGACTCATTCAAATCCAAGAACATACAAAAAAGGATATTATATTCTAATATTTCAATTAATAGATCATGTTTGAAACTGTATATAATATAACCAAAGATAATGAATATAGAACATACTTAGAATTCTTGATTTTTTCATAGCAGTCAAGCAGCAACCTGTAAAAATGACCCAACATGCAAAGTTACAAAATCAAGTGAAATGAATGCCATCTTTTTTGCAGGGCGAGTTCAAAGTGACTGAGCGTTATCTCACAATGAGTCAACTTTGCTCAGCCCTGGAACAGCAAAGGGTTAAAGAGATGTTTGGCTCTGGCACTGCTGTCACAGTGTGTCCTATAGGACGCATTGTCTACATGGGGGAAGTAAGTATCTGGGACATTGTAACATAATATATAATTTAATTATGTAAATGTATGATCTAATTTAAGATATGTTTGGTTCCACTAATAGTAAATTATAGAAGTTGTGGGACTATCCCTCTTTACTTATTTCAGTTACTGAATGTTCAAAAACCTTGATCTGTTGTTGTTTCATAGTATTAATGCATCGCTCTGTGTTCATTATTTTTTGATCTAACCAAAAAAAAAATGTTTTTTTTCCACCAACATAAAGCATGTAAAATAAAAACAATGACATTTCTTAAACATACAGTATATATTTAATGAAAGTATTCAGACAGATCACAGTTTCACCAACAGCCAACCTTTCCACTCCTCTTGGGCCTCCAATTTTCCATCTTAATATGGACAAAAAAAACCTTTAGGTTATGTATATAACCCCGGTTCTATGAGTAATATGAGTGAGATGTCTCACCATGGGGTACACACTCCCTGTAGCCCTCAGAATACACATTCTGAAAAGAAAAAGCAAAATCAGCATCAGAAATATTTGGATATTTCCGTGGATAAATCACTTCCGTTACAGTAGCTCCCTAGTGAAGAATTTAAAGCAGGGTGAAATAAGAAACACAAGACACGATACATACAATGATCAAAATGTAGACATGAAGACCTAATAAGAATTATATAAACATAAGAAATTAAATATGTATACATATCCATAAAAATACAAGTATTCAGTATAAACTCGTAAATCTACAAAAGTACAATCAAAAAGCAGTTGGGAATATGAACCATTGTGTTTATTTATTTTTAGCATGTTTTTCAATTTAAAATCAAGGCCCAATATGACATTAAATTACCACATATGTATGTTTTTGGACAGTATTACACATTTGCACATTATTTATCCCTAGAAAACAGGTGAGCGGAGGTCTAGCAAGTGTAGAAAAATTGAAAAATGTGTCAATGATCATTTAAAATTGAGGTTAATTTGCCAGTTGCTAGTTTTTCACTGAAAATTTAATGGAAATAACTACAGTATTTGACATGGACTAAATCCTCCGCTTACATATTTTGGAACCACATCATGCATTTCTATTGTGTTTTTCTTGCATCTACTGCTGGTTCTCGAACTGGTGTTCAATGGCCCTCAGGTGTGATTTTTTTGTTTATTTTTTCAACTGTTTTTCATGTTGTATCAATACAAAAGTGTATATTGGCTTTACTTGTGACAAGACCGGGGCCCTCACTCTGAAAAACACATTTGGCCAACTAGCGTTTTTGTGTCCATATACTGCATTTACTTGCATTGCAATGACAAGAATGACGTTGACATTTTGTGCTGCAGGATTTGCAAATTCCAAGTCACAATCAACACCTGCAGTTGACTTCCAGGATTACAAAAGAGCTCACAGATATTCAGGTATGTTCATCACAAACACTTACAATTATGAAGTGACACCACAACGTTGGTTCAATACTGTAAACCATTGTTTCCTGAGATCTATTGAGCTCCTGTGTATACTGTATACTCTTTCTATTTGTTACCATCAGGATTCTGTGTTCTCATTCTTATGGATTGGCATAAAATAGGCTTGAAATGAAGAGATACATTTGGGTGAAAAGCATCTTTCAAAATAAAGACTATAAGAAAAAATTTAATTATGTCATTATCTTTGATCTTCAAAATACATCATGCACTATAACACTACTGGTAATTTTGTTACACTGCGACTAGAGCAAGCCTCATTAGTTATGTTTATTGTGTGGGTCACATATCTGTAGGTAATGAGTAAAGCCCTGTTAATACAGTTTACAGTCTTCACAACGCCACAGGTGTAAATACACTAATGACTTCTGCTGAAGGCTTGCTTTGTGTTAATAAATGAACTGTCCATTCAGTCCTTTAGCTTGTTCATAACTCTTATTTTATTACTTAGTAAAGTTTTATTACTTTTTAAATCATTATAGTTCTCGTACATTATCCAGGTTTTCTGGCTAAGATTCTTAAAGTCGTAACGTGGTTTGAACACGCACCTTGTAGCTATTTAGTTGTAGTATTATGTCCTACGCTTCCAACGGTGTGTTAACCATCTTCAACAACCTTGTGTCTTGGGTATGAAAGTAGATAGAATTAATGAACCACAAAAAATAGCAACGTAATTCAACAAAGTTTGTGGTTGGAAAAGTTTTACCCAAAGAAGTATGTTTGTGTGGAGTTTGGCTCCTTGTTGCCAGCTATTCCTAAAGGCTGTGCCCACACAGGTGCTCCACACAGAGCTCAGTGGGAGGTGTGTCTAATGTTTGCAGACAGATGTTTCTAGGTTCTCTCGTGATATTACTACAGCTTTTTAAAACCTTTACATTCCATCAAGCAAATCCATTTAAACCATATTTGGTAGCGATGTAATGTTGTGCCACATTGATTCTGTTTACTAGAGCATATGTCCACAAAGGGCAGTGCTAACTGTGCTAACACACAATGCTAGCTGTGTGCACACAATGCTAGCTGTGTGCAAAGCTTCAAAATGTCCTTGATTGCAGGCCTGGACAAAGACTTGATGATGACACTTTAAATGTTTGGAATGCAGGATATTTAATGCAAATTCTGTCTTTGTCTTCCGCATCTGTGAATTAGAGATGTTTGATATTAGTTTTTGCCAATATTCGATATTGTTACCACTTAACTTCTGATTTCCGTTATTAACAGATAACGTTATGTATATCGATGCCCCGCCTTCAACCTAATTTCAGGTTCAATTATACATGATCTCCATGGAAGTAACACGTTAATTCTCCTTTTAATGTGACGCTCCACTGGATTTATTGCACAAATAAAAATCATCTGTGCAAAATGAAAAAAATAATTCAACTTTAGCTACGTAAAAACTGCCGTTTTATTTTTAACATGTCCCAAAAACAGCAGCACATATTGGATTTTCAATATCATTGGGGGTAAAAAAAAAACAAAAAAAAAAACTGCCTTCTATTTTTAAGTATTTTCTCAAAATAGTTTTTCATGCTCTTCCGTAAAAACACACAACAACAATACATTGATGTTTGTCAAGAAAAGACTACATTACAACACAACATTTAGTGTCACTTAGAGCTTTAAATCTTTGCCCGAACCCGACCCAGATTGGTTCAGTCTATGATTTTAACACGTTGGACTTGGGCCCTGCGCGTTAATGAAGTGCCAGGTGATGCGTCTCGATTAGTGCGAGAAAGACGCACATATGGAGGCTGAGGAGGTGAGTGGAAGGCTGGCCTCTGTCACATTAATACATTATGATAAAAAAAAAAAACACACACACAGGTGACTCGTTCTGGAGCTGTGTGCTGTCACATACAGTATGTAGAGAGCATGTCTCTGAGTTGTGTGTTACAGCACTGTTACCGCATGTTTTGTGGCAGAAATAAACTGGTATGTAGCGGTGGGGGAATAAATTGATAGCGATACTAATCATCCACAATTCTGAATCGATTAATAAACTTCAAAAATCTATTATTATTTTTTTTTTTAATATATATATGTAATTTTTTGAATTACAAGTCAATCAATGAAAATAGAAACACGAAACCACAACAACAACAAAAAAACAGACAAAGTACAGGATGAAAGCAGTTGTACAATTCTTGTAGTCACTGAGAGTTGAGACTTACTTCTGAAAGAAAGGGGCAGCTGGCCTAAGCTTTTATTTACTGTAAGCTATTTAATTTATGCAAGTTATTTCTTCTACAGTACGTAAGTTTTTATTTTTTTTATCATGAATAAATGTTACATTTTGTCGTAAGTTTGCCTTTGTGTGATTACATCATTGGAATCAGTTTATTTAAAATGATCTTATGCAAACTGTATTGTTATGATGCCATAATTTGCCTTAACACACTAAGCATTGCATACATTTTTTAATCGAGAATCGGTTAAAACAAGAATCGATTGTGAATCAAATCGTGACTCTAAGAGTTATCAAAATCAGATCTCGAACTGGTCATATACGCGTTTATCATCTCGCATTGACTATTGTAATGCTTTTTTTTCACTTGCTTTAATAAGTCGACCTTAAACAGACTCCAGATCGTACAGAACGCTGCTGCCAGACGTTTAACTGATGCTCCCAGAACATCCCACATTACTCCCATTTTTTCTTCTCTGCACTGGCTTCCATTTAAGTTTCGAATAGAGTACAAAATCTTAGTTCTTACTTTCCGAGCGTTACATGGTCAGTCCCCTCAATATATCTCGGACTTGTTGTGCCCCTACACTTCAGGGCGAAGCCTTCTGTCTTCAGGCCAGGGTCTCCTAAAGATCCCAAAAACTAAATTTAAAACCCGAGGAGACCTGGCGTTTCAGGCTGTGGCCCCCAGACTCTGGAATAACCTGCACCAGCCTCTCAGGGAGCTTAAATGTGTGGACACTTTTAAAAAAAACTGTTGAAGACTTCACTTTTCAGAAAAGCTTTTAGTTAACTGGATTTTACATTTTTATTATCCTTTAACATTGCTGCTTTTAAGATGTTTATGCACCCATGTTTCATTATTCTATTATGATGTTGCACTTGTATTTTCACCACAGCTCTGTACAGCACTTTGTGATTTTATCCGCAAAAAGCACTTTATAAATAAATAACTTACTTACTATGAATCGGAATCGAATCGTGATCCTAAGAACCCAAAGATTGACATCCCTACTGGTATGTACTGTGTACATCCTTCTGGACGCTGCTAGAAAGAGAAAGTAATGAGTGAAAGATGATCCCTGGTCTAATCGGGGAGCATGGAAAGTGGGAGATAGTGGCAAAACAAACCCCTGAGTTCTTTCATTAAGCTTGTTGTAATTTCACGAACCCAGTTATTGCCTCAGCCATTTATGATCTTCAAAGCCAAGATGCCAGCAAAAGAAGCCTTGAACAAGTGGGAGGCGAGGAGGAGGAGGAAGAGGAGGAGGAGGAGGAGGAGGAGGAAGAACATTTGGAGGCTTGTGGAGGAGGAAAAGCTTAATGAACAATAAAATTGACAAAACGCTAGAAACTGTTCTGTGCTGTTCCTTCTTCTAGTTAATTAGAAATCGTGTTCTTTTGTTTCCCCTCTGACGTTTATTTACTTTCTCACTTCGACCATTAAAGGAAATTTGCAACACAAGATGTAAATAATTGGATTTGTCTTCACAGCTGTCATGGATTGGGGAACATTTTGTTGTGATTTTTTATTATGCTTCTATTTGCTGTGTTTAGTTGTGTTGCTCTCTCTTCATGTCTGAGTTTGGAGATTTTCTCAAGGGTATTTGATCTTGGCCCTTTTCATTTGTGTTTTTGCTTGCAATCAGAAAAGTTTTCATGGTGAAAGTTGTTTTTTTAACTAATTAAAACTAGATGATGTATGAACTGGCTTGACTGTCATGTGTTTATTTGTGTTCCAGCGTGGACGTACAACCAGCAACTGGACATACCTGGTGTAACGGTGATGTGGAGGACGGACAATCCACGGACAAGATTAATCAGAGTGCGTCGATGCAAGACAAACTGTACGCAGGCTGTAACGTGAAAAGATTGTGCAATCGTCTTAACTTTTACTGCAATATGCAGGAAAGAGCAAGTTGCAGGCAAAACAACTGAGGCGATGTCAGCCAACTTTACTTCCTTTAAAGCTTCCTTCATAACAAATACACAACTGTCCAACATAATTAATAACATGTCTCATGCAATAATACAGAAATTACTTACAATATACCAGGCTTCATGCTTCTTCTGTTTTAAGAGCTGATATTAAAGTGTATTAATGAATTCAGTATTAAAAGAAGACTAAAACTTTAATGCCTTGATTGAAAATTTGACTCTAGTTCAGAAATTAACATTATGTTGTTTATTGATACACTTTATTTATCTATTTGTTTATCTATGTAAGCTGTTAGTCTCCTGTGATAAAGCCAGTACATCAAGTGTAACCTGACATATATAGAATAGGAAATTAGCCATTTCACACATAATAAAAGCCAATATTTTGGTCTTCTGAGATTTCATGACTGGTAAAATCACTTATTTCTTCTGCCGCAATATTATTTTTTTTACCTGTATCACCTTTTCTTGGCAAACCACCAGTCTCGCATACCCACCAAATTCAGTGCTTAGATTAAAATGTTCTATTGATTATTTTACACAAAAGCCTCTTTTAAAGATTTATTATGTTTCTATGGGGTGCTGAAAGTAAGAATTTGGTCACAGATATGTTTTCAATATTTACCTCACTTTTACACATTTAGCTCTTTTTCCTCTCATCTAAGACATAAATTCAAGTAAAACATATCAACAATATGATAATAAGTTAAAAAAAAAATTCTTTTTAAATTTAAATCTAAATGTATAGTTTGAATTTAAAATGGTAAGATCAAATCTAAATATTAAATTTACATCTTAATGCTATATTTAAATGTAAATGTTAATATGAATCTAAATGCTTAATTTATATCTAAATGGTGAATTTAAATTAAATGTTAAATAAAATTATAAATGCTTAGTTTAAATGTAAATGTAAATATCAATCTAAATGCTTTATTTATATCTAAATGGTAAATGTAAATTACATTTAAATATAATTATAAATGTTTAATTTAAATCTAAATGGCAAATTGAAATCAAATTGCTGGATTTAAATCTAAATGCTGAATGTGTGGAAAGCTAAATATTTAGAAAATATTTAAATGCCCAAGGAACCCATGCCCATTCTAGTGCCCTCAACTCGTGAGGCCCCACCCACACCTTTAGAGCCAGCACTTACTGAACTATGTCACGAGTGAAAGTGTTTTAAATGCTGTTAAAATGTGGTTAGACTAATTTGTGAGCGTGAAAACTGCTCACAAATTAGTTTTACCTAAATATATGTCATATATAATGTCATCTTTATCCATCTTTAAATTGCACACAAAAGTTTTAAACTTTACTGTAGCCTTCCTTGGATAACTGAAAGTAATATCCTTGTGGTTTGACGTCTTCTGTCCTGAAAATAAGGCTTAAACCAAACGTTCTTATTCTTGTTTTCAAAATATGTTCTATACAAAATATATTTTACATTATATGATTTTTAAGGAAAACATTATCTACCATTGATGATAGAGGTAAAGATAGCCAAAGAGTGTATCTCAACAAGAAGTTCACAATCTCACAAGATGATCCTGACAATCCAATGGAGTGCAAGCACTTTGTCTTCCAGTACACACAAAGAAAACCGACACACACACTCAGACCACCTGGAATACGACCAAAGCCATCAGCACAATGCAGTCATAACAGAAAGCCATCAAACTGGAGAGCACTTGGCCGTTTGTGCACAAATCCAGTCACACATCGCTCCGCATACACAATGCTAGCTCCAAATTAGAAGGTCAGCAGCGATGACCACCACTCAATTTACGCCTCATTAGCTCTGTGTGTGTGTGTGTGTGTGTTCATAAGATGATGGCCCAGCGGCGTGCTGGATGAATTTTGGCTCTCTTAGAAGACAGATCATTTTGGTGGCAGCTCATTTCTTCAGTGCAGTGGCACAGCTGGTGTGGAGGCTTGCAGAATATGCATACATGTTCACACCAACGCACGGAAGATCGCACGCATGATCGCACAAAAAGACTCCAAAACACCATCAAGCTTTCTTAATGTAGGCCACTGGTGGAGTCGCCGAGACATGTTTCACGGCAGGTTGCACTGCAGAGTCACATTTTTCTTCCACTCTGATGTTTCCCGAGCAATTACTCACTGTGAAGTATTTCTTCACTGATCATCAGACAGAAGATTAGACTATCAAAGGTGTGCACACTGTCTTCTGCTCACGGAGATCTAATCTTACTAAATATAAGAAAGGTATTAAAGCTGAGGGGATTGATAGATACTGGTGTTGGCTTTAAATTAAATGTATCTCAGCTACACCAATAAGGAATCTTAGTTGATATTATATATACAATAAAGGAGTTTGTCAATCAGTTTTTATATATTTGTGAAAGGGAGAATGTTTTTTATATTTGTATTTTCTGATCTATGTAAAACACTTTAATGTAGTGTAGTGCCCGATCTGCACTCCAACTGTGACTGGATATTTACAGTATTATTTACGGTATTTACTCGCCATTCATGTGACTGTTCACTGCAAGACCTGTGCACATGCCTCTGCGTACATCTGTGGAACTGAACAGTAGTTTTGTTCACTGTGCTTTCAGTCTCCAAACCATCTTCTTCTCATTCTTTTTTATTTCCAGTTTATTTCCATGCCGTCGAGAACGCGCACTAGCATCGTTTGACATTTATGTTTATTTTTTTTACAAATCCTGCCCTATGCTCCTTTAAGTGTTTGTATCATTGGAAACTTGGCTTTTGAGAGTAACTACCTTACTAAAAAAATCAGCCTGAATCAAGAGTCATCTTCGTCATCTTTCACGTTTCCTTTTTTGCCAAATTGAACAAAATATTGCTGTAACTTAATAGAAAGCAAAACAAGCTCACAAAGCACTAAAACATTGACAATGAACCCTAGAGGCTAATCGCTGCACTGTCAGTCTATTAACTCTTAACAATGGCTGTCAAATGACTTTCAGAGGTAAAACAAAATATTATAACAAACAACAAGTTAACAACAATATTTTGAAAGTAATTAAAATATGGTTTATGTAACAATATAAATAATATTCACATTACTTGACCACATTTTTAGACTTTTATCGTAGATTATGTGAAAATTCAAGGCCTTGAGAAAATGGTTTTGAGTGAATATTGAAAGACTTGGTCCATACTAGTAGGGATGGATGGATTGATGGATGGATGGCACATAATGGTAAAAGTATAATTAAAACATCCTGAAATCACAGTAATCCTTCTAGACTAATTCATTCATCTTTACTGGTTTGAGGAGAGCAGTGATGCCAAAGTGTTTCTGTGTCTCCAATAATCTCAGCTCATAAATACCCCCCTCCAGCACCTCTATTTCTTTCATCATTCCTGACTTCCTCTCTATATCTTCCACTCTCCTTCCTTCTCTCTGTTCCTCACACAGATCAGGGACCCCTGAAGGCCACTCCCATTCAGCCTGGAGACTGTGATGATGTTTTAATTGTCACTTCTTGTTAAGGCAGCTGTGACATTCTCATGGGGACAGAGGGGAAGCGGCCGGCACAATCAGAGGAAATGGAGAAGAGAGAGAGAGAGAGAGAGAGAGAGAGAGAGAGAGAGAGAGAGAGAGAGAGAGAGAGAGCTGGCACCCATTCAGCGGTGGAGTGCTGTTTGGCTCTGAGCTGTGTGCCTCCATGCCTCCTTCCCTCTCTCCCACCCTCTCAGGCCATGATCTGATTTGACAAGCGCAATGCTGTCATCTTGAGTTTGTCCAATTTGAAATTCTAATTAATGAATGTGGCGCCACTTTGTGTTTTTGTCGTTGTTGTTGTGTTGCAGCTCTCCTTCGTCTTCCTCCTCTCAGGCCAGTTTGCCTTCTATTTGTCTTTTCTTTAACCTTCTTTCTTCCCTCTCTTCTCTCGTCTTCCTCCGACTGAGCTGTACGGCTGCCCCGCCACTCGCTTTGGGTGAGATTGTGGCCTCACACCAAAGCAGATTATATCAGTGGCTCTGGGTCATCCAATTAGACTCAAACTGTGAGTGTGTGTACGGGGTAAATATATGCCTGCATCATAGTCCTAAGAACAGAAGAGGAAAGAGAACCATGAAGTAAGCGAGAGTCATAGAGTCATTTTTCTATTCTGAAGCTTCATGTATTTACAGTTGAATGGTCACTAAAGCTCTGTAAGAATTTGATGGACTTGATGACAATAAAAAAGCTAGTCACTCAGTTGGAATGTCCAGATTGAGATGTGTTTCCATTACAGTTTTTTGCTAAATAAAAGTAATATTTTTTAAATGTCGACAAACTTAATTGAACGTGTTTCCATTGAAGGTTGTATTGTTTTGGATCCTTGAAACTCTCGTGAAATCTCATCCCGCAAGACTTTACTCTCCTCATGTTTTCTTGGAGAGAAGGGGTCATGTGACCAGGTACGTCTCGCCCTGTGCCTTGAAATTGCAAGAAAAAAGTGTTCACGCGGCGTTTTTGCGACACATTCCAATATTGAAACACATAAAAATGCCTCCTTATGAAACGTAAAAACCTTTTTCTGATATTTGAGTGTTTTTTTAATATTTTAATTAATGTGTTTCCATTACCAGTTTTTATTGCACTATTTAGATTTTGTGCATTTCCAAGGGTAAATGGAAACACAACTAGAGATAAGTGAGTGCTCATGGTGAATAGTGTAATTAATCACCAGGGCATGTCAGGGAATGTGCGGGGCCACAGCAGCGTCTCGAATGCGCATCCCTGGAAGTTCCACTTTTTCAAGTCGGTGGGCAGAAAATCCAGAGTTCTGAATTGGCTGGAACGCAGCATTACTGATCCAGAGCTGCTCTGGTGCTATGCAGTGTACCTTTAAGAAGCAGTGCTTTAGAGTATAAGTTATCACAAAAAGGAACACTCGCGAGTTTCCATTAACCTTGGAAATTGTCAAAATCTCAATAGCGCAATAAAAACTGGTAATGACAACACCTGAATATTGAAAAAACATTCAAATATCGCTAAAAAGATTTTACGCTTTCATGAGGAGGGATTTTAGACGTGTCACAAAAGAGCCATGGAAACACTTTATCCGCAAATACATGTCACAGAACGTGATGTACATGGTCACATGACATGGTAGGTGTAAACAGAAGAGGAGACCGGGACCTTTCTTAGCATTATACTAATGATTACTGCCACATTAGACGTGAAACAACAAAGGAATACAGAGTGACTTAAGGAGGTTTGGAGCTTCCATCTTCCTGCAGCGAAGTCTCACGGGATGAGATTTAACGGGAGTTACAAAATTTCAGCTCAAAACAGCCTTTAATGGAAAAACGTTCAAAGTGCAATTAAACTGCGCATTAATCTGTAATGGAAACACAGCTATTGCTACATAATGCAGGACTAGTAACATAGCCCTAACACGTTACTGTCCAACACTGCACAAAGCATATATATATATATATATATATATATATATATATATATATATATATAAATCAATTATTTGAAACAACAAAATCAATAGTAATCTTCTTTTGCTCATATTTACAATATCGGAGATAATACTAGAATTAATCCAGTTGATTAAGATTCTACCATTGGTTATAGTTATTTTTTGCTCTCTACATGAAGGTGTGTGAGGCAGATATCAGATAGGAGTGTTTCCTCACCAGCTGATGGTGCTCTCTGCCCACAAACCACACCACTGCTCCACAGCTCGGCCTCTCACGGGGAGAAAAAGAGCAGAAGAAAAAAGCAGAGGGAGTGAGTTTTTGGAGGCCTGCCAATCATGATGAAAAACCAGTGCAGAACTAATCTATTTCCATGCCCATCTTAATCCATGAACACAACGATGGCATCATTTAATCACAAAATCATCACCGCCATCACCACCAGCACAAACCACCACCTCCTCCTCTTCCTCGCTCCCCTCCCCCTACATTAATAAAAATGGGCCTTTTTTTTTCTGGTAAATAAGAGGTTGTGATTAAAAGCAGATTAGTGCGCCTTCAAACGGACAGACAGACAGGCCCTGATGGGTTTTGTTAACATGGAAGTAACACTGGATGTCAGTTGTGCACAGCTGACATTACATCAGCGTGATCCTCCTGCCGCTTGTGTTATCGCTCATGGCTTAGAGTTTTAGGGGACTTTTTAACAGCAGCACTGCTTAAGAGCTTAGAGTAAATGGATGGACGGGTAGATGGATGGATGAATATCAGTCACACACACACACACACACACTCACGTACAGACACAGTAACACACGCACTGAGATCAGTGTCACTCAAACAGCTTCAGCATCAAAGCCTGATTTGCTTTGTGGTAAAATGTGTTTTATTTCTCACCACTGTTGTAATGGAGATGCTCCAACTGTCATGCGACAAATTCAAATTGCATTTTTGAAGTGAACAAGAGAGGAAGAGTATCAACCTTTTTACAGTGCAGGGTCCTTTTTTCCTTTAAGTACGTTTGACTGTATCACAGGACAAATCAGACCTCTTTATTTCCATTACACATAGCACAACACAACAAGAGTTTTTTTTAATCTCTTTTGGGTACATACACCGTTTCCATTAAGGTTGGGTCATTCAACTGGCGGCCCCGCGGGACACTTACACAACTTAAAGTTTTATTTCTGATATTTCTTAATGTCTGTCTGGTAGGCCCTGACACTCCGTTGCTTTGGTTTGAACACACAACTGTGAACTGTTTTCATGACCATAAGGTCACGGAGGAGCTAAGCACAGACCGCCTTGTGATATATGGCTAAGACATATTTGTACCAGCCTCTCATGAGTGCGGTGCAGGAAGGAGGGCCTGGGTGCAGAATGAAGATACACAGACACTGAGAAACATAGTTGTCGTCTTCTGGCTATACCTGCATGTGTGACTTAGTCTCCTAAACTTTGCTTGTGAATAAAACCTCTTTGGAAATGATATTACTCTTGTCATCTGTCCATGACTGTTCATTTAAAAGATCCGGAAACAAGGTGGAGTAAAACCTTACAAA
Organism: Gouania willdenowi; assembly: GCF_900634775.1. Classification (NCBI taxonomy): domain Eukaryota; kingdom Metazoa; phylum Chordata; class Actinopteri; order Blenniiformes; family Gobiesocidae; genus Gouania; species Gouania willdenowi. The sequence goes on along the minus strand of NC_041049.1, from coordinate 20,158,807 downwards.
TTGAAGTAAAACAACTTTAATGGCAGTTCAGGAATCTTGCCAGAATAAAGAAAAGGAAGACAAACATGAAACACAACATGCTGCTAATCTGTGCAGACATGATTTTGCATCTAAGTGTGGAAATTACTATTTTCTCTCTACATTTTTTAATATACATTGTTATTTCAATGTGTTTCGAGATACATTATAAACAAAATGTTCTCTTAGTAAAAAGGTCTACAGGTGCTTCTCTACAATATAAAAGCTTTTTCAATCATGGGTCGTTTCTAATTGCACTTAAATAAATGTATTGTGAGTATTTCATCAGATACATTTGCAGATGTTTGTTAATTGGCTTAATGGCTTTGAAAAATGTGAAGCCAGCTCAAGTTGTTTGTTTGAATAGATTTGTTAAAACTAAAGGTTGTATCTGGTTAACAAAATAATCTTGTTTTTCAAAGATGTCACTGTGGAATTATGGCACTGGTTGTACTCTGACACTAGACTGTACCTATTTAGTGGTGCATTAGGTTTGGTCCCACATCACTAAACATATGCTAGCAAACTAAAGTTTGCAGAATGGATGCAACTTTAAAGCTTTACGTCCACATTCTTCGTTTCTGCACTGCTAACCATCACTATGGTTCTATCCCGACCGATGGCGGATACCAGCAACCACTTGTTGCATTTGTGGTTCGAACATGCTGAGCAGCGCACCCCAACAACTAGTGCAGCAAGATCACAGAAGAACTACAAGTTCACACTGGATCAAGTGATAACAAAACTGTTGATAAAGCATGAGCAACATCAAAATGATAAAATCATTTGTGGTCAGACCCTAACCCTAATTGAAATGCGAACAATCTTGATTCGCTACATTGGTTTTATATTTACTACTATGAATGGTGCAATCTAAATCCATGCTAATTTAAGGGCCTTTAAAAGCAGTCGGAGAAAATAGTACTCCTGCTTATTTCTGATGGAGCAGTCTGACATGAAGAACCAGGGCCTGACCTGAGATGCTGTGCGGTGCATGAGGTGGGATTTGAACAATTGACTAGAATAGGTGCATATCTGCTCTGCAGTATGTGGAATCTGAGCTTTAAGGTTTCATTTACTTTTTACTAGACAGAAAGCTTTTTTCTGCAATGCTTTGTGGGTCCTGTTTTTATTTGTTTTGTATCAATTTGTGTGTAAGTAGACTACCATCCTAATTCTAAAATCTGACAGCTTACTATTTCCGAAAGAGCTCAGATTCAGATTCAGAAGAGAAGGAGGAGGCGGGACGGAGCGTCAGTGGACACAAACATCCTGGAGAATAGAACGGCTGGGTTGTAGGGCAGTCAATGTAGATAAATGATTTGTTTTTGGCCAGGTTAAGTACAATTTTTGTCAGCCTTAAACAGTATATTCAATATGGTGGCCCTAATCTCGAAAGCTGAAATGTTAACTTCTCCAAGTCAGATTCCATCTCGCGTAGACGTTCCAAAGTAGCATCCTGCTTACTTTTCAGTTTGTTTATGAGAGTGTTAAGAACCCTGCACAATCCATCAGATATGACAGGCAGCTGTCCCAAAACAGCTGCCAACGTAATCCGGACTTTGCGATAGATCAGAAAACTGCCAGCTCCAATCAGCAGCATACCTGCTAGCATAATTCCAATTAGGTAGAAGTCTTCAACGTCCTCAAGGATAGACAGACACACAATCCTCTACTTGTCCCAGGAGTTCATCGTGTATCCAGTTGCAAATGTTCCGTCAGGACAGACGGGCTCACCTCTGCCCATTCTTTCTCTTGAAAACATTTGGGCGATTGCATTAAGAGACCAGCTGATCAATTCCATAACAATTAATTTTGGATAGAGATGTCGAGAGAGGTTCCTATTCGATTCTGGAAAAAAGACAGTACAAGACAAAGCAGCAAGCAGGGCCAGATAAGAGAGGGAAGGAGCCAGAGAAAAAGCGTCCACCTTCGTTGAGAGCAAGAAGAAATGGTTTACGATATTCTATTTACTTTGCTATGGAGCAAATTTCCAAATTGTTTTTTTAACATGCTGTTTTCCATTACACAGTATAGTGTTTATCACCACACAGTCTTTATTTTCTTTTTCAATGTGTTGCCAAGTCGCTGAAGGTGGACTTTATACTTTATTCACAGGTGAACACACACTGTCTTGGAATGAAGAACATCTATTTATTATGTATGTGTGTGTGTGTGTGTGTGTGCTGGTCGTTGGTCCTCATGGTGAGTAATCTTCTCCTAGCCTGGCGGCTGGCACTGTTTGGTCTCCCTGCAGGTGAGAGTGAGTCACACACACACACGAGCACACACACACACACACACACACACACACACACACACACACACACACACACACACACACGGGCACACACATACCGTATATACAGTGCCACCCCGACTGACCACCACCATGTGCCAGCCCAACAACCTTTGCAGCCAAGCAATAATTACATTCACCTGAGATGCTGCTGCTTCATGTTAGTCGTATTTTTGCCAGTGATGTGGTGCTGCACAATTTACATATTGTCTTCCCTTCATTTATATCAAAAGAAACATATCTTCTTCTTTTCCATCCAGCGTTTGACATTTTTGATGCACAGTTATATTGTTGCAGACTTGGCCTTGTCACATTAAATAATAGTTCATGATGTTTTCCATTGAGAAGTGTATTTTTGAACCCTGATCTCTCTGGGTGTGATGCAACAGGTGTGTGTACGTGCACTGATGGATACAGCATCCAATAAAGGCCATAAAATAGGAATAAACTGACTTTTTTCCAGCATCTTTCCTGCCAGAATGAGAATCAGAATCAAAAATGTTTTATTTATCCCAGGAGGAAATTAGTCACTCAATCCGACACCACACGGAGGAATTAGGTTGTTTATAACAAACTGACAGGTTGTTATAAGCAGACATGAGCCACGGCTGAGTGAGTAAGACAGTATCAAACCAAGCCTCCAAACTACGGTTCAGAGTTATAACCTGACGGAATCAAACAATATATGTTTATATATTATATATCCTCATTACACCTTTATCTTACTTGCTATTCACCGGCATTTATTTATTTGTTTATTTGTCACTTAGCAGGATTATGTCAAAAGTTTGTTTACTCCACATAGTTTCATCCTGATCGGATCCAGATTGGGCATTTTATTGTGATTTTTCAAAAAACAGGGGTGCCCGTACATTTCAACCTACTGTATAAATGTCTTCCAAGCCTTTACAGTGTGAATGATCATGTTACCATGATCAGGATCACTGATCCAGATAACTGCCAAAATCTGACAAAAGGGATGTTTGGTGCTTGGCAGAGAGTGCTCTTTGAATGCTCTTGATACTGATTGGATTTTTATTCATTTATTTATTCAATTGTTCCTTTCATGAAAATGCAAACCGACATAGATTATTACATCAAATAATATCACAGTCCAAATGACAAATTTTCATGATAGGAAAGGAGCAGTGTGAACAATGTCGTTTCATTAATTGTAAACAACTGTATCAATACATTTTGATACAGTTGTTGTTCACATGCATTTTTTTTTTTTTAATTCACCCATTGTCTCGTTCATGTCACTTGAAAAAATGTTGTCTTCAAAAACTGTGAGAAAATTTTTTTGGACAAAGAAATCTAAAGGCTCTAGTTCACGGGTGTCAAACTCATTGTGGCCCACTGTAGCGGGCCACAGATTTTAGGCGGGAAAAAAAGAAAAAATGTAACATCATTGTGCCCTAGTTTTCAATATCAGTTCAATTCACTTCAGAAAATTCTTGATTTTACCTATTTTTGTATAATTTTGAGGAATTTTGTAAAAAAAAAACTTGTGGAAAAGTTGAGTTCTTTCCGCAATTTGCAATTAGACGTGACTGCATTCATGTGATATAAACAAAGGAAAAATCAAAGCTCGTAAAATATTGTAGAGTTTCATTACATTTGTGAATTTAGGAAAGCTACAACTGGATTATTTGGTAAACAATTTTAACAATAATTCATGTTTTCTCTGTGATTTTTATTTTCTCCTGCGGGCCAAATTGGATGCTCGGATTAGGCCCCTGGGCCTTGAGTTTGACACACATGTGCTCATTTGAGGTCGAGTTTATTAATTATGTAAAACCTCTTTTTTTTTGTTAATTGATTTGTTTAATTGTATTTTCAAATTTTGTTCCTTGCCTCTTCCAATTTTCCCCTTTATCAAATCAGCAAATTAACTAAATGTAAGTTTAAAATTTGTATATTTTTTTGTGCTATAATAGCTTTGGTAGTTTCATTTAACAAAAGTATTACAAAACTATCCATAAAATTCCCAGAGGTGCTCCTCTAGGTATGTTAGTTACCTATATGTTAGTTATAGTAAGTCAGTAATAATGCTTGCTGTTTAAGACAAACTTTATAGAGCTATCTATTGATTACATGTCTGTAGCCTATATCCAACAATATCCCAGGCTCTTGGTATTAAAGGCTTGAAGCAGAAGGTACTTTTCTGCTTTGTCATGTTTGACTGTATATAGGCCAGTAAAGAGAGCTGTCTGATTAACCTGATAAAGCATATTTAATTATCTGCACTTTATGTATTTATCACACAGGAAGTTGCACCGATAATCATGAAGTAGCAGCACCAGGAATACTGAAGATATCCCGAAGTAAACATAATTAACTTACATATTTGACATGACTAGGAAATGTTGGTTGTGACCCATATTTAAGAGAGCTTACCACGGATAAATACAGCTGTCTCGCATATGATGACTGCACAGACATTACAAATCAGCATAGCAAGACTACATCACAGCACTTAACTAATGGCTCCATCAATCAGCCAGAAGTCATGGATTTATAAAGAGCGCTGCCGTGTGTGCCTATGTGTCTGCGTGTAATGCCCTTCTCTCCCATTTGCTAATCAGATATCATAATTTACTCCAGCAGAATATTGAAATATGTCGACCAGCATTTTTATCACTCCATCATCAATGACTAAATGACTCTCAAAGAGGCTGCCGTGACAGCACGCGTGTGTGTGTGTGTGTGTGTGTGTGTGTGTGTGTGTGTGTGTGTGTCTGTGTGTGTGTGTGTGTGTGTGTGTGCACTTCACTTTTAAGTGTGCTACAGTGATGTTCTTTGGAATTCACAATGTATGTTTGCCCCTGAGCACGAATAAAACATTTAAAGATGGTAATTGCCATTTACTCTCAGCTGCGCAACTATTCCCAGGAGAGAGAACGCCGGTACTCAATGTGAAAAATGGACACATGCACAGATTCCCACACAGCACACTTTCTAGGATTCTTTTATCGTAACACAGTTAAGTTCTTCTGCTTAATTTTGGTTTTGCAAAGTCTTTGCATTTCATATGTAGTCACCTTACAATGGACATCCAGCAAACATCCTTCATAGCACACTTCTATAGGTTTTGGTGTTGCTGTAGTCTTAAGCGCTAACTAGAATTTCCATTTGAAAAACATCCATTCATCCATCCATCTTCTTCCGCTTAGCCGTTTCCGGGTCGTGGGGGCAGCATCCTCAGTAGGGAGGCCCAGACTTCCCTCTCCCCGGCCACTTCCTCCAGCTCTTCCGGGGGGACCCCGAGACGTTCCCAGGCCAGCTGAGAGACATAGTTTCTCCAGCGTGTCCTAGGTCTTCCCCGGGGCCTCCTTCCGGAGGGACGTGCCCTGAACGCCTCACTAGGGAGGCGTCCAGGGGGCATCCTAATTAGGTGCCCGAGCCACCTCATCTGGCTCTTCTCGATGTGGAGGAGCAGCGACTCTACTTTGAGCCCCTCCCGAATGACTGAGCTTCTCACCCTATCTCCAAGGGCGAGCCCAGCCACCCTACGGAGGAAACTCATTTCGGCCGCTTGTACCCGCGATCTTGTTCTTTCGGTCATGACCCATAGCTCATGACCATAGGTGAGGGTTGGAAAACAAAAGCCTGTAAAAAAAAAAAAAAAACATTAGTCCCTGACAACAGGCCATGACTTAAAATAAAGAAAATAGTACATTTTCCTAACTTGAAAATTAGGAATACAGAGGGAAATGCTTCCCTTTATGCTGAATTATTTTTCATATGTATATTTAAAAACAAATAGAAAATACCTGCATCGAAGAACAATAGGTTGCAAATTATTTCCGTAGACAGATTTTTAAAATAAAATCTAGACTTAAAAATGCCTTTATGCAAAGATATGAAATGATGTATGAAGCAATGAAGTGACCAAGTTTAATAAATAACACTGTCCTATGGAAACTACTGAGTGTTTTGAGCATCTGTTCACAAACTGAAGTGGATTTAAGAACGATTTAAGAAAGAACAATGTTTGTAAAATCTCCTTCTTCTAATTACCTTACTGAAAACACTTTATCCAGAAGAAAAGTAACCAACTTACCGGATACAAAGGTGAGAGAACACGCATACCATTAAAATAATGACCATGATTTTAATAGTTTGAGCTCTGCCAACCTAACCAGTTCAACCCATTTAGAATAAATCTATCAGCAACTTTTGGGTTGCAACCAACAAGTTGAGAACCACTGGCATAACATCATTTCATTCATTTCAGAATGACTGTATTGTTGTGACTATTGTCATAACAACCACACACAAAGACCTCTTTTAGCCATCAAAGCTTAGACTTGGGCACATCTGTTTCATTTCTGAATTGTATTTCCATTGCAAGTTGAAAAAAAAAAAAAGAGCTAAGATTAGAGGTACATTTCATTGTTGTTGTAAAACACATCATTAGATGAATTGTATGATTTGGAGCTAAGGGGAGTAAGCATTTGTTATTGAATGTATATTTACATATCTGCCTTTAAATTTTGGTGAAATTTTTCATACAGTTTAATATGATATTGACCCATTCTTAGTAGTTACAACAGCTTCAACTCTTGTGAGAAGTTTTTCTCCAAAGTCTAAGAGTTTCCATCCATCCATTTTCAGACCCACTTGCACCTTTTCTCAGGGTCGCGGGGAAGTTTAGGAGTTTGTTTAAGGGAATTTTGGGCCATTCTTCTAATCAATGAAGTCACACGTCTGACGAGTTGGTCTGACTTTCTGTCTCTATCTAATTCATCCCCAGGGTGTTATACCGGTATATATTGAGGTCAAGACTTTCTGCTAACCGGTTTAGTTTTTCCACACCAAACTGGCTGATCAATGTCTCTATCAACCTTGCTCCGAGCACTGTGCGCTATCCTCAAATTGTTCTTATAAAGTTTACAGCATGAAAGTGTAAAAAAAACTGTCTTGCTTCACTAAAGCATTAAACGTTTCTTTCACTTAGAATAAGCCCACAATTGCAACTTAGTTTACCACCTAGATTCAGTTTTCTTCTACATTGTAATTTATAGTTTTCTCATCCTTTTTTTTTTTTAATTTCTAGTAGTTGTTTTGTTTAAAAGCCATATTTAGCTTATTTATCTGTTTTATTTCATTCCTAATAATCTCTATGTGCTCTGTCGTGGGGAATGGATATACAGTATGTGTGTTTTTAATGTGAATCCATTTGTCTTGCTTTCAATTGCACAGAAGAGCTCATTAAACATTTGCTGCCCATGTAAATGCATGTTTACAAAGTCTGTGCCCTCTAATTTCTAATGCTGAAAGAAATATCCACATCCTCCCCAAAGACTCCTTAGAATTAGATTATATGTTGCACTAGTCTCACCAAATTTTGATACCTCCACTGTCAACAAAATAGCAAGGTTTCCTGTATCCTTATCCTCCTCCACCCATCAAAGATTGGTGCTCATCTTACCCTTTACCTCTAATGAAAAAGACAACTATTAGTAAAAGGTACCCACACTGATTGACAAGCAGACAGTTTTATGGATAGACATTTTCCATTTCCCCCAGAGAACAGAGCTGTACCACACACAGACAGACACACAGGGGGATTATTTGGGAAAATTCCGGGGCATTTGTTCCAGAGTGGCACCATGGGCTTCTGAGCACCGGCAATTCAGCTAATGTCACTGTGTGAAAGCATCAATCTGTCAACAAAACCCTACTTTGTAGGTCAAAAGGCTTTCAGCTTCATGGTAAAAAAAAAAAAAAAAAAAAGAGGTAGTTCTACATTTCTCCATTGAGTAAGAGAAAGTGGCCCAGAGTGAGCCTGAAAAGAGAAAATTGTTACCATTATCTTGAAAAGGTAAAGAAAACACACAGTGGGGAGAAAACAAATTCGCTATGAGAAGAAATAATCAGGACAGGTCTTTTCATCAGACTGCCGACCCCGTGCATTATCATAATTGATAGTGCTTATATTTCTACAGATGTAGACACCATGAAAGGAACAGAGGTAAGGAAAGCCTCATTGTGTCACAGTGCTGGATTCCTGCTCAAAGAATCCTCTGCTACCAGTACAGTACTTTCGTACTCTCTTCACAAGTAGCACACTACACTCACCTGAACCACACCTAGTCCTCGATAGTAATAAATCCAGTACAAACGCCATTACAGATAATTTATCTCTTGTCAGATTGTCTTTGCATCTTGCCTGACTCTGACTCTCCAGTACTTGTGCTCAGGTTGATGTTACAACTTCTTGCACTTGGGGCGACCGTGGCTCAGGTGGTAGTGGGTCGTCTTCTGATCGAGAGGTTGGGGGTTCGATCCCAGTACCTGACTATGTGTCGAAGTGTCCTTGGGCAAGACACTGAACCCTAAGTTGCTCCCAGTGGTCGACTCGCGCCTTGCATGGCAGTCCTGTCCCACTGGTGTGTGAATGTGAGAGTGATTGGGTGAATGAGCTGTTATGTAAAGCGCTTTGAGACTGCTTCAGTGTGGTGATAAAGCGCTATATAAAATCAAGTCCATTTACCATTTACTGGCCACGTGTCCTCGTCCCGGCCCTGGAAACTGAATTGCATTCCGACTCTGGCCAGGTCTGCTTGTTCATGCTGGAAGTTCTCCTGCCTGGCATGAAGCAGAATAGGGTTCAAATCCTGCACTGTGATCATTGATACTATTTTAGCCACCTTTCATTATTCCTGCTTCGTCCTTCATGTACAGACATCAAAGACTGTTTTGGAGTAAAGACTCAAACACACTCGGGCATACATCCGCGGAGCAGAGCCCGCCAGGCCAATCAAGTGCAAAGCTCAGATTTTACGACCGCACAAAGTTGTCCGCGTACCTGGTGTCACACAAAACACTGCTCGGTATTGTATTGACAAGTATTAAATCTAACACCGACCTGCATTTCACCCTCCTGGTGGAACAGAACAGGAGAGATGAACACGATCTTAGAGGAGAGACTGGCAGACAAGCTACAAAAGTACCAACACCTTTAAAACACGTCCCAGGAGTACAAGGACTAGTGGGAAGCGCTAAGGATTGTGGGAAATGTAGGATTTTACTGGGAACTTCTATGCGGAGGTGCCCCAGAGTCCGTATGGAGAGTCCGCTGCCCGATTATGTTTGAGCCTTAACTGTGTTACATTCATACATAGTAGTGCTCCATCCCTGTGACACATTGAGGGAGCAAATTTCAAACACGGATATTGTAGCAGTTAAAGAGTAATTAAACTCTGAGGTTTTGGCTGACATGCTTTTAGGCTGAAAGTTAAAACAAACTCCTTCAATTTGGTCTGGGCTCTCTGACCAGTTAAGACACGCCCAGTCACTCTCTAACAACAGCCCCCATCAGTGAAGGTCCTAGGTTGTATAGGAGGGGTGGGGCCAACAGTGGTGGTTTGTGACGTAAGAAGCTACCAAAAGGTCATCAGCCACCATCTAAGCCTATAGCAAAATTCTTTTGTAATCGTCAGGTTTCAACCCATAGAGGGCAGTCACTCTTACATTTTCACAACAAAATATACCAAATTGGAATACTTTTACAAAAATGTCAAGAGTTGGACTAGGCAAGGCAAGGCAACACAAATGTATTTGTAGAGCGCAATTTCATACACAAGGCAACTTAATGTGCTTTACTTGATCAAAAAGTGCAACAGAAAACATTCAACAGCTTAAAAATCAAATAATAGCCTTAAAATCATCAGCAAAAACATTTAAAACCATCTGTAAAAACATTTAAAATCAGCAACAAACACATTACATCAAAAATCTCTCTCTCAATCACACACAGTAGAGAAAAAGAGAGCCTTTGACTTTTATTTAAAAATGTTCACATTGGATGCTGAGTAGAATCCACAAGGCATTTGTTTTCAGCAGAAAAAAAAGTAATGTTTGTGTTTAGTTGCTTTTTAAGTGGTTATTTTGGGTGACTTTAGTCAAAAGAAAAAATGTCAGTTGACTCCTGTCCTTTTAACCGCATACACTTGAACAGATTTACAAAGGAAGTTTGGGGGTGTTTTGACCTTGTTTCCCTGCTCTGCGCCACACTGCAAAGCTCTGAGCATTTCTAAACTGCACAAGTTCTTCCACCACAACAAGGCCATAAGCCTGAAAGAGAGCTTAGAAATTGCAAGCAGACTGTTCAGCTGCATCATTGAAGGGACTACACCAGGCAGCTGAGGGGAAAGGAAAGGTTCTAATAGAGGTCATACTCATCAGGGTTAAGACAACCAAGCATGGTTGCTGTTGATTTGAAGAAGTTTCACCTCTCGGTATAAGGATGGATGGGAGTACATGTTAGATACTTTGGATTTAATAATTTATGAAATATAAGGCATTTAATAAATCTAATATCTGATTTCACAAACTAAAATACATTACTCTCTTATAACAAGGAGGGAAAAAGTACCTCAATGACAAACAATAGAAGAAAAAAAAAAAATCGATGACATCAACTCCATAAGCAACGACTGAGTTATCAGTGGTACACACGCAAACTAACACACACAAACATCTATGCCCTGCAAAGGTGCACTATCTGCAGCAGGAAGTCAAACACAGATGCTGTTAGTCCCAGGAACAATAGCTATTGTCGTGCCACTCTGATATGGCATGAGCTCATTCCCTATGTCTGAACGGGACAATCAATCTACCACCTTTTAATGGAGCAGGCGATGATGGATTTACAAGGTAAGGTTGCAAAAGACACATGAAAAAAAAAGGCATCCGGGATAAAATGTGAAATATGTCAAACCGAGGCCAAATAAAGGTCAGCTGCTTTCTATTTCTAATAGTGTGTGTCTTTGCACCTCTGATGGTTGGCTTGGTTGTATTTTTACAATCAACTTCCTGAGTACAACTCAAGGTTTCAGAAACACTTGCATTAGGGGATTCTTACGTTCAAGTAATGTTTTCACTTGTTATCTGACATCTCAACACAAAGAAAATATGTCCATATTTGTTATAACAGGAAACATCTACCAATTCAGCACCACTGGAGCATGAAACAATACTCATAATCAGAATATGCAAAGATCACTATGAGGAATTATTTAGATCTTGTTTAGAAATTATAGTACATGCTACATAAGCAGCTTTTGGGGCCTCCAGATAGATAGCAGTGCTGCATCTCACCTTTTGGGTTCAATTCATCTGTAACCCACGTCTTAAACATAGGAATCTACACTGGCCATAGGAGTTAATGTATGTGACATCCTTTATGTGTGTCTCTGCTGATGGATCGGTCCAGGGTGTGCCCTGCCTTGTATCTTGAGTCGGCTGGATTAGACGTCAGTGCCTAGGGCCCCTGATTAGGACAAGTGTGTATAAAGATAGATGAAAAGATGGAAAGGGGGAACAACAAAGTATTCATTAAAAAGTGAAAGACACAGATAGAACAGCCTTTACAGACAACGACATAATGGAATCCAAGCCAACTCCCTTACCTTATGTTTCTCATGATCCTCGAGGGTTTTGGAAAAGGGTTTCAGCATTCAACCAACGTGTGTGTGTGTGTGTGTGTGTGTGTGTGTGTGTGTGTGTGTGTGTGTGTGTGTGTGTGTGTGTGTGTGTGCGCCTCAGCATCCCTTGGTCCCCATCTGTACAGAGCAGCTGCCATCAGGATGCTTCTGGGGATTAAACGTTTCTCTTTAATACACTCCACCTACACACCCATTCATTCATTCACTTCTTTTTTTTTTTTTTTTTACATTTTCACTTTCCTTCATTTCTCACCCTGTTTTCCCCCTTTTATCTTTTATTCCTGCTGGATACACTGTAGAGTAGAGGCCTAAAGACTGTTAGAGTGACAGTAAGCAGCTAATGTGTGGGGGGTTGATATCTATAGATCTACATTGTTCTGCCGATTTTTGGTATGTATTTTTTTGATATATTTATTTAGTTTTCCCCTCAAGTAAAATTAGTTTCAAAGAATTTACTGCAAACTTTATCCCCACACTTTTGACTATTCAAACATAATCTACCAACTGCTATTTAGAAGGTGCATCAGTTCAATGTGGTATTATCAAGATATGTAAAATACAAAGGTATGAGAGTAATCTATTTCACGGAATGGGTAAGAAGACGCCCTTTCTGTGGGTGCATTTCACCCCTCAATCTGATGTTAACAAGAATCCTTCCTTTACTCTGATGACACATGAACAAACTGAAACCATTCCAAATGTATGACTGAAACACTTTGAGCGTTACATCATTGACTCTGGGGGTAATTTGGTTTTCACGATAATACAATCCAAATCTCCATAAAGTCTTTGGTTTTAATAACATTGATGCAGGAAAAAAAAGTTTTGTAAACCTCTGTTTTTAGACACAGATGGGATTAAATATGAGAAAACTCACTCACTGTGCACGTTACAAAGGTTTAGCATAGGAAGAGGAAGCTGTTTCATGTGTAAAAATATGTGCATGTTTGTGACAAAAACTGTGTGACCAAAAAAGCTGTCAAGTTGGGTATGTGTGTGCGTGTGTGCGTGCAGTGTGTGTGTGTGTGTGTGTGAGAGAAAGAGAGCATGGCTGGAGGGGTGAGTGAGTTTTATCCTACTGTCAGAGAGAATGTGTCAGATTTGGACTCCTTTGTTCCTTGTCGCTGAGGCCTTGTCGTTACGTCTATCTGTGTGTGTGTGTGTGTGTGTGTGTGTGTGTGTGGTTGTGTGTTTTCCTGCCATCCCTGTCGGCTTTAGTTATTAGTCACTGGCTCTGTCGAGAGGCGCCTTTTTTCACCAAATAGTTTGGAAGTCGTAAATCCATAAGCAGACAGATGTAAGCTGGAGACCAACCACACACACACACACACACATTACCCATTCCCCTGGATGGAGCGAGCTGCTTGACGGGACATAAATGCACTCATATCCTTTCTTCCAAATCCCTCAGAGGTTTTACCATCCCACTTCACTACAGCTGATGGACTATTAGGATACAGATGCCACTGTGCATACACTGCGCTAAGTCTATAGAGATCTTTCCCATGTATACCATACGCCTGATGCACCGCCGAGTCTCTGAAGTCTTGATAAGACGTTAAGAGTGGAACACAGTGAGCATTATGATCCAAAGCGTGGTGTGGGCTGCAGTGCTGGAACACAGCAGACAGTAGGCAGGAGGAAGCTGAGAAAATGACTGAGCATTTATTCAAATAGGTTATTCAGAGTAGAGCGTTCCCATCCGATGGAAGCAAGGCAAGGGATTTCTCTGACTTTGGAGGTAATCTGCCATTGTGTGGAAATGAGAACATGAACAAGCACATCCTGTCTCCTGTCTGCCACCCAAAATGTAAAGCCTTTGAAGTCATTATAGCTCTATTACTGTAATTGAGTTGGAGAATAATACCAAATGCTTCAATAATACCAGATTATGAATTCATTATGATGTGCTATAATAATGATGGCCAGATGCTGCCATTTTGTTTGGGTTGGCAGATGAATCTAATCCAAAGCGAACATCTGACAATGGAGGTTTTCATAACCCTCGAATGACTTTCAGGAGGTTTTGGAGTGTTTTTTCTCACAAATGGTCCTTCCTCATTAAATAAGCACATAACGTGCTTGCTGCCTGCTGAAAGAAATGCACATTTCTTCTATCGCGCTAATACTCAATTCAGTGAAAAAGAAATAATTTAAACAATTGTTTTACTTTGGAAATGAATGAGACATCTGTTTTTAGTTTTACTTCGAAAAACAAGCATAATCATGTCGGCCCACAGTTAAGGTTAGAAAATGTTTAGCAACAGTTATTTCAGTTTATTTGATGACCAAGTTTGATTTAGAGTAAACTGCACCAGAAAAACCCTAACCAATAATAATAAATTAAAAAAAAAACTACACCCTGAACATATCTCTGTAAGTAACTGCACTTTTACCAGTTCAGGAAATTCACATGTGAAGTGTTGTTTATTTATCTATTTCATTACATTTTCCCATGTCAACATACTGTATGTCATCAAAAGTCAACACTATAAGAATTTTTTTTGCAACAACTATGCATGTTTTGTTCCTCCCAAAAAAAAGAAGGAAAAAAAAACAAAGAACTAATAATAGGTTTATGACGTGCTGTTTAAAAATCACTCATACCCTATCAGGAAGAAATGCATTCAGTTACAGATATCTACAATTGACTTATATGGTGTTTTACTTTATGATCTGTGTTTTATTTGTTGTTCTTTGTTTTACTTTGTGCAAAATCATCTCGTGGACCATTTTACTGGAGGTTCGATTTGGCCTGCTAGCCTTCAGTTAGACACATCTGCCTTAAAAACAAATCATTGTGCTTTAGTAAGTGATGCAAATGTAGTTATTAGATGGACATTAAAGATACAATTTTTGTATTTATGATTAAAAAGTTTTGTTTAAAATGTTTTTTAAAAAAACGACACTTATGCTCTGGTCCTTATTTATGCAAATATGCAGTATATGTATTTTTGACAGCACTTTATAGTCAGGTGTAAGGTACTTTCACTGTGTCACAGCTGCTTGGTGTCTGCTTGCAGCCACTCTGAGTTGGTTTAGGAACAGGAAGCACCGCCTTGACCCTTGCTTCCTCCATTGCGCCTTGTTTATGTTTCAACGACTTCCTGCATTTCTCTGTCTTTTCTCAGGGCTTGGAAAAGCCGTGGTCGCCAGATGGATATACCATGACATTGTTTGTCTGTTGGACAAAACAAAACTTTAGTTGAAAGAGAGAGCAACTTCCTGACTGAAGGAAGGCTCTTCTCTGAAGGGAGGTGTAATTTAGTTTTCCAGTCACTAGAGGGTGGATGAGCCTGAGTTTGTGACCATGAATCAACTGCAGATAGAATACTTCACATGACGGAAGGTAAGATTGACTTGTTTTAATAAATCTCCCTTTCTGGGAGGGGAAAAAAGCTTCTTGTGCAGAGCAGAAACTGAATTTGCATGAGTATACACCAGAAGGAACACATGTGAAATTGAAATCATACCATGTAAAGACCTTTGACTACAATTTGCATCTTTCTATTTTCTACAATAAATCATTACAACTCCTTTTATTTAAAAAAAAATTCAACATTAGTCTATGCCAGTGGTTCCCAACCTTGGGGTCGGGACCCTATTTGGAGTCGCGAGACACTGGGAGGGGGGTCACTAGATGCCTTCAAGAAACTAAGAATATCCTTTGAATAATTTGAGCCAATTTTTACCCTTTTTCTGCAAGTGCATCAAACTTGCCATATTTTCACCTATTTTCATAACTTTTTCTTGCCATATTTTTGCTCTGTTTAATGCATTTCATGCTTATTTTTGCCAAATTAACCACATTCGAAATTTGTCATTTCCATTATTTACAATTTATTTTATGATTTAAACTAATTGTTCCAATATTGACACTTTGAACCATTTTCACCACCTTTTCTGTCCGTTTTTGGCCGCTCTAATTTGCAACTTTTAACCCATTTCAGCGGTTTTTAAAATCTAATTTCACCACCTTTTCCACTATTTTTTGTCACTTTTAACACATTTTATTTCTGATTAAAACAAGGATTTACATTTTTAAGATGAATATATGCTATGGCGCAAATAATTATAAACTTCCTGGATAACAGTAGATATTATTCAGATAAATAAATAAATGTGGTTATCATAGATTCATAGAACAATTGACCATCATTTTGCTGACTTTATGAATGGGCCACAAAAAGCTCCCCCATTTATAGATGGCCTTGCCTCACATGACTGTTCTTCAATATTCATGTCTGTATTCAACCACAGTGGGGGTCCTCGGTCTCTGGCACCTTTATTTTGGGGGTCGAGGACTGAACAGTTTGAATACCACTGGTCTATACAACTGATAAAGCAATGTGCCTTTTCACATTGTCTTTTCTGCAGCAAACTTTAGGCAAAGTTAACAAGAGGACTTCATGTTACAATCTCTACGATCAAAAGAGGGAAAGTTGAGTAAAATATCCAAAATAACAATATGAAACAATATATTGTGAAGAAAATAAGAATTGATTTAAAAGAGATTGCAAATTAGATTTAAATGTGTTTCTTTAGTATAGCTTTAAAATGCCACCTAAAAACATTTGAGTTGGCTCTTTAAAAAAGCTGGTTTGGAAGGACCCTGTGGTGTTGGAGTGTAAGGTGAGGACCCATCCTTGTTGCCTCAGCGGGGTGTCATTTGGCCAGACTCTTAAGCTCTGGGTCTCCCATGGGTCGACTAAAAGCTGCCAAAAACTGAGAAGGGAGCAGCTACACAAGCTCCAGGCAAATACAGGCTCAGTGTGTGCGTATGGGCCTTTTGTTCTGACTAATATTATCAAAGACCTACAACAGAGAGGAATTTCAGAGAAAATGTTTGCCAGAGAAAATCATCAATCCACCAAAAACACTGAAATATGACAGTGTTTTTTTGCTTTGTTAATATAAATCATACTGTCAATACAATGCAATGATGATTTTTCTCTCATAGGAATATGGTTAAGTTATGGATTATAGGTTTGGATAGACTCTTCAAACCAGGGTAGATTTATTTTTCCCGTATGTTCAGGGTTGTGTGCATTTGAGCTCAGTTTAATTAGGAAGCAAGACAGTGTATCATTTACCCTAAAAAGGTGAGAGGTAAAACTTCCTGATTTTCTTTGTTGCACTGGCACTGCCAATTGTTTTTACCTTTTTCTTACGGTGCTTTCTTGTGTTTTTTACCAGACAAGATGAAAACAGTGATTTGTTTGACACCATTTTTGTTCTAGTTTGTTCCCGATAATCCCCGTGATTGAAGGAAAAACACTTGTATGCAACCGTCTCCGCAATTCCACATCCCACAATGCAATGTGGGAAAACGTCCACAGCTTGAGTGTTTACGGTGGGGATAAAGACAGAATTTTGAGCCAAAAATCTACAACGGATAACAACTTGAAATCCCTTTTGGACTATCTGATTAGACAGACTGACTTGGCAGAGCCTGTATAACACACATGGGCAACTGGCGGCCACATGTGGCCCTCAGTCTAATTTTTTGGGCCCTCAAAGAAAATCCTCAAAAATTGTTATTCAAGAAGTTGGAAGGAATATGAAGCCCAACATAATACATGAAGTACAGAAAAACATACAGACAATTCTGAAAATACACAAAATGGTTCATAAAACATAAAATGGCAACAAAAACAGACACATACAACCTTACTCTATAATGACTATACAAGTGAATATATTGTATATAATTGTAAATGTATTGGACACATGCTAATGTCACATAAGCAGGTTTACTTCCTGGATTTAAACAGCTCACAAAATAATTTATAATCACAGGAAATGTTATACAATCTATTAGTAGCTATACAGGTACACTCCTTTGTGTTTAGGTTGATCTTTTTCATTTTTTTTGTCTAATGTGCTAGAGAAATAAAAGAGAGTAGAAAAGAGACTATTCCTTGTACTACTCAGCTGCTAAAGACTGAAAAGTGGAGAGTGCGCTTGGACTGACATCTCAGTTATTGCTCTTGACATTTGTGCGTCGTCCAGGCGCATATGTGCAATAAAAGCCGCACCTAGGGGAGGTTTTGTGTGTGTGTGTGTGTGTGTGTGTGTGTGTGTGTGTGTGTGTGTGTGTGTGTGTGCGTGCGTGTGTGTGTGTGTGTGTGTGTGTGCGTGCGTGCGTGCGTGTGTGTGTGTGTGTGTGTGTGTAGGATGAGCTAAGCACAGCTGAGGACAGACTCTGAATGAATAATAAAGTGTGTCAAAGCTGACCTATGCGGTCACTCTATTTAGACTTTCCCTTGTTTGACTGCTGCCCCTGCCTCCTCTCCATCACACACACACACACACACACACACACACACACACACACGCACACACACACACACACACACACACACACACACACACACACACACACACACACACACGCACACACGCACACACACACACACACACACACACACACACACAAAGCCTCTTGTGTGAGCTAACTTTAGACTAAGGGGATGTCAGTGAATGCCTTTGTTTTTCCAGCTTTAACATACAGCAACTATTGAACTGTGAAAGCGAGTTGGACAGGGATCAAGCATATAATATAGTTTTGACAGCCTTTGAAGCGCATCGCTCTGCCCCCGCGCTTTTGCTGATTGCCCCTGAGCTCTTTTTCTCCTCTACGCAGGGATAAATTGGCATTTACAAGGTACGATGGGCAGAAAAATGAACATTACTATTAAGTAGGCATACATGGACAGCAGGGGAAACAACCAGAGAGGGAAATACCAAGGAGAAAGGCATCATGGAAATAATTTAGTTGGTTTGGGTGACAAATGGATACAGGGATATAGAGTAGTGTATTGCTTAGTAAATAATTATTTATACCTGGTCAAATAATCTGTACTAACTATGTCAACAACTGTCAGCAGATCAACATTGGACACTTTCAACTCCCAAGAGACTAATAGATAGATAGATAGATAGATAGATAGATAGATAGTTAGATAGATAGATACATACATACATTTAGTGCCCAACCCTCATGAGTTTATAAAACACCAGATATACAATAAGCCTTTTCACATCCTGGAACTGCGCATGCGCGACTTGGGGCGGGGTCATAGGTCGAGAGGGATATAAATATAAACAAGCCAGTTCTGTTGCTATTTCCAACCTAACAGCGTCTGTAATTTTAGTGTTTTAATAGTGTTTATATTATTAATATTACACATACTCGAACTCAAGGGAGGACCAGGGACTTCTGCTGAAGCCACTTTCGGCCGATCCGAGCACTTTTGAAAACCAATGGGAGCAGCAGCAGTAGTATCAAAGCAAGGGCAGTGCCCTCGCTTCCACAGAGGTTACACCTGGTCAGAGTTGGTGCCCGGCGGTATTAAATGGGGGGAAAACTGCATGGGGCACAAAAACCCCTTTTGATTATTTCACATGGCAGATTCTCAAACTTCACTTACTGCCCTCCATCTGAATTTTTCGCTCTCGCTTTGTTGCGATACAGCAATGTGAGTGACGTCACGTGAATCAACAGAACAGGCCATAGACATATACCTATTCTATTGGCCGATCCTAACAACAGCTCTAGGGTACGTTCAACAGCACAAATGTAAGACAATTACACCACGGTATATTATATCTATGGAGCAGGTTCCTGTACTCTGTCAGTGAATGGACACAGTCAGTTGCGATATCCAATCAGATATCTTTGATTAATAAAAAGCTCTCCCTGTAGTGGGAAGAGTGTGTGTGTGTGGGGGGGGGCACAGTAGGTCAGCTGGGGGGCACTGCCCACAATTACCCCCCCATGACGCCGACACTGCACCCGGTGCACAAAAACACTGACGACCTGGGGAATTCGGACTCTACCCAGGAACATATCTGAGCACTTTTGTAAAACCGAAAAGCTTTTAACTTGTGATTGTTGTGCATTTTTTTTTTCTGCATTTACCTTTATTATTGTTCGTTTTTTTTTTTTTTTTTGTCTAATTGTTTTGACAACTGTAAAGTGTCTTTGAGTTTTTGAAAAGCGCTTGTAAATAAAATGTATTAATGAGATTTCCAAGTGTGAAAAAGACAGCATGAGTTCTCACTTTGAAAAGGTAAATTTACGAGGTACACCATTCGCTAACCAGGCCCGTGATTATTTTTATTAAACTATTATTTTAATTCAATTTACAAATTTGAAGGAAGCGCACAGGACAGACACTAAACCACACTGATCAGCTGATTGGTCACTGTTTAAAAAGCCAGCAAAAACCTTGTGTGCAGCATTAGCTTTAGCAGCTAACTCGCCATTTCTGCCTGAGGTTTCCTCAAAAAATATTTCAAGGAATCAATTCTCTCACTGTAAAAATAATCTAAATCTCGATCAGACTCGTTGTCAGCCAAGGCGTGTTTATTCCTCTTGACCATTGAACTCACGCGCAAGAACTGAATGAGTGCAATATTTATGAGAGTGTGAAAAGGCTTATTGCAGAGTTCCCCAAATAAAAGACAAAGCAAAAGTATAACAGAAAAAAATTGATCTATGATCTATTCACAGCTCAATAGTAAACAGTGCACCCTGCTTTCCCCCCCAAACTTTGCAGGTAAAGTTTGCTATAACATCAACGTTCCTTTTCTAAAATAGAACTCAAGTTTTTTATGATCATCAAACCAGAGAGATTCAGCATTAATCAAAGACATTTTCCTAAGTTGCAAAAGTTACACAACAAACGCACAAATAAATAAAAACAATGCCAAAGACATGATAAATAAAGAAAAATAAATGTCTCACATACATATCTATTGAACACAGTTTACTCGACAACAGGTCATGTTTAAGCCAATTATTAAAAGTTATTTTCTGCTTTACTTGCTTATGCATAATAATAATAATAATAATAATAATAATAATAATAATAATAATAATAATAATAATAATTATTATTATTATTATTATTATTATTATTATTATTATATACTTTTATAGTGTTTGCTCCACTGTATTAATTGGTCTTAAAGTTTTTAAAAATAAATATGAATTAAAAAACTATTTTACACTAATTTAAAGTGAACTAATCTCTTAATTCTTAACAATGAACAACAAAAATACGTTTTTAACAGGTGAGACTAGATTGTTTTACCTACTTTTTCTTGATGTAAAATGTTTCCGTATTTCCTGAAGGTCCATGCCATATCAGCCAATCAGGTAGCGAGGATAAGGTGATGCTATCTAAAGGGGGCGGGCTTTAGCCCCGACGTACGTCAGCAGCTGCTAGCTCAAAACTAATTGGCATTTAGCGAAGGAAGAAAGTGAGCATTAAATGGTTGTAACGGTTTTCGGCAGGTAAGTGTTTAATTATTGACATAAACTTTAGACATTTTGTCACTTACATATTTGAACTCATATCATGGTGTCTTGTTTTTGCTGGAGGTGAACTATAAGTTGAAAAGACGTGTTGTTGTAGGCCTGTATTCAATGTCGAGAGCAAATTAATTTTTTAACAAATGAACCACTTAGCTTTACAAGACACTAATTAACTGTCCTCTCCTGGGATGCACGTGGTGGACAGCTGTATTTCATTAAGAAAATAAACAAGTTAAAAGTCGGGAATGTGCCACAAAAGTAATGAAACAAACAATTATATTGTTAATGAACATTAACTAACTAATATGTTACACTACAGCTAAACTACTGTCAGAGTCAGAAACATGGTTTGTTGTAGCAGCTTTGTAAAGCAGATAATTAATCTTACTTTCAACTGGTAACATGTCCCATTCATTTTTAATTATTTTTATTTTATAACTGGAATACGAAACTAATGAAATGTGAATTTTAAATTAATTTATTATTAATAATAATAATAATAATAATAATAATAATAATAATAATAATAATAATATGCATTCCTGGTGCAAATAAATTAAATCAAGTATACAGTAGGGCTGGGCAATTTTTGCCTAAATAAAAATTTCTGAAATTTGAGTTTTGATTTGAGTTTCAATTTTTTTTTTTTTCATTGCTCTTAAGAATGACTGCAGACATCTGATATATTGTCAAAAGTGCAACTTTATTGCTGTGATTGTCCTCAAGAGGTAAAATACATAGAAAAATCCCAAAATAAACAGTAAATGAGGCTCTGTCATTCAATTATTTCAAGCTTTAACCCAGGTTTAAGCAAAAGTGTAACAGGAACTGCACAGTAGCTTAACTGTTCTGATTAATAAATCAGATAACTAGAATTTTATAACATATAACATTAGAATTAAAAAAAAAATACTCTTTCCTTAGCATCTCAGCATAGTGTAAATAGAAAAATAAACATGCCTGTGGCACACATATAGCCTACTCAAATGGTAAACAAATATAAACAAAGAGGGGGCTGGCTCACATCGCGCTATGGTAGCCCACAACGACGGAACGCGAAAAAGTCTGAAAAACTGTGGTGAAAAAAACAAAAGATTATATGAATAAAAAGAAATAAATATATATATATATTTTTTTTTTTTTAAAACTCAAATTTGCAAAATAAAAATTGTTTTTATCTACAAATTCGATAAATCAATTAAATCGATTATTTGAACAGCCCTAGTATACAGATAAAGTTTGTAATTTGGATGCAAAGTCAGATATTTCTGGCAAATTCCATATTCTCAGTTCCAATATTATTGGTGTTGAATTGAATGGTGATGTTAAAATATCCAGTAGAAGTTCATAGACATGGAAACAAGTTGCAGTGCATGATTTAACAGGAAATGTATCGATGCTTCATACACTTTGTGTCTCAACTTTGAGTAATTTACCCGTAATCTCTGATTTTTGTGTGTGTCAGCGTCCATGCATGCGTGTGCAATATGAAGTGAAGAGAGGGAGTAGCAATGCAGAAGAGTGGGACAGCAAAGTGACACAAATCCATGTGAGCACCCGAACCACCATCCCCAAACCTGCTGCAGCCGTGTCCCTGACCTCCATCACCTCCCTGCCTTTCCCCTGTAAGAGAGAAGGAGAGAAACCAGCAGAACAGACACAGAGGCAAGAAAGACAGACTTTACAGCAAAAGCAGCATCTGGTAAGTGATTAAAGAGACAGAAATGCTTCTGCCACACTCAACTCCTGCAAGCAAGTTTAAAGACATTGATCACATTAGGCAGTGTATGACATGGTGTCCTCATTTTGGCTTAGTGATATATACTTGCTATTTGATTCTGCTGTTGCATGGAGTAAGAAGGACACTGCTAGTCGTCCTTCATTCATATGTTTTACAGTCTGTTAAGGATTAGGGACTGGATCGAGGGAGGCAATTTTCCACCAATCGCTACACTGCATTACCAAAATCAGGAAAGGGTGTGAATGAGTAGAAGAGGGAGTACGGTAGTCGTAAAACAGATACTTGTTAGTGGCATTTACAGGAAACGTTGTTTTTCAACTCATTAGTGTCTTTTGGCATCAGATAGTTTTCTATTGTAATCATAAAGAAGCACATTATTGTTATTTCTGTTGTCTGAGGGCCAGGGCTGTGTTGTTTTAAGACTTCATTATTCACTAAAGAACATAAAACCATGCTTAAAAATCACACCTGAGCCTTTATTTCTCAGTTTTCTCAATGTAATATCAATCAAACTGTATCTGGGAGCTAAGTAGTGTGTTGGAGATGGACACATTGATGGATATCAATGGGCGCATTGATGGATATTGGTATTGGTTCTTAGACTTTGCTAACATCTGATCATTGTATTAACTAACAATTACTTGATGCACCACAGTAATAAATAATATTAATAATAATACATTTTATTTGTAATGCACTTTACATTTGATTCCAAATCGCAAAGTGCTACAGGATTAAAAAAATTATAATAAATAAATAGAACACAACATATATTAAAAGACAGGACTAAAAGAGGCATTAACTGTTAAAATAAGTTTCTGTAAAAAGGTGATATTTAAGTTTTTTTCTTAAAAATGTCCGTCGTTTGTGGGGCCCTGAGGTGGTCTGGGAGGGCGTTCCACAGGCGGGGGGCAGCAGCTTCAAAGGCCCTGTCGCCCATTGTTTTGAGCTGTGTCCTGGGCATGACCAGACGGTGCTGTTGGCCTGACCGGGTCCTGGTTGACGTGTGTGGTGTGAGCAGTTCTGTGAGGTAAGTGGGGGCTGCACCGTGCAGACAGTGATGGGTGTGGAGGAGGATCTTATATTCTATGCGGGACTGAATGGGGAGCCAGTGCAGTGTCCGGAGGATGGGGGTGATGTGCTCGTGTTTCCGCACCCTCATCAGGACCCTGGCAGCACTGTTCTGCACATACTGGAGCTTTTGGAGGCTCCTGCCAGGGATCCCGATGATGAGTGCGTTACAGTAGTCCAGCCTGGAGGAGACAAAGGCATGGACGAGCTTCTCTGCAGCAGGAAGGGAGAGGGAGGGGCGCAGTTTGGAAATATTACGGAGGTGAAAAAATGAAGTTTTGCAAATGGAGGTGACATGATTGTCAAAGGTAAGGTGGGGGTCAAATTTAACCCCCAGGTTTGTGACAGAGGGAGAGAGGGGAATGGTGTGTCCAGAAAATAAAACAGAGGTGATTGGGGAGGAGCAGAGTTGATGAGGGGTTCCAGTTTGAATGGCTTCTGTTTTTGAGCCATTTAGCTGCAGGGAGTTTTGACTCATCCACGCCCCTATCTCCTCCAGGCAGGAGCTGAGGCGGGCAGCCGTGGCAGAGGGGGAGCAGGGGGGAGTGACTTTAAGATATAGTTGTATGTCGTCAGCATTGCAATGGAAATTAATTCCATGCCAGCTGACGACACGACCCAAGGGGAGCATGTAGATGGTGAAGAGGGTTGGACCGAGTACGGAGCCACAGGTGACAGTGTGGTGTCTAGATTTTGCATCCCCCATTGCTACGCACTCGGCTCTGTCAGTGAAACCATTGAAGGGCGGTGCCAGAGAGACCTGTGTAGTGCTGGAGTCGATGCAGGAGGATATGGTGGTCTACAGTGTCAAACGCAGCAGAGAGGTCGAGAAGAATGAGGAGGGATGTGGAACTGGAATCAGAAGCCATCAGCAGGTCGCTGGTGACTCTGATGAAAGCTGTTTCTGTGCTGTGGGAAGGACGATAACCAGATTGGAATTTTTCATAGAGTCTGTTAGATTTTAGATGATTATGGAGCTGGGTGGAAACAACTTTTTCGAGAACTTTGGAAATGAATGGGAGATTTGAGATTGGTCTGTAATTTGACAGTGGTTTAGTGTCCAAGGTGGGTTTCTTGAGGAGGGGTTTAATGAGAGTGGTTTTGAGGGAGGTTGGAACATGGCCAGTTTCTAAGGACAGGTTTATTATTTTGGTTATGAGGGGACTGATGGATTTGTTGTGAGTTTTAAGCAGAGGAGATGGGAGTGGATCGAGGCAGCAAGTGGATGGGTTAGATTTACGGATGATGTTCTCGACCTCCTGCTGCGTTGTGAGGGAGAATTGTGGTAAGTTTTGTGCGATGGGTGTTGTGGGCAGGTCATGTGATGTGCTATTGAGACATGGGAATGAGGAACGGATATTATCAATTTTTGATGTGAAGTAATCAAGAAACCGGCTGCAATTTGTGTCTGTGTGGGTGTAGAATGAGGAGATCTGTGGTTTGAGAATGTGATTAATTGTGGAAAACAGTTTTTTGGAATTGCCTGAGCTGTTGTTTATGAGTGTTGAGTAGTGTTCTGACCCCTGGAGAGTGCTTTGGCATAGGCCCTACGATGTTCTCGGTAGGCCAACTTATGCACCGTCAGGCCAGATGTTTTGCAGGCACGCTCCAGGACACGGCCAGACCTCTTCATCCTTCTCAGCTCGTCTGTAAACCAGGGGGCAGAGCGGGTAAATGTGACAGTCCGGGTTTTCAATGGAGCAAGAGAGTTAAGAATGGAGGTGAGGCTGGTGTTACAATAATCAGTCAGTGTGCAGAAACCTTTGCATGTCCATTTTATTCATTAAGAATTTAAGGACTTAGGGATGGGTACCTCTCACATTTGAACCAATACTAAGTACCTGTGAATCGGTATCGGGTGCCAATTTTTTGTACTTTTGTATAGTAATAAATGGTAAATAACAAAATCTCAAAATGTTCTAATTTGCCAAATTTATTTCTCATAATAATAATAATAATAATAACAACAACAACCAATATATCAAACCAACATCCAACTGTTTGTATTGTAGCAACATTTGTAGAGGTGTCCCTATCCGATATGGATATCGGTCCAATATCAGCCATCATCAACATCAAATTTTATCGGACTGCATCTAAAATCACTAATATAAGCTCTCCGATAACATTTTCCACTCCAGCACTTCTATCCATAGGTGACTGTGGTTCACACTCCAACAAAGTAACATACTGTTGCTAACTATTGTTCTCTTTTTCAGTAACATCATTTGATTAAGCCTTTTCTAACATTCCACACTACAAAATAAGTAATGAAAGTATGTATGATTTGTGCTGATATCGTATCGGCTCAATATCGGTATCGGCCGATACGCAAGGCTGCAATATCGGTATCATATCGGAAGTGAGAAAGTTGTATCGCGACATCCCTAAACATTTGTTTCACATATTTCTTCATCATGAAAACCCTAAAGTGTAAGTACACCCCCAGGTTTTTGCTGACCTGCCACCAGGGGGAAATTCAAAAAATTATTTGATTATGGCCGTTGCTTCTAGAGTTAAGACAGGTCCAGTCATAGCCCCGCCCCCACAGCGATGCACATTTCCACTTAGAGCTGTCAATCAATGCTCACTGAGGTTTAAATTATCGCTGAATGTAAGTATATATTGTTGGGAAGATGGAGCTAACAATCAATCAGGTAATTATTGAATTATGGTTTATGAAACCCAGTTTTTGGGTATTTTGGTTGAAAATTTGCTGGAAACCATAAATAAGATGTTTTCGTTCAAAAATTTCAAAGAGTGTAGGAATAATTACTGTATTTTCCGGCGTATAGGATGCTTATTTTTTCATTTAAAGTTGAGGGTGCGGGCAACGCAGTGGTACGCTTTATGCGTGAATTTTTCAGTCAGTTGCACACACATGTCCATTGAAAGCGGTTGTCGGGAGGGAGAATATTACTGACAGTCACCCCTACAGCAGAATGAATGAACTGTAACAGCCACTGAACACTGGACACCTCTCTTTATTGATAGTTTGAGAAATTTAAAATCCTGTGCTACAAGTTAAAGCTGTTTAAGTCTGAGGAGACTCTGCCTTTAAGCTTTTGTACTTTTTATCTGTGATCTGTATTAGGTGATAAAACACACTGCTGTCGTACAGTTTGTTATTGAGTAGTATTGACTTAGGTCATTAGCAAAGGCTTAGTTTATTGAGCTAGAATCCTTATCATCCATCTTAAAAAGTTATTCATTGAGGACATATAGAAAAGAGAAGAAAAGTTTTTATTATTTTTGCCATATTGCTCTTATAGGAATTATGTTTATAATGATGTGCTTCTCGGGATGTAACAATTCACTCAACTCCCGATACGATTCGATTCACAATACTGGGTTCACGATATGAGTCTCTCACAATTTATTTTACAAAATGGGACTGTACACAAATGACTGAAAAATATTCCTTTATTTTTTGGGGGGAAAAAAACTAGAAAATACTGTACTATTTTCCTTTTATTTTTCATTATCAAAAGAATCCCTTTATAAACTATTCGAAACAATGCAATTTAACTAAAAATAAATCTTGAATGAAATAAAGGAATAATACAAATGAAGAAGTCTATTAATTTAAATTATGGTTTTATAGTAAACAATGCAAAACTGCATAGTAGTTATTTTTATTTTTAAAAGTGCAACTGAAAATGTATTTTGTGCCTTAACAATTGGACTTACAAAAAAAAAAAAAAAAAACAGTAATTGAACTGATTTACATCAGATATTTGTTTGGACCAGCAGAGAGCGCTGGTAACCCAGTGGTCGGTTGGCATGCAGATTCTTGCAGTGAAGAAGAGATGCTATGCTAGCAGACAGAGCTAATAGAAAAATGTGACTTTTACAGATATTCTTTTGGTGCTAAAGGGGTAAGGAATCATTTATGAACATGTTTAAAAGTAGAAGGCGGCCAAAAAGAAAGTCGTAGCAGATTCTGCCCGCCGCGTACACTGCTGGACAAGAGACGGGATAAATATATATATATATATATATAGCGCCCTCTGCTGTTTAAAAAAAGTACTGTGATTCAATTTTCAAAGTATCAATGTCAACCGTGATACCTATGAATTGATTTTTAACTGCCTTACAATTGATCGTTACATCCCTATGTGCTTCTATTTGCTTTTTTCTACTTAGTCATCCCTATCTTGTTTAAAATAAATAAATAAATAATTGTGGTTAATGTGTGCTTGTTATTTAGGAGGCCATCAAGTATCAGCTGTTTTTATTAGTCCTTAGCATCAGAGATCAACTCTGTTTTTAGACAGTGATGAAAGTACAAGCCCATATTGCTTATCATACACAGGCATTGTTTGTTTGGTTGATAAGTGTGTGTCCTAATGAATACGCACAAATCCTAGAGCTTTTAGAGCGAGATGCATTGTTTGATGCTGGTACGAGCCATAGGGAAAAATACATTTGTCGGCCTCTGAACAGAAATTTTACAATAGGATTGATGAAGTGTATATTTTCACTATCTGTTTTAGGTCATTACTTATAATGCATGTTATGTTGGAGGGTTTAATGACATTGCTGTGAATGAGTCAAATGACAAATCTATTGGTTTTGACTGAAACCCAGCCCCTCAGCCACCGGTTTAATGGGAAAAATACCATAGATGTGCGTGACATGGTCCCAAAACATTATTTGTGAAACATTTGATTGTCACCCTCACAGTTTGTACAAAATCCTGCGCAGCCATATGATTGTGGATGCTTTTACCGTGACTTGTCACCAGGTAAAATGACCACCAGTTCAGCTAATACACCGTCGGCTAAACATGTTTTTGTTCCAGTGCCTTTTCATATATGAATGCAGTCATAATAATCTGAACCGCTTGTTCATCACAAGCAGTCTTGGGTAAAAGGGTGCTGAAAAAAACGTTACCAACGTGTCATTGTTTTTCAGTAACAGTTGAATTAATTAATTACTATTTCAAATGTTACAAGGCTGTTATCGGCAGTAAAATGTGGCCCCTTATTATTCACTGATGTTTTCTGTTTTGTGATGGTCCTTTTTTTGTGGGGAGGAGAGATGACAGACACATAAGTAATGATGATTGGCTAAAAATGAATTACGTAACATTGGTAAGCCAATCAGGGCCAGAGTTAAAGGGGAGGTATGATGAAAAAATCACTTTCTAATGGTTTTGCTACAGTGATATACATCCATTGAGTCTCATTCAGAGGGCCAAAGTTGAAAAAGTTTTGTTTCCTCCCTCCCTTGTTATTCCACATTTTGTAAAAAAGTCAGCTCCAAATGGGCGAGTTAGATTTTACCCGGTGTGTGATGTCACCTACAGCAAACTCCTCCTCCTGACAATCCTCTTTCCTCCTACCATGGACATACAGTAATACACACCTCCTAGAATGTGAGCTCCTCCCTCTCAAACTATCTTACAGCTAAAACAAACACTGCAGTTTAGTATAGAATATATATATACATTATTATTATATTATACCCAAATTGCACTACTTTTTCTGCTGCTTGTGTCTGCAATCTTTGCGATCGTGTCGGGAGTCACTGCTCAGAGCCACGGCTCCATTGTTTACACCCATCAGCTATTAGCACTCTGTGCTAATGCTACACCAGCCTATGCAGCGTGACCCCATATCCCTCGTGAACTGAGGAGTAAATGAAAAGGATGTTACACGGGGATGTTGACGGATTTGTGGCTCACAGCGCTAACACCGGACTCGGTTTTGGAATTGGACGGCTTCCAACTTTTACAGGACGACGGAGAGCGGTAAGCGGAAAGGAGGGGGTCTGGTTGTGTTTGTCACTGATAGATAGTGTAATCCAGGGCACATCACTATCAAGGTGCAGTTTCGTAGTAAGGATATTGATGTGCGTGTCCCTGAAGAGGAAGAGGATGTTCAGCCGCTGAGAGGATGAAGGTCCACTTTCACATCATAAAACGAAATGTTATGTCTATAACTTCTGTTCCCTGAAGGAGAGGAACGAGGTACAACACATATAGTATGGGATATCACGCCCCCGCGTGGCCTACTGAAGAAAACCTCTAATCACGCCTTTAAGGCAGATGATCTGTGATGACGTAAATGAGGCTCCGCCTGCCTCATAAATACGCTGTCATCACAGTCATCCTTCAGTTCAGTAGCCGCTCTTCACCGAGCCCATCTGTGTAGCGGGGCAAAGAAGTGTTGTACCTCGTTCCTCTCCTTCAGGGAACAGAAGTTATAGACATAACATTTCGTTCCCTTTCAGTCGATTCACTCGGTACAACACATATAGTATGGGACATGTATACACGCCCCGCAGAGCAGCTATGAACCGGAAGCCAACCTCCAGCACCTCTAGTGCATGCTAGACCCAGTGGAAAGAACCGAATGGGCCACCGAAGGGGCCGTTACATCCAGACGGTAAAACCGAACAAAAGTGTGTGGTGATGACCAACTGGCAGCACGACAGATGTCACTCAAAGATACCCCCCTAAACAAAGCCCACGATGTACATACGCCCCTGGTCGAATGTGCTCTTACACCCTGAGGTAACTGAAGACCCCTGCTGTTGTAGGCCAGGGAGATAGCCTCCACAATCCAGTGAGAAAGCCGCTGTTTAGACAGGGCTTTACCCTTAGCTGGATTAGCAAAACACACAAACAGCTGGTCACATAAACGCACACTCCTAGTGCGGTCTATGTATTCACGTAGAGCACGTACAGGACACAAGGAATGTAACCTCCTTTGCTCCTCAGATGCAAAAGGAGGAGGGCAAAAACTAATTAGCTCAAAAATCATGGAGCTATGAGCTGAAGGGATGATCTTAGGCACATATGCCATGTTTGGGCGTAATGTGACCTTAGAACCATCTGAAGTGAACTGGGTACAAGAAGGATGCACTGATAAAGCATGAAGATCGCCCACTCGCTTAGCGGAGGTCAAAGCGAGAAGTAGTGCAGTCTTATATGACAGAAATTTCATATCTCCATAACTCCATAGGCTCAAAAGGGGGGCCACAGAGAGCATCCAGCACTACAGTTAAATCCCATGAGGGGATGATGGATTTCACCACAGGCCTCAGCCGGCGAATTCCCTTTAAAAAACGCATGGCCAGCGGATGCGCACCTGGCGTCACTCCATTGAAACCAACATGGCAGGCAGATATAGCCGCCAAATAAACCTTAATAGTGGAAAAGGACAGACCTTTATCCAACAATTCCTGAAGAAAAGTCAAAATCTCCACAATCGAACACTGAAATGGGAGTACATCTCGGTCCCGACACCATTGCTCGAATGCTCGCCATTTATAAGCATATAAGCCACGAGTGGATGATGCCCTAGCACTCTGGATCGTTGCCACCACACTTGGGGGCAGACCCTGAGCCATTAAATTTGACCGTTCAACAGGTAGGCACGTAGCTGCCACAATTCCGGACGTGGATGAACCACTTCTCCACCTGCCTGCGAAAGGAGGTCCCTGCGTAGAGGAAGCTGCCACGGCTCCGCTGCCAGTAGATTGATTATCTCGGCATACCATGATTTCGCAGGCCACCGAGGGGCCACCAGAATCAGGGACAGACCCTGACGACGCACTCTCTCCAACACAGGCAGTATCATTTCTACTGGGGGAAACGCATACAGGAGCATGTTGGGCCATGGGTGCGCTAGTGCATCCATACCCAGAGGTGCATTGTGGTCTGTTATGGAAAAGAACAGGGGGCAGTGGGCGTTTGCCCTGGAAGCAAAGAGGTCCACCTCCGCCCTGCCAAATCGAACCCATATCTGAGCCACTACCAAAGGGTGTAATCTCCACTCTCTCACAAGGGGACCCCCTCTGGAGAGAAGGTCTGCACCCAGGTTCAGGCGTCCTGGAACATGAGTGGCTCTCAGAGACAGAAAATGAACACTGCCCCACATCAACAGAGAGTGAGTCAGTTTTAGCAGGGGAAGTGATCGTGTACCCCCTTGCCTGTTTATGTACGAGACCACTGTAGTGTTGTCCGTCCTGATCAGAACATGTTGGTCTGATAGCACAGAGCGAAAATACTTCAGGGCCAAGAAAGCTGCCAGCATCTCCAGATAATTTATGTGAAGCCTGCTCTGTACTGAGGTCCAGAGTCCTCTCACTGCTGCTCCGTTGCACAGAGCCCCCCATCCCATCAGGGAGGCATCTGTGGTCACCACTTTGCGAAAGCACACCCTCCCTACCGGGGAGCCCTGGCTTAGTAACCCGGGATCCCTCCAAGGGTGGAGAGCCATCATACAAGACGGAGTTATTATCAACATCCGCTGGAGGTGACGCTGTGGACACAGCCGGTGTGAGCGAGACCAGCGCTGAAAAGCGCGCATCTTTAACAGTCCGAGCGGCACTACAGCAATCATAGACGCCATCATGCCCAAAAGCTGCAGGACCAATCGGAAACGTAGTTTGCGTCCCAGTTGAAACTGAGCGAGGCAGCGGTGAAACGCGGCCACCCTGCCCTCCGACAGACGCGCTCGGCCGGTTAAAGAGCATATCTCCAGACCGAGGAAAGAAAACTGCTGACTCGGGGTCAGCGAGCTCTTTTTCATGTTCACTGAAAAGCCCAGAGCTCGGATATGGGACAGAACAAGAGACAGATCTGCTGCTGACTGCTCTCTCGAACTCGCTAACAGAGCCCAGTCGTCCAGATAGGCTAAGACACGCACGCCTTTCTCCCGCAGAGGAGCTAACGCCGCCTCGACACACTTGGTAAAGGTGCGAGGGGCGAGCGACAAAGCGAACGGAAGCACAAGGTATTCGTAGGCTACACCTTCGAATGCAAACCTTAGAAACTGCCTGTGGTCCGGGTGTATTGCCACATGAAAATAAGCGTCCGTGAGATCTATAGTTGTGAACCAATCCCCCGGATTGATAGCGCTCAGTAGCTGTCTGAGTGTTAGCATCTTGAACCTGTACGTCCGCAGATACCTGTTCAACACTCGCAGGTCTAATATAGGATGGAGTCCCCCCCCTTTCTTCGGAATAATGAAATAACGGCTGTACCAACCTCTTTTCATCTCCGAAGTGGGCACCACTCTCACCGCTTTCTTGCTCAAAAGCGTGTGTATTTCCTCCCTCATTACAGCTGCAGCCTCCTTCTTTACCACTGTGTTTATTACAGAAGTGAAGCGTGGAGGTCTGACCCGGAACTGTAACCGGTAACCCATAGCAACGGTCCTCTCTACCCAAGGGGTGAGTGCGCATGCGCGCCACCTGGGAAGGTGGGCAGCGAGCGGACTGACCTGTAGCACTGTGGGGGGAGTGCTGCTGCCCTCTAGCGTGCTGGGGGGTAGCAGCCTCACATGACCGACCAGGTTTACATGAGTTGGAGCTTGTGTTGTTTTTCTTTGTTTTTTTATACAAAATGCACTTTTTATTGAGTGCCACATGGGCATATTTGCAGTAGGCACAGAGTGAACCTTTAAAGGGGCACCAAGAAAGTGACGAACATTGCAAAACTTTACAGTAACCTGAGAAACATTCAACACCCCCGAACTGGGGTTTATAAACAGAGGTAACAGATGTGCATTTGTGTGCATGGGGGGATTGTGCTTGGGAGACTGTGTTAGGAGAGAACAATGCCTTTTGGGATTGGGCCCCTGAACAGAACTCGGCCGGCGCAATTTCGGCGGCAACAAAATAGGGACAGCAGCGTCTCCCTGCTGCTTCAGTCCCTCTCCACTCAGTCCCACTGCTAGGAGGTGTGTGGCTTCTTCCGCCTATGCGCTGGGCCCTTTTGGAAGCCCTGCGGCGGACCTTTGCTCCAAGCCGAGTGGTGTGGAGCATGACGAGGAACCTGCGGCGCAGGAGGCTGCACCTTCCCCGGTTGTCCGAAACCTGACGGAGGTGTAGCCTTCTTGTAGGGCGGCGGAGGTGGCGCTGCAGGCCTGCGTGCACCTGCCGCTTGTTTGGGCTTAGCGTCACGCCTGGGTATGATGCTGCGCAGGGCTTCAGCTTGTTTCTTCCCTAACTCAAAACGTGCCTGAATGGCGTCAAGAGATTGCCCGAACAAACCCATGGGAGATACCGGCTCGTCCAAATAAACGGCCCGGTCTCTCTCTGGAACATCCGATAGAGTCAGCCACAGGTGTCTCTGTGACACCACGGTAGACGCCATTCCTCTGCCGAGGGAGAGCGCTGCACAGCGGGACACCCGGAGGATATAATCCGTGGCGACCCTCACCTCGTTAAGAAGAGGAGCCAGAGAGCTGTCGGGGGGAAGCAGCGAACTGAGCTCAGCCAGCCGCATAGCCTGATAGGTCTGCAGCATGGTGACAGAGCTCAGTGCACGAGCGGTGCCTGCCTGTGCTCTGTAGATTTTATCCAGCTGCGAGGAGGAAAATCTACAGTGCTTGGAAGGAAGCGATGTGGGGCCGCTCACGCCATGGTTGTGAGAAGGCGCCAGATACGCAGCCAGAGAAGGCTCCATAGGTGGAGGGTTGACTAAGCCAGCCTTTTCCGCTCCATCCAAATCCAAAAACTGTCCATAGCCGGGCACCGTGACGCGGGTAGACAGTGGTTTGTTCCATGTTGATGTCAACTCCGAGATAAAATCCGGGAACATGGGCAGGCTATTCTTAACCACCCTAGGCTCGGGAGGGAGAAAAAATCCCGCAAACCGTGACGGTTTTTGAACCGGGGGAGGAGAGGGCCACTCCACTTCCAGCCTCTCAGCTGCACGGCGGCACAGAGAGTAGAAAGATGTGTCGTCCTGGTTAACCGGCGCAGCAGCGGCGGCACATTCTCCAGGCGACAACGCATCTAGCTCATCCTCCGACAAACCATGAACGTCCAGACCGATGTCCAGCACGTCATCGTCCTCACGGTCGGCTTCTAGTCCTACCAGAGGCAGGTTAGAGCCCTCGGAGAACTCCGGCTCGACCTCGGCCAACCCGTGCACGTACTCCATGTGGTCAGCCCAGCTAGTAGCGGGGACTTCGACCACAGGTTCCTCATCACCAGACTCGGACGAAGCCGGGTCCCTAGACTCGGATAGGAGAGGGTCATGCCGTGCGACCGCAGCTTTTCCCAGAACCTTCTCCACGAAAGTGACCCGCCTTTCCAAGGTTGAACGCCGAAGCTGGCGACAAAACGCACAGGACTTGGGCTGTGTCAACGCTCTCCTGGCGTGGACTATTCCCAGGCAGACGGGACATGCTTCGTGCTGGTCCTTATCGTGTAAGGAGAAGCCGCACCCCTGAGGACAGGGGCGAACAGAAGACTTCTTCCTTGCGTTAGCCTTCGTGCTCATTTTGATACACCGAAGCTTGTTAATAGAACTAGCGCTCCGCGGGCAGCAGCAGCAGCTGCTAACACCAACAGGAGCAGTTAAACTAATTCTAAGTAGGCAGTAGCCAAGGCAGAGACAGAGCTAACTAGCAGCAGCTTGTTAGCTCCACTCGGTAGAGGTGTTCTTAGCGAGGTGAAGAGCGTAAGAACTGAAGGATGACTGTGATGACAGCGTATTTATGAGGCAGGCGGAGCCTCATTTACGTCATCACAGATCATCTGCCTTAAAGGCGTGATTAGAGGTTTTCTTCAGTAGGCCACGCGGGGGCGTGATATCCCATACTATATGTGTTGTACCGAGTGAATCGACTGAAAGGGAACAGTGTTTGCCTAACTCAAAATCACAATAGCCACTTAAACAGCCATGTGTTTTACTGTAATGTGCAGTTGTTATCCTGAAAACAGGAACATGAGTGTGTGCATAGCAAAAGATAATCATTAGTGATCAGCCATTGCATGAATATGCATAAGTAGGCCGCGATTCAGCCCGTTTTGAGAAATACTCTGAAAGTGGTTTTTCAGAGGGCTAAAACTCCAGAAAACAGGAGAGTTCGGGAAAATAAACCTCAAATATTTTGTTGTTGTGGTTTAGAACAAATGGAGATGGGTGAAAAATAGTATCATACTGGACCTTTAAGGTAGGTGAGTGTTGTTACAAAGTTCACTGCTCCGCAAACAGGGACAGAGAACTATCCATCCATCCATCCACCCATCCATCCATCCATCCATCCAAACAATTTCTCCAACACTGATCACAAGACACTAAAAACACATCACATTATTACCACTTCTCAATCTGTTACGCATAATGAAAGATTTTGAATGGGATTATCGACAGAATTGGACATATTTGTCTTTGTCTTTCTAGACCTTCTTTTCTTGACCACTCATTTTCCAGTGTAAAATGCATAATATTCTCCCAAAACATGCATGTGAGGCTTTTTTGTTTAAGAACGAGATTTCTGTTTTTTCTGTCTAGTTTCCTGCGATGAGTCAGTGGGTGACTGGGGGTGTGTTCATGTGGATGGTGGCAGAGGGAAAGAAGCTGTTTTTGTGTCTGGAGGTTCTGGTCCTGATGGACCGAAACCTCCTTCCAGAAGGGAGAGATTGAAACAGTTTATGACCGGGGTGGGAGGGGTCGGCCACAATCTTTCCTGCACGCCTCAAAATCCTGGAGGCGTACAGGTCCTGAAGGGAGGGCAGATTGCAGCCGATGACCTTCTCTGCAGAGTGGATGATACGCTGCAGTCTGGCCTTGTCCTTGGCCGTAGCTGCAGCGTACCAGATGGTGATGGAGGAGCAGAGGATGGACTGGATGATGGAGCTGTAGAAGTTCACCATCATCTTTGTTGGCAGACTGAACTTCTTCAGCTGCCGCAGGAAGTACATCCTCTGCTGAGCTTTTTTGATAAGGGAGCTGATGTTCAGCTCCCACTTGAGGTCCTGAGTGATGATGGTCCCCAGGAAGCAGAAGTACTCCACAGAGCTCACTGTAGAGTCTCCCAGGGTGAGGGGGGTGAGGGGGGAGTCTGCTATCATCTCCAAAGTCTTTAAAGCGTTGAGCTCCAGGTTGTTCTGGCTGCACCAGGACACCAGCCGGTCTGTCTCCCACCTGTAGTCAGACTCGTCTCCATCAGAGATGAGACCGATGATGGCCGTGTCGTCTGCAAACTTCAGGAGTTTGACCGACTGGTGAGAGGAGGTGCAGCTGTTGGTGTACAGGGAGAAGAGCAGAGGAGAAAGAACACAGTCCTGAGGAGATCCAGTGCTGATGGTCCGGGGAGCAGAGATGGTTTTTACTTGTGTGTGTATCTGATTAATCTAATTGTTTCTGAACATTATTTTTCTAATGTCAGAAACCCAAACTGCATTGTCTTTTAATGCCACATGAACAAGAAGTCAATCCTTCATATTAAGATCACAATACACTTAACTATAATTTCAAGTTATGTTTTGTAGTTGTTTTTTTTTTTAATCGGTTTTACTGTTTTTGGTGCACATGTTTTCATGCTGCAGCTAAACATTGGGTGGTATTTCTCCTTCCTGTAATTTAATCTGATCCTAGATTAAGCAAGTATTTTAGGATCTACATTGTCTGTTTAAATGGAGGTGGAGCAATAGTGGTCAACTTTTACCCTTTTAAACTATAATAATCAAGAACAATTCTCAAAATCAACAAAAAATATATAACAATGCACATATACACTTTGAAATTACTGTAATCACTGAGTGGGTCATGCCACACCTTTCTAAATCAAAATCCAACAAAACAACAACTGAAAAAGCTCGGTCTTCCCTTGAGGCCTTCCTAATGAACCCACGTCTAAGTCGGACGTATGCAGCCTGTTAACAAACTTTTCACCCCTCCTGTTTCTTTGTGCGTCAAACTCTTCAACAACACATAATAAGCTACTTTAATGGATCAAACGATAGCAGCAGTACTCACTCTGCCAAAAAAGAAAAAAGAGACAGGGTGCATGTGTATGTGTATGTGCTAGAGAGAGAGAGAGAGAGACCTTATTATTCTTATCAAAGTAAAGCCAGCTCATCTCCTGCTGCTCTTATGGGACCCCTTTTACTCTCTATGCTCATAGACCCAGGGGGAATCTAAACATGACCCGCATACACACTCCTGCTGGAGCAGACGTGCGCACACTTTTCCACACAATTGCACACACATCCCGGCTCTGTCTCAGTGCACGTTGTTTCATTTGTAAAATTAGTCCATTTTCTCTGACCCTGTCTTTTCATCAGGCGCTTTGGTGCATATTTTAGTCCCTTTCCTGCACTTGTTTTACTAATTGGTGGCTATACTTTGCCCAACACCGATATCCTTTGATCATCTCAGATCATTACATTTACCTCATTAATTTGCTCAATGTGATCCCTTCCACACAAAAATTAAGGGTCCATGTAAAATTGAATTAATAATAGATCACATGAACAAAGAGTAAGTGTAATTCCTTTATCTCTCACACATTTTTTTCTTCTGTATATTCAAATCAATATTTATACATCTATGATGACATTAGTAGATTCAGGTTCATCCTGGACATCCCTGCGTTGGTAAACTAAACAAGAGGTGCCAGCATTGTTAAAAAAGCTCCTGCAACAGTGTCCAAGGATTTCGTTTTCCATTGTGATGTGCTTTCTTTGTGAAACAAAAGCAAGTTAACAGTAGTTTTATGTCTCAGTTGTTCAGGTGAGGGGGAAATAAAACGAGTGATTGATAATTAGATTAGAAATTAGAAACTGTCACATAGTGAAATAAAGAAGCTGGTTCCTTGTCTCTTTTCTTTGAGATATTGGAGTTCCTCCTGTGTGTCTTTAGACATTCAGGTGGTTTTAATATGGTTTTATCATCGGGTCAATGGCGAACAGCACAGTGTATAATATTGAGGGATTGCTACAACAACCAAATGAGAGCTTTGTGCATGTAGACCTCTGATCAGTTTATGTTTTGATAAAGAGCCATTTTATAAAATTTTAATATAGACCATGGCTCAGTGGTAGAATGGATCGTCCAACAACCAAAGGATTAAGGATTTGAATTTGTCATTGTCGTGTCCTTACCCACATCGCCTAGTATGAATGTGGTGTGTGAGTGTTGGAGGTGGTCGGAGAGGTAAATGGTGCACTATGGCAGCCTTGCCTCTGTCAATCTGCCCCAGGGCAGCTGTGGCTGTAGCTTACCACCACTGTGTGTGGTGTAAGAATTATGCTCATCAATGTAAAGCACTTTGAGTGTCTATGAAATATATTTATATACTGTATATATAAAAAAATCCAATGCATCATTATAATTATTAATAGAAGTAAAGAACAAGACAATTCTCAGTATGAGAGGCTGACATTTCTAACATCTATCTATACTTACTATAATGTCAGAAAGGTGTGTGTGTGTCTGTGTCTGTGTGTGGGGCAAATATCTCCCGGACGCGGTGCATGTTCGACCTGAAACTTTATCAACAATTTCCAAATACCCAGAGTTTGTGCATCTGTTATTTTGGAGTAATTTGGTCATTTCAAAATGTTTATTTTAATTTTATTTCTCTTCTTGACGGCAGCTTTTGACCTCAGAGTGTGAGGGGGCACTAGCGCACCCTCTATATCTATTTCACTGCACAGCTCACTTCTGGTGTGTGCCAGAGCTTCTGTGGACTTCTCTTGTGAGGAAACATACTTTTTCTTTTTACTTTTCCTTATTTGGTGATGCCGTTTATTTTCATGTTAGTTTGACCGTATGCTATTTAGACCGGACAGACCTCACCCGGAAGTTATTGAGCAATGGCTGCTGTGTTGAAAGCTACACATTTATTTGCGGCGCGTGTGTGAGAGACCCAACGGAGGAGATTAGAGTCTCAGGTAGAGAGTCTCACACACACACACTTTGATCAGGTGGGCTTTACTATCGATCACCATCTATGTGACATGCGTGCAGGTATGTGTGTGTGTGTGTGTATAACGGAACACCATTTACAGTCTGTGTCACGACACCTGTCCATTGGGTGGTAGTGACTGTAGTGTTACCCTCTGAGTCAGATCTAAGTGTTTACATGTTACATAGACGGTGCTGCATAGTGAAGGTCACCTGATTAGGCAGGTACACGTGGATAGACTGGTGCGCATAAATTTAGAAACGATTCCCCCCCCAACACACACATCAAACGACAACAAAAATACAAAAATGACTCAAGTACACAAAACTAAACATTTATACAAAAAGACACAAAAGACAACAGAAATGCAAAAAACTATGCTAAACAAAGATACAAAATAACTCCAGAATCACACTACAAATGCAACAAAAAACAGTAATTATACAAAAAATGCACAAATGAAAAATTAAACAATATTTATACAGGAAGTACACAAAACGACAACCAAAATGCACAAAAATATACAAAAGGCTCCAAAAACACACTAAATGACTCCAAAAAACATATTACAGAAAAATACACCAAATAAAAAAAAATATAAAAATGAGAAAAAAACAACACATTTATCATGCGCTTGTCCCATAGAATTAAACCAGGGAAATTGCACATGCTATTTTACTTTGCACCTGCAAATATATCCCTTTATAATGCTACAGAGTATGTTGTTATTATTATGCCCATAATTGACAACTCTATTTAAGCGCCCACTATATGAATACATGCTTCCGACAGGCACTTTACTATTTTGAAGAAAACACTGTGAAGCTTCAATATTACTCTCATAGCACCCACCCACTTTCCCTATTTTGCCTCACGTAAATGCAGCATCATTTCAAACACTCAAAGAACATCAGAGAAACATTGTCATTCATCCCAAATGACTCAAGTCTGCAATCAAACTCCATGTATATTTATCAGCTTCTTTTGTAAGAGCTGTCAGTATTTCCTGTATTACATTGTTTTCCATATTTTTTCTCCTATTCACCATGTGTATCGTCTCCAAAGACACCATTCCTAACAATAAGATGTTTTGTGCAGCTTTATTGTCAACCCATTGAACTTCAAATTGTATCTTACATAAAAGCAAGCACTAAGTTTCCCCTTTTTTTTTTCAATCTTCTTCTCCCCAGACCATATCAAAAAACACAAATATAGTTTAATGTAAAAAAGTAATTTATTGCCCCCACATCATGACTAAGTCCAGCCTCCAGCCCACTCCCTGTGGCGTGTCAATGATGTAATTTCCGTAAGATGTGTCTAACCACTTATCCTTCAAGTAACTATTAACCCTTGCAGGTGTCCAGCTTAGTGGTCATGTGGGGACAATATAGAATTTTCTTACTTAAAGCAGCATTTTGTTGCATTTTTTACATTTACAGTATATCTAAGAGTACTGTACATTTCCTTTATGTTGAGATCTGCTGATTTCTATTATCATATAAATAAGTGAATGTTTGTGTAAAAGAAAGCAGAAGAAGCTCTGCTCTAATGTGATTTATCGTGTGCGCTGTTAAAATTGGCCCCTGTTGTCTTGCTTCTGTTATTCAAGCACCTTCTCAGGTAGAGTTGTAAACACCACCATTTTTTATGCTCTGTAGCAACAAAACAAAACAAAACATGTTTTGTAACAAGTCATATATTTTGTATGTATTTGCACACAAAAGGTGCATGTTTTTGTATGTCTGGTGTGTTTGTCTGCCACAATTAATTGCATTGCAAATCCATTATAAAATATCCACTTCTTGGTCCAACTTGAGCTATTCATTTCACCCAGCTGGTGATAAGTTTAATCAGAGGAGCTTCATGATGTATTGTGATGACCTAGATATATTGTAAAAGAGCTTTTCCTTGTTTGTACATTCAGTGAAATATCAAATCAAGCTAAAAATGTACCCATGTTCGTATGGCTGGAGAAAAAGTGATCAGCCCATTCTATGCAGCAGCCCTTTCTCTCCCGTCACCGGCTCTGCAGACAAACACCATTTCCGGGTCATCACGTCACTAGAGCGATGAAGTGGTGGAGCGGCCAAAAAGCGCCACTATGTTCAAGTGACTTATCATGGGCGACTGAAGGTATTGTAGTCGCGTTCGGTGTGAACTCACCTTAAGGTTTTGGCTCGGCTGGAAATTAAAAAAAACAAATCTTGATTATGGGTGTGGCTTGTGGAGCAGGTAATACACGCATAATCTATACTAGAGCATCTCCAAAGAACAATTCATGCTATGCTAAGTACCTACTCATTACTCACTATACCTCCCTGTTCACAGTTCTCTCAGTCCGACTTAGTCACCACAGATTGCAGAGTCCACAGGTGCTAGTTTTTATAGAAGGGGCAGGGCCAAAATTGGTGGTTCATGATGTAAGAAACCACGAAAACATCACAGACCACCATTCTCAGCCAATAGCAGATTTAATTGTTTCAACCCAGATAGGGCAGCCACTCTTACATTTTTACAACAAAATAAACCCAATGTAATGCTTTGACTGAAATGTCAAGATTTGGAATAGAAATAATTAACACTACTCAATGCCCAAATACATCTGTTTTCAGCAGTGTTTGGGTTTAGTTACTCTTTAACATGTTTTTGTACAGTACACTTGACCCAAGTTTGCTAAACGGTAGAGGTTACGTACAGATAGTTTTCTTTGAAATATTGTTTTTTGGTCCTCCTCTCGACCTGTTTTTCCTCCTATTTCGACTTGGGTTGGGTACTGAAACGCAGTACCAATATGGCGCCGGTTCCGACGTAAACAGTAGTAACCAGAACAAACAAACATTCCGGTGCCCTGCCACCCCCCTGGTTGTTGATCGTGACGTCAGTGCCGCTACTCATTAGATTCAGCACAGCTGTTGCTCATAACTGATAGTGAGAGGATAAAATACCACATGGAGTTTACTTAAAAGCCAACAATGCACCGTGTTTGATGACCCACGTGACCCGGAGCCAAGCACGTCAGCAACAGCAGCGGCCAGTGTCGACCCCCCAGACAAATAGAAGTGAGTCCCGCTCCCAGCGCTGCCAGTGTGGCGAACATCATCACAGATGATGATAGCAGCCTTTCCTCTTTAGGTCAGTCAAATAATTTAATGCCAGCTAATGGCAAGCTAGCAAACACCGTTGCCATTCAACGTGTGACAACAAAATATGAGCTATGTCTTATACTTCAACTCAGTGTCCATTGACTTTCTGTTTAATGTTAAGCTCATAACAAGTCGTGTTTGTAGACAAAATGTTGAACTTAAGCTTTAACACCAGATTTACTCTAGAGGGCACAGTTTTGCATTTACACAGGAATGCAACAGATTGGCGAGCTCAGGAGCCACATGTGGCTCTTTGACTCTTTTGCAATGGCTCTCTGTAGCTTTTAAAAAAATATTGAAAGTTATTTTTTTTTACATAGGCTATTAATGATTATTGACAAATAAAATCATAACGATATGCATCTCCAGTATTATAGTTTAATACAATATTGTTTTATTTGATATTATTTAAATGTTTTTGTTTATATTATTTCCATATGTTTCTTGTATATATATTATTTAAGGTAATATTGTGTTAAATTTGGCCCTGAAAAAAGTGCATGCATTTCTTTTCTTTTTTTTTAAGTACTGGTTTAAGCACTGTTTAAGCACTGGAACAGTTTAAAAAATACCAAGTAAGCACCCAACTATACCCAACCCTAATTTTGACCCGTGCTTCCCATTGTATGGGCAGGCTAAGCAGAGCTTTCCTCTGATCCAACATTGCCAATCTCTTTCCTCCATGCGTTCTTCCACTTTCAACATCCTTCCCTTTCTTATGGAAAAGAGCCAATTAGACTTGTGTGTGTTTGTTTAAAACAAAATGGCTTTTAATTAACACGATCAAAAAGGTTTCTTTCTGCAAGCCCCAGGATCCACTTTGTAGTTTCCCCCGCCAGATCGCACATGGGTTTGATGCCACCTGATACAACGCCAAGACAATCGCAACAGTGTTATATTGAATACACACAAAAACACTTTATCACTTTGTGCCCATCTAACGCTTGTCCTCTCCTAAAGTCTTTTTGGTCTTTTGTTGTCTTGTTGTCTCAACCCTTTCTTTGTGTTACCCACTTCCTCCCCTCTCTTCCTGTGTGAGCTCCTTTCTTCTCTCCTGTTGTCTGATCTATGTTGTAATGAGGTGGTACTCTGCTGGACAGGAGCTTATAATACTTCTTTT
Organism: Gouania willdenowi; assembly: GCF_900634775.1. Classification (NCBI taxonomy): domain Eukaryota; kingdom Metazoa; phylum Chordata; class Actinopteri; order Blenniiformes; family Gobiesocidae; genus Gouania; species Gouania willdenowi. Next base: position 20,114,970 of record NC_041049.1, on the reverse strand, counting down.
GCCATATTTAATCTAAAAATAGCCATTCAGCTTCAAATTATTTTTTGCAACCATATTATGATGACAATAGAAACAGTATTAGTCTAAATGTTGTACTTGGACGTTGCCGTCAGTGAAGGACCAATGTTATCAGTGTTAAAGGTAAATCTGTTAACACACTACGTCACACATCACAATTCAGGGGGTCATGGGTCGGGAGTCATTGGCTTTCCCAACACACATGATGAGTTTTGGTTGTAGTTACTGAACAGGTATAATATTTACGATTGTCAGCCCTCAATATGTTTCAGAGCCGATTATCAAGACAAATTCACTCTTAGCACATCTTAGACCACAGGATAATCTTATATTGACATAAAATAATCTGGTGTTGGCCATCCTTGGTCAAAAAGGGGGGAAATCAGGATAAAAACAGCTCAATCATCTTTGTGTGTACAGTATACTTGGCTTTATAAAAGGCTAGATGTGTTGTACTATTTTTTTTTTTTGTACTTATTGCTCAAACTACTTGGTCCATAGGTGTCATTTTTGTGTTTGTTTTATTTGTTGTCAAGAGATGTTTGCTTTGTTAGTGATCCACATCTGACAGTGGCTGCAGGGAATAAACATGTGACCCAATCAGCTCACTACTGCTCAGCCCACCATCGCTTTTAACGTGTGTGTGTGTTTGCAGATATAGGTCTGTATATCAGCTAGTTGACTCGAGATATATTTCTTTTACTTCTTCTGACACACACACACACACACACACACACACACACACACACACACACACACGCAATAAATAGCTACACGTTGGCTTTTCTCAAGGAATAAAGGAGGCATTTGAGTAATGTTGAATTTATTAATTCAACATGTCATACAGGTTTACACTGGCTAAATACTAACAATGGTTATTATTCATGTATAAGTAAGTTTAATGACAGGATGCCAGTTTGTTGCAGGACTAATATAGAGACTGACATAAATTGACAGATTTGTCATTCCCAAAAGCAACATCCATGTTTTTGTACAGTGGGAGAAAAAGCCAGAGCACTCAGCCAAAACCCACATAAGAACATGGAGAACATGCAAACTTCACATAGGTAGATCCTGGGTGATCTGCTTGAGGATTAATTGAAGGACTTCCTGCTATGAGTCAGATATGCTAGCTGTTACATCACCAAATCCGAAATGAATACGAGGTCGTCATCAAAATTTCCTGTGTAGAAGCCTCCAGTTGCTCGTGACTGTTAATGCTAATATAATTATGTTAATTGCTCTCACCTGTCCATTGTGCGTCTTTGTTGCGCTAATTGAAACACATCACCTGATAGTTCATTTCCTCCCAACCGGAGTATTGGTTAAAACGATAGACTTTAAAGGTCGAATATTAAGCTTTTTTTTCACCCATCTTTATTTGTTTTAATGCTCCGCACAAACTCTTCTGCAGGATCGAAAAACGTTTTCCTCAAATTCGCTTCATATGTGTGTCTGCAGTGAATATAAAAGCACCTCCAAACAGACGCCCTTTCTTTTCACCATCAACTATGGAGGACCCCCAGTAAAATCGCTGCTCTTTGCCTTCTGTGGAAGATGAAGTGCCATCAAAACGGCATTCCTGGATTCACCAGGTTAACCAGCAATGTGTCCAACTCGGTGAGTTTCACTGTTTTCTTCAGGAGCTGTGCCAAATCCTTCCGGGTCCGGTCCCGGTAAAAATAACTGTCTGTGTTGTATAGTTCCGGATGGTCACATACCACCACGTTTGTTTTCTCTTCCATACTGAAATGGGTGAAAAGACCAGTGTCTGTGTTGACTGCCTGACGTCATTGTCAACAAGGACACTAATTGGCTTTTGTGCCTGCGCGTCACACGAAACATTCGCTGGAGTTCAATATTTTCAACTCAGGCGAATGACGAATGTCACAGAAAATCAGGAGTGCGCATGCTGCGGCCAACACTCTTGCCACGCAGATCAGACCGCGCCACCCAACAAGAAAAGCCTTGCCTCTTACTCATTATTATTATTATTAGATTGTGACGCACCTTAGACCCTCAGACACCCGTTTAACTGGTAGAACCCTATAGAAATGTGTAATATGATGCAAAACAATAATTTTTACACCTTTGATTACTGCCAACTGGCAAATCACCCTCACATTTTGCACAAAATCCCTCGGAGCTGTGTGATTGGAGGCAACTCATCAGCTAATACACCATCAGTTAAACCTGTCTTTGTACCAGTACCTTTTTAGATTTGAATGCAGTCATAATAGTCTGACACTCGCACTTTCTAGGCTTTAAATATCTTTTTTCCTGATGAAAAAAGTGTGTGAATGCATGATATTGTTCCACAACGTTCATGTCAGGCATTTCTGTGTCATGCTGTGGCTAAATATTGAATAAAGAGAGAGAAAAAAGTCAGGTCAGATTGGTATTTCAGAAATGAATCCTGTTTGTTTTCCGTGATCATAGAAAGTGGAAGCCTCACACATACTCAATTATTTCCCTATAGGCCATAAGGTGAACCATGAAAAAGTGGCTAGAAAATGATTTTTGTTCCCATGTCTGGGCACTACTTGTTAAATGCATTTTTGTTTAGACTATACCCTAATACAATAGACTTTGGGTTAAAAGTTCTCTGCAAAATATCCTGCAGTTTTTGCAAGCCATAAATCTATATAAATATAGATTTAAAAAAAATTAAATTCCATGGTGCTAGATTCACTTGTTTTATTAATAAACATTCACTTTAGCAACACAAAATTTTTCACAAATTGACATTTATATATGCATAATAACATAATGTATGTACATATAACAATAACATATCTATATGATGTTTTTGTTCAATGATTTATGGCTTTTAATGCATCCAATCATCCCCATCACTATCAGAAACATCATCCCATGTTGCTAAATCTGTATCCCATGAAGCACAATGTGCTAGTCTACTTAGTTGTGACACTACTGGTAAAGAATCTGTTAGATGGTCAACAGTTTGACCAAGACACGGAGACTTATATTGACATAACATGCTAATATGGGTTTCTCTAAAGCACCTATCATCCAAGCAATCAGATTATACAGTTCAAGTGGCACAACACATTTTGCATCATCAGATGTGAGGGGCTACGGGCATATCATGCCAGGGTAGTCACATAGGAGCCTTTTTAACATCAGTGTCCTTGTGTCCTCATTAGTTTAGCAAGCAAATTTCGTAGTGTCTATTTTCAGTGTCACTTTCTGCTTGGCTTACTTCTGTCGTTGACTATAGATTCTGCACTTGATGGTTGAGGTATTCTGTGTATGAGCTTATCTGCAGCAAGTGTCTCAACTAAAACCAGCTCACATACTGTACAGTATATTGTGCTTGATCAAGGAGTGAAACACTAGCTGTGGGAAAACAAGGGTCAGCCTCTTCTTCAATTTATCATCCTGCAACATGTCAATACATTGGTATTTGATTAGAGTATTAACTCATTGGCTGCCAGCCATTTTCAGAATAAAAATCCTTCTCACTGCCAGACATTTTAGAGCATTTTGACTGATTTTTAAAGACCCACAGAATATTTTGTACTATGACAATTCTGAAAGAATTGATACTCTACTTTCATCAGAAAAAAAAAAAAAATAGTTTCTAGCTTGTTTCGTTCATCTGTAATCAGCAGTTGAATATAGGTGTTTAACACAAAACGCCAGTTTCTGATAAAAAGCTAAGATAAAAGACTTTTTCTGAAAAATGTTGTCAGTGACTTTAACTGTATGTTATGTTATAGAATATGTAGTTATGCGATTTCTTAGATAGAACATTTAAGCTACTGTGTGCTGTTGCACTTTTGCTTAAACCTGAGTTAAAGCTTCAAATTGCTGAATGACAGAGCCTTATTTACTTTTTATTTTGGGATTGTGCTATGCATTTTAATTCTGGAGGACAATCACAGCAATAAAGTTGCACTTTTGACAATATATCTGATGTCTGCAGGCATTTTTAAGTGCATAAAAAAAAAAAAATTGAATCAAAACTTGAATTTTTCTTTAGAAATATCTGAGATTTTTTTAAGCAAAATTGCCCAGCCCTAGGACTTTGTAACTGAGCAAAAAGATTGTAGTGCCCCATATGTCGGAATGGGATGAAACAATACGACTTATGGCCTACAACCAATACCAGCTATCAGCTGGGATTTCTTACCTGGCACAGACAAAAAGATCTGAAGGTGTTGTGAATTGTATAATGTTTTATTTTTTTTTTTAATCTTTTGGTCCTGTGACTAGTAGTGGAGCACACAGACATAGCACTCATGGTCCTTGTTTTAATTTATGTTTTGCTTTGGCTCAGGCCGACTCAAGTGTTATACGACCCTCCATATGCCTGCCCTATATATGCTCAAATCTTAGCAGGCTGGGTTAAAGCTGTGCTATCCTTTGCAAATCAACTGCAGCCTTTTCAGTATCAAATCTCTACATTCTTCATAGAAAACTGCATTCCAGAGGGCTAGTGAGAATATGGCAACTATGTGTTTTGAATAACCACACCTCTGTTATCCTTGTTCTCAAATTTCTCTCTCATCCATTTTTTAAGGTAGCTTAAGTATTGTAAAACTGCTTTAGGCCTCACTCCTTAGAACTGTGAACTGATGCAGGGTTTAAGGTCATTGTTCTTATGCTCTTTGCACAGTAAGTCCTAGTGGAGTAATGTCAGCAGTGTTCTACAGGATTCATTTACATTTTTGGTGATGAAAGATGGACTATAGATCAATATTAAGTAACTTCAATGAATAATATAGGGTACTTTTTTATGTTTTTTTTAATAACTGGAAACTTAAACTAAATATTAGTGATGCACCAAAACTCTGGCCACCGAAGATTTTCTGTGGAAAACTGAAAATGCACTTTTGGGCCAAAATTTTTACAGAAAAAAGCTGACTGAAAGAGAATGTTTTGGTGACGTGAGTGGTCAGCGTGTGCTTATCTGGAAACGGGCCAACTCCTTACGCAGACTCATGGTACGTCGGTATTTTAATTAGTGTTGTCAAAAAACTTGATACCGAATAAAGTATCGATACCAAAAAAGTGGGTATCTGATGCGATACTCACTTAAAAAAGCATCGATACTAACAGCGCCCCATTCATCTCTTAATATATCTCTGGTTCATCTCCAGTTTTTTTTTCTCTAGCCTGTTTCAATTGACACAACTTTATCTGTTGCTACAGACACACTAATAGGGCCCTATAAATCACGGAATCGACCAATGAAAACGGTTATACGTGGAAATGGACAGAATGAACACTCCTGCCCTGGTTGCATTTAACACTGTCTAAAATTGCCCAAAAAAAACTGCGCAAATCATCACTGACTCCCCGTTTAACTTTGCTGTGCCTTTGAAACTCTGTCCGTTTCTCGTCAAGCGCAGCGGCGCTCCGTGAAAACATGACAGAGCGTTTGATCAACATCTCATCAGAGCTGCAGAAGATAAACATTTCTGTTGTTGTGGACTGAACCGTCGATGCCAGGGATTGTAGAGTCTGAAACATTGTAGGTTCACTTCTGATACTGCCATATATTGTGGCCCCTAGTGGTGAAATAACTGATGCATCCATGCGTCAATTTGTTTTTGTGTAATTATTATGGTCTGGAATGATGTCATCAGGATCATTTAAATTAGGTTTTGATAAACTTAATTTAAATTAACCTAAACAATAAACCTGATCAGATTCAGTAAACCATTGATCCCTGAGAGGAAATATGGTGACTGTGACATTAATGCTGTTCTCATACATTTTTATATAACATAAATAATTAAAAAGGAGCAGTCAGAATAATCCATGTCACTACAACTTTAATCTACCTTTTAATTGTATCTTACTTTATTTTTGACGTATATTTTTGTTTAATTGTTTTTATTTATTTATTAGTATTTATTTTTTTATATATATATATATATATTATCAACTTTATCAAAAGAAATTATGCTAATACATTTTTGGTTTTTTTTGCCCCGTGGTATTGAAAATGGTATCGAGTATTGAGTTTGAAATTCTAGTATCGTACAACCCTAATTTTAATACATCTGAGCACTCAAGAGTTTTCTGAGCAGAGTTGATGGGGCGTGTTTTATGTGTTTTATGTTTCTGTGTCACGTCAACACTGTAGTTACGTGTAGCCCTCCGTCAACACTGACCACTATTGATGGAGCTGAATGGCTGTGTATCAGCGTCAGAATCTGGTTTCAGAATTTGCATAATATTTTTTCTTTCAGTGTTTCGGTTTTCAGCCTTGGTGTTTCATTCTGTTATTGGTTTCGGCCAAGAAATTTCATTTTGGTGCCTCCCTACTAAGCCACAAATTTATTATGAATGTGACTAGAAGCATGATATTGGTTACACTTGCTTTTAATTAATGTTTCTATCCTCCTTTTTATTGCTTTCATGATGACTTGTTCTACGATCTCTTCTTGCAATGTTGCCACTCTTGTTTGAATAAAACTACCTGTACTTGCACCCACTGCACACATGCATGCACACATAATAGCTGCTCTAAGAGCTAAGTGCTAATTAGCAGAAGAAAGCATCTGTTGCTCATCCAAACACACAAATAACAATCAATTAAATATTTAATCAATCTGGTTGTCTCTCGTGATCTTTAGTTCTGCTGGAGGAGCGAAAAGAATGAACTTGACAGCGTGTGTACACATAAAAAACACACCTTGGTAGAGAGAAATGCTCACAAACGGTATGTACAATGTCTCGTACACATGCTGAGGCGTACATGCCGGCTGCGCTCTCATGTGAGCTGACAGCGGCATCAGCATAATGTACCATATTAAAGTGAACAGAGCTTCACTATAAACATGGTTCCACCCTCAGAGAGAGCCACAGGCAGAGAGCAGGAGGTTTGGTCACAGAAAGACTGGACCAGTGGCTAAGTGCTTATTACCCTGCCTCCTGTGACACTTACAAATACACACTTTGTTCCTCCACTGTCTGAGGTTGGGGGAGGATGTCAGAGAGCGAGGGATCACAACCTACAAAAACAAAAGGTTAAGTGAGTTGAATGGTTTCAGATAGGAAAAAGACATATTAGATGCTCTGTCTGCCTCACTTCCATCCTCTTCCCTCTTCATCCCTCCATCTCTGTCTCTTGCGGCTTGACGGAGGAGTGTGGGGGCAGAGCGTCTTGTTAAACGGCTGGCAGATGACAGAAAAATTAGAGGCATTTCTTTTCTGACAGGTTGTGTGTATGTGTGTGTGTTCCCTTTCTTCCCCCCCCTTCATCCATCCTCCCGCTTTTTTCTGGTTGAAATGTTTTTTGTCAGTTTGTTTTTAGTCAAGCTGTCTCAGCAGCACAATAAGTGCAACCTGTAAACACACATACATAAGCGTACACTCAAAAACCTGTGTACAGTTCTTTTTTTAAATGTATTTCCAAATGGATGAACAGCAACAATTACAACTGTAAAATGAATGATATTTAAGAGATGGTGAAAGGAGAGAAAAAAGAAAAGGAAATTGCTGCATAATTATATCGTCATTGCTTATGACGGTACATTTTTCTTTAGATAATATATTTGGATTATTAGTTTGCATTTTCTGTCTCATACTTCTGTCTGCATTTTTAATTTCCATTAACTATATTTTCCTCATACTATTAAGCTATTAATTTTAAGTTGGGATGACTTCTGTTAGCCATTGTGATGTTTTACATTTTTTGCTGCTGATATCCTTAATAAGGATTTGTGCAATTCAGGCATTCCCTCCAATTTAGCAGTTTTGGGTGTTATCCTCCAATTTGTTTTTCAAATACATCATTTACATATTCAAAAATAATCTTTCAAAATATTAATATTTTAGAACATGACTGAACATTTAACACGTATTTCCGCACATTTCTTCCAACACTCACTAGTTAAGTCTGTTTTTTTTTTTTTTTTTTTTTTTCTAATATGTTTGGTATTAAATATTATCTGTCTACTGATAATATTTTCACTGATTTTCTTTCTGTATATTTAAGTGGGTAATATGTATCTTCTCTTATGGTCAAGTTCTGATTCCCACTTCCCAGTTTGTTGAGGGTCATACTGAATAGATTGATATATTTCTTTTGGTTAATTTATCACGTTTTGTCCTTTTAGATCACTTTCTCTGTAGGCAAAGAGTATTCTCTAATGATTTGCCTTGTTAACATTTTCTAAAGCAAGTATCTTATTTGTTAGTATTGAAAGACATCTGATCTCAGTAGATTAAACTCTACAAATCGTATTAAACTATTGTAATCTATTTTACTATGGTGGTTATAATTTTTTTTTAAAGTAATAGTTATCCAGTTTTGAAAGGTAAAACCATGGAGTGATGGTAATAGGAGTCTATACTGGTAACCCTGTGAGTAAAGCCAGACAATGTGCAGGCCTTTGTGTTCTCACAGGAGACAGATCAGATTGTGTGTTCTCAGATTAGTGGTGTTGGGAGGAGCGTGAGGAGCCGTGTGCTCACAAAAACGTCTTCCCTTCTCTAATTATTGAGACAGGCTTTGATTGCCTGTTTGGAAACAGTTTTTTAAACAGCTGTAATGACCGTGATTAGGCGACACTAAAGATTCTGCGCTGGAAGGGGGAGGAGCATGCAGCCAGCTCAACCAGGCACCTTGGGTTATTACACCTTGTGATTTTTTTCTGTCAAATGTTATTTTGTATAATTATTTTTACAGCTGGCTTCTGTGCTTTATCTTTTCCAGAAAGGCGGTTCTCGGCAATTCTGATTGGTGAACATATACATCACTCAAATGATGGAGACTGAAGAAAAAACCTCCAGCATCTGAGGTTACGTTTTCGCAGTAGTGAAAACCTTAATATCGATGCGATTAAGGTTAATCATTGAGCCTTATTTTGCAGTCTTTTTGAACACAAATGAGGTAACTTGAGTGTCCACACTGCACACAAAATATGAAATAAATCCATTAAGTCCTTTGTTTGTTGTCTGTGTAAGTCTTACAACACAGAGAAAACTGTTTCGTTTCAAATTTTGGACTCCATCCCCAACCTGATGAAAACATACACTGTAGTGTAAGCACTATTTGTTCCTGCGGAGGGGTACTCCGCTCTTGTGGTTTCCAGCGCATCTTGTGGTTCGGTGTAGCACCAGGGAGCAGACACATTTTTAGTACCTGTTGTATTGCCTTGTATCGCTGATCTGACGTGTTTGTGATACAATGCGACGCAGCAGTTGGACAAAACAAATGATTGTCACCTTAAATGCCCTATTTTTGTAGTTAAAAGAGCAGAGGAAGAGAGGAAAGTGACTTAACAGCTTAACACTCCGGTGAGAGTTTGAATAACTGCTGCTGAAATAAACAATAACCACTTAAATAGCCATGTGATTGGGGTGCGCCACTACATGGCGCACCCCAATCGTCCTCACCACCGTTGGCTAAGGCATAAAGCGAGTGTTCCTGCGGCTTCACGTCTGCCCAGGGAAGCTTCCTCTGCACACTCTTCATGTACTCACACCCTGGCCGTGCTTCATGTTACCTTGCGGCCCCACCTCCCCTCACAGATACCCAGTGAACCCTCATGTCACTAAGCACCATCTAAAGATTTCAACCGGGAAGTCTTCAAGTCTTCATCAATTTTACATGTAGAATGTGGCTATACACCTCATGTGCCTTTTTTCTGCTCTTTATGCTCCTACCTTTGTCACATGTTACACTAACAACTCACTGTATGCTTCACACAAGCAAACCTTTGTCAAACTGTGTAATTTCACCACACATTAACTGATTATCATATCTCATCCTTCTTTGTGGAATCAGGCCTGTGCGTTTGCCTTTGAACATGCACATATGAAACAGCTATGTAACCACTTTTGCTTTCTATGTGGGTGGACAACACTTGGTACAAACTAGATCTTTTAAAACACGGGGTTTTTTCTTTCCTCAATACTACATAAAGGAAGTTGTCCTACATATAGATACTGAAGGTTGGCACCTAATGAAAATCACGAGGAGCCATTATGTTGATAATTCGTCTGGCTGGATTTGTCCAATGAGAGAATTTATTCTTCTTTGACCTCCCCTTCAGGATTTGTGAAAAAACACGTGGTAGAATAAGATGTATAGTCACTGCCTGCTGTTTTTACAGAGAATTGCTGTGTGAATGCCATACCTCAGTGTTAGTGTGCGACAGAGTTTATCATCTCTGAATGCCACTGCTAATTGAAATGAAATTTACTTTTCTTCAATCCCTTAATTTATTTAAATAATTACACTTCGAACATACAAAATATGATTTGGTCGTTTCCATCACAAGCTTTTTTATTCTCGTGAATAAGTACGCGTCAAACTTAAGGCTAAACAGGCCCTTTAAAACATCCAATTCAGCCTGCAGGAGAAAGTAAAAGCAAGTCATGTAAACTACCAACTAATTCTGTTGTAGATATTTCAGCCCCTTCAAATACACAAACTCACTGAAAGTCCACAATATTTGCCAGGGCTCGCAGTTTTCTCAAGCTTGTATCACATGACGGCAGTCATTTTTAATCGCACATTGTTAAAAGAACTCCCAGCTTTTCCAAAATCCTGTAATTTTACTCAAATTATTCCACATACATTTTCAAAAGTAAAGAAATAATAGTCACAAAAACAAGTATAAAAGTTATGGTTGGGAAATAAAATGTATGCAACTTGTCATAGTCATAAATAAGTGTTAAATTAATTATTTCTATCTTGTAACCAAGAAATAAATACACAACCTGATGCTTGCACATAGCCTGGGTAACAGAATCTAAAAAGTAGGCATCCTGAAAATCCGAGATCAGTTTTTTCATGTCTTTTACTTTTTTTGAATTCTATGTGTTGCTATATTTGGCTGTAGGACAACATTTCATTCATTTTGGCTGCTCTCATTACCCTGATGACACACAGTTGAGATGAGTCAGCAGGTGTACTAACACATCTAATCTGAGACTTGTATTCAAACCACCTACTCGTGGTCCATATTTAAAGCCATGTGACCAAGGCAGATCACAGGTCTGGGCCTTAGGAGGTCAAAGCTCCCTTAAACAGGAAACAAAATGACATCAAATGTACCAATCAGATTGTGGTGTGCAGAGACTAAACATCATCAACCCCACAGGAAGGAAGTAGCAATGTCTGGATTACACAGTGTGTGTGTTTCTGTTTCACAGAGACTGGCATTTTGTCCCATTCCCCTAACCCTTACCCCACGTAACCACTCACCTCTTTAATTAGGCTATGATTAGGCAGGAGTAAGTGAATATCAACCTACTTCCAGGTGTCAATGTGTGTGTGTGTGTGTGTGTGTGTGTGTGTGTGTGTGTGTGTGTGTGTGTGTGTGTGTGTGTGTGTGTGTGTGTGTGTGTGTGTGTGTGTGTGTGTGTGCGTGTGCGTGTGTGTGTGGAATTTGAGACCCTACGAATACCACCTTGGTGAACAATGATTCTTTTATTTTATTCTTTAAGTATCTAACTTAGAACTGATAAATACACATACACACTAGTACAATATTGACTCAGGATACACTTGGAGTTCAGGGAAATAATGTCTGCATGATAGCGCTACATTCAAATGAATTATAATAAAAACATATAAATACATCCCTCTTTGGAGGAATGTAGTGCGATATAAAAGGCCGATGTTAGACTCCAGTTGCAGTGATCAAACAAAGAGAGAGATAAGGTTGTAGAGGAAGTCCCAAAATTTCTTTTCCAAGTCAGGCAGAGTGCAAAAACAACAAAGGAACAATAAAAACTCTAACTGAAACACAGCCTGAATAGGAGCTAACTGGAATGACTGACTAACAGACAAATTCTAACTAAGAAGACAAATAAACAGGCATTCAGTGCCACTGACCACACACTTCTTAAGAATTGCAGGTAGCAAGCATGACTCGCATGAATGGAGAGATTGGATAACCTAATTACACATTCACCCACACATACGTACAGAGAGACAGGAAGTGGTAGACTCAGGTTAACCCAGCCTCACGCACAATGAAATGGGCTGGGAATAAACTGATGAATCTAGCATAAAAAAAAAAAAAAAATGCCTGACCAAATTAATTACAAAAATAAACCTATCATCATGACATAGTCCTAACTTAGGAACCAAACACGAACAAAGAATCTAAATTGTATCCTATAATTCTATGCTCCCAAGTTTAACAACTGGAGCAGAGCGCTGTTCATGGAAGCTTGCTCCGCGGTGACCATAATTTTGGTTTTTGGAAAGAGATGTAGAGAGAGGCTCCTATTAGATTCTGACAAAAGACAGTACAAGACAAAGCAGCAAGCAGGGGCATATGAGGGAGGGAGTGAGAGAAAAAAGTGTCTGCCTTTGTTGAGAGCAAGCAGAGAAGTTATTCATTCAGGGGTCTTTTCTCCCGTTTGGACTTGAGCGCTTTTTTGCGCACCTGCAGTTACGCGCTTCTGTCCTATTCATATTTTTTGGTCCAGGCTGCTGACATGCCCACCGTGCGTAAGGTAGACCAAATGAATGTGAATGAAGGCGGGTTGAAGGAAAGGAGGCGGTGATGTCTTTTTTTTTTTTGGGCTGTCTAGAAATCATGGAACATGGAGTTTTCCCAACGCTTGTAAATGTCATTGTAATTTGAAATGCCTTCATTGATAAACAATGTAACAGGTTGATCTGATCAGATCATTGATCAGATGATGGCAGTGTGACTGAGTCACAGTTAAAATCTCTTTCCTTGATCATCATCATCTTCATCACCATCCATCATCATCATCATCATCATCGCTGTAAAGCGTGACCGAGTTAGATGTACTGGAGATATGAGGAAATAACCCAGCTTCAGAGTGTCCTGGTTTAATACAGAGGGATGTTTACAGTGAAACAAAACTATTGACTTCCATAATACACAGTTTTAAATATCATTTTTTTTATTTTTTTTTTACTTGTCTGCACATATTGTCAAAGGTCAACACCACAAAAAGTGCAATCATTATGAGACAGCATTGCATGTTTTGTTATTGCAATAAAATAAATTGATTTATTTTATTGCTTAATTGTGACCATCACCGGCCCTCCCTAAGGAAGGGTAAGAAATCTTTTATTATAGGGAGGATATAAAAAGGGAGAGCAGTGTTACACCGAGGTGGACCTGAGCTGAGCCTCATTAAAATTTGTGTGGGAACAGTTTCTTTACAGTTGGGGATGTAATGATTCACTCAACTCCCGATACGATTCGATTCACGATACTGGGTTCACGATACGATTCCTTCATGATTTATTTTACAAAATGGGACTGTAGTCAAATGATGACTGAAAAACATTCCTTTATTTTTTTTGGGAAAAAAACTAGAAAATACTGTATTATTTTTTTTATTATTAATTGTCTCAAGAATCTCTTGATAAACTATTCAAAACAATGCAATTTAACTAAAAATAAATCATGAATGAAATAAATAAAGGAATAATACAAATGAAGAAGAAGCTTATTAATTTAAATTCTGGTTCTATAGTAAACAATGCAAAACTGCATAATAGTGCTTTTTCTTTTTAAAAGTGCAACTGAAAATGTATTTTGTGCCTTAACAATTGGACTTCAAAAAAAAAAAAGTCATTGCACTAATTTACGTCAGATATTAGTTTGAACCAGCAGAGGGCGCTGGTAACCCAGTGGTCGGTTGGCATGCAGCTAATCTAGCAGTGAAGAAGAGATGCTATGCTAGCAGACGTTAGCTATTAGAAAAACGTGACTTTTACGGATATTCACGTAATATTACAAATATTCTTTCGGTGCTAAAGGGGTAAGGAATCATTTATTAACATGTAACATTAACATGTAAGAGTAGAAGGCGGCCAGAAAGAAAATAGTAGCAGATTCCGCCCGCCAGTACACTGCTGGACAAGAGAAGGGATAAATATATAGTGCCCTCTGCTGTTTAAAAAAAAGTACTGCGATTCAATTTTCAGAGTATCGATGTCAATCGTGATACCTATGAATCGATTTTTAACTGCCTTATGATTAATCGTTACATCGCTATTTACAGTTAATTTGGGTCTTTCTGCGCTAGCGCAACTTGCGGCGATGACGCGCTGGTGACGACATAATCCAAGGTGGCGGCGGCCCGGACTATTTAACAAGAGCCATAAAAGACATGGATATAATGAAAAGAGTGGATGGACGGAAGCATAAACATGCAGATTTTCACTCAGACTTATTAAACACACACGGACCCCGGTAAACGGAACAGGCTTCACCGGACGGCTGGCACTAGGACCTGGAGGCGGAGTCAATGCGTCCCTGTACTGCATGTACAGGCTGTAATATCACCAAGTTTATCATTTTACCTGTTGTTAGAGCTACTATCTTTACCAGGGAGCAACTATTTATTCCTGGTGATTGTTTTCCAGAGTTTTACTGGGCTTTTTACCGGTGATTAGTTCCTATTTCCTTTGAGCTCCGTGGTCCAAACTGAAACCATAGCCAGACACACACACACACACACACACACACACACACACACACACACACACACACACACACACACACACACACACTCTGCAGTCACTACAGTCGCATTCTGAACGCACCTTATACAAACCCTGCGTAAACAAACGGAGCAAGCCGCAGAAACAAATTAGTGCAGGCTTTTAGGAATCAAAAAAAAAAATTTGAAATGCAAACATCTTTATAGCGGTTCCGGAACTGGATTTTAGGAACCGGTTCCTATTTGTTTGGCTACAAACATTTGAGAATATTTACACTGTCCTTTTTTAACTTGAACAACTTGATCCAAAACTAATTCTGATAAAACAAATAATTCTTCTGTAAAAAAGAACATATTAACCAAAAGTACATCTGCACTTATTGCTATGTATTTAAACGGTAAAGCTTTAGTTTAGCCTTTCTTTACATTTCTATAAATGGACCTTTAGAGATGCTGTCCCCTGGTTGTTGCATGTGTCGTCATCAGCCGTGTGTGTGAACATGTGAAAGAGCAAACTAAAGACAATGATCAGTACCAGTCCGTCTCCCGTGTGTTCTTGTGGAAGTTTGTTGTTTTTGAAAGAAAAGTCCATGCAAGAAGCAACTTTTGCGCGAGAGTACAGAACCCGGAAGTGAGTAGCGTAGCAACAGAGACGCTACAAGCACAGCATGGAGGACAGCACAACTGCGGGTGGAGGAGGTGGATTCTCCAGTGGAGAGCAAACAACTATATGGTGGAAGGAGCTTCACTTGGTGCTAGTATAAACACAATATATAGGACCTGGAAGAGTTTATCGTTACGTATTTGTGACGTAAGAGGAACCGATAAGCGGAAATTGACAGGGAAGCAAACAAACCATTCCTAGGAATTGGATTACTGGGAACCGGTTCTCTGAAAGAACCGGTTTTTGATTCCCATCCCTAGTAAGCAACAAAGCAGTACTTTGGTGTTTCTACCTTTAAAGAAACACTAGACTGAAGTGAGTTTTGGAAAAGTGGTTGCAGGACTGACAAACACATTGAAATGTGGTGCAGAGTATGCTGTGAAAATCCCAAGAACAAAATCTGCTTTTGTTAAGCATGCTAATAGCAGAGATTTACAGAAAGTAGTGCAAGCAATGTAAACAGCTAATCACAGGCTGAACCATGGGTAAAGAATTAAACCATGTCCACCCACATATTCTGCTGTGTTTGAAATAAAAGTCAGAAGGAAAGTGTTGATGATGACATTCTGAATACAGAAATTGTATTGCTTTAAAATAGTAATTATTGTGAAGGCTTCAAAAGATGTAATTTGATTTGGTTTTCAGATATTTGTAGATTTAGTTTTCTGTCATATTATTCGAAAGCTTCCTATGCTGCAGGATTTACAGCTGCAGTATGTAGGATCGTGAGATTTGTACGGAACCAACCATGCTCCCCCTTCCCCTCCAAGTGAACGTGCATAACCGTGGAGCTTATTGACAAATGTAGGGACAAGGCTGCCATAGTGCGCCATCGACCCCTCTGACCACCACTCACGCACACACCACATTCATACTAGGCAATGTTGGTGAAGTGCCTTACCCAAGGACACAACTACAATGACTTCGATAGAGCGGGATTCGAACCCCCAGCCCTTCAGTTACTGCACAACCATCTCTACCACTGAGCTCCAACTTGTGTAATGTTTTAGAGACTCCTGCCACACAGCTCACAGGCAGCCACAGTGATCCCAGCTGCAGGTCAGGGCAGACCCACAGCAACACTCCCAGTCTGACTGCAAATTAAGTGTGCATGTTATCTCCACCCTGGATATGTTTTTCTTAGCTTTACATGCTACGTATTCCGTCAGTTATCACTCTCCCCCGAGATTGTTTGGGACTTTAGATTGTTGCTTCATCATGTCGGTCTTCCTTTTTTGGCTTGCTTTGCCGTGTAACTGTTGTGCCGTAATGGGGACTTGAAATGTCTGCATTTGCACTTTTACTACCGACAGGATATGAACGCACATCTGTTTTAGTCAAACAGCCAATAGTAATGCCCCAAATCACCTCATGTACCACTCTGTTTGTAAAAAGATCTCTGATTGGCTGAAAAGTTGTGTCATGCTCCTGGTTTTCTAAAGTTCATATACAGAGCCAAGAGAAGGAGCAGATGCCCAGTGTCCTCTCAGAACATTTTTTTTTACAATATGCTCAAAGGTTAATATGGATTGTGGACCAAAGGATTCCAAAACAATTACATACTGCAGCTTTAAAGGATGTGCTGTTTCTAAAAAGGTATGGTTGAAATTATGTTACATGTTAAGTTATCCAAGCATCCCTTGATGCTGTTCCTCCTGTGAGGTGGTTATATAAACAAGTATTTAAAAAAAAAGTGAGCACCAAACAACAACCAATGGTTCACCTCTGAGTACCAGACCAAAAAAGTGGTGTCACTCAGCTTGTTGATCACTGTATGTGTCATTTTACACGGCAACATAATGCCGCAGGCCGCTGTGGACCTTGAGTTTGACATCAGTGAGATAATCCACAGAATCAAGGTTTATGTATCCATGCTTTTAAATCCCTAACCTTTTGTTTGCCTGTACAAGATAATGACTATAGGTTTGCCATCTGCAACTGTCCCAATCCTTCCTCTTGATTACATTGAGCCCAAAATAACCAGATGTTTCATCACTATTATGGCATTAGTGCTGAGCTGAATAGACAGATGTGTGTCCCTCTCGACTGACTGTTGTCATGATAAAGTGTAGTCTGATTACCTACTCTGATTAGGCCAATGGGCTGCTAATCCCACAGCTACACCAATCCTGTTTGTGAGCTTCATCCTGCTGCACCTCGGTGAAAGGAAACACACATTTGCATTCACTGATACAGGCACAGCAAACAAACAAAAGTGTCTATCATAAGAGTTTAAAAATATTGTCCATTATTAAAATATGAAGTGCATCCTCATCTTTAAAGGTTAAAAAGACAAACAAACAGCCAGACACACACATGCAGCAGTTCCAGGGATCTGATGTCAGAGATATAACATTAGCTTGGCCGCTCATCCCAAATGTCATGTTTATCTGATCCGTATTAAACCTTGGGACAATGGAACAGATGGGGCTATCCTTTGTCCTGCAAGTACTCATAAGGGACAACCCACACACACACATACACTCACACACACAAACACACACTTGTACACATGCATACATGCACGTCCATGTTGGCTCCTTCCACTCCTGCCCTCTCCCTCCCTCAGTGAGCAAGGGTGAGGTTGTATGATTGTGTTTAGCCAAGCAGAGTGATTGTGCTCTACAGGGGAGCCAGGCTGCTCTCCACACGCCAGACGGACACACACACACACACATGCGTGCACACACGTGCATGTATTTTTTTTATATCCCTCGCTGGTTTTGCTTCCCTCGCTGCTCAGCTGAGGTCTGATGTATTCATCTATTTGTTGTTTCAAACTTTGTTCATAAACTTTTTGGGCCTCTGATTTTATGCAGTCAGGGACATTAAACGGAAATTGTATAATTCCCTTCCTCAAATGAATATATAAGAATATGGTTATACGACAGGGAAAATACCCTCAACTAGATATTTTTGGAGAAAATCACAGTCTAATTTTCACAATATGTTTCAGTTGCCGGTTGAATGTTTAAAGTATTTTGTTGAGATGAACAGAAAGACATTACAAATCTTGTACAAAATTTCCAGCTACACTAATCTTAGCTGCTCCCTACCACATTTTGTTGCCCGGAAGTCGCGAAACCAGAACCTTCTTGACTTATGGTTTTTAAACATTAAAAACACATTCTTGTTCACAATCCTAAAACCTAGACTTTGTCATCAGAAAATATTGTCCATGATATTTACTATTTGGGACTCCAACAAATCATTAAAATTCTCAAATTTAAATGCAATTTAGATAAATTGATTATGGAATAACAAAAAAAGAGGCTGTTATGCTGTTCCTTTTGCTGTCAGTGTGGAATTACTGTAAATTTACAGTAATACACGTGTCGTTTTCTGAATGGGAAAGGCATGAGGCCTGCTTTGACATCACTGCCCCTGGTCTGGCTCTGCGTGCACTATCTACATATAGCTTGTAGCTTTTACAGTGTGAACACTTGACTCTTGTTAATGAGTGCACACATTCTACTGCCTTGTCTGTTGTTCAGACTGTGCAAAGGAGAGGAAGACTAACATCCTAACTGAGCGACTCTACCAGCAGCCACAAGCCTCACGTGGTATGCAGCTGGTAAAGAGTTAAAATGAACTGTGTGCGTGCGTTCCACATTAACGGAATCGCGGATGGAATGACAAAATGAAAACGGTTACACGCGGAAAAAGACAGACTCGGCATGAAACGACGTCATCGTTGGGCAAGGCAAATTTATTTGTATAGCGCATTTCATACACAAGGCAACTCAATGTGCTTTACATGATAAAACATTCAATTGTTTAAAATCAATAAGAACATTTAAAATCATCAGTAAAATCAATTAAAATCATCAACAAACATTACATCAACAACATGACCAAAAATCTCTCTCTCAATCATACGCAGCAGAGAAAAAAAGTGCCTTTAACTTTGATTTGAAAAAGTTCACATTAGATGCTGACTTCAGCTCTGCTGGCAGTTTGTTCCACTTCTTTGCAGCATAACAACTAAACGCAGCATCACCATGTTTACTGTGAGCTCTGGTCTCCACTATCTGACCTGTGTCCATAGATTTAAGAGACCTGCTAAGTTCATACCTGACTAACATCTCACTGATGTATTCTGGACCAAACCCATTCACAGATTTATACACCAGCAGCAGAACTTTAAAGTCTATTCTGAGGCTGACTGGGAGCCAGTGTAAAGACTTTAAAACTGGAGTAATGTGCTCTGACCTCTTTGTTCTGGTTAAGACCCGAGCTGCAGCATTCTGAACCAGCTGTAGCTGTTTGATGCTCTTTTGGGGATTCCTGTCTGAAGACCATTACAATAGTCCAGTCTGCTGAGTCATTAAACCTTTCACTCTGGAGATGTTCTTTAGGTAGTAGAAGGCTGTTTCTGTGATAGATTTGATCTGACTGCTGAATGTAAGATCTGAGTCAATCAGAACACCAAGGTTTTTGACCTGGTCTTTAGCTTTTAGAGATCGAGACTCAAGATAATTGCTGACAGCAGTCCTCTTTTCTTTGTTACCAAAGACAATCACCTCCATCTTGTCATGGTTTAGTTGAAGGAAGTTTTCACTCATCCAGCAGTTTACTTTTTCTAAGCAGTCACACAACACCTCAATGGGACCATAGTCATCTGGGTTCAGTGATAGATATAGTTGTGTGTCATCTGCGTAGCTCTGATAATCAACCTTTGAGTTCTGTAAAATGTGTCCTAAAGGAAGCATATAAAGGCTTAACAGAAGGGGTCCAAGAACAGAGCCCTGAGGAACCCCACAGGACATTGGTAATCTGTCAGATTCAAAGTTTCCAATGCTTACAAAATAACTTTGCTCCTCCAAGTAGGACTTAAACCATTGCATTACTTTTCCATTTAGTCCAACCCATGTTTGTAATCTGTGCAACAAAATTGTATGATCTACAGTGTCAAATGCAGCACTTAGATCCAATAGAATGAGAACAGATACTTTTCCGGAATCAGTGTTCAACCTTATGTCATTGATCACTTTGATAAGAGCAGTTTCAGTGCTGTGATGAGAACGAAAACCTGACTGAAATTTATCAAATATTTTGTTGAATGTTAAGAATTGACTGAGTTGGTTGAAGACCACCTTCTCAATGATCTTGGTCATGAATGGAAGGTTGCTGATTGGTCTATAGTTAGCCAGTATAGAGGCATCCAGTGTTCTCCAGTGTTCTCCAGAGGTTTCACAGCAGCTACTTTCAGGGATTTTGGTACGGTGCCTGATTGGAATGAGCAGTTAATTATCTGACACAAATTAGTGACAACAAATGTTATTTTAATCAGAAAAACTTCCCGGGAACTGCTTATTAGGTGCACTGCCCGCCCCCTCCTGTGCTGTCCGCATTAAACACTGCCTAAACCACCACAAACACCGTCTAAACTGCCAAAAAACTACGCAAATCATCGCTGACTCCTAAATACAGAGCCACCAGTGTCCGTTTAACTTTGCTGTGCTTGTAGAACTTCATCTGTTTCTCATGTAAATGGTAAATGGACTGATTTTATAGAGCGCTTTATCACCACACTGAAGCCGTCTTAAAGCGCTTTACACATCAGCTCATTCACCCAATCACTCTCACATTCACACACCAGTGGGACAGGACTGCCATGCAAGGCGCTAGTCGACCACTGGGAGCAACTTAGGGTTCAGTGTCTTGCCCAAGGACACTTCGACACATAGTCAGGTACTGGGATCGAACCCCCAACCTCTCGATCAGAAGACGACCCACTACCACCTGAGCCACGGTCGCCCTGCGTCGCTCTGTGAAAACATGAACAGCTTTAATCAGCTGTACCTGCTCAGTGTTTAAACAACATCTCATCAGAGCTACAGAATATTTGTGGGAAAAGTTGTTCTGTTGTTGTGGACGAGACCTTCGATACCCGGGGATTGTAGAGTGTGAAACATTGTAGGTTATTGGTAACTTCTGATACTGTCAAATATTCTAACCCCTAGTGGTGAAATATTATCCTTATGTTCATTTATTTTTGTGTAATCATTACGGTCTGGAATTATGTCATCAGGATAATTTAAATTTAGTTAATTTAAATTAAGTTGATCAAAACTTGGAATTTGGAAAGAAATAAAACAGATTTTATAGGGCCTAGAGGTTGTGCTGGTTTTGCCACTGTGGGTGCAAGGTAGCAAAGACCTGCGAAGATGAGACCTACTATTCTGGATGGTTACCCATACATTAGGGGTGGGCGATATGGGAAAAATACTGTATATCACGATTTTTTCTTTGTGAAATAATGATTTTATCACGATTTTTTCATTTAAATAATTTAGACTATTTTAAAGTTATTTACCAATAAAACAAATTAAATCACCTACTTAAAATCATCGCCCTAAATGGAAAAAAGATCATTTAGGACAAGGTAAATATAGAAAAAAATTAAATTGTATGTAAGCAATTTATCAAACTGGTTCCTAGTATAATTAACATCAAACAAAAAGGCTGACAAGTTATTTTAGTCACACACAGTCTTTTTACTTTGTTTAACTATAGTGGTGTAGCATTAACATTAGCAACACTTGCTACATAATAAGGCAGCATATCAGTCTAGTCATTTCTATTTGTTATTGTCATATTAATAAAATCCTATTTTAAGCAGTGTTTAAACACCTCATTTCACACAGACAATCATATCCTTTACAAGATAAAATGTTACTGCTTTGGTTACATTAGGCCTGGGTGATATGGACCAATATTCATATCTATATTTTTCCTCAAAATTGCAATAGGTGATATAAACTCCATTTATTTATTTATTTTTTCAATAGTTTTACAAGAAAAACAATAATGGGTCAAAGTCAAAAAATGCCACAAAGACCCTTTTATTAATCACTTGCAGCACAATATCAACATTTTGAATCACTTTTGACTTTTTCCTTCATTAAGGCTTAAATGTGATTAAATTATGTAGTGTTGCTTTTTTCAGGGCAGCTCTGAGTTGACGAAAGTACTTTTTAAAGTAAATCACATTCAGGACACTGTCTCTTTAAGAATATGGAAACAGCCCCGTGAGCTGCAGCAGCAGTAGATCTCTGCTACAGCACAGCGACAGAGAGTTAGTTATAGAAGAGAAACACGTGCAGCGTTTTCTCAAACATATTACAGTGCTTCAACACTCAGAACTGATAGAGTTTTACAGGACAGACAATCATCTGCACTGAGCATCTGACAGACAGTCGCTAACCCAGAGGAAGCAGCATAGCTAACTCTGTGTGTCTGTGCACTGGGGAGGAGGGGGAGCGGAGCATACTTCTGCCCCGTTTAAGCGCTTAATAATGTGTAATCTTTGTAATGCTGATGAGCAACTGGTGTGATTTGGCAAACAAAAAAAACCATTGGATGTTCTGTGTATTGACCACAGACACATGACACAGACGTGGCACCGCAAGGGTTAAAATGTGAACTACAGACGGTTCTACGATCTCCGTGATGTGTGAGATTGTCGTCATGTTGTAATCCTTAATGATCTAATATTGTCAGATCACACACCCTTACCATACACTGTTGCTCATATGAGTGATGAGGCCTGGTTTTCTTTTATGAACATGAAGTTTCCATTAGGTAACTGTTTTGTATGGCACCTTAATCTACTTCAATAACCAACCTTTTTGGAACACATTTGTTCTTCTTCCACTTGTTGGGCAGTTGCAATATTTAGCAAACCACAGTCTTTAATTTAGTTTAGGTTTTTATCAAATGTCAACTAAAATGTATTACCAGGTATTTGCCAGTGGTGTCTGTGTTCATGGGAAAGAATTTAGTCCAATTAAAAAAGGTCACTCTCTAATTATATCTACCTCAAGGATACAGATCAATTCTATTAACAAAAAACAAGCTAATCCAAGATAAAGTAAGTCCTGCTCTTCCCATTACTGACTCCATATCATCAGTGTAAGCATAGATGAGCTGTATTATATTGCGTGCTACAATAGTGTAGAAGAGCTTTTAGTGTTGTTCTGATTGTTAAACAGCAATGTGTTAGCTGCTACATGTAGCTTCTTATCAACCTCCAAATACAAATGACACTGCAATGACTCCTCTCATCTCTAATAAATGAAATCAATAAATGTTACTACCACAATATCAAACTGCTCCAAGAGTGCAAGACAATACAAAAATATATTTGAAGAATTTGCTCAGCAATGTCATCTTTTAATGAATAGATATAATTTTTCTGCAGAACAAGCAAAATCACATCTTTTGTTCTCTACTACAGATAATTAAACAATATACAGTGTGAAAATAATGGATGTTTTATTACACAGAGTGGCTTTTAAATTAGGGGACAAGGACGACTGCTTTCAAGACCAAACAAGTGAAAGAAAAAAGTTTGCATGTTTTCTCTGTGCTATGTGGGTTTTCTGACTGACTGTTAAATTGATTGGAGTCTCTAAATTGCCCATTAGGAGTGAATGTGGCTGTGTTGTTTGTCTGTGGCGCCCTGTATTGTATTTATTTAGCACACATAAAAAAACAAACATTTAAGGTGCAAGGATGGAGCGAAGTTCAATGGGCTTGTACAATAGCTCCTCCCCTTTAAATAAATTTATACAATAAAGGCAAATAGACACTTAGAAGAGGGTGTACCCCTGCCTAACTCCCATTGAGAGCTGAAAAAAGCAGCAAACGGGTCAGAAAATGGATGGATGGATAGTATTCCCATCAGCTGATGTACAGTATATTAAATCACAGCATTCTTTTTTAAACTAGCAGCAGCAGCAATACAATGAATGTGCTTATAGATGTTAAAATGTTACCAATAGAAGGAAGCCTACAAACACGCACACACACATGGAGTACAATATGTGTATATGTGACACACACACACTTCTCTCTTGCCATCATCTCTCTGCACTAGCTGTCAGTAGCCCAGCTTTAATGTGGCCTTCATGAGGTCACATGCAGGGCTTGAGCCAGTTGCCATGACGACAATGTCAGCATCCAGCCAATCAGCTTTTTTATTTTGTCTCAGTAGGGCTAGTGCATAGGGAGTTAGTGATTATCATATCTATACAGTATATCCAACATGTAAGTTATGTATGTGCGTGTGTGTGTGTGTGAATTAGAGCGCAGATCTTTAGTGTGTCTTATGGTCAACTAAAAGTTATTTTATTTGTTTTTATTACCACTATGTGCAATAGTTTTGCTATTTTTTTATACAACTGGCAGATTTTGTTTGCATTATCAAAGGAAAATTATTTGGCAAGAAAGTTAAATATTTGCAAGTTCTATTTGAATGGTTACGGTAAAAGGAGAATATGAGAAAGGGAAAGTAATAGACAATTAGTCTCCCTAAATAGTGTGTAACATTATGTCATTCAATTTTCAAACTTACAAAAAACATATTTTCTTTTTTTGTTAAGAGAAAAAAACAAGAGAAATCAACTCCAGATGAATCGGACATTCTTAACTTCCAAATCTGTTCTTACCTAGATGTCTGAACATTGAATCCCACTTGACCATACAGAGCTGATTAGCATATGTGACACTCACTAAACATCAAAATAAGGGCAGAAAGATTTAAAAGCATCAGTAAAATCTAAATGCATTGGATTTGAATCAAACACTAATTAAATTCAAAATTATATTTGGATAGACATATTTGATGCTATCAATGCAGTGTCAGCTAGGGCTGAACGATTTTGA
The DNA here is from genome assembly GCF_900634775.1 of Gouania willdenowi. Taxonomy (NCBI): domain Eukaryota; kingdom Metazoa; phylum Chordata; class Actinopteri; order Blenniiformes; family Gobiesocidae; genus Gouania; species Gouania willdenowi. Next base: position 20,090,186 of record NC_041049.1, on the reverse strand, counting down.
CCAAAAGCAAAATTGCGATTTTTTTTTTTCCAGTCAATATTGCGATTTCGATTTTACTGCGATTTTTCCTCTGTTCACCACAATAAATAACAAAAACTTACTTTATGCATTACTGGTCATTGATTAATATAAAACTAGACAATGTTATATTTTTGGATTTCCAATTTTATTCAGTGGATTGCCCATCCGGTTAGGAAACATTAAGGAAAACCAAGCAAAGTGCAGAGAGTGCTGCAAACATATGTGTATTAAACTGTTCAACATCTGAACTATTCAGTAAACTCACTGGCTCTGAAGTATTGACTTCAAGTGTTATCAAAGAATAAATACCAGAAGCATTGGAAATATAAATAAAATACACAAAAATAATATATATATATCTTTTTGTTTAAATAAAATATCACTTTTATAGTAAAATCCTTAAGTAAACAGTACAGAACAACTACACAGGCTAAAGTGCAGGTGACCCACTCTCTGCCTTGTTTTATAGCTTATAAGTTCTTTGCTAAGAAGACCAACATATCAACTTTAGTTGGTTTAAGGGAAGATCGCGTGCAAGTGACAATATTTCCTCCAGTGATAAAATAGGTGCTCAGAAGCAGCACTTGTGGCAGGTACACAAAGGTACTTTCGAACCATTTTAGACAGGTGGGGAAAATTTATCTTATGAACTTTCCACCAGGTTAGTGGATCTTCCTCTCCATCAACAAGGTAACTTGCTATCTCTGCCTCTACAACATTGTCAATGTGCACAGGTAAGGCAGGAGTAGAAGAGGCAAGGGTGGATTTGAAGAGGCTTCCGAGAGACTTCTTCGGCTTTGACCCAGAGGCACTTGCACTTTGAGGAGTCTGGACACTTTCAGTACGGGACCTCTTCTCCTGTCATGGGAGAAAGAAAAACACTTTTGGTTTGTACTCTGTATTTGTTTGCATTGGAATAATATCACATTAAAGTAAACAATTTTGACATACTTGTCTTATTATTTCCATCAGTTCTGTCTTCAGTCGTGTTTTAACAGCAGGAATGTTGTCTGTGCTGGTGTACTTAGTTTTGAAACGAGGGTCCAAAAACGATGCTACATCCAAAAGCTCTTGAGTGTCGGGGCAGCTGTATTTCTTCTTGAGGTATGCCTGGACTTTGGTCTTAATTGACCTTGTCAACTCTGTATCCTCTGCATTATAAGCTAGTACAGATGTCTCTAAGTGATGCAATACTGGCTTGAGGTAGGAGATGCTGACGTATTCTTCTCCAGATAAGGCATCTGTGAATTCTAGAAGAGGATGCAGTGCCCTGTGATTAGACTCCAGTACGTCCATATCTTGCCAGGTTGGGATGAGGGAACGTGCCTCCGTACCCGACAAGACTTTGGTTATAGCTTTTGCCTGTACCAGCACTCTTTCGCTCATTTTTTCTTTGGATCCCCATCGTGTTTGACATTCTGTTATAAGGCTGTGCTCAGGCAATTTGAGCTCAATGCAATTTTCTTCGTTGAACTGTGAGAAAAATGCCCCACAAGCTTCTTGCACAAGCCCGTTGCTCTTGACACTTTGTTGTCGACGTCTTTGAGTGCATTTTCTGGAAAACAAATCCAAAAAAGATTATATTTAGTACTGCAATTCATTGTCACCACACATTTCTTAACAATACACTTTAAAAGTTACGAGCAAATTTGTCCACAAGGGTGCTGCAGCAACCATAATAGTGATGTAAACTGCAGTTGTAATCACACAAAGAGAAAACTGTTTAGCCCCATTTTTGGAAACAGAGCGGTATTATTTGCTCACCAAAATGACTACATGTTTAAAGTCACCATTGATAGGCAAATTAACCTTTTGTTGTTTTCAAGTAATAACACTTTTCACCTTTTTAAATTTTATGTATTAGGATTATTTTGACAAGTGTTGTTAAAATATTTTTTTCTGTACTGTAAATTGTAAAACATATAAACTTACCAATGGCGAGATGCAGTCTATAGCCGAAGAATTGAAGCCTGGTCCACTCATTCAGCTCTGTAGCCTTCACCATATTAGACGCATTGTCCGTCGTGAAACACACAAGCTTCTCCTCTCACAGTTTCCAATACGCCAGCCCCTCTCTCATACCTGCAGCAATATTTTCACCCGTGTGATCGCTGGGGAAGTAGGCAGTTTGAAGACAGCAAGCTTTGAGTTCAAATTCTTCATTGATGAAGTGTATGGTTAGACTTTGATAGGGCTCAGCTGTACGACTTGTCCACAAGTCTGTTGTGGAAGCAAAAAACTCAGCCGCTTTTGTTTTTGACATAACTTCGTGCTTGCATTTAGAATAAAGATCCGGGATTGCAACTTGACTAAAATACGTGCGTGACGGGATCTTGTAACGCTTATCCAAAAGGAAGCATGTCTTTAGCCAAGTACTCCGCTATGGACTGTGAGATTTCAATATGCCTCTTCGAAGTGCGCTCGTACGGGACGTTGCTATCAAACATTTCCTTAAGCGAAGCCTGCTTTGGTGTTTTTGGCCTTGTGGTGTTGCCCATTCTTGTCATACAGCTGTCATATAGTGTCTTGTGGTGGTTTTTCATGTGTTGGAAAAGATTTGTCGTGTTCCCTCTTGATGTTACAACTTTCATCCCACATGTTCGGCAAAACACTTCCGACTGCTCAGCGTCATCTTTTCTAAGCCCAAAATACTCCCACACAATAGACGAACTTTTTCTCTTCGGTTCCAGAGACAGATGTTGACTTGTTGCGGCATTTTCTTCTTGGCTTTCTTGAATATCAGAAGACATTGTTGTTAAGTCTGCACGAGACAACTGTTTGCTAACCTCTCTGTTGGCCTGAGCTTCCTACTTCTTCTCCCCTGAATTCGGTCAACATTTATTGACTGCGGGCGTATTACCGCCATCTGGCGGACAGGCTGTGTACGCACGAGTGTGGTCACAAATGTATTGAATGGATTGAAAAAATCACGTGCCTCCGCGATTTTGAAATCGCGTCATGTAATATCGCGATAAAATCGCAAACGCAATTAATCGTTCAGCCATAGTGTCAGCGCAGGGACAGTTGCAGATTAAAAGAAAATAGTTTCACATGAAACATGAAAACAAAAAAAGCTTCTTGCTGAAGCCAAGTGAAAACCAAAGGATTATTGAAATAATTGGAGAGGTGGTACTGACTGACGATTACATTTTTATTTCTTTAATTTTGTAGGGAAAAAGTTGGATAAAACATTAAAGTGAAAAAGTAACGCGAGAATATTGCTTATGTACACGGCAATCTAAAACGGTTCTAAAGCAACACGTGTGAATGGATCTGTGTGATATCTAAACTTACTCTCTTTGTAAGGACTAGTTTGTCAACACATCTATGTTTTTTTGCCAACACATCTAGAAGCAGGGAAGCCACTATTTTTATGTTTGACTTGAAACACCAGGGTTTTTGTCGTCTTAACTGTTTTCAGGTACCAATAGGATTCATTTATTTTTCATTACAAATTAAAAAGATAAATTATTAAAATTATTTTATAATATGATAACATAAGTTAATAAAGTAGGGTTTGTTTTAGTGTTTTTTTTTTAATTTATACCCCATGTCATTATGCATTGGACAATCATTTAATGACTCTGAGGTTTTCTGTTAACTTAGTACGAGTGCTCTCCACCACTTTCAGAAAGATAAGAAAACATTGATGAGTCCCAAAAAACAATTGGTACTAACAAAATCCCAGATTCTCTTATTTTTGTTCTTACATGGCTTCTTGCTTGAGACTTAGCGAGTATCAAGTATTTAGTATTTACTGAGTAGCTAAGACTCTCAGGTATAAAGAGACATGGGGAATAATTGTTTTCTTCATTAAGGTGATTTTTTTTTTGTTTCGTTATCTATATCGAGGTGTATACAATAAACCTATTCATACATATTCTGTTTACGATAAACGTACAGCATCTGTATTTTTAGTAGTTACATTTTGTTTCTTAATGAAAGTAGAATGAGATGGAGAAGAGATGAAAAAGGACAACTGAGACAAAAAAGAACATATGGTTTAGACTGAAAATACCCGTGTGGTTAAACTGTGGCTGTTGGAGTGAGTCAGTGAGATAGCTGGGTCAGTTTAGTTTAGACATATGGCCTCTTGCTATGACTGAGACTCAGTACTGAGGGACTAGGATAGAATTGGGAATGGAAGACCAACATGCCATCTGGACAAGGGACAAAGGGCTGGAGATGGTTTGAATAGCACGTGTGTCTGAGAGGGGATAAGTATATCCCAGTGACAATGCCAACTTACACGCACACACAACTTCTGATTTAACTGCATCACTGCTGTGTCCCTATTGTTCAGAGCAATCATCCTGTATCCAACTGTCTTCAAATCTCAAGTGTGTGTTTGTGCTTGTCTGTTTTGTCATATTACTGGAGTGATGAAGTTTATAATACATTATATTGTCTAAATTTTGGGTTTTGTTCCCATGCTTTGTCCCAGTAGGAGTTAGTTTCCATCAAGTCCAGTTGTTGTTCATTTTAGCAGAGTGAAATTGTACTACTGAAGTATGATTGCTAAGGGGGTCAATGCTTTTGTATCAGTTAAAAACATTATGAGGCTATATAGAACCATCTAGATGTTTTTTTCTTCCAATAATCTGTTACAAACCTTTCATTTTCTATTAGGGGGTACTTTTCTAAACCATTCCAGACGTCAGGAGCTTCTTCTTAAGGCCACATTTTTAGAACCTCTGAACGTTTCCCCAAATCTGTTTTTTCCATTACCGAATACCCTTTTCTGTTTCCATTATATTAGCTTTACCCAATTTGATGTAATTACATACTTACAGTACTAAATGTCCCAAATCATCTCAAAAATGCTTGATAGGGATTAATTAAATTTAGGGTAGGTGATTTTCAAAAGCTTTTTTGAATTTAGCCTCCCCGACTGCTCCACCTTTACCCCCCCTCCTCTCTGTGCTCCGTCTCACTCACATGCTTGCGCACAGCTGCTGCAGAAGAGGAGCTCAGCTCATCGCATGTATTGTTTAGAAACTTAATTGTGTCATGTCTCATTCAGCAGTAAGTAAACAATAAACTTTACTAAAGGTGTCCCGATCCGATATTGATATCAGATATCGGTACGATATCAGCCAGAAATGGAATATTGGATTTTATCGGACTGTATCTAAAATCACCGATATAATTAATATTTTATTTTACTCTCTCAATGATCGTAATTTTTAATGCTTCATTCCCCTCAAATTTAAACAACTTTTTTGAGACTACACAATAAACCACTCATTTATTTTGAAAATATGATGAAAATGTGTGATATTCTCCCAGAACATGTAGGTAATGGGTCGGCCATATTCAGTGTCATAGCTTTTTCCATTTCATTAAGTAAATTCTATGATTTATGTCCATTTTTTATAATCACGAAAAAATTGGAGACCCTTACAAGCATACTGACAGATAAAAATAATTCTAACTTGCATTAAAACAACAGCATTCAAATACTTTTCAGATTATTTTTTCTTTCACACATATTTAAAATTTCAGTTAATTACCGCCAGGGCCTGTTTGTGATGAATTTCCCTGTTTGTGATGAAGTGTGCCCCAAGAGTTCTACAGTTAAGGGTGAATAAGACAGTGATATTCGATGTCCCTTGCCCTTCTGTAATGGGTGTAACTGGGTGTAAAAGACAGATGGAGATACATTGTTTTTGCTAAAGTGCAGTAAGTATAAAAAAAAAAAAGAAAAATTGGAATGTGATTGACCTTGCCATTTGTTGTTTTACATTAACATTGTAAAGGTTCCACCCAGAGGGCATAAATGAAAGACAAGACCAGAGTACAACATATTTGTACAATGTCATCACAGCTATTAGTATTATGCAATGTGAGTACAATTTTGTACTCACATTGCATAATACTTGTACTTGGACAAATTGATACTAGCTACTTGGTATTACTCTCCAAAAGCACTGTTAAAGCAGTGCTGTACAGCAGCTATCAATTAGACATGCTGTTTTAGACATTTCTTATGTTAGCGAAATAAAAAAAAAGAATTCTTTTATTATTTTTTTTTAATTGTGGAAGATAAAAGGTTTCAGTTTTTAAAAAGACAGCATAATAAATCAGCAATATTTATTTAAGTTTTGATTGTCCCCTCATTGCCTGTAATTGTGTTGTGTGGACATAATCCTCAACCATCGTATTTTAGTTTGTCTTGTCTAACTTTGTTGCACATTATTTGTAGTGTGTAGGTGTGCGTGGGTGCATGTGCGCTAAAGAGCGGGCTGGTCATTATGTGTTTACATACATGTAGATGCTGAGTAGTTGATGGCATAAACAGATATAACTGTGATAGAGGATGTGTACTCTTTTGTTTGAGTTTAAATGACAAACGACTGTACACACATACACGCACACTATACACATTTTGCTGTGTGATTACCCCACATGTCAGATTCAAAGTGGTTGATAACAAAGGGTTATTTTATTCCAGAGATTCACAGTAAATACAATGGTGAGTAATACACTGGCCAGTGAAGACTAAACGCTGCATGGTGGAGACATCCGGAAAACAATAACACGGCGTGAGGGGTGGGGTATCGTGGTGCTTTACAAGGACTTTGTAGCCCAAGGTCTGCTATTAACTGTGGCTGATGTAACCTTTAGGGCATATTAAAATTGAAACCACATTTCCAATAAAGTGGCTGCTTTCCCCAAACTTCTTATAGAATGACTTGAAGCAAAACAAGAAGAGAAAGGGACTGACCGTGTCAGAGGAACTTTCACTATGAACGTCAATGTTGCCTAATTAATCTGAAAAATATTTTCACAATATAGAAAAAATCAGGTTGGGATTTTTTAGAAAAACTATTATTTTACATGGAAACTTTCTCAACAGTGAATATACTGTATATAGATATGAGGACATCCACATTAGGTGTTGGGCAATATTGTTCAATATTTAGATGAAGTTCACATCTGATTGTGGGCTGAAATTTTCAGAGGAAATTATTGTGTATGGCAAACAGAGTTATAACACACACACACACACACACACACACACACACACACACACACACACACACACACACACACCCACACACACAGAGCTCAGCAATGGGTGTACATCATTTGGCACCCAGAGCCCAAACACAGGGACAACAGATTGTCCTTGTGGTGTTCCTTTAGGTCCTAATGCTCCAGAGGCACACACTTGTAGACACACAAACACACACCAACACATACACGTAGAAACAATCTGCTCACTGACATACTGTTCTCACTTATTCCCATGGTGTGCAGCAACAAGGGTCTATTTAGTGTCTTTATCTTAAAAGCGTATGAATACAACACAGTATAATTCACATTACTTTGTACACTGTGTATGTTTGATGTTCACTCAGCAAAAATACCAAGAATAGAATAATTTATTTTTATAACCATAATGCCACACAATACTGATTTCCTACAGTCACTAGCAAAGGTATATACACATGATTTTTTTGGAAAAGGTACATCCCTGCATAATTAGATTAAATAGGTTTGAACTAGTTGCGACACATAACAAATGAACTTCACATCAATGACTTTTTGTTGCTATATGATTTGGCATCGATAGGAGATCAAAACGCCAACATGAGGTGTTTAACCGTTACAAAACCGCTACATCAATTAAACATCAAGAGCGCACATTAATTAACCTGACCCTGTGATAGACTAGCATCTCTTTTAGTATCAAAGTGCTTCTCAGTGAATGCTAGGCCTTTAAAGATGATCATCCATAAACATTACCTGGCTTTGTTCTCTGCAAGACACCACACACACACACACACATGCACGCAAGCACACACACGCACCCACTCACACTTTCTTATCTGCCAGTATGTGACCCTTTATCTCCCATAATACTTCCCTTTTAAATTGTCCAAGTTCACTTCCAAGTCGCTTTAGCTTCTCTGCCCAGAGAGAGAGAGAGAGAGCGACGGGGGGAGTAAGCTTAGAGGTAAACTGAAGAAGAAGAGGGAGATAAAGAGCAGGTACTTTCATTACTCCCCCCACCTCTCTCAAGGTGCTTGGTGCTTGGGTTATGGCCAATTAAGCCTATTAGCAACAACAAAACACAACAAAACACAACAAAACACAGTCGGCAGGCAGGCAGGTAGTTAACGGTGGGAGGAATTGTTATGTCTCACACCGACTGGGAACAAAGAAAAAAACTCTCCAGAGTACAAGAGGAGGAATTTATCCCTCCCGGTGTTCTCAATTCAACAATTAAACTCTTTACTGCAATTTCCCTTCAGTCGTAATCTCCAGAGAGAATCTTCATTGCATTACAGGTTTTGCCATCTGCAAAGTGGACTGTTATGTAATTAGCCAACTTTGAAACAATTCTTTCAAATGCCCCATTTTTGTTTTTTTTAATTCAATACTAATATTTTATCTGTAAATTCTGTCCGTTTGACAGGAGAAAACACAGGTTTGGGCGGAAACCATTTGATATGATTGACCAAAGCAGCACATTTCTAGTTTTGGAAATGTTAATAAAACAGCCGGAGATAATGTATGTGTTGTAATTATAGCGTCAAAATGAATGTGTTGTCATTGCATTGACACATTATCTTGATAATGCTAGTAATCATTTTAACGTGTGTTCATTTCAATTTTCTTTAAAAAATTTAAATAAATATTAGGGCTGCCAACTTTGGTCGTTTAGTTGACTAATTGGTCGATGCTGTCATGGTTGACTTATTGAATATGCAGGGACTTGGACTTTCAATTTTAGCATTAAAAGTTGTTCATTATTTGCAAAATAATATAATTGCAATGGGTGACATTTGTGCGATTTTAATAATGCACTCTACTGATATATTTTGTAGGTAGACAGGCTTTTTTTCCTGTTAACGTTCGCCGCTGTCAATTAAGTATATGACGCAACGCCGCATGTGCTCAGTCCACATGCATAGCAGACGGCAGCATCAAACTGACTCTCATCAGCACACTCATCCTGCTGTGCAAAGAGGATCCGGTTTCGACGAAAATAAGGATTACATTCAAGACCGAAGCAAATGTGACTCTACAGGGCCACTGGTGTGTGGAATTAAAATCAGCAGATACCCAAGGATCCTTCTGGCTGCGAAGCGACTTCTGTGCTTCCCTACCATCCATGCACGCAGAGCGCCGAGCGCATCATCTCCAAAGCGGCCCTAATGCTTATTTCCGTTTTTTTTGTTCATTCGTTCACATTACCATTTAAAATGTGACCTCTATCAGACTCCAGGGTGAATGGTTTGTGGCTCCAATCTGACCCGCGTGCGCATTGTCGCATTTGTCTCAAAGTTTTTGTGCAGCGGAGCCGGAGAATGAATGAGCAGGTGGAGAGGAGGACAAGGAAACAGAAAAAGCGAGACAAATATTTTGTTTTGGTTTTTGATGGTTAGACACTGACCATTTATGATATGAAGCTTATTCAAGCATTGGCCCGAACTCGAAACTGAAACCGAGGGGTCTGACAGACATTAGGTATTTATATCCGTGCCTGACCTGAAACCTACAATTAAAACCTATTTTTTCCTCATACAAATGGCACATTTACGTTTGTTTTAGTGGTACGCCTGCTTTTATAACACTTAACTGACAACTGTTTATGTCATCAGATCAGCGCACAGGGAAACAAGTGCACGTCAAACACAGGTGCGCAGCGCGCGCGAGAGATGGCTTTATTTACATAATCCACATATCAAATATAAGGATAATCCATGTTCTTGTGAAGAAGATTGAATGATTTAACAGTGGATGCTTCAAGCGTGTTTTTTTTTTTTGGGCGACTAATCGCTACCTGTGCCATAGTCTTGGTCGACCAACCATTTCCTTGGTTGACTACAGAGGTTAGTTGAGTTGTTGGTTGTTAGTTGTTGCAGGCTTCGGGGAGGCTACATTCAAAAAGGCATCATGCCACTTCAAATTATGATGCATTCTGGGAAGTTGAGGCCTATTGGGGAGTCTAGTTTTTGTTGTTGTTCTCCGCGCTCTGTCCCCATGTACTATAAAGTGTTCGCGTGCTATGACCGGTGTTGAGGTGCAGTATTGAGTGTGTGATGGAAGAAGAATAAACAGAGATTGTTCTGCAACTACCTGCATAAACCACGGCTGAGGCTTAGACAGAAGGTAACAACACTGACATCTGTCTAAAGCAGTCACAGAAGGTGGGGTCATGATAAATATTAGGCTTTACACTGATCAGATTGCTCGATATTTTTGCATTTTATGCAATTAATGTGATTGGCTGTAATGTCATAATTTCCAGATCCACTTGTGTGTATGCGTCCCACCTCCACTGTGCACCTGTGAATACGGACTATAAGCAACAGCAGGTTTTGCGATGCCACAGTCAGTAAATATGTCTTTGCTCCAAATGCTAATGCTAGTGGAGGCTTCACGCATACCTGTCAAGTTTTGGATAAATGTGTATATGAAGCACATGTGTTTATTTTATATACTTACAGTTTATATATAAGTCATCACATTGCATATTTACTGTTTATTTCGCATTGCTTGTCTTTAAGTTAGACATTTACATTTTATTTTCATTACATATTTCCTTGATCACTCATGTGGTTTTCTGGTATTCACTAATGACTTATTAGACACATTCATTGCAGACTTTACATCCTTTAACACTTTTTTGAAAGCAGTGTATATTTGTGGCGCTTGTGATTGGCTGATTTTTCATGCTCACTTACGTTGTTTCTTCCGCTGTGGTAGATGCTAAAATCTCAGTTACTAATCTTACAGAACGTGTAACAGTGTCCCATCCTGCTGCTCTTTAGGAGCAGGATGGGAGACTGTTACACGTTCTGCTGCTCTTTAGGAGCAGCAGGATGGGTATTTACACCAGTTCTTTGTTTTTTCGCCGGAACGTCTTCATTTATCCATCTCTTTTCTGAGTTGTTTGCAGGTTTGTTGCCACTGCTGTCGGCACTAATCTCGCAAAAACTGCCACCCAGGCCATTTCAGGTGGCAGTTCTCGCGAAGCTAGTGACGGCGTAGAGTGTAGTAAGGCATCTTACTACACCTCCTCTACCACCTGACCGTGGCTCAGGTGGTAGAGGGTCGTCTTCTGATCGAGAGGTTGGGGGTTCGATCCCAGTACCTGACTATGTGTTGAAATGTTCTTGGGCAAGACACTGAACCCTAGCGCCTTGCATGGCAGTCCTGTCCCATTGGTGTGTGAATGTGAGAGTGATTGGGTGAATGAGCTGATATGTAAAGTGCTTTGAGACTGCTTCAGTGTGGTGATAAAGCGCTATATAAATCAAGTCCATTCACCATTTATTATTACATTAAAATACGGGATATTTACGGTTAAATACTAATGCGGGAAGATGGCTGGAATGAGGGGTAAAATTCGGGGGTTTTCCGGCCAAAACGAGACACTTGACAGGTATGGCTTCATGTAGCTCCAGTGTGGTCTGCCTCTGCAGGTTCATCTCCAACTCACTCAGTCTCTTTACTAAAATATTGAATGAATATTTTAATCTCTGTATAAAGTCAATTCACTCAACATGCCTGACATGCGCTGCCACCCAGATGTAAACAGTATGTATATTGTGTGTTGGTCATGCTAAGGGGGTGGAAGATGCAATCAAATAGCTATGTGCAGTACAAAACAGGAGTTCCAGAGAGAGAGAGAGAGAATGTCAGAGAGAGGGGGTGGGGAATGGAGAAAGTAGGCTAAGAGGTAAAGTGAATGTGACATCTCATATTTGACTTTTCACTTCCCATTTAGCTGACAAGTCCAAGATAAGTAGAGAAAAGATTACAGGTCTCATTTTGTTAGACAAAGGCATCACAGTCTGACGGCTTTTGTTGATTCAAACATGAACACTTAGATTTGAGGCCCTTTCATTCAATCACTTTTGTGATTTTTAGCCAAAATGTCAGAGTTCAGGCTCTGTGTGTGCATTGTGTATATGTGTTGTCAACGTAGTTCATTTTATGATGTTCATTGATAAAATCCTTTAATAAAACCCAGTATAGTTGTAGCTCTTAATAAAATCTGCAATGATAGAGCTCACAGTGAGCAGTTGATTTGCTGTCTAATTGAGTCATTTGCCATCTCAACAGCTAAAGCAGTTGACAGTTGACCAAAACCTAATTTCGATTTTATTTGACAGATATTGCGATTACGATTTAATTCACAATTTTTAAAAATATTTTATACATTTAAATGCATGGGTTTTACTTTTTTCAAATTCCGTGTTTTCCACATCCATTTTTAAAAATTCCGTTTTTTTAAAATAATAATTATTTTTTCAGAAAATATTAGTTTTTAAATCCTGTGAGGAAACGAATAAATACCCATAATTAAACAAAAATGTTTTTCAAAAATAAAGTAAGGTACATTAAAAGGAAGATATAAGTTGTACTATGAGGAAACAAAATAAATACTAATAAAGAAAAACATAATTAAAAATGTATGTCAAAAAAAATGTAATTTAAAATCATGAGTATAAGATACAATTAAAAGGTAAATATAAGTTGTACTGACATGGCTTGTTCTGACTGCTCATTTTTTATTATTCATGTCATGTAAAGATGTATGAGAGCAGCATTGTCACCCAGTTTCCCCTCAATGGTTTACTGAATATGAGCAGGTTATTGATTAGGTTTTGATCAACTTAATTTAAATTAACCTAATTTAAATGATCTGATGACATTATTCCAGACCATAATGATTAAACAAAAACAAATGGATGCAAGGATGCATCAGTTATTTCACCACTTGTCACCAGAATATTTTAAAGTATCAGAAGTTATCATTAACCTACGATGTTTGGTCTGTCCTGGCATCGATGGTCTCGTCCACAACAGCAGAACAACTTTTCCCACAGATCTTCTCTAGCTCTGAGTAGATGTTCAAATGCTTTGAGCAGGTAAAACTGAATAAAGCTGCTGCTGTTCTCACAGAGCGTAGCAGCACTACATGAGAAATGGACGGAGCTTACAGACATATTCAAGTTAAGCGGGCACTGGTCGGCTCTGATTTACGAGTCAGTGATGATTTCCGTAGTTTTTTAGCAGTTTAGATCTACAAACACGTGATCTACAAATCTCCACATAAACACACAACTCTTAAAGGGGGGGTATTACGTTTTTTTTGAGGCACATAGTAACATTCTATAGCATACTCAAATAACTGCAACCCAAAATTGTTTGGAAAATGCCGAAAATATAAAAAATAACTCTCTTTAAGAAACTCCTTGCCTGTCTGTCATGTCCATGAACACTCCCCCTTCAGTACGTCATACCAACACGCATGGATGCTGTTTACTTCTGTTTTTCTGTGCGCTGAAGGCATTTTTAAAAAGTAAAGGTCGCTACTACGATGAGCAGAGTAGGCCGATCGACACGCAGTTTCCTCTTGGTCCCCTCCCCTCTGGAAGCGGGGGTAGGGAGTTCTATTTCATCCCTGCTGACCGCCAGAGGCGGTGCTTTAAGCACTGAATATTCCCCTTCGCGCATGCGCAGTGCGAGTATGTATACCAACAATGTCACCAGTGACCCCTGGATGACCCAGAGGAAGTTTATATCTTCCGGTGTCACTCCAGGGTACTTTCCTTTTTTTCTTCTCGCGCGCAGTTACTGGAATACTGTGCATACAGCTGCCGTCGCTAGTAGCTCCGTGACTGTGGTAGGTCGGAGCAGCGTGCATTCGCCCTCCAGGAGCTGCGACGGTGAGTGTTTGGGTAGCGGTAGCTTCACCCATTAGCAACCTCTGTTGGCACAGGCCGCGTTAGCGCCGCCTCCCCCCAGCATATGGTTTGTGTTTGGTCCCGACGACACACGCTGACAAGGTAAGTAGCCGCTTATTCGGCAGATCAACGGTTGTCTTTATAAAAAATGAAAGAGATGGTCGGTGAAGGCTGCATTTGAGCAGCCTACTCCCGAAATTTAAGTTAGCCGACTTTATTTGTTTGCTGGTGGGTTGTGTGCGCACGCCCGGAGCCCAGCGTGGATTTGTTTACATTAGCATCACCGGCTAAGCTAGTGTCATCTTCTGTTAAAAAAGAGCCCAGTCTGGGTGAGGACCACAGTGCAGTGGTTGTTTTTTATTTAGTATATTGGGCCTCTACTGTGCAGGCAGCGTGCGCGCTCCCTTCCCCAGTATACGGTCCCTATACTCGCCCAACCTACGGCGTCCGCGCTCAGGCTAAGCCGAGGAGTTCAGGGTGGTACCAGAAAGGCGGCGTGCGCGCCCCCTCCCTTTGTTGAATACCTGTGTTGAAATCAGTGACTTCTCAGTTAAGCTACGATGGATGGCTCACATATTTGCACATCTTGTGGGGTTTCTTTACAGCCAGAAGATGGCCACGACCTATGCCCCACATGCCTTGGCCCTGAGCACTTGGGTGAGGCGCTGTCAGGCAATCCCTGCATGAACTGCAGCTACTTGCCTCGGGCGGCCAGGGTTGCCAGGTTGGCGGGGGTGGAAGGCTCAGTTGCCGTAGTTGACCTCCCCCCAGGCCAGCCACCTCAGACCCGTCAGACACGCTCCAAGAGGCGGGCAGTGGCTGCGGCAGCTGCCCCCTCCAGGAAGAGAACGAAGTCTGACCACAGTGGGTTATCATCTAAAGTTGAGCAGCTGTCTGCTGAATTGGCTCAGATGAGATCCCTGCTGGCCGACAGCCAGCCGGTTATTCCCCTGGTGGCTGATGCGGCACTCTCTCCCCCAATGCCAACGCTGTTGCCCGAGGAGGATACACTCTCTTTGGCTGCTTCGGCTAGCCATTTCTGTGATTATGGGGAGAATTTGGATGTCGGATCCCAGGTGTCTGAGCAGGGCTCCCACTCCTCGGATCACAGTTCGGGGGCCGAGGTGGAAGACAACTCCATGCGCGCTGTCATGCGCCTGGCTCTACAGCGGCTGCACACAGTTGTCCCACAGCAGGCAGAAGCAGCATCTGCAAGCTCCTTCTTCAGGCGCAGGCCTGCCCCCACAGCTTTCGCTATTCCTCATTCAGAGGATTATCTGAGGGAGTTGCAGTCCTGTTGGAGGGACAGTAAGGCTTGCTCCCGTCTCTCTGCAGATGGACGGACCCTGGCAGCCATGCATGATGCAGCAGGGGCCGGACTGGATCGCACTCCACCCATCGAGCCTGCCATCGCTTCTCTTATTGTGCCCCCAGATGAAGCACTTCGAAGGGATGCTAGGTGTCCTCGACCCCAGTGTCGAATAACCGATGACCTTCTCACGAGGGCTTATGATGCTGGAGCATGCGCTGGTCGCATGGGAAACTCCCTATCACACCTCATGTTGGCCCTCTCAGCCTCACTGCAGGAGGGCGGTGTACATGCCGATGCGGTCACCTTCTGTGATGCCTCATTGGAGGCTTTTGGGCTCATGTCCAGAGAGCTTGGGCGAATAATGTCCATCTTAGTCCAAGCTCGTCGTCAGGTTTGGCTGTCTCAGTCAAACTTAACGGAGGCAGCCAGGAGAATGCTGCGCAGCCTCCCGGTCGAACCTGGGGTGATATTTGGTCCAGCAGCCCAGGAAGCGCTGGAACGGACCATCCAGGCGGGGCAGACCAGGCAGCAGCTTGCCGGGCTTAGCCGGATGCCTCCTCCTGATAGACCCCCGGCCGGCAGGCTGAGGGGCCCCCCAGCGGTTTTTCGCAGCCACATGCCGTCGACAACTCACTCCACTGGTCGTCGTGATGCCCAGCGTCCCGCACGGAGACCAGTCCGGGATTTTCGGGGCTCTGCTCGCCTGCCCCCCAGACAATTTCGAGCTCCAGAGCCCTTTCGCCCTCCCACTAGGGCCCCGAGGGGCCGGAGGGGCAGAGATTGAGGCTTTGGGGCCGGCGGTCGGACTTTTTTCGCATCAGCAGCTCCAACAGTGGGCTACTCATGCTTCAGACCCATAGGTGGTCGCCACCCTAACCTACGGGTACAAACTTTAATTCCGCCGTCGGCCCCCCACATCCGGCCGGGTCAGAATGACATCCATCAGCGACCCGGCAAAGGTTCTCGCATTGGACCAGGAGCTGTCTGCCCTCCTGGCCAAGGGCGCCATCGAGCCTGTAGACCCTGGGTCAGATCACCGGGGGTTCTTCTCAACGTACTTTTTAGTGAAAAAAAAGACAGGCGGATTCCGCCCAATCCTAGACCTCAGAGGGTTGAACAAATTTCTGAAGGTCATACCTTTTCACAAGCTGAACACAGCAGAACGGTGGCTCATGGGGACTGGTTCACATCAATAGACTTCAAGGACGCGTACTTTCACGTCCCAATTGCTCAGCAACACAGGCAGTTTCTGCGCTTCGCATACCGCGGCCGCCGCTGGCAGTTCAGGGTGCTGCCCTTCGGCCTCTCTCTCTCCCCAAGGGTCTTCACAAGGTGTGTGTCTGCAGCCCTAGCACCTCTACAGTCTCGGGGCTTGAAGGTTCTCCCATACTTGGACGACTGGCTGATCTGTGCTCCATCCCGGGTCCAGGCGTCACAAGACACAGAGCATCTCCTGTCCCATGTGGCTCGACTTGGACTCAAGGTGAATGTGGAAAAAAGTTGCCTGGTGCCATCCCGGGTCACAACTTTCATTGGGGTTTTAATGAACAGTGTAACTATGACGGCAAAACCCTCCCCCCACCGTGTGGACGGTATTTTTCGCCAGCTCGCCTTATTCAGGGAGGGCCGCTGGCTGACCTATGTTTCTTTCCTCCGTCTTTTGGGCAAGCTAACGTCAGTCTCGGGGGTAGTCCCTCTGGGCTTGCTGTCGCTGCGCCCACTGCAGAGGTGGGTGAACAGTTTTCACTTGGATGCCAAGCGGCACAGGAGCAGGAGGCTCGAGGTCTCACAACAGTGTCTTTGCGCCCTGGCTCCGTGGAGGGACAGGGCTTACTTGCTCAGAGGCGTTCCTATAGGCTCCGTTCCATCTCGCAGGGAGGCCGTTACCACAGACGCATCCCCTTCAGGATGGGGTGCGGTGTGGCAGAGCAGGACGGCCCAGGGGCGTTGGCCTCTGGAAGACCAAGGTGCACACATCAATGTGTTGGAGCTGCGTGCGGTTCACCTAGCTCTCCAGCACTTCTTGCCGCATCTGAGGGACAAGCATGTCCTTGTGCGGTCAGACAACACGTCTACAGTGTATCACATAAACCATCAGGGCGGTACCAAGTCTGCACGGCTGATGGAAGTGGCAAGGGAGCTCCTCACATGGGCAGCCCCCCGCTTGATCAGTATACGAGCAATGCATATACCGGGAGAGCAGAACCACTTGGCGGACTTCCTCTCCCGTCGGAAACCTCCGTCAGGGGAGTGGCACCTCCATCCGGAGGTAATGAACATTATATGGAGCATATTCGGCAGGGCAGAGGTGGACCTCTTTGCTTCGGAGCAGTCGACCCACTGCCCTCTGTGGTTCTCCTTAGCCGAGACAACCAGTCCTCTTGGCCAGGACGCATTGGCTCATCCTTGGCCGGATGGCCTCCTGTATGCCTTCCCTCCGTTTCCTCTGATTCAGCTGGTACTCCACAGGGTCCTTCAGGAGGGCCACAGGATCCTGCTTGTAGCACCCTTCTGGCCAGGAAGGAGCTGGTTCCCGCTGCTGCACAGCCTCTGTCGCAGCGCACCGTGGCGCCTTCCCGACAGGAGAGATCTCCTGTCCCAACTGGCCGGGCGGATTTGGCACCCCAATCCGCAACTCCTTCAACTGTGCGTTTGGCCACTGGGGGGCCCGAGACGCTCCTAAGCGTCTGTGCCGACCCAGTTAGATATACTATAATGAATGCAAGAGCGTCGTCTACTCGCCTCCAGTATGAGAACAGATGGAAACTGTTTTCCGACTGGTGTACAAGGCGGGAGGTGGACCCTGTGCACTGCCCTGTGCCAGCTATTCTGGACTTTCTCCAGTCCCTTCTGGACAAAGGGCTTTCTCATTCAACGCTGAGAGTCTATGTCGCAGCAATATCTTGCAGACATGTAATGGTCGACAATGGCACGATTGGTAGCCACAAGCTGGTGTCCCTTTTTTTGAGAGGAGCTTGGAGGTTGCATCCTCCGAGAGCCACAAGGACTCCAGCATGGGATCTTCCCCTGGTGCTGGAGGCATTGCGCCTTCCACCGTTTGAGCCCTTGGCACGAGCAGCGCTGAAGTGGGTTACCCTTAAGACTGCGTTCCTTCTGGCCATTTCCTCCGCAAAGCGTGTCAGTGAGCTGCACGCCCTGTCAATCAGCGACACATGTCTGAGGTGGAATTCGGACGGCTCGGGAGTCACTCTGTGGCCGAACACAGCTTTTCTCCCTAAAGTGCTGTCCGCGCTCACCTCAACCAGCCCATTCGGCTGGCACGGTTCAACCCTTCTTCCGTGGAGCCAGAGGTTCAGTCTGACCTGTTGTGTCCAGTGCGTGCCCTGGAAACCTACATTGCAGCTACTGTAGGTTTTCGGGGGTCTGATCAGCTCTTTCTTTGTTATGGTGGCCCTAACAGGGGTGGTGCTGTCTCCAAGCAGCGCCTGTCCAACTGGATTGTCAATGTGATTGCCCATGCATATCGGGCAAGTAACCGTCTCATCCCATCTGGTGTGCGGTGCCACTCTACCAGGAGTGTTGCTACGTCATGGGCTGCCCTGAGGGGAGTGCCCCTGGAGGACATCTGTGCTGCGGCCTCATGGGCGTCGCCTGGCACTTTCTCCAGATTCTACAGGGTGAATGTAGCCACACCCCATCCATTGGCTGTGGTTCTTCAGCCAGAGTCCTCTGACCCTACACACTGAAGGGTGGAAAGCAGGATTCTTCGTGACTTTTCTGGTATAAGTCATTCAGTGCTTAAAGCACCGCCTCTGGCGGTCAGCAGGGATGAAATAGAACGAAGAGTTACGAATGTAACTATGGTTCTATGAATCCCGAATGACCGCCAGAGCTCTTTGTCACTCAGAATCCTCGTGTGCTCGCAAGAAGATTCTGTAGGAAAGTACCCTGGAGTGACACCGGAAGATATAAACTTCCTCTGGGTCATCCAGGGGTCACTGGTGACATTGTTGGTATACATACTCGCACTGCGCATGCGCGAAGGGGAATATTCAGTGCTTAAAGCACCGCCTCTGGCGGTCATTCGGGATTCATAGAACCATAGTTACATTCGTAACTCTTCGTTTTAAAAAAAAAAAAAAAATTTCATGTGTACATAAATGAGTACAGACAAAATAAGCCACGGTTTCTTACAAAAGTATTTAACATAAGTAAATTAAAAGCTAAATCTGCAGAGGTGGGTGCTGTGGGCTAAACTGAAGAAGAGAACATTGGAGGGGCCTTGTCCCCAGGCGGAGCCTTGTTCCCTCGAGCAAACACAGCAGGAAAATGGCTGCTGGCAGGAGATTCAAAGATTACTCAAAAATTTGTGAATCACTGAGCAACATTGGAGGTATATTTTTCAGGAGGGAATGAAACACTAACATGATATAAACCTTGAAAAAGTGATTTTTACGTAATACCCCCCTTTTTAATATTCTTAATATTACTTGACCAACATGGGCTACAGTGGGAGCTGATAATTTGCAGACATTACCTGTGGAGGAATATGAAGCAACAAGTGGCAAAAATTTGATTGGAAACTCCTTACGCAGTGGCTGGTTGGATATTAAAGTAACAGTGGGAGAATCCTTCATTAACGACTGATGCGTGCACACAGTGTTAGCTCAGTGGTTGAGTTTAAGTGGAAAGGCAGAGGTGTTGAAATGCAATTATGCCACAATCATCATTGTGCACCAGGAAATGTGTGATACACTGGTTGCACCTTTAGGCCTAAACATTGTCTGTAACCTGAAAACGCACATTCTCCCTGCTAGTCTCTGTTTACGCTGTTCATTGAGAACTATAATAAATTCAGCTCAACATGGAAAGTAATATCCGTCACCTATTGACAGTAAATTATGTCCTTGTCAAAAGGTTTAGGAACCATCACAACTAATGAGATTAAGACACAAGGATATTGTCCACCTGTAGGATTACACTGCAAACATCAATAGAGTCATTCAGCTGAGAGCTGTGTGTTTTCAAAAACACATGCTTTTGTAACCTTTTGTGGAAGGCAGCGTATGTGTTTTTGTACAGTGTGTGTGTGTGTGTGTGTTTCCCCCACAAGGCCCTGGGGTTGCAGGCAGCTTGGTGATGGTGCAGATGGGATAACATATGACATGTGAGTGACTGAGTGAGTGCATGTGTTTCTGTGTGTGTATGCTGCAGTTTTTGTGTGTGTGGGGTTCTCAGTCCATCTGGGCTCCCCTCTGACTGACCGGGGCTCCCCCTGCTCTCTGTGGCCCACTGGGAAACTGACAGGACCAATGAGAGAGAGAAATAGAGAGAAATAGCTTCCCTTAGTGTCTGTTACCTTCACTAGATACAGTACCTACTCATGTGTGTTGTATCGCTCTATTTCAACAATAATAATAAAAAAAGAGATGCTTTGTCTTAAAAAATAGTACCACACTAAGATTTCTGAAATCTACATAATGTGAACTCAGACAATATTGTATGAATGCATTTTAAATGTTAATTAAATTATGGCCTATTTGTCATTAAAGGGGACATATCATGCTAAATCCACTTTTTTAGCCCTTAAATGTATTTTGTTGTATATTTAGAGTGCTTAGAAGTACAGAAAAAATCAAATTAGTCTCTTCAGGTGCTCCGTAGATACCTTTATATTCTGTTTTGCTCATATTTTTCAATCTGTTTCGATTTTTCTATTCTCTATTACGTTTTTTGAACTATTACATCGCAGTATTTGCAGCGGAACTGCCAAATTACATCAACTCCAGGTCCAACACTTCGAGCAATCCGCCATTTTTATTTCTCGCTTTTATTTTGTAGTCCAAGCTCCAGGATGCAGAAGTTACGAGAGGATAAGTCAAAATGTTCGGTTGTTGGATGTAGTAACCCACACGCTTCATTACACCGTCTCCCAGCATCAGAACCTTTTCAAAGTGCCTGGTTGAGTTTTATTTTTCACGGGAAATGTACCCACATCTGTGGGTAAGGTCATTTTTGTGTGCGCGCAGCACTTTAAGGATGACTGCTTCAGCAACCTCCGCCAGTATAAAGAAGGATTTGCCGAAAGACTTTGTCTGATTGAGGGGTCAATTCCTTCTATCTTTGGAGACGACAAACAGAGCACTTCGGTAAGCTGTAAATAACGCTAAAAAGTGTGATGATAAGACGTCCCTGTCATTGTTTTGTTAGCATTAGCAGTTGCACCGTCTTCAGACTTCATATGTTAGCGCTGTGTGCTCGTTTTAGATCCTTGATGATATGGCCTACGTGATTTAATTTAAGTCTAAAGTTTTCATTAGTCATTTCATTTTGCCGTTTTTGTCTTTGAAAAGACTGTATTAAAATGCATTTCGTGACGTTAGCTTGGCGCTAGCGTTAGCTCGGTGCTTGTGTTAGATCACTTGTTAGGGTTCTGCAGGTTCATCATCTTCATTTTCATCTCGCTCCGCCGGGTCCGACTCTGGCTCGAACATGTAAGGCTGGATGGACAAGTCTTCTGTTGTTGACATTTTGTAAAAAAAAACCTCTGAATGAAAAGTTTATACGCCGCTACATAGCCGTATCTCTTCTTTCAAACTACAAAAATGGCCGAGCAGGGTGGAGTTGAACCGAGTGTCACCTGAAGAGGGGGCAGGGTATGGAGTGTCTCATTTGCTTTTAAAGAGACCGCACCAAAACGAGTTGCTCTCAGAAGCACATCAGAAAAGGGGTAGAAAAGGGGCCTGTGGAGCTATAATAATGAGGAATTCAGACCCAAGCATTGCAGTTCCGCTTTATATAGGCCATAACTGTATGATTTATATGTAAAAAGGAAGGATTTAAAACCATGATATGTCCCCTTTAAAGGCTTTTCGTGTGTGCTATAAATGTAGTTTGGACACCGCCAAGAAGGTAATATTTTCACTTTGTTTATTAACAGGATTAGTTTAAAAGTACTAAACAGATTTTGACAACATTTTAATCAAAGATAGACCTTAATAATGGCTTAGATTTATATAGCGCTTTTTTTTCGAGGAGACTCAAAGCGTATACAGAAACTATTATTCATTCACACCAGTCACTCACATCAGTCATATCGGTGGTGGTAAGCTACAATGTAGCCACAGCTTCCCTGGGCCATACTTATAGAGGCGTGGCTGCCGTTTCGCGCCTCTGACCACCACCAACATTCATGCACAATTCGTATCCATTCATACAAGGCAATGTAGGTAAAGTGCCTTGCCCAAGGACACAATGACTTGGATAGAGCGGGATTCGAACCCCCAACCCTTCGATTATTGGATGATCCACTCTTTCACTGAGCCACGGTCGCCCCCCATCTTATGCCATGGAAAAACCTCAAAATTTAATATATTGGTTGGTAATTAGTTATTTCGGGTTAGTTGCTCAATCGGTGAGACGGGGGCAGTCTAAGGGTGCATTCATACTAAAAAATTCTAAAGCATTTTAACCTTTCTGGTATTCATTTGCCTGGATATTATTCCTTGTTTGAGCGTTGTGGACACACAAACAAAGTCTAGAGCAGATCAGGCAGGCAATTTCTACAGCAATTGTTTTGGCTGGACTTGGACTATTTCCAATTGAAGTCCCCCAAGTAGCTAGACATGCAACTGCATTATGCTGCATTCACACCAAACGCGTTTTGGGCATCAAAATCGTGCCTCACGCCCTTAGTTGGACGCTTGTGCTCATTGAATCAGACGCTTGT
Source organism: Gouania willdenowi (assembly GCF_900634775.1). NCBI lineage: Eukaryota > Metazoa > Chordata > Actinopteri > Blenniiformes > Gobiesocidae > Gouania > Gouania willdenowi. The sequence continues at coordinate 20,067,451 of NC_041049.1, read as the reverse complement.
CACCAGTGTCGAAGACTCTCTGGACACGCGTCCAAACAAATTGGGAAGAGACTGCGTTGAACGCGTTTTGGGGAGGGGGCTTCTCTGTTGCCGATCAGTTACATTCATAATTCACCCAGTGACTGTGAAGTGGTGGGTAACATTATAGTGTGACTCAGTGTGTACACTGTGATGTTAGAGGGCTATGGAGAAGGGTGGTTGAATGGTGAGTTCCTTGCTGAACACGCTGCCTCCGACTCCCGTTCATTGGCTTTGGATTATTTAGAGAGTGGCTTGGCTTAATTTGATAAATAAAGCCAGACAACGTCGTCGAAGGGCGCCTTAACGCCGTTTCTGGATTCAGCAGAGCTGCGCTCGGACGAGAGTTGCTTACCAGCGCTATTTCCGTTTGACAACCTGCTGACTGCGATTTATCGAGTTTTTCATAAATATTGATACATTTATCTAGGAGATGTAGCATAGGACTGTATCGTAATATCGATACATTGCTAAGGACATGGTTCCCATAATGAGAAAGTCTATGACAGGCATAATGCTCAGTAAAACAACGTGTGCGGGAGTGTATGTGTGTGCATTGTAGAGATCCAGAGGTGTCAGCGGGTCGATAACGTTTTAAACAAGATTCAAAACAACTTGTCTATTGTAAGCAGGGGAAGCTCAAACACTGCTTCTATGTTGTTTCAAATGGGACGGTAACAGAAAAGTAGCATAAAGCTCTGTCCATGTGCTCCGTACGGATCAGGAAGAAGGCAGGTCTGGCCCAACTCTGACCTTGCGTTACCATGCCTCCCTTAAAGGGACAGTCCTCAGAAGGCCATCATTATAGCGAGTGTCTGTGCGTGCATGTGCGCGTGCTAGTAGTGGCAACTGTTTATATATTAAGTATCTGAAAAATTCACAATTGTCAGTAAATAATAATGAATAAGTAATTGATAGTTAATTAAAATAAACTGAACAGCACTTTGGTCAGTTGAAGTTGTTTTTAAAATGTGCACAAATGCACATAATTTGTTTTATACATTTTGATATTGTTCTCTACACCTCTGTTAATAAAGGTATTATTTTAAGGGTTTGCCTCTGAAAAAATAAACAGGTACGCTATGCTATAATAGTTAGGGGAAACCCCAATTACATAATAGAGAAAACATTAATGTATATTAAGTATCGCCATTCTGGTTTGATTTTATGCATCAAAGCATCATCTCAAGGCAAGGGCAAAATAGAGATATACTGCATCTTAAAAAAAGGCCATATCGCCCAGCCCTACTGCTGACCCGCATCAGCGCTCGCATCTCCTACCAGGACACCAACTACCAACTACAACAAACATCTGTCTCCGGTTAGTGTTTTTTTTTCTTGTCATTATTCTGAATTCATCACAGTTGGGGAAAGCTCCTGATTGATCGACGCGCCACAATATGCCCCTAAAGTTCAACAATCCCAACTCTAGCATTGGCTGCGTTGGAGGCACGTCAAATGCTTCATAACGTGCCGCACAGGAGGCACGGGATCTCTCAACGCTTCTAGAAGCGCGTCCACCATATTGTGTATGTGTACCTGACGCTTTCATCACGTTTGGTGTGAACGTGCTATTAGAGGTTGTTTGGAGCAGATCAAAAAATGCTCTGTGAACACAAAACAAGGTGGAATAGTTTAATCTTGTGCATGTTGTACACCATGTTGTACAGAATGTAAGAAGATTGACAGAACTGTTCATTGCCAAAATGTAAATAATTTATTGTTGCCAAAACTCAGTACATCAAAAGTGCGCTTGTCTATAAATAATTGCCCATTTTTACTGTACAATGTTATTTTACATCTAGTTACAGTACATATATATAGTATCCTGTTTGAAGTTTATTTGGGAGTACTTTCTGCTTTTGGTCCAAGTTTTTTAGCTGGCAATGCATATACCTAACCAAGCCAATAACATCAGGTCTGAGTCACAGAACCATAGCACTGCATGTACAGAACAACTGTATGAATCTGACATTGTACATTGTTCCCTCAGGAGAGTTGTCACATTTTCTTGTTGATGCATTGGATCCAGGTCCATGGCTGTTGTGTGAGGCTGGCCAAGGTAAGGTGGTGTGAGGGTGAAAGGCTGCAGGATTTGGACCATCAGTGGCACTAGAGGGATGGTGTGTGTAGTTAGGATGAGAGGGAGACAGCAGGGAGCTGGACTGTCGGTTTGTTCCTGTTCCATCGCCAGGCTGCAGGCCAGAGCCTGGATAAAGAGGATGGGAGAGAGGAATGATGGAGAATGAAGGATGGTCAAAACGAGGTTTTAGATGTATGTAAAGATAGGAGGCAGAGGTGGGTGTTTCACGAATGAAGCTTCTGATTTTTGTGACTTACAGATATTGGACAAAAAGTGGGTAAATGTAAATGTAGCTTATTAATGATTGGTTTGTCGGAGATGAAAAAGGTCTAATGATGCCTGACAAATAACACACGAGGGTTTATAATCATGGAGCTACAACGTGAGCCTATATTACTAATGATAAGCTTACCTTCTTGCGCTGTAACCACTTATTTTTGTAGTAACAGTTCTATATTATTGATCCAATTTCTATATCATTTACTTCCTTCTATGTTATTCCCTCTCCCCTTTTTGGATTTCTGTTTTCCGTTTTGGCACGCATGGTCTTAACACATCTATCTTGCTCCCATCCCTGCCCTCCATCACTTGATCTATTGCCAATTTTCTCATGCTTTCTGTCTTGTCTTTATCTATTTTTTTACCTTTCCTCTCGTAACCCAATGGACAAAAAGCTGCAGTAGTCACAATCAGGTGTTGACGAGTTGCTCTACTTTATATTCATGGGTGAGATTATTTGGAAGTGTGTGCATGTCTGGGTTGGGTTATTGTCTGTGCGTGTATGTGTGCTAGTAAGAGAAGGGGTTGGAGGGCACACAGGGTGTACATGAAGCATTATTACCATATCAAAGACATGGTAGGCTTTTCTGTCCTAATGGTAATTACACTGTCCACAATTGGCGCCCACTGCTCGGATCACAACAAGGAAAAAAAAAATGGATGTATTGGGAGGAGGGATTTTAAAAGGAAAGGGGGGTTGGCACAATTGGCTTGGGCTTTCAGGTTATGTTAATATCGCTCATCTATTTAATTAGAGGTTGGCATGGGGCTTTGTTTACATCTGATGTGCCTCTTCGAGAAGAGGAAAAGGGTAACAGTGGGAGAAAATGGTGAGGTTGAGTTAAAATCATTCAATGAAACAAGAGGATAACCTGGTTTTAAAGCTAGGTGGTGGGATGATGGGATGAGGTGTGACTAAGCCTCTTCAACCTGTAATTAGGTCGGTTGTGAATGGACCTCCTTTTTGCCTCCTGGCCCTACCATCCTGTACTGTCTTTAAAGGCAGACAGTTCGGGTTCAGGAACTTCTATTAATCTTATAAAAGCACTCTTTTTTGTGTTGCACTTGGTTGTGGGGAAAAACATCAGTGTGAAAACTGGAATATAAGGAGCTCCTTTTTAAATGCTCTGTGGAGGAGAATAACAGAGGCACTGAACAGCGTTTCCGTATTGGAACGGACTCAGGCTGAGGTTTGAATTAAATTCTCAGTAACTTACTTAAACAAAGCCTAATGATTGTTTAAATGAACAGTTACTTACCCACAGCCTATAAGCTTAAATCTGTGCTATGTGATCAAGACAATTCCTTATATTTTGGTCAAGAAAAAGTGGACTCCTCAGGCTGGCAAGGGCAAGCCCGTGTTGAATGTCCTGAATGTGTGTCTGCTTATGTTGAAATGGGATCTGAGGCTTGTTTAATACTTTATTTTCAGACTCAGTCAGATTTTGCTGTGTTGCAGCACAAATCCACACACTCAAGTTTCCGTGAAAGCAGTTTAAGTTCCAAAGCCAAAACCCACGACACTTTCTTTCTTACTTTTTTCACCATTTTAATGGATGCAGGCGTGTTCACAGGTAAGGCTAGTGTTTTCAGGCCAGATCAAAATGAATTTCACAGAGAAGCTTTGTAAAATAATTTCTAAGGCGAATAAACAAGCCCATTAGTATTGGACTGACTAAGTTTGGGCCCTATTCTCCCATGTGTGTAAGTCAGCAGGCATGCAGCTGCACTGATTCCGGCTGCGTGCTATTCTCCCCCGGCACTTAAGTTGGTCACTGCATGCCTTCATCCCAGTTACGCATTCTGGGTGGAGCGGCCCTGAAATGTGCACGTTCTCAGTCAATTCTGGCCTTATGCGTATTCTACCATCTGCTTAAGCTCTTTATCTCTTTTGAGCATCTGATCCTGGAATAAGTGCAGCACCCGGGTAAAGGCGGGCATACACGGTGTGACTTTTAGCCCATTTTGAGCCGATTTTCAACTCGTGCGTCTATTTTTTGGGATTGTGCGAGTCTCTGCTAGATCGTGTGTCATGCATTGTGTAGTATACATGGGGTCACAAGACACAATGAACACCTCACGACCAGCTCCTGCTCAGCAATTGTATGACTGTAATAAAATCAAACATGTTTGAAATCCAGCTGCTCCTCGTGAGGGTATCTCACAGTCGAAGCAGTGCCACAGACCGGCTTACCTTAAACTCTCACATTGCGCATGCGCGAACACCTTAGGACCGCTGTAAAATTGACGGACTGTACTGCCCACGTCTGTCCATCCAGCTCCTGGTCCATCACATTGCCGTCTTTTCTTTTTTAAATCTCTTTTTGCTGAGATTTGCGAGTGTCTATTTACTGCCGGGTTCTTCTTTGTCTGTTTTAATGGCGAAGCTTCAGAGTTCTTCTTTTTCTAATTTGTACGTTGCATTTCTGGAAACAAGACCCCTACGTTTCGTGTATGAACGTACAGTGTGAGCAGTCAGATCGTGTCAGAGTGTCAGTCCGTATAGTGTGAGAATATGCATCGTGAGCTGCGCACATTCGGGCTCTGCACATGAGTTGCACAGTTTCAGCTGAATCTGAGTGCAACAATTAAAAAAATCGCACAGTGTATCCCAACCTTAAGGTGAGTGCTGCGTCACAAAGGTCAGCAGCAGTGCGCACCCCAAGGTGAGCACGTCAGCTCCAGCAGTGTTTCATTGAAACGCTCAGACTTCTGGCCACGCTGGTCAGATTGTTGTCTAACTATTTTCATGTGCTATGCACTATTTACAATGTAAAGCCACAGTTTAATCCCGCTATAAGCATAAATATCAAGTGGAACAAGCTGTCAACTATGCAGGGGTTGGTGAAATGCACATTTGAGGATGGATACCGAAAACGGTTTGGACATATTTAAAAATGATGGCCTGGCTCAGTCACATCAGCTCCATAAGGCATTGACCATTTTACATTTAAAACTGCTTATTATGTAGGAAGCCAATGGGCCTGTTTCACTTCTCTGTCTGTTCGGTAATAAGGCAGGATGCTTTGTGGGATCACAGACACTGTCAAAGTCCACCTTGCATTATTTCCTTCAAACTTGCAGTGCTTCACACACTCATGGAGGCTTTAGAGCTCACAGGGTGACATGTATGAATGTACAGTTGCTTAATAAAATCAGGCTTCCCACACAAACAATTGTTAAAGTGTCATTAGTATGAGTGGGAAAAAGAGATTTTTTACTGTGGCTCTGACAGAAAAATGTGGCCGATCCGCACAATGCAATAATCTTATCAAATAAACTTGTTACATTGTTCTTCAACAAATAATGCCTTCCAAATTAAAAGTGTGCTTTATCTGTTTCACAGGTTTCAATGACATTTACAGTGAAAGCTCCATATTCCATTATTTCCAGACAGGCCAATTAAAGGACACCATGGCCTAGTCTGCCTCCTTGTAAATGAAGCACATCAGACCGCCTTCATTCACAGACTTACGCGCGTTGGGTCTATTTACTTGCAGTGGGCATGTCAGGAGTCAGGATGGGAGACTATGCGTAGGAGATGCATGCTTAACTGCATGCCCGTAAAAAAAAAACACTTTAGAATCCTCCCTCCCCTCCCTGATTCAAAACTTATCATCCCTTACCGGTATCCTCGTGAACGCACACAACTGTGGAGCTCTTAGTGACTTTTTCCTCAATAGAGATTTATGACAAATATTGGTACTGTCTTGTGTTATTGGAGAGTTTTCTGGTGTTTTAGAGAGTCTGCTGGAATGTCCGCCATTACACTTTTATTATCAATGGTCCATGAACGTGCTTGACTTCAGACGAGCAGCCAATGGTAACGGCAAAACAGCTCATGGAGCATTCTGTTTGGAGAAAGATCTCTGTTTGGCTGAAATCCAGCATCATGTTTCTCTAATTCTAAAGATTATTTACAGGGCCAGGAGAAGGAGAAGAGTTCACTGTTCACTTAGAACACTTTGGAGTAAAATGTGCTCAAAGATCATTGTGGATTTTTGACTAAATGATGCCAAAAAAATGGACATACTGCAGCTTTAAGTGCAGATGGGAGATTAGGGCTCTTAGTCAATAACCAATGTCAAGCATGTAATACATTGTGTAATTCAGATCGATAATGCTCACAGTTTTGATTTTAAGACATGATTTTTTTATTTCTATTTTTTGAATGCAGCTTAACATTTTCTATGAAAATTAGCATTGTAATCTCATGTTCTTTTCATGGAAATGTTTTGGCTCTTGAATACTTGTCTTGAAAGGGTGCTTGCCATAGGTATTGTAACTTAGACTATTTTACAGAGCTCCTTGAGAGAGGGAAAAAACAGATAAGAGAAAAAAATATGGAGGAAAGATTTTTTTTTTTTTTTTTTTTTAAGTTTTAGTCATGTTTTTAAGCCAATATTTTGTACAGTTCAGTAAAGACCTTGAAGAAAACATTGAGAAATTATTGAGAAATGTTTCATACCATACACACCAGTGTGCAAGTTAGTGCAAAAATGAATTTGTGCAAGACGAAGAAAAGTGTAATCTGCATAAACAAATCCTATGACATTTTGAAAAGGTCCAAAACAGGCAATTGTTATAACCCCTTTCACTTCAAAGAACAGGCAGATGGACAGTAAACAGCCCTTGGTACCAAATGTTTGCCATTTCACCTGGCAGCACTGAATGACAGGATTTTTTTCCACCAGTTTGCTCCAAAACCTTGAGAATTATTGCCATCTTCCACAAGAACCTCCAGGAGAGCACCTTTGAAAAACACTTCTCTTAAGTGGGGGTAGGGTGAGTGCGTGGTAGGTGCTCAAGTCTGCTAAAGAAGACTTACAACAAGGGTATATTTGTTCTCTGAGAGAAAATGTTTTCGGGAAAAAGAACAATAAAGACAGAATAATGTAAAGAAGATTCTTACATGATTAAAATGTAATAATATGTGTCACATTTGGCAATGTTTGATAATGTTTGGCTTTAGCTTGTTGAAAAACAGTCTTAAGGTCTACTGTAGAACATCTGAAACATCTACATACAGCAAAAATACATGTAAGGATGATATCACAGAGAAAGTGCTTAAAAAGTAAGTACACCCCAAACCAACTTTTTTCTGCTGAATACATATGTATTTGAGTATTAAGTGGTAATAAGTTGAAAAATGGCTTTTTATTAAAAAAAACCTATATGTGACTTTGAAGCAACAATTTTTTTGGGGGTACACCTCAACATTGGTTTCCTTCTATAAAACTACAAAAACAAAATTGGCTTTTGATGTCAAAATTATTATTATGCTATCTGGGTCAGAGTTGAATGGTTTTCTTACTGTATTTTGGCTGTCCTCCAAGTCTCTCCCCCCGTCAGTCTGCACACACGCAACTTCCTCCTCCTCCCAGACATGCCGAGTCTCATCGCTTGCCCTGTTTTTTTGATCGTTTTATCTCACCGTCGCGACACTCTCAATAGTCCACTTAGGTTCCACACATGCTCTGGTTGAGTGTGCGCTGTTGTGAGCTGCTAGGAACTTCAGCGTCAACTCATAGCTGCAATTTCTGTCTCGTAAACTCCTTTCTACGGTGGCTGGGAAGTGTCAGGTGAATGCATTTACAGAAACGAACATAAATGCAAACAGGTCACAACACGAATGCAAACCGGCCACAACAGAAGTGTTTCCGACGGACCGGTATTACAGTCGGACGGGTATTATGATGTGATGGCCTGATATGAAAAACATAAGAGTATCCTAATCAACTTTCACTTACTTTCATACGCGTTTCGATGTCTTCTTCTTGTTCTTAACTGTTCTGGTGGGTTAAAAACATCTGCCAGAAACGTGTCCGTCTGTAATACCGGTCCGTCTGAAACACTTCCGTTGTGGCCATTTTGCATTCGTGTTGTGACCTTTTTGCATTTGTGTTCATTTCTTTAAATGCATTCACCTGACACTTCCCGGCCACCGGGTTTCCGCAACAAAAGCATTGATTGACAGCCTCACTAAGGAAGTCTAATGCTGCATCCGTTCCTGCGGTGATGTTTTTGACTTTGTGCTTCTATAAAGAGCAGATTCTGCACTACTCGGAGGGTTTATTAAGCTATGTGTGTATTCAGAGGAGCAAGAGATCGTGCACAAGTAGGGAACTGAAATGAAAACAGGGAGCAGTGAGGGAACAGCCCACATGCTATCACACTGTTTTTAATAACAGTGTAGCGGCGACCCGAGGCCTCCACGTCCACGCAACGGCTGTGCGATGTCTGCTCAGCGTCTGTGCCACACACAAAAGGGCTCCAGTCCAAAAGTCAAGCCATTCTGCTCTGTCTGGCAGCTCATGGGCTGCGCAGAGGCAGAGGGTCAAAGACCTCTGACTCTGACTTGCTTATCAAGCAGACAAACTGAGCTGCTAAGATTGTTCATCTACTGGGGATGAGTTCATGTTGTTAGGCCACAGCATTGTCATGCTGAACCAGAGACTCCAAACAGTGCACAGTGGTTCTCATTGTGTTTGACGCACTCCGCTGAAACTGCAGTGCCATTGTCTTTATGGAACAATACAATCTTTGAATCATTGCAATATGATATACTTTATTATTCTGAGCAGAGAGCTTGAGAGCTTGTATTTAATATCTTAAAGACTAGGAAATGTCTATGCACATGGATATACTGTTATGTATTTGACTGTGAGTGGTTATTGTGAGTGGATATTTGGCAGTTTCTCAGAATTAGAATAGAATGGAATGCAATCAACTTTATTGGCCATGTAATGTATGTTATACACACGAGGAATTTGACTTGGTGAACTGTGCTCTCTCTAATAATGTAAACATTAAATAATAACAATTCACGAGAAAAAAAATAGAAACATAAATATAAACAGTAGTTAGACTAATATGTGCAAAACTAAATAAAATAACATAACAAGATAACAATAACAAGATAAGATACTAATAATAATAAGATAATGCAGTAGTGCAGTGATGAGTAGTGAAGGTGAACATTTAAATTAAATAGTATGTACATGAACATTCTCAGTGACAGATTGATCCAGGGTTATTACATGTTTAGTTACAGGGTTATTTTACAGAAACAGGGTGTGACACTCTTTGACTGTTTAGCGTTGATCAGAGTGACAGCCAGGGGGAAGAAACTTTTTATGGCGGGTTGTTTTGACGTACAGTGATCTGTAGCGTCTGCCGGAGGGGAGGAGTTTGAACAGATTGTGTGCAGGGTGTGAGGGGTCTGCAGTGATGTTACCTGCCCGTTTCCTGACGGTATACAGTAAGTCTTGGATGGAGGGCAGATCGACACCAATTATCTTTTCAGTCCTGATTATCTGTTGTAGTCTGTCTCAGTCTAGTTTGGTTGCAGATCCAAACCAGACAGTGATGGAGGTGCACAGAACAGACTTGAATGATGGAGGTGTAGAACATTAACAGCAGCTCCTGGGGCAGGTTGCACTTCCTCAGCTGATGCAGGAAGTACATCCTCTGCTGTGCCTTTTTCCTGGTTGTGTCTATGTGGGAGGTACACTTCAGGTCCTGTGAGATTGTAACACCTAAAATGTGGCATTCATTGAATAACCTGAAAAATCTATATTGTAATAAGTTGATTTTTAGCATTGAATGAGACTTTTTGGTTGATGAGAATTTGCTCACTTTAACCAAAAAGACTAATTTCCTTATTCAACATTGAAGCAAATTAACACATTTACTTGAAAGATTTTAGAAATTGTGTGGCATATTATAATCCCAAATGAGAAATGCTTATTTTGTGAGTTTAGGAAAATGAATAAATAAAATTAAATCAGAAATAGTCTTCACTATTTATGAATTACCTTTATTATTATTATTATTATTATTATTATTATTATTATTATTATTATTATTATTATTATTCTGTTGTACAGGTATCCCTTGTCTCTTAGGGTAAAAGGCTTTGGGCTTCACACTGTAAATATAATTAATTTTAAAGGTTACTGTGTTGTTTTTTTAGTACTGTTTTGTTTTTTCTAGGAATAGCTTATCACACATACTGAAAATGTACTAACTAAAATTTATATTTAGTTGAATATATGCAGTTGGAGATTTCTTTTTTTATGTTTTACTGTATTTGCAGCTAACATAACATGACTAACATTTAGAAGTTGTTGTCTTTAAGTTAATTACACATTATCTCTAGATCAACAAATTACACATAGAAATATGTGAGAACAGTAAGTAAAAGATGTAACTTAAAAAGTAAATAATTTACAAATTCAAATATTTAAAAGCAAAGAAAATAAACAATTTGGGTCAAAGTTGGTGAAATGAAAAGGCAAAAAGGAGGAATGAAACACAAACCAATGAATATTGTGATTTTTATCATCTTTTTCCAACCTACTACTAAAAGAAAGTGTTTAAAAAAATGTACATTATAATTTTAATTGTATTCTTATAATTAATCGTGTAAAAATGATTGTGAGAAAGTTTGTTTGTAGGAGGCAATAATATCAGATTATCTCAGCCTGACCTAGATACCATTATCTTTAAGACGAGGCATTGTCTGTCACTGTTGGTATAAAACAAAAACATATTTAGTTGCATTTATAGTTTTCCAAAAAACTTTTTAAATATCTGTCTTTTTTAATTAAGAAATGAGAGACAAAACCAGTTGCAGTTACATATAATATTTCAGTTTGTGTTCTATCTATTATAAGGAGTGAGGTAACCTCTTTATTAACAGGGATAAAGTCCAGTAGGAGGCGTACTCGGAGCAAGTAGTTTAGTTCCTGTCTCCACCAACCTTCCTTACTCCCACCCTCCCTCTGGAAGTCTCTCCCTCCTCACCTCCCCCTCACTTCTTCCTCCTCCCATCAGTGTATCAAGTGCATCATCCTCTCACACCTCACTTTGCCCTCGAGAACAGCGCCTGCCTCACACACACGCACACACATACACATTTGCTCACACCTAAACATTCGGCGTGCACATGCATGGCAACACCTCGTCAGTGAGATAAGGAACTTGTGACACCAAAGGGTCCGGCTTCTGTCAACCCCGCTACATCGCCTGGACACACATGGCCTCGGGTGCTGAGTGTCGATAGAATAGAAGAGAGAAGTGGGAACAAGAGTAGGAGGGTACAAAACGAGTGCTTGATAGGAGAAAGGGATGTGATAAAGATGCAGAAGATGAAGAGATGAAAAAGCGAAAGGAGACAGATGGGTCCAGGGAAATAGAAAAAAGCAGAGGGAGATGGAAAGATTAGGGGAAAAAAGCAAGCGAGTCAGCTGCAGCAGTGCCAGCGGAGAATGACTGTTGTTTTCAGGCCTTGTTGTTGGTTGGCTTGCCACCAGTTAGCATGAGGCAGATGCAACTGGGAGCACTCAGTAATTATTGCAGTGAACTTCCCTCAGAGCACATGTGCTTTTCACTTTCTAATCTTCACAATGATTTAGTTTTGCTTGTCTGGTTTTCAACATTCACCCTCATCAAAAGAAAAAAAGAACAACATCCCATCCTGATCGTGGCAATGCTACGGCTCCTCAAAGCAGAGAAACACATTACAAATGATATAGTCTGCCATCTTTTTTCCCTTTTTGTGTTTGTGATCAACATCTCTGCAAATGTTTAGCTCTCAAGTCATTGTCTCTTATCATGCAGCATTCAGCTCCTTTTCAACAGGTGTTTGGAGTTCCCTCTGCAGGAGGAAGCAGTTGCTGCAAACTCCTGATAAGCTTGTGTACTCAAAACCCATACATTCATATACCCGCATTTTTGTGCTCCAGCCAAGTGACAGAAATATTCTCTTTCAGCCGGCAGAGATTAGTTATCACCATTAGCTCTGCCTTCCTGCACTTTGAACACAGTGTTCAAATACTCTCTGACTCACTTTACATAGATTGCATCACGGTTACAATAAGAGCTCTTAATGTGTTTCAGTAAACTTAGTGTCTTTATGATGAACAGAACTCCACATAATACTTGCCTTATCAGATTAACTCTTAGGGATGTCAGAACTAATGCTACTTAGTACAACAGACTAACATTTGTATTACTTGTGGTTATGTCTTTTCAGTGCATGTATATATGTTATGTGTAGAGGCACATGAGTAGGCATTAGTGAACCATAATAACAGAAAACTGATGGGCCTTATCAAATGGCAAGAGTGCAATTTGTCTTGGTCATGGCCGCTGCAGGACACGTGTGTGTTTTGTATCACATGCCCTGCCTATGGTGTAAAAACTACTATTTGAGAAGATTAGTTAGAAACAAAACCTTAATAGAAATTCAAGAAAAAACATTCTTAGGTTTGTTGAAAAGCTTCTACTTTGACTGAAATCAAGGTACTTTTGAGGAAAGAGCTCTTTCAGAATGGAAACATGAATACCTTCAGTTCTCAGAGTGATCCATTCTTGATGCTTAAAATTAGCTTTTTTTTCTTATTCAACAAATATCAAATTATATAGTAGTTGTTAATATATATTCCCCTGCAAAGCATATTGTTAAATATGATACTATCAGCTAAAAACTATCGCAAAACTTTTAAATTGAAAGTCAACTTGTTTTTTTTGGTATGCAATTTGTTCTGGACTAAATAAAAAGCCAATGAATAAAATTTTTTGTCTTAATTTGGCCTTTGACAAAAAAGTGTTATCCTTTTATTGGGATATAAGCAATTTAGTTTTTGTCTTTTGTGATCTTTATCAGCTAGTTAAGGCAAAGGGTATACAATAGCATTGATAAAATTTTCCCTTACATATGTCTTGAAGGAGCATTGCAGCATCATGGTGAGACAAGGAAAGTGAAAATAGGAAAAGTGACGGAGATATGTAGCATAACAGATTAGTATACTTCCGTATTTTAGTGTTAAAGGGTTGTTCAGCACTTTTTGTGGCTCCTATCAGTTGTTTAGGATAAGTTTCATTATAAGGTGGTTTGTGCAAAAACAGGTAAAAAAAAGAAAAAAAAATCAACAAAAAAACACACATTCAAGGTGCTCGCAAGTGGATGCCTGACACACACCTCACTATTGCATTTTAATTAAAAAAATACAAAATCTTACCATTTACTTGTTGCGCCTCTGCTGTAATTGAAAATGGGTGTCTTCGAAGATCTGTAAGTTTTTAATTACCTCACAAATTTGTAAAAAGCCTTTTTTCAACAGAGGTATAGGTTAATTTACAATTTTTTTGTAAAATGTTTGTTCTCTATACTTATTTATATTCCATGAATGTTGTAGAATTGATTCGAAAAGTGCCTTCAATTCCTACTTATTATTTTGTGATGTTAAAAGTTTACAAGAACAAACTATTGATAAGACGCTGTGAAGGCAACAGTTTTCAGTCAGTTGTTTGACTTAGCCTGTGTGTTTAAAAGCACATTCAACCATTAAATGAGAGGTTAATTAATATTAATGTGATTTAAGGGTGTGCGATCTGACGATATTCGATTGTTAAGGATTACACCATGACGACGATCTCCCGAATCACGGAGATCGTAGAACAGTCTGTTGTTCACATCCACGTCATATGTCTGTGGTCCATACACAGCACATCCAATGGTTTTTTTCTCTGTCAAATCACACCATTTGCTCGTCAGAATGTCAGCATTACCGACATTACAGATTATTAAGCGCTTAAGGCAGAAGTATGCTCCACTCCCCCTCCCCCCAGTGCACGGACACACATAGTTAGCTGTGCTGCTTCCTCCGTGTCAGTGGGTGTCTGTCAGAAGCTCAGTGCAGATGTCTGTCTGTCCTGTAAAACTCTATCAGTTGTGTGAAGCACTGAAATATGTTTGAGAAAACGCTGCACGTGTTTCTCTTCTATAACTAACTCTCTGTCGTTGTGCTGTAGCAGAGATCTGCTTCTGCTGCAGCTCACGGGGATGTTTCCATATTCTTAAAGAGACAGTGTCCTGAATGTGATATACGTTAAAAACTACTTTCAGCAACTCAGAGCTGCCCTGAAAAAAAGCAACACTACATAATTTAATCACATTTAAGCCTTAATGAAGGAAAAAGTCAAAAGTGATACAAAATGTTATTGTGCTGCTAGTGATTAATAAAAGGGTCTTTGTGGCATTTTTCTCCACTGACTTTGACCCATTATTGTTTTTCTTGTAAAACTTTTGAAAAAAATAAAACAAAATAAATAAATGGAGTTTAAATCACCTATTGCCATTTTGAGGAATAATATAGAGATATGAATGTAATCAAAGCACTAACGATGATTTTAAGTAGGTGATTTGGTTTATTTTATTTGTAAATAACTTTAAAATAGTCTAAATGATTTGAATGAAAAAAATTGTGCTAAAATTGTGATCATGATTTCACAACGAAAAAATCGTGATATATCTATCCCATATCGCCCACCCCTATTGTGATTCTAAAAGTGTACAACAGTTGTGTGATTCTGTAAGAGACATGTAAAGCTTGATTGTTTTAATGGTTTTTAACCAAAGTTATGGAATCATTGTGCAATCAAGACAATTGAAAAAGTCTTTTAAGACTTTAACATATGGAACATTACAATTGATTAATGTATGTGTTCTATACTATTGAAAGGAGCCTGATATGACGCAGGTCTGCCATTATATCACAGCTGGCTTTGTCCTATCAGCAGTTGGCCTCCATTTTAGAGCATCACTGAAAGTGCCTTGTACATTCAATAACTTCTCTTCTTCACAGGGTAAACATTCCCATTTTTCTTTCCGTCCACCCTCTTTGGAGAGTGACCTCTTGTAGGCTCCTTGTAATCTTTGCCTTTGGACAAGTTCTTTACACTTTTCGACCAGCAGCTTTAAGTTTTTAAACACGTCTGCAATGATCGTGGTTGTTTGTTCCTTTTTTTTCTTTTTTTTTTTAAATTTTGTCTGCACATGTTGTCAAAGGTCAACACTACAAGAAGTAGGGTTGGTTATCGTTTGAGAATCGGAATCAGAATCGTTAAAATCCAATTTCGATTCCTGTTTGAAACGATTCTCGATTCTGATTCTTTGAGTTGTGCAGGTCAACAGGTCACAGTTTTCACAGGATAATTTTTTAATTTTAAAAAGCCTTTATACAGGCCATTTTTTATTAATTCACTTAATTGGTACAGTTTTATTTATAAACAAACAGAGCAAGCCGCGAAAACCAACTAGTGCGGGCATTTAGGAATCGAAAAAAAGAATCGAAATGTAAACATCTTCATAATGGTTCTGGAACCGGACGTTAGGAACCGGTTCCTATTTGGAACCGGTTCTTAGTGCCCAACCCTAACAAGAAGTGCAATTTTTTTAAGACAACTGCATGTTTTGTTATTGCAATTAAATAACTGAATTTATTTTATTGCATAATTGTGACCATCACCAGCCCTCCCTCAGGAATGGTAAGAGATACTTTTTTAAAGAGAGGATGTAAAAAGAGAGGGTAGTGTTACACCTAGGTGAGGGGGTGGAGGGAGGGGTAAGGGAACAGGGAGGAGAGACTCGAGGTGGTAAATAGAAAGGGTGGGGAAGAGTTGATTATTTTAAAGTGAGATGTGAAGTTATAGTTGTATATTGTACTTATTGTGTTTTGTACTCAAGCCAGTCTAGTGACAAGTGTGAAGCTTAGCTATAATGGTGGTGGCTGTGGACAGAGGGAAGGAGTGAGTGGTAATACCTAAAGCAGGTATTTGGGATCAATGTGTCTAAGATTAAGCCCAGTACAAGTTTTAACTATAGTGGCACGATACACACGGGACCCCGCGGTGCCAAATTGTAATGGTTCCTACTATACCAGAAATTCTACACGACAGTACTACCGTGGATGATCCACTGTGCAGGTGCTGCCACCAGCTATAGGAGCCAAAGGAGGGACACTTTTTTTTTTTTTCCCGCATGGACTCAGAGCGATATATATATATATATATATATATACACACACACACACACACACACACACGGGCGACCGTGGCTCAGGTGGTAGTGGGTCATCTTCTGATCGAGAGGTTGGGGGTTCGATCCCAGTACCTGACTATGTGTCGAAGTGTCCTTGGGCAAGACACTGAACCCTAAGTTGCTCCCAGTGGTCGACTAGCGCCTTGCATGGCAGTCCTGTCCCATTGGTGTGTGAATGTGAAAGTGAATGGGTGAATGAGCTGATATGTAAAGCGCTTTGAGACTGCTTCAGTGTGGTGATAAAGCGCTATATAAAATCAAGTCCATTTACCATTTACACACACACACACACACAGATATTTACAATGTTCAATGTTAAAACAATATTTAAAAATTATATATATACAAAGGAGGGATCACATCCAATCTCATGAAACACCAGTGACTAACTGACGCTACGAGTTGCCCCGCTGGCCTCCAGGTGCACTGACTGAGCCCCCCAGATCACCCTTTATCGATGCCGCACGCGCAATGAGCCTTATTTATTGCTAAAGTCTACCCCACCACACCGCCATGCAGAGTGCGTTGCCCCGAGGCGGCAGAGCTGCAGGCCCTGGCCTCACAGGGCACCGCCCAAGCAGGGGCCACCCCGCTCCGCACCCTCAGGCATGCAAGGGCGCGGCCCACGCTACCCACCCACCCAGGAAGACCCTCGCCAGGACTGCCCAGACCTCAAGAGGAACCCCCAAGGGTGAGCCCCTTAGCAAAGCTCTCCGGGGGTGCTCCCCCACTGCAGCCTACGAACCAGCCACAGCAGGACAGCAGCCTAGGCCCCGCCATCCACCGGACAGCGCAAGCCGCACGGCAGGCTGCCCCCGGCCCGCACACCACGGGGACCGCCCCCAAGGCAACCAGGAGACGTTGCCTTGGGGGCGGCCCAACCATCAACAGAGGGGCCGGGACCCCACCCGACAGGCCCAAATGTGTGCACCTACCCACCACCCTGTTATAGTGCCTCTCCATTCCCCAATGAAGGGTGCACCCCATCCAACTTTTGTGTATATATGTGTATATAATTATTCTGTAAAAAAAGAACATATTAACCAAAAGTACAGCTGCACTTATTGTTATGTATTTAAACGGTAAAGCTTTAGTTCAGCCTTTTACATTTCTATAATTGGACCTTCAGAGACGCCGTTCCCTAGTTGTTACATGTACTGTCATCAGCCGTGTGTGTGAACATGTGAAAGAACAAACTAAAGACAATGATCAGTACCAGTTCATCTCCCGTGTTTGATTACTTGTTATGAGAACATAAACTGGCGACGAAGTGTCAGTTCTTGCTGACGTTTGTTATTTTCAGAAGAAAATGCCGTGCAAGAAGCAACTTTTGCGCAAGAGTACAGAACCCGGAAGTGAGTAGCGTAGCAACAGAGACGCTGCAAACACAGCATGGAGGACAGCACAGCTGCGGGTGGAGGAGGTGGATTCTCCAGTGGAGAGCAAACAACTATATGGTGGAAGGAGCTTCACTTGGCGCTAGTATAAACACAATATATAGGACCTGGAGGAGTTCATTGTTACGTATTTGCGACGTAAGAGGAACCAATAAGCGGAATTGAAATACAAGCAAACAAACGAATCCTAGGAATTAGATTACTGGGAACCGGTTCTCTGAAAGAACTGGTTTTAAATTCCCATCCCTGAGTAATATATATATATATATATATATATATATATATATATATATATATATATTAAGATAAATGGAAAATTATACAAATTGTATTTATTTATCTTTATATCATGAGAAAAGTAAGGTAAGCTTGTATAATAAATAGTATTTTTTTTTCTTCTTATATTGTTCAAACTAACTTTTTTTTGTGTTCCAGATCCTACTTGGTAAAAAAATAAAATAACAACAAAAAACGATTAGAAATCTGTTTTTTTTGCAGATAATTTCCATTCGTATTCTCATACATTTTCTTCCTTCTGTCTCCTTTCTATTCACCTTTTGAATTTTTTTTTCCCACTAAATATCTTCCGTATTGTGTGTGTTGGTCATGGCTGGCTCATTTGCTTTTTCGTTAAAGGCTGAAAAGAATTCTAGAAGGGACAATGGTGAGGATCAGTGGGGTCATTGCTGTCTGCATTTCATCGCATAAAGAGACCTTCTGTAAGAGATACAGCATTGTCCGTTATACAGCATATGGCAGAGGTCACTCTCAATCAGCTTCTTTTGTCAGGGGTCCCAGTGCTGATATCAGAAGCGTAATCTTTTTTCATTTTTTTTCCTCTTTTTTTTTTAACCTAGCAGAACTCTGAATTCCAGGTATTTTTCACGAAAGACAACCTTCCAATGAACAGAGATTTGCTCCCTGAACAATGCCAGCTCAGACATTGTGAAATGGAGACGGCTTTGACTGTGGCACCCTACCTGTAATTGAGTTCCATTGCCAGTCATGCATGGGGTCAGTTTCCCCGCTGATGGGTGCTGCCAGAAGGAGAGAGTGCTGGGGGTGGGCGTCTGTTGAAAGACATCTTGCCAGAACCATTGTTAAACTGTTTGGGAGAGGGTTGGACAATAGACCATACTAACAAGTTGGTTTTATTTAACACCGATAAGCAGAACAGTTATCAGGCCAAGGACTTTGAAGAACGAGACTCAGAAAATACAGAAAGTCTGAATAGAACGGATACAGTGTTACCTGAAACACAAGATAACACCTTGACACCCGGTGCTATGTTGCTGTATCACTTTCCCATCTTAATAACCATTTTTCATTCTTTATTCAGCCCTGTGCTGTCAAATTTCCATCCATATTTTTTGGGCTCCCTAAAAATTCTCTCTATTTTCTTCACTGTCCTCTTATAATCATAATTTCCTCTCATTGGTGCCCTCACTTTGCTCTGGCTACTTATTTTTCTTTCTCCGACTTGTTCAGTAATGATCCTCTCTCTGTGACGACTGAAATCCTTTTGTGCCGTCTGACACGTTTTATGTTTGAAAGGCAACAGAGGGCGTTTTTACAATGGGCTTTTATGTCCTGTGAGAAATATATGAGTCTTTTTGCACAGCTAATGAAGGTGCTTTCATGTCCCCCACCAGTGGAATGTACCAAGATAGATTGGGTAGGATCCACAGAAGGCCACAATGTGGACCCTGACTCTGACCCCTGATCTAATAGGAAAAAAGAGAATGAAAGAGGAAAGTAAGAGCAAAGACAAGAACAATTTTAATTTCACTTTTCTGCCAACTGCCTTTGTTTTGATGTTGGGACAGTGGAGAACATGATGTGAGCTTGCACTGACGGGCTGGTGTTCTATCTCCATCGCATCACTGAAACGGCCATCATCATTATCAAGGTGACCATTGCTCCCCTCTTGTTTCAAAGATAGTCATTATGGGTCCTAAGAACAGAGGCAGGGCCAACAGGAAAGATAAGCACAGACAGAAAGTAAGGAGGGGTGGACAGATGAGAGGAGAAAGAAGAGGATGAAGAGGAGGCGGATGAAGGGTTGTGCTGAAGAATTATGATGAGGAAAGAAGTGTGATTGGGTAAGGGATGCAGATGATAAGAGAAAGTGTGGAATATATTTAAAAATTGGAGAAGCACTTTACCAAGGGCATATTGGACTGTTTTAAAAGTAGCTTCAAGTAGGCAAAGTAGGAAGCCATTGCATTGCACCATCTCTTATTTTAACATAATTAATTTTAAATGAACTGTAAGCTTAAACCTGTTCATGGTCTTTCATTGGGGCCAGGCTGAACCAGATGTTATCTCATCACTTGTTCAAAGACTGATGTACATGCACACACTTTTGAGTATAAAATCACAGGGATGGGTTAAATGCAGTGATTGAATTGTCCCTCGGGGACAAATAAAGTTTCTTAAAAAATTAAAAAAAACCTTGAGTCTAGCTTTATGGAAGCTCCAAACTTGTTAAATGGAGTGGGAATACAGACTTTACTCATGGACACGCACTGATTAATTGTTGAGAGCCATTTCCTCACCAAAACCACTCACATATAAATGCACATTAATGTTTCTCTCTCATTACTTGGTGTCCTCAAAAACTCTTTACAAGCTCACCCTGAACTCCACAAGTGCAAAATAAAGCATTTTTTGGTTTAGCGCATGTACTGCATATAGAAGTACTTGTTTTTCTATACGATTCATGCTCATACTTCAAGTGTGCACACTTTGTACACTGTGCACCCAGCACTAGGTTTTTCTCAATTTTTTGAAGTTTGTTACATCTGAGCCTGCAGAACAAAGCATATGTGTATTACAAGAAGTTCACCAGTAGAACAAGACATTTTTTTTTTTATATCATCAAGAGTGGAAAAGGGGATGGGGTAAATAATTCATTTCCTTTGGCTCAGGGCACGTTCTATTGTCACCGTCTAACAAGCACAAGGACAGTCGGCCGGCGGGCCTCTTATTGCTTGTGAGCGGCACAGAGGAAAAGAAACTGTGAGAGACAGGGTGAGAGGAAGAGGGGAGGCATGGTAATGCACTCTTTGATCCTCCCTCGTTAGCCCTTGGTGAGCTTCCTATGCTCACTGCCGCCCAAAGAGATGGTCAGATTATGCCCCTGGCTCTGTCAAGTGTGTGTGCGCTCATGTGTTTGTGTGTCCCTGAAAAAAAGGACAGTAAAGACACTTCCTCTCTCTAATACAGGCCAGGTGGAGGTGCTTGCTCCAAGGCAGCCAAAAAACATTCACACACACTCAAACATGGAAGTGTGCTGCATATTCAAGACTTGAGTTCAGAGTGCCTCATACTGTATATAGGAGGAAAGCATTTGTGTTTAGCGTGAATCTTAATCCCTTTACAACGTTGTCTATATTTTGTATCTTTTTAGTTCTTCAAACAAGGGTCAGCTGAGGAGAAACAATACTTAAATGTGTTGCTTATAACAATAATACTATTGACAGTTTTCTAGATTTAAATGTGTTTTTGTTCTAATGTATGTACCAAATGTAATGTACCTGTGAATGAGTATCAGTAATCAATGGTACCAGTTTTCTATACTTTTGTGTGGTTATAATGGGTAAATAATAAAATCTCACAATGTTCCAATTTACCATATTTATTCATAATATTAATACTAATACTCATACCTAGGGGTGTGACTTTAACGCGTTAATTGTGATTATTAATTACAGAAAAAAATAACATACACAAAAAAATCATTGTGTTAAATTTTTATAACTAAATTATAAACTATCTCCATTGCACGCGTTCCCGGTATACCAATAATACTGATGCACTGACTACAACAGTAGAAGCTGAGGAGTCTGAAGAGTCTCATGAGCGCTTTCATTTTAGTTAAAAAAAACCTAATGCTAACTATGTAGCAGCTCGCACGAACAATGGTCCTTCGGACGGTACACTAGACCGACTCACAATGTTCCAATTTACCATATTTATTTATAATAATACTAATACTCATACCTAGGGGTGTGACTTTAACGCATTAATTGTGATTAATTAATTACAGAAAAAAATAACATACACAAAAAATCATTGTGTTAATTTGTTTTTTTCCACCACAAAGAGGGGGAAACTATCTCCATTGCACGCGTTGCCGGTATACCAATAATACTGATGCACCGGCTACAACAGTAGAAGCTGAGGAGTCTTTAGCAGCTCGCACGAACAATGGTCCTTCGGACGGTGCACTAGACTGAGCAGACAGAGTGGCCCATACAATCCACACTGGACAAGATGACAGGGTTCAGACAGAGCCAAAATGAATAAATATAAGAGTAACAAATGAACAAAGTCAGTGGATAAATGATTGTAGTGGACAGTTGACCACCATCAGTGGTAGAGGATGTGAGCGAGGATACTACTACTAGAAGTGATTGCTTGATGTTATTACAGCACTTTAATTTGTGATAAACAATGTTATTTTTGATGTGCTAATTTACAGCACTGTGATTGATGGGTATGTTTTTTTTATTTTATATTATCTGAATGAAAGAAAAAGCAACAAGTTTGGTCATCAATTTTATTGTTCAGAAAATTGTTCTTACTGTTTATGATGTGTTAACTTATAGCACTACATATGAACCTGATGTCTTATTTCATTTCTGTTTTCTATTATTTGGAGATTGATAAAATTACACATCAATATTCCCCCGATGGTCTAAACTAAAGGTGTCAGCAGCCCTTGGGTCTAGTCTCACATACAGAGGAATGGCAATGATTCAAGTTTGTTAAAAACAATAAATGACTTCATGAAGCCACTTTGTTGCACAACATTCTTTTGATCTGCCACAATGGTATCTCAAGACACTTTACAGTAGAGCAGTCTTAAGGACGGACTCTTCATTTTATGGATACACACATATGCATATATATGTATAAACACATACATATGTATCCCACACCCAACATGAATTCATCATGGCGGCAAGGAAAACCTTCTGTTAAGCAGCAGGAACCTTGTGTGGATCCCATTCCTATGATGAACAGCCATCCACGTTATGCTGTGTTGGGTGTGTGCAGAGGAAAGGGTGGAGACAGAGTTGCTGAGACTCTAACTCCACACTAAGGATCCCACGGACCTGCAAGAAGCACTCAATCAATCAATCAATCTTTTATTTGTATAGCGCCAAATCATAACCAATGGTATCTCAAGACACTTTACAGTAGAGCAATCTTAAGGACGGACTCTTCATTTTATGGATACACACATATGCATATATACGTATATACACATAAATATGTATCCAAAATGTGAAAGAAATGTTGGGAGCAAAATTCAAAATTAAAGATCTTGGAAAGTTGAGGCATTTCCTTGGCATCGATTTCGTCCAAACAAAAGGGGAAATTAAAATGAATCAAAAAAGATACATTAACAAAATTATGGAAAAATTTGACATGACTCATTGCAAACCGAGACTGACATCATGTGAAATGAAAATGAAATTTGATAGTGAGGGTGAACCTGCCGATCAAAAGAAGTATCGTGAAGTGGCTGGCAGTTTAATTTATTTAATGACTTCAACTCGACCTGATTTTAAGTTTTGCTGTTAGTAAATTGTCACAGTATCTTTCTGAACCAAAACAACAACATTGGGTTGCAGCTAAACATGTGCTGAGATACTTAAAAGGCACTGTAGACCAGGAGTTGTGCTACAGAAAGCATGCGAATCTTACACTTTTGGCCTATTGTGATGCAGACTGGGGTGCAGACCAAAATGACAGGCACAGTGTGACTGGCTACTGCTTTAGTTTGTTTGAGAGTGGGCCTGTTATTTCCTGGAAGTCCAAGAAACAGCCCACAGTAGCTTTATCCACGTGTGAAGCTGAATACATGGCTCTGTCAGCTACAGCACAGGAGAGCCTTTACCTCACATATTTGTTGGATGGAATGGACAATGGGATGAACTAGGGATGTAACGATTCACTCAACTCCCGATACGTTTCCGCAAAAGGAAGTGTTTCCGACGGACCGGTATTACAGACGGACACGTTTCTGGCGGATGTTTTTAACCCACCAGAACAGAGAAGAACAAGAAGAAGACATCGAAACACGTATGAAAGTAAGTGAAAGTTGATTAGGATACTCTTATATTTTTCATATCAGGCTATTATATCATGATACCCGTCCGTCAAAAACACTTCCGTTGCGGAAACACTTCCGTTGTTGCCGGTTTGCATTCGTGTTGTAACCTGTTTGCATTTGTGTTCGTTTCTGTAAATGCATTCACCTGACACTTCCCAGCCACCGTACTTTTGTGTCCAAGTGTACAACAATTATTATAACGGTACTGATTAAAAAAAGAAAAAAACAACACAAAATCCCCCCAACGTTGCTGAAAACGGAGCGTAGCGGCTGCCATCATCCTGTAGAGGAGCAAAATTACAACGTCGGGGGGTCCCTACGCTCAACAGCGCTGGCGAGAACCCTGGTCCAGATAACTGCATATATATATATGTAAGGGCTGTAATTTTATAGATTTGTATATTATATCACTTGTTTTTAGAGACAGCTTTGTTAACAGCTCTTGTGTCTCTTTGTGCTGAATCCTTTTTTACTCTGCTTTTTGCTCTTTTTTTTCCCTAAATGTTGATATTTTTTAAAAAGACCTAAAGCTATTCTATGAATCTTACATATCATTTTTTCATCATAATTGGTCGCCCTTCTTTTTTTTGCCAGTTTCTGTGTCATTGTTCTGGGGTTGGAGCAGGAGAAGGTCCAGGCCTGGAAGGGGACAAGGTCCAGGCTAATGGCAGGAAGTCTTTAAAGTTTGTAGCTACCACATTTCATCTTAGTGCAGTGGGGGCCCCTGGCCACAAACCCCTGCTTTGATCATTTTTTTTCTCCTTTCCCTGAGTTCGTCTGTACGTCGACTTCTCTCTTCTCTCTGCTGGTTAATTACTTAATCTATTGTCCAGTACAACCATACACTGGACAACACCTATTCATGTATGGGCAACCACACCTTTGGTGATATATGCTGTAACAGACAAACAGAAAATGGCACCGCTATCAAGGAAGCTTGGCACAAATAAATTGCTTGTACAAAAGCCTACAGACAAACACACGTCTCCTCTGTGTGTCTAACTCACTTGAAGCAATTTCACTTATCTTATTCCCGCGCAAATCATCTCTGCGGCAATTTAGTCAATGTGATAGCATTCTGCCTAATTAGATGTATGCTGCAGGTGGGATTCATTTTATTCCATGACATGCTGCAGTTAAGTGAAAATGTTTCATCTTGTTGAAGTGGTTGTATCTAACAATCTGTGTGTTTGTCTGTATGAGACTTTTGACTGTGGGAATTTTTTTCTTTTCTTTTTACACCACTTTTGATCTTTAACACAGCAGCCAAACAATGTTAACAGCTGTTTTGCAAACCCTGTATCAATCTGAATGCCATTTATGCTAATTGTATCAATTTGTCTAATGATATGCCTACTTTTCTGTCTTTCTGTGGAGTAAAATGGCTTGCATTCAAAGAAATTATACAACACAGAAGAGTTTATAGTCTAGCTACACTGGTTTTGTGAAATAAATTTGTTTGTAACCATGTTTAGAACTCTGGCATTTCAGGGCATTTCACACAAAAAAGAAAGAAAAACTAGCTGTCTGCCAAAATGAATTTTAGTCTTTTTTGTTTGTTCTGAAGTACAGTTTTACCCAAACCTCTCACTTTATCATAATAATATAATAAGAAAAAAACAACAAATTGGGAAAAGTTAAAAACATTGCACAAACTTTATATAATTTCTGGGTTTAAATTATTTTACATATTGACGTTGAATTGATGTGAACACTTGGTTTTATTCGGTCAAAAATGAAATTAATTATCATCTGGAAGTGGAAGATTAGTCGCACAAAAGTTATTGATGCTTGTAAAGGTCAAATGAGCAGCCTTTCCATATGCACCAGATTCCACCAGTAGTCTCAGTCACTCATTCAATCCTGTGATCTGTCTATAGACTCCAGTTAGCCCAACATTAATGTATTGGGCTGTGGGGGAAACCATATTACCTGAAGAAAGCCAAAGCAATCACAGCAAGAACATGCAACCCCCACACAACTCGGGGCTGTGTTTTTGCTGCACAGCCAAAGGTGACTGTTAAACCCCATTAATAGTTATCCTATTGATGAGAAGTTAAGATTTGGGAACCTTCAATATCAAATTCAAGAGCAGGAATATCTCCTGCATGATAAATACATTAGAATAAATTAGTGGCATACATAAATCTCAATGCTCCAATTTAAAGATTATTGAGTCGTAGCAATTCATCTTAAAATCTTTAGTTCCTCCAGGCACCTGTCGAAAATATTTCATGGAAGGCAAGAGAGGGCAATGGATATCTACAAGCCATAGTGATGTATTATATTTTACATTTCTTATCTTTCTAAAAGCACGGAATTACTTAATTTTTGAAAAGAAACATTAAATATTGCAAAAATGTTTTTACGCTTTTATGAGAAAGTATTTCAATTATTTGATGTGTCACAAAACCGCCATGGAAACACTTTTTTTCACAGGACGTGACATAGCTGGTCACATGACCACTTCCATGTAGACAGAAGAGGAGACCGAGACATTTCTTAGCGTTACACTTAAAAAATGATTACTGTCACATTAGACAGTAAACAACAAATTAGTCCCTCTTCATGCGCCGAAGTCTTGTGGGATGAGATTTCACGGAAGGTGCGACACTCCAGCCCAAAACAATATTAGTGGAAACACCTTCAAAGCGGAATTATACTTTGTCGACATTTTAAAATATCGCTTTTATTTTGCAAAAATCTGGAATGGAATGGAAACCCATGCTAATGCCTCTTAGAAAACCATCAGACATTTTAATTTGAGAGTCAGTGATGTTTACCTTGTCAGCTCTTTTCTCCTCTTTCTTATGTGTGTGAGTTAGTGTCCATGTGCTCACTGTGTGTGTGTGTGTGTGTTTCATACACTTAAGTTCAAGAGGTGTTAGCCTAATAGCAGTTGCATTCAAAAAAATTATCAGCTTTTCACATGCTTCACCCAAGCTCCAGCTACTGGTTCAGAGCCACTCACTTTACTCACTTTAGCACCAAACACAGACACACACACGTTATTCCTCTTGCTCTACCTCTGTCAAGGACTCACACCCTCAAACACACAGTCACAGGTCTTTGAGTGAGACAGGGCTCTGGGTAATTTGCTGTAGTGGAGCAGAGTGGCACTAAAAGCCTGCTGGGTAATTGAGAGGCCAGCGGACAGAGTAAAGCCAACTGCCCTCTGCATTTAAAGTGTGTGTACTGTGCATGTCTGTGTATCCTGTGCGTGCGTGCGTGTATGTGTGTGAGAGAGAGAGCAAAGGCCCCTGCTCTCTTTCATTATGTCGTGGCGCCTGCCTGTCATTGCCTGTATGTAGTGCTACACGAAAGTAATGGTAATGCGCAGTGACATGCAGCGTGTGCGCGTGATAGAGAGAGAGAAAGAGAGAGAGAGAGAGTGTGCTGCAGTTAGACACTATGTGCACCCTGAAAAAGACAATAGTATTCTCACCATCCATCTTTTTCTTCCACATGCGTGCAGCTGCAATTGTGTATAAGCACACACATTTATCGTCCTACCAGGGGCAATTAGTTCGAGGTCAAACAGTCTCAACCCCTCTACCCCACCCGTCTCCTACTACCAGGGTTGAGGTCAATTACAGTTTTCACTTACATTTACATCTTCAATTATCCATGTTGAATTACAATTAAATTATGATTACGTTGAAGACCAGCATTTTCTTGAATTACAATTAGATTACGATTATTTTTACAATTACGCTCTCAATTACTAAATGTCTTTACCATGTCTTAAATCAGTTGTAAAATACACTAAAACACTGATCTATAATGTCATTTGTTTCTCATCTCTTGGTTACCTGATCAATGAAAATATTGGTTCTGATATTTTTTGTGTTGGCGCCTGAGCCTTTTTTCTGTCAGACCTTGTTGGTCGCACGTGTATTTTGTAGGCAGGGGCAAGGCTAGCCTGATATACTGTAGCAATATGAGCACAATGTGAAATGTGTTAGCCATAGAGTTTTTATTGAATTTCCATGCCAAATACAGTTACAAAGTCAGTTATCTGAACTCAATTGCGATTAAAATATGATTAAACCAACAACACATTTTTTTAAATACAATTACAACTACGCCATAATTATAATTAATTATCAATTAAGGAATTACAATTATAACTGACCCCGACCCTGCCTCCTACAACACAGACTTTATTATGTTTGTGGCTTTGCTTGTATTTACCGCTGTTAGAAACTTGGTTTGATACAATAGATGCTATCAAAATGAATAAGTCTCTTAAGTCAGCTTCTGATATAAGCTCTTGAGGTCATGCCGAAAATTGTGATTATATTTGGGCAAAAATGGTTAATTTAATTACATGCAGTTTATTTTATTTTATTTTTTCTTTAGAAATCTCACACAAAAGTGGTGAAGTTCTTCTGAGGTTCTTATGAAGAAGAAAAATGTTATTGCAAATGTGACATTTTATGCACCATCACGCCAGGGTTTGGGGAAAATTTTCACCACATCCAAAAGCCATCAAAGGACTGATGTGTGTGGAAGAAAAAAAATGAAACTTTAAATAAAGCATAATATATCTAATAATTCATCTGCCACATACTTTCTCTAAGTTTATCACAACTTGTGTAAGATAAACACTTTGCATGTTTTTTTGTTTTTTTTTTTGGAGGGGGGGGGGGGGGGGGGGTTCAGCTTGTGATCTTTATTATATTATCTAATACAGTGGTTCTCAAACTTTTTTGGCCCATCAGTTGAAAGTCTACCACAACTAAAAGCACCTATTGTAATTAGAATAAAACAGGTCGAACAGTTAGCATTAGCTCATTTGGTCAAAATTCTCTGAAAAAACCACTATAGAGCATAATGATGGAATGAACGACACATAAATAATAAGTGGAATGAAACAGTATTTAGTGCCGCTTGAATAGATTTATTTATATTGTTATCATTTATGGTAATTTCCTGCATGGTGTGGAACCAAGACTGACCCTTGTATTTTCAGTTCATGTTCTAATCAAAATTCTTTCTATCATCATTTTCAGTGTTTTTTGTGTATTTTTGTTGTCGTTTGTCTGTTTTTATTATTTAGTATATTTGTCTTTTATTTTGACATTTTTTTGTTGTTGGTATTATTTGAAAATATTCTCTCTGTGTGTGTGTAATGTCATTTTGTATGTTTCTCTGTTTTTTTTTTGTGGATTTTGTAGTGATCTTGTGTATTTTTTGTTGTCATTTCATGTTGTGTTGCTGGTAAAAGTAAGGATTTTTCTCTCTTAAGCCATATTCAGATGGGATTAGTTTAACCTAGGGACCACATGTAATAAATAAATGACCCCCCAACGTCGACTTTTTATGTGGCGCATTCGCACGGGATAACCGAAGCCTGAGATTTTGCTGAAATGTGTGAGTTGATGTTAAAACAACTTTGCAGGCTTTTGACCACAGCTCGGTGCTGTGTTACTGCTAGCGCTAGCCAGCTGTATTAAATAGAAGGCTACAAACAGAAAAACAAAAAAATCTTACCGCACAGTGCAAAGCCTTTTCTTTTTGTTGGCGTACATTACGTGTCGATAAGGTTTTTCTGGCCCGGGACAAAAAAGGTTTTCTAAACACTCCAATGCAGCCTCCATTCTTCTTCAAAAGTAAATAAACATGCGTCCCGGTGTCACAGTCTGAGTTTACCTCGTACTGAGATCGATTATGAGCATATATCTGCATATGCGTAACAAAACAACGCGTAAGCACGCGTCAGACCCCGCCCATATTTGTCCAAATCACAGAGATGCCTATTCGCATTGGATTAGTATTATCACAGGACCTCGGAGTTCAGCAAAATATTGTAGGTAATTTTCGGGGGAACTTTTACTTTACAAATTACTGACATGGCCGATTCGCAGACATTCTCCGCAATTATTACAAATCGCATGTGGTCCCTAGGTAAAACTAATCTCGTGCATATAAGGCTTTAATCTTTTTTTGGTGTCATTTTGTACATTTTGTTCATTTTTTGTTTGTTCTTTTTATAATTCAGTATATTTTTCTCTTGTTTTGTGTGTTTTTGTTGTTGTTTTGTGAGTTGCTGGTAATATTTAGTATGATTATAATTTTTAAACAAAGAATAGACATGATAAACAAACGTATTTTAATTGTTTCATTTGTTTATGTTCCTCTCTCTCTCTCTCTCTCTCTCTCTCTTTCTCTCAAGTACGCCCTGTAGTACCATTGCGTACCCCCATTTGAGAAACATTGATCTATTAGATAGTATCAAACAGATAATTTCCAGGTTAGTTTAATCAAATCCAAGCAGCTTTTCACAATGTTTTGTTTTGCAGTTCCAAATAGGCCACTCAACTTGGTTAAATAGCAGTCTGTGATTTCATTGTGTATAATTTCAATATCTGCTGCTCATATTTGCTCTTTTTCATTCCTGTCCTTCTGCTCAGGTCTTCTAATGTGCTTTGTGGTTGGAGATCAATATAGTGTGTTCTTTCCATACTTTCTGTCACTCACTATTTCTTCAGGCAGACCTTTGACTATGCATGCATAAATAGAGCGTATATACAGCCTGACCTTGTTTGAGGGACATCAATATTCGTATGCCTGCGGTTGAGTCCTCACTCCTCAATGCAGAAAAACAGTATTGTTCTAGAATCTATGTTGTTACCATTTGTCTCCCTCTACCATGGTAGTAAAGGCATTGGTCCACCAACCCTGGTGCTGATGCAGGTCTAGTCTTTCATCAGTATTAGGGTCAGAGTATGGCATACTCTGGGCATTAAAGCACCATAAATGACCTATTGTAGTGAATGGGTCTCTAAATGTTTCTGTCTCTGAGGTCAGTGTATGTTAAGATTAAAATTCAAGGCATTCATGTTTATCGGGTTAGAGAGGGGATAAACACAACTTTAAAAACCTGTCCATCTTAACTGTTAAAACCTAGTAACAAAAGAACATCAGTTTTTTGCATATTGTGTGCCCTGAGGTTTCTGTATGAGGACGGTGTTAATGTTTACTAATGTTAAATTTTTTGTTATTCATTATTAGTTATTCATTTTGAATAACAAATCCACAATAGAATTGTTGCTGAATATGTACAGTGTGCATTGTGGTTTTCCTGTGTGACGTGAGACTCCCTTTCAATCTCTTCCCCATCTGGCTTGCTGTGCTTTCTCTTCGTTACTGCTCCACTCATTTCTTCCTACTAATTGACACTGACATCAAAATCAATAACTTCACTTTTTCTTGTCCTTTTGTGTGGTTCCTTGCTCAGATGGTAATGGCTAGGTCAGTCTCTTGTTATTGAGGGAAAAAAGAAGACAACTGAGTGAAATATGTAAGGAAATAGAAGCTGACAGAGAAGAAGTGTCTCAGAAGCATTGTCTGAAGTGTTTTTTTCAAATTTCCCCTGTGTGGCCTCTATATTACAACCTTCACTAGCACATGTGCAAAGGCTTCTATAGTTGTCATAAACTGCTGTCATGTTGTGATAAACTGATCTAGTAGTTAGTGCGGTGGGCACTGGGGTGCCCCTATTATCTTGTCAACTTGCTGCTGAGAGTCATGCAGGTTGTGTGTGTGCCGACACACACGGGGCAACAAGCGCACATACACAGGCACGCTCACAACTGATGTGACAAAAATATGTGTTCAAACCCGGCCCGACCCATCTGGTTCTGTCGGACTCGGGTCGTATTTGATATCCATCCTGTGTGAGAGGAAAAGCAAACAGGAGGGATGAGAGATCAGCACCGCTGCAGGTGTGTGATTCAAAAAAATCCCAATATTCTGTTATTGTTTATGTTTGTATTTGCAAGTGGAAAAATCAAGCCATAGGGACTTTTTTTTTCATCACGGTACTTTTGAATGCGTCATTCATAGCCTGTGACTAGCTGCATTTTCATTATCCTTGGAAATGCGCAAAATCTGCATACCTCAATGAAAACTGTTAATGGAAACACCTGAATTTTGAAAAAAAATGCTCAGATATCACTAAATAGTTTTTACACTTTCATGGGGAGGTCTTTCAGATGTTTTTATATTGAAATGTGTCGCAAAAAGCGCTATGGAAACACTTTTTCCGCAATTACACATCATAGAACGTGACATACCTAGTCACATGACCACTTCTCTCTGAGAAAACATGGCACACTACATGTGGACAGAAGAGGAGACAGAGACATTTCTTAGCATTATACTTTAAAATAATTACTGAGACAGCAAACGACAAAAGAATGCAGAGTGTTATAAAAACGTTTGTAGTGTCCATATTCCTGCAGCTATGTCTCGCGGGATGAAATTTTATGGGCGTTACGAGGCTCCAACTCTAAACAACCTTCAATGGAAACATGTTCAAAGCACATTTATACTTTGTCGAAACTTTAGAAATATTGCCTATTTTTTGTTGTAAAAAACTGTAATGGAAACACAGCTATTGTCTGATAGTTTGTGATTGCAGGCCTTGTGTCTGCAGTCAAGAGACTTTAGGTTTTCTTTTGTTTATACGCTGGGTTTTTCTATCAGACATGTCACTCGTTTTTGGGAATGCTGCTTGGGTCCCGCAATCTTTCGCCTGTACTTTAAGTGAGTTTCCTGAAATAAACGGCCGCGTCCTCAGGTTTTTCAAATTTTCAAGCATCACATATGTAAACAGCATGGTGTCTGCACTGAGTATGCTCGCGTACGTCATGTGTCTCATGTTTGTCCACATTGAAATGGGTCTATGGAAACTTATCAGCAGCGTCTCAGAATGAGGATCTCCACCAAAAAAAAGCTTAAAGCCAGGCCAGTATTTTATCTGCAATATGTTCTGTTTGTTTTTTGCTTACAGTCTCCTTCCTCTCTGCTTATGGGTCCACTTCAGACAACGACCCTGCGGGAGTGTTCATATCTCCCGGCATGTGCAGATCCATCGGGGTGGCATAGGGCAAATGCCACCCAATAACAAAGCCTTGCCACCCCTGATTAAATTTTAATTAAATGTATGCAGACATCCTTCCCCAAACCCATGTCTGAAAATATCTAAAATCCTATAATTGGTATATATTAGAGCTCTGCATCTTCACTGGGCTCACGATTCGATTCAATTACGATTGTCATGCCAACGATTTGATTACAATTACCCAATGCTTCACGGTGCTCTATTTCCTACATTACTGCCCATGGTTACTGTTTTGTCAGTGAATACAAGTAATCAGATAAGTATGATCTCCATTCTTTAATATTTAGAAAGTGATTTAAAAATCTATAACATAAAAGTCTTTACATTATATAGGGTTCAAAGTCCTGCAAACAAAAGCATTTTAATGCAA
Source organism: Gouania willdenowi (assembly GCF_900634775.1). NCBI lineage: Eukaryota > Metazoa > Chordata > Actinopteri > Blenniiformes > Gobiesocidae > Gouania > Gouania willdenowi. The sequence continues at coordinate 20,034,378 of NC_041049.1, read as the reverse complement.
ATTTTTAAATTCGACTAATATCGACTAATTATAATCAGTTTTTAAATTTAGTATACTAGTACATTGCCCGTTGGAAAAATGTATTCATGTGGGAGCTTAGGTAGAGTTTTCAATTATGGCCAAATGAGTATGTGTTTGAAGGTTGGATGTACAAAGAGGTGTACATACTCTGTACTCTGTAGTGTTATAAAGGGGTATATTTGCGGGTGAAAAGTAAAATAGTTTGTCTGTGTGTGACTCGCTACTTCTCCGGGAGCTCACACAGACGCACACACTTCAGCCGACCACATGCCCAGACTCAGTGACTCACATCAGGTTGAAATGCGTGAGACTTAAGAGCTTTGCTAGTATTACAGTGTGAGCGCAGCTGCTCAGACGACCCTCCCCCCTCTCCGGTCTAACCCTCCGTCCGGTGCAACCCAAGGTGATTTCAAAACAAAATGAAAATAAACATTTTGAAACGTAATCACCAAATAAGGAACAGTCAAATAGTATGTTTCCTCAAAAGAGAAATCCACAGGACCTCAGAACTTGTGAAAGAGCCTTAAACTATCTTCCTCACTCTCACTCGTGCATCTGTTTGGCTGTGTTTGCACATCTGGTGCATGCTCATGTAGCTACTCAAGCTCTTCAGCGATTGGCTCTGGCCACACACGTGACTCTTGCTCGCGACTGTGATTTGCTCTGGCACGTACCGGCGTGGAGCTGTGCATTGATTAGCTTTGGGCTCATACATGACTCTCGTGGCTCTGCTTCGCCCATGGTTGACAAGTTTATGAAATTATTAATTAACTATAGCATTGCAGTACAAACTAATCCAATGTTGCACAGCTTTGAACCAAGCTGCAGCTTTGTAAAAAGTATGAGTACTGTCTGTCCCTGAACACAGAGATATTTGTGGCACAGACAGACACACAGACAGAGATTCCTTGCTTGCTTACATATATTTATATATGGCTGCCATACTGTATGTTGCCATTCCTGAAAAATTGCTGCCCCCTTTTATTTAGGCAGGCTCCTTTACAATAACGTGTAAGAAGTTGCCGAAGACCTGGATATCTGGGTGTGATTGCTATAAAAGTATTGAATATAATGTAGTCTGTGTAGTGAGAGACATGTCTGAACTGGGAATGGAAAAAATGAATTTTTGTTAAAGATGTTTATAAAACAGCACCACAGATAGCGCAATCCATGATTATTACAGGACAAGTGACCACTCTTCAGAAATTAAGATGACTCCCACAGGATTTCTTAAACCAGGCACTAATCTTAACAAAAACATAGTGAAATGAAACATAATAGGCGTAATAACAGAAAAAGTGTGACAAAGCAAACACAATAGTCCCTGATTAAGATCTAATATGATTTCACACTGCTTGGCTCGGTACAGAGATTTAATTCATTGCTGCTGGAGAAATATCTATGCTGACTTGGGGGCAGAGTGGTGGAAAAGAGGGTTGGTGGGGGGGAATTCAGGGGTAACTGTCATGTTGAGGTCATATCGGGAGAGGGAGGGGTTGTTGTACATGTGTGGAGCTGAAGGGAACCCTGTCATAAATAGTATCAGCACAAGTGTTGGGGCCTGTGTTTATGCTGTCATGCTGTCTAGAGAAATTAGTCATATTCAGCTCTTAAACTGGGAAGCAGAAAGATGGAGGAAGTGTGTTTGGATGAGCATATGTGTTAGTGTGCATGCATTGTATGTGTGTGTTCTTCAGTTTGTGTGAGAAGTCTCTCCATTCTTAACATGACTTTAGTTGAACTGAGCAGCGGCAGATATTGAAATTCAATTAATCTGTCTTTTCATGTGCTTCCAAGGTCAGATACACACACATGCTGTACATGATTGTATATGTTTGCACATACCGCTACAGACAGTAGATCGCGCACATACTTGCATGCTCACACAGAACACTCACGGCCCCACAACAGCTAGTGGGAATTCTCTTCTGCTCAGTGAAATCACTATAAATGTACACAGTGTAAGACACATGGGACATGTGTGTGTGTTTGTGGACATGTGTGTGTGTAGCCCAATGGTTTATTCAGAGAAATTGGCTTTTGTTGAGTCCCCTGTGCTATTACAGAGTAATTACAGAGTGTGCTTTGTTTAGGAGATGTCGAATTATGCTGTTTGGATTGTGCAGGACCCTGGAGTGTCAGTGTCTCTCTCTGTGTGTGTGTGTGTGTGTGTGTGCGTGCATGTCTGTCTGTGTTAATGTGTGTGTGTGCGTGCGCGTACGTTTGTGTGGTGGGTAAAGAAAATGCTAATTGTTGAGGTGGTGTTAGCAGTGCAGCAACTGTCAGAGGCAGTGCCAGAAAGGTGGCGAGCAGTAAAAACTTTGGCCTTTTATAATACCTCACTGCCTATCAGGGTCTCAACTACCTTTTCACATAATGCAATTTTACCTACAATATGGTTAAAATCTGGTTTGCCTATATTTTTCCTTTTTTCTATGCACTTATTACTAGTAAAGGTGGAGCAATATATCATGTGACAAGATATGGTGATCTTAAAACATGAATTGTCATGGGGGTGTCAGATTTAAAAAAAAAAAAAAAACCACGATCTACTACACACCAGAATGTTAAGGTCTTGTTTTTTTATTCTATTCCAATTCAGTTGAAAAGATCATACACACAGTAAGTAGGAAGGAACCGAATATTCGGCCGAATATTGCAAAAAAGCAAGATTCGCCTTCGGTTTAGTGAGTTAAACAATGGGTTCGTGCAGGGCTCTACACTAACTTTTCCAGTGGTGGCACTGGTGCGACTAACTTTCTCAGTTGGTCGCACCAGCACAGAATTTGGTTGCACCTTTTTTTCATTTTTTTGAGCGGGGGTGGGGAGAGTGTAGTGTAACAGCATAGCCATGCATGCTAATGAATAGTTGACTTAACTGGTGTACCGTAGTTTCGTATGAAGTAAGGATTGACAGTGACTCGAGATATATTTGCTAAATGTTTTAATCTTTTAGTGTTAATATTAAGATAAGACGTAACAATTTTTTTTAAAAAACAACAAAGCATAACAACATGTTACATGTATTCTGTTTTTTTTATTTTGCAGAAAGACTGTACTTGAATTAACTTAATAGTAGCATAACCAACTTAGCATCAGCATTGCTTCACCCCATGGAATTAAATTCAGAGGGTCCAGCTCTTATAGTGGGGTCTCCTAACCCTCTTCCCCTGGTCAAGGGTCTGCAACCTTTACTCTACAACAAACCATTTAACCTCATCTCACCTGGATTAAAGTCCTCCTGGAGCCGAAAAATTACCTTCTCAATGAATGGTAATTCAACACAGTGAATTAAATTCTGTACAATTAAAATTATATAGAATGTTTGTTTTAGTTTGATGTGATTTATATTGATCATGTAAATGGAAACTTAAAAATAGTTTAAAAAAAAATAAATTGACATCAAGAAATAAAACAGTATCTTGCATCTTCAAATTCTTATGCATCTCCGTTTACATTAACACAATGTTATATAAAGAAGATTTGTTTAGTTAATGTATTTGAAAGACTACAAAAAGTAACTTGATGTGGTCAACACATGCTAATTGCTCTTTTTTTGCCACACATAAAGCATCCATATTCAACCGGCACATTGGTGGTTAAATGAATCTGTTCCCACACAGTTTTCTTCCAGAAAAGTGTTTTATTGGTTTAGTTATCTTACCATGGATTTAAAACTCAGTCATTGCACAACGTGATTTATTTTAGATTAACAAATTGTTATCTTGATTTTATTTGTCATTAATCATTAATAGCCTCTGTAAAAAAGAACTTAATTTCAATAGTTTTTTTTAAACTATCGGGAGCCATTGCAAAACAGTCAAAGAGCCACATTAGGCCCCAGAGCCGCAGGTTGCAGACACCTGTCCTGGGAAAACCACCGCTGAACATCTGTCCTGGCATCATGGTCCATCAGTTCTGGACCCTCCATGCTGACTCTGATGAGCGTGTATGCTCTATCGCTGTGCTCAGCGCGGTTTTCCTTTTTACTGCAGCTCTCAATGTGAGCGCGCTCTCAGTGAAGGACACGTTATGTCTGGCTCCGTCCACGGACCGCGCGCACCCCCACTCGGTCAACCTAGCCGCCAGCCAATTTGCAGTGCCTGTTCATAGACGGTTTTACGGTAATCCCGCAGCGAGGAGAGAGAGAAAGAAAGAGAAGTGCACTCTGTGGGACGTGACAAAGCGTTCAGCCGCTCCGTATAAAAAACTGTTAGCCTATACGAACTCGCACGGATGCGACCAGATAAAATTTTTACTCGTGCACACTGAAAAAATACTTGCATACACGACACAATCGGCAGCAGAAAAAGTAGTGCAGTTTGTATTTACATATATGGCAATAAAGTATAGAGTATATTCTATATTAAACCGCAGTGTTTGTTTTAGCTGTTAGATAGTTGGAGAGGGAGGAGCTCACATTCTAGGAGGCGTGTTTGGTGACGTCACCTGTCAACGTAGGCAAAATCCAACTCGTCCATTTAAAGCCGACTTTTTACTAAATGTGGAATAACAAGGAAGGGAGGAATCATAACTTTTTCAACTTTGTCCCTGTGAATGAGGCTAAAGGGATGTATATCACTGTAGCAAAACCATTAGAAAGTGATTTTTTTCATCATACCTCCGCTTTAATGCACTTTATTTTTTTTTTTGAAGGCATGTTTTGTTTTATTTGAAGGGCTAATATAAATATATAATATAAACTTTGTTGTGCTTTTTTTGAAAAGCAAAGGCAACTGGAATATTTAAAAAATGTCAGAATATTCAATAAACATTTACTTTCTTTCAAAAACATGTCTAAAAATGTATTCTAGGCTATTTATGCACTAACAAAAACAGTGAAAAACTTAACAACTGCATTCAATATTTGGTATTCGGCCAAGCGTTTATATTTTATTCGCGTTCGGCCTCAAATTTTCATTTCGGTGCATCCCTAACAGTAAGTTATAGTCAATGAAATTCCAAAATATATTGTATCACTATTGTCCCACACAGTGTTTTTTTTCCCCCCTTAATGAATAGAATCATCATTTAGAAACTGCATTATATGGCTTGGGTTGGCTTTGTGTGATATTAGAATTGGTTTGATGATCCGAAACATTTAAGTGAATAATAAATATGCAAAATAATCAAAAATCGGCAAGGGGGCAAATACTTTTTTACGGCACATCAATTTTAACTGTACTAAGAATACACTGCTCTTTAGCAACTAAAACGGTAGCTACAAATGTGGTACAGAAAACATTTAAGTTTAATGAACTGAATTTATATGCAGGATATGTACTTTTTACTTGTGTTATTTAGGTGAAACAAATACGGACAAAAGGATTCTTTCACAAATTCATAATTTTTTTGAGTATCGGGTTGCTTCACAGAAACAAACAAGCAGGAAAGTAATGGCAAAATGCATTAAAAAAGCTTTTAAGTTGGAAGTGCTTAAGATTCTTGTTTGTTAATAAAGTAGGTAATCTCACATTTAGATTTTTTTTAATTATTGAAGCATTCTCAGCCAAAGTGCCTTTTTATTTAGACAGACTTTGCCGTAGTATGAGTATGAACGTATCTTGATTTAAATCAATCTAAACATTGGACACAACATTGGTGTCAGAACCATCAATCAACTTCTTGGCATTAAATTGTGCTTTGGAACAATTCCTGCAAATGTAGTGTGATTTTGCAGTTGGCAAAAAGTATAATAATGTCCTGAATGCAAAGAGAGAAATATAGTCCAAATAATGGTAAAAATACCCGTGTGAATATACAATGATGAAGTGTGAACAACGGCGTGAAGAGCTGACATAAATGGATGTTTGTAGGCTGAGCATTACTTAGTTATTGTATATGTATGATTTTGACTTTAAATGTAGCTTTCTGAACAAATAAATAAGGGCACATGGTGGCATCATATTTTGCTGTCTGATTAGAGATAAAGAAAAAAGAAAGAAACTACTTAATCCTTGTTACCAGCTTTTCTGTTTTCTGCCTGAACTACCTCATGCAAAGGTGTTCTCAATAGATGTTAATATTCTGCGTGCATTTTTTGGCAGGATAATGTTTAGCAAATCAGTTTTCTTCTCTAAAATGTTTGTGTCTTTTCTAGGGTCTGTGCAAGGTCTATGTATCTGGTGTTGTCATTGACATCTGTCAGAAATGCCGTTCTATTCTATTGCACAAAGACAGCATAGAAAAAAAGTCCTATTCTTTCTTGTTTATCGAGCCCTAATTACCTGTGTTGATTTAGACTTGGCAAAGAAAAGTAGTGTTACTGGATTTCAATAGAAGCCCTTGGTTTGAATAGCTATTGGCCAGCTCTGAGAAGGGGTCAAGGTACTGAGATACGTCCTTGTCCATACAACAATACAATACCCTAATGTCATACATGGATAATTGCAAAGCCTATTTGTTCCTGTTGGTTGTGACTCAAGATGACATCTTAGTACTCAGTGGTTATATTGTCTGTATAATATTAGACCAACCTTCATTTTATATAATGTGCTTCAGGGCATTCATTTGCTCATAGAATATAATGAAGCACATTTTCGTATTGTTAACTATATCAATTAAGTGGACAGCATTGTAGCTGCAATCCATTTAAAATGAAAATGGGAATAAATGAAATTGCTGTTGCCAAGTAGCTTTCATCATGAGCTACGGTGATCAAATTTCTTGTTCAATGCTTATGTCACAGGGGTGTAGCAAGACTCAATTTCAACAGGAGTACTGAAAGATGGTTCATAAAAAGTTTTGCAAGACTGAGAAGGACTCGAGGTCAGAGGAGAACAGAGAGAAAAGTGGTGGAGAGTTAAGGCTCAAACATACTCATGAGGACACCCGCAAAGCGGAGTCCGCGCAGTGTCTGTGAGGAGTCCACCAGGCCAATTAAATGCAAAGCTCAGATTTTACGACCGCGCTGACTTCTCCACGTAGTTGGTGTTACATAAAACACTGCTCGTCATTGTATCGACTTGCATTAAATGTAACACCGACCTTTAAAAGACATCCCAGGAGAACAGAGAATGACATGTCTGAGCTGTTACTGTTTAGTCTTTTGAATAGTTAAGTGTGCAGTTAGGAAATAATCACAACTTAAATTAAAGTTCAATCGTTTTGCAACATCACTGCATGTTTTGTTATGGCAAAAAAAGGAATAATACCTTTCTTCTTTTGCTTAATTGTGACCGTGACCAGCCCTCCCTTGGGAAGGGTCAACCCAACTTTATTAGGAAGAAAAACATTAAAAGAGAGGGCAGTGCTACATACCAAATAGGTGGAGGGGGGATCAAAGGGAAAGGGAGTTTGGGAGGACAACAAAGAGAATACCTGTTGGAGCAAAGCCAATTTTTGGTTGCACTGTTGATACAATGTGATGTTGTTAAAAGTGAGAACTGCTGTGCCAGTGTAGTGACCTAAGTGGCAAGAGTATAAGGGGGAGAACATCCCACTGTTTGGATATTATGAAGACAGCAGTGAATAGAAGGGATGAGTGTGTGCTGACAGGAGTGACACAGCTTTTTCTCAGCTCTGTCACAGCACATAGGCTCAAACATACTTGGGCAGACATCCTGGTGGACTGGTTCATACTACTCAGAGGTTACATACTCAAGTCTTCACTATCACCATTGCTGTCATCATGCTTAGGATTTTAAACTGTAGAAGAAAAAGAGCTGGTCAACATGCTCTGAATTAAGTGTTTCAAGACGGGTCGGGTGGGTGGCTGACAGAGCGGAGAGGCCAGAGCGATGTAATCTAGTCCACACCCTGGGAAGCAGCAAGTTGGGAGCGGGGCGGCTCTGTAAACCTTGTGGCATGAGAGCGGGGGTTCTTGTCATTTAGTTATTATTAAACAATGAATTTTGAACATTTGTAAATCGTTAACGAATCGTCAATTTTAATTTTAATAATATCTTGGCACTCTTCTACAAACCAGCAAAACCCACCGGCGCCCCACCAACACCCGAGCCCAACCACCCACGGACTCACCCCCTCACCACCAGCACAGTGACCAGCTGCCCGCCAGCGTGGCACTGATGCCCCTAAAGGCACACGGACGTATCTGTTCAGAGGTAAGTGGATCATCCAATAACCGAAGGGTTGGGGATTCAAATCCCACTCTATGCAAGTCATGGTCATTGTATTTTTGGGCAAGGCACTTCACCCACATTGCCTTGAGTGTTGGTGGTGGTCGGAGGGACTGATGGTTCACTTTGGCAGCCTCGCTTCTTTTAGTCTGCCCCAGGGCAGCTGTGGCTACGGTAGTAGCTTACCACCATCGTGTGTGGTGTAAAAGAATAATGCACATCAATATAAAGCGCTTTGAGTGCTTCATAGAGAGACACTAGAATCATAGTTTTATTTTATGATAAATTATCTGATCTTGATTAAGTTTTGTCAATAATGTTATGTTTGTGTTTTAGTTTGATTATTAGTTTTAAAGGAAATGCTGTACTTGTACTTTGAAAGATAAATTGAACAGAAAAAGATCAAGCTCTGAGAACAACAGAAAACAACAATGGTCATAATATCCAATACAAGTATATTACATATAACTGCAACAAAGGAAGGTAAGTCTTTGCATCAGTATTTGAATATGCAGAAAATGAGGAAGCATTTAATTACAATGAAGCTGTTTGTAGCGAGTAATGTTGTGCACTGTAGTGAGGAAAACTGATAGAATTGATTTCTGTGTGTGTGTGTGAAACAAAACTATAGAGGCCCATTCAAACCATCTTTCTCTCTATCAGAAGATAGCAGGGACATTGAACTGCAGCAACAAAAGCAGATTTCCATCAGACAGTTTCTGAAAGAGAAAAGCATTGTGTTGAAATGGGCTTAATGGAAGCTCTGCTTGGAGCCTTATTCACTCGCGGGTCAGCAGTATCACAAATGTGTACACACACAAGAAAACGCACACACAAACTCCTGTTTCTCAAATGCTTCTTACTGTTCTCCATTAGGATTGGTGTTCTCTGGTTTGATAATGTGGTTAATGAGGACAGTTTTTGACCATATACTGTAGTTGCTCTAAAGCAAGGCACTTCAGATGTTTTGTCCCTACTTTGACTAAAACCAAGCAGTCCGAGGGCGGTTAGCTTGCAAAAATATTGCTTATTTTGTCTCTTTTTTTTTGTCCCTTGGTAATAAAATTTCTCAAACCTGATAAATGCTACTGACTGAGCTTTTTTAATTCACACACTTATAGGAAATAGGATAAAAATCAAAATCATATTCTTTTCTAGACCCATTTTACAATTTGCATATTAGATAGATAAATCAACTTCTTGTAACAATGGGTACCATTGACAAATGAATCAACCGATACCCGGTACCTGGAAAACGGTATTAGTACTCCATCCAACAATCCAATTTCTGACCCGTCTTCTCTCAGGGTCGTGGGTGTCTGCTGGTTCCTATCTCCAGCTCTCAAAGACATTAGGCGTCGCAAGGCAACACAAACAACCACTCACCCTCACATTCACTCTCATGGGCCATTTGGAGACTCCAATCAACCCAACAGTCATGTTTTTGGATTGTGTACACATAGTACCCACGCAGCACAGGGAGAACATGCAAACTCCACACAGAAAGGACCCAAGTATCTACCCTAGGGCTTGGACCCAGGACCTTCTTGCTGTGAGGTGGACATGCTAACCACTAAGCCAACCTGGGCCCCAAATCAAAAATCAAGCTCTGAGCGTTGATGCGTACACATTCATTATACCTACCAAATTTCAGCCCAATCCATTCACGAATAACAAAGGAGTAGCGATTTTAACTAGAAGTAGATTAAATAGGGCCTCAACCTGATTACATGACTACATGTAAATGTTGATGCTGCAATTTGTTTCTCTCTCTCTGCAGCCATTGCTTTCTCCTCTCTCTTTTCTTCCTCTCTCTATCCTTTTCTCTCCGGGTGTCCTGATGATGGAGCTGATGGGACCTAATAGATGGTTCACTTTTTGACCAGTCTGTGATACTCTGATGATCTTTCTCTTTCCTTTTTGGTTCTCTTCTTGTCCACTAACCCTGACCACTCCAGCAGATGGCTGCCACTAGTCTGCTGACTGATGCTGGTCATGTAGAAATTTTGGGTTTTTTCATTAAAACACAACGTTATACTTTGCAATGAGTGCCTTGTGATGACTTTGAACTGAATTAGAAATGACTCTTGTCACTTTGTTCCATCTCTCTGTTTGTAACCCTGCCTGTTTTCCAAGTCCAGATCAGTGGGCGTGCACTGTAGATGTTCCCACTCAACGTTCTCGAAGCCAAAATATGGCGCTGATGGGCGCTGCCATCTTGCAAATTTGACGTCATTTGAAGTCTGAGTCTGCGCACTAGGGTACGGTGGGAGGAGCCCTGATAACACGCCCCCGCCCATTTAGCCTACTGCCCTGATGAGTTACACAGCCCAGCTACAACACGAACCAACATGTTGTTCAGATGATCAGATCATAGAGGTTAGTACTATTACTAGTAGCTCAGAAAAGACAAAAAAACTGAACGGAAAAGTTTAATGGCGTCTCAGCTTTCCTTCGCGACGTAACTGTTTATGCTATTCACAAAGAGAGCTACACAAGATCCGAGGCTCTAAATTATCGTCATATATGACATCAAATCACGTTTTTCAACCTCAAATAACTTATTTAAAAACAAACTTCACAGAAAAATTAGCACTTGAACACAATGTAGGGTGATAAAAACTAATGATCACAGCAGTATTTTAACTTTACAGTTTGATCAACATCCCATCCATTATCACTGAGGAGGCGGGGTTTATGACCTATACTGCAGCCAGTCAGCTTGGGAAAAAAAGCTTCACTTCCTCGGGAGGATGTCCCGTCCATCTTTTTTACAGTCTGTGGTCCAAATACATCTGCCTCTCCCTCAGACTCTCTTCACAGTTGTCCTCTTTTATACATACAAACTTGGGATAAGCTAGCAGGCACCCCGTGGATTAACCGCTCTGACTTCAAAAGTTGAAGATACATTTCCTCATAATGTATAACTTGTAAAACGTTCACTGCTCACAAACACGTGCAACGCCACTGCATGTGGTCTAAAGTTTTTCCAAACTAAGTGTACCCACTAAAGCACTGTCCCCAAATCACATTGCCCAATATTTCGCCAGAAAAGACAACACAATGGTTGCCTTGAAATCTGATTGGTGTTATTTGTAAGTAAGCCTAAATCTCAGAAGCTACATACAAATGGAACAGGGCTTACTAATCCATTTGTAAGGCAATAGGCAAGCAAACAGGCAGGGGAAGGCTTGCCAAGTGTTGTAATCACAACTAAAGATGGTGAGCCCACTCCCTTCCTCTACACTCCACGCTGCAATGTGTGTCTGCGTGTGTGTGTTTTGTGTGTATTTTTATGTTTGTCCTACATTTCCGCCTTTATAAAACTGTGGCAAGAGCAAGAGAAAACGAATTGGTATCAAGTGGATAATCTACAAAAGTACACTAGGAGCTTTTCCACCTTATCCAAGTCCCCCGCTCATTCATTTGCAGATACCACGCAATCTCTGGGAGAACAACAACAAGCTGGCAATATGAGTTTTGAAAAGACGGTAATTGTAAGCAGGTTGGAGAATAAATTAGAATGATGACAAAATACAGAGATAAATCCAGCTTAAGAGAGATGTACGCCACTGTTTGTTTGATTTCAGCTTTACTCTATCCTGCTCTTTTTCCTCCCTCGTTCCTGATCTTTTTTAGTAGGGTGGAAAAATGGATTTTTGTTAGTGATTTGGCCCTGAAATAGCATATTGTCTAAGACAGCCACTATGCGGGTACAGCATCAACATCACTTGTGTACACGAACACGCTTGCCTGTTTCCATGGGGAGTAATGGCCATGGAAGTGTGTATTTGCTCTGCTTTCAGAATTTACCACTGTGGTTATTGGTTTTAAACTGGTGCCTATGTGTATTGTACATGTATGTCATTCTTACACCATTAATATCCATGAATGAAAGAACTCCGGTTTAAATGTGTAAGATGGTTGGATGCATTGAGCTTTTTCAAACATTTCTGTTGTTTTTGTTTTTATTTTAAATGTGTCCCATATTTTCTCTCAATAAATTATATTGCAGAAAAAAAATAAGACTTAAAAAATATTAAAAGTAATTGAATCACAAACCTTTGTAAATAGTCAACCCCCTTTTGTACTGAAATGCTAATTTTCGATCTACTTAGGTAGTTAGTTCAGTGTTTAAAGGTGACACTTACGGTGCCATTTTGGTGATTTAAAGCAGAGCTTTGTGCTGCACTTCAGCGCTTGTGTGTCTAAATGAGCATTTTTGCTCCCAGTGCTGTTGTAGGAGTATCCCTAAAAATCAGACATGGCCGTGGTGTCCTACAGTTGGAGGGTTTGTTGCTCACCATCCACTGTAAGGGATTAAATCATTTGAGCTATTGCTAGAGTTTGCTAGTTTTCACCTGCAGGACCAGGTTTTTAAATATCTGTGTTTTTACCAGGCAGAGGGCTGATGGCAGTGGTTGGCATAGTGATTCCACACTCAGTCCAGCAGCAGGTGTCGGGCTGCAGTTTTCAAGCAAAGCCTTACCTCTAATCTAATTTTTACAGATTAAAAACAAGTTTAACACATACAGTAACAAACTTTTTTATTATTCTACGTAGATTACACCCTTATATTTAACAGGCAAGGTATTAACCATCTTTTGCAGATCTCCACTGTTAACTCTCTTTTACTGACATTTTCATAATGGTTTTATGCTAAATCAGATCTGTCTCGATATCTGCTCAACCACCTGAGCCACGGTTGCCCGATTGTCTGTGTGTAGTTGGCATAGCTCTTCAGGACAGAATGATCACTCTGTGGTGCCCTGGTGAGCAGTGTTGTCTCTCATTGCTGAGATCATGGGTTCAAGTGTTGCTGGTAGCCCTACGTTGGCTGTCATTCCTTGCGATAGTTGTGGTATGTGGAGTCCCGTAGACCAGCGGTCCCTAACCTTTTTTGTCGGACAATATTTTCTCAGACCGGCCTTTAAGATGTGGCCAAAAAAAAAACTGTTATTTTCTGAATATAATAATAATCGTAAATCCACTGTGTGTACAACTTTATTAGCAGTGTCAAGGTTAAACATGCCTTCAACATAGGATAAGCCACAGAAACAAATAAAAAGTGCATGAAATGTACAACTCACCACTGCTTCTGTCCGTCTCATTCACGCTTTTTTTGCTTGGTTTCCAATTGGCAAAATTATATTGAAGGCTTCATTGCATCTTTAGAGAGCTGGTGTATGGGAACTACCTGTCACAATAAATCCATATTTGAAGTAGGACTCCTAGTATTGTCTGTTAAATGCAGCTTTCTTAAGTCGTAGGCTCTTATTCTGTCTCTTGACTGGCTCATTTAGCCTGTGCAAAGACGCTTGTTTTTTGTTAATTTGCTAACTTGGAGTTTTCACTTTAGCGGTAATTTACCGGCCAGCGCATCCCCTTTAAGATGTGCTTAAAGGGGATGCTCCGGCCGGTGACCGAGGCAAGCATTTTGACATGTGCTAAGAGTGAAGGATAGACAGATGTAGCAGAGAGAATCTGGTCATTTTCCAAAATAAAACATAATTCAGGCTCCGATAATAAATGTTAGTCAGTAACCAAATTGACAAACACTTTTAATAATTATCTTATCTTGAAAATATGTTAATATCAACTATATTTCTACGTATAACCCCTGTAGGCATTTATGGATTAAAACTATTAATTTATTTTAAGGCTTCCACTAAGCATAAACATTTAACCCAAAATATATCTCTACTTAAGGAATGGAATCCTCCCACTTCAGGATTGGTTAGCAGCACCAGGAGCTACACACAACAGGTAACAGAGAGGTTAAGTGCACAGATAACAAATTGTCATTGTCCCAATAAAACTCTCTAAACTACACAGTGTGTAGTACTAGTCTGTGGCCCGAGGGTTGGGCACCTCTGCCGAAGTCAGATGCTTCGAAGTATTTTTACTTAAAACTTATGACTATTTGCAGCAAAGCAGCAAAAAACATGATAAATTGTTATGCTCACTTAAGTAAACATTAGTATTATGGAAAAAAGTGAAATTAAGTAAATCTAATTTCGGTTTCTATCCTAGTGTACTGGGTCACAGCAGGTGTTGGAGCCTGTCCCAGGAGACATCGGGCATTGTGCAGTGTATCGCAGGGCTTGACATAGACAGGTTGGGGGTCACCCACAATATCTACACCGATACAGGCAGCAATGGTCATCAGTGCCCTCACAGTGACCCACTCAAGTAAATCCATGATTTTATTTAGGCCCTTCACTGACATGTCTAACCTGGAACCAGTCTATGACTATAAAGCAGTCACTTTGCCCATCAGAAAAAATCCCTAATGTCTTGTTAAGTATTATGTTTCTATATTAGGATCTTTTTTATTCAACAAACTCTGTTAATAAATTAATTTGACTGGTAAATCTCGAAATATGGCTGAATGTTCAGACGTTTTTTAGCGACTGGGCAGTAACAAAAAACGATGCATGGAGCTACACAGGGCCTGGAGTCAAAGCATGGCAGCTAAAACAAAACCTTTCCAGACAAATGAACATGAAATAAAGCAATGATGTCTGCTTGCTCTTTGTGTTTCTGTAGCTGTCTGTGTTACATGTGTGTGTGTGTGTGGAAGTCTAAGCAGTGTGTGTCAAACCAGTTTCATGATCACACAAAATATGGCCACATCACTGCTCTGTTTCAGAAATTTAGTTGGGCACCAGTCAAGACCTGTGCGTGTTTGTGTGTGTGTGCATGTAGTTGTGTACCACTGCTGACCTTTTTGTTGTGTGCGACTGTGGGAATGTGATTGTGTGTGTCCTGTGCTGCAGGCAGGGAAAGTCCCTGCCCGCTGTGCCAAGTAGTCAAAGTAGACACCTCGTTCATCTAATGTTTGTTGAGTTTGTTAACGTGGGAGTCCCCCTCCCCCGTATTAATGAGTTATTTTGTCAAGCTTATAAAACATCTGACTTCACATTTTTTTTTATGAAGGGAGGAAATTTTGTAAGCATCGGACAATGGTGGGTTTGTCATCAGTTGATTGGGATTAAATTGGCAGAACTTAGAAAATGATGCATCTTGTTAAACTGCACCCTGTCATACTTAATTTACTGTTTTATGAAATCAAGAAAACTATTAGGGCAAAGTCTGTTTTTTTCGCAAGATCCTTTGAGGACACAAGCTAAAAAATTTGTTTTTTTGTTTGTTTACCATCATTAAGGAATTTAAAGCTATATTATAAGTTAAAAGATGTATTATTTAAAAGGTAGAAAGCTCAAAGAGGGAAAATGCATAATCTTGATTGAAGATTCAAGTACAGGGCCAGTCTGGTTCCACAATATGGGATCACTGTAACAAATGCACACTCAACCTCACAAAGGCCAGATCATTTTATGTCTTATAAGATTATCCTGTGGTCTGAGGTGTGTTAAGAGTAAACTCATGACCCCGGAATTTGTGGCATCGAAGGGAATGCAAGCAATCAAGAAGCGAGCTGACTGAGAAACGCGTAAATGCGTCCGATGCAACTCGGCATTTTCAAGTTAAAAATTCCAATCTCCAAGGTAAACCGAGTTCAGCGGCAGCACGTGGAAATGTTTTGATCATGGCTGGCTGCTATTACATTAGTTTTTTTTTCTCCCCCCCTGCCATTGATAAGAAGGAGCTCCGACTTCTGGTGAGCATTGCTGCCTCAGTGCAGGGATCATGGGTTCAGTGACCCCCAACTTGTCTCTGTCAAGCCCTGCAATAGACTGCCTTCCTAATCATGGCAGATTACACTGCCTTGTGCCCAATATCTACTGGGATAGGCTCCAGGATCCCCTGCGACCCTGTACAGAAAAAAGCAGGTATCAATGACGCCACAAATTCCGTCTGCAGGGGTCATTCCTAGTATCATTTTCAAGTAGGTCAAAAAATCTCAAGTTCCAAGTTATTTGTAATACAGCATTAGATCACGTTGTTAGATCTTGTTTGATCATCCAGAATTTCTGGCTTAGAGTCCCACATCCAGGTAATGATCTTTCAAATGTGGATACAGTACAGTCTGCTTACAGCCTAATTTATGCTTTTGTGTAGTTTTGAATTCTTTGGAGGCTCGAAGTCCTTGCTGACAGAGAGCTACGTGGAGCTACAGTGTTGACTTGTCGCAGAAACATGAATCGTATCGTGTTTTTTCACTCCGTGCACCAGCTCGACCTCTGCTTAGAACACACTTTAGTGCTTGAGTACTAATATACGTCCACACCGTGGACATGTTGGCCTCTGTATTTGCTCATACATGATCTTCACATCCTGTTTTGGCCAGGTCGTTTCGATGATAAAAGTCTTTTGGCTGAAAACCAAAAATACACTTTAGGGCCATTACTAGTGTGTACCCCACTTTACTTTGGATATTTCATTTGTTCGCTGGTGTGAAGTACCTTGATATTGGGGTTAAGGGAAAGTATAACAAACAGAGCTTAAGCCATATAAATCTATTACTCGCTTATTTCACCCACTTTGTCTCGTCATTTATACCTGCTTTTTCCTGTACAGGGTCTCAGGATGCTGGAGCCTATCCCAGTGGACATAGTGCGTAAGGCAGTATAACCCACCTGTATAGGATGCCAACCTATCGCAAGGAATGACAGCCAAGGTCTGGCTACCAGCAACACTTGAACCCATGACCTCAGCAACGAGAGACAACACTGCTCACCAGCGCACCACAGCGTGACCCCTCACCTACTTCACCTTTGATCATTCTGTCCTGAAGAGGTATGCCAACTACACACAGACAATCGGGCAACCGTGGCTCAGGTGGTTGAGCAGATATCGAGACAGTTCTGATTTAGCATAAAAATCCACACATCAGTCAGAGTATTTTCGAACAGCAAACATGTTTTTCTCCATACGTGATTCTTAATTAGCTCGGTTCTGGATCTTGCTGTGTATTTCTGATGCCAAGCAGCTCCCCTGTCCTCTCCCTCTCTTCCTCCCAGCCTTGTCCAGAGCTGTATAAGAGCTAATTGGCAGCCCGCTCGCCTGCTGCGGCGGTGATCATGCAAATGTATTGGTGCTTACCAATAGCTGGGGCCCATCAAAATATTACTCAGCCATTACCCCGAGCTGTTGCTGGCCCCTAACGAACATATGCTTCCCCCCAATCCAACACCTCCCCCATTTCCTAAACTATTATTTATGTGTTTAATTTAATGTGCGAGGGAAGAATTTCCAAAATTAAATTTGGTTTTCGTTGGTGCCTCAAGAGAGTGGCAGCGTTATAATAACATGGTAATTTTTTTTTACACGTCTTTATGAGAAATGAGAAAATTAATTCTTTCTGACAAGCTGTAATTATTGGGCTTGGAACAGTTGCAGCTGAACAGTTTGGGCTGTGGTAGCCTGGCAGTGAGCTAAAAGAGGGGGAGACAGAGAGAAAGGGGTGTAGAGCATAAAGGGAGACTGAATGGAAAGGCAATGAGATACACACATGTATAAATTAGTGCTTACCAATTACAGTACTTTTTTTTATCTGAATAATCTCTATTTTCTGTTATTAACTCACAAGATTACCTCATAATTAATTTAAAAAAAAAATTGTGACCTGTCAACTTTTATTCAAATTTTACTGCAATATGGATAAAATTGCTAAACATTTTGGTTGCTTACAAAATAAAATATATTTATCCAATACCAGTAAAACATTTTTTGTAAATAATATCAACCACTAGTAAAATAAAATAAGATAGTAATTAAAACAAAACAAAACAGTTACGGCTCATTTGTTTTACCTGTTATCATGCATCTTGAGGGTCTGTGTTGTATTAAAATTATCCCTTAGACTTGAGATACACCTCAACAGTGGTTAAAAATAACCTTTGTTTATTACTATCATTGATTAGTCAGAGCTAGAAGTAAAAAGTTGAAAAAAAGTTTTACATTTCTTCATTATGCTGACTCAAAACTTTAATTTCTTGTTGATGTGGGTTGAGTATCTGCAAAGGCTAATTTGGCCACCCATCTCCCATTTAGCATTCTCCTTGTATGTTTAGTGGGTTTAAGAAAACTTAAGAAAATTCGGACTCTGCGGTTTATAGAAGACAATTCCTTTTGCTGCATTTATTGGTTTCTACACTGATATGCAGTGTCAAATGTTAGACCTTATCTAGACAAGTGTGTGTTATTCCAAATCATGTTTCATCAACTGAATTTACCACAAGTGGACTTTATTCAAGTTGTGGAAGCATCTCATCGATGATCAATGGAAATCAGATGCACTTGAGCTTGGATTTTTCCTTAATAGCAAAGAGTGTTAATACATATTTTCCGGTTATGTTTAAATGTTGACTTTTTTATTTATAAATTTCCCCTAAAAATTAGAACAGATATTTATAATCTATTGAATGTGGCAAACTGGGAGTTTCTGATAACTGTCTATAACATAACAAAATTTGGAAAAAGTGATGGAGTGTGAATACTTTCTGGTGGCAGAGTACAAGTTTGACCATTGTGTTTAAAAAGGTTAACACACATACTTACATAGTGGCACGATGAATCATAAGAAGTAAGGGCATTTTTGAGGTGTGGAAGTTTTAGGGAGCTAACAGAGGGAATCAAGAAGATCAATAATGCAGATGCTTTCCAGAAATGGAGGGAAGTAGGGGAGTAGGAAGATGACCGACACTTGTGCTGGAGGAAAAGTGAGAGACCTATGATGAGACAGAAGAGTAGAGATGGAAGGCAGTCAATGTGGACTGTTGAAGGGCATAAACTTTGCTTAAAAGACATGACCTAACAAAAGCTGGAGAGTAGCAAAGGCCAACAACAAGAGGTTTTAGGAAAGAGTAATGACATGTGAAAGCAATGAGGGCAGAAGGAGTGAATAGAAATGTATCAGTGATATTTACAACTTCAAAAGATTGTCATTGCTGAGTTTTGGTAGGTTGAAAGTGCACAATGTGTTTGGAGAAGAAAACAAATGGAGATAACAAAAACAATAAGACTGACGATAGATACTCAAGGGAATGTGTATAAGGTTACAGCTGTGCATAACTACAAAGAACACTGCCAACTTAACTAGCTGCCTTTTTATCCCTTCGACACAAAATGATCATAAAAGGATGAATACATATTTAATAACACTGAAGGAATTCAGAGTACATCAGATCAAGATAAAAAACAATGCTTTAACAGTTTGAAAGGCAGAGTTTGTTAGGGAAGAAAAGCAGTGGTCAAAAAAAGATTAGAGTATGAAAAAGGTCAGAATGAAAGAAATGAAAGAAAAGCAGACAGGAGTTGAGGGAGGAGTCACGCCTCCGTGTGTTACATCAGGTAGGAGTCCTTGTCTGTTGTCATCAGAGGAAACTTCTTTCCAGTACCAGCAGCTTCTCCGATGTCAAGGTCATCCTACATTATTATTCCCCATCTACAGCCGCCGCCTGGCCCCTTGCATGCACGCACACACACACACATACACACAAGTATCAGTATCTATTCAAACTTAACTGAGCTTTGTTCTCCTTTTTGCTCCATCAAACACACAACACTGGCGCACATTCAGACATCCACTAACACCCATCCAGAAGCACACACTCTGACAAACGTGTTCATGGGCTGATAGAAACCCATGCTAGTATTACAGTAAACCGTACCTTGTTTCTTTTTTCTAAAGACATTTTTATCTGAGTGGCTGCAAGAGCACTCCTATAGCTGTTGTGTTTTCTGTGTGTATTTTTGTCTTTGCTGTTACTCCTTTAAAATAATGTTTAACTGCACAAACATAACAGCACAAAACATAACCTAAAGTAACAATTTCATTTCCATGATAGTTTTTCACAAAAAAAAGTGATATTTCAAAAATTTTGACAAAGTATAACTGCGCTTTGAATGTGTTTCCATTGAAGGTTGTTTTGGGCAGGAGCCTCGTAACTCTCTTGAAATCTCATACAGATTTCAAAGCAGGAAGATGGATGTTCAAAACCTCCTTATATATTATAGTACAATGATTAAAAATTTCTCTGTCTCCTCTTCTGTCCACATGTATCGCGCCATGTTTTCTCGGAGAGAAGTGTTCATGTGACCAGGTACGTCGCCTCCTGTAACAAGTAATCGTGGAATGTGTGTTTCCATTAGCAGTTTTTATTGCGCTATTTAGATTTTGTGCATCTCCAAGGGTAATGCAAACACTGCTACTGGATGCAATGCAGTTTCTAATCATTGAAGATCTGCATCTTTAACTTGGTCTTTCACCATTGTTGTGTGTGTTTGTGTCACATTTCTGTGAGTTTTGCAAACCCTTTTACTCTTTATTCATTGAGAGTGTTCCATTTTGTCCTGTGCTGTTAAATGTTTCATCCAAGCAAAGGCATGATGGGACCCCCCTGAGATGAGGCATCTGTCCACCCGGCAGCACGCTGAATTATACATGACAATGCAGGACAAAGTGTGTGACACTGTGCGTGTGTGTGTGTCCGCTGCCTTGCGTGACTTCTTGCTGTTGCAGTGTGACACTATGCAGACTTTTAGGCTGCTTTCACACCGGCATAGTTCTGGACTCGGGCCGAATGGGCGGAGAACAGCTGGAATTTTTTTTAAAATAGGTTTGGCTGTTTGTGTTCACGATAGTGTTGTGTTCAAGACCAAGACTTGCCCGAGACCAAATTGCGCCGAGACTAAGACAAGACCAAGACCTCCGGGAGCTGAGACCGAGTCAAGACCAAGGCCGAGACAAGCCGAGACCAAGACCAAGACCATAAACATATTTTTTTTAATTGAAAATAATATATAAATAAACAAATTTATGACAAGGTTTGA
Organism: Gouania willdenowi; assembly: GCF_900634775.1. Taxonomy (NCBI): domain Eukaryota; kingdom Metazoa; phylum Chordata; class Actinopteri; order Blenniiformes; family Gobiesocidae; genus Gouania; species Gouania willdenowi. The sequence goes on along the minus strand of NC_041049.1, from coordinate 20,013,538 downwards.
CAGGTAAATACAATTTTCTCTTAAATTTTAGTTTCTTTTAAATACATTTGACGGACAAAAAAGGTGCCTGCCAAAAATTAACTAAAATATTAAAACTACTACTGCTACTGATAAATTCACAATTATTCTTCATACTTGAAAACAAGATTTTTATGTCAACTGAATGTACAGCAAGTGTTTAAAAGTATTTCTGCCAAGAAATAACATGGCGTGTCACCTACACACTGCAGAGTGTTTCCTCTTTGCTAGGGTTGGGCATCGTTTGGATTTTAACGATTCTGATTCCGATTCTCAATTTCGATTCCTGTTCTAGACAATTCTCGATTCCAATTGTTTGAGTTGTGCAGGTCAACAGGTCACAGATTTCACAAGATAATTTTTTTGTTTGAAAAAGCCTTTACACAGGCCATTTTTATTAATTCACTTAGTTGATATAGTGTAATTTGGTTGTTGTAATGTAACTAGGGTCTTCAATTACAAAGGTCCCCAACTGTAATTATAAAAGTGAAACTTGCTGAAATAAAACTACAAACAAGTTGTCAGCAGTCTAAAAAACAAAGAGCTACAGGTAGATGGAAAACTAAATAAAACAAACTCAAACCCTGGGACAGTTGTGACAAATCAATCAACCGTTATTATTCTGGAAACAGTGGAAACAGAAACTATAAAAAATAGTTATATTGTGAACCTATTTATATCGTAGGGAACATATTATATACAAATATGTAATTGGAGTCTAAAGCCACAAAAAAAACACCACTTTAAAAAGAAAATAGACTTATATAAGACCTCTTTACAGTTATTTGGGTCATTCTGCGCTTGCGCAATTTGCGGCGATGACACGCTGGTGACGACATAATCCAAGATGGCGGCGGCCCGGACTACAGCCGACACTATTTCATAAAAGCCTTAAAAGACATGGATATAATGAAAAGAGTGGATGGTCAGAGGCATAAACATGCAGACTTTCACACGGACACACACGGACTTATTAAACACACACAGAACGGAACAGGCTTCACCGGACGACAGGCACTAGGACCCAGAGGTGGAGTAAATGCGTCCCCGTACTGCATTCAGTTTATCATTTTACCAGTTATTAGAGCTACTATCTTTACCAGGGAGCTAATATTTATTCCTGGTGATTGTTTTCCAGAGTTTTACTGGGCTTTTTACCGGTGATTAGTTTCTATCTCCCTGTCTAAACTGACACCGTAGCCACACACACACACACACACACACACACACACACACACACACACACACACACACCCTGCAGTCGCATTCTGAACACATCTTATACAAACCCTGCGTAAACAAAGAGAGCAAGCCATGGAAACAAACTAGTGAGGGCATTTAGGAATCGAAAAAAATTATTGAAATGCAAACATTGTAACGGTTCTGGAACCAGACGTATGGAACTCGGTGCCCAACCCTACTCTTTTCTGTGCTTTTACAATTTTATTCTTTGTGATTTGTGAAACCAATTTTCACAACCAACAAGCTAGCGGACATGTTTAGCTCCCGCTTCTCTCTCCTGCTTGTGTGTGTGTGTGTGTATGTCACACACGTCACTCAGTCACATTATGGAAGGTACAATCGCTCTTGAATTCGCCTGCCTGATCTGCTCTAGATTTCGAATGCTTGTTCAGACTACCCAAACCCTATCCAGGCAAACAAATCTGCAAGCTTTTAATTGCTCTTGAATTTGTGCGAATGGTGGTATTAAATCAAGTAATGATAAACTAAACTTTGGCCCATTTGCAAATAAACAGCCTTTTCTTGGCAGACTGTTGAATATTTTAACCATGTAAAATCCTGCTACAGACACAAAAACGTGTTTAGTCTAGCTTGGTTAAGATATTTCATAATAATAATTTTGCACAGGATTATGAGAAATGTCTCTGAATTTTTACTTTTTTTTTCTTAATAAGTGGTAAGTGTTCCATAAAGAATATTCATGCGTCAAGGCTCACGCTTGTCATAGTGCGTTACTACAAGTTGATTGTTTTTACAACCAGTGCTTTGTAATAAATTAGTTTGTGTGTTTTAAAGGTCAGCCTTTATGCTGATTTGCTTGTACCAACTCTGATGAAAGAGAAGAGCAATTTTTCAAAGTTATTTCATTCTTGGATTTTAAGGATTTTAGAGTTTCATATGCTGAAACAAATGAATTTTTTTTTTTTTTGTGGCTTTGGAAAATGAAGCCAGTTAGGCTAATCAGATTCCACCTCTCTGAAATGGAGGGATAACCCATTTAGGATTAGCCTAGCACATCTCTATTGGCATCTGAATAAGATATTTTGTAAGATATTTGGTTGTGGGCAGTGTTATTTGGTAGAAATATCATGTGAATTAGAATTTAATGCTTGGTTAGAGCAGCTATTCAGAATTTTTTTGGGAAATAGGTTGTGGCCGAGCGATTCTAAACTGTATTAACATTTTAGTTTTTATTAGATATAACATTTTTAAACAAAATAACACAAACCACTTTTTATGTTCTTACCTAAAGGTCACTTATTATATCATTGAAAATGTACACTGTAATCATTATGCTCAAGAGCTAAAGCATTCATTGAACTTGTTTGCATTGTTACTGGGTTTCTAAAGACAATTATAAGAGGTCAGCCTCAAAGTTACACGATTCTAAATGCAATCATTGAGTTTGTTTTTGTTTAACCTGCATGGTTGTGTGTTGAAGTGGTGCCTTTATTGCTTATTACCACAAAAAAATGGAATAAAGCATAGGAAACTTTAGGTCTGAAGGTTAAGTATTGCATCCTAAACATGTGTTCTTACACTTGGTTGCGTGTGCAGGTGTTTGTGTGTTATAGTTAAGGTCTTGCTTGTGAGGATAATGAAAGCCCCTTCTGCTCATGCAAATGAGGCTACTGTTAACCCCAATCAGAGAGGTCGCTAAGTGTGCATCAATCCCACATCATCCTAAGTGCTAGAGCAGCAGCACACAATGTTCGCACCTCTTCATAGGCCCACAGGTAATTACACAGGACCAGAAAGGAGAGGGCCATGGGAGGCTGGACCTCAGATGTGAAGGTTTTACGGTATCTTTATAAAATGCCCCAACCTCTGCCTCATATCACTTATTTATGACACATAGGGTTAGGGTACATGTATATTCAAATCCAAGCACTGTCTCCTCCCACACCCCTTCCTCCTAAATCTACACTCATTCTCCACATGATGACTAAAATAGGCAGAGAGTGGCTGTCATGGATATGAGGCTGAAGGGTCAAGCCTCACTGTCTACTGTTTGTAGGCCTTCTAGCATCAACCCTGAAGTACAACAATCAGTTGTGTTAGTGGTGGGTCTGCCCCTTCATCTGTTGTTCTATCTACCTATAAAAGCAAGGATGGTGTGTGTGTGTGTGTGTGTGTGTGTGTGTGTGTGTGTGTGTGTGTGTGTGTGTGTGTGTGTGTGTGTGTGTGTGTGTGTGTGTGTGTGTGTGTGTGTGTGTGTGTGTGTGTGTGTGTGTGTGTGTGCAAATATCTCCCCGACGCAGTGCGAGTTCGACCTGAAACTTGGTCAACAGGTTTCAAATACCCCAAGTGTGTGTATTTGTTATTTTGGAGTAATTTGGTAATTTCAAAATGTTTATTTTAATTTTATTTCACTTCTGGACGGCCCCGAAATGAAACCTATTCAGCTTTTGACCTCAGGGCGTGAAGGGGCGCTAGCGCACCATCTATATCTATTTAACTACACAGCTCCTCACCCGAGCTAGAGTCAGGTGTGCGGCCAGAGCCAATCGCTGCACACACAGCCAAGCAGACACGGACTGTAAACACACGAGTGATAGAGAAGAAGATAGTTTAGACCGAGACACGGGAGCTCTCTGAATAGATCATTTGAAACCGTCAGCCCCTGGTGAGTCTTTTGCAGACAACTTTCCCAACCCGTTCAATACTCCATCTGGAAAACTGCAGATTATCTGTGGTGCCGTGCATGGAAGCTAAGCTCTGACCACTCGGTTCAAAGGTAAAAAATGATTTTAGTTTTTTTTAAAAAGACAGCTGAATTGTACATAATACTTTAATTTACTTATTCACTCATGTAGTTTGGAGCTTTACATTTTGTTTTGTGCAGTTTTGTTACTTCTCTAATTGGCGTTACAATGGAGTTTGGTTATAAGCTTCTCAAACATTTCACGGGAACACACACACAAGGTATTTATTTATGATAAAAATATACTAAATGAGTAAAATAAAACAAAAAACTAAACAATATTTATACAAAAAGTACACAAAATGACCCCAGAATCACTCTATAATGGCAACCAAAAACAGAAAAAACACAAAAAGACAACTGAAAGATAAAAAAACACACAAAATGACTCCAAAAAACATACATTACAGAAAAATACACCAAACAACAAAAATATAAAAATGACTCAAAATACACAAAACCAAATATTTATACAAAAAAATGACAACAGAATCACATTACAATGGCAACAAAAAACTATAACTATACAAAAAATGTACAAAAACACAACAGAAAGATATGCAAATACACATAATGACTCCAAAAAACATATGTTACAGAAAAAATCAGGTAGTACACTGACATTTATCAGTAGAACTTCTGATTAAATTCACTATATTAGAGATCTGTCACTTGGCCAGCACCCAGAAGAGGAAAGGTACCTCCACACACCATAAGACCGATACAGCTCGGAGAGACACAACGTAAGTCCCTAGCCGCACCCCCCACTGCCACCCCAAAAGCCCACCATGCCCCACCGCACCATCCAGATGTGTTATAACTCTACATGGTGTTCATTCCCCAATAGAAAGACACTTCCCTAACCACTGTATGTGGTCAGTGAAGGTACTTACTAAGTAAGGGGCATCGGCAGGGAGCGGTGAGTCGGACCCACCCAGCCCTTGTCAATATGGGTGTATGTAATGCATCAGCTCTAGAGGGTAGAGGGCAAAGGCCGTTCCCTCCGGAGCTCCCATGGTTTGGAACAGTATGTGTCATGCCCCAGAAGGAGCCCAACCCAGCCCACCTTGCCAGCAACACCCACGATAAGCACCCAGGCAAAGGTTACGGCCCCCCGCGTATATTAATAATGCATGAACTTTATATAGTGCTTTTTTTGACATTCAAACTCGCTTTACAGAATTAAGGGATTATTCTTTCATGCCACACTTAAAGGTGGTAAACTAATATTGTAGCCACAGCTGCCCTGGGGCAGACTGACGGAAGCGGCCAAAGTGCGCCATTGGCCCCACCGACCACAACCAACACTCACTCACACACTACATTCATACTAGGCAATGTGGGTGAAGTGCTTTGCCCAAGGACACAATGACAGATACCACTGGGGTGACTGCCACCCCACTGTGGCACCTGTAATTCTCAGTGGTCTCCCATCCACCTACTAACCAGGCCCAGACCTGCTTAGCTTCCGAGATCTAACGGGATCGGGCAATGACAAGCTGGTATGGCTAAATGTTATTAATAAAAACATATTTCTGTTACTTGTCATAATATTTGAGCACCATGAAGTATGTTTTAACAAACACTGAACCACTAACCAGACTTTATATTGCCAGTAGGAGTAAATTGCTGCTTTTAGTTTAAAAAACCTTGAAAGTGGGTCTAAACTACTGCCGTGGATGCTCAGGAGGAGTATATTTATCTTTCTGAGGGTCAATCTCTGCCAAAGCAATTGTTCAAACAACCTGGCATCATGCAGCAGCAGCAGCATCTTTACAAATGCTACTACCACTATCACTCCAATAGCACAACTGGTCCAACAGATGCTGAACAACCTGCAAAAGGTACATGTTTAGTTCTATTTGTCACCCAGATTTGTTTATTATTTTAAAATTTAAGTCATTAGTATTTAATATTATAATTATTAGTGGTGTAACAATACACAAAAATCACGGTTCGATACGTACCTCGGTTTTGAACATGAATTTGCTTGTTGTTTATTCGAAACTTTAGTAAACCAACATTGTATTTAACATTATACAGAATATGAAAACAAAGTTAAAAAAAAAAAATGCAATACTATTGTAAAGTGCTTCCTGGTAATAATGTTCTCAAACAAAAAAATGAAATAAATATTGTAGAAATAAGCTCACAGCTTGTTAAGAGCTTTTAACAAACAAAAAGTACAGCACAGTTCCAGCATGTAGCCCTTGGTTTAGACCTTCATATTTTTGGCCAGAAAAATGTACTTGTCACTGGTTTCTCTCCGTAGCAGTATTTCACCCGGAAGCCGAAGTGTTCCCAAGCAGGAGACTCTAGCAACAGGGGAGGGTACTCCAGCTCTGGTTTCTCGCGAGCGTTAGCCATGACAACTTCCGTTTCGTTCCTGGGAAATCACCAGTGCACAACACTGTATCTGAACCGAACGTCCTGTAACAAAACGGTTCAATAAAAATACATTTATTGTTACACCCTTAATAATTATACATCCAAACTATTGTATCTATACTTACAGTATATTAGTTACTATTAATAAGGGTTGTCAGGTTAAATGTATGTTGTTCTATGGTCAATTGTTACCATTCATACACTAGGGATGGCAAGCAAGCATAAAAATCTCACTCTGACCTGACATCAAGTGCATTTTATGGTGTGAGAGGGCCATGGCCCAGAAGAGACATCCTGGGTTCTTGCTCACCACAGTCTCGATTCCAGATTTCAACTGCCTGTCAACAAAGAGGCCGCTTACTTTTTGGCCTGTGATTATCAAGCAGAAGAGAGAGACTGGTTTTAGCCCTCCCCCAGACCCCCCACCCATCTTAACGAAGTTATTGTTGAGAGATTGCTCACACAGTCATTGTGACTATTGTAAAACTCTTCCCTTTTAGTTCTTGTACATTTTGTGGAACAGGGAAGGGATACGGGGGATAGGTTCTGGGCTACGAGACATTGAAGTCAAATGGCAGGGTATACCTCAAACAGGACACAAGATCTGTCACAGGAAAGTTGAAGTTTATATAAACAATTACATTATTGTTCTTCAACAAGTAGTTCAAAGCTTGGGACAGCCAGGTCTCACTATTGTTCTGTGAACTCTTTGTCACTCTATCCATTCTATACAGAGAAGAGAAGCACTTTCTAAGAGCCTGGAATTGGACAAAGAAGACGATTGTTGCATTTGTTCTATGAAGCTGTACAAAGCTACTGGGTGCCACAGTCCAAGTATTTCATTTACAGTTATTTTGGCAAGGACAATAGTTACTATAGTCTTCATTCATCTTAGTCATGTAGGTTTCGGGCATTCACTTGAAAAACATTTTGTTGATGTTTTTCCCTCAATTCAACTTTATGTGTAAATAACTTTGTATGAATGTATGTAGCTGTATTTAACTACATTTTTAGGAGGTGAAACTGGACTGTTTACCAGTTGTTGTTTTTGGTTTGGAAAAATTAGACAAATACAATTAAGATATAATTGTTATTGTTATTATTTAATTCAACTTTATTTGTATAACACAAATTACAACAAAGTCATCTCAATGCACTTATTAAAATAAAAAAATAAAAATTCATAGTAAGAAAGAACAAACCCAACAAGATCCACATGAACAAGCATTAAGAGACAGTGGGAAGAAACAACACCCTTTTAAAGTCTCCAGCAGAATCAGGTTCACAGGTGGTAGCCATCTGTCTCAACTGGTTGGAGTTAGTGGACAGAAGGACGAACAGAACAGGATAGAGAGATAGAACATCAGAGTGTCCCAGATTAGTTGAGCCATGAACCACAGATCAGGAACTGCCATCATCAGCTTCACGACACCTGAAACAGAGACGAGAGAAGGGCGAGGAGAAGGCACTGACTGCAGAAAAGAATGATACAGTATTATCAAGTCAGGCCACTGACTAGGCTTCACTCCCAGTGGCCTAGTCAACACTTATTGTTTATTGGTAAGCTAACAGCGACTCCAAGGTCTGTAAATGCGATCGTTCACAAATGAGCCCATGTCCACTTTAGCGGTTAGGTTATGTTATGATTCAGTCGTATTTATGCGGACTGTAAATCATAACCAGCTACATCAGAATTTGAATTTCTTCCCTTTTATTGAACCAGTAAATGCAACTGTTTACAGACGAGCCCATGTCCACTCTAGTGGTTAGGTTACTGTATGTTAAGATTCAGTCCTGTTTAGGGGTGTGTATTGCCTAACATCTGGCGATACGATTCATATCCCGATGCAAAGGTCACGATACGGTACATTTCAATATTAAAGTATAAGGCGATTATTGATTATTGCGATTGTTTTTTTTTTTAAATATGACTTAAGAAACAACTAATTTGTAAATTTGGCATATTTTACACTCAAAACATTTGCTTTAACATGCCATGTGCCAACAACTTAAAATAAAATAATAACATACAATCTGCCTGTGGCTTTTAAACCAATTTTGACTTTAGTGCAACATGTCTTTAGTGCAATTTAACTGAGGTGTATGCCTAGAACAACTAATAAATGCAGAAAGCTAGTACTTTCTTTTTAGATTTTTTTGGAAAAAACACAAGCTGGTCAACATGCCCAGGTTTCAGTGCACTTCTTTGTGCAGTTACAATGTCTCCTGCAGTGGAAAAGTCTTTCCTGGTTAAATAAAGGTTGAAAAAAAAAAAAAAATCGATAGGGATGCATTTTGAATTGATCCCAGAATCATGCGATTTAATATCGCAAGATATTGCCAAATCTATTTTTTTCAATACCCCTAGTCCTGTTTATGCGGACTGTAAATCATAACCAGCTACATCAGAATTTGAATCTCATCCTGTTTATTCAACCAGTAAATGCGACCGTTTACAACGAGCCCATGTCCACTCTAGTGGTTAGGTTATGTTATGATTCAGTCCTGTTTATGCGGACTGTAAATCATAACCAGCTACATCAGAATTTGAATCCCTTCTTGTTCATTTGTAATCTAACAGCGACTCCAAGGACTGTAAATGCGACCGTTTATCAATGAGCCCATGTCCGCTCTAGTGGTTAAGTTAATGCCAATATACGGTATACGCTTCAGCATATAAATAGTTTTTGAGTTTAGCCTTAAATTTGGAGAGGGTAGCAGCCTCCCGTACAAAGACTGGGAGCTGATTCCAAAGGCGAGGGGTCTGGTAACTGAAAGCTCTTCCTCCTGTTCTACTTCTAGACACGTTAGGGACTTCCAGAAGGCCAACAAACTGAGAGCGGATTTATCTGCCCGGACAATAGAGGACTAATAGGTCTCTAAGATATACAGGAGCTTGATCATGCAGAGCTTTGTATGTTAACAGGAGGATTTTAAACTCTATTCTAGATTTTACAGGAAGCTAATGAAGGGAAGCCAATACTGGAGAAATATGCTCTCTCCTGTTTGTTCCAGTTAGTATTCTAGCTGCATCATTCTGGATTACCTGGAGACTTTTTAGTAAGTTATTGGAACATCCTGAAAGTATGGCGTTACTATAATCTAGTCTAAATGTAACTAATGCATGGATTCGTTTTTCAGCATCATTCTGAGCCAATATTTTCCTGATTTTAGAGATATTATGGAAGTGGAAGAAAGCTGTCCTTGAGATTTGCTTAATATGAGAATAAAAGGATTAGTCAGTATCAAAAATAACGCCTAGGTTTTTTACTGTGCTGCTGGGTGACAAAGTAATGCCATCCAGAGACACAATTTGCTCTGATAATTTCTCTCTGAGGTGCTTTGGACCAAATAAAATGACTTTATAAATATGATTTTATCCTGGTTAAGAAGGAGAAAGTTACAGCTCATCTAGAATGTGATGTCTTTAAGACAAGCCTGGAGTTTTAATAACTGATGAGTTTCATCTGATTTCATTGACAAATATAGCTGTGTGTCATCCGCATAGCAATGGAAATATTATGTTCTCTGATTATTTTACCTAGTGGAAGCATATACTGTATAATGTAAAATGTATTGGTCCCAAAACTGAACCTTGTGGAACTCCATGATTAACTCCGGCATGTGCTGAGGAGCGATTAACATGAACAAAGTGGGTTCTGTCTGATAGGTAGGATTTAAACCAACTCAGCGCTGTTTCTTTAATCCCCAAATAGCTTTCCAAGTCTCTGCAGCAATAAATGATGATCCACTGTATCGAAGGCTGCACTGAGATCTAAGAGCTCCAGAACTGAGATCAACCCTCTGTCTGAGGCTAAAAAGAGAGTCTCTGTACTGTACTGGACTCTAAAGCCAGAGTGAAAGCTCTCATATAAATTGTTCCTAAGTAGGTGATTGTATAGTTGACCTGCAATGACTTTTTCAAGAATTTTGGAAACAAAAGGGAGATTGGATATTGGCATATAATTGGACAAGTCACTTGGATCACTTGTAGCAAAACTATGCAAACAAAAGCTGCACGTTGGGGTAACTTCAGGAGCGGCTTTGTTTAATAAATTGAGATACTCTTGCAGGGGGGACATTAGCTTTGTTTCTAATTGTTAGAATTTTATCAGTAAAGAAGTTGATAAAGTCATCACTGCTCAGGTTGACAGGAATAGAGGGTTCGACAGAACTGTTGCCTTTGGTGAGCCTGGCTATAGTGTTGAATAGAAATCGAGGATTATTTTTGTTTTCCTCTATTAAGATTGAGTAATAAAAATTTCTAGCTTTGAAAAGAGCTTTTTTAAAAGTTAACAAACTCATTTTCCAATCAGTACAAACTTGTACCATGTTTGAAGAGAGCCACTTCCTTTCCAATTTTTGCGATGCTTGTTTTAAAAGACGCAATTAAGAATATACCAGGGAGCTCCATTTTTATGACACATCATGATCTTTTTAGGTGGTCCAACAGCATCCAGAGCTGTGTGACAACATTGCACTGTTGACAAGATCATCTAGTTTTTCTGTTGTTAGACATTGATAGCTACTCTCTGTTGTGATATCATATGGATCAGAGGTAAGCAGTGATGGAACTTGATCTTTAAATTTAGCTACAGCTTTTTCAGACAGTAATCTATTATAGTGTATTCTTCTCTCAGAATTTAAGCAGACTGATGTTTTGAATTCAAAGGATAACTGGAAGTGATCTGAAAGAATAGGATTTTGTGGATATATTGTCAGGTGGTCAATATCTAAACTATATGTTAGAACAAGGTCCAGGGCATGATAAAGATAATTAGGTGGTTTATTTACATTGTGTGTAAAGCCGATTGAATCTCATACTGAGGTAAATAATTTATTTAAGCTGCTGTTTTCATCATCAACATTAGGGCTGAACGATTAATCACATTTGCGATATTCTCACGATATCATAAAACGCGATTTTCTATTTGCAAAGGCTGCCAGCGAGTGCTGGCAGGCAAACCCTCTGCTTCGTCGGCCTCTGGGTCGTCTTGGCGTAGCAGTCCTAGGCTGCGTAGATTTCCCCACACATCGGCCGCTACCGTGCCTCAGCTGCCGGCACCGTTTAGTTCGAGTAGTGACTTGCGATCATATATTGTCTTACAGCTAAAACGTTGCGAGTTAATATGGCAAAACAGGGATAAATCAACATAGTTAGCCTTGTCACGAGCCAGTGCAGCAGCCATCAGAGACGCAGCTCACTAATTCTCCTTTTGCACAATTTTTCATTTTTATGTTATGTTTGATATGCTCGATTTGAATATTTGTATTGTTCAGATAGTTGGCTTAGTGTTTTGTTCATACATTTTTAGTGATTTATTTAGAACTATTTATTTTGTATTTTTCATTTATTTTGTGTGCCATATTGTTAAAAATGTTCAAAAATAAACAGATTGATGTCAATTTTTTTTTTTAATTTTGTGTTTTTCCATTGATTTAAAAAAAATAAAAAGTAAGGTACCGATAAAGTACTGGATCGATGATGCACACAACATGCGACTTAGCAGAGACGCGTCCCGATCCCAAAAATAGAAGCACGAGTCAAAAATTGTCTCAAAATGGGCCAAAAAATCGCACAGTGTATGCCTGCCTTTAGTGGTTGCTCAGTCAGCAAGCTCTTAATATTAATTAATCATGAAATTTGTAAAATTCTTAATTGCTTTATACACACTCGTCATCTCTTGACTGCACTCTGTGTGTGGGTGTGGGTGTGTGTGTGTGTTATTAAATAACTAAATCATTTTTTTTTTTTACTGTGTAATTGTTGCTTTGGCAATATTGTTTTGATACATTCATGCCAATAAATCAAATTGAAATTGAGACAGAAAGAGAAAGAGAGACTGACCTTCTCAGAATCAGAATCAGAAATGTTTTTAATGGCCATGTACAGTTTTAAGGACAGTACAAGGGTTGCATGATATTTATTCTCCATCATTGTGGTGAAGTGGGATCTGCCTGATAGGTAGTTGTCATGATAATCCGGGTTGAACTGTTTAATCATCTCTTTAAACCCTTCATCATCAACCATGGACAGGGGTCTCATGTTCGTCACCAACATGTTCAGTATGGACATTTGCTTGCTGAGGTGTGCATGTGGCTGGCTTTATAACAAAGCCGTCCATTGAAGAAGAATGTATGTTTTTTAGCACTGAAACATAATGTATATTAGCATTACCACATTGCCTATTCAAACACATCACTCTTATAACGTTACAGAAAACACGTGAAATATGTGTGCTAAGGCTAATGAATCAAATCGCCACCACAAATGTTAACGTTTACAGCTATCAATATGAGTAAGTAGTAAGTTATCGCTCTGTTTACGTTAATGTTAGCAGCTAATTAGCCAGTTAGCTTACAGAGACAACAGTCCCTATTCATCATTGTCACAATCAGCCACAACGTGCTTCCTTTTTTTTTTTGAACACTTTATTTAAAGATTTTTCAGTTTTATACAAACAAACATTTCAAGAATCAGGGCTTGTTCAAACTTATTTTACAGAGATTTACACCACAATGCCAACCAGTGGCACATGAGCCCTCAACTTGTGAAAAGATATCCATAAAAATAGATTAAACACACCCAAAAACAAAAAAAACAAAAAAAAACATACAAGTCAATACAATACGCTGCACCACCCAACTCCTCAATAATTGAATTTTGCTTTACACATCCCACTCAAGTAAAAGGCAAACCTTCAACATAAGCAATGAAGGGCGACCATGTCCTATGATATTTATTTATTGACCCACGTAAGCTGTACCTTAGATATTCCATTTGCAAACACATCATCAACTCTCGTACCCACTGAATAAAGGAAGGAGGTTGTACATCCTTCCACTTTGTTAAAATGAATCTGCGTGCCAAAAGTGATGAAAGGGCAATGGCACTGGTCTGGTACGTAGTCAATCCATGTCCATTTGGGACAACACCAAACACTGCGGTAATCGGATTGGGATCAATCTTTCTGCCACACTCATGTGAGAAAGCGTCAAATATAGAACCCCAAAACCCACCCAATGCCACACAGGACCAAAACATATGGCTCATGGTGGCGGGCGACTGTTTGCATCTTGGGCACGCATCATCAGAGGTACCGTATATTCTAGCAAGCCTGGCCTTAGTGAAATAAGAACGGTGAAGAACCTTAAACTGTATCAAACAGTGTCGTATGCAGATGGACGTTGAATGTATAAGCCTGATACTTAAATCCCAGGTATCATCAAATATTTTCATGTTTAGGTCCTGTTCCCAAGAAATCTTCACCTCAGCCAAAGAAGTAATGTGATGCAACGCATTGTATATTTTGGAAATTTGTCCTCTGGAAATAGATTGTAGCTGCAAGCAGTCTTCAAGGGGGCAAGCATGTGATTTGTTTGGATACGTGGAGAAATACTTTGATGCAAAGCTACGGGCCTGTAAATATCTGAAAAAGTGAGATCTGGGAATATCAAAATTTTTTGCTAAATCTTCAAATGACATAAATGAGCCATTAACAAACAGGTCCCTGAAAACACAATCCCTTTTGTTTGCCAAATTTTGAAACCCGACTCATTTAAGGCTGCATTTTACACTTTTTTCTTTTGTTTTCTTAAAATGCTCCCAGACTTTTGAGCTCCGTTGTAAGGTTGCCATGATACCAGAGCCCATCTGGTATAACTTCCGGTGACATCACGGCTGAGCCCGATTACCTCTACTGCGTATGTGTGTCAAGGACAGAAGTTGCCACAGCAGTTTTGACAGAAAAACAAAGTTTAAAAAAAAAAAAAAAATGACGCGTTGACTATTAAATTAGTCATCTATAATTTTAATAGTCGACATAAATGTGACTAGTCGGTGTGTGTGCCTGCGTACGTGCGTGTGTGCACGCGTCCAGGTTTAACTATAAGTTTTGTGTATATGTTGAGGTATGATTGCCAGCCACTGAAGAGCACTTGACCATCAAAATTCTGTCACAGTAATTTTTTTTAACAGGGCAATAATGGTCACCTTAATAGTATCACGTGCACACCCCTGTGGGAAAGTCGTGGCCTTCTACTAAAATTGGAATAACAATTTTTTGTGGTTTTAATAACAATGCCAATCCCTGTTTATTCTTTGTCTCGCATTAATCTAGTTAAATGCCTCCAATAGATTCTGTATTGATCAATTTTGAACGATTAGACTTGCCTAGCCAAATTAAGTCAAGGGATCACTAGCCTTTGTGACCCAAATAGCCCGAAGGTGCTTCTACCCTCTACTTATTAACTTGTTTCTTCACAGAGGCATTCCTAGAATTTTGGTCTGCCCGTGAAACTATGAATTCCATGCACCCATTCATTGGCAAGACTGAAACCATAAATTAGTCTTCACGGTCTTGTTGTTCATAGGATATGCAACTGAGTGAACAAGACGTTTGTGTGTTTGTTAAAAAATGCAAGCTTTTTATTTCAGAAAGGTTTTATTTACCAACAGCCCTTCCTATTTTTTTGTTTGTGGTCTAAGAAAAGACAAAAGTTGTTTTAAAAAATGAAGACTTTTTTTAAAGCAATAGTTATAACCACCCATTGTAGTTGACCACGGTGGCGGCTGATGATTAAAACTTTTGGGCGGCGCAGGTTGGGGAGAAAGTTACTGAACAACAATCTCTACTTGATAGGGTTTCCACATTTAGAAAAATACATTTAGGGTCACCTTCCACGGCTCCTTCGGGCCCGACAGTGAGGCGTGTGCACTAGTGTTATGATTAATAAAGGGGGGATCAAGAAAGCAATTAGTTTAATAATTAAACTTGAAATGTTTTAAGTAATTTATGGTATTGATCACTGAACAGTCATTAACATTTGGACCTAGAATGCACAGAATACTATACAAACCTTTTTAATCTATTAAATCATAACATAATGTGTCATACCTTAAACCTGTAGTATGTACATGTTTTTTGACATCAGTTGGTAAAAAAAAGTGCTTTTAGCATATTGTAATTCAAAGCGTTTTGAGAGGACACTGGACCTCTGCTGCCAGGGTCATGATGCTGCCCCTCCAGTGACGTGCAGTCAGGGGAGGCAAGGTAGGCAGTGCCTACCCAGGGGTGAATTGATATTTTGATTATTTTTTTTTAATTATAATATAATTATACATTATTTATTTTTCAATTTCCATTAGCCAACCTATAAGTTTGAAAGTTTTGTGCTTTTCATGGCTTCACTTCGGTAGGAGGCCACACCCTCTCCCAAAAGCACATCGCTGCCTCTGGC
Organism: Gouania willdenowi; assembly: GCF_900634775.1. Lineage (NCBI taxonomy): Eukaryota > Metazoa > Chordata > Actinopteri > Blenniiformes > Gobiesocidae > Gouania > Gouania willdenowi. The sequence continues at coordinate 19,997,946 of NC_041049.1, read as the reverse complement.
CTCATAGCCTGTTTGCGCATGCGCAGTCAGTTCCCCAAGATGAAAACCATTTATGTAAAAAGGCAGCTCTCTACGCTGCCTTTGAATGTAACTGTGCGATGCTAAATGCACTGCATTACTGAATTGATACAGCGTCGCTGCTGCTACGTTCTCTAGCGAGTGGGTGAAATAACACTACAGGCAGGACGACAGCGCTTGAGAGGATAAAGAAACGTTCTTTTGAGGAAAAACAACAGCTTTTAAAAGATGGGAGACCAACACCTGAGTTACCAGACCTTCAGCAAAGGAAAGCTCAGAAATTTGTTCGTACTTTCCACAGTGAATGGTACAAAAGTACGGATTGGCTTTGTGGACGCGCTTCACTGAGGCTGTTCTGAGTTGTTGTTGTTTTCTCCATGTTTCTGTGTTTGCAACACAAACAACGAATGCGCTGCCGTGTCATGAGATGTATCTTGTTGGGAGAGTATGGAGGCTATATTCAATAATTGTTTAAGTTTCTTTAAAGGTGTTTTACGATCTTGATATTGTTAGATTAACACTTGTCAGCTCAAACATATGATATTGTCATTTGTGTCGACATTGGTGGTCTCTATTTGCAATGTCCTGCCTACCCAACCCTAGTGCCCCTCTATTTGCAGCGTACCATCATAGCAACACCACACAAAAACCAATATGTCAGACAGATAAAGCAAAAGCCAGCAACACATTAACGGCAATAAGGCACACACAATGCAAAGCCGAGCCAAGCCAAGCCAACAAGTGTTCCTAAAGCGTCAACAATATACAATATGCAGGCATTTTAGTGATGCATATCAAGCAAATTGTAGTGATGCACCAAAAATACAGCCACCGAAAACACTTTTATCACCAAAACAATTCTACTGTAACAGGATGTTGTCAGCAAACACCACGATCAGCGTGCGCTTGTCCGGAAACGATCCAATGTGACCGCGTAGCCCTCAGTCAACATCTGACACGTGCCTACTACTTATCAGACTACTTATCTGAATAAATTCAGCTTTAGAGGCTGTCAGCGCATGTTTCAGCAAGATCTCCAGGGCAGCCTTTTGCGACTACTTTATCAGCAAATATAAAGTTTTTATATCTTTAAAAGATAATCACTGGAATGTGGGAATAAACAAAGAAGTGCACACAATATATTATACGTGCCGCACAGGGCTTTTCAGCAAGAATTTTCATTTCGGCGTATCCAAAAAAAGCAATAAGCTTGTTTTCAAATATTTGCATATTGACAAAGGTGAAGTTTTGCAGGTCCCCTCTGCTGTTTGTGTGTATATTCTAAGATATCTGCCTTAAGGCTCAAACATACTCAGGCAGACATCCGCCAGGGCAATTAAGTGTAATTAAGTGCAAAGTTAAAATTTTACAACCACGTGGACTTGTCCGCGTACCTGGTGTCACACTAAACACTGCACGGCATGTATCCACTGCATTAAGTGTAACACCCACCTGCATTTCACCCGCCTAGTGAAACAGAGCAGGAGAAATAAAGATGAGCGATGAAGAGGAGAGACTGGCAGACAAGCTACGAAAGTACCGAGTGCTAAGGATTGTGGGAAATGTAGGATTTTACTAGAAACTGTTACGCAGCGCTTGAGTATGTAAGATATGAGGATTGGTCTGGACAACTTATTATGTGTACAATTACCCCTAAAGGGTGGCGTAAAGAAGACACTATTTTGCAAATTTCACATTGATTTTGAAATTTTAAACTGGGAATGGCTCCTCAGCTGCCACTACAGCTATATGAATTTATTATCTATTTCTGGCACGTTGTTTTTTTTTTTTTTAATTCTGAAAGCAGGAGTACATTGTTCTCTTGATTAATCACATTTAGGTGAAGATCAGATTAAGATTAGGATTTGCCGATTTTGTTAAAAGAAGATTTTGTAAGGATCTTTATTCAGGCAAAACATATCCTGTTGAGCTATTACATTGTCAGTCCTAAACAAGAGCCGTGGGTGGAGAAAATGAAAAGGTGCCCATTGACGAAAAGGAGAGAGAAAAGCTGAGGGAGAGAGCTCCTCATCTGTGAAAGCGGGCCCCTGAGCGGCCTGGGTGAGCTGGGGTGTCATTATCCCCCCATCCCTCTGTGATGAGGAGAAGAAAGGCGGACGTGAGAGAAAGAAAGAGAAAGAACAGAACAGAGGAGGGAAAGAAGAAAAGAAAGAGGCGTTTGATAGAGCTGTGTAGAGACCGTGTGTGAATGAGCCAGTGAAGGGCAGCCATTGTCTTGCTGCGACCTCAATTTGGTACTGTACGCTTCTCTTTTTACTGCACTGTCTCCAGCCACAATGCTTCCTTTCTCCCCCTCTCTTCCCTCGCTTTCCCTTAAAGAAATAGGGGGATTAGGGCTCACTGAGGGGAACTGCGTGTCCAGATTGCCAACTAATATGACTCTGTACCATGTGATCCAAAGGCAACAAGACATTTAACGTGTTTGCCCTTCTTTTGCATTCTTGTTTTTTGCTCTTCTTTAATGTAACCTTGTGGGTTCATTTCAAATCTTTGGAAAGTTTGCGACTTGGAAGAAGTAACTCCCTTCTTGTGTGTGATGCGTTTGGGGACAGAGTCAGGTGGGAGGTGCAGAAGGGAACGCAACTGTACTTCCTGTTTACTCAGGCTTTGTTTGGGATAGTGGGAAGGGAGGGAATAGATCATCTCTTCCTTTATACCTCCACGGATTTCCATCTTCCTCCCCCCTTATACTCCTCTGTTCTCTTGTGGTTTGATGTCTTTCTCTTCCCTGTCTCTTTCTTATTCTCCTCACAGGAGGCAAACATTTAAAGACAGTCAGAATATACAGAAACCATGAACTTTTGTAAAGAACTTCCTTTAAATAGAATTTGGATAGTTAAAAAGTTAGAACATAAATGTTTATTTTTCTCAGAAGAAATAGGGATGCTGCACTACAGCAACTCTATTAGATAACTTAAAAGCTTCATTTTGTTTTGATGGTGGGAAGCTGTAACTGTATGCCAGAGCGAGAGAGACAAAGAGAATGAGAGAGAGAGTGGTAGAGAGACAGCACATCCCAGCTGTTTGTTCCACCCACCCAAGCAGAGCCCTTCCTGACCTTTCTTTGTGCAGTCGGACATCAGACTGAGACTCCGTAAAAGAGGCAGTAGATTAAAAGGATTGTTTCTGTTCCTGCCATAGTCCCTATTGTACAGAAGGATTGGAGCAGAAGAGCCTGAAGTCAATTCATCACATGTATTTATGCACAAACACACGCCCACGCACCCACGCAAACTGGCTCAGTTACACATCCACAGATCTGGTGTCAAAATGTCGCCGGGACGCAACGAGACCCCTTTAATCTGCGTGTGCTGTTGGTTGCATTGACAGTCCATCTATTTACGCTCAATCATTAGGCACCCGAATGCCTGAATGTCACAGAGAGAAATAGTATTATATAGGGAAAGAATGCAAATTGGCTTGAAGTTTCAAGCGTAATTCTTTCAATCTTGATAATGCTCAAGAAAAAAGGACATGTTTACTTTCTGTAGAGGTTTTTTTCAGTGACATAACTATACACATGCTCTGTTTGCTTTGAAAGTTTATTTTCTTTTTGAAATATTGTACACTCTCTGAGTGCATTATAGCCTTTTGATAAATGTTGAATATGTTTAAGTGTAGATTGATATTCATTTGTTGGATGTTTAAAAAAAATAAAATCCTGTATGGTTGAAAGCCTTCAGTTGAAGAGAAGTATTTATTCTTTTATTTTCATTCCCGAGTGAACTTTGCCCCTCATCCTAAATGTAAGACCTTGCATCTCACAAATAGAGCGCAACATTCTTGTTCAAAGTGTTCTTGAATATTCAATAAAAAATGATTCATTTGCGTACTTTGAAAGCAGCACAGTGTTGGGCTCCACCCTTGAACTGAAGGAACCCCGCTGAATCTCAGAGAGCGTCCTCCCTGCTGAAGTGTCCTTGAGCAGGACACAGAATCCCTGTTTGCTGTGAGAGTGCTGCTCCTTTTCTGACCCTGTGTTCTGACCTCTCTGTTTGTGAGAATAGCCAAGGCTGCATCTAACAGTCACTTCCATTACACACAAAATTGATCACCCAAAGAAAGGATGTTCTGTTTACTAGTAGTTTGCCACCGGGGGTCAGTGTGCAGGGTCAACTATGAAACAGCACTTCTGGAAAACAATCAGTTTGCTCAAAGAATCCACATTTAACAAAAGAGAAGAAATCAAATCAGTGCAGCTTCTAATATGTTTTTGTTCTCATCAAAATATGAAACCTTTCAGCAGAAAGGTTAGAGATAATTTAATGTACCATTGTTTGTTTTCAATACACTCTATAAACCAATCCCAATCCAGTATTTTTAATGCTATTTTTCTGCAACTTTGTCTTTTCTAAACTTTGTAGTGTTACAAAAAGGCAAGAGTTTATTAAATGTTTACGTTAAACATGTCATGTTACTTAATAACTCATTCAATATTGAAAATATTATTACGATTGCAAGGTCACACATCACAATGCATTGAATATCTGCAGCAAATTAAAAAAAAAACATCCAGATAGAAATGCAGACAACAGTTTTATAATGTTATCTCTTTTGATCAAATCTCTCAAAAGCAGCTTTGAAAAGAATTACCTTCAAAACATTAAAACAATTTTCCTCAGACATTGTGCTGCATTCCTAAACCATCTTTTGGAATTTCATCCATTAGTCATTTTGATTAAACATGGAAATACACCATCCTTGATGGTGTCCTTTGTTTGCATGGCCTTTCTTTTGGCTAAAAAACACACTCTCTTGAGTGTCCCTCATGTAATGAAGATTGAAGATTAAACAACAGGAAGAAGCCATTATTTTTGTCAGGGAATTAAAGCACCATCAATCTCACTTAATCACCTCCCTAATATCTCCTTAGACGCAAGCCGAGAGCAGTTTTGCAGCTCAAGGTTAACATGCTTTGTGTTGTGAAAGGAAAGGGGGATAAAAACACTGAATAGCTGAAAAAATACTGTGGCCTGCATTGGATGTAACGTCCATCGAGTAGATGCTGATTACAGTGAACAGCGTTATGATAGTAAAAGAGCAGGGCCACAAGGTCGCTGTAGAAATAAATGACAGCTATTGTTTGTTCTGTAATTATCTGTCTGCTTGTTCGCCTGCTCATTTCCTGTAACACAGGACGAAGGATAGAGCGACGAAGGGCCAGTGGTTTGCTGCTGCAGCTACCCTAGAGCAGGTGGCTTACTTTGTCCATGAGGACTAACAAAGTTTCACCTCTGCAGTTTGTGTGTGTTGCAGTGCATTTTGCCAAAGAATGACAGATTTGTCTTCGGACGCCAAAGTACATGACAATGACAGATTTACAGTACATTGTATCACAAACTATTTGTTTTGTCAGTTTAGCTAATTTTATCGTCGAGAACTAATCTTAAACAAATAAGCAGCTTCATAGTTTGCTTGTTAAAATAGTCAACAAATATCTGCTTTGCATCCTCGTATTTACGGATTAAATTACATAGTGCTCATCATACACTCATATCACACTCAAGTGTCAATTTGCAATGTATCAATTTGTAGTGCTTTTGTCCACATTTTCTTTAAGATTGTTTTTATTAACTCCTTCAGTGCCAGCCATTTTCAGAATGTCCACCCCCCCCAGTGCCAGTCAGACCCACAGAATTATTTGTACTATGACAATCTGAATTCTGGCACCAGATTCTAAAAGATTGAAGGCTCTAATTTCATCAGAAAAAAATATTTTGTTTCGAGCTTGTTTCATTCTTTGGTAATCCGCAGTTTAATAGAGGCAAGTTTCACACAAATCGCCAGTTTGTGACAAAAAGCTGAGAAAAATGGCTTTTTCTGAAAGAAACTATTAGTGACTTTGAAGTATTTTTTTTTTTTTTTTTTTTTTTTGCTTTCTTGACACCTCAACATTGGTTTCCTTCTATAAAACTACATAAAAAACACTGAGACTGGGCTTTTGATGACAAAATTATTATTATTATTATGCTATCTGCATCAGAGTTTAATGGTTTTCTTACTGTATTTTGACCTTCCTCCAAGTGTCTCCCCCCGTCGTTTTCCACACACGCAACTTCTTCCTTCTCCCGGACATGCTAAGTGTCACTGCTTGCCCCGTTTTTGATCATTTTCTCTCAACATCGCCACACTCTCAGTAGTCCACTTTGTTCCACACATGCTCTGGTCGAGAGTGCGCTGCTGTGAGCTGGTGGGAACTTCAGCATCAACTCTCTTAGCGCCATTTTCTGTCTCGTAAACTCCTTTACTCTTTCTCTGAGCTCTGCCCATCACGGGTGATTTTCCGATTGCTTAAGCACTAAAATTGAAATGATTACACAATTATCAAAACCTTACACTCAAGAAGCAAAACATGGCCCAGATGTGCATCACTATAAGCACAATGTCAGCCTCACACCTTTTGCAAAACAATACGCACAGTGATTTGCAAAACACTAATCACAATTGAATATATTAGACACAGAAGTATATCATGAAGTCACTTCCTTGCAATTCGAAAGCACTGTGAAATGACCACACCTTGTGAGTTATTCAGTAAACACAGCCATCAGGGGCTCAATTACATGATTGCTTGATTGGAGAAACACTAATAATGTTCAAGCAAGTTGAAGTGAAGTAAGTTCACCTGCCTTACCAAAATGGAAGGAGTCAGAAGAAGAGTGAGGGTGAAAGTGGGAATCCACAGAGGAGAAGAAGGAAACAGAGGTAGAGGAAGAGGTGGAGGCCCAGCCAGAGGTAGAGGCCGTGGAGGAAGAGGTTGACCTGAAGCAGTAGGTGAACGTGGAAGAAGAAGAAGATCAAATTTATCTGATGAAATATGTGCAACACTGGTGGACCATGTCGTGAACCATGGATTGATGCTAAGCAAGGCTGGACTAATAATTCAACCAAATCTAAGCAGATATACAGTGGCATCTGTCATAATGACTTCTCAACAAGAAAACAGGTAAAAAAACAAATCAGTCTACCGTTACAGTAATCTGCTTCTTATTGCACTTTGGATACTCCTTCCTGTGTTTTCAATAATGTCCATCAGGTCTCTCTGTCAACACTGGCACGCATCCTGAAAATAAATCCGGTCCAAACAAATTAACTGTATAGAGTGCCTTTTGAGCAGAACTCAAACTTTTTGGCTCAGGGGCCACATGGACTTTTAAAAATTGACAGATTGGCTGAGCCAGCACCCGATGCATACATACATTCTTCTTCTTCTTGTCTAAAGTTCAAATTTATAAAACTTCTTAACAAATCAACCATATGCATTACGGATTTCCAACTTTCACCCAAATTTAGCCCCAATTCTTAAAAAACATTTGTACATTTAAGGAGAGACAGGCCTGTTAGTAGAGCAGTGCTTCTCAAAGTGTGTGGTAGAGAATGGAGACATGACAGGTTGAAATTTTCAATTTTATGTTTATTTTTATTTTTTAATCTTCTTAAAAACCCTTTCTTTATCTACAATAAAGATCATTACTTGGTCAATTTAGAATCCTAAAATATATCATAAATTAAAAGAACATTCAATTAAGACTGCATTAGATATGCGACTGGGATCGAAATGTAACGTGGAACTAAAATGCAAACATAATGATTTACGTCGGCATGTGAAGTGGAGCGGAACCAGAAACAAACTTTTATTAGCTAATTTAAAACATTCATTTACTTTCTTGTTTTTGGCACATATTGCAAACAAAGTGTTGTTGTTTCCTGAATATTTGGACTGCTGTACTTTTACATTTGTTTTTTTATGCAGGTAAATAATTTCATTTAGTTTTTGAGTTTTGATTTATTTATGAAATATACTTGCATTATGAAACATGATGATACTTGTTCCGTTCCCTGTTAATTCATTTCATACTTGTACTGAATTTCTTTCTTTTTTTTGGTTTTCTACTGCACTTTTTACATTTTTTGTTTTTTTAATTCAGATAATGTGTTTAATTTAGTTTTTGATTTATTATGAAATATTACATTACTTGTTCCCTGTTGGTTCAACACATTTTAATGTGTTATTTGTCAGGATTATTTGGGGGGCAATGGGCACAGGTGGGACTTGAAAGTTCACAACACACACACGCACTATAGATATGTATGTGTAAAAGTAGCTCAGTTTAATAAAAAGTATTGACCGGACTTCAGTGAAAAGTATTTACGTGTCCATTCATTATTAAACACTCAGCACTCACTGTCAACTCTTCTTTTCTGTGGGCCACTCATTGTTGTAGATGTGTATGGCTGTGTATTGCTCCGTCAATCTCCACCAGGCGCGCGCCTTACGAGCCAGGTGTATTTACGCGACACCACATGATCCCGCAATAAAACATCAACAAACAGCTTACTTTGATTATCCAACGTGGAAGAACTCTTAGTCTGGCCAGCTATCCAAGTTTCCGCTTCTACCATGAGTAAGTGCTTCTTCTTCTTCTTCGTCTTCGTCTTCTTCTGCGTCTTCTTCTTCTGCGTCGTCTTCGTCTTCTTTGTGGGTGTGTTATGGCGGTGACCAATCTAACTCTGCTTTCTTCGTAATCTTACATTTTCTGTCCATACCAAGTAGGATGCCAGGCATCACAGGACTGAGTCAAAGGAATACAGTCATAATTATGATATTGTAACGTACTGAGTCCCAATGTAGTTTATTCAACGAGTACTGTGGTTTCCCATGGCCGTGAAGGCATCATTGCTACGTGCAGCTTTCTCTGCCAATGTTCGTCTTTGTTTACATGTGTAAGCGGAGAAAGGGTGAACATTTGGTTCCCATGGGTGTTGAGGAGATAAATGATGGAGTAAGACGGTTCATTTTGTGTTTTAATTGTTTATTTTGGCTTCGGCGGGCCGTATTAAAAAGACCAATGGGCCGTAGTTTGCCCACGTATGTCCTAGGGCAACGTGGGGGTAACATCACCCTTTGTGCGGCCATTACACAGGATGGGATCCTCCTCTGTCATGCCAAAATTGGCCCTTACAATACACCTCACATACTTACATCTTTAGACCAATTTCACTACACAGTCACAGCAAGGAACCAAATACAGCCGACGCAATACATTGTCATCTGGGATAATGTGTCATTTCACCATACTGTCCTTTTCTTAACCCAATCAAAGAGTTTTTCTCTGCATGGCAGTGGAAGGTTTACGATCTCCGGACCCAGGCTCAGGTACCCCTCATTCATGCCATGGATGATGTCTGTGACCAAGTCAGCACCGTAGCTCTGGTTCTTCCATGGATATTGCCTGTGATGTTGTTGAAATTTTCTGGCCAGATCCAGCTAGGCGACGAGATAATGTCTTGTGTTTTCTCTTTTACAGTTTTTCTCAATTGCTAAGACACATTTCTTGAAACCTGCTCTCCTTTTCTCTAAACTGTGAACACAAAACACAATTTCCAAGCTATATTCACAAAACGTCAGACTCTTCTTGCAAAACCAAACTTTCACCTCAAAACAGTTCAATCTGTGCTCAAAACTGAACTGTGTTGTCAAATCATGCCCCAAGTCAATCAGAATTAAAAACACTACTGAACAGTCACTAAACACTACGTAGAAAAATAGAAAACACAATGCTCAGGACATGAAACTGGAGAAATAAATGTTTATTCACTGTAGGCTAAATGCATGTTGCAAAACAAAGAACCTGTGCATAGCACTTGTACAAAAAGACAAAACAGAAATCTTATGCATTTACACGTATCTTATGCAGTTGCCACTTGTGTACAGTAAGCCCATGTAAAAAAGTACAAAAATATGCATTACTCAGCCACAGCATCATGTCTCCGTACTGGGTCAGGCCACAGGACTTCATCCACATCACAGGCCACATTTTGTCTGGCCAGGCAACGGGGGAAAAAACCCCTGGCATGCCGTATCCAGGCTTGCCAGATTGACGTTTTTCAATCTAGAGGTCCAGTGGGGTTTTACGGATGGGCGGGACTTACCAGCTCTATAGTATGTCATACAGTAATTGCTGTCAACGTTTACATACTGTACTATAATGTAAAAAAAAAAAAGGTAATTACCTGTTCTCGTCTCTAAATCTTCGGATTATGGTGGACACAGTGAATCTACTGATGTTTGGTTGTACCCTTTGTCCAGCCTCCCTCATGCTCATACCATGGACAAGAACATGGTCAATCACAGTAGCTCTGATTTCATCAGATATTACTGTTCTTTGTCTTCGCTGACCACCTCGCCCTCCTCTCACACGAACTCTTCCTCTCAGATTTCTATCCATTGTAGGGCCTCACAAACCAGTGCTCTTCCCTTACATCAATAGCCACAAGTGTGATCAGTTTTGAGTTGTTGTGTTCAAGTGGTGACACCAGTGCTTTAATTGTGTTTGACTTTTGTCACCTGTGCTCACCATTATGCAGCACGGGTGCATCACAATGAAAATGTGTTGGCAAGTTGTGTCTAAACAGGTGAAAAGTGTTTATGGTTTTGCCAAAAGAGTGATTGTTTCAATCAGTGGGTTCAGGCAACTGAGCATTTGGTTCAGACAATAGGGTTTAGTGTTTTAGCAATTGAGAAAAACTGTATTTATCAGATTTTTAAATTTTGTTTATTAATTCTGTAATTTTTTTTACCTGTACTGGATGCAGTTTATGTTGTTGTTTGCTGGGTTACAGTAACAGTTACACACATTACTGCACACATGCTTTGATGTGATTCTCCATGTTGACTGATTTAGGTGTTTGGAGATAAATATTTTCCTCAGTCTGCAGCATGGGTCTTGTCAAGTGTTTTGGTGAACTTATTGTAAGGTTAGGAACAGCAGTGTTTAACTGGTTCAAAGAGAATTAGGTATTATGAAGCTTGTGGGGTTCATATGGTGACAAAATATGTTTTTATAAATTGGTTATGGTTTTGACAAGAGTGTTTCATTTAGCAAAGGGTCTGAGGTGTTCTGCTATTTGGGCGTTTTTTTGTGCTAATTGTGTGTAGTGTTTTGAGAAAACGGGACCAGTTTTCAAAATCGTGCTTAAGCAATTGAAAAAAACTGTAACAGCAATAGTTTGTCAAAAACTTCTTGAACACTTAATGAGTACTTAAAGTAGAAGAAAATGCATCACCTTATTGGTTTGACTCAACTGGTGCCTTATTTTAACTGGTAGCTGACTTAGCTGATAATATTTAGCATGTTATCACATTTCACCTCAAAATAGTAACAAAGTATATCTCTCATTCATGTAAACAAATCTATTTGCATTGTTTCTTGCAGATATATTACTTTTTAAATGAGCAATTTACTATTCCCACCCTTAAAGGAGTACATTTTTGATGGTGAACAAGTGCTAAAATGTATTGTGATTTTACCCCTCTGAAAACTTTTTTCATTAAAACAAGTTATGTTTCCTGGACTTCAGATAACCTTAAGCAGCAACATTTTCCACATTTGAACTACATTCATATTATGTTGGGCTGTAATAGCATCCTGTCAAGAAGCATGACTTTACATGTATTAATATTATCTTTTTGTTTTGGTTTTTTTATTTAGCTTTGTAAAAAAAAGAAAAAAAAACTTATGTAATGCCATTATAAATGGCCTTTGTTCTGCAGTTTTCCCGAAATTTTTTATTAAAAAAATAATATTTTAAAAAATTATCAAGAAATATGTCCTTTTTAGTATACCAAATCCTCTCAGAATTGGCTTTTCAAAATAAAGCTCATGCTTTTAGCATGAACAGGCCATTGTGTATTGTTTTTATTGAAAAGTTGTTGTTTTAAAACAAGTGGTTTTCGAACATCTTGCAGAGCAGGAATTAATATGAAAACTTAACCTTGATTGTTATGTTAGTAATTTGATGGTAAGATTAAAATCTTTAAAGAAAAAAAAATTCAAACTAAATGCAGACACAAACTTATTGAATTTGTGAATGCAAAGTATCTGATGTCCTCCAGTGTAACAAGACTGGGTAGCTCAGCCTTCCAGCACAGTATGTGACAACATTCATCACAGTTATTAAGTTTGAATACCACAAAGTGGGGTTGGTGCTATCATTTACTCTGTTGTTTTCACACTGGCACAATTGTCCAAACAGGGTGCTTTTCTTCAGCACTTGACAGACACCTGTGGAGCAACACTGATACTAATAGCTAAGTTTGGGAGGATATAACAGTCATAAATGTGATTATCAACTTGATGGTGCCTACACTAACTAGTTATGGTCTTCCTGAAACCTCTGATTTTCCAACTAAAGAGCCACTTCCACTCTACAGAGGGAGTTCACGTAACCACGGTAACGTCTGCAAAGCCACACAAAAGAAGCAACTGAAAGAGGATGGGGCTCAACACTTCAGTTGACTACCATTGATTTACTATTTGAGAGGATGAATGAGAGCAAGAGCTGAAGATGTGTGTAGGAGATGAACTAGGTATGGCTGGAATCAATTGATCCTGAGTGAATAAACCCAGTCTTTTCTTTTTAGCTCTCATAGAGTTTATTACCAGCTTCATGTGAAGTGCTTGAACTTGTGTTTGGTGAAACACAGTTAATAAAGAGATCATTAAGGGGCACATGACAACAAAATCCATGCACTATGAAGTGCATCAATGAAAATTTCACATTATTACAGTATGTCTATCTTAATGTTAAATTTTGCATTTTAGTGTTGCTTTTAGCACATTTCTGTTCAGCTTTTTGAACAATGACTATACATTGGTTGTGTCGCAGCAGAGAAGCCTGTGAAAGGCTTCCTTATGCTTCACTGCAGAGCTGAAAGCTTAGACTAACAACACCTACAGAGTTATATAGCAACATCATTACACCAACTAGTCTCAAAGATGCCTGTGTAACAGCTCACTGTAAGAAGACTTCTGCAAACAGAGTTTTCTAATTCATGTAGAGCCATTGTAGGAGCCGTATTGCTCATCATGCTAAATTTAAGGTTATTAGAAATAACTTGAGTTGGTTAGATCTGGGAGTGGGAGGGGCTTGTGGAGTTAACTGGGGTTAGTTGAAACCGGTACAGAGTGGAGCCAGATAGTCTTTTGACTTCTCTTCTTAGCACTCTCATTTTTGCATATCTGTGGATTAACCTTTTTTTTTTATTTAAGTAAACATTTACACTTTGATTATGTGGTCTTGTGGATTTTTTGGATGCAAATGAAGCATGAGTTTTTTGGGAGTGTCAAGCTAATTCTGCACACAGTGGACACCTACAGCCGTAATGATGGCTCCTACAGCCAGTTGTCTACTTCCTCATCATATTTGGGTCATATTAGAGTGATGATCGGGCCACATTTTTACCGGACTCAAAACGCCACTCACTTTGTTCTCATTGTTGTTGTTGTGTTCAATCACTGCTATTCTATTATTTGTCAACGGAAATTTGGTAGGTATAACCTATTGATGTGTACGCATTGACGCTCGAAGCCCGATTTTTGATTTGAGGCCCAGGGGGGCCCCAAAAGAAAAAAGAAAGAAAGTCGATTTCTCATTTGCAAGTCTAATATTACGACGGTTAGTGGTACCGAATCACTGGCACATACCAATATATAAATGGGGCCCATTACCCCGTATGTGTCATGGGGGCACTCCAGGGGTCCCATTTTTCAATAGACCACTGCTCCGTTAGTTCCTGTTAGATTTGAATGCAGTTTGGTATGAATACTCATAAATAAACACATACATGAATATGATGAGACTCTCTGAGCCCTTTAAAAAAATAAAAAAATTCAGGTTATTTCTAAATTTATGGGAAGATAGTTGCCTGAGATATCGTTTCAAAGGTAATTCAACGTAGATTAAGATTATGCCTCACACAATTCCATTAGGGGCCCTTTTTTAGGCAATTTTTATTAAAGTCGTTCATTTATTTGTGAGTCAACAATTGCCACAGTTGATGGTAACAAATCATTGACACATACCAAGATATGAATTTGGCCCATTACTCCGTATGTGCCATGGCGATACCAACGGGTGGGGGGAAGTGGAAATAAACAGTATTTAGTGCCTCCTGAATAGATTTATTTCTGTAGTTTTTATCATTTATGGTCATTTCCCTCCTGATGTGCGACCAGGAGAATGATCCTTGTTTTTTCAGTTCATGTTTTAATCAAGATCATTTCTGTCATCATTTTGTGTGTTTTCTGAGTCAATTTGTGTGTTTATGGTGTCATTTTGTTTTTGTGTGTTTGCCGGTATTATTTAAATTATTCTATCTCAGGGTGTTTTTGGTGTTGTATGTTTCTCTGTTAGGTTTGTGTAATTTGTAGCAATCTTGTGTTTTTCTCTTATTTAGTGTATCTTTGTTGTCGTTTTATGTGTTGCTGGTAATAGGAAGTATTATTCTCTCTTAGCGTGTGTTTTTGGTGTCATTTTGCATATTTTGTTGTTGGTTGTCTGTCTGTTTTTATTTTTCAGTGTATTTTTCTCTTATTTGGTGTTTTTGTTGTTTTGTGAATCGCTTGTAATATATAGTATTATCATTTTTGAACAAAAAAACATAAAACCGCATATTTTTAATGCTTTTCCTTTTTCTCTTTCTCTCAAGTACCCCCATATTACCATCGGGAAGGTACCCCTAGGGGTACACGTAACCGAATTTAAGAAACTCTAGTATATACAATAGAGCGAGTGAGTGTGTGTTTTTGTTTTAGTTAGTTTAACAAGTAATTAAATACAAATGGGGGTGACAAAGGAAGTGGTAAATGAATATACATAATTTAAGACCTAACCAAATATATTTTAAGACCAAGCTGTGCCCTGAGGCGTCCATTGACTCGCTGCGCAGGTACAAATTTTAACGAGAGCGGACAGTAAAGATACTGCGCCCCAAGGAGGAAACAGGTCACCAATCAGACACAGATGAACGAAACCATTTTACACATAATCCTTATATACTGTATGTGTTCTGATGATCTAAATACAAATATAGATTTGTTTCATTGTATTTTTAATTCATTATTAATCTTTATTATTTTTTCCATGTCTTACTCAAACAAACATGGTGAGTGGTGGGGCGGCACCCTAGTGCCCGCTATTGTCCTGCCGCCACTGAAAACTAGTCCACTGAAAGTTTTTAGTTGTTCGAAGTCAAAAATTTGTATAACCCAAAAGTAAAATATTGCTTCTTTCTACCCTGTTACCATCTCTTTATTTCCTTTCCATTTACCCCCATTGAGGCTTCAGCACCAATCGATTGTATTGATACAAGTAAATAAATATGGATTTAAGCATGGCAGACTTTACATGGGTGTTTTTATTGATTATCTATATGTTACTCGACGCTCAGTCTGCCTGTCTGTGACGTCACATCATTGCCACGCTCCAGCGGACAAGTTAAGACCCGAGCTGCAGCGTTCTTAGCCAGCTGTAGCTGTTTGATGCTCTTTTGGGGCATTCCTGTCAGAAGACCATTACACTAGTCCACTCCGCTGGAGATGAAAGCATGGACCAACATCTCCTGATCTTTCTGAGTCATGAAACCTTTCATTCTTGAGATGTTCTTAAGGTGATAAAAGGCTGTTTTTGTACTTGATCGGATCTGACTGCTGAATGTCAGATCTGAGTCAATCAGAACACCAAGGTTTCTGACTTGGTCTTTAGCTTTTAAAGATTGAGACTCAATCGCTAACAGCAGTCCTCTTTTCACTGTTACCAAAGACAGTCACCTCCATCTTGTCATGATTTAGTTGAAGAAAGTGTCAAATGCAGCACTTACAGTATATCCAATAGAATTGGAACACATACTTTTCTGAGCTGTTTTTGTCCTGTGATGAGAACAAAAGGCTGACTGAAATTTATCAAATATTTTGTTGAATGTTAAGAATTGACTCAGCTGGTTGGAGACTATCTTCTCAATGATCTTGGCCATGAAAGGAAGGTTGCTGATTGGTCTATAGTCAGCCAGTATAGAGACATCCAGTGTTCTGTTTTTGTGAGTGAGGGTTCACAGCAGCTACATTCAGGGATTTTGGTAAGGTGCCTGACTGGAATGAGCAGTTAATTATCTGGCACAAATCACAATCGACTTACAACAGTTTTAATTAAGTGAAATATTTTGAGGAATAATATATCATTAAAAAAAATAAAGAATAATAATCTGTAAGCACACGAGAAAAAATATTTTTCAGAATTATCATGTGTTTGCTTTATTTCATTAATTGGCCATTTTCATTGAGAAACAAATCTCTGTTTTAGAAAAATAATTCTTGCAAAGTATTTGTTGATGGAACATATACAGTACCAGTAGGGATGGGTGCCTAACACAGTTGAACTGATACTCGGTACCTATAAATCGGTATCGGTACTCAAAGGTACCAATTTTTGGTACTTTTGTTTGGTAATGTAAAGGATAAAATCTCAAAATGTTCCAGTTTATCGTAATTCTCATAATATTGATAATAAACTTTAACAAATATATCAAATCAACATCCAAATGTTTGTACATTTCTTGAACTTGAGCTACAACTATGCAGTGATTTTTTAATTTTTTTGTTAGTTTTTAATAAAGCACACATTAAAAAGCAGTTCCATGTAAAAGGGCACTATATTGTGAGTATATCACCTTATTTATACAGTAGCTCAGCCGATGCAGAGCGACTGTGCTCGGTCTGCTTCCTGAGTCTACCGGCTCTTAAAGTGTAGTCAGATTCTAATCCTGTTCATGCTAAGAACCGTGTGTGCTGAGATAGAATAGTAAAATTTGTTTTCATTCTACATTTGTGATGCTAAACACTCCAACACAGTGTCTCCATCTTTTGCAGTCAAATTGCTTTTCATAAACAACAATTTGTTGGACATCTGTTTTTATTTACTGGGAATTTTTGTCATTTTTGATATCGCATTGTGAGTATTTCATATCGCGAGCCCAATATCGATATACTGAATCAGTTATCGGCAGATACATTGGATATTAACATTTTTAAAACTTTAAATATCAGTACTGAGATCGACCCTGAAATTCTCATAACGGTCTTTAAACATGTCAGAGGCTGGACGCTGACTGATTTTGTTATAGCTTCAGATTTTTCCATATTTCCGTTTCAACTTAAAACAGTTGTGTTTTGCTGCATGGCAGATCCCTAGAGCTTTCAGGCATTTTGTGATCAGCATATGCAGACAATAGAAGCCATGTCACATTCAACTTTGTCCAAAAAGTTGATGAGCACTTACGTACACCTCATTGTCCATTCAATGGTTGAACATTGTAGCAGGAGCCTTTCAGCGCCACTTTGTTCCCTGTACCAGCGTCACTTACTGACAACCTGCACTAGAACTATAAACTTTGCACCTAGATATTCTAGTTTTTATAGTCTGTTCTAACTTTTATTCTATTTGTATTTATTCTTATATCCTGTTTGCTTTTACTTATTGTACATAAGATACCTCTTTTTACTATTTAACTGTCTGCACATTTCTTGTTTATTCTGCACACCATGAGTGATCTTACTGAATGCCAAATGTAACAAGTAAATTTCTCCATTGTGAGATCAATAAAGGATTATCTTATCTTATTTTCAGAGTACAGCTAAAGTGCACTAAAGACAATAAATTAATGGAATTAGTATGAGATTAGTAGCCAGGATTTACCCTGTATAGCCTGTATAACCAGATGCACGGAGAACGTAATTTCTGCTTTTTCTTCCAGCGACAAGGCGGATAATGAACCACTCGGCAGCAATCGCCTTTATTTTGCACTCAGTGTTCATGTATTTTGTGATGACATGAACATCGTGACATTTGTAGATGGTAGAAAGTACCGAGACAGAAAGCGGAAAAAAGGCGATTGCCAGTGGGGCGTTTACTATCCATTGGGACAGTGGGACATTAGCCTATTATAGCCGATATAAACCATGGGACGCAGCCACAGAGGCGTTATTTACTTGCTTTTATTTTCTATGATATCCCCATGGAATCAGCTGTACGTTCCGGCCAACACCGATGTTTCGTTGGCTATAACGGAGGTGGGTAGACCCCCTATGAGCCCCCAGCCGCGGACAGTGGTACAGCGGGTGCGAGCTGGCTGGGTGGGTGGCTCCATCGAAGGTGTGCTTCCCTTGGTGACATCGTCAATGCACCGTGCTGTAAAGTGCCTTTCATATTGTAACAGACTGGGTCCTATGTTACTGAGTTATATTCCACATGTAGTTTATTCAATGTTTAACAGATATTGTGGTTTCCCATGGCATTTGAAGCATCGTTGTTACGTGCAGCTTTCTCTGCCAATGTTCGTCTTTGTTTACACTAGTACAGTGCCCGTCGGAAGTATGTATTCATGTGGGAGCATGAATACATATTTGCGGGTGCAAAATGAGGGTGCAGTTTTTCTGGTTTAATTCAATGGGACATGTGCATGACTTCATCACTTTTATGTTTTTTTGTATCTGTAACATATGTTTTTTGGAGTCATGTGTATTTGTGTATCTTTCTGTTGTCTTTTTGTGCATAAATGTTTGCTGTTTTTTTTTATTTTAAATTTTTTTGTAATGTATGTTATTTTGGAGTCGTGTATTTTTGTATAATTATTGTTTTTGTTGCTATTGTAGTGTGATTCAGGAGTAAATATTTGGTTTTGTGTATTTTGAGCCATTTTCATATTTTTTGTTGTCGTTTAGTTTGTGTGTACCTGCCTAACTTTCACTAAACTTATCTAATTCCAGTAGTTAGGTGTAGTGGCAGGTGTGTCGTGAGTGAAGCTGCAGTAATAATCAGGCGGGCTTCACTATGTAGCACCGTTTACTGATCTGACTCAACACTACAGTCACTACCACCCAATGGACGGGTGTCGTGACACAAACTGTAACCGGACTAAATGGTGGTCCATTACACACACGTAGACGGTGATCGATAGTGAAGCGCACCTGATCGGTGTGTGTGTGAGACTCTCTACCTTGGACTCTAATCTCCTCCGTTGGTTCTCTCTCACATATGCGCTGCTGAGAAATGTGCAGCTTTCAACACAGCAGCCATTGCTGTCAATAACTTCCGGGTGAGGTCTGTCCGGTCTAAATAGTGAATGGTCAAACTAACATGAAAATAAACGTTTCGAAATGTCATCACCAAATAAAGAACAGTAAAAAAGTATTTTTCCTCAAAAGAGAAAAGAGAAGTCCATGGGAGCTCATGCACGCACCTGAAGTGAGCTGTGCTGTGAATTGGATATAGATGGTGCGCTAGTGCCCCCTCACACCCTGAGGTCAAAAGTTGAATAGGTTTCATATCGGGGCCGTCCAGAAGTGAAATAAAATTAAAATAAACATTTGGAAATGACCAAATTACTCCAAAATACCAATACACACACTCGGGGTATTTGGAACCCGTTGACCAAGTTTCAGGTCGAACTTGGACCGGGTCGGGGAGCTATTTGCCCCACACAGACACACACACGCACGCACTCACACACACACACACACACACACACACACACAGGCCTTTCCGTCATTATAGTATAGATGTGTTCTGCGTGTTGATTGGCTGGGAGGCTGGGGAAGGGAGGGCGTAAGTGGAGAATGAGGGGTACATAATGTTTTAAAGACTTGTATTAAAGGCTGATAAGCCTTTCATAACGGCTCGAGTCACGTCATTACAATACAGTATAAAACACATGGACCGCACAAACATTACATTTTCACATTGTCCTGCGGGCCACAAATTATCGTCCGACAATGAGACCTCTGATCTAGAGGGTCGCAGGTTTTAGTCTGATGTGGGCCTTTACTGGGGGTCACATCAACTGCTCGCTTGGCACTGCACTGTTGCTCCTTGGGATGGGTTAGATGCTGAGAAAAATGTATACATAGCATTTTTTCCCCATATACGTATATATGTGATGATACAAATATTTTTCTCTTCTCTATTATATATAGCACAGATTGTACTAAGGAAATCTCAAGAGTGTACCTTCAATCTAGCCAAAGGTGATAACAATTGGTAAAAGAAAACATTGATCGATCAGTAACTAATGCATTTTGCTTTATAAGCCTACGTAATGACCATTTGGTTTTTTCTGGAGTCTTTTTATTTTGTCTCACTAACGTGATTTTTGCCACACATGCAAATAATTGTCAACTTCTGGTTTTAGAAGCAAGTGCAGGAAGTCGATTAGGGTTAACATTTGTCTGTCAAACAAAATTTCAATAAAGGTAAACTTCAGTTTTCTGTGCAGCAAATGTCCCTCAGCCTAGCAGTTAGTGACTCATCTTTTGTATTTAACTATGTAGTGTCTGGCCTTGGTTTTGACTTATTGAATCATGACTTTACTTCTGAATGGATGGCCTCTTGGCATGTCAATAAAAATTATTGCTTTGGCAAATAATTTAATTGATAAAATTCAATATTAAAGATTATATGGTGAGTGTCAAATTGCATTTGGAACATATGAAAATGTTAACTAGTTTGGAACTCCCCCTTCATATAGTAGTAATAATAATTATTATTATTATTATCTATAAAAGCAAGAATGTTCTCTGTGCGTGTGTGGAGCAAATATCTCCCCAACGCGGTGCCTTTTTGACCCGAAGCTTTAAAACGGCTTCCAAATACCCCAAGTTTGTGCATCCATTATTTTGGAGAAATTTGGTAATTTCCAAATGTGTATTTTAATTTTATTTCACCTGGACGGCACAATATTTAACGAAAAGTACATAAAAAGACAACAGAAATGCACAAAAATATACAAAAGGCCCCAAAAACACACAAAATGACTCCAAAAAACATATATTACAAAAAATACACCAAACAACAACAAAAATATGAAAATTACTCAAAATACACAAAACTATTATATTAAATATTTATACAAAAAATACACTAAAATGACATCAGAAATGCACAAAACTACACAAAAAATTATACAAAAATACACAAAATCAACAATCTGGAGAAGCGGTTCCGCACCCCTGATACCAAAACCGAAGCTAGCAAGCAGGACCTAGCCGGTGCGGACCGTGCTAGCTCTAGCTTAGCCTCCCCCCCGGCCAGCAATGAGTGGGTTACTGTCCGCGGTAAGCATAGTCGAAGGTCAAAAAGCCGCTCGGGACACCACCATGTTCACGTCTCAAACAGGTTCTCCCCCCTCCGTGAGGACAACACACTCACCGGGGAACAAACTCTGATAATTGGCGACTCCATAGTGAGAAACGTGAAGCTAGCGAAGTCAGCGGGCATTGTGAGGTGCATCCCAGGGGCCAGAGCGGGCGACATAGAATCAAATCTAAAGTTGCTGGCAAAGAGTAATCGTAAGTTTGATAGGATAGTCCTCCATGTCGGCACTAATGACTCCCGACGTCGCCAGTCGGAAGCAACCAAAGTGAACATTGAATCAGTTTGTGCTTATGCTAAAACAATGTCGGACTCCGTAATTTTCTCTGGTCCCTTACCAAATCTGACCAGTGATGACATGTATAGCCGCATGTCATCATTTAACCGCTGGCTATCGAGGTGGTGTCCAGAAAACGAGGTGGGCTTCATTGATAATTGGAGATCCTTCTGGGGAAAACCGAACCTGATAGGAAGAGATGGAATCCACCCTACTTTGGAGGGAGCATCTCTACTATCAGAAAACATGGCACAGTCACTGTTATGACATCTCATGAATGAGACCATGTTACAGAGGGGGAGTCCTCCACGCCCCTCTGCGCTTGCCTTAGGACAGTTTCCCTCCCATTGCTATCAGGATAGCTGTGTTCATCGCCATGACAACTGTTGTGATGGTGATGAATATTATTTTATGGAGACGGTGTCAGTCCCCCGACCCATATTTCACAATGATTTTAACATAAAATCAAATAAAAGAGCTATCAATTATAAAAATCTGAAAAAAATTAAAATCTCAAATCTAGAAACACCAAAACATAAAAGCATTAGATGTGCTCTATTAAATATTAGATCACTGAGATCCAAATCTCTACTAGTAAATGACCTTATCTCAGAAAATAACCTTGATTTATTCTGTTTAACTGAAACATGGCTGTATCAAGATGAATATGTTAGTTTAAATGAAGCCACTCCTCCCAGTCATTTAAATACTCATATGCCACGAGACATAGGCCGTGGAGGTGGTGTAGCAGCTATTTATCATTCCTCTCTCCTAATCTATCCTAAACCAAAGGCCAGTTACACTTCCTTTGAAAGCCTGGTTCTAAATTTATCTCATATCGAATCAAAAACCTGCCAGCCAGTCTTATTTGCGATAATTTACCGTCCTCCAGGCCCTTATTCTGAATTTCTATCAGAATTCTCTGAGTTTATATCAAACTTAGTCCTCAGTTCTGATAAAATACTGATAGTAGGAGATTTTAATATCCATGTGGACAAAGATAGTGATAGCCTGAGCTCAGCCTTTATGTCCCTAATAGACTCAGTTGGCTTTTTTCAAACTATTAATGAAGCTACTCATCGTTTAAATCATACTCTTGATCTTGTTCTAACATATGGCCTTGATATTAATGAACTAAAAGTCTACCCTGAAAATCCTCTGCTATCAGATCACTTTTTAATATCTTTTAACATTATCCTAGAGGATCTCGCACTGTGCAATAAAATAGTTACAAGTAGAAATCTGTCCAATAGTGCTGTGGCTAAATTTAAAGAGGCCATTCCTGCTGCCTTAAACTCAGTGCACCATCCAATAAATAACTATGATATTAATTATAACCCCTCTCAACTGGATCTGCTTGTCGATAGCTCTGCTAGTCTACTAAAATCCACCTTGGACTCAATTGCCCCATTGAGGGAAAAAACTATTAAACGTCAGAGGAAAGCTCCGTGGTTTAGCTCTGAAACTCACACACTCAAACAGACAACCCGTAAATTAGAGAGAATGTGGCGCTCCAATAAAACAGAGGAGTCACGAATACTTTGGCAAGAAAGCCATAGTAAATACATGACAGCCTTACGACATAGTCGATCTACATACTACTCCTCACTAATTGAAGAAAATAAAAATAATCCGAGGTACCTTTTCAGCACTGTAGCCAGGCTAACACAAAGTCAGACCTCTATTGAGCCCATGATTCCTCTAGCCCTCAGCTGTGAGGACTTTATGACATTTTTTAACCATAAAATTCACAAGATTAGAGATAAAATTAGCCACTCCCTGCCTTCACCTGGGCCTGCTGTACCATTAAATGTAAATAGGCCTAACCTAAACTGTTTCACACATATAGGACTTCAGGAACTTAACTCTATTATTTCATCCTCCAAACCATCGACCTGCCTTTCAGATCCGATCCCAACTAAGCTGTTTAAAGAAGTTGTTCCCCTAGTCTGCCCATCTTTGTTGGAGACAATAAATATATCCCTATCAATAGGCTACGTGCCACAGTCCTTTAAAGTAGCTGTAATCAAACCCCTTCTCAAAAAACCTACTCTTGATTCCAGCACTTTAGCAAACTACAGGCCTATATCTAATCTTCCTTTTATTTCAAAGATTCTTGAGAAAGTTGTGGCAGCTCAGCTCTGTGAATTTCTTCAAAACAACAGCCTGTTCGAGGACTTCCAGTCAGGTTTTAGAGCTCAACACAGCACAGAGACTGCTTTAGTTAAAGTAACTAATGATCTACTCTGGGCTTCAGATGAAGGACGACTCTCAGTGCTGGTTTTATTAGATCTTAGTGCAGCTTTTGACACTATAGATCACTATATTCTACTAGAGAGATTAGAGAAATTACTTGGAATCACAGGGACTGCCCTAAACTGGTTTAAGTCCTACCTATCTGATAGGTACCAGTTTGTACACGTGAATAATAAGTCTTCTGTGTACACTAAAGTAAGCTACGGGGTTCCTCAGGGCTCTGTGCTAGGTCCAATCCTCTTCTGTATCTATATGATCCCCCTTGGTAATGTTATGAGAAAATACTCTGTTAACTTCCACTGCTATGCTGATGATACCCAACTGTATGTATCAATGAAGTCAGGTGAGACAAATCAGCTATCTAAACTTGAGGCCTGTCTAAAGGACATTAGGGCCTGGATGGACCAAAATTTTCTTCTTCTCAACTCAGACAAGACTGAGGTCATTGTACTGGGCCCGCGACACCTTAGAGAAACCTATGCTAGCCTAACTGCCCTAGATGGCATTACTCTGGCACAAAGCACAACTGTTAGAAACCTTGGGGTTCTATTTGATCAGGACTTATCCTTCAACTCTCACATAAAACAAACTTCAAGAACTGCCTTCTTTCATCTCCGTAACATTGCTAAAATCAGATCTATCCTGTCTCAGGGCGACGCCGAAAAACTAGTCCATGCTTTTGTTACCTCTAGACTGGATTATTGTAATTCTCTTTTAGCAGGCTGCCCGAGCAAGTCGCTTAAGACACTTCAGCTGGTTCAAAATGCTGCAGCACGTGTACTGACTAAAACTAGGAGAAGAGATCACATTACTCCTGTATTAGCCTCTCTGCATTGGCTTCCCATAAAATATAGAATAGAATTCAAGATTCTTCTTCTCACTTATAAAGCCCTAAATGGACAGGCACCAGTCTATCTCAAGGAGCTTGTAGTGCCATACAATCCCCCCAGAACACTACGCTCTCAAAATGCTGGACTACTCGTTGTTCCATTCATCTCTAAAAGTAGTATAGGAGGAAGAGCTTTCAGTTATCAGGCCCCACTTCTCTGGAACCATCTACCAACCACGGTTCGGGGGGCAGACACCCTCTCTACCTTTAAGGTTAGGCTCAAAACATTCCTCTTTGATAAAGCTTTTAGTTAGGAACCAGCTCATAGCTCATAATTAAGATGCAATAGGCATAGACTGCCGGGGGGGGGGGTCTGGCATGCTCGGTTGGAGAGAGGTTGGAGAGGGCGTTAAGAGAGAGGTCATTTAGGTTAGAGAGGGACCGGAGAGGGTCCCATTCCTCTTTCAAACACTCCCTCTATGTCTGCTTACTCCCTTGTGTGTTTGCTCCTGTACTCCTTCTGGCTTTTGTGTTGCAGGTCCGTGGGATCCTCAGTGTGGAGTTACAGAGACTCAGCGGCTCTGTCTCCACCCTTTTCTCTGCACACACCCAACACAGCATAACGTGGATGGCTGTTCATCATAGGAATGGGATCCACACAAGGTTCCTGCTGCTTAACAGAAGGTTTTCCTTGCCGCCATGATGAATTCATGTTGGGTGTGGGATACATATGTATGTGTATATACGTATATATGCATATGTGTGTATCCATAAAATGAAGAGTCCGTCCTTAAGACTGCTCTACTGTAAAGTGCCTTGAGATACCATTGGTTATGATTTGGCGCTATACAAATAAAGATTGATTGATTGATTGAAAATGACTCCAGAATCACACTACAATGGCAAGAAAAAACAATAAAAAGAAAACCGAAAGATACAAAAGTACACATAATGACTCCAAAAAACATACATTACAGAAAAATACAGCAAAAGAAAAAAATATAAAAATGAGTAACAAAAAAACAACAAACACATTTATTATCCGCATCTCCCATAGAATTAAACCAGCGAAATTGCACACGCTATTTTACTTTGCACCCGCAAATATACCCCTTTATAACACTACATAGTATGTACACCTCTTTGTACATCCAACCTTCAAACACATACTTAATTGGCCATTATTGACAACTCCACTTAAGCTCCCACTATATGGAAACATACTTTCTACAGGCACTGTACTCATAATAATTATAATAAAAATTGGAGTATGTGAATGACCAGATCTTTGACCATGTCATTCTGTAGCCAATTGCTCTTACACCCGAAACATTGCCCTCATTTTGTTATGTTTAAATCACTCTACTAACATTTATAGCCTCAAGCAACCTCCGTTCTTGTTTGTGCAATTGCTTATGCAATGCTAATTACACACATCTGACCACTCCCATGTGATTTGAGGAAGAATTGGCATTACATTTTTCCAATGAAGCTTTTATCAACAGACATACAGGCTTTTCTTTTCTGCCTATTAGGTTGGTATTTTTCAGTTTGTGTCTTCTGGGGTGAGCAGTTTGCAAAGCAACAGTAATAAGGCAGAGCTTGTTTTGCAGAAGTCCTGAAGTTTACCCAATGCAAGACACACCAGACATCACACACATGCAGTAGCATATGGGCGCATTCCCCCATCCCTATTTTCACCTTTCACCCTGTGTTGTTTTAAGTGATTTGGAAAACATTAGGTCATGTAAGTAACCCCGGTTCTGTGAGCAGTGTTGGGACTAATGCATTCTTAAGTAACGCTTACTTTTTGCGGTAACAAGTAACTCAGAATTACTCAGTAACGCATTTATCATTACTGTGATTTGAACAGGCTCGTTACTCGTTACTTCACGTGCATCTCTGGACTGTGCGAGTAGAACCTGATCAGCTTCCTCCGCCAAACCCCAATAGTCTTAAGTCCGCACCAGACGCAAAGTGGCCAAAGCCGTGCGCACCTGTGTCGAGAGCTGGTGTAAAAACAGCTTGATGAAGAGGAACGAGGTGTCGCCCAGCAGGTCTCTCAGATCTATGGACACAGGTCAGATAGTGGAGCCCAGAGCTCACAGTAAACATGGTGATGCTGTGTTTAGTTGTTACAGTATGCTGCATAGAAGTGGAACAAACTGCCAGAAGAACTGAAGTCAGCATCCAATGTGAACATTTTTCAATCAAAGTTAAAGGCACATTGAGTTGCCTTGTGTATGAAATATGCTATACAAATAAATTTGCCTTGCCTGTCAAAACATTATCGCTGTCATCACCACACTTTCTCCTTTAACACATCAACGGTAACCAACACCCCCACCGCCACACGTGTCACCGACACATCCACTCCACTCTGAATAAGAGATAATTCCCTAAGGTGCACCACAGGACTACAGTTTCCATGGTGGACGTGAAGCGCACGTGACGCAGCGACATACAAGTGACTATGTTTGTGAGGCTGAAAATACTTTGTTTTTTAATTACTAGTACAGTAATATATAGTAATAGTAATATGTATTCATATAGTGGGGGCGTAAGTAGAGTTGTCAATTATGGCCAAATGAGTATGTGTTTACTGTACTGTTATAAAGGAATATATTTGCGGGTGCAAAGTAAAATAGCATGTGCAATTTCCCTGCTTTAATTCTACTAGTACAGTGCCCGTCGGAAGTATGTATTCATATAGTAGGGTTTAAGTAGAGATGTCAATTATGGCCAAATGAGTAAATTTTTTGGAGTCATTAGGTGTATTTTTGTATTTTTCTGTTGTGTTTTTGTGCATTTTTTGTATATTTATTGTTTTTTGTTGCCATTGTAGTGTGATTCTGGAGTCATTTTGTGTATTTTTGTATGGTTTGTGGTGTAGTTTTGTATATTTCTATTGTCATTTTGTGTATTTTTGTATAAATATTTAGTTTTGTGTATTTTGAGTCATTTTAATATTTTTGTTGTCGTTTGGTGTGTGTGTGTGTGTGTGCGTGTGTGCGTGCGTGCGTGTGTGTGAGACTCGCTACTCACTGGCTAACACACAAGAACGCGCTTTAGCCACGCACATGCACGCACATCAGTGACTCACATCAGGCCCAATAAATGAAACTTGAGAGCTTTGCTAGTATATCAGTGTGAGTGTGGCTGCTCAGACGCTCATCTCCCCTCTCAGGTCTAAACTGTCTTCCTCTCTCTCACTTGTGTGTTTGCAGTCCGTGTCTACTTGGCTGTGTGCGCAGCGATTGGCTCTGGCCGCACATGTGACTCTAGCTAGGGTGAGGAGCTGTGCAGTGAAATAGTTATAGATGGTGTGCTAGCGCCCCCTCGCACACTGAGGGCAAAAGCTGAATAGGTTTCTCTTCTGGGTGAACATGAATGTGCCGTCAAGCCGAAATGAAATAAAATAAACATTTGGAAATGACCAAATTACTCCAAAATAACAGATGCACACACTTGGGGTATTTGGAAGCTGTGGACAAAGTTTCAGGTTGAACACAGACTGCTTCGGGGAGATATTCGCTCCACACACACACATGCAGACATGCAGACCTTATTTGTTTTATAGATAGACTAGTACAGTGCCCGTCGGAAGTATGCATTCATGTGGAAGCATAAGTAGAGTTGTCAATTATGGCCAAATGAGTATGTGTTTGAAGGTTCGATGTACGAAGAGGTGTATATACTCTGTACTCTGTTGTGTTATAAAGGGGCATATTTGCAGGTGCAAAATGTGGGTGCAATTTTCCTGCTTTAATTCTCTGTGGCATGTGTATGATAATTGTGTTTGTTATTTTTTTTTACTCACTTTTATATTTTTTTGTTTGGTGTTTGTTTCTGTAATGTATGTTTTTTGGAGTCATTATGTGTATTTGTGTATCTTTCTGTTGTGTTTTTGTGCTTTTTTTGAATATTTATTGTTTTTGTTGCCATTGTAGTGTCATTCTGGAGTCATTTTGTGTATTTTTTGTGTCAATATTTAGTTTTGTGTATTTTTTGCATAAATATTTAGCGTTGTGTATTTTGAGCCATTTTCATATTTTTGTTGTATTTTTCTGTAATGTATGTTTTTTGGAGTCATCATTATGTGTATTTTTATCTTTCAGTTGTCTTTATGTGCATTTTTTTGTATAATTGTTTGTGGTTGCCATATTTTAGTGTGATTCTGGAGTCATTTTGTGTACTTTTTGTATAAATGTAATTTAGTTTTTTTGTTTTATTTTACTCATTTAGTATATTTTTATAATAAATAAATATCGTGTGTGTGTGTGTGTGTTCCCGTGAAATGTTTGAGACGCTGATAACAAAACTCTATAGGCATTGTAGTGCCAATCAGAAAAACAACAAAACTGCACAAAACAAAATGTGAAGCTCCAAACTATGAGTGAGTAAGTAATATAAAATATTATCTACAATTCGGCTGTCTTTTTTTTAAAAAACAAAAACCATTGTTTACCTTTGAACCGAGTGGTCAGAGCTTAACTTCCATGTGCGGCACCATAGAGAATCTGCAGTTTTCCAGATGGAGTATTGAACGGGTTGAGTTCAATACCAACTATGGTGAAACAGCGCAGTAGTGAGCAATTACACAGACAGTTATTTTTTTTTTTTTTTTGTGTTTGTTTGTGTTTTGTTTTGTTTTGTACTCATACCCCTGATGGTATTTTAAGAAGGAAGGCACTGGACGACTTTGCTTATAGTATATATCCTCATAGCCTTTGTCTTTACTTCTCTTATTTCATTTAACAATGTCAGGTGGTGTATGCCTATTTTGTATGTAGGTCTTTGTGTTGTTCTTTCTTCCTTCTATTTTGTTAAAGAAATGTAAAAAAGTGAAAATAAAATATTCAAAAAAAAAAAAAAAATTACACGGACAGTTACATGGTTTAAACCAGTGTTTTTCAACCACTGTGCCGCGGCACACTAGTGTGCCGCGAGAGATCGTCAGGTGTGCCGTGGGAAATTATCCAATTTCACCTAATTGGTCTAAAAAAAAATTTTGAAAACATATTAATTATTATCTGCAAATAATATACCATTGTCGAGTGTCCGTGCTGCAGTAGTGACTAAAGGTGCGTGCACACCGAACGCGACGGAAGCGATGCCGTTGCCTTAAATCGTCCCTGATCGGTAGTTTGCACATAGTGGTGCTTTTTTGTCAGTCCATCATTTCATCGCTCCAGCGACGCGATCACTAGGGAGCTGTGTGTGTGTGTGTGTGTGTGTGTGTGTGTGGCCCCGGTAACAGGGTAGAGACAGAGAGAGAGAGAGTGTTGATGACGTCTTTTTTTTCCCTTCTTGCTCCGCTTCTACGGTTAAATGATCAACTTAACGGAGATATTAAAGGATGACTTCACTCAGAATGTGTTTGATCAGTAGTTACTGTGGTTTTAAAGAAATTTACCGCTTTAATTTTGAACCTGATACTTTGAGGAAGTAGAACAGCCTCCGCTGCAGCCGTCAGCACTGAAGCGGGAGCGGGAGGGAGGGGCTGCTGCCTCCGCTCTACAGACAGTGGAGGACGGGAGATATCGCTTCACGTCGCTTAAAAAGTTAAAATTTTTCAACTTTGATCATGCAAGTCGCGTCGCTGAGGGGGGGATAAATTGACGTTGCGTCATTTACATTGATTTTTAATGTAATCGCATCGCTTCAGTCACTTCAGTCGCGTTCGGTGTGAACCCACCTTGAGAGCGTAATCATGTAAAACTCTTCCAAAACACTAGGTGGCAGCAGGTAGCGAATTTCATTGTCCGTTGAGACAAGAGAATTAGTGAGGCATGAAAGTGACAGCTGGCGGTAAAAGCATTGTGGGTAAGCGAAACTACGGTGAAGTTTTTGAAGAGGAAAAATACCAATTCCGAACTGGGCCCTGGACAAAATTCGGACCCAGAAGAAGGCCCTAGTATGAGTGGAGGAAAGAAAGCAAAGACGGTGAGCTCGAGGCAATACAGCGAGAGTTATGTTTCATTTGGATTTACTTCCACCGGGGATGCAACGACATCGATCCCGTTGTGCTTGGTGTGTGGCGAGAAGCTATCCAACATTTTTGAAGTGGACATGTTAAGTGCACTTTTTATTTGAAAGAAGAAATACAAATGATGATAAAGTCCTTTATTCTTTGTGTTTATTTGATTCCTATTCAAGACACTTTGATGAGAATGGCTATATTGTTAATATAGGCTACAGAGTATCATTTTTTAACATGTTTGGCTGGTGGTGTGCCTCGTGAATTTTTCAATGAAAAAAATGTGCCTTGGCTCAAAAAAGGTTGAAAAACACTGGTTTAAACAATGAGAAACTTGTCGGCAAAAGACTCACCAGTGGCTGACGGTTTCAAATGACCTATTGAAAGAGCTCCCGTTTTTTAGACGTGATGACAACATGACAGGGACAGAGATGGAGACAGAAGAGTGGACTTTGTGACCCACGACTTAAAGGTTTGTTAATTTAAAATAACCATGAAATATTAACTTAATTAACTTTTAGCAGTACAAAAACGTTTTTAATATTGACTTTTATTTTTTTTTAAACCCAAACAAACTGCGACACAGTGACGTCATGAACCCGGAATCGGAAATAGCACGCTCAATACCGCGCTCATTACCGTAAGGGCCGTAATCTTAAAATTAACATTTTGAGCGTTTTGCTACACCAAATTACTCCAAAATAACTGATGCACACACTTAGGGTATTTGGAACCCGTTGAAGTACACACTCAGATTTATTTCGTTTCTCTTTGTGAGGCTGAAAATACTTTTAAGTTTGCCCATCATTACTGAAGATGAAGTCTCCAGTTGGTTGAGTTTAGCTGTTTTGAGTTAAGATTACAAAGAACGGATAAACCTCACTGTTTTTATGTTGCATCATATTCACAGAAGCCCTTTCTCATAAAGCCAACCAGATTGGCTGGTGAAATGTATTAATCTGCCACAGGTAGTCCTGCCTCATATAAGTAGAGTGGGCGGAGAATACATTAGCATTCAATAAGCAAAATTCTTTTCACTCAGGTGGCAAAAATGGTTGTCTTTGTGAGACATCTCACTCATATTACTCATAGAATCGGGGTTATATACATAACCTAATGTTCTATTTCATAACATTTGTTTTGATGTCTCACTATGGAATTACCGTAGCTCCCGTATTGCTGACAAGCTTATCGCACCCAACACCAGCCCGCAGAGCGACAACATACTGATCAGGAAAGGTGAGCCGCCCATGCCACACACGGAGCTGAAACATCCAGACAATAAAAACGGACAAAAGTGAGGACCGAGGACCAACTCGCCGCCGCACAAATATCCTGAACAGACTCTCCCCTGAACAAGGCCCAGGAAGTGGCCAAACCCCGAGTCGATGCCCTGAATTGGACGAACCTTCCCAGCTAGAAAAGCGCAAGGCACGCTGCGAAGGTCTCCATCCATGCCGCCAAATGGCGCGCCATGAATGGCACTGAACATAGGGATAGACCCAAGATCTCCTGTAGCGGTATAAACATGCTTTTTTCCATGTGTATCACAAACCCCAGATCCTCTAGGTGACGTAACAGGATACGTGTGTGCCCTGACCTCCATCTCCTACTGCGCCAAAAGCAACCAGTCATCTCGATTCGTGGCCAACAGATACCTTGCCGTCTCAGCTGGGCTACCGCTGCTTTCGTGCCCTGTACAAACACCCTTGGGCTCAGAGACAGGCCAGAGGAGAGGACCCGGTACTCATAATTGTCCCGCGAATTGGGGCGGGACAGCGGCACACTACAGCCTGTATCCCCCCCGCTATCATTTTCAGCACCTACGGCTGGACAGCACTGAGCCGAAGAAACCTTCAGGGATGATGGGCATGTCCGGGATGTCCCCCTTCTCCACCTCGAAAAGACGCTCCTGGAGGACCATGGCCCCCATCACTCTTCCCGTGGCCTGGGCCGCACAGCGCTGGACCTAGAGGCACAGGTTGGTGACCACCGACATCCCATCCCAGCAAGTTGGGTCCCGAGTCGAGCCAAAGTCATCAGAGAGTTCCACCTGGTATGCCGTGGGCAGCGAGAGGATGATCAGAGCCCTAATCGAAAGCGTCAAAGCTTTATAGTCCCTCTTCGACAGGGCTGACTGCAGGTGGTCGGACTTCCCAAGCAAGCTTGGTTTCCAGGGCAAAACGACAGTAACTCAAGGGAGCAGGTGTGTGTAGCAACCAGCAGCTCTACCTAAGGCATGCGGCCGGTCCTTCCAGGAGCGCGCCACCTCATCCAACAGCTCCGGAAAAACAAGGAGCAGCTGCCTCGCCGTACCCCTGGTTGAGGGGAGTCGCTTCCTCTCGTACCAGGACCTGGTCGCCTCCGTCACTACCGCGGGCCACGGGATGGACAGGTGGGCGGCGGTGACCCTGCAGACCTCCAACATGTCAGTGGCTAGGAGGGGAGAAGCTGAGGTGCTTCCTTCCACTCCCTTCATGGAGGTGGCAGAGGTGGTGGGCTTTTCGGCCTGCGCCGGGGACACGAAGATGTTGTCTTCCTCCTCGTCCTCTGAGATGAGGAAGTCCGAGGTCATGTCATCGTCTTACCCATAGTCCAAATGAAGAATGTCCTCTCCGGGCGTAATGACAAAGGCTATGTCAGACTGGGAACCCCAGCTGGGCCCCACACAGGTGCTCGTCTCCATCCTTTCCGCAGTGACGAATTCGGCAGAACTACCTGCGGCTGGTGAATACATTTTACGAACCAATCAGATTGGCTTTATGAGAAATGGCTTCTGTGAATATAACGTGGAAGTGTATATCCCTAGTGAGACATCGAAACAATTGTGATGAAATAGAACTCATGTTGAGCCATCAAAGTAATACCTAAATCGTTAATGGCTTTACAGCTTGTTAGTTAGTTTTTACCTGCCCAGGAGGAGGGTGTATGCTTGTTTGTGTTTTGTATATGCTTTTACATGATTGCTTAGTGTGCCTGCATGTTTTTTGTGATATTATGTACTTTTACCTTAGTGAGCTCAATACAATAGACACTTTCATGGAGAGGACAAGGGAAAAATCTTAAACAATTGCCCTGAAAATGCACATTTGCTGACAAATGAAACATGTATTT
Organism: Gouania willdenowi; assembly: GCF_900634775.1. NCBI lineage: Eukaryota > Metazoa > Chordata > Actinopteri > Blenniiformes > Gobiesocidae > Gouania > Gouania willdenowi. Next base: position 19,964,469 of record NC_041049.1, on the reverse strand, counting down.
TAAGTACAGGCTGATGTATACGGTGTGGATTTGCTTGCACACAAACACAGACGAATAGTAAACCAGCATGTCGATAGTCATCTCTCTTTCTGCCTCTCTCTCTGGGAGTCCGGCGAGGCCTGGCCTAATTGAGCTGGCCTCAGGAAGCCCATCATTAGCCCTGCTGCTCCGGTCACACATGGCCACCAGATGTGAGTCCAGCCACAATGGAGCTCAAAGCGTCCCTCTTTCTCTCCATCTTTCTCTCTTCCTCTCTCATCCTTCTCTCAGTATGCCTCTCTGTCACTCTTCAGCCTAATAAATTGGCTTTTGTCTCCATGCTGCCATTGTCCGTTGAGCCTACCGCTGGCTGCCATAAGAGAAGTCATTGGGGCCTGAATGTGATGCTTTGTCCTGACAATAGACAGAAATAGGAGAGGCAGTGGAGGGCGAGGCGGGAGAGAAGAGGATGGGGGTAACTAAAGAGGTTTTCAATGAACCCTTTGGAATTTTTATGAGTTGTTTTTCTCATTTCTGAAATTTGGGACGCCAGGCAATGAAAATATACATTCTAATGCCCTCTGGTTGATCTCAGACTTTCAAATAATGGGTACATTCCAATTACCTTTTGTTCATTCTGCACCAAACCAGTTTACTAGATACTACTACCTTTTGAGAAATATAGACATTAGTTTTTTGTTCTGGTTACTAATTCAACTGTACAGTGGTAAACCTGGTTTCTGCACAACTGTTTTATCTTGTTTTGATCGAATCTCATGCGAACTTGTATGTTAGCTAAATGCAGATAAAATTACAATATTTTTTGTAATACACCAACAAATGCCCTTTTTGTCATTACCTAGTTAAAAAAATGATTACACCCCTTGGTCATATAAATTATTGATACTTGGTACAATACCATTTAGCAGTAATAACTTCCTTCAGATGTGAAACACAAACTAACTAGCATCTACAACAATATACAGGCCATTTCTCAAGGGCAAAGGCCTCTACCACCTCATTAATGTTCTTTGCCTTGCATGTTGCCTCTGTTTTCTTCAAGTCCCGTCAGAAATTTTCTATTGGATTTAATTTGAGTGATTGCAATAGCCACTTCAGAAGCTTCCAGTGCATCTTCTGCAATCCTGGTGAATTTAAGGGTATGCTTGGGGTCATCGTCATGCGGGAAGGTTCATTGTTTCCAGAACTTCAGCTTTGCCATTGACAGCATGACATTTGCACCCAAGATCTCCTGGTTGGTAGTTGACTTATATCATGGGCCTTTGCACACACAAAAAAGTTCCTTGTGCCTGAAGACACAAAACGATATCAGAGCATGACTGTCCCACTGCCACGCTTCACGGTAGGCAGTGTTTTTTATTCCTCATAGGCTTTCCTTCCTCGAGACATACTGTTCATCCACGGCCCCAAAGAGTACCAGTTACATCTTGTCGCTCCTGAGAACAATATCCCAAAACCTCTGAGATTTGTTCATGTTTTTTGGGGAGGGTTTTTTTTGCATTCTGAAGTCAACTGTTCTTGTGCTTTGGAGTAAACACATGGATTTGCCTTGGAGTTCTGGCACAGAGACCCTTATTTTGCAGTGTGTGCCTTATTGTCTGGGACCAAATTTGAGTACTTCCTTCTGAAAAAGTCCAGTCACCTTTTTTTACCTACTTTCCAATGGTTTTTCTACATCTTCCATTTCAGGTACCAGAAAGCAGTCATTGACGGCATTCCTTCTGCACTGCCCTGCCAGCTTTTCCACTGTGCCTTTTACTTTAAATGGGTTAATTTTGCCATCCAACTGTATTAACTTAAATAGTTTAATATCTTTGAATTCTTTTAATATCTGTCTCCTTGCTATTAAAGAGAAAAAAACCTCCTTTCTTGACTTTTTTTAACATTTCTTGGATTTCAAGATATTGTAAATTTGACCATTATATGGAAAGTAAAACACTTTGTCAAGTGGATATATTTTAATTATTTGGTAAAAAAAAAAAAAAAAATTGTCTGCAATCTGCCATTTTGTGTATGGCATCGTCAACTTATTCTGTGCATAGAAAATAATTGATCAATGTCTTTAAACAACCATAACAACAGCTAGTGGGCCAGGGGAAACATATTTCTCTCTCTCCTGTTATATTCTCTTCTTTCTGTCCACTAACCCCAGTCCACTAACCAGTCGAGGCAGATGGCTGCCACCTCTGAGCGTGGTTCTTATTTTATTTTTTTTCTTTATTTTTTTCTTCTACTTGTCTGCACATGCTGTCAAAGGTCAACACTACAAAAAGTGCAATCGTTTTGAGACAGCAATGCAAGTTTCGTTATTGCAATAAAATAAATCGATTTATTTTATTGCTTAATTGTGACCATCACCAGCCCTCCCTATGGAAGGGTAAGAAATCTTTTATTATAGGGAGGATATAAAAAGGGAGAGCAGAGTTACACCTAGGTGGAGGGGGAGGGGAAAGGGAGCAGGGAGGAGAGACTCAAAGTAGGAAATAGAAAGGGTGGGGAAGAATAGATTATTTTACAGTGAGGGTGAGATGTGAAGTTGTAGAACATATTGTGCTTATTATGTTGTGTAAACAAGCCAGTATGGTGACCAGTGTGAAGCTATAATGGTAGTGGCTGTGGACAGGGGGAATGAGTGGTAATACCTAAAGCAGGTATTTGGGATTAACGTGTATAAAGTTAAGCCCAGTATGAGTTTTATCCCACATCCCAAGGCGTGCCAGTGCATCGTCAACCAGTATATGTGCAAAAACCGCTACCGCAAACCCACGAACTGCCCTGGGCAGCCAAGCCAGCAGAAAGAGTGGGGGCCAAGAGCTCCAGGCCACCCCCCACGGCCGAGCAGCCACCAGACGCCCCCCACACACACATCCGAGGAAGCCCTAAGCAGCCAGGCACCCTGCGCATCCTGCCACCGACCCCAACCCCAAGGCTCCCTGCCAGCATCCCGCCCCAATCCCCACCCGACCCACCCACACCCAAGCACCCAACCCCCCGAGGGGAGGGCCCAGAGAGCCCCCCGCCCGAGACCCCGCAGAGGAGCCAAGGCCCATGCCCAGCAGACAGCCAGAGCCGCGCCAAATGGGCCCAGAGCCAGCAGGGACCGGACCCCAGGCCAGAAGGACCCAGAACGGAAGCAGCACCGAGAGCAGCGCCCCCAGGGACGACGACCACTCCCATAGTCGCTGAGGGCACCAAGGGGATGCTGTAAGTTGCTCTGCTGGCCCCCAGGCGCACCGACCGAGCAGCCCAGAGTGTGCCAGATTGCCTTCCCTTGATGTCGCCCGCGCGATGAGCCCTAGACACCCCCCCACCAAAGGACCCAGCCACACCGCAGAGCCCGGCTCGCAAGGCGCCGCCCAAGCCAGGGCCACCTGGCGCTGCACCCGCAGGCATGGTAGGGCACGGCCCCCACCATCCGCCCCGGATTACCCTCGCCAGGACCGGCCCAGCCAGCCGGCGAGGCCCGCCGGACCCCAACGGCACCACCACAGGACAGGGAACCCCCAAGGGAAAGCCCCCGGGCCAAAACCGGCCACAACCCAGCAGGACCGCAACCCCACACCAATGCCGCCAGACAGACGAGACGCCGAACCCAAAGACCCACCCCCGGGACACCCCCACCCAGACACGGCCCCCACGGGGCCCAGCGTCCCCAGCCAGAAGACCAACCACACCCAACGCGGATCCGCCAGGACAGGAGCCACCGGCCGCGCCCCCACACACACCCACCCAGCATGACCCAGAGAGGCCCCAGCGCGGGCGAGGCCCCACAACTCACCCTTCCCTCCCCCCCGAAGCTACACAAGCCGGCCCCTGCGGTCCCCCAAGTGAGCACCCGGGGAGGGGGGGCGACCCGGCTTACCGCGCCAGCGGCACCCTCAGCGAGGACGCGCCCCAGGGAACCAGGCCAAGACGCCCAGACCGGCCGGCGGAGCAACCCAACAACCCAAAACGCAAGCGCCGCCCCCAAGAGTAGCCACCCCCACCCCGGACCACCCCATCCCGAAGCCATGAACCCCACCACCCCAGGCCCCCAGACGAGGCTGGTTCTGCTGCAGGTTTTGTTCTTTTAAAAGGGAGTTGTAAATGTAAATAATTGTTGACTAAATGTCAAAATTTGACCACTATGCAACATAGCCCTGGCTTTAAAAGATAAATCATTCCATTTTTATTTTATTTAATGAAAATAAGATAAAATGGGAATGTGTGTGTGTGTGTGTGGGGGGGGATGGTGTGGGTTAAACTGTGGACACTTGGCACTACATAATCCAATTTGACGGCTGCCCTCATTTGAGACAAATGTAATTATTATGCGTGGCTGAGTTTTTTCTTATTATTGAAAAGTTAAGTCACTAATCTGTGAAGTTGTTCCTCGACTGAATTAATTCAATTAACTGGAAGCATGAGTAGAGATCAAGGTTTGACGTGTGTTTGTGTTTTTTTCTGTCTAGTTGTATATTATGCATGTATGTGCTTGTATTTCAGATATTAATGTGTAAAGCGGCCTGCATGTTTCTGACAGGCTGTATGTGCATGAAATGGTGCACAAATGTGTGCAGATTCTGTTGTGTAAGACTGTGTGAGAAAAGACACCATGTTTTCTGACTCCCACTGGAACAAGGGCTTTTATAATCCACTGAGCCGACATAATTCCACCTCACTTACAATGGATCAGTCTCTGCTTTGTCTTTTCATTATTGTTCCTATTCACATGATAAGCTGCTTCATGATTCCATTAGCATTCTCTTCTGGCCTCCATGCCATAGACACCGACATTTCAACTCCGCAGCCTTGGGAGAAAAGTTTTGACACGGCCTAGCCATTTTAAAATTAGTAACAGCAACAGTTACCCTGCAAGTGTTGTATATAGTAAACTATTCTTAATATTTGAACTTTAACAGGGTACAGTGTTACTCAGAGGTTTGGACTCGAGACCTGAGTTACAAATGTAATTTCTTTAAACTCGACTTGGACTCGAGTCACAAATTTGATGACTTTAGACTTTACTTGACAAAATTACAAAAGACTTGCAACTTGACTTAGACTTGAAAACAAATGCTTCATGACCTAACTCAGACTTGAGCCTATTGACTTGGGAATACTTGATTTCCGACGCTTCCATGACAAAAGATTTATAAAGTCTGCTAAAACCCTTGCGGGATGGCACTCATCCAAGGCAAGCTGGACTTTAATGGACAGGTCCACCTTGAAAACAAACTGAGAGCCAATCAGGAAGCAGATGAAAACATTAATCTGGCTTGAGACGTGTGCTCACTACCAGAGAAAATTATTCCAATAAAGATATCCTTTTAATTCAAAGACTATACTGTGATTAATAATTGATTTGGGAAAATTATACCTGGTTATACTATACTCAGTGTGTTTGTTTGGTTAACAGAGGAACTGGGAAAATGTTAAAATCTAAAAAGATGCAGGATTGATTTGTAAAAGCATTATATCAAATTATACCACTATTACTTGACAGATATGTACTCTGTTCAAGTGAGGGCACCCCACTGCACCTTGAACCCAAGAGGGTTAGCCTCCGGGCATGGTCCCTCGGGAAAAGCCCTCCCTTAGGCCTTGAACCGGCCACCATCAAACAGCCTCAGACAGTGCAAGGAGAGCAGACCAGGCCATGCTGCCCGCCAGGCAGCTCGAGCCATGGGGCGATACCCCTCACCAGTGCACGACCAACTGACAGTCGCCACCGCGAGAAGGAGGAACACCAGTGACACACACCTGGTGTGGTGCAGCAGCCCCCAGCCAAGGGCGCCCCCATCGGCCTGTAGACAGCAAGACAGACCCACCAGGCGATCGACAGCACCCCCAATCTCCAGAGCAGCGAGCGCCACCCCCCAGCAAACATGAAGGGCCACGCAACCCAGCCCCAGCACAGATGCCAGCATCTCTCCAGCACGCTCAGCGTGCCAGGCCGCCCCGGGCCCACACCACACACTACAGAGACCACCCCCAAGACCATTAGGAGATGAGGCCAGCACCCAGCCACACCAGAAGAAAAGAGGCAACTCCACACCCCACAAGGCCGACACAGCCTGGAGAGACCCCGTGAATGAACTTGCTTTGTAAAATGGCACGAGCTGTTGTACATTATGGACTCTTGACTTGTTAAGACTTGTAAATTTAAATTGAGGACTTTTGACAAGACTTGGACTTGAATGGCCTTGACTCGAGACTTGATTTGGGCTTGATTGTCTCAGGACTTTAGTGACATGACCTCTGGTGTTACCTTATAGAAATATACCATGTAAGATTAGCCTGAGCCTATGGAAAGGAAAGGCTGCAAGAATTGTGTCTGTCTCTGCAATCAAATAGCTTTTTGTTCATGGTACACTTTGTCTTGTGCCACCTTCAGTTTGGGAATCCATTCTTTAAAAGCACTTACTAATAGATGATGCAAAGCTTTTAGATTGATGGACAATTAACAGAGCAATCTAGCATTACAGATTTTATAGAAAGTGTGCAGAACAGAAATGTCTAAAGAAATACCTTGAGTGGCTTTATTTAAGTTTTAAGTAATGCATACATTCCTCTCTAGCTCAATGTCTGTGACTGGAGTAGGGCTGGAACAAGTCATCCTTTTACCTAACTAACCGATTTAAAAAATTAGTCGATGCAATATATCTGAGTCGATGTGTCGTTTACTTTGCATTAATGCAACAACAAGGTCTGAGTTTAGTTGTTCTGTTGAAGCACTGCTGCCCTTAATTTTGCTCTTGGACTGTTGCCTGGTTACCTAAAGAATGGAGCAGCAGAATGTGGCAAAACAAGTTGTGAAAATTAAAGTTTACAAATAAGGAGGACAGTGAATGATCATACCCACTTTACAAAAAACAGAGCACCTGAGCAATGTGTTCATCATAATGTAGTTTTATCACTTTATAGCAACGCTTTGTGCACCTCAACATGACGATCTATTTGAAGCAGCAGATACCAAAGTTTAACAACTGATTCATCTTTTTTTTTACAAATCAAAACAGTTTGTCTGTACATGTAAAACTGGGTCGAAAATGACAATGCAATTTCCGCAAGTATTTAAATTTACTTGCTTATAAAAATAAAACGACCAGTGAATGAACGTATTTCTCAGTGAGAGTGCAAAGAAGTGCAAGTGCATTTAACCAAGGGCTGTTCAGCTGTCTTTGACTTTGGGCATAAAAATCACATGTATAGTAGTCCCTTGCGATATTGCGGTTCATCTTGGTGTTTGGCGGATTTTTTTTAGTGCAGTTTTGCTTGCTTTTTTTTTAACAGCGCATGAATGCGCATTGTGTTCCTGATTGGCTAATGCTGCGTTTAACCACCAGCGACACATCCAACTTGGTGAGTTTCACAGCCTGCTGAAGCGAAGAGCTGCGCTCCTCTCACAAACATAAACAATGAAAAAAAGCCGATGTGGTTAGCGGCTAATGCTAACCACTTTTACCTGCTGCTACCACCTCCTCTCTGATTCTCCTCCACGGCAAATCCTTCCTAGTCCGGGTGGTCACACAGCTTCTACTCCATGGTTGAATGGGTGAACAGACCGGTGTCCGTGTTGACCCGACAAAAACAGGTTTATGTGAGCTTTGTGAGTGTTTAAACAAGACAGAAATGTTATTTTCTGTTTGAGAAAAGTGTGTGGTAAGGGGTTTTACAGCCTTAAAACATGTATACTAATTGTAAAAAATAAAGCTGACTACTTAGCGGATTTTGCCTATTGCTGATTATTTTTAGAACCTAACCCCCACGATAAACGAGGGACTACTGTACACTCATATAAACATAATTTTTTATATGTTGATATATGACAACAACAAATGCTAGCTGGTGTTAGACAAACTTCTATCTAGAGATGGGTACGCTTAGGGTGTACTCACACTGGCAACCAGGACCGTTCATTTAATTTCAGAAAATATGAAATTAACAGAATGTCAACAACTGTCAACAACAAACCCAGAGTTGCTGAATGGTGACGTAACGCCATACGTGTGTCATAAATTAACGTGATGATGTGTTTCTCTGTGGGAACCGAGTTGAGCTGGTGATCACGTCCGTTCTACCGTGTCAGAAAAGGGACAGGGAGGGGGGGATTCCTGCTGTGAGCTTGGAACGGCCCCAGTTGCCAGTGTGAGTACACCCTTACTCATTGTTGACCCCATTATTTGAGTAACATTCCGTTACACTTGCGCAACTGTGCAAGTGCTGCTTTTGGCAACAAAACTGTTAAACGTCACGTAAATTGAAGCGGCTGTTATGGTTGTTAAATAAATGCATTCAAAATTTAAATCTATGTTGTTGGCTATTTGTTTATATTTATGTTAAAATATTGGATGTTGATGTAATTTTACAGGATTAAAGTTTACAATTCCGGTCCGTGAGACCCGTGTCCAACGGACCCTTTGTTTTGTTTACGTTAGAGTACTCGAGTAATCGTTCATTTGGTAATTCAAGTAATCGAGTGCAGGGATTACTGTAAATTCCCATCCCTATTTCTAACTAGTATTGACTTTAAATCGTAGCTAAAAACAGTGCACGTTACCACAGCTAAATGTACTCGAATGTAACATTTTATTGTTTATTGTTGAACTCTGAAAAAAGGATTTGTTTTACCTCACTATGGCCTTTAGGGCCTATGTTACGAATCTAGATTGGATTAATCTCCGTTAGCTGGCTTCAACTAACCAAACATACCCTGTCAGACAGGAGCTGTCGTACGAACGTCGATCACCTATGATCACAACACGCTAATTCAAGCCTTGCTACATGCTCGTGCACATGAAAGGGGTGGAGATTGCAGCGTCTGACCAATCAATGGAGAGAAGACTGAGCGTCTTTACAATGAATGGAGGAACAGCTTATGAAATTAAACAAATATAATTAATATAAATCCATAATGAGAGTGAAGAGCAACAGTGAATTAGTACAGCGCACAGCAGGAGGCAGAGCTTTTTTACTCGCTCAGATCTGATCCAGTTCATAACTTGGTACCAACCAGGTTTAAAATCATGAATAATTAAAATCCATAATTAAGACCAAAGACAACCCTGTTGTTACAGAATGGGGCAGGAATGAGAACCCAGGCAGGAAGCTGCTGACACTGAGAATGCGCAAAAGCACGAGATTATTTTGTATATTAATCCATTGGATGATAAATGGATAGCGCTCAGCAGTTAAACTTTATTACAGCACACACGTGTTCCTATTCAAGGAGACCGCTATCACACACTGGGATGAGGCACATTGTGCATGTTCTTGCTGATAATGTCAGCCGCACTCTATGAATGAATTATTTACATCATGATTTCACCCGTCCGTGCATACGATCGACACACAAGCTTCATCAGCTGACTGTAGATCAATCCATTAAACATAAATCCATATCTTTCCTAAAGGATGTCATTGGTAAATGAAAGGATTGCATTTATAATTAATAATCTCCTTTCCTAAATACAGCTATCAGATGTGCACCAACCAGGATCTATTGTTCGGCTCGATGTCCCAGCACAGAATGAAAAAAGTGCAAGAAAGTTAATAATGAATAATGTTGATTATTGAGTTAAAAATGGAGAACCAGGAATCACACAAATTTCACAACTCTTGTTTGTTTTTGTTGGTTCTTACTTGAACTTTATTGACCACTGTAGACACAGTGGTAGACCACAGGTTATAAACCTGAAACAGGATAAATGCTTAATCACATAACACTCATCACACTTATTACCAGCGCTTAACAGGTTCATTTAACAGTTCCTACGTTACCAATGGATCGTGTACTTCTGGGTGAATGGTCTTGTGTCGGCCTTCCTCGTCCAGTCATCTCTCGGGACTGACTGGTTCAGGGATCACAGTTCTGCTCCACACTCACAGTCCTTGATTATGGTTCTACAACATCAGTTGTCTCCGTTTTTAACTCGGATTATTATTCAACATGATTAATTATTCACTTTCTTGGACTTTCTTCATTCTGTGCTGGGACATCGAGCCGAACATCTATCAATGGGTCGTTTTCTAAGAGATCTGATTGGTCAGGAGGCTGGGCTTTAGGACTCACTAACATCCAAGTCAGAGCAAAACCTGGTCATGACCAGGTTAGCTGTTCAACATTAATTGCCATAGTGATTAAGCTTCAGCACACACTGTAGGACAGCACACACTGATTAAATCCCGGAAGTTAGCATGAAAAGAGGTAATCTAGATTCGTAGCATACCCCCTTATTGACATGAGTTGGGCCTCTATTGAAGTAATACCTCATCAAAAGTCACATGAAATTATTTAGTTGGTTTTTTGTATGTTTATTTGTTTTGTGCAATAAAAAGAGCTCATTATTTCATGTAAATTTGTTAGTTATGCATAACCTGTAAAAAGTATGAGTTCTCTTACACAAATAATCAAATACAAAAATGTCTAGATTATTTGACTATGACTAGCGTCAAGTAAAATAGTCTTAATATTTAACTCGTTTACTATTATGTAGTTTTTTTTTTTTTACTTTTGAAAGAAAAGCTTCTTCAGATATAATGACAATGCTTACAGTGGCCCATAGATCTCTGTGGTTTCTGAAGGTGTATTATGGGCTGCTTTGGAGTTCATGGGGTTCTCCCAATATGTTGTCTCACAAATTGCATCATTGCTGGTTTCTTCTGAGCTCAGCCAATCAGTCTGTTTTTATCAGAGAATGGCAAAAAAATGTTTTGTATGCATATGTGCACGTGTGTGTGCGTGTGTCTCTGTTCACGTGTGACTAATATGATTTCAACATGAAGCTAGCATTGTGTGTCATTTTGAAGCTCACTTCTGTCTTTTCTTACTACAATTGGGAAGCAAGATATCATTTGAGTTATTTTTTGTTGTTGTTGTGCATGTGTGGGTTTGTGTTTGCGACAATGGTACTGTAATCTATTTATCTAATGTCAGGGTCCCTGACAATGCAACTCGAGTGTCAAGGTTGGCAATGACAGTTGCTATGGCAATGCTGGCAAACAGATCTCACAGATCTGGGCTCCCTTTCTCCTTTCCTAAAGATAGGCAGGCTATGGGAGACAGAAGAGCAAAGAGGCATGTCTTTTTTTTTTTTCCCAGTTGAGTGCTTAGTATTGATCAATAATCGAACCCATGTTGCTCAGAAAAGAAGTCTAATGCACTTTCGACCCAAACTAGAAAGAAATGGAAAAAGTGAAAAGCGCATAAAGAAACCTCTACAGTGTGTCACAGCAGAACAATAAACTAGGAGCGGCTGAGATGAGAAGACGTGGAGCACAAAAAGCATGGTTTTAAGAACAACTCAATTAGACCTCTGCTGTAAGAAAAGATCCACGGCCATCATAACACCTGTACTTGCACACATGCAGCTTTACCTGCTTGCTCTGTCATGCAGGAGGGAGATCAGTTAAGTGAAACGTGTTGAGCCCTCTCAGGTAATTACATCTCCATGCTAATGTCTAATTAGACAGCTCAGAGGGGACTCATCTGCACTGCATTAATTAATACATTCAATCCGGAACATGCATGCCTCCGCGCACAGACAGTAGCGAGCACACTGCAGCACACACAGTCAAGCATTCAAGCAGCAGGATGTTTTGTGTGTGATTGCCAGGCAGGCTACTGATTTAAGTTAAGATGAAGTCCTTTTTAAATAAATTCAGCCATCAAGTCGTATACAACCTGCCAAGTACCTGGTCCATTTAGATCAGAGCATGCGTCAAACTCAAGGCCCGTGGGCCAAATCCAGCCCTTTACATCAGCGGTTCCCAACCTTTTTTGTCTCATGTTCCCCCTGAGCCTCTTTTCAAATCATAAGTCTCTTTTGCAGCTGGAACGACATAGTAATTCATACATGTTTTACCCTTCCTTGATATGGGTTCTTGTAATTTCCAGTGAGCATACTGGTAAATTACTACCATGGTGCATCATGTAAAGTAATTTCTTTTGTTGTAAATATTTTCCCAATGATTTAGAAAATAAACATTCTAAAGTATTAACTACTGTATCAGCCATGTCTTTCATTGGTCTGTAGAATGATGAGGCGGAAATGGGAGTCTTTCATTGGTGAAGCATTTTTGTTGATATATAAATATGCATACAAAGCTGAACAGTCTTCTAGCATTCTGACATTTTACAGCTAAATATAAATTGTATTTAGGGTGGTACAATTCGTCTTTAGTAGTAAAACTGAGAAAATAATTAATTTCAAGTGTGCATTTCATAATGTAAATTGGTGAATGTATTGGCTTAATTTGGTGAGCACTGTCTGGGAGTAATAAATAGGTGTACATGTAGCCCTGGTTGGAAAACTGCTTTAGAGCATCCAAATTGGCCCTCAGAAGAAAGTAGACATAAATAATTGTATAAATTACCAATTAATCCATTCCCTCAATATACACACAATAAATGAAACTCTCCCCCCCCCCCCCTTATAACCTGTGGTCCACTTGTAGTCAAACTGGCCCATATTTGGCCCCTGAACTGAAATGAGTTTGACACCCCTGAAACACAGGAGAGAGGACAAAAACATGTAGGACTAGGACTATTAGGTGAACCTGCAAACATCACAAAGCGAGGCCTCTTCTTTTGATTTACTTTGGTAAGAGTAAAAGTTAAGACTAAAGCAAATTAAAAAAAATTGTATTTGAAAAATAATATTCAAAGAGAAAGACTTAACGCAGTATTCTTAAAGGAGCCACTAATCTTACCTGGATTATAGTGCTTCCGGAGCTGAAAAAAAAATGAAGACAATGTGTGTTGAAAATTCTATACAGTTAAAATTATATTGAATAATGTTATGGAAACAACAATTTTTTCAGTTAATGTATTGAAAGGGCTACAAAAAACAACAAATTTGATATCACATGATCATGTCGGTTAACACATGCTAATTGCTCATTTCTTGCAACATATCAAGCAAGCATATTAAGCTGGCATGTTGGCAGTTAAATAAATCATTGTGTAATTGTAATGTCATTATTTTTTAGGTTAACAAATGGTTTTGTCATAATTTTAGTTGAAGTTAATGTCATTAATCACCATTACCCTCTGTAAGAAACAACAATTTATTATTTTAATATTTTTTTTTTTCTAAAACTATAGGGAGCCATGACAAAAGAGTCAAGAAGCCACATAAGGCTCCGGAGCCGCAGGTTGCAGACCCCTGTCTTAACGTAGGACAAAACACTTCATTCTGACCTTTTAAAAGCATCTGAATGGACTTGTTGTTCTGTTTGTTACTTGTGCAAAATGTGCGTTAAAAATATGTCATATTTGCTTATGAAAACTCGTTTCATGGGTCGCTTCACTGAAGTACATCATTTAGTTTGCATTTTTCACTCATAATGAAAGTTGATTCTGTAATATAGGGGAAAAAAACTTAACGCCTGATGTGAAGCTCTCCTAAATTACCGATCAGTAGATATCTCTTCTCTGCAGTGCAGGCATTTGTAATGAATGGGTGTGCATAAAAACACCAACAAAAGGCTGTTAAGCTTGCCAAGCCACGAGGACTCCCCATCTCCATAGAAAGCTGCTGGACACATTATTGTGATAGCTGGTTTTGGCGTAGAGATTAATTTTGACCCTAATTTCAACCCATGTCACCCACGAGGCTGCTAAAATTGCCTGACGGCACCCTGCATTGTGTGTGTTTGTGCACGCCTGTACAGTCAATGTGTGTGTGGCAAACTACTGACCCCAGGCTTTTACAGTAGTGATGAAAGGTAACTGCGCTAATTCACTGTCCTACTGTGAACGTCTTGTGTAATTAAGGCCAACTTCTCAGACAGGTCATGCCTCAATGTTGCCTCTTCATTTTAGCAGCTCTGAACGCTATAGCTTATTTAAAGGGTGTGAATGCGTGTGCACACTTCGAAGAATCATTAATTTTCCCTACTGGGATTTACAGCTCTTACTTGTTTACGTGTGCATTTGCATGTGTGGACACATGTACACACGCACGCACAGACGCAGTAAAAATAAATACTGTCAATAAGAGGCTTTATTTGACAACAAACATGTACCTGTAATTGTTTTACAATGTCATTGACAAAAGCAAACCTCAGACAAATATTCATATATTTGTAACTCTTAGAAATGTAATTTTTTTTTAAGTAGTGCCTGTAATTGCAGCCATTTTATCTAAGGAATATTATATTTATGTATTACCTCAGGACCACTTTTGTTCTGCACGTGGGTCACTTCAGGGTCACATTCAGTTCATTCTCTAAACCTATTGAAGTCACATTTAAGATGGACAAGCGTACAAAAAAATCAGATTTATCCCCAAAAAATGTTTCAAATTCACCGGTATTCTTGTGTATGCGCACAACTGTGGAGCTTTTAGTGCCATTTTTCTCAATAGAGACTCGTAACAAATGTAGGGACTTTATCTTGTATTATTGGAGAGTTTTCTGATGTTTGAATCTGACTTCAATGCATGTATCAATCTGTAGTTACTGTCCTCAAAAGCAGTGGCTGGGGCAGACTTGGTCACGGACGTCCCCATTGAGTCTACGTGGACATCCATGGAGTCCATTCCGCCCGAGTATGTTTGGGCCTTTAGACTGTTGCTTCAGCACGTTGGTCTTCCTTTCTTGGCTTGTTTGGCTGTGTTACCTTTGTGCCTACGTCGCTGCGATGGGGACTTTTCCTGCTGGAAAGCCCGCCATTGCAGTTTTCTACCGATAGAACATGAACGCGCATCGACTTTAGTCAGGTAACCAATAGTAACGCCCCCAATCACCTCATAGACCACTTTGTTTGTAAAAAGATCTCTGATTGGCTAAAAAGTAGCATCACGCTTCTGGATTTCTAAAGCTCAAATACAGAGCCAAGAGAAGGAGCAGAGGTCCAGTGTCCTCCCAGAACACTTTGAATTACAATATACTGTACTTATTTTTGAACAAATGAAGCTATAATTACAAACTGCAGCTTTAAGACCTGCTATCTGAACGTAGCTTTATTCACCCTGCTACAGCTGCGAACAATGACACATCAGTATCGGTTCTTGAACCTTTCTCTCCTGTCACTCTCTCCAGTTAAGCTGACATACTCACACACATACAACAGGTGTTGGTTTTGACAATTTGTTCTTGTTTTTTCAACATTATGCTAAAAAAAAAGGTCTGTAGAAATAAATCTGAGATCATTTCTCATCAAGTTATCCAGAAAACCTTGGTTACTTAGATTTTCCTTACATGCTTCCACTCCCTCAAAATGGCATCTTAATCCTCATATTTCCTAGTAATGCTTCCAGTAGAGAGTCCCATTTAAATCTGAAGTTTACTGAGAAGAAGAAATAGATATTTTACACAATGCGTGTGTGCGTTTTCAGAAAAGCGTAGTGCTAAAACAAAGGGGTTTAACTGAACTATATCTGTCCCACATGCAAAAGCATCTGATACAACTCAGATTACCCCTAATGTTAATGATTACTATTTAGCTACTTTTTGTGTGAAGCAGGTGCAAAGCAGACCTAGCTCAGTGGCAAGCCAGCATACATTTTGCATAAGAAGTTCAAACAACACATTTTACAACCCCAAATTTGCACTAAAATCATTGGGAGGTTCTGGCCTTCTGTCTTGATTATGCTTAGTCTTGCCATTGCTTATGATTTAAGTGCAACCAAACCACGTATTTTGTGGTTTGAGGGTGACATCAAATACTGATTGGGTTTGCTCACTTTACATCAGGTTTTTATTTTCGTTTTAAAAATGCAAGATTGATTGTTATTCTAGATTTTGACAAATTTAGTTTCTACTTTTAGCATTAAAATATCTGCACAGTAATGTGCATATGCAGATATGAGAAACAGCCCACATCATCAGCAAACCCTAACATGCAGAAATCTGCTTGCTATTTAAATCCATTTAAATCAGTGGTTGTAATTATGCTAATTATGCTGCTAACTTCCTCTCTGAAGTCCACACATACAAAGACAACTGTATTGGATGATGGAGTGTGTGAACAAGCTTGTCAACTTATCTGACACAAGCTAATTATTCCAAAGGGTGCTCCAGTGTTTGCATGTAGGCCGCACTATTGGAGCTGCTGCTGGTTTTTAAGGTTGCAGCTCCTCTGTAGGTGAACCCTGCAATGTGGTTATCTATAAAATTGTGCCGAGCATTTTGTAATGATTATTAATTTTCATAGAAGTCACTGTGTTTAGTCATGTTTGTTCTTCCACTCAAAAGTTTGTGCGTATGTTGCTTCATTGCAGATATGGTCAAATATAGACATTCCCTGTCACACAAATGCTTATATGTATTCCATTTGACAAGCTTGGTTTCTCTTTTGATCATGCTCACTGATGTTTTATTCTAACAGTTGTGTTTTGCTTCATATATTGTTTCAAAATTGCCTTGAATAATTGTACAGCCCGGCACACAACAAAGCTGCTTTAGTTTATAGTAGTGTGCGTCATCACTTTTTTGGGATTAAACGTGTGATTTGTATAAAAGAGGGAACACAATACATACGTACATGAAAATATTCATAATAACTCGGCTATTGGCTATTAGAGCAGCGTATTGATCTCTGAGCTTCTAAAACTGACATGCCTGTATGCAATTTCTTCCTATTATATTAACCATTGATTTCCTGTCCATCTGTGTGTCTGACTGTCTATCTGTCTGTCCATATGTGTGTTGTATCTCTGTCTGGTATTCTAACTGTCTCTCATTTTAAAACAAAGGCAATTGCTCGTGCCTAAAACTGGCACCTTCAGAGTTACCAGCAGGATGAAAGATTAATCCTGTCTCAAAGTGCCAACAGATCTGATTGACTGCTTGCAGATTTGTTGGTCATGACACAACTTCACACCGTCATTCCTCCAAACTTGTGTTGCTCATGAGTAGGAGGAATGGATGCGTGTGAATCATCAGAGGCCGACAGACACGATTCCTGCAAAAATGTTTCACTTTTTGATTTACAGACTTCCAAATGATGAGCACCCCACTGCTTCTGTGAAGTCAACGACACTGATTATCTCTTTATTATTGTACCTGTTAGTGGGTGGGATTTCCTCATCCACAAGTGAGAATTTTGCCCTTTCTGGTAATGCTGGAAGAATGGAAAGCACACAAATCGAGCAGTAATGATAAAACAATGTTTTGTTGGTATCAAAATAAAATCTACTGTAGCATAACAACACAACCTTAGGAAAGACAATTCAATAACTCCTTGTAACATTCTAATAAAATAAGAAATACATGTTTTATCTTTATAACTAAACCTCATACTATCTACTTTAGTTTAGTAAGATGTATTTGTCATTAAGTGTGAGAGATAGTTGGTGTATTGTTTTCTAAGGAGACACGCAGGGTGATGTTCTCATAATTTTCTCCTTAATCTTAATGAAGATGAGCACTTTATAGTCAACACAAGGTTGCTAAACCAAGTGCAGACCCAGTACTGTAAGATGTTCTAAAGAAGATGCCATGAAGTTTTTTTTTGCAAACACCAAAGTGAAGTAGCCAAAGTGAAGGTGTTAATGATTGTCCAAACTGACATTTGCCAGCTTATTATTTTGCCCAAGAGGACACCTACATGTACCATAGTTGTAATATTATGTCCAGGTAGGGTAAAGTCTTTGATCTCCAAATGCATCCATGTCAAGTGCAGACAATGAACAAAAAGTGAACCTCCTTTTTCAATGTAGGAAACAACATATCACAAATACTTAATTGGGAGAAAATCATTCTATTATTTTAGAGAATAGATTTCCTGATATATGTATGGAATGCACTCAGGAAAAGATGGTTCACTAGTTTTATGTCTTTGAAAATATATCAATATTTCACCTGCAGGGTGCCAGAGAAAATGCTAGAAGGCCACTCAGTTGTACTCAACAGATTTTGTTGAAAGTCTTGGCAATACCAATAAAAGTCTTTTTTGCACCTTAGTTTTCTGAAGACCCGGCCGATGGAAGACCATCATTTGATATTGAAAATACACCATTTGCTGTGAAAGTAACAAAATTAATCAGGTAGGACAATCCCTAGTATTTCACCAATACGCCTGTATTTGAAATAGCAAAAAATTGCACTACCAGGGGTAAACCCCATAGCTAATTTGACATGTTGGCAATTCACCTTGGATCAATCAGCATCTCAACAGTTTTGTTTATGTCGATGTGCAGTTGGTGGACATCACACCAATTTACAAACCCTCCCACAGACGCCAATGGCTCCACTCATTTTGTTTTAGTAGTTAACAGACAGGGGATGACAGTGTCTTCTGAGAATTTAACCACACACTGTTTAGGCCAGGAACTGACACAGGCATTTCTCTACAAAGCCAATGGAAATAGTGAACTGACACACAGCTGGAGATTGGTGTAAACAGAAGCAAAAAAAGACCTATGCACTGCACATATTGTCTAACAGCATTTGTATCAGAATATTGTTACTTGTGAATTGATGCTGTGACTAAGGCCCTGTTCACACAACATTTTGCTTCTGTTTCCATTTTTGTTTCCAAAAAGTTCCACATTCACACAGCAGCGTTTTCAAAATGTTCTCTGTTTACACAGGGCTGTGGGAAACATAAATGACGATGTAGTATACATGCCAGGCCAATAGACGGTGATGTGACAAAGTTAAACCCGATCCGGCCTGAGGCTGACAGAATACGGCCCGAATCCTAATAAAGTCAATCTCTCTTTAAGCCTAAATTACTGCCCAACATTATTAAAAATCCATACGCACACATCCGAGGTGAGTTTCTTTAATAACAGCCTTATTTACTAGTCCTTCATTCTGCATATAACTATAAACATGACAAGAAGCTTCATGTGCCACTACACAATACATACCCGTTTACACTGCAACACACACAACTCAGAAACCTGCTCTCTACATATGCGACAGCACACACGTCCACGATTCATGTACGCGTCATTTATGCATTTTAGAACAATTTTTTAATGTACCAGATGAGAGCATCCATTCGCCCCCTCAGCATCCATTTGTGCATTTTTCTCGCGTTAATCCATTCATTCACCACGCAACGTCTGAGCCAAGTCCAACCAGAGTTTGTGTTAAAAAGATATAAATTAAGCCCGACCCCGTGTTCGGGCACATAGCTCTAAGACGGAAAGGGAAGTGTTTTCAAACACTTGAACTTTAAAAAGTAAAATTTTCAATCACCAAAATGCAGTTGTCTTGTAAACAGACAGTCAAAATGCAACAAAACCTTTGTGTTTTCACTTGACAACGTCGTTGTATAAACAGGGCCTAAATAGTTATTACATTTTCTAGATGTTGATCATTTACTTTGAATAAGGGAATATTTGGGGTTGCTGTTACATTCTGTTTCCCTTATAACATAATACAATGAACTGATTGTAATTTAAACATTCCATATCCGTATCCAGTGTTTCTAAAAAGTTCCCCAATGACAGAAATGAGGTAGGGGACCTGTCAAACGATGCTCATTGATGTACAGTCACCCCCTCTAATCACTTATAAGAAGTTGAACCGTTTTTGAGCCAGTGTTGCTGATCTTAGTTACTTAATGTGTTCTTACTGCCAGCTGTTTGTCTTGGACTCATTTCTCCACTCATCTCTAAGTGGTTCGCTGTATTTACATTTGAATTCATAAAGTTATCGGTTTCTGAGCCTTGACAAATATCATGAACTGATAAACAGATTATTGTAGCACCAACCATCTGTTATGTGTATGAATGGGTTTCCAAGGCTTTTGTCTCCATATTTAACATCAGAAGCCTTTTGTAATTATTTTACACTCTGTTAGATGTTACATGATTAGCTTCTCTTCTTTCTCTCTCTCTCTCTTTTTCTCTTCCCCTCTCTTCTTCTCTCCTCTCTCTTCCTCCCTCAATCTGTCTGTGTTCAGTATGCGGCGCTGAGAGGGCATCATTACAGAGCCTGTATTTGAGTCATTTTGATTTAAGCAGCCAGACAATGGCCTGTTGATTGAAGCAACCAGAAGGGAGACAATAGGGTTCTATGCCACATAATGCGCCACCATTTTTTCTGAGCTCCCCGCTTTCAGAAAAGAGCCCTGGCTCTCCATTGTGCCTCACCCGGAGGGAAAAAAATGGTGCTTGGGGAGGAGGAATATTTTCCCGTGGTATGTCATTATTTTGCAAATTTCTATTATCTCATCATGTTGTCTTCATTGTAATTGCAGCTAATTAGGAGGCTAGTTAGGAGCCCAGGCTTTGAGGCTGGCTGGGTTGCTGAAAGGAGCCCACCGATTATGGCCCCGACAAGAGAGGAAGCAGGAGAAAAGGGGAGATTAATGCTGTTACCCAGGAGACACTGGCTTCCATCTGTGGGGAACAATGCAGTTTTGTTTTCTGCGGGATCTTGCTCAGATCAACAGAATGGGCCAGCTCTGCTCTCCTCTGCTTGGCGACAATGCCCAATTCTGTCTTAACCCAGCTCAGAAAAACCACCACCTACTTCTTCTTACCTACATTGTGCTTTCACTTAACCACCACATTTACGTTACCTTATCTCCACCCACATTCACGTCCCTCCCCTGCCCTCACTTTTGCCACCTTTCCTCTGGAGGGCAGGCCCCTGACTAAAAAGCTTATCGCCCTCAGCAAACCAGCCAGCGATTATGACTGGGAGCTCTCACACACCCCCTCGATATCAGATGAAAGAGGTGCAATGTATGGATTGAGTTCCCAGGTTGCAGGAGGTCGCACCCTTGTCACACACAGAGCAGCAAGGTTTTACTTCCCAATCCTCAACGAACTCTAAAGCACTTAATGAAATAATATACTCTGTTGCTTTTGCTCTCTCTTCTCACCCTTGTTCTCTCACTCAGACATAGACCCCCTCCTACTCCCTTCCTGACAGAACCAAGTCAGGCCCCTTGTCTTCAAGCTGGGGCCCCTGTGGCCCCTAGACACCTTCTTTGCAAAGAGAAGGAAGGAGCACATTGTGCGAGAGGGAGCCTGGTTTAGTACAGTACAAACACAGAGGACAAGCAGGCAAGGAGAAATGAAAGGCTTTTGTCTGCCTTTTGGTGGGGGGGGCAGGGGAGCACCATGTTTGAGCAAGAATGGGTGCATATAGAGTAAAAGAGAAAGAAAAATGCCAGCCTCAACGACACAATCGAGAGTATTGTGATCCTGAGTGAAAAAGGTTTAGAGCAGAGCGTTTTTCCATCTGGTCGGAGCAAAAAGAGTAGGAGAGACAGATAGAAGAACAGAAATAAAGAGAGGGAGCGGGTGAGCGACACAGCAAGGGAGCAAACAGAGACAGAATAAGAGAAAGTATTGAGTAAGTGCCAGTGACATCTGCTCCCGTGGGCACAACAATAAAACTCCCTGTAGATCAGGCTCACACCATATATGCTCACACAATACACCGGCCTCAAAGGCACAAATAAATACTGTATGTGTGTGAGATTGTGTGAAAAAAGTGTGGCAACTAATATGTTTTACTTTCAGCTACACAGCACCAAATCTAGCTGAATACATGGAATACAATTTTAACCTTTTTTTTTTTTTTTAACATAACAATAGTTTTCAAGCTGGTATTTGGAAGCCCTCATTGTGTTCTCTGTAAACCAAATTCCAGAGAACCCCAACAAATATGTCCTGTGACGAGGGATGTGTACCAAATTTGGTACTTTTGTAGGAGTTTTGATACGTAAACTGTGACTGTGAGGGAGTGGAAGATTTTCCAAGAAGCACTGAACGGCGACACAGCATTGCCAGACTTTACTCTGACCTTAACAATGTCATTGACTGCACTAGATCAGCAGAAACACAGCAAATGGCGTTGCAGGAAACAGCCCACTTGAGCATTTGTTTGTTAGTAATTACCGCTGAGGTCATCTTGATTTGACCCCCGTGAAATACAGAATAGTAGTTGTCCTTCAGTGAAGAAAAGCATTGAAGAAAAATGCTTTAATAGCTTGCCATACAATGACAAACTACTATATAAGAATCTGAATGTGTCGCTTAGCGTCCACATACCCTGTGTTGATGAGCCAATGAAACACCATTAGTACAATTAAACATTTTCCGTTGTTTGTTGTTTACAATGAAAGAAACCGTCGCCATTGACATGCCTCGTGTTTTGTACTTAACAAATGTTTTGTAAATGTTTTCCTTCTTAAATGTATTTTTGCCAAGTACTGTTTTTGATTGACGATAAAAGGCCATTTGGGCCTTTGAAAAGTTGGAACGGAATAGTTGGAAAGTTATATGGACTTGCGTCAGAAAAAAACCCCAACAAAACTTAATCAAACAGCTTAAAATCCTAACAGATTCTGAAAGCAAGCAGACAAGGTAATCTGTGTTGTTGGTGGCCGCAGTGCACCCCTGCATCATTTATCTTTGTGGGGAAAAAATGTCTCCCTGTTGCGTTTAATGTGTAGTCAAAGTGAAGAGGGCAAAATGCTACTCTCTAATTTTGTATGTCATCTCTTTCCAAATCACTTCAAACACAAGGCCCTTGCCAAAGATTTCCTCCTTTTTCTCCTTTCCTTTTTTTTGTTTTTCTCCCTCCTCTTTCTTTTTGCGCCTTTGCTTGTTCCCTGAGTTGCCGTTGTCACAGCCAATCGGCGCCAGAAAATCGCGGGCATCTAAACAGCAGCACACAATATCGTAAAAAGGCTCGAGAGTTTTACTTTCAGATGTCACTCCAATAGCACACATCTGCTACGTGCTATGCATCTGTTAGTCTCTCCCGTCTCAGAGAGCTGGGAGCGCTGATTGAACTGAAGACAGAAAACATCCTCATTATCACCAGCAATAAGCGAGCAGGATGCCCCAACAGCCCTTTAATGCATTCACTCACTTAACTGCCGCCTGGCATTGTGGTTATGCACATGCAGATATGTGCATGTGGGTACACATGCTAACGTGAACACTCTTTATGAACATCTGAGAACATGTAGGCTGAAGCTGCCTTGGTGCCAAACACCACAGTGTCATAAACAATACTATTAAACAGCTATTGTTTCAGTGCTTACTGAGAGGAATCTGCATCTGCCTATGTGAGAGAATAGCAGCAGCGTGTCTGCTGTCAGGCTTTACTTTACTTCACTTTAGTCATTGATATCATATAAGCAATACTTAGTTTTCAGACATATCTAATTCTGTTCTTTTGGGTGTCTCTATGCCCTGGTTGGACGGCCGGATGGCATTATCCCCCTCCCCATGTCACCCTACAAAGACTCAATTATTGAACTCCTTAAGGTGGGTGGCCCCATCATTTTTCCACACTTGTGGTCATTGTCTTTGATTTCTAGGATGGTCATTTTAAACCCTTTTCTAGATGAATTTTGCATGTTCATCTGTATTTTTAACAGAAGCCATTAAATTGTCTATAGGAGTGGACGGGCATGTGAATGTGAATGCCTGTCTCTTTATGTGTTAGCAATGTACTGAATCAGCATCATGTTTAGGGTTAGACTAGGGCTGGGCGATTATGGCAAACATCAAAATCACAATTAATTGAATTAAGCAATATCACGCAAGTGGGAGTGCTATTGTGCTAAAATAGATAATCACACCAGTGCTGATATTTCAGCACAACAGCACGACCTCGAGTGTGATATTGCTTTTTTATACAACACTTCTACAAGCGCATTTTATTACTTAACAGTAATAAGTGACAAGAGATGAGGATTTGTTTGTTTATTTAATCATTTGGCTCTGCCAACAAAAATAGTTCCACAAGTGAAGGACACACAATGTACTGCGGTTTAGTTGGCCCAAGATGTAACGGTAATTAGCGGTGTTTAGATCACCTGTGCGGCGGACTGTAATGATTTGTAAGAAGTCCCAGTGCTGTTGTTGCTCTGTATCGACACTGTTGGAATGTTGTCTTATTAAATTACTTGGTTGGAACTAACCAAAAGTGGCAGATTTTTCCTTTAAAGCAAAGAAGATCTCAGCTGCTAAAAATGAAACCAAATTTTTTTTACTTTTAAATAGTCTGAAACTGACAGATACGTGGGGGTAAGTGACAGAGCTGCTTGTGGCTCTGGTGTATGTACAGGTATATTAACACTGAACTAAAAGAAATACAAAGGTCCATCTCTAGCAACACTGGAGACCTTTCAGATCTAGCCCGGGGGGGCAGTGTTGCCAGCCGGCTTGCGCTGCAAGCCGCTCGGAGCCGAACCGAAAAGCAGTGCTGCCGAAATAACCAACACAGCAGTTTTATTGTCGGTTGGATCATTTTTTGGTTATTCATCCAGTTTGAGGTTCGACTGTTATGAGCTGGGATTGGCTCCCACGATACAGGATCAATTACAGAAGATGAAATAATTGGAGGCGGTATTCAAAGACTGGCAGTAGAGCCTGACTGTGTGGGAAAAATAAAGGCAGATGTATCCTCATAAACATGTACATTAATTCTAGTAAA
The DNA here is from genome assembly GCF_900634775.1 of Gouania willdenowi. Lineage (NCBI taxonomy): Eukaryota > Metazoa > Chordata > Actinopteri > Blenniiformes > Gobiesocidae > Gouania > Gouania willdenowi. Next base: position 19,940,118 of record NC_041049.1, on the reverse strand, counting down.
ATACAGCCATATGCCTAATTCAATTTAAAAAGCACTAGTCAGAATATACTGTACTATATTTGAGATTACATATTAGAGGGGTTCACATAAACTCATCACTCTGTGCAAACTTGCACAACTTCAGTTTTACGTTTTTGCTTCACCTCTGTTCTGTTCTGACCATTTATCACCGTAAAGAGTGAGAAAACGTGAATGCAAAGTTGTTACGTGTCTACATCAAAAGTTACTCTGGATACAAGATAAATGTAATGAAGCAGATCAAGAGACCTCAGCATCCTGCATTGGCTAAATATGCCAAACCTCACTGGTTTGTTTCCTCTGTTTAGTCCCTAGATGGGATGTTTATTCACATGCAAATCATCAGAGACCTCAGTTTACAAGCAGACCAGTGATAGCTGCTTTAGTTGACACCAGTTTGAGATTTCACATCTGCTAAACCGAAGCAGAACCTCAAGAACAAAAACAGTTTTAAAAATTGTCAATGGGAAGAGGTACTCTGTGTGTGTTTAAGCTGTCCAAGCCCACAGGTCAGTAGGAATATGGCTGCTCTCCAGGTTAATACAATCCACTGAATGAATGAAGGACAAAGTAATGTAGTGATGACAGAAGTGCAGTACAAAAGAGGAGAGATATTAAAAAATGAGTGAATTGTGAGGATTCTGTGGCACTTTTAACCATAGGACAATGTAAAAATCAAGAGATGGGCTGAGGTGGAATTTTTCTTTTTCAATAATAAATGAGCAAGACATCAAAAAATAAGCCCTTTTTCTTTTTATTCTCTGAACAGGACAATTTTCCACCCACAAAATAGGAATTCACTTCTATGGCCACGTGGAAACCGGATACGACCTTAGAAGTCAGCATACACTTAGAATGATTGTGCAGTCTGGTTCGAACGAGTCACCGGATGGCTGAGTCAGGGCTGAAAATCTTTGAATAAACAGATAACACTGGTGATAAACAGAAGAATGTGAGTAAGAAACTGAAAAAAGACTAAAAATAACTACAAAAAGAAAGAACACAATGAGCAAAGGACAATGATGGAGGTGAGTACAGTCAATCCCACATGGCTGTTCACTGGGATTTCAAAGAATAGTTTACTAAACATTTTATAGTTGGTGTTGCTCTCAGTGAAATGTGTCCTTGAATAAGTTGCAAACTAATAAGTTTGAAAAATTGGTTACTCGACAGTGCACCAGGTATACCCGCAAAACATAGGGAATGAACCTGTACTCTGTGGAAACGAGTAGTCTGTGCCCCCCACCCTCTTGTTTCTACTCAGGTGTGTCTCATATTCCTGTTTACTTTTCTGCATTGTTTATTGTGTACTTTGAACACGTAAGTGATTGGAAACAGTTTTGTCCTTTCCTCAACGTGATCTCTGTCTACGTGCTACTACTCGTTTTGTTATTTAATACATTGGATTTGGTCTGTACTTTTCCTTATCTTTATTTTTATACTTTGTTAGTTTGTTGAATCATGAAATGGACTTTCATTTTCACGTTTGCTTAACTCTGTTCATTTATCTGTGTATCTGGTTCCAAATCTAGCTATACTAAAACCATAAAATGTATTTTAAAGATGAATCAATTGTAAAGTCCAACCGATTAATCATCGGGCCGATTTTGGCATGTCACAGATTAATCAACATTGGTTAATTTGTAATCAATGTTGAACTGATGTTGCATCGCAAAGATTTTTCTACGCGTCTGAGCAGCAGCTGCTCCCCCCCCCCCCCTTACTACTGCAGCAACACAGCTCAACTGAGAGAGAAACAGCATTTTTTTTGCTCCTCCACAGTAAGGTTTGACTTTGTAAAACAACATAACAATCACTTTAGTGCTTAATGACAATGAGGCCATCACAGAAACATGCTGTGAGTGCACGTCAAGGAGAGCGTTCTAGTTTCACTCAACTTTTAAATAGCGTATTATTGGTGTTTTTTGTTTTTTTTAACTGAATATGTTACATGAAATCTTGGGCTGGGCGATATTGACCACAATTCATATTTCCATAACTTTTCTCAAAATCGCGATATATGATAAAAATCTCAATATTTTTATTTCAAATAAATTCTGACCAGAAAGACAAGTCTGGGTTAGATTTGTTGATGCAAAAAGTATCACAGGCACATTTATGAACAAACAGCTGCACATTATGTGACACACTTTTGTCTTTTTCTCCTTTAAGGGACAGCACATGTGAGTGAGTTCTGTAGTGTGGCTTGTTTGGGGTAATGTCTGGGTTAGGACGCACTCAATAATCCATCTAGCTGTGCTTTTCATGTAATTCTGAGAAGTATCAAAAGCAGCAACTCCTAAAACAAGTATTTTAATACAAACTAAGCTATGAAAAGACATATATCAATATAGGCGATATTGTCATTTTATATATCGCCAAAATAGAAAACTCTTGAATCTTGATATATTGCCCAGTCCTAATGAAGTCATGAAATCTTTGTCTGGAGACTTCTGGAGAATGAACGCTATAGCTGTGAATTAAAGAGTGAACCATATATGCATACCTTAAAACATCCCCGTCCCGCTGTGGTCATGCCATAACTCATTCTAAATATTAAGTCTCACTTCCATCATTAATATAAGACTACTACACAGCGTCACACTTCACTTCATGCTGGCATGCAGGATTTACCAGGCTCATAAATTCAAGAGTTAATGTTTTCTTTGAAATAATTTTGAAAATGTTCCAACTAATTTATTATTAATTTACTATAGGGAGACACTGGGAGAAATGCAGTGCACCAGTTCATGGTTTACAGTTTGCCCGTTCATCTTATTTATCAGTGTGTTTACAGTCCTTTTGTTGAAAACTTGACTGTTACTAATTATAGTTCCTTCATTTAAATGTACAGTATATATCTTCTGTATATTAATGTTTTATCAGTTATCAGTATTGGCATCGGCTCCAATAATCCTGAATTGGTTGGGCTCCACTTAATAGGTGGTAAGTGACCAGTGATCATGCTCTGGTTTACATTTAGATTTTTATCATTTTGACCCTGTAGTGATGTCATGAACATTTTAAACCACGAGTACACCTTGTGAAAAGGAACGTTCACTATCAGACCTGTCCATTGTGTGTGGTTGTTCACAAACAAAGGTAGCGACTGCATTGTTTGACCTTTGTGAAAAAGTAGGTGCATTTGAATGTTAGGATTATTCTCCCTCATTACGGTATAAGATTGATGGCAGAATAACTTATGCATACAAGACAGACAGTGCAATGACTAAATTAGGCTTCACCTTATTGCCTTAAAGAGCAAAAAAGATGCATTCCACATCAAGAAGAGTCATTTTTAATGATAAATTCAAATGTTTTTATGTAAATATTGTTCTATTTACATTACAAGTGAGGGGAGCCAGTCCCTCGACAGGCAATTCATGGCATAAGGTGAACACAGATGAGAATCTGAACCTCTGGACGGGTTAAATGATTAGATTCCTGCTCAAACACAACTGTGTGTTTGTGTGTGTCCATAATGACTCTGCTGTCTGCAGAGAGTGGAACACAGGAGGGAATTAGTCATCATTGCATATCAAAGGATCTGCCGTTAGAGAGACAGGGTAGGGTCTTTCTAATGAGAGAGTACTGGTGTGTGTGCTGAAGTGTATGTGAGAGTGTGTGTGTGAGGCCTGTAGCTGGTTCCCAGTTTTATGCATGCTCAGACGCACACCTTCAAAAGCTGTACAGTATAGCTTCTGAATATTGTGAGTTTGTACATACCTGTATGTTTGGGATAAGACAAGCCGATGTACGAACGCAGTTTGATTCATAGCCTATAATGAGAATACCTCAAAGACATGCTCTTAGATGTAGACCAAGTCATAGATACACACTGCCTTGCCAGCTTCTCTGGCAGGCCTTGACGTGACTCTCAGTGAGGCACAGCGTAGGCAGAGGTCCCAAAGAGATGCCAGGGCTTTGTGTGCCATGCTCTATCAATGCCAGCCTATAGCCTCCCATTTTACATTTCCAAATTTCCACAATTCTGTTTCATAGTTTACCCATTTTTGTCAGTGTCATATTTAAATTTACACTTGATTTTACCCTAACTCTAAAAAAATAAGAATAGTTTTGAAAATAATAAAGATAACAATATTGCCACTTCCATCCATTTTCAGACACCATAGAAACCCTACCAGCCACACATGTTCAGAGCACACAATACACCAGGGGCCATGGGACCCACCTACACCTTCACCCATAAATGGATCTAAATCTGACTATGCCCCATATATGTTTACCTTGTTCTCTATTTGCATCGATTCCTTTGTGTAGGTCTGTGTGTGCATGGGGGCTGATTGGCGATGCCCTCTGTGCCATCTGCAACACAACCCCCTCTTACATACACATACACACTCACTCTTCCCACTCATGACAAGGGTGGGCTTAACCATCTGTGTGCCAGTGTGTTCCCACAGTGACAAAGGGGGACTCGAGGGGCTTTGTCACAACACAACACGGCCTGCTGGATATTACTTCTTTTTTGTCGATGGTACTTCTGTAAATGCCAGATGTTTTAAATTCAGAAGTTGCCTTTAAATCAGTTGAGAATGTATTTTAAAAAAAATAGGTGCTGTATGTTGATTGGTTTAGGGCTTGCCATTGCATGTTATTAAAACTGGGCTGGTTTTGATGCAGGATGCCCAGCTATCATAAATGTGAGCGATGCTGTCCATCCAGTTTGGGCCGGTATTATGTGTCCCTTTTGTTTAACCGCATTGAGGGGCGGATTCGATCATATCTGAAATAAAGGGTGGTAAATCAGTTGCTTCCCTAAATCCTTTAGTGACGCAGTTTCTTCACCTTCTGCACGGAATTCACTAAGATTGCAGCAATGATTAGTGCATGTGCAGAACTGGTGCAGACCACCCTTATTTAAACTAGGTTTTTGTACATGTTGTGTTGAACATGGAGGGTGAACATTAGTGCACGGATGTGAAAATGAAAATGTAAAGCAGCAGAATTGGAGTCGTTAGTAGAGGAAACAAATTTAAAAAATGGATGAATTACAGCTGATAGATAGATAGAAAGATACATATTCTTTATGCATCCCGCAGTGGAGAAATGTGTGTGGATGTGACTTTGAATGACAGATGGGTGCATGCACGCGGCTGATCTTGTGCGTGTGTGTGAGACAGTGATCGGCAGAGGAGAGATGGATGCACTTCCAGCTTTCTCTCTCTCTCTCTCTCTCTCACACACACACACCTGGAGCCTTTTTTCATGACTGCTGAGTTTTCTGTCCACATTTACTGCAGCGATGATCTCTGCGTGTGTGTTTGCACCTGCTTGTCAGTTGTACTGTTTACTGGTACTACAACTATCACTGCAAACAGTTCCAGATTTTATGAATCGCATTGCTCCCCCTGCATACATTTATTCACATTTCCTCCTCCCATATTTTTGCTCCTCCTGGGAGATCTGCCTACTATACATATTCATTAGGTGGAAACGCGCTAAATAGATTGAGGGCGGCGTATTGGGAAGCGCAGCGGTGGCGCACTCCTGATTTCCTGGGCTTTAGTTTTGTTTGCTTGTATGTATGTATCTATGTATGGGCTTGAGTTATGTTTTCACACGTTTTAATACCACTATACCTTTAGTGAATCCACCCTTGAATGTATTAATAAGTAAAGTTGACTTCTTTTTTTGCAAACATTTGTAGCACCTTTATGCCACCATTGTTGTGTTTGTTTATAAAATCGAGACTGGATGAGAAAAAAGAACAATACATCCTCATTTATTTCGCTTTATACTACAGGTGTGAAAATAGCTTCAGACACACAGCAACGTGTGAAAAGCCTTATCTGTTCAGCCCACCTCAACTTCTAAATTAGACCATCTGAAAAGAACCACTTCAAACTTTACTTATCTCTTCGCCCTTCTTTCTTCTGTGCATCTCCCATTTTGGCATCATTTATGACTTTTCAACGTTGTTATGGTTTTACATGAACAAAAAGGAAGGGCCAAACAGGTAGCTGAGATACTTGTCCGGATGTCCTCTTGTACTTACGCCCCATAGATAAAACACACACATCCTTTTTTTGTGTCTTTTTTTCACAGTCACAAATAGCTTTGATGATGAAAAAGCAAAACTCTTCCTCATCAAACCTCACACCCAGTCTGTCATGCGATAAAATGTATTTCTCCAGCTGCAACAGAAAATGAAAGTGGATTATTTAGTTTAAGAAAAAAAGACAGAATTAAATTAAAACTAGTAGGCGTTATTGTTAAGCGGGGAACATTGGGGGGCTTAAAAATATAGGCTCAGCATAGCCCTCAGGCGGTGGATCGCACAATCTCCACTCCTCTTGTTCTCACCAATGGACTTACTCAGGCACACACACGCACATACACCAACATATATAGTAACAGCCTTCCAGGACCACAAAGCCTGTGTAGAAAATCAGGAAATCATTTCCTCTTCACTCCTGATTTCCCTATGCTCTCTGTTCTTCTATTCTCAGTCGTGCCCCTTCTCCCTCAGAGCAAGTATACAGGGGGCTGCCAGGCCACATCAATCCAAGGCTGAGCTCGCGCCTTGACGTGAAGAAACATAAAGTGAAGAGATTTGGTGCATAAACATGTCCTCTTAAAAAAGCAGAAGGAGATGAAGGAGTGGCTTTAGTGAAAAGAGGAGAAGGAAACAGTGCCAAATCCCACGTCTCAGGCTCAGGCCCAAGGAGGCAACATCCTGACAGCTTTGAGGTGAAGGAGAAGGTGGGTGTTTGGGAACGTTTAGAGGAAAAATAAAGATTGGGGGGAGATTTATCAGCTGAGGTTGAAGAAGGGCTGTTCTGTTTTTGAGGATAAATAAGCAGAATAATAACTTTACTATTTCTAGCTAGTTCTTATTAGACCTTTAAACAGCAGACATGTTCCAAATATCTGCCGCGTAGGATGTCGAACATTGTCTTTGTAGCCTGATAGTTTGGACAATATGACCAATTGACCAAAACTTGTGAAAACCACTGCCTTACATCATGGTTACATTATAGTTAACACAGATAGTTGAACAGAAATGCTACCCTGAAAATAGCTGTTACAGTAATAATTGATCCTTACATGTTCTGAAATGAAAATAGAATGTGCACATGGTAACAGTGTGTATGTAAACAGTCATTTGAACTAATTCCATTTGGACGGATTTACTCAAAACTTGAATGCCTTATGCAAATGCATTGGCAGTCGGGGTGATATCAATTTGATTTCAGCAAAAAAAAATATTGGATTATATTGGCCAGTATCTAAAATCTCCAATATAAGCACTACGAGCAGCTGTTCACTCCAGACCTGCTCCAGCACTTCTATCCAGTAGCGCCTGGTACTAGCATGCAGAGCCCCCTACTAATGACCACTAGGGTTGGGTAGGCACGTTGCAAATCGAGACCACCAATGACAATTTCATATGTTTCTGCTGGCAAGTGTTAATTCACTTCAAATCAACTTTATTTGTATAAAGAAATTTACAACAAAGTCATCTCAATGCGCTTATCAAAATCTAAAATTCATAATAAGAAAGAAAAAACCCAACAAGATCCACATGAACAAGTATTTAGCCATTTAACAAAATCAGCATTGAAGAAACATAAATAATTATTTAATATAGCCTCATACTCTCCCAACAAGATATATCTCATGACACGGCAGCGCATTCGTTGTTTGTGTTGGAAACACAGAAACATGGAGAAAATGACAACAACAACAACTCGGAACAGCCTCAGTGAGGCGTATCCACAAGGCCAATCCTTGTTTTGTACCATTCACTGTGAAAAGTATGAAGCATTTTCTGACCTTATCTTTGCTGAAGGTCTGGTAACTCAGTTGTTGGTCTCCCATCTTTTAAAAGCTGTCGTTTTTCCTCAAAAGAAAGTTTCTCTATCGTCTCTCTCATTCTGCCTGTAGTGTTATCCAGCCCACTCGCTAGAGCAAGAGAGAATGGTCACATGGGATCAATTCACTAATGTATTGTGAACGTACGTATAGCATTTTGCATAGCGCGGTTACGTCCAAAGGCAGCGTAGAGAGCTGCCTTCGGACGTAAATGGTTGTCATCTTGGGGAACTGACTGCGCATGCGCAAACACGTAAAAACACGCTATGAGAACAGAGGCAGAGCAGCAATGTGCTTTTGGGAAGGGGCGTGGCCTCCTCCTGCCTTACAGCAGAGTGAAACGGCAGCCGTTCCAGGAAATAGCGCTGTTTAGTAATTTGGGCTATGAAACGCACAAAATGCGGATACTTTCAAACTTATAGGTACTGTAAACTATTGGAAATGGAAAAATAAATAGTTTATAATTATATTGTAATTAAAACAAATATTCAAAATATCAATTCACCCGTGGGTAGGCACTGCCTACCTTGCCTACCCTGACGGCACATCACTGCTACTAATGTATTTTTATCGAAAATGAAAGTTTCATTCACACACAGCGACACAAGAATTAAGATAGCTAATGGTGAACTGGAGACATTGGCACTACCTCTCGTATTCAAATGAAGGATGAAACCAATTTGTTAAATTTGTGTAATTTTACTAGAGCCCATCCAATGATGTGTGATTGCAAATGTTGCAACTATTTGCATTATTCTGGATGATTGACAGCATTTTCAACACTCGCAGAGAGAGTTATTTAGGTAATCCTACGTGCCAATAGAGGACAGTAGGTAGTAAAGTAAAGATGCTTTGTTTTAAAATACTTAGTCTGCCACAGCACTTCCCCTCTGCTGGAGTGTATCTCCATACATAATGAATGCATAATTGACAAGTAGTTTAAAGTTATTTCGGAACCCTTACATTTTCCAATTTTGAGTGACATAGCCATTTCTTTTGTAAACATAAATCTATGTGTGTGTGGCGAGGGGGTTGTTGGGGTGAATAAAATGTAATTTCATTAGTATGCCTATAAGTCCAAAAAGTATGAATAGATAATAGTTATTTTGTTGTATTGATTTAAAGAAAATTGGAATTGCTAAACCTTGTTACGGTTTTTGTTCCTTTGTCATCTTTGTTGTTGTAAATGATTTACTTCTTATTTATCTTCTCAGGCTAGTGTTTCATTAACCCTGCTGTGACATAGACTCCCTTTCATTCACTTAATGGATTGTCGGCTTCAGCCGCTCACTCACTCACTCACTCACTCACTCACTCACTCACTCACTCACTCACTCACTCACTCACTCACTCACTCACTCACTCACAGCACCAAGGATTACTAATAAAGAAGTGACACCAGAAACAGTCTATTTTCCTTCAGCCATAATTACTGGCTTGGTGTTTTCAAGGAGAGGAGCTAATTAGTATTGAGTTAAGATTTGCACAAAGAATACACAATCGGTAATTAATTTCCCATGCAGCCATTGTTGTCGAGAAAAACAGCTTTGTTTGCAGTGCGTTGTTTGTTAGAGCATTGCACTCACTGGTGGGACACAGCAGGAAAAACATGCTTACAAACTCACCGTATACGCATCTCGTAACATCAGGATATGAAATGAGACTGACTCCTTCTGAGATATCAAGTGATAAAGTGAAAGGTATATCACTGATGAAAGTTACAAACTTCCCTTAAGAATATGTCTGTGGAGTGTATGTAATGTTCGGGGCAAGATGGTGAGCAACATTGCACCCCAATTTGAAATTTCTGGCTTGTTTACATGGAAAATGTTCTGTTCCTCCCTCCCTTGCTATTCCACATTTTGTTAAATGTCAGCGCCAAAAGGATGAGTTGGATTTTTCTCGCCTTATGACTCATAAGGAGGAAACTCCACCTCCTGACAATCCTGGCTCCTCCTAACCTACATAAGAATGTGAGCTCCTTGCTCAACACCCCACAGTGATGGCCTAGGTAGGGAGAATCGAACTAGTGACCCTCTGATTACACGACCGGTCCCTTAACCACTAGGCCACCACTTCTCTTTATCCACAGTTAATATATTTACGTTCAGTTAATGAATTATCCACTACCATTGTACCACAGGACATTCCAAGTGTTGATGTGTATTGTGGATCAACAAAAGATAAAACTTTATTTTATCTTACTAATCAAAATGATTTTTCAAAAAGAAGCCTACACATGGACAAAATTTAGACTGCAACTAGACAAGCGTTCATTTTACAAATTAAATACCTTCAAAAGTGAAATTAAATAAATGAAGTAAAATTGAAACCTCAGTTTACACTATCAGCTGAAATGTGTAAAATAGACAAGGATTCAGTCAGGACTAGTGTCACATTTGTACTTGGAATTTCCCTCAACCTTAAAATGTGGAGTATTTTTCTTCACATCACTGCCAACCCCAGACGTGTGTGGGGTTAAGTGTGGTACAGAGTGTCATTTGTGCACCTTTCTCCTGGTCTGTGTGTTTACCTGCCCATTTATCTGTTCTGCTTTTCTGCTTGTGAGAGGATTGATATCTTCAGGGTGGTAAAATAGTCACATCGAGATAAAGAGAAAGACTTGCTCGTGAGTAAATGAACACACGTCTATAGCCATCTCGCTGCATGTGGCAGTAACTCAGGAGGGATGGTGAATGTATAAATGTGCGTGTGTGAGCTGTGTGGATGACAGCGGCCAGAGCCCCTGCCTGTATTAAGAGAGCCCTGGCAGAAAGAGATAGCAACTCTATCTTAATAGCTTCTGCCGCCTGCCACTCAGTCTTCAGACGGACTCCTTCGCCCGCATGTGTCTTCCCACGATAAAGCCACTTCACAGGGGTTTACACCTCTCCGTGTTAGCCTCTTCTTGCTCTTCCTCCTCTCCTCCTGGAAAGATGAGAGTGAGAAGAAAAGGTGCCAGAAGTATGGATATAGGAACCCTTAGATTGAGAAAGAGAGAGGGAGAGAGAGAAGGAGAACTTCACCTAAAGCCTTAATGCAGCCAATGAAATTACTTCATTTTTAAAACACATTTTTTAATCACCAGCTTTAGGCAAACACGTCAATGTACAAAACATGATGATTAGCACTCAACTAGCTCTTTGCCTACTTTACCTGGAGAAGGAGTACATTCCCAAAGAGGTCAGCAGAGCATTGTACAGCTGATTGATGTAACCATGCAGCGAGATACATCCAGGTGTACCTCAATAATCAATGACAATTTGATCGCCCTCAAAATATGTGACTGTATCGTCATGCTTTATGCTTTCTTTAGACTTTATCACTTGTCCCTAAGATGAGCAGCTTTCCTAACTGATTGATGATGTAGTTTGATCCACTTTGGAAGTGTAGTGTGAAAAAACTGAGCCAAATGGAGGTGTGAACATTTTACCAGTTCCCACCAAAAAGAACTGAGTGCCTATCCTGGAGCGAAAGTAGAGCAGCTCTGGAAGCTTTAGGTGTACGTTATTGGAATAGGCATGATTTGATTATGAGATTCACAACTGCCTCAGAAAAGAACAAGTGTGTACTTTTTACTACTTCACGACACAGACTTCACACTTTCCTCATTTGCAATGACAAAGGTGGATCGAAACCTGTACTCTCACTTTCAATCCAGGCCAAGGCTATGCATGTTTGACACCTAAAGTCCGTAATTTTTTTCTTGTGTGAGCCTCGCAGCACGGCTGGGTTAAAACTCTTGCTCACCCATACACAGTAACGTACACAACAACTAAACATATGCACCGTGCGCACATCCCTGCTCATTCAATCTCAACATTTGTGCGTGCTTATTATTCTTAAAATAGATTAAAAAAACAGAAAGAGTCATTAAAGTATGAGCCATGTTTTCAGACTTAGCGCTGCTACCACCTTACGCAGACAAAAGTCTTATGCTGCGTTCTCACCAAATGCGTTTCGGGCGTCAAAATTGTGCCTCACGCCCGTAGTTGGACACTTGTGCTTATTGAATTAGACTCTTGTCACCAGTGTCCCTTCCAAACAAGTTTGGAATGGAGTGCGTTGAGCGTGTATAGGGGAGGGGCGTCTCTGATGTTCATACAATGGATGATATAGTGGTGATCAGTTACGTTCATAATTCACCCAGTGACTGTGAAGTGGTAGGGAACATTATTGTGTTGAGAAGGCGGTGTTTCTGGTCGGATGTATTTTGGTGTGACTCAGTGTGTACACTGTGATGCCAGAGGGCTGTAGAGAAGTGTGGTGAATGGAGAATAAAGTTTGGAGTTCCTTGCTGAGCACGCCGCCTCCGACTCCTGTTCATCGGCTCTACATTATCGAGAGAGTCGCTTGGCCTGGCATCTCCAGAGCTGCGCTCGGACAAGAGTCACTTTCAGCGCTACTTCCGTCTCTCCCGTGCGCAGTTTGACGACCTATTGACCCACATCGGCCCTCGCATCCCCTACCAGTACACCAACTACAAGCGCCTTATTCCAGCAGAAGAGCACATGTCCATCTGTCCCCAGTTAGTGTTTTTTTTCTTCATTATTCTGAATTTGTCAAGGTTGGGGAAAGCTCCTGATTGGTCGACGCGCCGCAATATGCCCCAAAAGTTCAACAATCCAAACTCTAGCTTTGGCTCCATTGGAGTCGCCGGATGCACGTCAAAAGCTTGAAATCTCAAAACGTGCAGCATCCGCCGCTCGTAAAGCCTCAGAACATGCCGCACAGGAACCGCGGGATGTGCAGCAGGACCTCTCGGCGCTCCTAGAGACGCATACTGCATATATTGTCTATGTAAACCTGACCGTTTTGACGCGTTTGGTTTGAACGTGCCATAATAAAGTTGCATCATGCGTATGTCCTATATCAGGGGTGTAAAAGTCATTTCAGCTCAGGGGCCAAATACGGAGCAGTTGGATCTCAAGTGGGCCGCAGATTTTGTGCAAGAAAATCAGTTATTTGTAACATTATTGTGCCCTAGTTTGCACTTCTACGTATACATAAAATACAAAATACGTAAGAAACTGACAATATCCAAGCAATAAGTGAAAAATATCAGTCCCAACAGGATTTTGTCTTTAAATTTCCTAGATTTTGTGACCAATTTCAATTTGATTAAGAGAAATGTTATGTAATAATTTTAGGAAAGTTAAAGAATTCTGTAAGAATTTTGAGTTGCTGCAATCGTGCGTCATAAGCACCAGGAAAACTGAGCCCCTGCAAATATTGTTCGAGTTTCATTTACACAATGTTTTTTGTTTTCTCTGTTATTTTTATTTTCTTCTGCGGGTCGACTTGGATCCTCCAAAAGGGCTGGATTGGCCCCCGGGCCATAAGTTTGACACGTGTCCTATATGAACATGGCGTATGTATAGGATGAAACTTTGCTGGGCTCAGGTTAGTGGGAGCACGCCATCAGTGAAGGCCAGCAGGGGTTTTATTCCTGTGTCATACACAGCAAAGCCTGTAATGCCAATGTGAATGCGCCTTTAGGACTTTATTTTAGCATCATGAAATGGATACCGACCTGACTTCTGGTCTTGTCTATTTCTCATTGTAGTTTGACATAAACACAAGAAAAACCCTTCAAGAGGGGGATAAAAAACAAAACTCACAAATTAGAGCAAAAGCACCTGTCACAAGATGGGATGGGCCTGGATTATAGTTTGCATGTTACTCATTCACTTTACTTGTGAAACGGACAACATTCTGACATCTTTGGTCAAAATGAGGCCCTAAGAAATTGTCAGAACTTAACAAGCACTCTCCACGAAAGATTAAAAAGTTTTGTGTGACTAGTATCAGTGCAATCTCAGGTTATTTCTAAGAGTTTTGATTGATTACTTATAGTTTCTATATCACAATGATGTTGTAGATGTAAAAAGCGCTCTATAAATAAAGCTTCAGGCATTTATGTGATGGCCACACCTGTGATTATCAAAATTGTGTTACTTCTTCTCTCAGTTTGTTAAGGCACCAAGGCCAAGCAGTGACTCAAGAAACCAACCTGTGGTGCAGGTTGGGATACAGAGACAGGTTAAATCTTCTGTAGCCAGTTCTTCTTGATTGCTGTTATTATCACAACTTGGGTTTGTATGGATTAGCTTTGTGTATGGTTTAGTATTTGACTCGTTCCAACCCTCCCCTGTCGTAACCCACAATCCAGCCACCATCCCCACCTCCACACTCTATCCTGACAGGTATTACAGTTTATCTTTGGGAAATTGACATTTAAAAAAAAAAAAACTGAAATCAATGTTTCAAATCCTAATGAAGTATTTTCATGCAAAGACAATGTAAAATCTGAACTGAATATACTCAAAATATTTTTTGGGACTGCTACTCCTGATGTTCAATTGCCGTGATCATCTCTCTTTCACAAATGAACTGTTGACAATATCTCTTTTCAGACACATAGTCGTGATTGAAAAATCCATCAAATATTGTAGGAACTCATCTTGAAACTTTGATTTAGAGCAATCCATCTCACCAATATTCAACACACTCTAGTACACTCTTTTCTCTCCTATTTAAATGCAAACCATGTCATTTTCAAGCAAACCTTTGTTCCCCTACACTATTGGGTCCAATGTTTGCTACTTTATATTTGCATGTGATGAATATTTGTGAATATGTGCATGTATTGATGTGTGTGTGTGTGTGTGTGTGTGTGTGTGTGTGTGTGTGTGTGTGTGTGTGTGTGTGTGTGTGTGGCATGGGGATCCATTCTAAATTCATGTGCACCAGTTCATCGCACGTGTACCTGCCTGCCTAACTTTCACTAAACTTGCCGAATTAAAGTAGTTAGGTGTAGCGGCAGGTGTGGCGTGAGTGAAGCCACAGTGGTCAGGCGCGCTTCACTACCACCGACGTGTAAACACTTAGGCATGCAGGTTTGTAAGCTTGTGTGAGTGTTGAGTATGTGGATCCATATAATAGAATGGATTCACCCCCCATACTCAACACTCACACAAGCTTATGGACCTGCATGCGTTTACACGCCTAAGCGCCTTGTGTGTGTGTGTGTGTGTGTGACTTTTGTAACGGTTTACTTACTGTCTCTCACTGCCTTTGTTAATGTTCGACCACTAATGCACTACAGCTGCTGCTGACCAAGAGGCCTCCCTTCGTTTTTATTGACACAGATTCCATAATGTTGTATTTCTTGTGAGTAAATGATTATGTTTGCTTTTCTAACTCAAAACTGTGTAGTTATCGTTAAAACTGTTCTTCCTGAATATGGATTTCATGGATACTTCTCACTGTCTGAAAACATGTACGTTAGCTTGATTTGTATCTTTGAAGTGAAAATGTGCCCCATTTAGGGCATACCTTTCCTTTATCTTGTGGCACTAAAGAAGGGATGGGCAACTTCTACTACAGCAGGGGCAACAAAAATGTGATTGTCTAATCTGAGGGCCACATTATCAACATTCATGTTTGTTGTCTTTTTGTTTTTTTAGAATAATTGTTTGTGTTCTTGCTATTTTTATTTTGTGTGTTCTTGTTGTTATTTTGTATATTTTTCTTTCACTTAAATTTTTTTTTTGATTTGTGCCTAATTAGAGTTTTTTCTGTATTTTTGTCATTTTGGTTTCCCAGAGAGACTGGTGCAGGTTATTCCAGAGTCTGGAGGCCACAGCCTGGAACGCCAGGTCTCCTCAGGTTTTAAATTTAGTTTTCTGGATCTTTAGGAGACCTTGGTCTGAAGACCAAAGACTGCGCCCTGAAGTGTAGGGTGGAGCAGGGATAGTTTGTGAGTAATATAGCATATGTGAGTGCTGTGTGTTTATGTTTGTGAGCTATGTATTGTATGTAGTAGTTGAGAAGAGAGCTCTCTGTCACTACCGGCACTGACCGGCTGTCTGAGTGGGCGTGTCTTACTACATCACGAGTAATGCCCATAATCAAGGCATTTTTTGAATTTCCCTCCTAGTGGCAGGTCAGCAGAAAGCATAGGTTTAGTAACTCTTTAAAGGGGACATATCATGGTTTTAAATCCTTCCTTTTTATATATAAATCATACAGTTGTGGTCTATATAAAGCTGAACTGCAATACTTGGGTCTGAATTCCTCATTATTATAGCTCCACAGGCCCCTTTTCTACCCCTTTTCTGATGTGCTTCTGAGAGCAACTCGTTTTGGTGTGGTCTCTTTAAATGCAAATGAGACACTTCATACCCCGCCCCCTCTCCAGGTTGCAGAGGTGACACTCGGTTCAACTCCACCCTGTTCGGCCATTTTTGTAGTTTGATAGAAGAGATATGGCTATGTAGCGGCGCATAAACTTTTTATTCAGAGGTTATTTACAAAATGTCAACAACAGAAGACTTGTTCATCCAGCCTTACATGTTCCAGCCAGAGGCGGACCCAGCGGAGCGAGATGAAAATGAAGATGATGAACCTGCAGAACCCTAACAAGTGAGCTAACACAAGCACCTAGCTAACGCTAGCGCCGAGCTAACGTCACGAAATGCATTTTAATACAGTCTTTTCAAAGACAAAAACGGCAAAATGAAATGACTAATGAAAACTTTAGACTTAAATTAAATCACGTAGACCATATCATCAAGGATCTAAAACGAGCACACAGCGCTAACATATGAAGTCTGAAGACGGTGCAACTGCTAATGCTAACAAAACAATGACAGGGACGTCTTATCATCACACTTTTTAGCGTTATTTACAGCTTACCGAAGTGCTCTGTTCGTCGTCTCCAAAGATAGAAGGAATTGAACCCTCAATCAGACAAAGACTTTCGGCAAATCCTTCTTTATACTGGCGGAGGTTGCTGAAGCAGTCATCCTTGAAGTGCTTCGCACACACAAAAATGACCTTACCCACAGATGTGGGTATATTTCTGTGAAAAATAAAACTCAACCAGGCACTTTGAAAAGGTTCTGATGCTGGGAGACGGTGTAATGAAGCGTGTGGGTTACTACATCCAACAACCAAACATTTTGACTTATCATCTCGTAACGTCGGCATCCTTGAGCTTGGACTTTAAAATCGCAGCGAGAAATAAAAATGGCGGATTGCTCGGAAGTGTTGGGCCTGGAGTTGATGTCCTAATTTGGCAGTTCCGCTGCAAATATTGTGATGTAATAGTTCAAAAAACGTAATAGAGAATAGAAAAATCGAAACAGATTGAAAAATATGACCAAAACAGAATATAAAGATATCTACGGAGCACCTGAAGAGACTAATTTGAACTTTTCTTTACTTCTAAACACTCTAAATATACAACAAAATGCATTTAAGGGCTAAAAAAGTGGATTTAGCACGATATGGTTTCTTTTTGTGTCTGTCATCATTTTGTGTTTCATGTGTCATTTTGTGCTTTTGTTTAATCTTTTTGTATGTTTTTGTAGTTATTGTTGACATTTTGTGCATTTTACTTTTGTTTTGTGTGTATTTTGAGTTATTTTTGTGTTATGTTGCTTCATTTATTTATTGATTTATTTAACAGGGACAGTGTAACTTAACATAAATACAGAAGATGTACCAGATTTAGCCAGAAGCCTCCTGTTGGCAAAATATCCTTAGCTGCTTTTGAGTTCCTTTAAGAAGTAAACTCAAGTTACGCCATTGTTTAGTGACTACGGCAAACATTTTTACAGATCCTTCTATCCTCAAACTGTGATGTATTTTAGCATCATTCTTTATTATTATTATTATTGTTATTATGCTATAATAATGTGATTTATCATGTTTATTCCAGAAAACACTCATTGCCACAACAACTATTGTATGAATGATGAGGACATGACCAGGTATCCAAAACATGACAAACAACTCATCCTTACTTGGAGGGAGAGAAGTACAGTATAACAATATCGGTGCTTTGACCAACTACTGCCGACTCAGCTGAAAGCCAATTATATTTTGATAATGCACAAATGAGATTATTGCTGCTTTTACAGGGATAAATGTAGTTTTCAAACATAGCTCAATTCAGCAAGAACTACATTCACTTATTTGGATCAAAAATTAGATAAGGACAATGGGGAATTAATGTGACAAATTCTAGTTGATGTTGACATGTTCATATTGCTGTCTAGAGGAACTGAGAAAGTTGATATTAACATTAACTAGAGTAGACCCTCCAGGAATTTGTAATATTGTGATCGCAACTATTAATGAGAATGAATCCTGCGCAACGCCGAAATGATGCCCAATCACTGCAACATTTCCGTAACTTTGACCAATCTGACAAAGCCGAGTGTATCACAACAGCCACCACGACTCTACAGACAGGTGTTAATAGTTGTGGTTCTGGTCGATTCAGTTGGTTGTTAAATTGGTTTTGATAAAGCTTGCAAACCAAATTAACTACAGGTACTGTTTAGAACGGCAGCAGTGACCAATATCGTTGGTGCTCGCAAACCCTGGTGGTATCTCCAAGCACAAATTTACAAATCGAATGTGACATGTGACTTTTCTCTATTAAGAGAATAGCAAAAATCACAGAACACATCCAATCTAGAGACTTGATATTGATAGGCCTCTAGATACACAATACACAAATCGCAAATGTGTATTG
Source organism: Gouania willdenowi (assembly GCF_900634775.1). NCBI lineage: Eukaryota > Metazoa > Chordata > Actinopteri > Blenniiformes > Gobiesocidae > Gouania > Gouania willdenowi. The sequence continues at coordinate 19,921,712 of NC_041049.1, read as the reverse complement.
TGATTTGTGTATCGCAATACACGTTTGCAAGTTATTGTGCTACAATAGTGTATACTCAAAAATGTTAAATGTGTAAACTGATCCATTTTTGGTAGCTAATATTCAGTTCTCATTGTATCATATATTTATAATTTATGCTCTGTATTATTTAACACATTTGTGAGGATTTGGTTGTCATGTGCACTGCAGTAAACGTTCCCCTTTCAAAGTTTCAATCTTGCACCAAGGTGATTCTTACAGAAAGCGTACCATGTATTTATTTTAGGGTTTTTGTTTTTACTGCTAAAACTTAAACCACCACTTATTCTCTGTTAAATATTTTCTACACTGAAAATATTTGCAATGTGATGGGAATTATCTATATCTTGCTAAATTGTTATGAAAGAATCCAAAGACAATCAGTTTTGTTTTTTATTTTTTGCAAATTCACATCTTTATGCAAAGTAATGGAAAGCAATAAAGCCTTAGAATACCACAAGTTTTTCCCCAATTTTTTGGTGAAAAATCTGGTGTTTTAGGCTGCCACAATCATAGAAATTGGCTACACAAGGCTATGATATGAATGAGCGTACATTTGCTTAGACAAATGTTATTACTTTTATTTCAATTTACTTAATAACTTGTAATAATTCAAGTGTTATAATGTTGAACAGAAGTGCAAGCTCAAATGTTGTAATAACCTTAACTTAAATTGATATTTTCTGTCCAAAAAATTATAATTATGGATTAAAAGCATAAATTATTCACAGCAAAGTCATCGTGGTGGAGGTAAGCTAAGACCGTACCCGTAGCAGCCCTAGAGCATTCAGCATATTTTCACCAACAGTCTACTCTGACTGCCTCCAAACTCATTCATATATGCAACATTTATTCCTGACAATATGGGTAAATAATCCTGCCCACAGAGATTTGGCGAGGACGCAGTAATATTCTTTGGTTTTTGGATGATCTGTACAAATTTGTGAGATCCAATCAACGACCAGTAGTGTTTTGTCAATAAGGGAATACTATAGAGAACTTACAATTTCTCATATGGAGACTTATGTCTTTTATGAACTAGTTAAATATTTACACGATGTACATTTCTGAAATATATTTTATACAAATTTATTACAAAAATCACAAAGCTGAGAATGTGTTAATGGCTCACAAAAATGGAAATTAGTATTATATTATGATGTCATTTAACAAGAGATGGAATGTCTTTTACATTTACTGAACTACTGTATATTCATTTTATAAATTCAGCCACTCATTCATCCTGTATACCTGCTTATCCTTTACTTGCTCAGTGGAAATAAGACTCCAGCTGAACTAAGGCACAAAGCAGGGTGCACCTTTTACAGAGCGCCAGTCTGGGCGCGCGCACACACACACACACACACTCTGACTCCTCAAGGCCCTTTAGAAACTCCTCTAAAGCTAAGACACATGTTGTTGGAGTGTAAAAGGAAACTGGACGACCTGAAGTAAACACACATACTGTGAGGCAGCAAAGCTCACTATCAGCGTTAAAGCTTTCATTTGTAATAAACTTATGAGGGTTTTTAATCTTCTTCCAGAGGAAGTGAATAAATGTGTGACAACCTGTTTGCACAAAGAAAGCCTTGATAACATCTGGGGTTTTTTTTTGTTTGTTCCAAATGTGGAGAGGTCTGTGTTTGTGACCCTACAGACTGACATTCTGACTTTTGTCCCCTGTGACCTGAACATAGATTTATAGTTTGATTCTCCACTTTAATCACCTGATGTAAGGAACTATTTCTTTCTTCCCTCCTGTATAGCACTGCACTTGATCAATCCTCTAATTGTAAATTACCCACCACACAGCAATATGTATTTGTGGATTAACTGCAAACTGTCTCATGTGAAACCTGCACAAAGCTTGTTTTTTTCCGAGGCAACAGAAGATTTTCTAAACTTACCTCTACTTGTCTTGTCAAATAAGCTGAGGGCACACTGCATTACTGTACAGCAGGCTTGTGCACATAAGGTACAGTGTCAAGACTCAACTCACATGTATGCCTGCATGTGTGTCAGTCTCTGTGTATCTTAAAGAACCACAAAAATGTGGCAGTCTGTCAGCTACGCTTTCCTCAGCGCCCTCCGTAACAATAGCTGGATTGGTCGTTTGTGTGACACATAGACCACACACCCTTAATAGTGAGTGACAGCTCTAAGGGCCGGAAGCTGCACATGCTAACAGCACACACACACGTGCGCACAGGCACACACGCACCTGAGGACACAATGGTTTTACAGTAAGGGGATCAGTCAGGCTGCATATGCATATTGTGTTATTTGTGTACATGGAAGTGCTCATTCATGCATGTCAGCTCAAACATATGTTCTGTTGAAAGTGTTCAGCTGTCCTCCTGTAAGCAAAATCAAACAATCAAATGCATGTATGTATTTCAACACATCAAGAGAAGATAAAGAAGCAATGACATAGACAACAACATTCCTGAACATAACAAAATAGGTGTCATTTGCTGTCCTGTAATGGGCCATTCATTTATTTCCACAACTTGTCCCTTTAGTGTCTTCTTGTCTGCGCATTTGAACTATTTGTCTTACTTTGGAACCATGGGCTTGTTACAGTTGAAGAATCACATGACAGCCTCACCTGCCTCACACAGTGGAGCTAATGGCTCACAGAAAGATACAGGAACAGCAGGTTTTTAACCAATTAGGTACAGATGAATTCAAAGCCCAGTGGGAAATGTTTATGTTCAGCTGTACTGTAAAGCTTCGTGAGGTTAGTATCTAGGAGTTTTTAACATATTGTCCTGGCTGAGCAGGTTGGCAGTGATTCACTGTGTGGTTGTTTAAGAATCAGCCACATGTAGATGATTTAAGGGAAGAACCAGAGAAGTCTGTGAGGCTGCTTTCACACCGGTATAGTCCTGGACTCAGGCCGAATAGGTGGACAACAGCTGATCATTTTCTCACCTTGATTTCTTTTCACAGCCTCCGATGCAGTTGCATGAGCTAGTTGCTTGGGGGCACTGTTACTGGAGTAGAGACTACTCTCTGCAGACAAACAAATTGCTCTGCTTTTGGTGGTTTGGATGTTTTGATTTGTGCTGTAGCCGACCCTCACTTTTTTCTTCTTCAGAAACATTTTTTACAGATTTTTAAACTATGTCACAGCAGAGGTTCCCTCAAATACTGTAAAACAATTCAAGTGCATTTACAGCTTGTAACCCACAATTATAATTTATTAGATAAAATCATAGTGTATGCCTCATAGACCAATAAATTGAACATCAAAAGGAAAAAGTTTGAAATTGCTACTTGAAAGTTTGTACTGTACACACCCTCTTATTGATATTGTTGGAAAAGTTTCAGGCAGTGCATTGTGGGATGTGGAGTCCCGTAAATGGATGCATAGAAGTGCTTTTCCTTCATTCTTACATGTTGTTTCTTGAGATTTGTTGCGAGAAAAGGGAGGATAGTGATTTTGCTTTAGTCTGTTCCCAGTATTTCATGTGATATCACTCTGTGTCTGAATCCTGATCCTTTTGTGTAAACCTTTGATTTGCCTCAACTTCCACTCTGTGAAAAACACCAAAAATGTGTTGGGAAGTCACTTTGACAGAGTTTGTATGAGGGCACTGTACAAATGAAGTAAAAATACTTGTATGCATTCATCTATGGGACTCCACATCCCACAATGCAATGCGTAAAACTTTTCCAAAAATGTCAATAAGAGACCGTTTACAGTGGAAAGCAAACAAAATATTTCAAGTTTCTCTTTTTTTTTTGTAGTAAATAATGTACGATTCATTGATCTATGAAGCACACATTACGATTATATCTGATTTATTATCATGGGCAGCAGCAGCTTTAGCTAATGTTGTGTGAAGCTGATTCTCAGTTTATGACCTGAGATTGTGTGTGTGTGTGTGTGTGTGTGTGTGTGTGTGTGTGTGTGTGTGTGTGTGTGTGTGTGTGTGTGTGTGTGTGTGTGTGTGTGTGTGTGTGTGTGTGTGTGTGTGCGTGAGTGCGCGTGAGCCAGAGAGACAAATTGAAGAAACAGGGCAGCATTGCTGTATATTTACACCAAAGGGTTGATGAGCCCTCTGGTCATATGGCCCCTCCCCTCTGCTTGTACACTCTGCTGGCACACACACACACACACACACACACACAGAGAGAAAGAGAGAGAGGGAGAGCGGCTGCTGGCCCTTTAAGAGCTGAGCCCAGATCTCACAGTTTACTGTGAGGGAGGGAGAAGAGGAGGGACAGAGAGAGGGCGAGAGGAGAGAGAGAGAGAGAGAGGGGGAGAGACGAGAGAGGAGAGAGAGAGAGAGGGTGGCGTGTGAGGCTGAAAGTGTTGTGAGTAGAAAGAGAGAGAGGGACACGCACACACTAGGAGAGAGAGAGAGAGAGACGAGAGTGATCGAGAGAGAGAGAGAGAGAGAGAGAGAGAGTCAACAGTGTGTGTGAGAGGGTGAAGGATCACTTCTTTCCCGTCTTGTTTTGGGGAGACTATCCTTGTTCATCTGAGCATTGTGGGACTGTTTTATGTTGTTGTTGTCGAGAGAGACGGACCCTTACTCCAGCATGCTCACTGAGCCTGAGCTACCTCAGGAGTGTAACAGGTACGTGTAGCTTTGAGACACACACACACACACACACACCCACACTGACACACTCCCATATGGATAAACAGAGACAGCGGACAGGACAGAGCCGGGCACAGATCAGAGGAGGATCATCTAAAGATGTACTGTATATGTTAAGGAAGACTCGGATCTGTGTGTTGATGCCTGTGTGTGGTTGCCAGTGTGCATGTGTTGAGCAACAGTGTGAGCGAGTTGACTGAGTTTGTGTGACAGGTATCAGAGTCAGACATGGTATGGGTGAGTTGATCATTGACTCCTATACCATATACAACGCAATGACAGCGTTTGTCCCAGCAGTGACAGAACGACTCCACTTTTAATTCTCTATTTAGCGTCACAAAGTTGACACTCAACACGTTAACCTTCAAACTCACAAAAAGTATGTAAAAGTAGGAAAATACTTTAAGAGAATGTTTTAAACTGCGAAGTCAAAGTTGGTGAGTGTGTTTGTTGTCTTCATTATCTCATTTCCTTAGATCACCACCGTCTTGTTTACAGTTAGAGAAGTCTAAAGAGTGTATTTATACTTAAACTTCTGCTTTACCAGAGAGACGACACGATCTTTGAGTCTGATTGAAAAAGCAGAAGTTAAGAAAATAAGTTATTGAAAGAAGTGCATTGAAGTGCTAATTATAGGTAACAAAATGGGGCTAAACTCAGTTGTTCAGTTAAAAAAAAACAAAAACTTGTGTTTACACCTCTCTCGCACGATTTGACATTAAAGAACATATTTATTTGCATGCTGTAATCCCAGTTCAATGCATAGTAATCCCATTCCTAATCTTCATGGTGTTGTTTTCATTCCTGTTCGTTAATGCTAACGTTAATCTCACTGTGTTCCTGTGCTGTTGGTGCGGCCCGATTTATTCAGAGGTGCAAACCCTCTAACCTGACCCTATTCCACCACTGTCAACACAAGTGGCTTTTTGCCCGTGCAATAATAGCTGCTTGATGCTAATGCTGCGAGAGACAGATTGTTATAATACCCAACGCTTTGATACACACACACACACACACACACACACACACACACACACACACACACTCATCTTGGTCTCTGCCTTTGGCTTCTTGACTTTTATTGCATTAAAGTGGTGCTCTGTTTTGCACTACCAAACTAATCTTTTGTAGTGAGATAAACTAGGGTTGGCGGGGGGATTTTAGAAGCTCCCTTTGAATTACGTTTAGATGTGGCAAAAAATGTGTTTTTAATAAACCCTTCAATCCGGCAAAGTGGTTGAGAAGAGGGTGGGGGGGTGGAAAAAAAAATAGATAACAACAGCAAGGAGGAATTAAAAATTTAAAGGATTACACAGAAAAGCAGAATGTATGGAGATAAATGCAGGGATTACAATGATTTAGGAGTAGAGCGCTTAAAACTCTTGCTTTCCAGTAATGCACTCCATCACCGTGGCCCCTGTGTGTGTGTGTATGTGGGAAAGAGTGTGTATGCACATATGAGAACAGGGCATCTTCTACTCAGGAGTGTGTTGTATGTGTGTGTTTAGAGTGTGTGCGAGCGCCGGTCCCCTAACGGAGCGAGGTGTGCGCACACTGCCAGTGTGTGCGCTCCAGTGTCGGTGGTTGTGATGCTGTCGGTTCCTGCATCTCTGTAAGTGTTCAGCCGCCTCACTAACAAACAGATCCTCTTCATCATCTCATCACACCTTTCCCTCTTTGGTACTTTTCTTTCCCTTTCACTCTAAATTCATACAGAATCTAAAAGTTTTCTAAAATTACTTTTTGTTTTGGAAAATTTTCTAAGAAGTTTGTAATTTGAACGTTTGTTGTTTTAGTCAATTTAAAGTGGTTAGCATGGATTCGTAATTGCAATCATTGACCTTTTTATTTTTTATTTGTCAATTCTTCTTCTTCTTTTTTTTTTTTTTTAAAAAAAAATATATAATTTCAGATATTTATTGAAAGCCAAAGATAAAAGTACTTCAAATCAACATTAAAAAAAAGGGTTATAATTATTTTTCAAAATGTGATTTCAAGTATTTTTTGGGTTTTCTGGATTCTGTCCTAAGTATTGGAATTACCAGCCATAGCTGTAAATAGTGGAAACAGACTGTCATCGCTAGCAGTGTGTCAACTGTTTGCACAAACAGAACAGATATATACACATAGAAAAGAACGGCGTGAAACGCCAAAACAACCAAAACTGAAGACAAAATTAAAGCCAACATTTGCAGGAGAAAGAAATGATGTGGTCAAACTGACACATTCCTTGCCGGCAGACTGAGAACGGGCAGAAGAAACAGCTTTACAGAAAAGTGAGAGTTGTGGGGTTGGGGGTGGTGATGGGGTGAAAGGGGGAGAGGGAGAGGAAGAAGTCTCTGTCGATGTGGTGTTAAGGCCGTGGTGGATTTTCACACCCCTCCATTTGTCCTCTCCATTTATACGGGTGACTGTGCGAGTGTGTGTGCGCGCCGCTGTGGTTAAAGCGAGACCGTCAACAGTGGACGTGTCAACACTTTAGGGGGTAAAGAGAGATGCACTCAGACAGGTTGTGACAGTCGTAGGGCCATAATCAATACGAGAAACAAATCAGTTTCATTTGACTTCATTTACTCTGATAATTACTCTATTTATTAAAATGTCTCAAATTAATCAGGACTTTTCCTTTTATTTTTTAATTCTTAGCACTACTCATGTTCACCTGTAAATGTATTAATTCAATTGAATGTATTTTCAGTTTTGTTTTGAAATTGCTTAAGGACAAATTATGGCATCTAACTAATAACAATGTTTCCAATTGAAGCTGCTGTACTTCATTTAACAGGGTAAGGTGTGTGTGTGTGTGTGTGTGTGTGTGTGTGTGTGCGCGTGTGTGTGTGTGTGTGTGTGTGTGTGTGTGTGGAGGGTGGGATGGGGGGGTGATGAGAGAATGTGTGTGTAGTAATTGAGTAGGGTGTCCGTGCTTCGCAAACTAATGTGCCATTCTGGCCCTGTCTTCCCCTGTGGCCCTGTGCTGGCCCCCCTCGCTTGCCCTCCGTGTATCCCTCTTTTTCTCTCTCTCACATACCCCCGCCCCCTCCCTCGCTGCCACCTCCACCACCTTGGACTGGAGGCCATTGTCTGGGCCATATTGTCTGTCCCCGGAGAGCCTTGATAACCGTGTCTCCATCCACGGAGCGGGAGGAGGAGAAGGAAGGGGGCGGGCCAAAAGAAAAAGAAAGAAAGGGAGACAGACAGAAAAATACAGAAGGAGAATGCTAAAACTTCTCCCCCCACCATACCCCACTCTTCCTCCTTCCCTACTTCCTCCCCACCAGTCTTTTACCTCTCTCTCTTTCTTGCTCAGTCACTTTCCCCCACTGCCACAACTTCCCCTCCAGTGTGATCAGCTGACCTTCTCTAATGGCCAATAGAAGAAAGAAAGAAGAAGAAAGGATAAGGCGCTTGTTGTTTATAGATGGTGGTGGATGAAGAGGATCAAAGAGGAAGAGAGTTAAGTGAAAGTGTGGGAGGAGACATCCCTCCAGGCTAACTAGACTGGTCATGCGTCATCAGGTCACAGGGTTGGGGTCAAAGGTCAGCTGGAGGTATTCCATTGTGAATAGAGCCAGAGAAGTCCTGCACTGTATATTAATTCAAAACTGTCAAACACTCCACTCAAACGTCCCTATTCCTCTGCTCCTTCGTCTTCCATTTCTCCCGCCATCCATCAATCCAGGCAGCTTGTCTTACACTAATCCCACACTACTGCTCCTGCTCTTTGGTTAACCACCCTTCCAATCCACAATAGGAGACAGTGTTAGGGCACTCGGTGCTTGAAGCGCGACAATGAAACCTCTGTCTCTCCAGGTATCAGAGAAAAAAAGGGAGAGACAGAGACAGAGAGGGAGGAGATCAATGGAGGGAAAAGGAGCAGACCATTTGGGCAGAGAGTTTCAAAGTGTGGGGCGAAAGAAAGAGGCCAACTGGGATTCTCTGTGTGTGTGTATGTGTTGGTTTTTCTACCCTGGTGGGGTCCACCTCCTGAAATATCACTCACGCCGTGGGGACCGATTTTCCCCGTGGGGACCTTCAGGTTTGAACTTTTTCAGTGAGTGTTAGATGTTTCAAGTGATTTGTGTGTTCCCTTAAATTTTTCATGATTTTAGAAGTTAAAATCAGATCTGTATGACCTTCAGAAAGGGTGGATCCCATAAGACACCATTCTGTCATTGGTCCTCACGGTGTGATAAAAACGGGTGTATGTGTGTGTCTGGTTTACAGGGGTCAAAGCCAACTCGCTGACAGTGAGACAAATGTTGTGACTCCTTTATGGATTGCTTAACAAATGCAGCACAAAAAACAGCGCGGCACAACAATGGAAAAACACTGTCCCTCGCTCGATAAACATAATGCAGCGTCTCTTTCTCGCAAAACACCGGGGGACCAGGGCCCGCCGTCCACCGGATGCACTTTTACTCTCTACGTCTGTCCCCTTTCACTCCCCCTCCTCAGCGTTCCTCTTCTTCTTGCCCCTTCAATCCGTTTGTTGTTTTTTTCAGTGACACTCAAGACTTTCCCACGAGCTGGCTGTCCTAACATTGATAGACATATTGACTTTCCTCCTTTTTCTCTCAGCACTCTCTGTTTCTCCCTTTCTTTTAGAAAAATAACATGGACAAGCAACATTTATAGAGATGGAATCAAGCTCCTAAAGTTGGGGGGGAAGCTGAAACATGACGAGAAAAGGTGCAGGGATTTGGTGCTGGTGACTAAAGCTGTGGGTGAATGAATGAACTCGTAAGGCAGACACAGGAAGAAGAGGAAAATAGAGAGAGAGAGAGAGAGAGAGAGAGAGAGAGAGAGGCAGCCCCAGGGGCCACATGAGTTAGTCTTTTGCACCCACCCCCACTTTTTCTGTCTTTCTTTTTTTTTTTTTTTTTTGCCATTTTGCCTTTTCCCTCTCCTCCACTCAGACACACACACATCACATGACTTTTTCTCCAGCGTGTGTGTGTAATTAACTGCAGTGACATTAGGTTGTGTGTTATTCCCTTTTGTGGTTAAGCTGGACAGGAAACACGGTTTGGGCTGCTGGCGGCCGATTTAGGGCACCTCACAGAGGATTCTTTGTGCCTGCAGGGCTGAGTGTGTGTCTGTGCCTTTGTGTGAATATGTGTGTGTGTGTGTGTAGGGTGTGTCTGTATGAGTTTTTGAAATTGTACAGACAGGAGTTCAAATTTTTACATTTTACTTTTAGGAGGAAAGGAGGAAAAAAATGGATATCTGACTAACTTGTTGTTTTACATATAATGTTTATGCTTGACTTTTTTGGCTATTAATAGTTTTTTCCACCAGGTTTTTATGACCAAAAAGTTGCCAAGAAAGGCATAAAAAATATATTTGTGCTCATGAATGCATACACTTTGTGTGTTAAAGACAAACCGGAATGTTATTGACTTTCTTTTCTATCCTTTTTGAGTTTTTAATTCTTCTATCTCAGCTTCTCCTTGGTATTGCTGCCCAACTCTTTCCACTGTTTTAAAGGGACAGCCTATAAATACACAGCAAGGATGGGGGGGAGGGAGTGGGTGATATGAGAAAGAGAGGAGGGATGGAGCGACATTCCTACAAACAGCTGATAGAGTGAAAATGTTGAACAGTGAGTTGGAGAAGGAGCAGTCGGTTTAGGACGGATGCTGAAGTAACAGATGATGAACAAATGGGGTAAAAAGAGTGATAGTGTAACTTTTTTGAATTCCAGATTCTTATACAGATGTAATAACTGAAGTTTTCACCAAAAAAAAAGCAAAACAATGCAAAAATAGTGGTAGTTGAATGATGGGCAGGCAGTTTTTTCCTCCTCTATAAACTCACAAATGTCAGTTTGACTCCTGACAGCTCTTAAGGAATTAACTTCCAGCTTATTTTGACACTATGGGATGGATTTGACTAACCGTGCAGAGCGTTTATGCCGAGCTTGAAATAATAGCAGTATTTGAGATGATTTAGAATTGCGTTCGCATGCCTGTTTGGGGAGCGCACACACTTCACTTTGGAATTCTCCAGAGGAGGCTCCCACGCTCCCTGAAAGCTTGTTCTCAGTAGAGGAGTTAACAAGAGCAGTTAGCACTATGATTATGTTAGCAGCCAGACACACTGAGGGAAAGAGCCGCGCTGTGTGTGTGTGTGTGTGTGTGCGTGCGTGCGCGCATGTGTGTGTGTGTGTGTGTGATAGTCTGTGACATTTGTGTGATGGCTGCTTTGTCTTCCTCTCTCTCTCTCTCTCTCTCTCCGCTCTAAAGCCTAAACAAATCTTTGTCTCAGTTATGCCTAATTCATTTGAAAAGTGTTTCTAGAAGCGTGCGAGTGCAGTTCATTCTCACGTGCCCATAAGCTGCCTGTGTGTATTTAAACAAGTTTGCGTGCGCCTACGCTCCCTGCTGTTGAAGTGCCAACCAGAAATGGATGCGTTGATTACAGTAGGCAATAGGCAAGGAGACGTTTAACCACCGCTCATGGCGATTATTCGGCCCCCGTTAATGGACGCTCGTCACTGCCCGATTAGTGACTTAGCAGCAGTGGACATATGCGATATGAGAGGGACTTAGCCGAGGAACCACTAATCATCAAAAAGCCAAGGGGAAGTGGCGCTCTAATCTCACCTTATAGCAATCTCACTATGTGTGTGTGTGTGTGTGTGTGTGTGTGTGTGTGTGTGTGTGTGTGTGTGTGTGTGTGTGTGTGTGTGTGTGTGTGTGTGTGTGTGTGTGTGTGTGTGTGTGGCTGATTGATGCTGGCTTTGACCTTGTCACTACTTTCACTGACCACAGCAGAAACGGAAGCAACACGTACTCTTCAAGTTGCGCTGACTAATCATAGTTTGGCCCTCATCGAATTGGCTCAAATTCAAATGGCTGCTTAAAACGTGTCAAAATCTAAAGGTTCACTAGATAGTTGATACACACAGGTTTCCTATCAGCTCTGTTTAGGTTCACCACAAGCTCCACAGCCAAAGTGCCAAACTTTTAAATGAAGTAGTCGATGTTACCCGCACACCCACTGTGCCCAATTGTGTAGTAATTCCACTTCAAAGGCAAATAGAGGGGGCGGGAAGGGAGGCCTTTTATAGCTGGAGAGGAGCTGTGAACAGTCTTTCCCCATTCAGAGATACCCCACCTCTGAGGAAGTACACGGCAGAGTTTAGAGAAGACGGGTATAGTGAGACGGAGGGCGACGCACATAATAAAAAAGTATTAAAAAAAAGGATTGCATGATATGTTGCATGAAATGTGTTGCAATTATTTCCTATTATTGCATGGAAAATATCAGACATCTGAGTTTTTATTTAAATAAAAGTGATTAAATAAATGTTCTCGTCCGCGGATTGGCAGGATATTGAGATGTGGCAGTGTGTGTCTAATGAGGGTTAGTGAAACAGTTAAAAGGTTTAGGAGGGCTTCTCTAAGTTTGGTGTTGAGAGAGTTTGAAAGTGTGTGTATGTGGGGTGGGGGAGTGGGGAGTGGGGGGGACCTCAAGTTATGGCTGGGCAGAGGTGTACACAGGATACAAGGGGAGGTGTGTGTAGGTCTAAAACAAAAGGCCCTTAGTGCATGTGAGAGGGAGAGAGTGAAAGGAGGTAAAGTAAACAGGCAGTGATGAAGACAGACCTGCAGTGTTCAGGCCTCTGTTCTATGTGTGTGTGTGTGTGTGTGCGTGTGTAAAGCCCTGCAGTTTGTACAGCTGGGCTTGCTGCTTGCATTAGATGGTGTGTGAAAAAACACATACACTGATTTGTGAACACCAGGTCTTTCTTAATTTTTTTTTTCCTCCAGTATAATAATTGTTGTCTTTTTGTCCTGTTCTGTAAATGATGTCCATTTGTTTGTTCTTGGATGCTTTTTGCCATTTAAACCAACTTAATTCAATTGAATTCAATTAAAGTCAATTCAATTTAATAACACTTTATTTATCCCCAAGGGGCAATTCAAGGGCATAATAGCAGCATAGAGGAAAAAAAAACGCAGACAAAAACGGGAAAGAGCATCAAAAAATAAGCCTACATAAGCGCTGTGATCGGAGTTTAGCAGTGATTTAAAATGTCAGTAAAGCAGATATTGTCAAAATGATATATTCTTTCTGCTGATTAAGCCTAATCATCAAGGAGAAAAGCATTAAGAAATCAGCTAAAGAACATTTTTTAAATCATCTGCACTCTTTGTCTTTTGTAACAAATAAGTAATAGCTATAACAGTTATACACCTACATTATAAAGTACGATACAAACAGTTTTCTTAAACAATACTTCAACATTTGCGTTTAAATTTTAGATGTACTATTTGTAAAAGTAATTTTTACCCTATGAAGTGCTGCACCATCAGTGACCCATAATCGAAAAAGAAAAAATGCCTTTCTTGTACATCAAAAAACAAATTAATTCAAATTATTGCTTCATCAATTAGATTATTGGATGCCAGGATTTCATAGATGATCAAATTCAATCAATAGCGCAGGGTATTTTTTACAACGTTATGCAATCATAACGCAGAAGGCTCGCTCCTCATCATCTCCTCTGTGGTGCACTCAATATTGTTTCCTCTCCACTTTCAAAATGTAAATAAGCAGTGAATTAGTGGCAAGGGTGCTGCTAGGAACAATGCCAAACGTACTGTCCAGAGGAAATCCAATAAAGTCAATAGTGTAATCAGTTTACTGGAGACAAGCGGGGAAATGTGAGCAAGAATGTGAGAGGGAAAAGCTGGAGAGCAAGAGAGAAAGCACTGTTGTGGTTTGAATTCATTATTAGGATGTTGACGAAGAATGTGAAAATGCACAAACATGTAAAAAGCAGCTCAGTGAGGGAAATTGATAGAAACAATTGCAAAAGTTTAGGATTCAGACACCTGTTGCTTATTCCTTATAGCTTTCGGCCTCCACAGTCCTTTTATCTGCATCGTTCGTCCACACCGACCGTTATTCCACGCCTGTCATATGTCGCCACTGTGCAACTGAGCGTTAGCGGCCTATTACCCAGGGTCATAGTCGCAGTAGCTTCAGGGCAGACAAGTGCATCTGAAAGCACTCAGGCAAAGCTGAGAACCACATTATATTCTATTATTGCCACGTAGTCGCTGCATCCCTATTAAGCTGAAGTACAGGGAGGCAAATTTACCTTGTGAGTAACAGAGTTCGTCTAATAGACATGGCTTTATATCCTTTCTTTCTTTTCAAGGGAACAAAGCAACAGGAACAAATGCAAACAGCAGGGCTGTCATGTTGCCAGCTATTTTCCTCCAGTTCCTGCATTGTCTGACGTTTTCATAAACACATATTATTGTCATTGTGGAGCCGCTCTTTGTCTCTCTCTCTCTCACTCACTTATTCATCTTTCAAAATCTGTTTGTCTGTCTGAAAGGCCATTGTCAAGACACGGTCATTTCCTTCACAATACCAATGCAAGCTGGCTCCATTTGCAGTAATGGCGTCCCGTCTTTTGGAAACGTGAACATTGAGTGGCCTCCATGGTAAACATATAGTGAGATTGACGGTGTGCTTGTTCCTCTGCCAAGAGGCAGGGTGCTCACACACTCACTGAAGGTGATGCAGGGAGGAGATGCACTCTGGGAGCTATGTACATCACATAAACAAACTTGTTCAGAGTGGGACACAAAACTGGTCACAAGTCAGCTAGTGAGGATGAGAAGATTTTCAAATGCCAGTGACTTCTGGAAGCACACATTGAGAGCATATTGTTCTACTTTTTAAAGTTAGAATGAACTTTTTAAAACTTGAAAACATTGGATTCAACAGTCTGTCAGTCTCCAACCTGTTATATTACCTTTTGAATATTACTCATCCTTCCTCTTGTTTTTCTTTTTCTCTCTTGTCTTCCTCTCTTATTTTTTTTCAGGATGTCTTCCAAGCGACCAGCCTCTCCATATGGGGGGACAGATGGAGATGTAACCATGGCAACCAGCAGACAGCGAATGGATGATGAAGAGAGCGAGGGACTGGGCGGTGTCATCCACCTCCCGTTGGCCTCCTACTGCAGCAAGGTGTCCCTTGCTCGCCCCCCAACCGCAACTTGGACAGCCCACCGATCATGGTAAGGAAATGTTGGGATTTCTTCGAGTTGTGGGAGGTCGATCTCAGGGGCAGCTTTATGTGACACAGACGTGAATTTTTGGAATTGTTTTTGGGATTGTAACCAACAAATATCTGCCAGCTTTTGTGTGTTTTGACACACAAAAGTAGCAATCGTAGATTTTTTTCTTTTTTTTTTCCTATTTGGAAGTATTCATAAGAAGAAGCTAGAAATTAAATTTCTTGATATTGGCGCTTTGTCGCAGTTTGCATATGGTTTATTTAAGCTAAAATGTTCAAAATACAGTTTTGCTTTTGGGGACATTTTTTTTGGCAATAAAAGATGTCTACATTTCTCACACCTTGATTTTGCTTATAGCTTATAAGCAATTTTGACAGTTAAGCCAGATTTTTTTCTCCCCCTCTCTTTATACAGAAAGTTCAAGGCTACTGTTTTTGAGTCCAGACATGATTCTTTGCTCCTACATTTGTAGCACCAGCGATCCCATTTAATGCGCAGTTTGTTGGACTGCAGAGTATGAGCCATTGGACTGAGTCATTTACTTGAGGATGAAGTGTGACATTGTGCTTTGGGGCTGAATGTATGTCTCTGTGCCTGTGTGTGTGTTTTTTTACACTGGGATTGCATTTTCTGTCTGATTCATGTTAAACATAGCTAGATACCCGTGTTCAATCAGCAAGCATGTCATGAAAATGTTTGTTAGTTGACTTGTGAGGCTGTATATGAATTTGAAGATCCCAGTTGTCCCTGCTTGTGACTCATCACACATTCTATACTTGTGTGATTGACAGTGAATGTTTAGTACCGTAGTGTGACTAGATAACTCTACAGGGTGTTGGATCTGACTGAAAAACATCATTTATAGCCGTTTGTTTCAAATTCACAAACAATCCTTTATTCAGTGTTCACACTTATAGCACAATACATTGTTGTGTACTTTGTTGTGTAGTCACTCCTCGATCCACACCTTGGTATATGAAGCCACGCTCTGATAACAATCATCGACCTTTCCCCTTTTCATTCGATGATAAATGCTCACTTGCTGTAAAACAATGTAATAGTGCTTAGGCACTGTAATGGAAAGCTAATTCAGTAATTAACCCACTGATTAGCCGGTAGTCGCCCCTCCTAGGTTGGACTCTGAATGTGTGGCAGGTGCTGACGATAAAAGCAAAGTCCTGGGAAACACGGATCATAACAAAGGACAGGGCAGAGTGACTCTTTGTTCATTTTGATAAAACTAATTAGGGCTGGACGATATATCGAGATTCAAGATATATGGAGTTTTCTACTTTGGTGATATAGAAAATTACAATATTGCCTATATCGATATATATACAGTATATATATATTATAGCTTATTTTGTTTTGAAATACTTGTTTTACGAGTCGCTGCTTTCGCTACTTCTCAGAAAAGCATTAATACCATAGTTAAGTGGATTGCTCAGGGCGCCCTAACCCAGACCTTCCCACTATCATCCACACATGCCGTCTCTTATCGGAGAAAAAGCCAAAAGTGCACAAATTTAGCCAAATTTAACCCAGAATTGTCCTACTGGTAAGACTTCATTTGAATTAAAATTATCGAGATTTATATATTGTATTCGTATTGCCATTTTGAGAAAAAATATTGAGTTATAAGTTTTGGTCCATATTGCCCAGCCCTACAAATATATTTAGCATGAGGAGCCTTTTACAAAAAGGCTTATATCTGGAGATTAGGAAAGATGACTGATATGATTTGGTTCGATGCATTCATGAGGCTTCTCTATGTGGTCCAATTTCCTCCCACGCTCCAAAATTATCAGTCCCTAAATTGTCTGTAGGAAGGAAAGTGTTTGCTTTTGATGGTTTGTCTCTGTGTGTTTGTCATGACATGGACTGGCAACCCCTTCAGGGTATACCTGAATAAGCGTCGATAGGCTCAGAAACCCAAAAGAGGAGAGCGTTTATAGAACTTGAATAGATGAAAGAATGACTGACGGCAGGTTTGACACTGTCTGTGCGTGCATGTTAGTGTGTGGCTCATGTATGACTGCCACGCTCTCAGATGTGAAGAAGTAAAGCCTTTTTTTCCTGGAGAGGAGGTTAACACTGCCAATCCTTTTACTGCTAACTGTCTGGAAAAAGTGGATGAAGAGAAAAAGAGCGAGGAGAAATGAGAGTTGCACCAAGTCGGGGCTATCAGCTAGATTATTTGTCGCAAAGTAATCGTAGGAACGTAAATGGCTCATTGGCATCCAGTTGTCTTGAAAGTAAGGGAGCAGCGGGACAGCCAGAGGAGGGAGGGGTGACAGAGTCGGGGGGGGGGGGGGATTACAGCTTTATCTTGTCATGGTAAATTAACACGGTAACAGAGAGGCGCTCGGCTACACATTGACCTCTTCATTCTGCCTGCTTCGTCTGCCTCCTCAGCTTTGGCTCGGGTGCGTGCGTGTGCCTGAAGCACACACACGCACACACACACACACACACACACACACACACACACACACACACACACATGCTTGAAGACTCAAAAACAGGACCCCCACATTGATTCAAAGCCTGAAAGGTGTTATTTTTCAATTGTATTGTGCAAACTATGGCTGTGGGTAAGAATAGGTGTGCTTATGTGCGAGCAGTGCAGCTGTACTTATCGGGTGCCAACAGGATTATCCAAAAGGTTGTAACAGAAATTATACAGGTTTCAAAGTGAATTCTAATATTTGTATCCTTTTTTATATCTGCAGTGCAGCCAGTCATGATATTTTCTTGACTGTCTTCTTTTTTTTATGCTTCCTGTGTTTGAGATATTTTAATATTTATGTTTCCACATGCTGAAAAAAATGTTTTCACATCAGGCAGAGGCAAGCATCTTCTCTCATAAATGTGTTGATGAACGCTAATTATTTCATTAACAGGCGGATAGGAAACTATAAAGATATTTCGTTAAGTGTTATTTCTTATTCATTTCTGCTCCAGCAGCCACCCTTTGCCTTTTTTTTTTTTTTTTTGTCTCGTTTGTACGTGTGATTACATGTATATGTTTTTTTTTCGTGCAAATTTGACAGATTTAACACAGTCAATGAGCAGTCTTGAGACACAGTGGTCACACTTAATTTCTCATGCCAGTGATACACTAATGAATCAACACACGCTTGCCTGTCAACATTGAGGGGTCGTGGTAAAATATATTGGCGTGTATAATAGCAAAAACGCTTTTTGAAATACGGAAATTACAGCTGCGTGTTTTAAGATAAGGAGAGGGCAAACGCATCATCCCTGGACAAAAAGATGAATCGATAGTTAGAATGAGGACATTATTTATTGAAATTAAAGCAGTGGCAATATTTAAAAACTGTTTTTTCAAAATGCATTGAATGATTACAAATGTCCTCTTATTAAGGGATCACTTTTGCTGCTTATTTGTAACACAAAAGTATTATATGTGTATGTTTCCCCCTTGCTCGTCCCATAGCCTAAGAGACAGTGTCTGTGTATACCAGTGGCATGTAAAGGGATTTGGTGTACACACGCTTGGAAGTGTGTGTATGGGTGCGTGTTTGGCCGTGTATCAGAGGTGTGTTAAGAGCACACCGTGGAGATTGGCAGCTCCGGCGTGGAGTCTCACCAACCCTCCAGGAGCGATCAGTGACATTCTTCCACTGTGTATTTATTCGAGTTGAGCAGCTGTTTCCAGTTCTTCCTACTGCCACATTGTCCGTGCCTTGATCCACGACGACGCGCCAAGCATCAAATATTGTTTTTCACACGTACACCTTGCTCAGCCTGAGACATGTCAAGCTATGGCATCAATGAAGAGAGAGAGAAAGAGAGAGAGAGACTTACCTCCAGTGGGCAAAAGAGAAGGAGGAAGGGAAGAAGACGAAGGAATATTTAGAAGAAGAAAAAAGATGAACAGCAGCATCTGTGCTGGCTGTAGGAGAAAAAAAAAAACAGCGTTTGGCAAGAGTTAAGTGTTTTTAAACCAACCTCCCATCACAGATGAGCTTAAGAAGACAAAAGTTGTTTAATTCGGTTCCATTGCAGAGGCAGTAAAAGGATGAAGAGTGTGAGGCGCAATTTTTACTTTGTTCCAGTCATTTGGAAGAGAATTGACATCTGCAAACTAAAGGCAGAACCGCCCACACTGCCAGCCTGCCACATCCAGTGCATAAAAATACATATATGCAGACACTCGCACATACACACACCTACAGGCTATGTGCACTCACAGTGTCACACATATAGGCACAGAAATGGCAAAAACACACACACACACACACATGAGAGGAGGGCATAAACAGTTTACAGTAGCCAGAATTTCTGTTTGTGCTCCTGCATAATTACATGCTGATGAGAAAAGTTCGGTGACCTGTGTTTCTAGATGAGGCTCTAATGTACGGGACTCGGTCTTATCTTGTTTTGATCCCTCTATCTTGGACTTTGCAGTGCAAATCGCAAGTGAGACGCCTAGATTATATGCTGAGAGGTTGATGGGTAGGGAATGTAAGCCATTTTAAGTTGCTGTGAGGATAATGTTGTTGATCTGACTCATGCATAATGTCAGGCTCAAAAGTACCAGGTCTTTGATGAAGCCACAGCTTCTCTGCTAATTCCATTAGATTGGGAAATGACCTGTATTATTGGACGCTGTGAGATGACATCTCCTTGGCAGGTTTTCGACAGAGATCCGACAACCCCTCGCACCCCTGACTTGATCCTTCCTGCCCCCCCACCCACCCACCCATCTGATCTCCCTTCATATTCTTGTCCTGTTTGTTTTGTTTTGCACGAGATCTCTCTCGAAAGAAAGAGTGTGGCTGTTTTTAAGTAGGCGCTGGATTAGATAAATGGGATGTGACAGGTGTGACCGCTGCCTTCAAGACGCCTGCTTTCCTCCATGCTCTCTCTTTTTCTGTGAATCTCTCTGTCAATGCGCTCCCTCACATCTCCTCCAATACATTTCTTCTTTCTCTCTCTTAATTTTGGGGATTTCAGTTTTTTTTTTTCTTCTTTTTTTTTTTTTCCGATATACTCTTGTTCATATTTGCATGCGGAGTTATTGCTGATGCAACTCATCATTACAAATCCAACAAATCCACTCATTTCAAGCAGAGAATTGTCCTTATCTGAAAAAACACAAGAGAATAGGAAGCAACAAAGAGGGATGCTTGTAGCGTGGAGTGGTAGACTGAAGTCCTTTTGGGTTTAAGGATCACAGCCACACTTTGAGCAGCAGACAACGCCTGACTGAAACTGAAACTTCATCCACACATGGTATACAAACAACTGTTGTAGCCTTATCATTGCTGTCGCAATCTGTCCCCCTCTTACAATGCATGTGCAAGAATGCCAAGGAGACAGTTAGTGAATTATTGAGCGTGCTGACTTATTCAGAGTGTGGAAACACGCCGAGCCAAAGTGAGAGAGAGAGAGTCAGTCAAGTGTGAAAAATGCTAAGTGATAATGGTCAGCTGTATCTCTCATATAGTGTTTGAACACTGATGGGGAAAGATCGCCAATACAGGAAGGCGTTTTGTTCCCCTTATGAAATACTGAAATTAGATTTTTAACATTACTTCACATGATTGTTTGCGTTCCCTGTAGTTTGTATTTATTTATTCAAAAGTAAAAGTAAACATAATTTTACTCTGTGAACTCATTATTACAGTAAGTCCCACTTCCACCAGCAACCTGTGAGTTAATCATTCTAGAATCAATCTTCATCTTAATGGGCCATAATGTCTTTGATATAGCTGAAATGTCTTCCAATCTCTCATTCGAACACCCACACATAAACAAACAGAAGTACAGTACGTTGGTGCTGCTGTCCCACGTGGAATGCTCTGTACTGTAGTGAGATTAGCCAAAGATTAACCCTGCAGACCATTGACCCTGCTGTCTACAAAGAGCTGAGCTGACACACTCGTCTGCTGATTTCCTGACTCATTTGCTCTCTGTGATTGAACACTATATCAGACACCTTAACATATCAGCGTGGGCGTTCAGTCCAGGTGGGTGTGGGTGACGTACGTCTGTCCTTCGCAGATCAGGTTTGTAAGTTTGCTTAAAAGAGCTGACACCCTTTTACCCCTCGGTGTCAATGCTAATTGGGCTGAGCCAGCATTAAGTCTATAATGATAGCAGTAGAAGCAAACACTGGTTTTACCAGGTCACTGAGTACAGTAGGATGGGAAGTGTTACTTACCATTCACCTGCTCTGCGCTGTAGCATAAATACCATTATAATGTTTAATGGTGACGCTGAAATCAAAATGTGGCAAACCGTACGTCATGTATTAATTTCACGCTTTGAACTCAAGTTTTTTTCATTAGATATAATGATGAGGCTGGTGTCAATTTACATTTTTTTTGCATTGAATATCAGGAGGTTTAGTGATTGTAATAAAATATGTGGATTATTTTAAAAGAATATGTTTTAGGGATAATTTTTTTCATATGGTAAACTTTATTTCAACATACAGTTCAAGTAATACAAGTATTTGTATTGGTATTTTCACCAACACACTTTTTATTTCAATAACTTTTTTTTTTATCAGTAAGTTATTTCTTTTAACTTACAGCCAAGGTTTCCAGAGATCATTAAACCAAGCAAGTTAAAGCCTGTAAACTTCAGTTAACAGACACCAGATGATTATTCATCATGACAGCTTGGTACACAGCTTTTAAAAGCTGTGTACGTTATCTATCACTTTTTTGTTTACCCCTTTTAGGCCTTTCATAAGTGTATGGAAATGACTTGACTTTGCTCCAAAGCTTTGTTTGGTCAAGAAGGAGTGTTTTTTTTAATGATTTGATGCTTGATGGAGATGCATCTTCAGCAATAATTGTTATAAATCTAAAGTATAGTTGGATGTCTCTCAAAGGGACACATCGACGGCTTTGTAATGAAAAGTTAGCGTGACACTTAAGAGTGTGTGCAAGCTTCTGCAGTTGTTTCATGTGCCCGTTCCTGTTAAGTACCTCCAAGTCCGTTAAATGCAGATTCCAGGGGATGTAAGAGAGGGGGAAATGGAAGGAGAAATATGCCCCAACTCAAGATCACTGGCGACTGATGAAAGAAAGTGAGATTGAAAGAATAACGAGAGCAAGAATAGGGTTCCGATGCTCTCCATTTTTTCTGTTTATCTTTCTACTAATATACATTCTTTCTTTTTCAGTTTAGGTGAGTTTTAATGATTATTCTGTGCTGTTAAATATGTCCAACTTGTCTTTCCTCCTTCCAGGAGCAAGACGGCGGCATGAAGAGATGCTCACTGAGTCCTTACCCACTGCACAACGCTACCTCACCAGGCAAAGAAGAGGGTGGAGGCGGGGGGCGACCAGGCAGTGATGGTGGCTCCTCCACGGGGGCCCTAGGAACCCCTGAGAGGCGTAAGGGCAGCCTGGCAGACGTGGTGGACACACTGAAGCAGCGCAAGATGGAAGAGCTGATCAAAAACGAGCCAGAAGGTCAGTGATGAAAGGAGACACTTGTGCAGCCAGATGTGTGATCTGCAAGTGGCCACCATCTCTCTGGCTCAGCGC
Organism: Gouania willdenowi; assembly: GCF_900634775.1. Lineage (NCBI taxonomy): Eukaryota > Metazoa > Chordata > Actinopteri > Blenniiformes > Gobiesocidae > Gouania > Gouania willdenowi. Next base: position 19,899,504 of record NC_041049.1, on the reverse strand, counting down.
CACGCCGCTTATTACTTTCCGTCGTCTTATTGCACTTCTTCTTTATTTCTATCTGCCCTGTTCTCTGAGTGTTGCTCCCACTCTGTTTCTTTGTGATGAACCCACACAGATTCAGAGGAGTCTTTGTTTTTTCAGCACACAGACAGACAGCATCAGCTGCTCAGGCCTATTGTCCACAATGCTTTGCATATTTATTACAACCTGACGATTCAGATGTGTGTGTCGTGTGGACCTCACTGTGCGAAAACCCTGCAAACACGCTTTGATGTGATAAGACTCTCCCAATAATCTCTAGCTTTAGGGAAAGCTTGCATTAAATATACTTCAGAAGAAACAATACATCATATGTTTCATGCTTAGTGTGCAACCTTTTGGCTAATGTGCTGTAGGATTTCACACTTTAAGAAAGCTAAATGGCCAGACTCTTGGCCAGATCCTACATAGCTTAGCTCGATTAGACTCCACATTTCATTCTCAAATTTAGCCCTAGGCTAAACCGTTTGAATAAGGAAAAGAGCTATAATTAGCCCGTGGCTAATGCTAATTTCCACCGGGCAGACAAATGGTTACTTAAGTCAGTGTGAAATTCATGTAATAGTGATAATGTGACACGGATATGACCAACAGGTGTCCATTCCCTTTGGGAAGATGGGACATTATAAATACCCGGTTGCTTTGTCAATAGGAATGGGCTTCAAGTGCTTTAGTGGGAAGTCATTACATGTTAAAAACAGGTCCTTTAGTGCACTTAGTACATAAGCAGAAAATTATCCACGGCAGATGCAACATGCATGAGATTAACTGTACATGTGACCAATAAAAGGCTTTGAGCTTTGCTGAAATTGATATTCGTAAAAGTAAAACAACATCCCGGCTGCCCCTAAAAAAGCTAAAAGTTTTCCGCATACCAAGTGCCAGAAACTAGGAAACTTATCTGATCACGTAAGTTGATTTCAACTCAGAAAAACACTTTCTTGTGAACAAAGTCTACCTTGAGCCGCTGACTTTTATTTGAAGTTCATATGATGGCACAGGCCACACACTTTACAGAAAAACAAGCCCTACTCAACTTGTCTTCACATGTTTGCGATATTACGGGGTGCCAATCCAACTATAGTCCCAACATTTCCTCACCCTTGATCGTCTGAAGCAGCTTGTACTTCACCACAGGTTCTCCTACAGCTCAATGTTTTTCTTCCTGCTTTGGAAACTATATTGCTGAGTGCAGAAGGGTTTGTACTTGAACATCCTAAACCACACGTTCCCACAAAGGTGAAAGAGCAACAAAGCAGTGTAGATTAACCTTAAACCGTTGATGCATTGTGTGTATGTTTGTGTTCACCCCTCTATGTACATCTACAAGGGGTGAACAGTGTGATAACCTTATTTTCGTGGTTTTTTTGTAAGGCTTTTAAAGCGGCCATGACTGCCGGTCAGCTCTCACCGTCTGGGTGTTTTTATTCCATTCAATAGAGAGTCCTGTTGTGGCACATTTTACAAAGAAGAGAGCAAAGGAAAAGAGATGGAAAAAAGTGGGCTGTTTGTCGAGCTGAGTAATTGAGGTGTGTTTTGGGTTGTTCGCAGCTTCACTGGACCTCATGAACCGACTGGTTCAGGAATAAAAACACAGCAATAATGGATCTTTATGAGTCAGCCGATGCATAGAGTGAGAGAGAGAGGGATAAAGTGAAGAAAGTAAAGAAGAGATGGAGTAGTGTCTTTACAGACCCCATTAGCACAGTGCAACAGTGGTGAGGCTTCCAAACCTACCCAGAGCTTTATCTGCCCCACGTTTAAATGAAACATGCAAACAAAAGGCCTCATTGCCTGCAGAGCCACTATACTCAGAAAAAAAAACCCAGGCCAAACAAGAAGAGCGAGGAAGAAAGAAGAGACTTGGAAGAAAAGGGAAGCTGAGAAAAGATAAAAAAGGGGCTGAGAGAAATGGAGTGGCGAGGGAAAGAAACAACGAGGGTCTGCATTGAATGCGAGACAGAAATCCCCTTTCTGTGCCCCGGCTAGCTATTGTTTGGCTGTGTGGCTCACAAAGTCCATTAGTAGCAAACAGCAGGTTTGGATGAAAATTTAATGAAGGCTTTAATCATTATGAAAGGCCGGGAATATTACCGTACTCTCTGTGTCTTTCTCCGTTTTTTACACACACTGCTTCCAGCTGGATCAATGACACATACGCACACACAAACACACACATACACACACACACTCACACACACAGAGATGCACACTCAAGGTGTAAGACCATTAACACCAGGAGGGATGCGAGCAAGTGGCCAAAGACACAAAATGGGTCACAAAACGATAAATATCTAGAAATAGAAAGTAGAGGGTCTCTTATGGAAGTGCAGGCCATGAGCTAAACATCACACACACACACACACACACACACACAGAGAGATCACATGCACGGAGTGTACGTTGAGTTTGAAAGATGTAGTTGTTTGTCTGTGGCTAGTGTTGTTCTACTTAGGCTAGATGAATGGAGAGTCTTATAATAGGTCAGTGTTAGGATGTGTGTGCTGTTAAAGCCTCTGGGGGCGGGATTGCCTGTGCATGTGTATTTCTTTATGTTTCTGTGACACGGGTGCACTCATTTAAAGCTATGATTGCATTTGGTTGCAGCCAGGTGTGTGTGTGTGTGTGTGTGCGCGTTGCCCTCTAATAAATGACTAACCATGATGTCCCCCATGGCCTGGTCCAACCATACTCTGCTGCTCTCCATTCATCTCCTGTCCTACTTCACTGGCCACCTGCTACCTCCTGAGACACACTTATTCTCAGACACACCAGTGTATCAAACACACACACACACACACACATACGCAAAGTATTAGTTACCGTCTTTAGTAATTTCTTTAGAAACAACAGGGAGGGGATAAGAATGCCATGACACCGCGTGTGCATATGTTTGCCTGATTGTGTGCACGCACTGGGTGAGATGCCACTGGACGAGATACTTGCACTGAAGTGTGTGCGAGTGTAATTACGTGGGAGAAAAAGGAGCATCACGGGGAGGCATGGGGTCAAAGGAAGTGTCATGGCCAAAGCCTGAGGGAGCACACACAAACCCATATGTACACCTGTGCACTCACATATGGGCCTTTCCTCTGGAGCCATCATTTAACCCCTTGTGGCCTCTGAGTCACAGTGCAAGGCCTGGTGATAATCTTTTAGCCCAACTGTAAGAAACGGACAGCAGACGGATCGACGGGTGGAAAATCAGACTCTCAGACACACTAATAGAGAGAGCGATCAGCAGAAACAAAAGAAAATTTTGGGTGAATTTAAAGGATAAGAATTGTCGCTAAATGGGGCACAGATGTTCCTCACGGCCCCTGGAGTGGTGCCCCCTCCTCTGCCCTGGACTTTTACCAGACACTCACAGCCTCATTCCTCCTCTCCTCTCCACTTCTCACCGCCTCTCCCCTTATCTCCTCTTCTCTCGCCGTCTCACTGCCTGGCAGCTTTGACTGTAAGTGGCTCACACATTAAGTGCCAGCTGAGCTCAGTCTCTGGACCCGTCTGTTGACCCTCTGCTACCCAGTTACAGCTACCCGTCACTGGGACTCTGTGGCCTCTGAGATGTTTTGTGTTTCCTTTTTTTGTTGTTTGTTTGGACCCCACAGCTCCCAGATGAATGCAGTGAAATTCCAACATCTAAGCCAGAGATGGGCAACTTTAATCAGAGTAGGGGCCACAAATATGTGATTGTCTGACCCAAGGGCCACATTATCAATATTGATGTCAACATTTAGCACAATAACTGATCTGAGCATTAATACAGGAAACAAACAACAAAGGGTTTTGTGTATTTTTGGAGTCTCTTTATGTATTTTTGTTATCATTTTCTATATTTTCCTCTCATTTTGTGTATTTTTACATAGTTTGATGTGTTTTTATTGTCATTGTAAATTTGTGGCATCATTGTTGTATGCTTTTTATTATCATTTTATGTATTTTTGTCATCATTTTGAGAGTTTTTGTTATCATTTTGTATTTTTTGAAACAGTTTTGTGTATTTTTGTTGTCATTTTCAATACTTTTCCATGTGTTTTTGTTGTCATTTTAAATTTTTGGAATAATTTTTTGTCTGATGTTTTTTTTGTCATTTTATGTATTTTTGTTGTCAGTTAGTTTGTGTGCTTTTGGAGTAATTTTGTTTATTTAATTTGCGGGCTTTACATAATTTCCCATGTCTGATCAAAGCCTTTTTTTAAGTACAATAGTCAAATGTCTTTGTTCATTTGGTTTTTGATTTGATCGTCACTCATTGCTATTGAGAAATAGCCATAGTTGAACTATAGTTTCAACCTCAGACGTGTCCTAATTCTTGCAATTTTGTCATCCAGTCAGACGTCAATAATTCACCAACAATGTCCAGACAATTACTGTGTTTGCTTTTGAAAGACAGAACACACAATATTTCTGCACTGAGCTTGATTGTGTGTCCTTGACTCACAATGCAGGGGGTCATGGAACTGCGGTGTTTGTATTGTTTCATTGAGCTCGGGTGCACCTCTGAGGTCAGAGCCTTTGACACTACACTTTATAGACTTGATTTGGACACACGTGCTGGGCTACAAGGGACATAATCATGTGCCCACAGAATCATGCACACACGCTCCCCCTTACTAAACACACACACGCACACTAGTTACTGGTGAGTTGGTTTATGACTGTGGCTGGCAACCTTGAGGTCAACAATAAGGGTGGTTTATGGCTGATCATAGTTGCTGTTCCAAGCATTGGATTCCATACTGAAAATGTCAGCTCGGTGACAGATGTCAGAGAAAACACGCTCACGGACACAAGCTCACACATCTATACACCGCACTTCATCTATTTTCAAGGCATGGAGGGAACCCCGGGTTTGCTTTTAGAGAGCACTGAGGCATTTTATAGGACAGCACTTAGTCGAGGCCATTGTGCCACACAAGCACACAGTGGCCGGAGCTCCCTCACGCCTCTGTACACTCCAATGGGTGACAATGGGAAGGGCGGATACATTCTGCTAAGAAGAAGAAGGAGAGAGAGAATAAAAGGGAGGCAGAAAAAAAGAGCCGAAGAAGTGGAGGGATCGAGGCAGTCTCTCGTTCATCCGTCCATCAGTCCACACAACCACCCCTCCCTACCCCCCACCCTTTTCACTTTGCCTAATCCTTTTTCTTCTAAGCTATCTGGGGGGTTATGGCAAACACACACACAAACACACACACACACACACACACACACACACACACACACACACACACACACACACACACACACACACACACACACATTATGCTGACACACAATAAACATCAACAATGGCACATAAGACCTTTGCAAGTCATCACATGAACCTCTAATTTTTAAGCACAGATCCCTAAGGGGAATTTGTGGACGACAACACTCAACACTCACACATGCTCTCTCTCACATACACACACGCACACACACGCACACTAACACACACACACACACACACACACACACACACATGCATCACCAGCAGGTTCACAGCCCTAGCGTGGGAGCGAGCTGTATGTCTTTATGTGATTTCTGTCCTTTTGTTGGTAATTAGTTAGTTAGTATAAATTTACACCAAGTGCAGCCGGACTCTCACAGCATTTGTTTGTTTAAAGAGAAAGGGAATTAAAAAGGGAGGGGGAAGAGAAGCCGCAGAAGATGAAAAGTTCAGAGAAACACAGCAAGGCAAACCCATTTTTCCTTTTAACCAGTTAAAGAGCTTAAAATACTTTGTCAGTGCTCACCGAAGAGCAGCTAACGTCATGCTTATGAGACTAACTCCACCAATACAAAGATTCTGTGATCGACGCGGGGAAGGAAAACCTAACTTTTCCATAAAGACCACGACTAATGGAAGAGTGGAACTCACTTTAACAATTCAATAAGTTAATCTTTTGTATTGCTTGGTTTTCATTCAAGTGTCCTTCCTGTTTGTAGAATGTCATTGTATCATTTGACTTCATATATTTAGTTGTGGAAGTTGGAAAGTGAGAGAAAATCATCACGACATAGCTCACTGTTCAAAACAAGTAAATTCATCCTTTTTTTTACTCCTCGCTTTGAGGCATGAGAAACAGGCGATATCATGGGGCGAACCTGAGGGACTATTGTGAGGTCGGCCATTGTTGGCTTGATGAAAAGCGCATTCAAGTCACTTTCTTATTGAATTGTTTTCCGTCTGCTTTTCAACGTCGCATTCTCTCGCCAGCCTTGCATGAGACAATCGGTGGGGATGAAACTTCTTTCTGCCATTCTTCTCAGCCCAGATGACTGATATTAAGGAGAATAATAGTAGGCATGTGTGTGTGACTCTCTCTCACTGTGTGTGTGTGTGTGTGTGTGTGTTTTGAAAAAGCAGTGGCCCAGCTTTTGTACAATACATGAGCATAAAGAAGCTTAGACAGAAGAGAAAGGTTCCTGTGGTTTTCCTGAAGGTGTGTGTGTGTGTGTGCACGTGTTTGTGTGTGCGTCTCTGACCATGTGTGTTATTGCCCCCCCGGCATGACATTAAGTTAAGGATAAAAGCTAGAGGTTCATGAATCAGCCAGGGCTGCCTTAGCTTAGCTGCTGTGACCTACTCACAGTTTGACTGTCCTACTGAACAAATGCATAAAAGTGCACGTGTGTTTGTGCATTCACGTTGATGTCCAGTTGGTGTGCGATTGAGTTTTGGCTGTGGTTGTATGTTACACACAGAGATCTCCAATCACCTACTCCCAGTATTAGACGGACTCTGGTGTTTTCCTCTCTGCCTTTTGGTTTTATTCAGCATCATGTCCCATCAGAATATTCTTGGAATCTATGATTTATCTATTTAGTGTTCTCATAAAGTTTCTTCATTATTAAATCCCATTGTTTTCCCTCCTTTAACTTTCTTGGTCTTCTCTGACATCCCCATGGAGAGTCACAAAAATGTTTTTACACTACGAAAATAGCTGCAATATTAATGAGTTTTGAACAGACTTGCCAATTTTCATTTGTCCCTTATTTTTTTTTTTTTTTTTTTTTTTTAAGGAACAAAATGTCACAAGTTTTAATCGAGGCAGCCAGAGCACTCTGAGAAAAACAGCAGAACTCAGAACTTTGACGTAAAGCTTAAGCGTTCCAACATTTTACTTTGTAAGAAGATTTGTAAAGTTAGTCAGATAGCTTCAAAAATATCCCATTAAGTAGTTCATGGACATACCAGTTGTGACATTGCGAGTAGGTGGAAGTCACATTTTTTTGCCCTTGCAAAAAAATATATGAAAAGCAATTACTGTGCTTGAAGGTTTTTCAGAATATCTGCAAATTTACAGTGTGTGTGTGTGTGTGTGTGTGTGTGTGTGTGTTTACTCAAATATCTTTAAATAAGCAAGATTTAACATACAGTATGTAATGTAGTTGTGACCTTTATTGTTTGGGGTCATAGCCTCAGATGTTTTACAACTAGTTGCATTTAAAATATTGATTTAAGTAATTAAAGCATAAATAAAAGCTCCTCCAGTGGCTTAGTTTAAATACAGCATCCCACTAGAAACGCTCTTTATGGACAGATTATTGTGGTTGACAGTGGACTTCCCTAGATTCTATGTGAGGTCTGTGATATACTGTATAGCTTATTTGATGTTATTATAAACAAGAAAAGACAGACAACAACATACATATGTACATACATGGGGGAATTTGCCTCAAATGTCAACTACAGCATGTAAATATAAATCTGTCAAAGAGGCTACCCTCCCAACAATTCAGTTTCCTATAATCCATGTAGGCTTGCGCACAAAGTAGCACAATCTGCTTTCTGCAATTTTACATCTCAGCTCAGCTGCACGTGAGAGCATCAGAAGCTGTAGTCCCTTCTCAACCATGTCAGCAGCGTCCAGGGCCGGATTTAAGACCCGACATGGATGTAACTGGCTTTAACAGCCAGATTGGAGGTGTGGGATTGGTGTTTATCACTGAGCCGTAGTAGTTAAAATCCCTGCTACATGCACACAAACAAACCCCACACACAGCACTACAGTGTAATGGGGTTTAAACATGATGGTGGTATGACCAGTTCAAATCATTAGTAACGTTCAGTGATGCGTTGGAGAATAGCAAAAGGCAACATGGCAACTACACCTTTAACATTATTATTATTAAGTGACGTGACATTAATGAAAATCCTAAATGTTTTTGCGATTTCATGTTTTGAGGTTGAATGTTTTTGCTTTGCATTTGAAAATCATATCTTTACTTCACACCAGTTCTAACTAAACACTGTTTGGAGCTGTTGAAATGTAGTGAATTGTTGTTGACATAATTTTAGAAGCAAGAGCATTCAGATAGCACAAACCTCAGCCAAACGCCAAACCATACACTGAATAATCATGATTTGGCTATTAAGAAATATCTATCCCCATTAATAACAATACAGTATGTCCACATGTATGGGCAGACCCATATTTAGAAAAATCATAGATGAAATGTGAAATCCCCATCTGATTCAAATGAAATTTGATGGGGTAATTAAGGAACCAAAACCACATAACTAACTCAATTTTCATAAAGATCAGTCAATTTTGAACGGAGATTTTGCCAGTGATGAGAAATTGGGATTTTCTCATTTGAAACTGATCAACAATCAGTATATTGATCTGGGTCCTCTCCAAAATGTAATGGAATCATCCATGGCATAAGGTCTATTTTTTATTAAAAAATAAATAAATAAAATGTATTAAGCACTTTTAATGCAATCCTGCTAAAGACAAACACATAAATGAATAAACTCTGGTGAATATATTCCCTCCGCCAAAGAGAAAGCATGAAGCTACTATGAACAGTACGCTAGGTTTGATAAGGTTTGTATGGTTGCCACTGAGAAATAAAGGTGTTCTTGTAAAGTGCCGCATTGAGCCAGTCTGTTGGTCTGTCAGTGTGTCAGTCTTTGAAGCTACAGGGTCTTTATTAATTAACCCCTGACTGGCTGGTCAGAGGGCAGCTCCTGCAGATGAAGTGCTGGTGTCTGTGTTGTCAGCCTTGGGGGTCGTGCCCCAAGCCCACAGCGTGACCCCGGCCATATTTGAGCCAGATGTTTGTAGACAGGCATCTCCACCAGTCCTCACTCAACACCCTCAGCGCTCCCCTCCTCACTGCATTCTTCTCCTTTATGACCAGCTGAGCGCAGTCATCACCAGGCTCTGGTGTTGGCGCTGCGATGTTGCTTTGGAGAGATCGTCCAGTGTTACTCTGTCGTTTTCCCTGCTCTCTTGTTGTTGTTTTTTCCAGACATTTCTCTTTAGTACTCATTCTCCCTCTGGGAGCCCTCTATCCATTCACATCTCCCTTTCCCTCCCCTCCCTTCTTGTTTGGCCCACTGCCCCTTTCCGCTTCGCTCAAGGGAAAGAGTGCTGCATGTGTGTTGCCTGGCAGCTTGCCCACTCATATCCCCTTGTTTTATTTTATCTTTTACCCCTTCTCATCTCTTGCTTTCCCTTCCTATATGTTTCATCTCCTCCACCTTTCTCCTATTCCTCCTCCCTTTGTCCCTGTCACTCTCTCCACCTGCTTCTAATCACTCCCTCTCCATCTCTTTCACTGTCTGCCTGAAATCACACTCCGCTCCCTGTCTCTCTCCTTCCCTCCCTCTCCCTGCATCTCCTTCTCGGCTGGGCTCAGGAGCAGTGAACAGGTGTTGTCTCCTTTTGATTTGGGTGCGCTCGGATTAATGCTGTCAGCTCAGCTGTTAAAACAACTGCCACCGCCAGATGCCAGTCAGTTTGGGGCTGGAGTTGTCACCTACACACAAGCTCACACTCAAACCCACACACACACTTATAGACCCATCCAAACACATGCACTCTGATGCACATAGCGTACATCACACACACATTCATACACACTAACATTTGGCCTCCTGGCTCAATGTATCACTGACAAAGCAAATCAGCTGTTGTATGCCAGTCTTGTCAATAACCCAGGTGTGTGTTTCTGCAGCCGTTCCAAAACATCACATCTGTGGGTATAAACGTCATCTCTTGTATGACATCAGACTCTATTGATTATTATTGCAACATACCAGTTTTTGTGTTTGAATTTTTCAATTTTGTATTGTTTTTTTTTTTATTATTATTATTTTGGGACCAAAAAAGTGATTAAAAGAAGTACTTGCTGATAAAATGTTTTCATTTGCACATTTCTTTAGCTGAAAAATGATAGTTTAGCCTTTTCATCATCTAGCTGTTCTTATAATCCCACAGACTACTACTAAGCAGCGACGTTAAATACCTAATTGCTACCTCAGTAGATTTTTTTCCCAGGGATACATTACCAAATTAATAATAAAAGTGACATCAGAGTTGTGACTGTACCTGTGATCCGGTCAACCTGATTGGTTGCAGACTATGTTTTTTTGTCCAAAAACATTTACAACACTACATTGAGGTGTCGACATAAAAATTCAAAATTAAGATATTAACACAAGCAACAGCTTGGTACAGGTCACCCTGCGATAGACTGCCACATTGTGCACGAGTTTAATACAATTGCATTTGATCAGATGAAATTTAATGTAGATTTGAACGAATGAACAGAGCAGACTTACTTGTAAACTCCATGTGCGGTGTTTCAAATTGAGTAATTACTAACCACCTCATTTCTATGGTAACACATGTTTTTAGACCTCTCCACTTAAACTTTTTTCCCCCTCCATTCACTTCACCCCTTGTTTTTTTCACTCCCTCTCCCTCACTTGTTCCTTTCTCTTTTTCCAAACTTTTCATCTTCGAACGTCATTATAGTTACCACACACACTGCGCTTTCCACTCCCACAGCCCATTTTGCCTGACAGTTTAAATTTAGAATGTGAATTTGTATTGGATTTTTGCGAGTAAATTGAAGATTAACTGTGGCTATCATTGATTAGCAGTGGATAAGGGCTGTGTAACGGAGTTGCATAGGAATGCATCATTTTCCAGTCATTCTGTCTGTTTGTGATGTGTGTCAGTTGTTGGGCTCTGGGCCCTGGATTGTGGAAGCTGTTGAGTCAACTCAAGCCTCTTGGAAGAGGAATTAAACATATATAAGGAAACCTTCAACCAAGTCCAATTACCTTCACAAATCTGGTGGTTAAACCTTTTTCTTTATCTACATCTGAAAAGTACGAAGGAAAACAGAAAATTCCATCCATGATGGAATTTCTTTTGCTCACACGCTTCCTTTAAAAAACTCTTCTTTCATCTTTTTTATCTTAACCAACTCAAGTTTGTTTGATTGCTTCACACTTCATGCAGTACACTGGACACTTGTTTGTGTGCTGAATATGACATACCAAACATACGCGTACTTTCTAACATTGAGCTCTCTGTAATTCCTCCCTGGCTACACACCATCATATCAGTTTACCAAACAAGAACACAGACGAATTGCAGAACTCTCACTGTACTGCAGATCATGCCCTCCTCATCCTTTTTTGTTGGTTTGCTGAATTACACTAACAAGGTTATTATGAAGGTTATCCTAGCAGACTGTAGTCTCTAGGCTCCGCCAAGCCAAACGTTATTAAGACAATTAGCCTCCTCAAAGAGTCATGGAAGCCACGGTTAAGCAGTGTTGGTGGCGTTGATGGAGGAGGAGGACTCAGGCTTAACTGTGTTTCTTAAGAGTTATCATATTGTCTTTCAAGGACATGAATGATCAGAATAACGTAGTATTGATTCAATAAAATTGCATAAAGCACAGTATTCTAAAAGCTGATTTAATAAAGACTAATCTTTAGTTAGTTAAAGTCTCAGATATGCCACAGCCTAATGTGTATTTTCAGAAGATATGCTAATCACATTTAGGCTTGTAATATATAGAGCAGATTGAGCTCATGAGCAAAGACTTATCCCAAATCAGTGTATCTAAAATAGTAAGTGGCCTTGTTAGAACGGATTTAAAGCTGAAGATATGAATCAGCTGTTTACTCAGTGCAGGTTTTGACTGGCAGATCTTCATGGTTAATAGATCACAAATACTGCTTCTAATGATAGATGTTATGGATATTGTGTGAAGGAAAATAAATATTTAGAAAAAAAGAAAATCTGTCACAAGATATCATCTTTAATCAAAATGTTAAGTTCCTCCTAGAAATGTAAATACCAATATCATTATTGACTTCACTTTAGAGTCAGAATCTTGTTGTCCCCATCATCCTGTTTGCATTGTGCAGCGATGCCAAAAGTAGCCAGAAAAAATGTAATAATAACCTGTCACCAAGTTGGATTATTAAATTGATCTGAGTCTTCGTCTTCTTGTCTGTTTGCCACAGATGGCTAAATGATCTAAATGTGACCCACTAGCAGCTTCACCCGTTATTGACGAGACACATCGCAGCAGAAAAACTTTTCTTCTTCCTCTGAAAATGAGGCGATCTTGCCAGGAAAACTTTGAAGAAGGAACATTTTTAAAAAGCAGAGACACAAATTGGAGCCCAGTGACTCGTACTGCTCAGGTCAGGCAGACAAACACTGGCAAAGCACTGAGCAAACAACTACAATCACACACATGCTAGTCAGCAGAGCATTCCAATGTTGTTTGGAATGTTTTTGCCATTGGTCTAATGGTTCTCACATGTTTGTCGCCCTATCTTTGTGCAGCGCGCAGGACAATGCGAGCGATTCTTAGGACTTCACAACAGGCTGTCTCTCAATCTGATCAATGCACAGATGGAACAAACATTCACACACAGTAAGGAAAGACAAAAATGAAGCTGAGACTGATATCGAGACTCAAATAGACATACAAACAGAGGAAGGATTGAGTGTGTGCCTGTGTATATCTGAACGCTTGTCAACAATATTCGCATTAACTGAAATAGGCGGCTCTCGCCTCCGCTGTCCGGAAAGGCAAAGCAACTCCAAAGCTAAGCCAACTGTCAATCAAGTAGCTAACACAGGGCCAAAACTATGATAGCATCAGAAATAATAGTCTTTTACCCATCAGTGTCCCATGCATAAACACGCAGGGGTGCATGCACATAGACAAACACAGAGAGGGTTAAAGTCACAGATCAGTGCTGTTTGAATAGGCTTCCAACATGCAAAGCAGTATTAGTGTGTCAGGAGTGCCTTGCTTTTCCCTCTGTCTCTCCGTCATTGCTTTGACAGGCAGATGAAAAATGCCATGACTTGCAAGAGAGTGTGTGTGTGTGTATGTGTGTGTTGTGTGTGTGTGTGTGTGTGTGTGTGTGTGTGTGTGTGCGTGTGTGTGTGTGCGTGTGTGTGTGTGCGGTGTGTGTGGTGTGTGTGTGTGTGTGTGTGTGTGTGTGTGTGTGTGTGTGTGTGTGTGTGTGTGTGTGTGTGTGTGTGTGTGTGTGTGTGTGTGTGTGTGTGTGTGTGTGTGGTGTGTGTGTGTGTTGTGCACTCTCCCCTTGTCTTTCTCTCTCGTAGTTAATGCGTGGGTCCATTCCCCTTCTATACATGGCAGACCCAATGCACAATGTCTTCTTTTGTTGTCACGTTAAAGTGATGCAATAAAGCTGTGCAGTGACAAGGACGGCCCGGGGCTGCCGCAGTGACAGAGACTTTGTGTGCGTGTGCGTGTGTGTGTGTGTGTGTGTAGAGTGGAGACAAGAGCACTGAAGAGGGGTTATTGCCACGAGACAGATTGCAAGTGTCATTTTCCATTACAGCTGCTTGAGCCACTGTGTATGACACACAAACGCACGTACGTACACACGCTGATAGACATGCTGTGGCCCACTTTAATACAACGCTTATGACAAGGAGGGATCTACGTGCACAAATAGTGGACGGGCCCAGACTATTTAACCCTCTTTTCACCGTGACTCCAGATTTATCAAATCAGACCATCAGATTCATTTCATGAATTGATTCAGAAATCCTTCTATAAACAAAAGATCACAGGTGTTTATATAGGTTTGGAACAGGGAGGGGAAGGCTTTGTAATTACAATGACATGTTCTAAAATTAATTTAAGGTTATTGACGCTTGCCGAAAACTTTAAACAATCTTGAATCCGCTGATGCGAAGCATCCAAACGAGGCGCGACACAAAGCCTCAATCAAAACTGTAATATCTCTTTGAAGTATAATATCTATAATATAATATCTCCCATGAAGCTGTGTTTGTTAACCTGGCAATTAGCTGGTATTATTAGGTGGTTATCAGCTGACATTTGGTTACTGCAGCTCATGAAGAATGTGGTAGTAAAATGAAAACAGGATCTGGGCTTGTAGCTTGTCCTTATTAAGGTGCAGTGGCAGCAGCGATTGGGGCCTGAGGCCGAATTAGTCCACAGTGGATTCAAATGTCTAGATGGTATCAAACAGTATTTAATGATAATGAGGGTCACTGAGGCAATTGTAGAAACGGTTGTGTAAATTTGTGTGTGTGTTTGTGTGTAAGTACTCTTTCTCTGTCTCGCACTAAAAATGCAGTTATAAGATAGCATCTCTTATTTCCCCAGCTAGGCACAAAAACAACATGTAGAAGAGAGGAGAGAGGGAGAAAAACAACAGCAACAACACATGGGCAAAACCAAACAACAAGGAAAGTTTTTATGCGACTTTCTCGAATGTCGCTCCAGATTTTGCCCTTCATCGTTCTTTCACAATGTCGCGCCCTCTCCGCTGCTATTTCTGAATGCCAGTGTGTGGATCTGGCTTGCTGAGATTTCATGCCAGTGTAAAAATTGGCTGAGGGTTTGGTTCAAATCAAATTGGACATAAGCACCCACAACACCATCTGTTAGGGAAAGGCAGTGGAGTGAAGGGCAGAACTCTGCATTCAGATAAATGGATTTTCAATTTATTAAATTGTTGACTGACACCTTGGAAAATTTTGCTATATGTGTTGCTGACTATTCTTAGAACATCAGATTTACCAGAAGCATGTTGCTATGCATTTACACAATCCTAATATTAGAAGGGAAGAAAAGTGACATGAATGCATCTTTTGTTTTGAGTAAGTTATGTATTTACTTTTTTTTTTTTTGCAGAACATTTCCATTCAAACCTGGTTTTTGTTTTGTTTTTTAACTCAACTATCTTAAGAATTAATTAAAAACTCGCATTTTAGTTTGTCTTAAGGAGTTTAAGTAATAATATATGAGTTTGGTGCATAACAGGTGTGTAGCTCCAGAATGGGACATGACTGTGATTGTCACAATACTTAAGGGAAAAGACCATATGTCCCTTGTCGTCTCACCTGAAAGCCTAACTTACGGTACTTTACAAGGTAAATAACACTTTTATTACTCTCTGAAGTTGATGTCTTGTTGTTCTGTGAATAAGCAGATGGCAAACGCTTGAAGTTTCCATGCTGTTGCTTGTGTCCCTTTAGCCCGCGTAGTGATCTGGGTGTTTATTAATAACTAAAGTTGGAGCAGCTTCTGAATGAGAAGTCACTGTGGACTAAGAAACCAATCAGGGACTGAGTACACACACACACATACTTCTGTATGTTTCTTTTTGCCACAGTCCTCTGCTTCATTGGGAGACGGCGAGTGTTGTGAAGGGGTTAGAAAGTAAGGTGCAGGAGAGCGAGAAGGAGGAGAGGGATTTTAATGTTTACACAGAGGCCTGTCCATTGCAGCAACTGTTGCCAAGCGCCGTTCTCCCAAACAACAAGCCAGTAATTGGTACTTTTAGCAACTAACCTTGCGGAGGTGGTGGTGTGAGGTGGACTTGGGACAAAAAGCTTTTTGATACATTTCCCTTTCTATCTCAATCTCCCATCTCAAACCGCTATACTGTATCTTGCCCCTGGTTTCTTCTCCTTCTTTTGACGAGAGATTGCCTATAATCTTGGCACAGGCTTCCTCGCTTTGGAATGATTGGACAGTCTTTAGAAGGAATCTATGAAAACGTGTCCAGACACATGGCCCAGCTCAACCAGACATAAATTGATCATCAAAATATCAACATCATCATTTCGTAATGGAGTATGTTGGCGCAGTCAGCAGGAGGGGATTAGCCAGACTGAAGAGCTACAGTATCAAGAGGGTGTAAATAAATGAGATTCCTTATTCCCAATTCTGCTTTTCTCTTTGAATATCTAGATAACATGGAACATCCAGTCAGAGGAAGGAAATTCTTCACGTCTCAGGTTTTATTTATCTTGTAATTATTCAAATAAAAATATTTTTTTTATATCACTCTGATTTGTATGGAGATTTACCTTCAAATGAAGTCGGGAAAATTTGCATCCCTCACACAGAAAAGTTTCCACGTTTATCACTTGCTTTAGAGGAAAATGAGTTAGTTCTTTGGAGTTTAACTGATTTGAACTAAAAACCAAAAAACTAGATCTTTTATCCTTATCTTTGATATACTCTTTAATTTAGTTAAGATAACCTCGTCATCATATTGCCATCGCTGATTTGTTGTAATCGGGTTACAGTGTAATCTTTAGATCACATGTGAACTCTTCTGCCTCTGTTCACCAGTAAATGCATGTGTTTCTTGCTTCCCACCACAGAAGTCAGCACACATTTGGGCTCCCTGCCTTTTCTCCACTGTTTCTCCATCCTGCCATCTCAATACTTCAGTGTTCAGGGTGGCAGTCTTAGACAAACTCAAGCAGTGCTTGTATAATTGCTTATTCAGTGTTGACCCCTACTCAGTTTGGGAGAAGGATGAAGAAGGAAAGGCGGGATGGGGGCAGTGGTGGTGGGTGCGAGGAGCTGCTAGAGCCTCCTTGTGGCTGCCAAGGCTTGAGTCAATGTGGAGCCTGTTTTTTCAGGAATATAAGCGCCGGCCACGGGTCCCCAGCCAGGGCCCTTTCCTGTGGGCCCTCCTCCTCCTCCCCGTCTTCATTTTGCTCCTTCATCCTCCACCCTCTCCTGAGTCCGGCTGGGCCTGGCGCTGGCACAGAGGCCCCTTTGTTGTGAACCCAAGGGCCCAGGCTCTCTGTCTCTTTTTCACTCTTTCTCTTTTTCCTTCCCTCTCACTCTCTCTCTTTCCAACCTCCACCCCTTCCCCCAACTCCCTCCTTTTTTTTCTCTAAAGGTCTCCAGTCTTTGCAAATATGAGATAATGGGAAAAATAGAGCTTTGGCTAGTAGTGACTCAGGGCAGAACGTCTGGTTGAAAAATAGAAAGTGAGATAGAGAGAGGAGTGAGCATGGTTAGCGAGGTAAACTAGATTGAGTTTAAGTGTCCTCCCATGTCCCCCCCCCATCTCTCTCTCTCTCTCTCTTTCTCGCTCTACATCTCTTCATCTCATCTCGTCTCTCCTGCGGCTTCTGAACCAAAAGCTCACTGTGGATTCAGAAACTGGACGTGGTATACACACACAGACACGTACACACGCACAAACACACACACACACACACACACATTGTCTATCTCGGCAGGTGGACGCAGTGGTTTTGGCTCGGCCGCAGGGCAGCAGCTTGACTCCGTTTGAGCCAATGAGCCAAAATAATAGCAGACGTTTCCAAAGTTATTGTCAGCGTTTTCTCCCCCTCCGATTTTCCCAGAAGCCCCTTCATCCGTGCGGTATCCAAATCAGAACATCACTCTCAGATGGATTTACCCACTTATGCATGAAAAATACTGCCATGACATTCACAGCTGTGTGGTACTGTACAGCCACAGCAAGAATATCTTATATGAAACCATTTATGGAAAAATACAACAATACATTTCTTGTTTAAATGTCCAACACAGTCAGATGTTTGATATTACATTTGTGTAAATGTCAAACAGCTTGAATAAGTTGCTGGAACAGGCTGGTACAGAATACCCACTTGGTGTTTTGTAATATTTTTACATCTTGAGTAAAAGGAGTAACTTCACTTCTTACTTTTTGGAAAACTTAAACCTGCTTTTTTTTTTTAAAGTGCGGATACCCTCCCTCACCCAGGCTCACAACACTTCACTTTAGAAAGTGGTACACGCCCCTGTGTGGGCAAGGCAACTACACCCACTTACGTCACACAATGCTCATATACTCAATGTCCCCCACGTCAGAGAAACAGGGAGCAGCGTCTCTGAATCGCATGGAAAGAGTTGTGCTGTCCTTTATTACATGAGTTTTGGCTGTAATTGTCTACAGGGAAATTGTTCCCATTATGATGTCAAGTGATTTTTATGAAAAACTTGAAAACATCTACAAACCATTAGATGGACATTTGGCTTCTACCCAAACAATTGACAGAAAATCTAATAAAATTACCTTTTTTTCTTTTGACACTTTTAAAACTTTTTATATTTGTAGAATGAAAGTCCTCAGGTGTTGGAGGTCCTCTTTTTACGGACGGTATGTTTTTACTGACTCTCGGACAATGGACCCAGTTAGTTTCTTACAGTGTTTGCTATAGCAAAAAATAACTTTTTAAAAATGACATAAGTAACCTGTTTTCCTGTTCTTATCGCTTTTGTTGTCTTTTCCCTTTTGTCTTGTCTTGTCCTCTTCGTTCTTGTCTCCTTGTCTCTTTTCTTTTCTTCTCTTCTTCCCCTTCAGCTCCTCCTGCCCATTTCCTCCCATTTTACCATTCGCTACACAATAAAAGAGCCCCTTGCTTTTATTAATAGTTAAAGTGGCCCCGTCCTGTCACTAGGGACAATGGCTGCAGCCCTGTTAATAAATAAAAATAATAACTAGGAGATGGAGACAGAGAGGGAGTGCAATGGAACGAGAACAGGCGACACTGCCATTTGTTGTTCCCTCTCACTTGTCAAAGCTCTTTGGCTTAAAAGCCTCTGTCATTGTTGAGGGAGAGGGAGGGCTGAAAGGCGGGGGGTGAGTGAGAGACGAGAGAGAAAAAGGGAGAGAGGGAGAGAGAGGGAGTGCCAGGGGCTAATAGCACCTGTTGGGGTGATGGGGAGACAGCTGTCAAACGTGTGGGGGGGGGGGGGGTATATGGGTCCATCTCAATCTTTCTTCTCCACCTTCTACACGATTCCTCTCACTCATCTGGTACTTTGTAGAGTATCCTACTGCAGGTCATCCTCTCACTTTAATGCCACTGATGGATTATTTCATTTTTGATTATTCCATATTTTTCCTCGTGATATCAGCAGAGTGTGAAAGCACACACACACACACACACACACACACACCCACACACACACACACACGCACAAAAACCCACACACACACACCACATTAACTGAGGTGCAGCATGAAGGACATGCTCTGCTGCTCTGTGTACGAGAGCTAAGCTTGTACATCTCCGTCGTCGTCTATGAAGGAGATCATTTGTCATTTTAATTCCTCAAAATCAGAAGGTGTTTTCTCATCTTACTGAGTGTTTGGAAAATACAGGAACATAGGCAACATGCTATGTTTTTTGTGTTAGGGATAATCTATAGAAGTCTCCCTCTCTCGCTCTTTCTGTCAAAGGCATTATTGTGTGTGTGTGTGTGTGTGTGTGTGTGTGTGTGTGTGTGTGTGTGTGTGTGTGTGTGTGTATAAGGCTGGCTCATACCAGCGAGAATAAGTCGTTTTCCTCCTAAATCATTATGGGGAAAATCATAATCCAGGGACAAACTAACTTTTCTTCCTGCTGTCAGCAAATACCAGTGAGCATACATCTGTATGTGCAGCCTTATATAGGAGCTCCAGTTTGTGTGTGTGTGTGTGTGTGTGTGTGTGTGTGTGTGTGTGTGTGTGTGTGTGTGTGTGTGTGTGTGTGCAATCCATGTTTGTGTTGGCGGAGAAGGCTATCCGGCCGCACACAAAGGGTAATACCTCTTCTCTCCTCCGTGAAGGCCTTGCATCCTAAATTCAGATAGCTCCCACTAAATAAAGCCCTGTTTTTTCTCCCCTGCTCTGAACTTTCTGTCATTTATCAGATCATTTATCCCATTCCCCCTTTGTTCCCGTAGGTTGACAGTGGCCTGAAATGTACATGTGTGTTTTGAGATTGACTTGCCCTGCGTGCTTGCTCTCCTGTGTGACATTTTCACCCACCCCTGTGTGTGTGTGTGCGTGTGTGTGTGTGTGTGTGTGTATTTCTCAGAGAATGACCACAGTCACTTTTAATTAGCGGTTTTGTTTGTGTGTGTGTGTGTGTGTGTGTGTGTGTGTGTGTGTGTGTGTGTGTGTGTGTGTGTGTGTGTGTGTGTGTGTGTAGTTCTGAGTGGAGTGTGTTAAAAACAAAGCTCTGGCTGATAATGTGTCCATTGTGGTGGGTGCATTAAGGCTCTCTTTGTCTCAGGGCCCACAGGGCTAATGATTCTCTAGCAGCAGGTGAGAGGGGAAAAAGCCTCTCTTTTTTTTCTGCCTCTCCTTCTCTCCTCCACTCGTCTCACCCTTTATCTTGTGTCGTCTCACACTCACAGCCGTTGCCGTCGTCTCCCTTTCGCTCACTTGTTTTTGTTTTTCAGATTTTCCCCTCTTTTCGATTATCAGCTTCTCTCCTTTCGTTGTTCCCTTCCTCGCTCTCTCTTGCTCTCTCCTGCTGATGTGGCCATTAGGCTGAGCTGCCGCTGCCTTTATTACAGCAAATGGACTTTAAATGAGCTTTATTGTCATGCTGGCCAGCCAAGTGAATCTCTCTCTCTCTCCCTCTCTCTCTCTTTCTCTGTCTCCCCCCCTCCCCATCCCCTTCCCCTCCACCCCTGAGCAGAGGCCACCAGTATTGAGAGGCTGTTGTCAAAGGACTGGAAGGATAAACTTTTGGCCATGGGCTCAGGGCACATCGGAGAAATTAAAGGTACGCCGCATGAAATCACAACCAGTCATAACTTGATTGACTAATAGCTTGACACACAATTGAGGGCACAGTTCATCATCTTAAATCAAATGAATAAAACATTTTTATTACTTTTAATGTTTTTGAACAAAATTACATTTTGTTCAAAAACTTTGCAGGTTCTAACATGAGCACTGAAAGAGCACAACACTCCGCCAAGCACTAAATCTCCTATTTGCCAGATATCAGCAGTTATCTGGAACATTGATTCTGATCATGGTACCATGATCCTTCACACTTTAAAGGCTTTGAATCAATTTCAATCCCCAATAATAACAACACAGTAAGTCCAAATTATTAATAAAAATTACAAATGCATTGAAATTGCGCAATTTGGATTCGATCGTGAAGAAACTCAGTGGGATAATTGAGGAATCACCCCGACATAACCGGTCAGTTACAAACCACATTTTTGAAATTTCACCATTGTTGACCGAGATTTTTCAATTCCTTAAACTGATACAGAATTCCCTCCAAAATCCAATGGAATCTTCAATGGCATAAGGTCTATCTTTTGTTAAAATTTTGTCAAAATCTGTTATGTACTTTTCACATAATCCTGCTAACAGTCAAACAAACAAACAAGTCAAAAATAAACGCTAGTGAAAATAAGATCTCAGCGGTAAATATAGCAGTAAACAAGAAAACAGAGTAGCATCTGTTTATTAAGCATCTTGTTTCAACAAATACACTTTTCATTTTTTTTTATTGTATTTTTTTTCTCTTTTAACTTTTGTATTCATAGTGTTTTGAAATTCATGCAACAAAAAAGATTTTTGTGAATAGTAAGACTTTTTATCCACACTATCATCTGACAGAGCAGCTCAGAGGGCAATGGGGAAACAAGGCATGGAATACGCCAAAGAAAATACAAAGGGAAATGGAAGCATTGAATGAGAGACGGAGAGCGACTGCCTCTTTTTTCCCCTGTAACTCGAGGGCAAATCCATGCTTCTCCTCCAGTAATTGAGCTTCATTAAGAAGCAAAGCAATATGTAATCAAAGAGCCTTGCAGAGCAGTGTGGCCATTGACAGAAGGGCTCCATTGATCAAACCCCCTTTTCTTAGCTCCCCGTCGGGCTGACATTTCTGTGTAGGGGCGTCCCGCTTAGCACACCACACACCAACAGCTCTGTAGTAACACATGTGGGTCTGATGGTGTATTAGGAAAGGCTACACACATTATAATTTGCACTTACATAATGGGGTGTTTTCTAGGTTTGTCTTCAGTATTTAAAAATCCTACAAATATCTAACAAGTAGGATGCACTCGTACTCTCGCTTTCTTTCATATCCTGTGTGTTTGTGTGTGTGTGTTGGCCTCACACTGTCAGCGCATACCTTTAACATTTTTTTTTCACCGTCGAATTTCATTGAAGAATTCCATTGAAGAGTTTTTTGTAAGGAACAAAGTGATCATAAGCCACTGCGTCCTGCTACGTTTGTCTTTGGTAAAAAGATGTGTGTGCTTCACATGTGCACTCACACATAAAGTAGTCGTAAACCAAGAGTTAAGTGTTTACATGAATTGATCTATCTTCACTGCACACTTCACTGAACTGGCTTTGTTTTCTGAGCTTCTTTAAGTCAGGCTCATGTCATGACGCTAGGCTACGAGTCATCTCATAGGCCTGGAATCAAATTCTTCACTCAGCTTTTTATAACTGAATATGCATGTTCTTCTTGAGTGTAAAGATGTTTGACCACTTGAAGACAATTCTCCTGTAAAGTTAGCAAGCAAGCAATTAACGGCATCTCCGACTGTTCATTAGTCTTTATTATCTTTAATGGGATTTGCAGCAAGTTTTATCACAAGTTGAGGTGTATTTCACAGAATGTTAGAACTGTGAGCTTTTGCTTTAAATCCCAGGATTCATTGCAGGTTATTTAAAGTTTTCCATGGTGAACAATTTGTGACAGAATGAGGTATGTGCTTGAATCCATCCCTAATTCTGTTACCTTAATATTGACTTGACCATATTAGCTGATTGAATTATCTCTTGTAATCGCGTTGTTTTGTTCATAGGCGCACGTCGTGATTCCTGCATTCCAGACAGATTTTATTCTCATTCTTTCTTCATCTTTTTACTTGTTCAAATGTCTGCAGTCCTCTCTCATCCCTGTCTGTTATCGTCTGCTCCCTGTCTCCCTCATTCCTGCGCTTCTTCTCCACACATGTCATCCACCCTCCCTCTTCCTCAGCCAGGGGGTGTTATCACTGCAGCCTGGGTCATTAATTAGCACCACGAACAGAGTGACAAGTATTACATTGTTACAAATAGGTTAATTACCCCTTCTTGTGTATGTGTGTGTGTGTGTGTGTGTGTGTGTGTGTGTGTGTGTGTGTGTGTGTGTGTGTGTGTGTGTGCGTGCGCGCGCTTATGTAATGCCTGTGTGTGAGTTGATGTCGGTTCAAGAAGGTTTTGTAGGTAAGCACAATCGGCCTAAGGAGGAATGTGTGTAAACTGATGCAGGAAACCAGTTATCGATCCACCTGCCTGCCTCGCATCTGCTGAGGAAACAAGCTGACATGAGCTGATTTATGGTGCCAGCACAGAAATTCTCAAAGTCTCATTGAAGGGAAATAAGGACCTAAAGATAGGATCAGCATGTCACCCGAACACAAGGATTTCTAAGATCTCTTCTGTTAGGAAGCATGTTGTTTCCTTGGATTCCCGTTTCGTCTGCAGATACTCGTGTTTACTGATAAAAGATCCACAGCTGAGAGGGGATTGGGAACAGGTTGTAGATGAAGAACTGGAATCCTCTTCATGTGCCTGCTTTTTTGATGGAATTCCGGTTGAAGGAATGTCCCTTCCTGTCGATACACTCGCCACATTTGGTGCAAAAATACCCAGCGTTTGTGCGTTGGTGTGTGTGTCTTACATTCTTACAAAGAAGGCCCCTTTGAACCACCGTTTCACCTTTGCAACCCCTCTTTTTTTTCCTTCTTGCCCCCTTCCTCCACACCCCTTTACCCCCCATTTGAACCGTCTAACATTTTTAACACAAGGCTCACTCTTGTCTTGGTCAGCCTCAGCTATACAGACACACACACACACACACACACACACACACACACACACACACACACATCCACACACACTTTCTCTCTTTCTTGCCCACAAAGGTGGGTCTGTGAGTTACGACAGCGGCGTGTTTATTTTTCCAGCGGCCAGTACTCCCGACAGTTGCCTTTATTGTTCATTGTTAGTGGATGGATGAAGTGTGTGGGGGAAGAAGCAGAGGAGAAGGGGTGTCTGGGAGTTGTGGAGGTAGGGGGGAGTTTAGGTTGGGTGAGGTAGCCAGCCACCAGCCAGGAGGACAAATGGATGGCTCTCACCTTGGTGAGCGGTCAAAGGGCAGGTCAGTGGCCGAGGCTCTTCATCTTCACCGCCTCCATATCTTATTGTGACTCTCCTTTTTCCCTCTGCCTCCCCCCTGCAGTGTTTCTCTTAATTCCATCCCTGTTTTTTTCTCCCGTCTTCGTCTTTCCTCCTCATCTGGTTTGGCTGGCCCTGGAATGTGGCCCTGTTAAAGGTAGCAGCTGAGGAACAATGAGGGATTGTGCTGCTCGACACACTCGCACGCACACGCGCACACGTTTGCACACACGCGCGCTCACACACAGAATGCATGTAGGCAAACATCAGTACATCAGAGCAGACATGAGCGAGCGCACTCGTGCTGATTGAGCCTCGGTGCACCGCTCCCTAACTACATCCTGTTGAATGATTTAGGCCTTGACTAGAAGTGTGTTTGTGTATGTGTGATTGCGTGTGTTGGTGTGTCTATGTGTGTGTCTGTGTAATGGAGCTGGTATGTCAGGATCTGAGGAGTCAAAGGTCAGGCCATGCTAAATGTGAGCAGGAGGTTGGCTGACTGCAGGATAAACACAGACCAGACACTCGCCTTCTCTCCTTCCCTCTTTTTTTTCACTCTTTCTTTCTCACAGCAACATTCACTCACATATACAACTCAAGAACTGCACGGGGATCTACCAAATAAATGTACCCATAATCCAACGCTAATTCAATGTTTTTCAATTTTGCTTCAGGCTCCAGTAGGACATGTACATGTTCCAGACTTCTTTAAATATTAAATTTGTTTATTGAAAGTATAAATATGTCCGTTACTTCTTTTGACACATTTAGCACGTTTTTTTTTAGATATCTCTCAGCCAGATTTTCTTTTTGCCAAAGCCATAAAGGCAGAGATGGATGTTGCTTGATTAATCACCACTGGCCTTCTGTGCCCAGGAAAATGAGTTAACATCTGGTTTTACAACTCTGCAGCACACAAACACACTTTTACCAATCTTCCGCTAACATGGCCCCCATTCCTGCTGTTCAAAGCCCCAAACCGGTCGTATATTAAGTCGAGCAACAAGCCACAGATAGCTTTAGTCCGCTTTATTGTTCTTTCTCCCTCAGTTTGTTTCCTTCATGCCTCTGACCTCTGACTTCACCCCTGTGATCTGCACAGGCCTTTGAATCGCTCCTGCATTGATGTGTTTTCAGCATTCATCAGCCTAACAAAAACCGGGTTGTAACTTGGGTAACATTATGTCTAATGTATGGAGCGTGAAAGTGTTACAACAGATGGTAAATGACAGCACTATGAAATATATGGAAGTAAAACAAAGTTATTCTTGATAGAGGTAAAACTAAAATGTTTTCAGCTCTGTAAGATATAGAGAAGAAAGATATAACCACTTAGAAGCACATTGACCCAGCATCATCCAACTGGCTACAACTGTTTAATAATGATCCCAACCAGACATTTTAATAGCTTAACCCTAGCCTCGCTTTTTTATCCTTTCTTCAAAGTGCCACTAAATCACCTTTGACCTTTCTCCCCCCCTATCCCACCGTTCCTCTGCAGGTACTCCAGACAGCCTGGTGGAGAAAGAGCGCCAGCTTATGGGCATGATTGGCCAGTTGAGCAGCCTGAGGGAGCAGCTCCTGGCGGCCCACGAGGAGCAGAAGAAGCTGGCTGCCTCACAGATGGAGAAGCAGAGGCAGCAGATGGAGCTCGCCAAGCAGCAACAGGACCAGGTACGAGGGCGCACTGCGCGGAAAAGGGCCTAATATGGTGATGTTGCAGCGGTGCATTCCTATCCTGCTGCAACACATCTATACTATCAAGTACTTCTAAGCCCTTCTAAGACTTATTATTTTGGATTGATGTGACAAAAGTATTACTTTGAATATTTGAAATATTTTTGCTCAGTTTGCACAGCTCGATACATGTGTGTTTGTCAGTGTGAACACAGGGACAATTCACGTGGAGTCAAAAGGACCTACACAATAACTAAAACACACCTCCAGATGAGAGTCCAACAGGTGTTTGCATCGAGAGGAGTTTCTCAGCTCAGGGTTACAAACACACATTTAAAAAAAACCCACACACATTCACATACGCATAAAGAATACAGCTGTGAGGACCAATAGAATACTTTGCAGTTCCCTTGGCTGCGTCCTGCACCAGCACTAAGTGAGTCTGACAACACAAGAATTTAGCCTGCATAAATCCCTCATACTTCCATTTTAAGGCAAGGCAAGGCATATTTATTTGTATAGCGCAGTTCACACACAAGGCAATTCAATGTGCTTTACATGATTAAAAAGTGCGACACAAATATTGAACAGTTTAAAAATCAATAGAACATTCAAATCAGAAGTAAAAACATTTAAAATCAGCAGTAAAAACTTCAAATCAACAATAATAAATAAATCTCCCTCTCAGTCATACGCAGTAGAGAAAAAGAGTGCGTTTAATTTTAAATTTAAAAATGTTCACATTTGATTACAATAAGGGTTTTTGCTGTTCACAGGTAAAAAATACCAGAAAAAAAAGCACGTAAATTCATGTTAAAGCTTCAAGAGTTGCAAACATTTTGTAAAAAAAAAAAAAAAATCAAGCTTTAGTTTCCAAACACCCTCTTTACATTCATCGAGGTTTGTTAGTATGTCTGTTTGTGTGACACTCTTGAGTCCACATGAGATGAGCTCTTTAATATTTCATAGCGGGGCATCGACCCTCTGTCGTGCAACCAGGGCCTCAGAGACCTGCTGCTGCGTTGCATCTCCCACAGGCCTGGAACACACACCAATGCACACAAGCACACGCGTATTGCATATACATTCTGATGTTTTTTCCACTCCATCCTCAGATTGCCCGGCAACAGCAGCAGCTCCTGCAGCAACAGCACAAAATCAACCTCCTGCAGCAACAAATTCAGGTGAGGCGTATATTTGTGTCTGTTGTAATGTGTGTCCACATGTATTTTCATGTGTCTGCATTGTGCACAACGGCAATTTTCTGATTGTGATTGTGGCCACGCTCGGGACCTGAATCAGCGTCAGGCGCATAAATGTGGCTCCTCCTCCTAAAACACAAACACACACATCGACAACATACGCAATCACTTCAAAGCGGTCAGTCCGCTTAGAAAAATCAGCAGTGTTCAGACTTCATGGTATAAAACAAAGGTTGCACACACTACTTTAGTTCATCATGACCAAATCAAATTCACCTAAACCTTTGGTAATAAAGTTTTCTGGAATGAATTAGGGTAACTTTTTTTCTTTGAAATCAGATCAGATGTGTCCATTTGACATCATTTTAGTTCCTGCTGCCAGGATCCTCTTCCAAACAAAGCCCAAAACATTTCTATACTAAACATTACTAACCAATGGATGTAATTTATGGTTAATTATGTGAGCTAAGAAAAAACGATTAATGTGACCAAATTTCTTTCATTTCAATTATTCTCAGAAGTAGGTATTTCATAATAAAAGTAATATGATCTCATATTGAGAAGTTACTAGTATCGAGAGTACAAAAAGGTTACTTTTAAATCATTTACAAAATACAGTTCAGCAGTAGGAAGTATAAAAAGAAGGGAGTGACCAAAAGTGATATCATTACCACTCCCAACCATAGTGACTTATTGGTTCTCAAGCATCATGGACCATTTGTTCAGTTCATCTTCGTTGTGAATAGTTCTCCTCCTGTTAAGTGTATTAGTTTAAAATTGGTGATGAAGTACAAAAAAGCTGCCGGAATAGTCTCTTGGAATGCAGATCTGTGTCTTCAGTTTGAGAAAATGGGCGGAGATAAAGGAAACGTTTCTAAAATGAAGATATTGTACTTTCTGGTGCGACACTAGAGCCTCTATTCTGGTCCAGGTGGCTTGGAACGAATAGCCTGGGCCTTTGTAAAGGCAGATGACACTGAATTTTAAGCTGAGAAAGCCCGGCTTTGTATCATAGAGAGACACCCTGTCCAAGAAGGAACTCACACACACACACACACACACACACACTTTCCCCTCGAGAGTTTAGCAGTTTGTGTGATAAGAGACCTTGTGATAGCATGTGTGTAGGACGTGTGTCTCTGAGTATCCACAATTCTGTGTAAAGCAGCTGTGTTTATTTGCTTTGTGCGAGTTCAATTCCGAATTGTTCACGTTTTGTCCCTTAGACAAAAAAATGAGTGCATGTTTGTTTCGGAGGATTTCTCTGTGCCGTCTCCTTTCCTTGTGTGTATGTGCATGTGTGTCCGCCACAGCTGTGTGTGTTAAGCTATAAACACGTCCGCTCATGATTCACTCCCTCAAGACCCCGCCAAGACAAAGCTCTCTTTTCCCATGACTTTGCAACCTTTTCCCAAACAAGCTTCTCTCCATTGAACGAGCCCAACAATAGTTTCTCACAAACAGGGGCAGCTGTAGGCAGCCTCGTTAGGAGTCGGATGGACACAATCAACAGGGGCTCATCACGGGAGGAAAGAAAACACATACACACACACTCACGTGTACGAACAAACATATAACATACACAGTTTGCCCGGTTTTAGTCACACACACACACACACACACACACACACACACACACACACAGTGAGCACTCGCAGAGAACACTACACACTCTACTGATGATCAAACACACACTCATCATCAAAGACTTGGTCGAGAAATACACTGCTTAATCATTCATGAAGAGATTGTTCGCACAATCCCACAATACAATGGTCTGCCAGAGAGAGGGCAGCAGGTTCAATGTGTGTAGGCTCAGTGTGTGTGTGTGTGTGTGTGTTTTGTTGTCTGTATGATAAGCCTCTTGTGATTGCATTTCCCCCTAACGAGGCTGAGTTCAGCTGTCCCCTTATGTGCGCAAATGCGTGCACATGCACGTGTGTGTTTGTGTGTGTGTGTGTGTGTGTGTGTGTGTGCTTGTTGTCTCTGTGTGCATGTGTGTGTATGTGTCCTTGGCTTTGTTAGGCCTAAACCCCCCAAAGGCCTGTGAAGAATGCTTTCAAGCGTCCACTTGGAGGAGGTGATGAAATGAAACGAATAATCAAGAAAGGAGAGTGACACACATCCTTCATGAAAGGAGGACAAATTAATAATCGTCCTGGTGTCTGCTTTAGTCGTCTTTCTCACCCCAAAACCCAACACAAACTAGCTATACGCACGTTAGTCCAAAGTTTAGGACAAATGTGTACATGATGCCGACAGTGGGAGTTTAGAGAAAGGAAAGTTCACAGGGACAAAACAGCAGGAGTCCTTTATTGTATGGGGACTCATTAGTCAATCACCCTCTAACTGAGATAAGTTTCACCTTGTAAGTTTGTCACTTTTTTTGGTTTTGTTTGTGACTTGTCTGGCAATTATGTGTTTTTTCTACTTTGGATTTCTTTGACTCTACAATATATGTTAACAGTTTAATTCCCAAAGCAGTCACATATAATCCCCTGCTGTGATGCAGTGCTGCTCCACTTAGTCCATTAAGTGAAGAATCTTGGTTAAACCTTCAAAGAGTCACTAAACCCTGGGTTGAGGCTGACGTGCGTCTAGTCCAAAAATGAATAAATGACTTAATTATGGGCGGAGCTCCTGCAGCAGTTAAGACATGCCCAGTTTAAACTATGAAATGTCCAAAGAACAAAATAAGCTTTGCTAACTACCTACTCAGTAGTCACTATTCTTTTTCATACACAGATCTCTCAATCCAAACTACTCGCCACAAATTGCAGAGTCAACAGGTGCTGGCTTTTATAGGAGGGGCGTGGCTAACAGTGTTGGTTTATGGCATAAGAAGTCACCAAAACATCACAATCCACTGTTCTCAGCCAATAGCAAAATTTGATTGTAATCGCTGGGTTTCAACCTATAGAGGGCAGTCTGCACTCTTACATTTTCACTACAATATTTGGACAATTTTAATACTTTGAATAAAATGTCAAGAGTTGGAAAAAAAAAAGATCAATCAACTCCACTAATTCTTACCCAAATACATTTGTTTTAAATAGAAGAAGTAGTTTTGGGGTTTATTGACTCTTTAAACGAGTGTTGCATCTTGGCCTTAGGTTTATAAAGCACTTTATTCTCCAAGCACAACTTTAAAGCGCAGCTATAGAAACCATTGTTTTGAGAACCCGTCACAGTCATACTAGTGCAGGTGAACTACATCAGTGGCTACATTCTTGGTTAGAATCAGGGTTGCTAACTTGTGCAAACGGTCGCACAGTGACTCATATAGATGGACACACTATTAATCACACATTCAAACCCACATTTATGTCAAATTCACCTTGAAACATGAGGAACCAGTCCTTTACTTTGTCCAATGATGTTCCTAAACCTGTTTGCACAAGGATTCCCAAACAGAACTGTATGCATACAAAGTCACAGTGACCCAAACACACACACATTCCTACCCCCTGCTAGTGTTCTTCTTGTTAGGCTCGAAGGGGTGAGTCCTTTCTCCCAAGCTCGCCTTGACTTTTCCCTCGTCGCGTTTCAATTAAACGACTTGTCTCTGAGGATCCCCCGGAGTTACCATGGACGAGGTTTGCTGCCACACGGGGAGCCGCGACAGGGATAAAAGGAGCTCACCTGCCGAGCAGCTCAAGGCTTACCTTGAGAACACACACATGCAGTATCATAGACACACACACACACACACACACAGAATTAAAACAGAAAAACACATATATTGTTCCTCCTTAGTGAATCAAAGCTCACTCAACCACAAGACAATGGCTCAACCACAAGACAAGGCTGATACACAATGGCCACGGTTACATGATGTTTTTGTGTTCTGTTTTGTGTTTACATGGAAATAGTAATACCCGAATTGAGGTTTACATGAAAAACCAGTTTATTTGGCTTTATTCAATTCCGCTTTATGTAAGTCTGGGGGTTGGGAAGGCTCTGATTGGACAGTGGGCGAACGTGACGTATCACGTCTATCGGAAAAAAACACACAACAAACCTTTTATTGTCGGTAGTAACGTAGAAGATCACACGAGAACTGGTTTCACCTTTATTTTGATTGTAGTTTTGAAGCAGCAGCTCGACAATAACACTCTTTGGTCCGTGGTGTAGAAGAGAGATAGGAACTAATCACCAGTAAAAAGCCCAGTGAAAACAATAACCAGAAAGATAGTAGCTCTAACAACTGGTACAATGATAAACTTGGTGAATTACAGCCTGTGAATGCAGTACGGGGCCGCATTTACTCCGCCTCCCGGTCCTAGTGTCAGCCGTCCGATGATGCCTGTTCTTCCCTTTACCGAGGTCCATATGTGTGTAATAAGTCTGTGTGGGAAAGTCTGCATGTTGATGCTTCCGTCCATTTCATTATATCCATATCTTCTAAGGCTCTCATTAAATAGTTGAGTCCGGGCGGTAATCATCATGTCGCCACCAACGCGTCATTGCGTATTCGCAAAACGATTGGAATGAACTTAAAGGAGAATTAAGTGTTTACAAGATAGAGGAAAATTAAAATAGGAATAAACCAGCCACCGAATTTGGATTTAAGTTTAATTCTGAATTAAATTAGCATTAGGAATTAAGTGTTTACAAGGTCAGTTTAAAGAGGAATTACCTTTCATTCTGCTTTAAAGAGGAATTAAATGTAAATGTGGCCATTGTCAGGTTTGTCTGCTTTGATAGCAGTACCTGTGCACACTGCCTTTTTATCTCATCAATATTATCCAACGGTCTTCAGTAAGTCAAACAGAGAACAGAAAAGAGGGAAAAAAGAAGAAAGCCACATGATGCTTTGACTGGTTTAAGAGGGGCCAGAAACTAACAAGCTCTGTATGAGAGCTATTCTTACACCGCTAACTCAATTACACAGACACACACACACCCTTTTAAATGCAATACCTAATACAGAGACATCATCTATTCATTTTCTTGGGCACATTTTACACAATATTACTCACACATAAGTAGCACAGGAGACTTCACATGGGAACAGTTCCCTTTTAGCCTGGGTAATTGTTTAATCGTTCCAATTAGACAGCAACCCATGGAATTCGTCTTGTCCTTACTGAATATGTTCATGTGGGCGTACAAACCACAAGGGACTGACCTTTCCCATTCAGAGCTGAACTTGTTCATACACAGGCATACCTGTGTGTGGCCCCAGCTGCACATAAACCTGCCACACCATACCCCGCCCCGTCCACATCCAGTCAGAGGACTGGTATTAAGAGACGGCCACGTGTCCCTTCTTTCCCTTACCCTCCAAATTAATTATTGCTTCTATCACTCGTGCGTCCCCTCTACAGCAATAGGTCATCCAGGTCTTGCATTAATTGCCATAGCATATGGTCGCCAACAGATTTTAGCTGTGGGACTCGCACTTTAGCGGGGGCTATTTTTTTCGCACGCTCAGATGCGAGCCATATTGTGTGGCGCTGGCAGCTATTGTTCGGAGCATTAACTTCATAGAGCTAATTACTCCCCAATAATAACTTTACCTTGGAGTTTTTAGCGCACTGCATGCCAAACAACCTGTTTCACACCCCATATGTTAATTAGCGGCCACATCTTCATTATGCCGCAGCAGCGCTTTAAGTTCAAGCTGTGCCGCCTGGCGCGTGGTGAACGCAGCCTCCACTCGCTGCCAATTATCCAAGTCTTGCTCTCCTCTCCTTTTCTCTTCCTATTTCTCCTTCTTTTTTTTGTTTTGTTTTGTTTTCTGACATTTGTTTTTTTTTTGGTTTCTTTGGGAACTTCTCCCCTCAGGAGGAATTATCAACTTCTCTCTCCATCCATCCTCTCTGCCCCTGAGAAAGTTGGAAAGAAAAAGTTTCACACTTGTTCTGTAAAAACAAGAGACGTAATATTTCTTTTCTCCCTTTCCATGCTCAGATTTCTTCCTTTGTTTCGTGCTCAATTATCACTGATTAGAAGAAATTTTTCCAATGAGTAAAGTTTTTTGTGTTTGCTGCAGGTTTCTTTTTTGGACTAAGAGTAGGGGTTTGATTTAAGAAACAGAGCCTTCTTTTCTTTCCCCCGTCAGCAGTCCACAGTAGGAGCAGTCTGATGTTTTCGTCGGTGAATTGTAGTTTTTTCATGTTCGCTTTGGGCCCTGATGTGAAGGAGATGCTGTGGAGTGCATTATTCCCCAAAGCGCCTGCTGTTTCAGATGTGCCTTTTCCTTTATGTGGGATCTGGAGATTGTCTGATAGATCTGGCCTCGCTCTCACTTTCCCACTGGCCCCTTTACATTCTCTTGCTTGCTTTTCTTTTCCTTTTGTCTTTTCATGTCTTTGTCTCTGATTCCTATTCTCTTGATTTCAGGCACTTTCTGTCTGTCTGTTTTTCTCACTTTGAAAGTTTACATTGTGATCAAAAGACAAACACAGGGAGAACTTAGATGTCTTTATGAAATATGACTGCCTATTCCATATTAGATTAAGTCATTTTTTGGATGTGAAAGGAGCGTAACTAGGAAGGAATTCACAGACCGATTCACTGCGGTATCATGTGACCTTTGTTACTTACTGCTTCACACTTATTGACACCCAACCACAAAG
This sequence comes from Gouania willdenowi, assembly GCF_900634775.1. Classification (NCBI taxonomy): domain Eukaryota; kingdom Metazoa; phylum Chordata; class Actinopteri; order Blenniiformes; family Gobiesocidae; genus Gouania; species Gouania willdenowi. The sequence continues at coordinate 19,865,959 of NC_041049.1, read as the reverse complement.
TTCTGGGGTCCCTTGATACACATATTTAAACTGAACTCATGTTTCTAAAGAAAGAGTCATATTGTTTTAGGTTTTTTTTTCTTTTTTTATTCATTTTGCCGTCTGATGACCACATCCATCCCGTTCCCAACACTCCTCTTGGCTGATGAATGACTGCCTAATGCATGAAGGTTTATTGTGAAGAGACTGCGAGTGAGAGAGACAAAGAGAACACTTGGATTCTGTAATGAATTTTCTATGATATGTTCATTTGTAAAGACTAGCAGAAATCCACGTGCACACATTCACAGCCCCGTGTGTACAGTAGGTATGTATGACAGCTGCCACAAACTTCCTCTCCTCATCTCTGTTCCTCTCTCCTCTCTTTTCCTCTCCACCCTCCCGTACATTACAGACTCGCTAGCCAGCTCTACTTCAGCATATGTCCAATTAGGCCTGAAAGGCAAAGCAGAACAGTTCTGCCTGTGATTCGTCCCTGCGGGGGTCCTGTCCGAGCATCGCGCTGGAACGCCTCCCCCTTCTGATCGCGCAATGCAGACGGTTTATGGTTAACCAAAATGGTGGTGTAATTATTGTTTTTGGTGTAAACGAGGGGTGGGGGACAGGAGCCGCTTGAAGCGAGTGCTATTCCCATGTGCTGTGATAGCTTGATTACAGTGCTGCTGGCTGCCGAATGCCGACACACAAGAACAGAAAGGGCGCGGAAGAGAAGAAACGCACACACATTTTGGTATTTACCCTGTAAAAGCGCTGTTAGCGAACCTCTGTCTCTCACTCTTTTCTCTATTTACCTGTCTCAAGCTGTAAGCACCTGAAGTGCCTGCATCGCTAAGATATTACCTGATTGTAACCATCACCATCCTTATGATTGTGCTGTCATTTTCAGCCATTTTCATCTTCCCAGATCAATTTTCCACTTCACATGGCTTTTACCTGGCCACTATCTTATTCAGCTATTACCTCTCTGGCCTCCTTTCAAAATAAGAGTGACAGGAGGAGGTGAAACGGAGCAATGAGGGAACCAAGTGCTTTGCATCAAAAGGGCTGGAGGTCAAAGGCCTAAAGCAGGAGGGAGGGATTTTTAAAGGGCACTTTGACATTTCAATATATCTTTTTTTTTTTTTTACAAACTTGCATTTTAATCAGTGTTCTGATAACAGGCACCACTAAAATTGGAAATAAAGTTCTTACATGATGTTAATGTTGACAAATTAATGTTGGGGCATATCTTAGTTTAAATTTGGGTTGTCAAGGTGCTATAATATTGTTTTAATGCAAGTTTTATATTTGAATGTGAGGCATTTAGGGTAGAAACAATGCAAAAATAGCATTTGCTAATATTTAAAAAAAACTTACTATTAATAAAAAAATAAAAAAACATAAATAATAATAATAATAATAATAATAATAATAATAATAATAAATCCTATTTATAGTGCACTTTACATTCAATTTTAGAACAAATCTCAAAGTGCAACAAATGGGTGCATAGGAGTAAAAGTCTTAAGTAGGGGTAAGAGCAAGTTTAAAATTCAAAACAGAAAGAGAACTGGACAAAGCCAGATTAAAAACCTTTTTAAAACAAGAGGTCTGATCAATCCAGGAGGGGACATCTAGGGCTACTTGTCTGCTCGTTGGCTAAAGCGCTTTGAAAGAGGAAGGTTTTGAGCTGTTTAATATTATATCAGATTCTCTGGCCAGACATATTTATTGGATTTTGTATTTAATTTCAATTTTACTGCCTGATTTGTGGTTCAATGCCTACAATCCAATATTTCCTCCTCCGTTGCCCTCGTCTACAGCGCTCCTCATCCTCAACTTCTCCTATCTTTCCCCTCAAAACTGTCAGTCAGTCCATCACATGCAAGTCTTCTGTGTGTTGTTTTTGGCAGAACACTCTTTTATACAACCATCTGTCTCCCAGTCTCTCTTTCTCTCTCTCTCGTTCTCTTCCTCTCTTTCATTCTCTCTCTCCCACTCCCTCCCCTGTCATCCTTGCCAAAGTCACCGATTGGTGGAGCTTTTTTCACCGTCTCCTTTCAAATTCTTGGAAATCTAATGAAGCAGAATGGCTCCCTGCCGACATCAAGCTTGAATCTGTATGTTGGTCGGTGTTTGGACTGATGGAGAAGAAAGCATTAGCTTTTACAGCCATTGTTAGAGTTCAGTGGACTCTACTCATGGTTTGCCTTTGGTGTTTGAAATAGCGTGATCTAGTTTAGACTCCGTTTGCATGTGTGTGTCTGCGTTGCTTCATTAGTGTTTATGCATACTGATGTCATCTGTGCCTTCCATATGTATTACATGTTGATATGTATATGAGTTGGAATGCGTACAATTTTCTGATATGGATGTCAAATTTAAGTGCACGTTCTTCTTAGATGAGTACCGACCCCTTTCCATAGCAGACGTTGGCAACTGGCAGCCCGGGGACCACACGCGGTCCTCTGTCTAATTTTGTGTATTTTTACTGGTCTTTGTGCATATACTTTAGGGCCTTTGAATTTTGTGAGGCCCTAAAGTATATGCACAAAGACCAGTAAAAATACACAAAATTACTACTAAAACACACAAAATGACTTCAAAAACACACAAAATTACTCGAAAGACACACACAAAAATGCACAAAGTAACTGTAAAAGTTGTAAAACGACAACAAAAAATTAAAAGAAGAAATGCTAAAACAAAAAGACTCCTTAAACACAATCTCACGACAAAAATACACAAAATGGCTCTAAAAACACAAAAAACAAATAAAAAAATGACTCCCAAACATAAAATGACAACAACAAAAAATTGACTACAAAAATATTTAGAATTATAACAAAAACACAAAAATCCATTGTTCTTTCCTGTGTTATCACTCAGTTTGGTCATTGTTTGAAATCCTGACATAAATGTTGATTATGTGGCCCTCAGATCAGAATATCATATTTTTGTGGCCCCAACTGTGATAAAAGTTTAGTGATCACAACCATCTGAGTGAAGGTTTATGCAAATAACCGTTCTTGTGCCTCGTAAATGTCTGACCACCCCAGCCTTATATGCTGAGTCAGCACTCTATGTCCTTAAAGATTATAAGCTGGTAAGGAAGGTGGATGGATGTTTCTCATATAGAGAGCGTACGTTTAGGCTGCGTCGTTCATTTCTTGCCCCTTCAAGATGCAATATTTGATATTAATGTTTGTTTTCCCATCCTCCCTTCTGACACCTTACTTCCTTTTTTTGTTTTTGAAACTCCTGCCCTGTCCTCCCGCCCTCCCCCTCCTTCATCAGCAGGTCCAGGGCCAACTTCCTCCCTTGATGATTCCCGTCTTTCCCCCAGACCAGCGGACTCTGGCAGCCGCCGCAGCCCAGCAGGGCTTCCTGATGCCCCCTGGCTTCAACTACAAGCCTGGCTGCAGTAAGTGATGTCCACTCACAACTCGCACACATTCATAAAGAGGTGTTATTGTCAGAGTAAAAGTAGCTTTTAAGTGTGATGTTTCACATGCTTTTCACCAAGCTAGGTAAGAAGAGTCTGTGTTTTGCGTCTTCTTCTTTTTTTTCCACTCACAAAAGGAGTTTGTTTCCCAAAAGACACGCTCACTCCATACAACAACATCTCTCTCTTAATGGAAAAACCTGTCCAAATACACCCTTCCTGTTTACACTCTCACTCTCTTTCTCCCTTACTTTACTTTTCCCTTTCCCTCCTTCAGCTCCTTTGACTTCTTCCTTTTGTCTTTTCTATTTTGATTTGTGCAGACAACAAAATCAAGGCGTCCTGTTAGAGCTTCTTCTCTTTTTCTTTTTTTTGGGCTATCACACTCCGGCTGCGTAGCAATGTGTTGTTTACCTTGATAAAGGGAGAGAGAGAAAGTTACGTTGCCAGGGGATTGCTTGTAATAAATGTACAATGGGGGGGGGTACCATAGAAGGTGGAGGTGGTAATGTGACCTGACCCAGGTTTTCCTCACATTAACACAGGACTCAGCCAGAACATGCTTCCAACACATCCCACACACACACAGACTCACATTACACTCAGACATTGCTTTGTAAAATTGCAAAAACATTCCAAACGGAGGACACACGACGAGCGTGCACGCAAACCCACAATTCCCCATACCCACCCACACCGCCACCCCACTTAGACTTTCACAGCTTCCCAAACAAGTCCATTCCATTTTAATTAGTGCCATCTTCACCCACGCCCACTGCCCACGTAAATACCCCGACAAGTAGCGGGCTTGTCTTTTCACAGCCTCGGCCAAATACAACCGGACTGTCACACTGCAGCAGGCCAAGGAGAAAAAAAAAAAAAAACTCTCTGGCAACTTTCAAAGTTGTTTTGAGTTAATGTAGTTTGGTGCCGCCACTTTAAATAAGCCATGTGTAGCATTGTGCTCTGACATATTCTCTCACTGCGCTTGGTAGCCACGAGGATGTAAATAGATACTTATCTGTGCGGTTTGGGCATGTGTGCACTCTGTGGTTGTCTCACTTAAACACTTTATGTGTTCTTTTGACACAACATGTTGCAGCATAAGATTAGAGTTCAACTTTGCCAGAATGTTCTTTTAAAAAGGGAACAGACCTATTTCATGTGTTGGGTTTAAAATAAGGCTTTCACTCATTAAAATTATTTCCATGTTAGATTTCTCAACACCTCAAAATGTAAGATTTTCAGTTAAAGTGAATCCAAGGCAACAGTTCCAGATATCAAGATGTTCAGGTTGTTTAAAGCATCCTGCAAATGTAGAACTTTAAAACACAGTTTCTATTTTTTTAAAAAAAGGCCTGATACAGATGAAATGCCATCAGTTATATCCAAAACTTTTGTAAAGCATGAAGACGCTGTTGGTCGCAATGGCACAAACATGTTGTTATTAGTTTCAACAATCCCAGTAGGAATTTTGTGAAATGTGTGAAATGATACTGAAGTGACACTTCAGATGTTTTCTTATCTCCATGTGTGACTCGACCGTCTGGCAGTGAGAAATCTCAGCCCTGTCCACCTCCTCTGTCACAGTGCAGAGCCAAAAGCAACATGTTTACTTTCCCCGTCCTTCTCCCTTTTGTTACTGCGACCCTCAAGAGTCGCATAAATATCCACTGAGCTCATGTTTGTCCAGGGAGCAAAGAGAAAAGACCAATCTCCTAGAATACACAGTCCTGAAATAATTCTTGAATCCCTCCCGCCCTCTGTCCCCGCTGGAGAAAAGAATGTCTCCGCTTCGCTGTGTGTTGTTTTGATGTTTTCAAAAGTCTAGTTTGAAGAAAATATGTCGGAAGTAACAACTGAGTTATGCCTAGATAGGACAAATGTGCTCACGATACTGCATTGACACACATAGGCACAATAGAGGGTCGCGATGCAGCCATGAGGCGAATGACGTGCTCAAGGTTGGGGTCAGAAATTGCAAGGTCAAGCCCTGAGAACATTCTTATGTTTTCTCCATTAGATAGAAGTTTCCTCGATTAGATGCACATAAAAGCCCGACATCCCCCTTACTCTGTACTTTGGTTGGCTTTTCTTTTCATCTCCCTGAGTAATTACTGTACAGCCTATCTCCACCTCCTGACTAATAATCTTTTCCTTCCTTGGCTTTTTCGACCTCCCTCTTCCTGCCTCTCTTCACTGTCATCCTCTCTGTCCCCGTTTGTCCATCAATGTCCTGTTTTATCATTCTTGGTAGAGGAGAAAGCCAGAGATGGAGTTAAGAAGGAAAAACAAGGAAAAGAGGAGAGTAAAGATGACAAGAATAAAAAAAGAGAGCAAAGGAGAAAATGAGAGGACAAGCCCTGAGAGTTTTTCTCTCCCACAAAAGCAGAAGAAGAACAGACTGCAGAGGGAAGGAAGAAAGTGGAGAGGATAGCGCGGCAATCGCCAGTTGCGGCTCTTAATTACGGCACTGGGGCCGGCTTTATCAGAATCCCTTCACCTCGCTGCTCTTTGTCAGGGGGTATTAGGGAGGACGACGCACAATCAGGCTTTTCATTAGGGCTCGACCAGCAGCACACACAAAGGACGGCTTTAACAGCTGCAGAAAGGGACTCAGGTGCCAATGGTGCTGCTAGGAGGCAGAAAGATGGGTGAGGCGAGGGAAACAACGTGGGAAGGGGAGAAGCGGAACAGAAAGACATTGAAAATAGGAGGAAGGATGGCACGTGTGAAGAGAAAGGGTGATGAGGAAAGCAGCCATAGAATAGAGGAAGGAGAAATGAAGGAGATTGACCAGCTGGGGTGCTGACCAAGCTACTATGTTAATGTACGTTGTTGCATTGACAACGAGTGTTACAAATGCCTGGTTTTCTTTCAGGTGACCCCTACCCTCTTCAGCTCATCCCCACAACAATGGCCGCCGCTGCCGCCGCCGCCACACCAGGTCTGGGACCCTTGCAGCTCCAGGTAAGACCGCAAAGTCTTCAGCTGATCCTACAGAGGTACAACAAGGTGACGAACTGAAACAACCCAAAAACTTGTGATAATCGCTCACACATATAAAAACACCTCTTCTCAATCTCAGGGTGCTACCATCAGGATCAAAGCTCCGTGTTCACACCACATACTGCTGCCCACTGAGATAAACTAAACCACAAACACAGCAGCGGGGGGTGGAGGGAGGCACAGCTGTCACTTTCAGCAAAAGTCTGGATCTTTTGAAAACATGATCTTCATGATAGGAGTTCCAAAAATCACACTGAGCTGACAGATGTAAGAATAGCCTTTGGCTTTGTCCTGCAATGGGAAGAAATGCAGTGAGGATTCAGACATAAGACAAGGAGCAAACATTCAGATTGACATCCGGAAGGGGACAACTGATGACACTTCAATCACATCTCATTTCTAATGCATTTTTAACCCACCTTGACAATAGTAGACAAAAGTCTTCTTCTTTTTTTACTATATTTGTTTTTTATTTTCTATCTGGAAATTACTTTAGGGTGATTATGTCTTTTTGATGCGTTAGATTACTTTGATTTCACCATTGCAAACCCAATATAAAACCAACAGTGGACAAAGCAGCAAGAGGGAGAAAAAGGGAGTAAACATCTGTCTTTTTACTCACAGGGAGGATGAGTTCAGACCTCTTCCTGTCTGCAGATCCAAAATAAGTAATCTTTCACTAAGTAATCCCCTCCTGATACACAAATACTCGTCCACTTCCAATAAACTTTGGGGATCCCCTCTATCAGAGGTTAAAGGCCTACAGCAGCAGCCTCCTAGTTGAGTGTCTAAAACACATTTACGCTCCATTTGGACTCATCCAAGCTCCTCTGGCCACCTCTGCCTCCTTGAAAAGCATTACCATGAAATACAATACTCATCCACGCAGATGTTTTAATCCCGGCAAAACAGCTGCAGGGACAGACGTGCTCAAGTGCATTAATAGTTTTTCACTATTAGCTAAAGGTTAAGCACAGTGAATGTAATACATTTGCACCTGTTGGCCAAGCATGCTGTCCCATATGCCCCACACCACATTGAGAACAGAGTAGCTGTGTAATTCTAGCAGAGAGAACAGATCTCAAGTCTTCACTGATTTTATTATTACATACAAGTGTGTGTGTGTGTTTGTGCGTGTGTGTTTAGCCACAGAGTGAAACTCTGTTTTTACTGATTCCAGACTCACCAGAATTGTTAAGTCTGACAGTTTGCCCATGCCTCAGATGAATTTTTAGTTTTTTTCTTACCAGCAGGATGTGCAAAAAACATTGTTCTTTCTTACACCCTAACAGAGAACCACATGCAGGCTGACACAAACACAGTTGGAGATTAAGGCTTTGTGAGAAAGAAAGGGATTTGCCCAAGCTAACATAAGTACAGATGTCTCAGTGTGGATGGATTTTCTTTGGTGATTGTCGCTGCACCCTCATTTGATAAGAGGAAGTGCTTCTGTCACAGAGAAAAGGAAAAACACCCCCAGGCTGCAGGTTATCAATGTCACACACACATTTGGCTCAGACACACACACACACACAGAAAATTCAAATACTTAATCAGCAATGATCCTCAATATATTGTTTTTTTTGTGACCACAAATACCACCTAATTTCTCTGATTGAATTCACAAAACTAAAGAATCAGGTAAAACTAGGAAATGTAGATTTGTAGAAATAGAACAATTAAGGCCCAGATGTTCACTTGCCACACTGGGCTTCCTATCTTCAGTAATGATGGGGAGAAAATGAACGCGGTTCAGGTCATGACCTCAGAAGATCAGGACTTTCAACAGGCTTTGATTTAGTGGCTCATTTTGAAGCAGGACTAATGACGCTAAGGTCAGGAGCGTACAAAACATCTATTTGTTACCATTGTGACCCCTACAATAACTCACTCATTTTGGCACGACAACTGCTAATTTAACTGCTTGTATGGTTTGCCACACAGGTATTTGACAACATCAATGTTTTGTTAAAACAAATGTAAAAAAAATAGTATTCATCCATCTCTCCATTTTCAGATCCGCAATAAAGTTTGTCATGTGCCAGTTTTCTAAGACATTGCAATGACCAACCTCTGCAGGACTATTATTCTCTATTATTTTAACTCAAATAACCCACCAAACCAAATGCACACTTTTGAACTGAAAGGGCAGTCCTTCCACAGTGATGGTGGTATACCTTTCTAATGTCCTTGGCCCTGGTCGGACCAACTACTGTAGACGCTGAATACATAGAAAGAAAAAGGGCAAAGTGAAAACCTCTGAAAAGCACAGCTTTGAGATGAGTGCCGTTCCTAGACAATTTTTATTAATCCCAAGAGTTTAATGCTTTTTAATGTTTCAAATATTCTCCATAGAAATCAAGCAAGTAGCTCTTATAGTCAATGGGAGATTATCACAGAATCCTCTACAGAAGGCTTTCAAGGCAATGGAGGGCTTTGGAGTGTGCAAGGTTGGCATTTAGCATCTTAATCTGTGGGATGAGTGTGACATTGTGCATTAGAGCATGTTAATCTTAGTCCCTATTGACCCTTGATATCATTGATATTATCCACATCACACAAATGGACTGTGGAGGACAGACAGAGAAAAAAAGATGTGATAATGATAAGAAGGAGTACCACAGGATGATCAGTCAAAAGGATAAAGAGAAGAGGAAGTAAAAAGAGAAATAAAGTGTGGATGGAAAAGTGTTTGCATGTGCGTGTGTGGGTGGGTGTGTGTGGTATAAAGAGGGTCAATGGCATGGGTCAGGCCTCATATGGAGAAGCAGATGTTGGAACATATTGTCCTGGATTACCACACTGTACACCGGAGACGTAGACGGACGAACAACGGACAGGCAGTTGGGTAGGAGGGGGGGCTGAGGAAGGAAAGGCGAGAGAAACAGATGCGAAAAGGTAAACGAGAAATCAATCGGGCTACTTGTTTTCCAACAAAACCTTATCAGGAAGGCAGGCAGATAGCAGCGAGGCAGGTCTCTGATGAGAGAATGTGCTTTTTGCCTCACAAGCTCATCAGACTTTGAGGGAAACGTTTGCGATAACACGCTGATAATGAGAAATCTATATGCAGCATGAACAAAAAAATTAGTACTCATCTTATGTAATTACATTTTGTTTGTCATAGGCCTTTAGGTTTCATTGCTGTATTCAAAATAAAATCTCAGAAGAGAAAACACAATTAATGGGATGTAAATACCAGATAAAAACTCACTCATCATTTTGTGCGTTTTCTCTTTTGTGATAGTCTATAGGGAGATAATGACTCCAAACACATTCAGAGAAGTTCTTTCAGATTCACACAATAGCTCTTGTGTCCACACAAACAATGGAGCTCAGATGTGTGCAAAGCGCAGCGAACTCCAACAACAAAGATCAGACTGGATCATAATCTGGATAAAACTGCAGATTATTGACTAAGATTTACAAAGACACACACACACACACACACCCAATGTGAGAAAAACAGGCCCTCCAGGAGACAGGACAGGGTTTAAAGTGTGTGTCAGCACACTGTATATGTACATGCACACACACTCACAGTGTCAATAATGGTTCAACCTAATCTCCTAATGCCTTCGGTCAGTATTCTTACATTACCTTTCACTTCTGGTCGATAGAGCTCGGGCTGCTACACACACACACACACACACACACTGAGCACTACAGACACGAGCACACAAGCATATGTAGATATTGTTGCGCTCACACAGAGGGATTAGGGACAAGCAGAGTGTAGAGCAGGTCTTAACACACAAACACACAGCTCAGTGGTGTGCCTGGCTACTGAGTGACATTTCAAATTCCTGCCTCATCCGACAGAGTGGATGTGTGTGTGTGTGTGTGTGCGCGTGTGTGCATCTGTGCGTGTGTGTGTGTGTGTGTGTGTTCGTTCCTCTGCAGTCACCCCAGGGGGCTTTGCGCTGTCACTTCCTGTTTGTTGACATCCATGTCGTTGTGGCGAAGCTCTGGGCGCGCTCCACCGTGCCTCAGCCGTGTGTGTGTGTGTGTGTGTGTGTGTGTGTGTTGTGTCTGTGTGTTTGAGTGACAGGAGCTGGACTTGTAATGGAACTCAATTCAGTCAGCAAATAAAGAAGCTTATGAACCACTGGTCCGAATATGGCAGGACACACGCGCGCACACACAAGCACACACGCACACAATGCCTGTGGTCCAGTGGCTGTTGGGTAAGGGGTGTTCATGCTCGGCTGCACCCCTCCCTCCTCCCATCCTTTCCAGGAGCTACAGTACAGCTAATTGTAGAGAAATGAGCGAGCAGCGGCTGACCTGATCCCAGTGTGTGGAACAGCTGTGCTGAGTATTCTAAACGTTTTGATGCCTGAATTGTTCAAATCAGATTTAATCTATGGGACGTGTTATTTGGACAATGTTATATCCTCACTAATAAGATCTCAGTTACTCTCAATATTTCAGGAAAGAGAGAAGGAAGGATGATTTTGTGTGTGTGCGCGTGTGTGTGTGTGTGGATGTAATGTATGAAAATGTATCAGTTTAAGTTGAATGGAAGTGTGATGCATAAAAGCAGAATCCCCAAAGTAATCCATACATTAAGATATACAGGATGTTTCTTTTCTCAGCTGTAGCTCGTCCTCATTATAAACAAGAGCGCTCAGAAAATGCAAACCTCCAACAAGTGCCAAATATCATCTTTGCCAGAAATTCAGTTATCTGGATCATTCACACTTTAAAGGCTTCTAATACATGTATATTCCCATTCAAATCAAAACAGTAGGCCCCAATTTTTTCAATAAAAATGTGATGAAATGTGAAAACCCTGATATGGTCCTGGATGAAACCCGTTGGGACCAACGCAACATAACTGAGTCAAATTTCATAAAGATCAGTCAAAAACTAACCGATATGTTTTTTTTTTTTTTTTTTAATTAGCCAATGATAAGCGATAAGGATTTTTAGTTTTTTCAAACTGATCCAGAATTTGTATGTTGATCCCCTCGAAAATAGTGTAAGAGTACAGAGATCAGGCATTATTGCAGGGCCAACAGGAAAACTCCAGAGAGTCTACTCTTTGTTCCTGCTTCGTGCAATAATTCATCGCAGAATTAAATAACAAGTCGTGGCCAAGCAAACATACAGTCTGCTGTGTTTTTACAAGTTAACAAAAAGGAACTATTGAGCAGATGAATTTCAAAGTGTTAAAGTTTATCAAACTCTTTCAACAAAATAACAGGTGGCTTCTACAGAGCAGATGCATTGTTAAACTGTGAATATAGCTGTTGGTGCCTTTGAGTGGCAGAAGAAATGTTTCACTTCTTTTTCCAGGATATTTCTGAATGACACAAGTTATCTGTTTGTGACAGTGTTTCACAGTTGTTGGTAGAACAGGAGATACAGTACATGTCTTTACATTGAGATAGGATAGCAGAGGAGAGGAACATGAACTAATGTGGTGGTCAAAAAATGGACAAAAAGGCAGAAAGAGAGAGAGATGAGGGAGGAATAGCAGTGACGACATCTCTCTCCCCATTTGCATAAAACAGCCTTTGTTTGATGCTGATGGCCAGCAGCCAAGTGCCAACAGAAGGACGGAAGTTAAATAAAAAAAGATACTCTTCCACCAGAAACAAATAATAATAATTAGAAACTATTTTTAAAGATGCACATCGGTTAGTCTCCGGGAAACAGCCATTCTGTTACTTTTCAGATCGTGGAATAACAATTTGGAGAAGCACAGGAGAAGAAAAACACTGTCTTCCAGATTTGTATTAGCAGACATGAAAGAAAATGCCGGGCGATTTTTTTGAGGAGGCAGAGCGAAGCATTTAGGAATATTGACGCTCGTTCCAAGTCCTGAATATTATGCTGTGTCTGTTGCTGTGGAAATGCCAGCCAGAGACTGTTTTGTGTGATACAATGGTATTGCATAAATATATCCCCGAGTATGTTCACACTCTAGCAGCTCGCACCAAAATGCTTTTATTTAATCAGGAATTAAATAAATACATAAATAAGAATAGGAATAAACAGCTTTTTTCAACATTTATTTAATTGGTGTATCTTCATTTTAGCCCTGATTTGCAGTGTTTGTGTACGCTTGTGGTTTGTTGTGGACATCACACACCGCTGGTTCCATCTGGCGTGTAACGTCACAGATCCCACTATTACTTCCTCATTCCTCCTCCATCATCATCACTTCTTTTTTTCACCTTGAGAAAGAACCAGGCTCCCCAGCGTGACCTCGATAGCCAGAGTGTTTGCCTTTCTCCCACGATGCACCTGGAGGGGACACGGCCATCTTCTTGGCCTGTCACAGAAGCTGTTAGCGTTTGTCCCATGGGGGTGAGGAGTGGGGAGGATGACAGAGACGTCCCTCTCTGTCACACACAGAGGCCGCACCACTAATGGCCTGCCTGCTCTTTCAGAGCTTTTTAGTGGCCTTCTCCTTTTTTTGTGCTTGCTCTTGAGTATTCATTTATTTATGTCATTCCTTTCTTCTCCTTTCTACCTCCTCCTCCTCTATCTTCTACCCTTTCTTTACCCATTCTTACCGTCCTTCCCTCTTCCTCCCTGACTCACCTCTCTCCTTTCTCTCTGACCCCACAGCAGTTGTATGCAGCTCAGCTGGCGGCCATGCAGGTCTCTCCGGGGGCCAAGCAGCACGGCGGCAGCCTCCCGCCCCAAGCTAACCTGGGCACTCACTCGCCACCCACCAACACACACCCACAGAGTGACAAGCGCAGCTCGCCTCCCCCAAACAAGATTAAGGTAATCAAGACATCCGTCTAGACGTTTCTGTGTTTCCTGTGAAGAATTAGGGCTTCACTGTGAGACGAGACAGATACTTGTAGTTTATGTTTCAAAATCATAAATAGGTTTAGTGTTTCTAGATTTAAGGTCACTTTGAGATAATATATTATAATATAATATAATATAACTTTTAAAGCTGCTGGACACAAAAAAAAGTGTATCAGATAAAGACAGTGTGGGCCACATAGATCAATGAATCAAAGATTATGTGCTTGAAATAAAGATGTAAAATGCTGGAAAGTTTGTGTTCACCACTGTAACACTCCGTTTGTTGACATTTTTATGCATTGCATTGTACATTCCGTTGACGAATACATAGAAGTGTTTTTACTTTATTCTTACCGTGATTACATGTCTTTGCCAGATAGCGTGATATCAGAATAAAATAAATTCACTTCAATGCATTCGTCTTCGTGACCCTATATCCCCATAATGAAATAAAACTTTTCCTACGTCATTAAACAGTGGGGCTCGAAACAAACTTTCAAATGATCTTCGATTTATTGATTCATGAGGTCAGGCAGATTTAAAGACAGGATTTGGTTTTTTAGACACCTGCATTCTGCCCCAAAGAACAAAATAATTTTTACTGAACATGACCTACAGTTCATAGTTTTCTATATTTGTCTGAAATAACTAAAGGACAAAAAGGTTGTGTTTTAAATATTGCCCCAAATATATATATATACATTTTTTATTTTTTTATTTATTTATTTTTTTGCCTGAATGACTTTGTGCTGCATGGGCTCAAAAAGAGTCTGAAGCTTGCTTGGAGTCTTGCATTTCTTTCATTCTTTCCATCAACTGAGTAGCAATCGGCTCCTCATATTGAGGAACAGCATGGAACAGGCAGCAAAACTCTCACCTCTGCAAGTCAAACATGGAAACTTTATCTGAAAAACTCCAGCTGTTACCTGTTCTTAGTGCGAGGATGTTGTTGGTGTGTCTGCCGTTTTCTCGGCTGGCTGCCCAATAGGGGCGAAGGGAAGACTTGTGTCCATCCAAGTGGAACTCTATGAATATCTGGTCAGGTTGTGTGGAAGCTGATGTCCGCCTCCTACAAACACACACACGCACACACGCACACACACACACACACACACACACACACACACACACACACACACACACACACACACACACACACACACACACACACACGCACACACACACACACAGATGCACAGTGGTCAGTCAGGTTCATACACAGACACATTTATTTAAGTTGGGAAACACCATCAGAACCTCACAGTTTGACAATCTGAATTCAGATAAAGTTTTTTGTAAATTTTCCTTTTTACTTTAATTGTTTTTTCCTAATGTCACATCATTTTTTTTCACACACCCAGCAACTCTCAAACGTGTGCTTGACACCAGAATTTTTCACCCTTGCTATCTTGTCCATCCATTATTAACATATATATGGAGTTGGGCCGAGTGCTGCAGCCTGTGGTGGGACAAATGTCAGGAGTCGTTAGGGTTGCCCCAGTCCAGCAGGGGCACTTGACTGGGGAGTGGACCATCTCTAACCATGGGTGCACCCACAGAGTCTAAATGCCGACTGACCTCGAGTCTGTTGACAAACATTACGCAGTTTAAAGGATGTCCTTCCTTCAAAGATTTGTCTTATTGCTTCTCCCCCCCCCCCTCTCCCTCCCTCCCTCCCTCTCCAGTTGAGTGACATGTATATTTAAAAAGTGTGCTCCCCCTGTGGGTTCCATCTGAAGTCTCTAGTCATTTAGAGATCCACTGCATGCCTCTGCTCACAGCTGTTTGGACTCCGGCACACACCACTTAAGTGCTTTACCCTCGGGTGGGACATGGACACACACACACATGCTTAAAAATGCGTGCACAATCACAGGTGTAGAACAAGACGGCAGCCTGGAACCATTCAGGGCCCTTAAAACTCTCTATCACACACACACACACACACACACACATACACGTACACGCACTCAAATCACTGTTGCTTACATGCAGCCTTCATATATGCAAGAGTGGATCAGCGGATGTATGCAGGCATGCATACAGACCTACGCATGGGGCCGCTTCAAAGTTTGCACCATATGTAGACCATGCATCACATGCACGCAGTCCTCCAAAGTAACTAAGTACATCAACTTGAATGTGATGTTTAGAGAATCGTTTATATTTAAAGTATGTGATAAGAAGAGAATGACACCATTCCTTGTTTTTACCTCAAGTTAGGAACCTAAGCTAGTGTTTCATGGTACGATTTTTATTTATATCTCTCAACATTTAGGATTTATTCTCATTATTTTATCAATCTTATTCACATCCTCTATAATCCCTCATGTGATTTATATGCACAACTTCCACTGAGTCATGTTATCCTTCTTAAAGGTGCAGTCCACGACTTTCAGATCCCTCTCTCCCCCTCCCTCCCTGCTGTTATGTTGCCCTGCCTCCAAACTTTCCAAAGTCCCTCCCTCAGAGGAGCTAACAAGCTAACATTAGTCTGACAGTAACATCACAGTAACATGCTCTGTTAAAAGCATATTACTGCAGTGCTTCTTTCTCTCAGTGTGCACACACCTCAACAACAGCAGCAAAAACACAGTGTCACTTACAGCAGCCCACACGGAGGCTGCTGCGTGCACACAAACAACACATGCACTACAGAGTTCTAGTGTAACAATTACAAATCAAACATAATGTAAATCAAGCAGCAGTAATTACCTTTCAAGCAGAAAAGTCACCAATTCCATCTTCTACTCCTCCAGACCATACACTGTAAAAAAGACGGCGTTCTAGCTCCGGGAAAAGGGCGGAGCCTGTGAGCAACAGCTTTCAGACAGATCATCAAACACAATCCTCGCTCCAATTGGTTCTTTTTGTTCGGACGCGGTGCATTCTGGCAATCTGCCAAAGGCAGCGGGAGCAGCGGGGGGGCGGGGCTCAATGAGCCTGTTTTTTTTACACAAACTACTAGTTTGATGTAACGCTGTCCTTACATAGTGACAGCTTTAGCAAATATGACAAAAAGT
The DNA here is from genome assembly GCF_900634775.1 of Gouania willdenowi. Lineage (NCBI taxonomy): Eukaryota > Metazoa > Chordata > Actinopteri > Blenniiformes > Gobiesocidae > Gouania > Gouania willdenowi. The sequence continues at coordinate 19,849,729 of NC_041049.1, read as the reverse complement.
CACTTTTATAAGAGTTGTAGACTGCACCTTTAAAGAGGAAACATTTTCACATATGTACATATTTTTCCAAATAGTTATTTAAGTTAATGATAAACGTGATTGCTTATTGACAGACATGTTTCTATTTGTGAGAATTTGCAGACTGTAAATCTGTAAAAAACAAAAAAATAAATGATGTATTTTTATTATTTTTGCTTGAATCTGGGCCACATAACAATATGTGGCTTATCTGCGTACTCCGTGTAGCTTGGTGTCTAATTGAATTTGATATGACAATATAATTAATAGCTAAACCTCTATTGCTGGGAGGAGAAAAAAACAGAAGAGGGTGGATTGACAGAATAACAAAGCTTGACTTGAATATGGACTGCACATACGTACACAAAACTACTCACAAACCCATCTGGTAGAGTTTGTCAGTATAATGGCGTGCACAGTACAGATGTCCTGTTGATTGAGTCGTCATCCCTGCAATAACGTGCAGAACCCTGTGTTTACGCGCACACACATTGTCTCTTCTCCTTCACTTCCTCTCTGTCTCTCTGTGTCCCTCTGGCTCTCGCTGTCACTCTGCATGTTTTCGGTTTCAAAGCTGGAGACTGTTTCATCAGCCAAGAGAGATACAAAAGCAATTGTATTAATTCAGGAAACCAAGCCTTTCAGAGGTTTACAAGCCTCTCTCTCACACACACACACACACACACACACACACACACATGCATCCGCCTTGCCATGAGATTTAGAGCTTGTTGAACAATGTGTTGCAATGACACACAAACACGCACACTCAAATATACATGTACAAACAAGTGGGTCCAAACCGCTCAGCTCCACTGTCTAAACTAATTCCTCCACACTGGAATAATGCAGATTGGCCCCCTTCCCACTGCAGGATTTGGCTTGGCGTGAAGAGGGACCTCCCCCATCGCACTGTACAAGAGGCGTGGGTATTATCTGTGTGTAATAAATATTCAAACCCGTTCGCAGCCAAAGCCCACCATAATATGGGTCAGGATTGAGCAGATCCTGCTCACTTTGCTTCTTTTCTTTCCTCTTCTTCTCTGGCCCATTGTCTTCTCTGAAGGAATCTTTGGTGGTCCTTATTCTATTTTGAAAGAGCCTCCCACCCGATCTAATGAAGGACAATCCGGTTAGGCTTCATCTCACACACGCAGAAAAAGTGGTGATCGCACACTCATGCATGGGCTCGTAGGGGGGCTTAATTGGAAGGGGCTTAATTGAGTTGTGAGGAGCTCATGAGGCTTAGTACGACTCAAGGAGTGGGAATGAGGGAAAGTCTGCCCTAATGAGTGAATACACAAACACACACTACTGATCACTTTAACTCTGTTGGAGTAGGAGTTTGACTTGTGAGCAGATGAGTTTGCTACAATTTTTTACTTTGATTTCATTGTGATTCACACAACCTGTCATTCTAAAGGCTTCTTGGACACTTTGGCTTTGTGTCTTTAGCTGGACGTTCCACTAAGCCGTCTCTTGTCTGCATGTTGTGTCTGCCTTTTAATTGTAGAGTTTTAATTACACAGAGTGGTCTGTGTACATCTGGCCCCTCTGTAATCTAATTCCTCCTCTCCATCATGTGACCCTAGACGGTTCCTCCTGATTGGATTAAACCATCAGCAGGGGTGATGTTGCCATGACGGTTAACGTGATAACAGCCCTTAGTATCATGCAGCAGTCCACATGCAGATTTACTTAGGGGGCCCTGTCTGTGGGGTTGAAGTTAGTGTGTGTGAACTAATGCCGTTAAAGATGAGTGAGAGAACCTAATAATGCACCGTCAAACCAAATGGACAAATGCTTCTGGCATTACGAAACAATGACGTCATGGAAGTGGAACAGTTATAGATTGTTCAAAGACTGTAGAGTGCAGTGTCTCTTATTCACATGAAAGTTCCATATTTTAAGTAGAACAAATGCACATTTTAAGTGACAGAACAAGTCTTGGTTCAGTGTGAGATGTCAATGAGTCTAAAGCCTGAGGCGTGTTGATCATCGTGAGAGGAAGCTGTTCTTTATGGTTGTGAGATTTCATGATTGTTCTCCTCCTAAATTGTTGTCCTGCTTACTGGTTGTGTTTAAACCAGTGGTTTAGTGACCTTTCTCGGTATTTTGCATGCAAAATGTGCTTGTGCATGGTGTGGTCCCAGCCCAGTTTGATGGTTGGTTGTGCTTTCACCTGTCATTTTGCATGCTTTTTGTAAGCTCTCTCAGTTCTCGTGTTTTTCTTTTTGCCGTTATTTTGTTTTTACACATCAAATGCTGTTTGAAGACAGGCAGTGGCATGCACCTTTTGTCCATCTCACCAGGCTTGCCTTGAAATTTGCTGTGCATGGCACGTGGTAATGCCTCCATTGCGAGTAATCTCCAATAAAGGGAAGGCAAGTGAAGCCCCAAGCTTCCAGCCTCCCACCCCTAAATTTCCACAGTGGTCACAGTAGGCGAAACTGTGCTGTTTTGGTTTTTGCAGGACAGTGAGGGTGCACAGCCACTGAACCTGTCGGCCAAGCCTAAGGCACCCGAGAGCAAGTCACCCAACTCCCCCCCAACTTCCCCACAGGTCCATGCTGCTGCTGCTGCTGCTGCCAAGATGGGTCCCGCCAGCTCCATGAAGCATAGCGTCACCCCCTCCAGCATTGGAGGCCCGCCGTCTAGAGTCAACTCAATAGGTAAGTAGGTCCAAGTGTCCATTGTAGGAAAAATATCAACACTAAAATGAATGACACGGTTAAACCGCTCCAGTCGAATGGTTTTCATAGTGCTCAAGACTCCCTGGAAGTGTCTGGTGTTTTCCCAGTTTTAAGAAAGCATTCTGCTCTATTACTGAGGCCACACATTACTTAAAATGTTTTACTCCAATGTTGTCCATGGAAATTACTTTCCTTACTCTGCAATACTTGATATGAAATGTCGCACAACTGCCAGTTTGCAAAGTAACGATATACGTTCCATATGCTCACATATCAGCACAGATGTCTTCATTAATAAGGAGCATGTACGCAAGATCATAAATCCAGGATTTTTTGACACATTAGGATCATCAAACACACAACACTGTTTGATGCCGAAGACAACTTCAGGTCATATCAATGTCTTCAGCGATCATTAATAAAACGGACCAATATCCATTCAATTTAACTTTGTAGTGTTGGTTTCAAGACCTGAATAAATCAAAGGGTTTATGATAAAGTGGCATTTACTCCATATGTGGGAATACTGAAAATGTGTGTAAACTGAACAGTGGAATACTAGAGGAAGTTTACACATCATAGGTATTAATATAATTTACAGTTTGAACATGCTCTAATTCTAGTGTCCCTTTAATAAGCAAACACTAAAATTAAGTTAGATCACATTAAGTCAGTTGTAGATCATTGAACTGAAACTAATAACACTAAATCCCTTTTAAAACCAGACCGTCAGGTGAGCTAATGCTGTGGCGGTAACCAGTACGGATTCATAAAACCAACTCAGACCAATCTGGTCTCCAACTGTTTGACTCTTGATTACAACAGATGACACTGCTCAAGCAAAAACATTGCCCATGCATGCATAACAGCTCTCTGACGTGTCGCTACTCTTACAAAAAATGGACTGCAAATTGCCCTCATGGTCGCAATGGACATCTTAAAGCAATACAGTAATGGCTGTGTTGGTGTTTGCATGGAAAATTATTGTTTTTTTCTCCTGTGCCATTGTTACGAGTGTCAGTGCCATAATCATACCCTACCATATGCAAACATACATAAAACATGACATCAATGAGTCACTATTTTGTACTCCTAATCCGTTTTTCACGCAACGCTGATAGTTCAAATATTACACATATGTAGCAGGCTATAATTAGTGTGTTTGTGTTTTTCTCCCCGTGTCGCTTTTCCCCCGCGGGCTTCATTGTTATATTTTTATTAGTGACTAAAAGAGACAGAGACATGGGAACGAGAGGAAAGAGGGATTGGAGTGAGAAAGATAAAGCACCAGAAAGAGAGAGAGAGGGATGGGATTAGCACCTCCTTTTCGAGCAATGGAGCAGAGGAATAATAAAGAGAGGAGTGCATGACAGACAGGAGGTATCACCAATGAGATTAGACAAGCCTCTTACATGAGCCAGGACAGCACAAACACCCAGCAATATTGTCACAATGACAGGACACACACACTTAAATACTTTGTCAAATGAACACACACACACGCACGTTAGTCATTTTTCCCCCCTCTTCTCTGGCTAATCGCACTGTTTTTCAACAAATCGCCGGATTTAATATCAGATTAGTGGATTTTCAGTCCCAGATGTTTTTTGTTCCAAAAAATGGATTACAGAGTTTAAAGTTTGTGTGTGATCCCTGCTGAATTATTTGCGCTTAGAGGCCAGTGTGTGATTCCCAGTGTGCTGTGGCTCACAGGCCCATCTATTGACACTGAGTTCAGTGGCACATTTAATCTTACAGGTCAGATGCACTCGATTGCCTGTTATAAGTCATTAGCCAGCAGTAGGACCAGGTAATTCTCACTGTTCGGGACTTTATTTAAACTGATACTGAGGCCATTTTTATTA